>NC_067476.1:151463265-152663265 GCF_947179515.1 Apodemus sylvaticus | reverse complement strand
CCTAAGATGTGATACTCAGTCCTACAAGGGATCGCTATCTGTGACGATCTGGGGACCAGAGGTATCAGAACCTCATCTAATTATTGTAAGAATGTCCCTGAGTGGGGGGGGGGGGAGGCGGCGGAATGTCCCTGTGAGCCGGGTGGTGGTGGCGCACACCTTTAATCCCAGCACTTGGGAGGCAGGGCAGACAGATTTCTGAGTTTGAGCCCAGCCTAGTCTACAGAGTGAGTTCCAGGACAGCCAGGGCTACACAGAGAAACCCTCTCTCAAAAAAACAAAAACAAAACAAACAACAACAACAAAAATGTCCCTGTGACTGATGCTCCCCCGAGTGAGCGAACCAAGGACAGAAACCTGGTCTTTTTCTCAAACACTTTTGTTCTAGTGAAATACATCTAGCATCCATAATCTCCTCCTCCTCCTCCTCCTCCTCCTCCTCCTCCTCCTCCTCCTCTTCCTCCCCCTCCTTCTCCCCTTTCCTCTCCCTCTCTTCCTCTTCCTCCACCTCCTCTTCTCCATCCTCCTCTCCCTCCTCTTCCTTTCTCCTCCTCTTCTTCTCTTTCCTCTTTCTCCATTTTCTTTTTTTGCTTTATTTATTTATTTACTTACTTACTTATTTATTTATTTATAGGTATTGATGCTTTGCCTTCACATATATATCTGGTGCCCCTGGGAAGCCAGAAGAGAGGATGGGATTCCTAGAACAGTAGTGACCAGAAATATGGGGCCTGAAACTCAAACCCAAGTCTTCTGGGAGACCATCAAGTGCTCTTAACCACCGAGCCATCTCTCCAGCCCTTTCTTCTTCTTCTTCTTCTTCTTCTTCTTCTTCTTCTTCTTCTTCTTCTTCTTCTTCTTCTTCTTCTTCTTCTTCTTCTTCTTCTTCTTCTTCTTCTTCTTTTCTTCTTCATGGTCTCATGTAGCCCAAGCTACCTCAAACTTGCTATGTAGCTGAGGATAATTTGAACTTCTGATCCTCCTGTGTCCTCCTCCTGAGTGCTGGAGTGGCAGGCGTTAGCCACAAGCCTGACTCCAGCCTGACCATTTTGAAGTGCACAGTTCCAAGCTATAACCACCTCCAGAATTCTAGGTAGCCTTCCCTTGGCTGGTGGTCCTGGATGGGATAAGAAAGCAGACTGAGTCAGCCTTGGGAAGCAAGCCAGTCAGCAGCATCCACTCCTTCAGTTGGTGCCTCCAGGTTCCGTGCCCGGAGCTCCGGAGTGCAGTGCGGAGCTACAGGGGGATCGGCCCTCCCCCCCCCCCCCCAGTGGCTCGTACTTGTAATGTTTTCAAGGCATGGAAACTTCTAGAACACAGCACTAAGGTTGTCCTCAGGATGGCTTTCTCATCTCTCCATCAAAGCCTGGCTTGCTCTGCCTTCCCTCAGCCTCTGACACTTCTCCAATCACAGCCTACAGGTCCTCAGATTCTGACCTCCATCTCTTGCATAGGCTGATTACTCCAAGGAGCCGGTAGGAGCCGGACAACTAGGACTCCAATCCTGGCTGCTTTATTTTCTAGCTGTGTGACCTCGAATGAGTGACTTCACTCCTCTGGGCTTCATGTAGTAACAGCTGGGTCTAGGGGCTGAGTTTGAGTTTAAATGTGTAGCATTTTATAAAAAATCTTAGTCACACTCAGCAGACGGCAGTTGCTACAGTTTGTCTCTTGTTCCCTCCATGCTGGGACTCACTCACCTTGTCTTTTTTTTCTTTAAGATGTATTATTTATTTATTTATTTATTTATTTATTTATTTATTTATTTTATGTATATAAGTAGCGTGTACCTGTACAGATGCTTGTGAGCCTTCATGTGGTTGCTGGGAATTGGATTTAGGGCCTCTGCTATCTCTTGTTTTGTTTTGTTTTGTTTTTGGTTTGTTTTTGGTTTTTTGGATTTGTTTTTTTCGAGACAGGGTTTCTCTATGTAGCCCTGGCTGTCCTGGAACTCACTCTATAGACCAGGCTGGCCTCGAACTCAGAAATCCGCCTGCCTCTGCCTCCCAGAGTGCTGGAATTACAGGCGTGCGCCACCACCGCCCAGCTTCTGCTATCTCTTGTTAACCCTGCTCGCTCAGTCCCCACTCGCTCCAACTCAAAGATTTATTTATTGTTATATGTAAGTACACTGTAGCTGTCTTCAGACACACCAGAAGAGGGCGTCAGATCTCATCACAGATGGTTGTGAGCCACCAAGTGGTTGAAGGATTTGAACTCAGGACCTTCGGAAGAGCAGTCGGTGCTCGTAACCACTGAGCCACTTCAGCCCCCACCTTGTCTTATTCTTGCTTTTGTTCCAAGAGCCCAGCACAGGGCCTCACCCAGGACAGGTGCTCAGAACGGTAGCCCCATGAATATTTATGAGATTCCTTTCTGAGCCAAGCCCAAGGGAGAGAATGGATGCTTCAGGGGATCACAGTCAATACATAAATACACAGAGAAGAGAGCAGGTTGTCACTTGCCACAATGGAGAACATGACATGGCTGGGCACTGGAGACTGTGGCCCTAGAAAGACAATCAGACAAAGCTTCTCTGAGATGGTGGTAGTGTAACCAAGTTGCCAAAAGGGGGCTTGCCACTGGGTGAGTGGGGAGAACAGTCTGGGGCACAGTCTAGCAAGTGCAAAGGTCCTGGGGCAGGAATGCCCTGGGAAGCCAGTGGCTGCAGGGATGGATGGGAGAGGCCAGGAAGCCCGTCAGGCTGCCTCTTGATAAGACAGACTCCCTATAGCTCTCTCTCCAAACCATGGGCAGCGACGGCTAGAATCTAGGCCACCGTGAGGAGTCCCTGGTACTGAGTCTTAGCCTCCAGTCAGAGGCAGCTGCTCCCCCTCCCCCGGCAGCTTGAGGGTATCGCCTGCGTGGCTCAGAGGGCAATTGCTGCCATCCATCCTTGTCTGGGCTCCTCGAGTCAGACTCTAGGCCGATTAATATAAATGAGGCCCTTTGCTGACTCAATTTCTGACGGAGTGCAGACGGTCGAGATCCCAATTCCGGGAAATGTGGAATTTACATAATGAAAATTAAAAGAGAAACTTGGGAGCGACTCCTTCCTTAAGTGCTGCTTGGATTGGAGCGCCGGGGCCTGGCGTCTGTCAGAAGATGGATGAAGGCTGGCTGCCAAGGGCGGCTGGGCGCTCCAGACCCCTCCTTCCCTCAAAAGCAGAGCTGGGTAACACCTCACTTCCACCAGCTCTCGTCATCCCCATTCCGAAACCTACCTCACCAGCTGCCCTATCCCTTGGTTCACCCTCGTGGGCAGGCGGTACTGTGCCTGTCATTTATTGGTGGGGAAACTGAGGCTTGAATTGTAGGAACACTTGTTGAGGTCACACAGCAAGACCTTGGACACACTCGTGTGCACACACAGGTCATTGATTGAATAAGCAGACGTCCCGTCCCCCCCGCCCCCCCCACTGGAGTGGCCATAAGAAAAACGTGGGATAAAAAGAGGCAGGCAGAGTCCTGGCACGTGATCAGCCTGGACTCGTGTCTCTGTCTTTATTGCCTAGGCGGTAGGGATGGAACCCCGGGCTTCATGCACGTTAGCAAGCGTTCTACCCCCTGAACCACATCCCAGTTCCTGATGTTTGGGTTTGGATCCCTGTTTCTTGTTTTGTTTTGAGACAGGGTCCCTCATAGCCCATTCAGATCTCACACTTACCATGTAGCTGGACTTGAACTTTTGATCCTCCTGCCTCAGCTTCCAAGTGCAGTGATTTCAGGTAGGAGCAACTACACCCTACTCAAAGTCTCGTCTCCCCTCCCCCCCCCCCCGGGTTCTTTTCAAGGCAGGGCTTTTCTGTGTAGCCCTGGCTATAGTGGAACTAGTTCTGTAGACCAGGCTAGCCTCTAACCCAGAGATCCATCTGTTTCTCCTGGAGTGCTGGGATTAAAGATGTGCACCACCTAGGCTGGTGAGATGGCTCTGTGATTAAAAGCACTGACTTGCTCTTCCAGAGGTCCTGAGTTCAATTCCCAGCAACCACAGGGTGGCTCGCAACCATCTGATGCCCTCTTCTGGTGTGTCTGAAGACAGCTACGGTGTAACGCATAAATAAAGATGTGGGCCGGGCGGTGGTGGCACACGCCTGTAAGCCCAGCACTCTGGGAGACATATGCAAGCAGATTTCTGAGTTTGAGGCCAGCCTGGTCTACAGAGTGAGTTCCAGGACAGTCAGGGCTATACAGTGAAACCTTGTATCAAAAAAAAAACCAAAAACCCAAATCCCCCCCCCAAAAAAATTAAAAGAAAGAAAGAAAGAAAGAAAGAAAGAAAGAAAGAAAGAAAGAAAGAAAGAAAGAAAGAAAGAAAGAAAGAAAGAAAGATGTGCACCACCAAGGCCAGGCTGTCTCCCCTCAAGAGAACACAATGTGCTCAGTTGTGTTTGGATTCTGGTCACGTGCTTCCAGCTAAAGCACTAGAAACAGGCAGGATCCCTCCCAGGACTCAGCCAGTGTGCTAAGAGTGATGTGTCTATCTCACATACATGAACAAACGCACAGAAGATCCAGGGACTCCGGATCACTAACATTGATGTCGATAGTACTCTCAGAAGCATCAGTACCACCACAAAAGCCTCCAGGGAACCAGATACCAGCATTAGAGGACAGAGTGGGGATGTTAGGTAGGAGAGCATGAAGCTCTGAGCTCAGTCCCCAGCATGCCTGGAAGACAGAAACAGCAAGATCAGAAGTTCAGGACCATTCTCTGCTACATAGCAAGTTCAAGGCCAGCCTCTCTGAACTGCTAAGACCCTGTCTTTAGCAGTTGGAGAGATGGATCAGCAGTTTAGAGCACTGGCTGCTATTCCAGAGGACCTCGGTTTGAGTCCCAGCACCCACACCCTCTTGTAACTCCAATTCCAGGGCATGTCCTCTGGCTTTTGAGGGTACCAGCACACACATGTAACACAGGAGCTCACAGACCCACACACATATACATATAAATAAAAATGAATAAATCTTTAAGGGCCCTGTCTTTTAAACATTCATTTTATATTGTTTTTCATTTTTATGTGCTTTTATGCATGTGGACAATTTGCCTGAATGTAAATCTATGCATCACAGTCATGCCTGTGGAGGTCAGGAGAGGGCATCAGATCCCCTGGAACTGGAGTTGTCTTTGAATGGTTGTGAGCCACCAGGTTGAGTGCTGGGAATTGAACCTGGGTCCTCTGGAAGAGCAGCCAGTTCTCCTAACTGGACCAGCTCCACTGTTTCTGCTTATTTGTTGGTTTGTGATGTAGTCTCAAGTTGCCTAGTCTGGCTTCAAACTCAATTGGTAGTTAAGAATGACGCTGAACTCCTAATCCCTCTGCCTCTGCCATTCGAGTGCCAGTATTAGACATGGCCCACCATGCCCAACACTTTAAGGATATCCATATACAGTTTTGCATATCAGTCACACCCAAAAGATCCCAAATACACATAGGTGTGTGGTTCATAGACATGTCTGACTGTGCTCACTCACAGATATATAAAGGCCACTGGGTTTTCTAGATCTAAGAAGTCCCCCTGCTTTCCAAGCCCCATGACACCCTAAATAACAAACATAGACATACGTATTTTATTACTCATGTGCCACACGGTGTTACACAGGCAGACACAGACAGAGGTCTGGAGAGATGGCTCAGCAGTTAACAGCACACAATGATTTTGTAGAGGACCCATGAAGGATGATTCACAATCACCCATAACTACAGTTCCTGGGGGGTCTAGTGCCCTCTTCTGGTCGCTGTGAGCACTGCACTCATGTGCACAAACCCACACACAGGGATACACACACACAGGCAATTAAAAATAAGATGAATCTTCTTTAAACTGGGTGTGGTACTGTAGGTGTTTAACCTCAGCACCTGGGAGGAAGAGGCAAGTAGATCTCTGTGAGTTTGAGGACATCCTAGTCTACATAATGAGTTCCAGAATAGCCAGGGTTACATACAGAGTCCCTGCCTCAAAACAAAAACAAGAGAAAACAAAACGTCAAATCTTTATCTTTAAAGGGGAAAAAATACAGCTTCAAGCTCACTTTCCTGCCTCCAGACCTTTGAACGTACTGTTCCCTCCACCTGGAAGGCTCTTGCCCCCAAGGTAACTTCCTTCTTCACGTCTTGCAAAACTGGACTCAAAATTCGCTTGCCCAGTGAAGCCTTCCCCTGAGCATCGACAGCACTTCCTGAATTCTCAGCATCCATCACCACCCATGAGCATAGCGGTCTCCCCGCCCTGCCCCTGCCTGCTTCTTCCCGGCAGTCACTGCAGCCTGACATGATCTAGCATGCACACTGCACGCTTCCTTCAGTCACTCTTACCATTTCCCTACCTTGGTTTCTGCCTCGCTGCTGTGCCGGCCTCTAGAACCCTGCCTGGCACACAGTAGGTATTCAGCAGATGTTCGCAGAGGGATGAGAGAAGCTGGAGAAGGAGGCTCCTTGAGATGAGGAGCGCCCTACTGTCCCTAGCCTCAAGCCAAACGTAAGTCCATCTCAAGAAGTACTGAGCAAAGCTGGGGAGACGGCTCAGCTGGGGAGCACCTGCTGACAAGCATGAGGACCTGAGTTCGAATCCCCAGCTCCCACATAAGAAAGCCAGTTATACATTCAGTGCTGGGGAAGCAGACTAGAGGACCCCAAGGGAGCTCAAATGCCAACCAGTCAGAGAGGCCAGTCAGAGACTCTGTCTTAAAATTAAAATGGAGGACTAGAGAAATGGTTCAGTGGGTTAGAGCATTGGCTGTTCTTTTTTTTGTTTTGTTTTGGTTTTTTTTGTTTGTTTGTTTTTTTCGAGACAGGGTTTCTCTGTGTAGACCAGGCTGGCCTCGAACTCAGAAATCCGCCTGCCTCTGCCTCCCAAGTGCTGGGATTACAGGCGTGCGCCACCACCGCCCGGCTTTTTTTTTTTTTTTTTTTTTTTTTTTTTTTTGAGCATTGGCTGTTCTCACAGAGACCTGGCTTCAATTCCAAACGTCCACATGGTTTGGAATGTTTCAGGACATGATGGCCTCTTCTGGTCTCTGTGGGCACCAGGCATGTGGTGCACATACAAGTGGAGGGGGAAACACTCATACATACAAAATAAATAAACCTAGTTTTACACACACACAGACACACACATATACACATACGCACACAGACACACACACAGACACACACATACACACATATACACATACACACACACAGACACACACATATACGCATACACACACAGACACACACACAGACACACATATACACATACACACACAGACACACATATACACACAGAGACACACACAGACACAAACACAGAGACACACACATACACATATACACACAGATACACACACAGAGACACACACATACACACATATACAATACACACACCTACAGACACACAGACATACACAGACACACACACACAGAGACAAACACATACACACATATATAATACACACATATAGACACACAGACACACACACACACATATACACATACACACACAGACATAGACACACACAGACACACATGTATATATACACAGAGACACATACAAACATAAACACACATGTACACATACTCACACATATACACACAGACACACATAAACAGACACACACAGAGACATACACATACGCACACACAGAACCCCCCCCCCCGCCCCCCGTGTAGGGAACAACTAAGGAAGCAAGGAGGTCACCTGATGCTGACCTCTGTCCTCCACATGCACACACATGCATGGCCACCGTCACACTAAGAACTAGAGAGAACCATGCTTGGTGGTACACACCTGTGACATCAACTCTCCAGAGGCTGAGCCAGAAGGATGGAGAGTTTGAGGACATCCTGAGTTGCTTAGTGAAATTCTGTCTCCAAAAACACAGGGGACACAATGTAAGCTACGTTCCAGTACCGTGGTGTCCCCACAGGAGCCTTGGGGTGCCATTACTGGCCATCCTTGCTTTATGTGGAGGGAAATAGGCACAGAGAGGTTAGGTCATCTGCTCAAGACGTCAGAGCACAGGAGTAGCCAACACCCAAGCACTCTGGCTCCACAGACACACACACACACACACACACACACACACACACACAGAGTGTAGCAACACCAGGTTCTTCTTGCTCTAGAGCACTCTAAGGAATGAGAGCATCTCGCCCCACAGTGAGTGTCTGTGGCCCCTCCCGCCAGCACCTCCCGTGCTCATTTCCCAGTCTGCAGCAAACTTGCATCCTTGGTGACACAGGAAGCTGTAGGCTGCCCAGTTGTCATGGTGATGGCCAGCAGCCCCTGTAAACAGTCTCCCTTACTGCCTGCCTGCCTGGCTCATGTTGTGACCCTCTGAAGTTGACCCTGTCTGGGTGGCCTGTGGGCTTGTCTGTTCTGCGGACTCCTCCTGTGGGGGCACAGGAGGTGTTGAGACAGAAAGCCGGGGTCCCTCCCTTCCTTCCTGTCCCCTTCTTGGCTGATGACCGTCCCTTCCCCAGACCATTTCACAGTGTGGCCACAGGACTTAAAAGGTTCTTCCATCCTTTCTCCCCCTCTCTCTCCTTCCCTCCTTCCTTTCCTCCTGCCCTCCCCTTCAGCACATGCCACACGATGGTCCAGATGCTGGGGACACTGCCGTGGCCAGGATAGATGCACCCTCTAGAGTAAGACAGGTCATGGCTGCTCCTCCTGGCCTAAGGCAGGAAGGGCCTCCCTCAGCCGGTCAGCTGAATGAAAAGGCAGAGACGCACTAACAGGCAGGGTCTAGGGAGCAAGGGTGACATGCAAAAGGCCCTGAGGCAGCCATAACTCGGCCCAGACAGAAGGGCTTTCCTTCAGAAGGACACCTCTAGCGCTCAGCTGCTACAGGTGGAGAGAGCATGAACAGAGACAGTGGGGCATTGCTCAAGACCCCAGGAGATAACCTAGCCTGCTGCAGGTCCAGCTTCCTGCCCGGGGCGTGGCTGCCCTCAGCCTTGCTGTCTTATCTGCTTTCACTTAAGAGACAGTGAAAGAACAAACAGAACAAATTGCAGAGCTTCCTTTATACAACAGTGTGACCTCTTGACCCTAAGAGAGAAGACAGAGAGACAGAAAGGGCCAGCGAGATGGCCCAGGGGGTAAGGGTGCTTGCTGCCAACACTCACGGGCTGAGCTGGGTCCCCAGGACTCACATGGCAGAGGAAAGAACAACTTCTGAGTGTCAGCCTCTGACCATCACGCCTGAACTGTGACAAATGCATGTGTTAGCTCTCTCTCTCTCTCTCTCTCTCTCTCTCTCTCTCTCTGTTCTCACGTGCACATAAGTACGTAAGCACATCCTGGGTCAGGACACACACACACATACTTACATGCAAAGTAAAAACAAAATGTAATTTCAAAAATTTTAAAGGGAGTTAGAGAGGTGGCTCAGGGGTTAAGAACACTGACTGCTCTACCAGAGGTCCTGAGTTCGAATCCCAGCAACCACATGGTGGCTCACAACCATCCATAATGAGATCTGATGCCCTCTGCTGGTGTGTCTGAAGACAGTTTCAGTGTACTCACATACATAAAAAAATAAATGTAAAAAACATTTTTTAAAGGAAGAATGGCCCCTGTCTGAGGTCACATGACTATTGCCTATCTGAGGTCACATGACTATTGCCTGGCCATGTTGAATCCATCACATGACCCCAACCACCAACTGATGTGCTTTAATGATAGTGTAACTTGGCCCAGAGCCCCCAGGAATGGGGGCAGTGCTGGGTCAGGCCCTTCTTGTGGGCTGTGTGAAAATGCAAACTGGCCACAGCAAGGTGTTTAGATTTTTCAAAACAAGCCATGCCTTTTCCATGAACTGATTTTAAACTATTAACTCAGCTGGGTATGATCCCAGGACCCAGGAGGCTTAGGCAGGTGAGTTGCCATAGAGAATAGCTAGCCTGTGTTAAAGTGAGTTCTGGGCCAACCTGGGCTACTGAGCAAGACTCTGCCTCAAAAACAAAAAACAAAAACAAAGAACAGAAAAACAAAAAACGAAGCCGGGTGGTAGTGGTGGCGCACACCTGTGATCCCAGAACTTGGGAGGCAGAGGCAGGCGGAGTTCTGAGTTGGAGGCCAGCCTGGTTTACAGAGTGAGTTCCAGAACAGCCAGAGCTACACAGAGAAACTCTGTCTCGAAAAAAAAAAAAAACAAAATCCAACCACCCCCACCAAAAAAACAAAAAGTCAGTCAATTGGTTCAAATAAAATATTGATTCCAGGGTCAGTCTGCTCTGGGGCAGTCAGATGAGGGGTGTTAGATGTTCTGAGGGGGGCGCCTGTGCACACAGCCAGCTCTGCTCCAGCAGACCCGCCTCCTGAGCACTTTTGAATCTATTAGAGGGGAGAGGAAAATGATCGCAAATCTGGTACCCACTTGGCATCAGAAAAGCTTTATTTTATTTTATTTTATTTTTGGATTTGGTTTTTTTTCGAGACAGGGTTTCTCTGTGTAGCCCTGGCTGTTCTGGAACTCACTCTGTAGACCAGGCTGGCCTCCAACTCAGAAATCCGCCTGTCTCTGCCTCCCAAGTGCTGGGATTACAGGCATGCGCCACCACCGCCCGGCTCAGAAAAGCTTTATAAAGCAGCTGGCTCTTGTCATCGTCACCACAGGCCCTGAAGCCGGAACCTCACCTGTCACCCTTGGGCCATGCTCTGGATGAGAACCCAAGGCTTCACTTTCCTTTCATCACTTATAGGGTGTGTAGGCCGGTGACCCCAGTCATGGAAATTGGGACTTGCGGAGCAAGGTCAGTTGGATATTGCTTAGACTGGAAAGAGCCAGCAGAGATGTAACAGGAGAAAGATGAGGCAAGGGCTCTGGGCCTGCTTCCCAGACCCAGGCTGCACACAGGTGCCTGCCAATACTGCCTGGAATCTGGGGAGGGCACACCCGGGAGAGAAGCCTGTGGCATCTTTGAATCACGGTGCCAAATGCCTGGGCCTGGTTCCTCTCCCGGCGATCCAATTACTAAATGCAGTAGCATTCTTGAAAGAAAAAAATGTCTTTCCTCTTATGTAATGCGGCCGTGACAAACGCCAAGCAGATGGTACAGCGACAGGCTTCCCGCAACCCTATCCTTCCAAATTAATGTGTGGGTATTTAAATGAGCCCAGGAAGACAGGAGGGACAGGCCACTGAAGCACTTGGTGAGCTTCCACCTCAACGCTTGAGGGATGCTAATGGCCTGTGTCGGGGCTGAGTTCACAGTAAACATTGGTTAGAGCATACCTGGTCTGGACCCCCTGGGGAGACATCACCTGGCCTCCCCAAAGCTGGAAAAGAAGGTGTCTCCCCTATTCTTCACGTCATTCCCCACCCCCCAAACTTTCACATTGTCTTTGAGAATGTGGACATCTCTCCCTGCCTCCCGTGGGGAAATGGTTTAGTCACAAACTATGTCAGCTGCTGGCAGCCAGCTCGTCCACCCCCCAGCCTTCCTTCCTCAGGGATGAGATCATGCCGGTTTGGAGGCGGTTTTAGCTGAAGAACGCTAGGGCTGTGCAAAGCCGTCCTCAGAAACCTCCTCCCTCATCACAGTCTGTACCCTGTGATGGGCGGAGACTGGAGGCCAGGTGCTGGTCCCAGGCTCCTCCCAGGGTCCTGTCCCCAGCCCCCAGCTCAGACCTGACACACTGGGGTGCCGGACTGCTGGGCTGCACAGCCAGCTGGCCTTAGGAGTTCAGGACTTGGAGAGCGCTGAAATGTCTCCGTTCTGAAGGGGAAACTGAGGCTCAGAGAAGGAAGGCTAGTCTGCTCAGGTTCAGATGGACAAGTGTGACAGAGGCTGGCGATCCCAATGCTGTCCCTGAAGCCGCCCTTGCCTGGGACCTGTCTGCCCACCATGCCCTTTGCTTCAGGGTCAGGACGCTGAATCTCTACTGGGAATCAAACCTTCTCCACCCTCGGGACAGGAGGTTCAAGTAAAACTGCCCCTTGGTACTCATCCAAGAGCGCTCACCGGGCTCAGTCCTAACCAGTCAGAGCAGTTCCTCCTTCCTACCCAGCTGCATCAGGTTGATGAGCGACAATCCCAGCGCCGGCGGGGCGCGGCGGGAGGGCGGGGCGCGGCGGGAGGGCGGGGCGGCGGGAGGGCGGGGCTTCCGCTTCATATTTAACCCGGGTCGTTAAAAACGAGGCCATCCTTCCTGTGCTCACCCAGGGCTGCCAGCAGCCACCTCTGTCACTATCAGAAGGTGACTACCCAAGTATGGAAGGCACACATGGAGCTCATGGCCAAGGAAAGTGATAACAGCAGGCTTCGACTGGAAACATCCCCGGAGCGAGCTGGACCTGAGTTGGCCGGAGGTTGCTGGACTCCACGGATTAGCACATTCTCCCTTTGGCTGAAGTCCGGGTGGGTTCTGTCGCTCACCGGCAAAAGGGGGATCAGCGACGGAACAGGGCTCCAAAGCAGGGTGCTGAGGGACCCTCTCTCCATCCCCAGAATGTCCCCCAACTCCCTGTCACTCATAGCACCACAAACCTGAGAGACAGTACCCATGGGGAGAGTTCTCAAGAGAGCCTGCTCCCTGCTTGGTCAGGAGCAAGCGCATCCTGTCACTTTCCTAGGCCTGCCTTGCTTACCTCTCTCTGTCCCTGTCTCTGTCTCTCTGTCTCTTCCTTTCCTTTTCTTTCTCATACTCTTTATTCATTATTTCTTGGGCTGGAGCGGTTAAAAGCACTGACTGCGCTTCCAGAGGCCCTGAGTTCAATTCCCAGCAACCACATGGTGGCTCACAACCATCTGTAATAGGATCCAATGCCCTCTTCTGGGGTGTCTGAGGACAGCTACAGTGTACTCACATACATAAAATAAACAAATAAATCTTTTTTTTTAGTCCTCAATTTAAAAAAAAATCATTTATTTCTTGTTTGTACTGTGGATTTCTTTTCCTTTGTGGCATAACCCCATATAGCCAAGGCTAGCCTCTAGTTTCTAACCCTCCCGCGGTGAGATTTTACAAGCGAGCTGGCTGGCTTCATGTCTCTGTAACCACATGGGGGGGGGAGCACCTATCCTGTCAGCTGGTTAAAGGAATTGAAATGGGGGCCACCACTGCTAGATATGACAATAGTGGCACTTAGGTGCTCGGAGCCTGAGCCACACACGGCAGGCATTCAGAGTCCACTTGAGAAAAGAGAGTCGTCATAGGGAAACAAAGCCCGGTGGAGACAGGGAGCCTGCTGAGGAGAGTGGGACAAGCCCCTGCTGGCCCCTGGCTGTGCAGGTTGGGTGGGGTCCCTTCACTCCTGCCCCTGAGCCCAGGCTGGGACACAGGTGCTGAAGAGATGCTCATCCCGTGACTCACCCTGCCAGAGCAGGGACAGCATGAGTCCTGACTAAGGCATGAGGATCAAGTGACAGCAACTCAAGCCCGTTCCTGACCAGCCGAGGACAGCTGGATGTGCCTGTCATCAGCATCAAATCCCGACCCGCCGCCCCATCTCCCCACCCCAGCAGAGCCCTCTGATGTGGAGCTGTGACTCGAGGTGTTTGTCACGTGACACCCAGAGTGTCTAGGGATCTAGGGATCTGGCAAGAATTGGAGGCACTGGGCAAATACCTCACAAGTCCGAGAGGCCAGGCACAAAAGGGCAAATGTCACATGGTTCCATTCATACAATTAGTAAATCCATTTAGGGCTGCTTGGGTCGGAGGACTGAGGGAGAGGTGACTCTAACGGGGACAGGGTTTCTTTCGGATGGGAGCAAAACTATTCCAAAAGTACGTTCTCGTGGTTTGAGTAAGAATGGCCCCCACAGGTTCAGATAGTTGACTGTTTGGTTCCCAGTTGGTTGAAGTGTTTAGAAAGGATTAAGAGGTGTGGCCTTGCTGGAGGAGGTGTGGCCTTGTTGGAGGAGGTGTGGCCTCCAGCCCCCAGGAACTTCTGGAGCCTGGACCAAAAACCAAAGAATACACATGGAGTGACCCATGCGCTGATCACATATGTGGCAAAGGATGGCCTTGTTGGACATCAGTGGGCCTGAAGGTGTTTGATGCCCCAGTGTAGGGGAATGCCAGGGAGGGAGGACTGTAGTGGGTGAATGGGTGGGGAAGCACCCTCACAGAGGCAGGGGGTGGGGAGTGGATAGGGGGTTTCCGGAGGGGAGACCTGGAAAGAGGGAAACATTTGAAATGTAAATAAAGAAAATATCTGGTCGGGCAGTGGTGGCTCACGCCTGTAATCCCAGCATTTGGGAGGCAGAAGCATGTGGATTTCTGAGTTTGGGGTCAGCCTGTTTTACAGAGTGAGTTCCAGGACAGCCAGGGCTACAAAGAGAAACCTTGTCTCGAAAAGCCAAAAAAAGAAAGAAAGAAGAAAGAAAGAAAGAAAGAAAGAAAGAAAGAAAGAAAGAAAGAAAGAAAGAAAGAAAGATGGAAGGAAGGAAGGAAGGAAGAGAGAGAGAGAGAGAGAGAAAGAAAGAAAGAAAGAAAGAAAGAAAGAAAGAAAGAAAGAAAGAAAGAAAGAAAGAAAGAAAGAAAGAAAGAAAGAAAGAAAGAAAGATACCCAATAAAAAAACAGGTGTGGCTTCGTTGGGGAAGGCGTGTCACTGGGGGTGGGCCCCGTGCTAGGCCCAGTCCTTGTCTTTTTGTCTCTCCCTCTTTCTCCTCTTTGCTACCTGCAGATAAGATGTAAGCGCTCAATTACTGCTCCAGTGCAGCCCTCGTCCCTGCCGTGATGGCGGTGGATTCGCCCTTCGACGCTATAAACGAGCTCCCGTGATACGCTTTCTTTTACGAGCCGCCTTGGTCATGGTGTCTCTTCACAGCAACAGACAAGTGACTAAAGCAAACCTCACGCTGGCTACAGGGTGGGTTGGTGTGCAGGGTGGACCTAACGGTGCTCTGGTATGCAGGAGGACCAAATGGCAGTTGTACATGGGCGAGCCGTGGGCTGCACGCCTGAGTGGCTATCACTGAGGCGGGCACAATGCAGCTGACTCCCAGAAACAGAGACTTCTCTTGCTGCCTCAAGCCTCTCTTGGCTTTTCAGTCATCTGGGGACAAGCCTTCCCAGGGTTTGGTGGATCCAGGTCATCTAACAGTCACTAGCTTCCTGCTAGACCGAGAGGAGAATTCATACTCAGCAATTAAAAAAAAAAAAGTGGCAGTGGTGGCGCACGCCTGTAATCCCAGCACTTAGGAGGCAGAGGCAGGCGGATTTCTGAATTCGAGGCCAGCCTGGTCTACAGAGTGAGTTCCAGGACAGCCAGGGCTACACAGAGAAACCCTGTCTTGAAAAAACTAAATCCAAAAAACAAAACAAACAAACAAAGACACACCAGAAGAGGGCATCAGATCTCATTACATATGGTTATAATTCCCATGTGGTTGCTGGAAATTGAACTCAAGACCTCTGGAAGAGCAGTCAATGCTCTTAACCACTGAGACATCTCTCCAGGCCCCATACTCAGTATCTTGAGAAGCCAAAATGTCCGGCTATATTTGTATGGTTTCCTTGTTTTATCTTGTTTTGAGACAGGGTCTAAGTTGGAGAGATGGCTCAGCGGTTAAGAGCACTGACTGTTCTGCCAAAGGTCCCGAGTTCAATTCCCAGCAACTACATGGTGGTTTACAACCATCTGTAATGGGATCTGATGCCGTCTTGTGGGTGTCTAAAGACAGCAACAGTGTATTCACATAAATAAATCTTTAAAAAAGGCTTCCGCCCGCGGACACAGTGAAAATGGCCTGTGCTTGTAAAACCCCAGCTTTCCCTCCTGTCTCAGCCTCTTCTTTATATGTCCTCAGGCGTGTTTCCATCTATGAAGTGAAGATGGCGATGTCTACCTTGTTGTGAGCATTTATCCACAAAGTCCTTTTGCTCGGATTCCAGAATAATAATAGACTGTGTGTTGCGGGCTGGGAGTGTGGGTGACTCAGGTGCAGTCTCTGCTGTGGGGATTTGGAGGGTGACAGGGGCAGGCCTGCTATGCTGGTGCATTCTCTTCATCTCAGTGCCCTGCAGCCAGAGGCAGGCAGATGTCTATGTTCTTGTGGGTATCTGGGCCTACACAGTGGACATCTTGTCAAAAACAACAACAACAACAAAGTTCATGTGTAAGTCTTTATTCCTTTAACAATATTTTGCTCGGCGTGGTCGCACAGGCCATGAATCCCAGCACTCGGGAGGCAGAGGCAGTGAGCTGTGTGCCAGTCGGCTCTCCAAAGTGAACACCAGGACAGTCAGAGCTGCACGTCAGGTCTAAAAACATTTTGTGTGTGTGTGTGTGTGTGTGTGTGTGTGTGTAAGGAGAAGACGTGTGCTTGATAGTGTCGTGTGTGAAGTTCTGTGGTGTACATGTGCTTGAGAGTGTCATGTGTTAAGATTCCTATTGATGTATTTATGCATTTACAGGTTTAGGCCTTTATGCATTTACACATTTACACACATGCATCTATGCATTGATACATATATTTATGCATGCATGCATTAATGTATTTATGTGTTTATGTGTTTATGCATTCATTCACTTATGCGTTTATGCATTTATGTATTTAGGCATCTATGTGTTTATGCATCTATGTATTTACATATTTATGTATTTATGTATTTACACACTTATGCATCTATGCATTTATGCATTTATTTATTTATGTATTTATGTATTTATGCATTTATGTATTTATATATTTATGTGTTTATGCATTCATTCACTTATGCGTTTATGCATTTATGTGTTTATGCATCTATGTATTTACATATTTATGTATTTATGCATTTATGCATGCATGTATTTATGTATGTATCTATTTATTCATGCATTTTTGGGTTTATGCGTTTATGCATTTACACATATACACACTTATGCATCTATGCATTGTTACATACATTTTTTTATGCATTATGCATGCATGCATTAATGTATTTATGTATTTATGTGTTTATGCGTTCATTCACTTGTGCGTTTAGGAATCTATGTGTTTATGCATCTATGCATTTACATATTTATGTATTTACATATTTATGCATTTATGCATTTACACACTTATGCATCTATGCATTTATACATATATTTATTTATGTATTTATGCATTAATGTATTTATGGATTTATTTGTTTACGCATTCATTCACTTATGCATTTATGCATTTATGTGTTTATGTCTATGTATTTACATATTTATGCATTTATGTATACATGTATTTATGTATGTATCTATGTATTTGTGCATTTATGGGTTTATGCATTTATGCATTTACACATTTACACACTTATGCATCTATGCATTGTTACATACATTTATTTATGCATGCATGCATTAATGTATTTATGTACTTATGCATTCATTCACTTATGCGTTTATGCATCTATGTGTTTATGCATCTATGTATTTACATATTTATGCATTTACACATTTACACACTTATGCATCTATGCATTTATGTGTTTATTATTCCTACTGAGTTCAGAGGAGGTAACCAAGTTAAGGGAACAGTTTGGACAGACAGACAACAGCATAAGGGACATCTCCCTCTCCAGTTTTTGTGGGACCCATGTGAAGACTGTGTAGCACATGTATTACATATATGGTGTGGGTCTCAGTCCTTCCTGTAAATTCTCTTTGATTGGTGGCTCAGTCTTCTAATGCTCAGGTTAGATGATTCTGAGGGTCTTTGTATGGACTTCCTGTTCCTTCAGTGGCCTTCAACCCTCTCCCCAAAGACACCCCTGAGTCCTGTCCAATGTTAGTCTGTGGGTCTCTGCATCTGTTATAGTCTGGTTCTGGATTCAGACTCTCAGAGGCCAATGATGCTAAGGTACTGCCTGTAAGTATTATACAGTATCCTCAGTAAAGTTAAGGTTTGTTGCTTGCCCATGGGAAAGTTCTCAAGCTGGGCAGGATATTGTTAGGGCATTCCTTCAGTCTCTGCTCCATCATTTTGATTAAATTTCTTTTATACCAGACAAATTTTGGCTGGAGATGGTTTAGGTTCAGGAGGTGTTCTTAACTCTCCACGGGGCCCCTGCCTGGCTGCAGGATGTGGCCTCTTCAGGGTCCATAACTAATTTCCATGCATTTCACCTAAGATTACTCACATGGACTCCTTGGTACCCTCCAATTTGTCATCTCTCGCACATCTTAAATATACCCCACCCTTTGACCACCACCTGCTGCAGATTTCAATTTATTTTCCTGGCCCTCTGGTCCTCTCCTGTCTCTCACCACACCTGTTCCTGTTCTCTCCCCCTTCTCCTTTCTTCTCTGCTCTCTTAGGCTGTTCTCTGTCTTCCATCTGCCTCTTATGACTGTTTTATTACCCCTTCTGGGATTGAACCATGTTCACTTGGATCTTCCTTCTTGTTTAGCTTCTTTTGGTCTATGGAGAGCAGTGTGGATATCCTATACTTTATAGTTAATATTAACTTGTCTGTACATACAGTCTTCTCCTTTTCTGTCTGGGTTAACTCATACTGAATGATAGTTTCTAGTTGTATCAATTTGCCTGTAAAATTGTGATGTCCTTGTTTTTAATAGCTGAATTATATTCAAGTTTGAAAATGAAAAAAAAAAAAATCTTTAAAAAAAAGAGACAGGGTCTAAATTGAACTCAGACTCGCTGAGGATGATCTTTATGATGACCCAGTTGTCAGCTTGAGGAGGTCACCTGGGAGATGGGCCTCTGGGCATGCCCGTGAAAAGAAATCTTGGTGAGGTTACTTGAGGTAGGATGACCTACCTGTTATGGGTGGCACTAAAGTTGGGACAGTGGGCTGTATGAAAAAGAGAGAAACATAAGCAGAAGTATTCATTCACTCATTCACTGCTGCCTGCTTCCTGGATGTGAGTGGGATGTCACCCACTGCCACAGGTTCCTGGCATAGGAGAAGTGAAACAACCTGCAAACTCTGCTTCTGATCCCTGGGGCCTGAGTGCTAGAGTCACAGGTGTGGGCGGGGCCTGAGTGTTAGAGTCACAGGTGTGGGCGGGGCCTGAGTGCTAGAGTCACAGGTGTGGGCGGGGCCTGAGTGCTAGAGTCACAAGTATGGGGCGGGGCCTGAGTGCTAGAGTCACAGGTGTGGGCGGGACCTGAGTGCTAAGGTCATAGGCATGGTCGGGGCCTGAGTGCTAGAGTCACAGGTGTGTATGTGGCCTGAGTGTTAGAGTCACAGGCGTGGGCGGGGCCTGGGTGCTAGAGTCACAAGTATGGGGCGGGGCCTGATTGCTAGAGTCACAGGTGTGGGCGGGGGACCTGAGTGCTAAGGTCACAGGCATGGGCGGGGCCTGAGTGCTAGAGTCACAGGTGTGGGAGGGACCTGAGTGCTAAGGTCACAGGCGTGAGCGGGGCCTGAGTGCTAGAGTCACAGGTGTGGGGTGACTAGAGTCACATGTGAGGGCGCTACAGCTGGCTGCTCTTTTATTTATCCTTTGTTATTGAGACAGGCAGGGCCTCCGTCTCACTCTGTAGCTAAGGATGACCTTGAACTTCTGATTCTCCTGAGCACTGGGATTACAGGCCGCCACACCTGGTTTGTGTGATGTTGGGATGGAACCCACACTTCCTGCACTCTGGGCAAGTTCTCTATCACCTGAGCCACATCCCGAACTCTGTTCATTGCCATTTATAACTGTAATAAACATTTCCCCTTTACAGGGTTGTAACTGCTTCTCACCTCATCAAACCCTTGTGAATAAGACTTCAAAAATGTAGGAGAGCTTTACCCTTGTACAAATCAGGGACCAGGTCCTAGAATAATCCGTGGCTCTAGGTCAGTATGGCTGTTAACTTCTGTTTCATGCCAACTCAGCACACAGAGCTGGAAGACATTATCCAAAGTTGACAATCACAGTCAGCATTTCCAAAAAATGTGTACTATACCTATGCAGGCACGTATATTTCCATTTATATTAAAAAAGTCAATAATAATTGGCTGGGTGGTAGTGGCACACGCCTGTAATCCCAGCACTTGGAAGGCAGAGGCAGGCAGATTTCTGAGTTCGAGGCCAGCCTGGTCTACAAAGTGAGTTCCAGGACAGCCAAGGGCTACACAGAGAAACCCTGTCTGGAAAAAACCAAAAAAAAAAAAAAAAAAAAAAAAAGTCAATAATCATGCTATGTTAGGCAGTGGCCGAAACAACAGCCTTTCTAGGTTCTGCAGTCATCTGGACAGAGTATACACTTTATCCTGCAATGTAAGTTTCCTTTTAAAATAAGGGCTAACAAGATGGTCCACCAAATAAAGGACTTGTAGCTTAAGTGTGGCAATCTGGGTTTGATCCCAGAACCCACAGAGGCAGGAGCAATGTGATTCCTAAAAGTTGTCTTGTGGGCTGGAGAGGTGGCTCGGTGATTAAGAGCACCGACTGCTCTTCCAGAGGTCCTGAGTTCAAACCCCAGCAACCACATGGTGGCTACAACCATCTGTAATGAGATCTGATGCCCTCTCCTGGAGTGTCTGAAAACAGCTTCAGTGGACTCACATATAATAAATAAATAAATCTTTAAAAATAAAAGTTGTCTTGTGCCCTCTAGGTGTGCACACCTGTGTGTGTCCATGCACACAGGCACGTACATGAAGAAGCTATGTGCACACACAGAAACATACACACACGGCCGACTTTCTGTGTAAGCAAACATGACAGTGTGCCCAAGGGCACATTTCCCTTTTTCTCAGTTACATCACGAAACAAAATCCCTCTTTATGAACTGGAGGAAGGAGCCTGAGTCACAGGCAGAGGGAGGACAAGTCAGCCCACCTGGGGCTGGCCAGACTCTGATTTTGATAGGAGCTGACTACAGGTCTCCCCCCAAACACTTGCTCCTTAGCTGATACCCTGTAAACATCACCCAAGTCTTCAAAGGTAACATGGGCCCGTATCCCAGCCCTGGAAGATGGTGTCAGAGCATCACGAATACAAGACTAGCCTGGGCTACACAGACTGTCTCAAAAATCCAAACACTTGCCTGGGCAGTGTGGCATGCACCTTTAATCCCTGCACATGATAAGCAGAGGTAGAAGAATCTCTATGCGTTTAAGTCCAGCCTGGTATACATATCCAGTTCAAGGCCAACACAGGCTACATAGTCAAATCCTGTTACAAAAGGGGGTGAGGTATTGGGGACTGGAGAGATTGCTCAGTGGTTAAGAGCACTGGCTGCTCTTGCAGATGACCTGGGTTCAGTTCCCAGTACCCACATGGCAGCTTACAACTATCTATAACTCCAGGTCCAGGGGATCTGACATCCTCTTCCAGCCTCCAAGGGGTTCAGGCACAGACATGCAAATAAGACACCCATACAAATAAAAATGAAGAAAAAAGAAACTTTATATATGTGCACAGTGGGGCATAGTCATAATTTCAGGACTCAGGAGATGGAGACAGAAGAATCAGGTCAAAATTTCAAGGTCACACCCAGCTACATAACAGGTTGGAAACCAACCTGGGTTACATGAAACTTTATCTCAAATAAAAAATATCAGAATGAGTAGCCCCGGACTAGGAAGGTCCGACTGGGAAGACCCTGTGACATGCCTACTAGGCACCGGTACACACTACGAATGGCTCTGGCGGTGCCTTCTTTTATTTGTCCCAAACTCAAGTGCCCATGCTTGCCCAGCAAGCACTTGACTAACACAGTCATTCCCCAGCCTCTTGTTTTTTAGCTTCTGTGTTCAACCCCCAGACAGAACCCAATTCCATAAAATTTGCTGTATCAGTCATCTCCTCGGATGGGGTGGGGAAAGTCTGCAAGGCAGGTGTGGAAACCAAGCAGCCAACAAAGACGGGGCCCACTGGAAAAGGGCGGTTTGAAGACTTCTGCTCGACACTACAGTCTGCAAAGGATCCTAATTTATAAGAGAAGTACCACATGAACCATTAAGGGCGACTCTCCCAGGTGCAGCCTGGCATGCTTGAGGATACGATGACCAGCGCCCCCTGCTGGAAAGTGCCTCTTGCTTGCCGAGACTCTGGTGACTACGAGGGGATGCTGCCCCCTGGTGGCCTTCCTGCTGGGCAGCCTGAAGGCGTAGATAGGCTTCTTTAGGGATGGCTCAAACAGCCTGGCCCCTCCTACCCTGCCCCTCTGTGCCCACCAGCACTCCGTGGCCCTGGAAGAGTTATCTTCCGAGGGCTCTGCCTAGTAGAGTTGAACGGGAGGAGACTCCTGGTTCTTGCTTAAAAACCTAAAGGCGGACCTCCAAAAGTGCCTGGTCCAGGAACCACGCCCACTGCTAGACCAGACCAATCAGAGCGTCCTATCTTCCGGGCCTCGGCGATTGGTTCAGGGGTGAACCTGCACCAAGCAGGGCCAATCAGGATCTCTCTGGAAATGATTCTCAGGGGCCTGAGAAAAGGGTTTGGAAGGTGTGTACATCCCTAAGGCGTCCCCATTTTGGCCATTCTGGCTTCTGCAGGGACAGCTACTTAAGATAAGGCCAGAAAAGAAACACAAGAGATGGGCATCTCCCAACGGCCTGGTAGGGGTCTTATTTCCAAACGTCCACCATGACAGTTTATTAGTTACACGTATCTTTGCTGTGACGAAATACTTGACAAAAATAACTTAAGGGTTATCGTAGCTTACAGTTCCAGGGTGCAGCCTGCCATGGCCAGAGAAGTAACGGGCAGGGCGAAGCTGGCCACACCGCATCTGAAGTCAGGAAGATCCATCTGAACGCGCAATGGATCTTAGTGCTTAGCTCCACCCCTTTGTCCTTTTAACTGGAGGGGGCGGGGCAGGCCCCGGGATGGCTCTTCCTACCTGGTCAGCTTAATTTAGATAAGCCCTGAGACTTGTCTCCTAGGAGAACCTTGATCCTGTCAAACTGACAGTATTAACCATCCGAACCAATAATTCCCTTCAATGGTGTAACTAACCACTTGCAAGGTGCCTTTCTGTAAAGAGACTAATGAAATTCATTGGGTCACCTAAAAGGCAGAAAAAGTAGACGATGGGCTAATTTAGAGGAGGAGTGGGGATTGGTGGGAGAGGGAGAAGAGTAAGTAATAGGCAGGAAGGGTGAATGTTGTCTGAGTACATTATACGGAGTGGGTTAGGTTGTGTACAGTAACCGTTTTTTTCCCGTTAATAGCTTGCATTATTTATTCATTTATTGGAGGTGATGTCACTATAGACACGTGGGGGTTGATGTTTCCTTCCACCACCTGGGTCCTGAAGACTGAACTCAGATTGTCAGGCTTGGCCGAACAGACAGCCATAACCACTGAACCATCTTACCGTAGGTCTACAAGTGCATGTTACTGTTTGCAGTTTCTGTCTCAGAGCTTCAGTCCAACACTTAGAAGACATGTCACCTATCAGCCACCTGACCAGGTCATTCCGACAAACTAAATCCCTTCCTGGATGGTGGGGTTCCCGGAGCCAGGGGTCTCGAGGCGTGGCTTTTCATCTAGAGGTAATGGCATCAAGTGTGTTTGCTAGAGGGCTTCCCCGCGCCTCTTGTCTGTACTCCAGGCTAGCCTGGATGCGTGCCAAGAAGGGAATAGAGCTGTTGATCTCCGCCCTGGCAGGGTTTTCTCTCCCCTGTCAGCTTCCATCTGGGTAATTAACCTGCTGGCAGCCAAGGGTCTGCCTCTCTCGTGTCCGTGGGCAGAGGAGTAGACATCTCTGGATGCATGCCTGGCTTGGTGACTTCGGGGCAAGCTGAGGTCCTGTTCTGACCAGGAGAGGCCTCAGGGAAACAGTCCTCTCCGTGTCAAGGAGCTGGGAACAGATGGAGCTTCTGCTGCTGTGCCAACCACCTGTACTCTTGTTTTTTCCTAACCTTGTCCCAAATCTTAGTGCTCTGAACGCCAAGGGAGTTACCTACACAGTAGTCCCCTGTGACCTTCTCCCATCCTAATAGCACCAAAACCACCAGGGGGAAGGACCTCCCACAAGCCCCACCCTTACCTCAAGGGTAACCTGGCTTAGCCCTTGATAATGCAGACAGCATCACACCCAGACCACCTCACCGGAGATGAAGCGTCAGGGTGAGGGGTGAGGCTCAGTCGGTGGAGCATACAGGAAGCCCTGGATTCTCCAGCAGCCCATAAGCCAGGTAGACCTACAATCTCAACACTTAGGAGGTAGAAGCAGAAGAATCAAAAGTTCAAGGCCATCCTTGGCTACATAGTGAGCTAGCGGTCAGCCTGGGCTACAGGTGACCCTGTCTCAAAGAACCTTTTGTCCGATTCAGAACAGTAGAGTATCCCCATGACTGTGTGCTCAGTCATACTCACAGGGAAAAAAAAAAGATGCTTGCCTGATCAAGAGGGCATTTCCTTAGCTGTGTAGGGTCGCTACCTAACTCAAAATGCATATGGTGCCCCGGGACATACAAGCCCTGCCTATCACATGCCTGGCTGGTTCCACAAGTGAATGTAAATTCAGGGTAAGCCTGATGCTTCACTTTCTCTGTGATGCTAATATTCCAGATCATCCATGGCACAGGATGAAACTGGGGAGAGTCAGAACCGTGTAACTTAGAGATGAGAAAAAGTTCTCCAGCAAACAAAACATGTTTTAAATGTCTTGGGTCTGGTGTCGTAGTGCATGCATTCAATCCCGGCACTCAGGAGGCGGAGGCAAGCCGATCTCTGTAAGTCTGAGGCCAGCTTGGTCTCAATGAGTTCTGGCAGGTCAGGACTGCATAGTGAAACCTACCCCCGCCCCTGCGAAGAGAGCAAGATACTGCTCCAGATTAGAGATTCTCTGGAGATGTACAAGTGCATCAAATATTCCTGAGATATGAGCAAGATTTGGGTGAAGGGGGCTGGAGAGATGGCTTAGCAGTTAAGAGCTTTGTCTGGTCTTGCAAGGGGCCCCAAGTTGGTTCCCAGCACCCACGTGGCAGCTCACGACTAATTCTAGTACACCTAAGTACACATGTGGTGTATATTCCTATGTACAGACACTCAAACAGACATCTAAGAACAAGAACAGGGTGGGGTAGTGGTGGTGCACGCCTTTAATCCCAGCACTTGGAAAGCAGAGGCAGGTGGATTTCTGAGTTCAAAGCCAGCCTGGTCTACAGAGTGAGCTCCAGGACAGCCAGGGATACAGAGAAATCTTGACTCAGAAAAAAAGAAAATGTTGCCTGCCAGGTTCCATGCCAGTCAATTCTTAGCGTATTATCTGACTTGTTAACCACCTTGCAAGGAGGTCACCTCACCACCCCAGATTTACAGATGAGGAAACATGGAAGTTGCAGTTAGCAACTGGCTCTGTGGTGTCCTGGACAGACCCTCCCTCCCTAGCTCATTTAGCATGGATGTTACTTTCCATAGAACGCCTTATATTGAGACAGCCTAGATCCCAGATCTCCTTGCCTCTGTTTCCCAAGTGCTGGGATTAGAGGCGTGCATCACTGACAGGCTCAAGGCTTTTTGTTATTACTATTACTATTATTATTACTATTATGACTATGCCTGTATGTAGGTATGCTGAGTCTTCATGGCCCCTACATCTGATTCTCTTGGGGTTCTGGTCATTGCTCCCTGGGTGGCCCTGTAAATACAAGGACCTTTTACTGTTTCTAATTCCAGGCTTTGTACTGGTCCTTGTGTCATTTTGGAAATATCTTCTGCTGCAGCCACTCGGGCCATGAGTTAAGAATAGAGGTAGAGCCAAGATTGAAACCCAGCCTATAAAATGGCCTCTGCCCGCCGCCGCCTCCTAATGGCTTCTACCTAGTGGCCATCTTCATCCTGCCGGACCTTCATTCCATCTCTCCAGATTCCATCACTTCCCACAATGCAGGGAACGTTGCCAAATGTCTTTCCACGCTTGCCAGCCCACAAACATTAAAAACAGTTCTGCTGGTGTCACCCAGCTTCTGGTCATCACACACAGACACACACACCTGCACAAACACTCGCGCAATCGCAAATGGGTAATCAGAGCCACAGAACCTGTGGGCAAAGCACTCAGTAGAGCCAAATAGTTAATGCCCCTGAAAGAGTCCTCTACATTTAACCCTTTAGTTTGGAAAAGATATTACCTTCTTTTGTGTATTCACTTGAAATATTCTCCCTGCCCAGTTAACAGCACACGCACCATACTCAAGGGCTGACTGCTAGGACTTCAGGTCAGTTGCCCAGCTGATCCTTTTAAGCAAGATACAGTATCTTACATCAGTTTCCCAGGATGTGTCACTAAAGCCCTTTTAAAATTTGTGTGTATGGATGTTTTGTCTGTATGTCTGTACGTGTGCTGTGCCCAGACATGAAAAGGCATCATGTTCCCTGGAGGGGAAGTTACCATGATTATAAGGCATCACATGGGTACTGGAACTCCAACCTGGCCTTCTGAAAGAGCAGCCAGTCCATCCCTCTAGCCTTTTAAAGCCCTCCATACATAGGAACTATCTCTGAGTGGGGCTCGAGGAATGCTGCTTTCCTCCCTCGGCTTGCTTTCCCTTTCTTTTTTGCTTCAGTTTTCTGATGGATGAAAATGGTTGGAAGATAGCTCATTTGGTAAGTTATTTGCTGTGTAGCCTGAGGACTTGAGTCTGGATTCCAGCACCAAGTGCGGTGTGCACCTGTGAGCTCAGTGAGGGGGGTGGGGTAGCCGGGCTCACTGGGGTTCACAGGTCAGCCAGTGTAAGCTCCTTGTTCAGTAAGAGCAGCTCTTCCCCCAAATAAGATGGGGCCAGTGAAATGGCTCAGTGGGTTAAAAATGAGCCTGAGTTCATCCTTGGTCTCCAGGATAGGAGAGAAGCAACATCATGAGGTAACCTCTTACCAACACATCATACATATATACACCATAGTGTGATCACACATGTAAAATTGAACAGACATACACAAAACCACAAACTGATTCTGTGAACTTAATCCAAATTTTTCTTTCAAGCTGGGTGTGGTAGTGTATACCTTTGATCCCAGCACTCAGGAGGCAAAGGCAGGTTTTTCTGAGTTTGAGGACAACCTAGTCTACACAAAGAAACCAGTTATTTTTGTGGGGGAGGGTCTCAATTCTCCCAGTCCCCTTTTGTTTCTTGAGACAAGGTCTCACTCACTGTGAAGCCCTCATTGCTGTACTGTACTCGCTGTGTACTCTAACTCAAAAAAAGGTCTGTCTGCCTGCCTTGTGCCTGTCTCAGTCTTGTGGGTGATGGGATTAAAGGCATGTGACACCATGCCAGGCTTTTTCCTTTGGTTGCTGGAGGTTGCTCAGCAGTTAAGAGCACGGGCTGGTCTTCCAGAGCTTCCAGAGCTTAATTCCCAGCAACCACATGTTGGCCCAGTCATTGCCAATGCCCCCTCCTTCTGTTATCTGAAGACAGCTACAGTGTATTCATACACAATCTTTCCTGGGCTGTTCTTTCAGAAGTAGCCAGGCAAACCATGTAGTACCCACAAGGCAGCTGGACCTGAAGGAACCTGAACCTAAGTGACCTCTAGATTATCTTGGCTTCCACTTTTCCCCAGATTGGCTCTCAGGTACTTGTCAGTGGGGTGGGCATGGCAGTTACTTTTAATCCCAGTACTCAGGACAGCAGGAGGGGCTTACAGGCTTGAGGTCACACACCCATGCAACCAAGTCACTAAGCAAACCTAACAGAAGGGGTCCCAGCCAGCAGAAACCCTAACAACCCACACGTGGTCCCTGGAGCCCAAAAAGCTGAGAACAGATATTGTCAGAACATGTCATAGACAGCAGCCTGGGCTTTGAGAGCACGTGTTACCCTAGAAGAAAAGCTTGGTTTTACTGACCTTAGAAACCACCAGGGAGGTGATAAGGTGCAGCAAAGATAGACTGCATTTTATATGTAAGGTGAGGAGGGGAAAAAAAAAAGAGGGTATAGGGTCAAAGAAAAAGGATAACATTTGAGCAGATGCAGGAGACAAAGGGAACCAGATCCTTGATTCAAGGGTCTGGAGATTAATGATAGGTAATGTCTTTTTATCAGGCCACTGATGCTGGGATATATCAAAGGTCTAGAATACCCCAAACTTAATCCTGGCAAGAGCTCTTAAGTCAGAAACACATAGGGCTTGGGCCTATGCTCTGCCTCAGGACATATTAGAGCAGCCTTACTTCATGGTGAGAATCTGGTATGGGGAGTGGACTAATCCCACGCCAGGGTAAGGGATAAACCAACTCAGGGAGCAGCATAAATTAGATATAATCAGGCGGACCTCAACTGTAGCCACCACCAGGTTGAGATAGCTACTCACACAGCTGCCCCATTTAGACACTGGGAAACGTTCACAGGAAGCCAGCTGCAGGCCCAACCCAGAAACACAAGCACAGCAGATAAATTAAATCACTAGTCAGATTTTTATTTCTACAAATACAAGGCCAATATTTTTTATTTCTGTAGCAGTGCACACAGTGCCATTACTCCCCCTCAGCTAAAAAGTAACCCTTCTTTGCATTCTGCATAGGCCACAGCCATGACCAGCCTTATGGGGCTGGGCAGCAGGAACAGGTCTGGTATTCTGTAATCCAAAAGTACCTAAAAAGAAAAGTTAACACTGATTGATAGGCTTGCCTGGCATAAACTCACTCTTAGGCCCCCCGCCATGATCTAAGATCAGATAAGGTAAGACACCTGACAACCCATCCCCCTTCCCTCCAATCTCACTCAGCAAGACCAACCACACCTGTTACCAACAGCTTCAAAACTGGGTCCATTACCCTCCACACTTTTTACTAGCATCTTTAGAAACGGGTCAAAACCTCACCTGAAATCATGACAAACACTGGCATCCACGGCTCCCTCGGGCCTGTAGAAACGAAACAGTTGAAGCCATTATTAAGTGGAATAGGTTAAAGCCAAAAGAAGCAATTATTCCTGGGGCTGATGCATCAGACAAAACTGGCTATTAGCTTAAGAGATCAACAGGGTCGATCTGTCGGGGAAAGAAGTGATATCATCAGTTCACCAGCCAAATTTATGTTAAAAAGAAACAAGTCTACACTTGAAGATGGACACACGGAAACCACTTACCAATGCTCTCCCTCCTGAGTTCAGGCTCCACTCAAAGTCTGGTCTCCGCTGTCGGCAAACCTGAGATAAAATGCAGAAAATAACCTCGTCAACTACCTGGACACCAAGGGGCACAGCAGCAACAGGCGCTGTCTAGCAGGCATGTCAGACATACTGGCTTAAAAGAATGTGATCAACATGGTCGATCTGATGGGGGAAAAAGTTCTGTCATCACACATGCCTGCAGGAAGAGGCCGAGCCTAATCCCAAGTGTTAGGTAGATGGCTAGGTAGGACTACATCTCTTCTTCACAGGCAACAACTGTAATATCAGCGCCTGCAATCACTAGCCAGGAATGAGACTTAAGGCTGAGTGAGATATTCCCCTTGGAAGCTTTCAACATTATATACCAGAGGCCTCAGAGACCACCTGCCATGGAGGCCCACCCAATCTACAACAAACCGTAAGTGCAAAACGGTCTCACATATGCCATGTCTGACCAGCACTGTTCACTTCCAAATGTGTCCAATTGTTCAAACACAGCACCCTTCAGTCTCTAGGTATCATGAAGCCCTGGCTGGCTTCAACTTAAATCACCTTGGTCTACTTCTTGATGTAGGGCACGTTCACATTGAATGAGGTCAGGATGGATAACGTCAGAAGACAGTAGTCGAGTACAGCCATGGTCACATCATTTTTAAAAGCACCAGGCTACAAACTTTAGCCTTTTTAAAATATCATGCATAAACATGATATTTTATTCCATCAACAACTTGAGACATTAAGGCTCAGACTCGAAGCCCACAAGGGGCTGAACCACCACCCACATCAACTGCAAAGAAAATGAGCTACAGGCTAATCTCATGGTAGTCTTCATCAGTTCTCAGGCAGTTCTACCAATCAGGTCACCGGCAGGGCATTGCATCTCCTAGAACTGTATGTACAGATACCCAATGAAAGATGGAAGAAACACCCCAACAGTCTGAATATTTAGAAAAAAGACAGGGTGTATACTTAATATTAACGAAGATTCAATCCTTATCACTCTTGTGTCTAATTTCCAATCACAGTCCTCTTAAAGGCTATTGAGAGCACGTGCTTGCCACATTAGGCCACTAGACAAATCAGTACCTTGTGACTAAGGTAGTAGGCGAATTCTCATCTCCCTGGATGTCCTCTCCCTCCAACCTCCATTCTGTACTGCCTGATGAGGGCGACCTACAAAACAAAGCGTCAATCACCACCTACCCTCGATCAGAACAAGCAGACCAGGTCCCTTGGAGGCTGGTGTTATCAGGACAAACTGGCAAATGTTTTAAGACAATCAGCACTGTCGATATGACGGGGAAAAAAGTGAAGTCATCATTTACACCAGCAAAAAAAAAAAAAAAAAAAAAAAGCTTCCTAGGCCAAACCAGAAGGTGTCTTTCCCAACCGAACCGAATCACCTCCCCGAAGGTCAACCTGGGGATGGCGCTCCATAATCCACACCTGGAGACTAGGAGCAGTTACAGCGATTAAACTTGATAAAAGGCTAGCAAAAAAAAAAAACTGTGCTGTATGTAGGAACGCAACTCACCATCTGCAAATTAATCCCGCAGTGACGAGACATATCTGAAATGTTGCAAACGCTCACGGAGACGCCGGAAAGAAAGGACGAGAACAGTGGCGAACGTTCCTTATATAGCTCAAGGCGGCATCTGCGCCTGCGCACTGAGCCTAAGGTGCGTCGCTTCCGGGCGCGACCGCTTGGCGTCCTGGGAAATGTAGTCCCCAAGCCGCCCGGCCCCCAGCTCACTAATGGTTGTCCAGCCAGTGTCTAGCCCCTCCCCGTGCTCACTGGGCCTCCAGGGCTTCTCGGCTTCCGCGCCATGTCGCGCTTGGCACGCACGAGCCGCCCGCCGTGTCCGCCTGGCTCCCTGGCCGGCCGAGACCTGTGGCCGTCCGGGGCGCAGCCAGCCCGCCCCCCGCCGCGCCCTCCCCTCAGTCGCGCCCGCGGGAGCCGCCAGTGCAGCCGCCGCCGCGGGGGCTGAGGCGTCGCCGCCCTTCCGCCCGCCCCGAGGGCGGGGGCGCAGGCGAGCCCAGCCTCTCGCTGGCGCCCGCGGCACCGCCTCCTCGCCCTGCGCGGCCTCCTCTTCCTCCGGGCCGCCCACCAGGCTACTCGCCCCGCCCAGAGGCTGCAGGGACTGGAAACCGAAAGTTCCCGGAGCCGGGCGGGGCCGCGACCTGCCAGGGCCGGAGCTGAGCTCTAGCCCGGCTGAGGACGCGCCCGAGCTGGTGAGTGGCCTCCGCCCTATCCCGCACCTGCTTCTGCGTCGCCGCGACCGCCGGCGCCCCGCTCTGCCTCGGGCCGGGTGTCAGGTTAGCCTTGGAGTTCCTGTCTGCCCCGCTCAGCGCCCCTACCACCCCTGGAGTCCCTGTCCCCGTCCCTCAGTTATCCTATAGCCTCCGGAGTCCCTGTCCCCTTCCCTCAGTTATCCTATAGCCCCCGGAGTCCCTGTCCCCTTCCCTCAGTTATCCTATAGCCCCCGGAGTCCCTGTCCCCATCCCTCAGTTATCCTATAGCCCCCGGAGTCCCTGTCCCCTTCCATCAGTTATCCTATAGCCCCCGGAGTCCCTGTCCCCTTCCCTCAGTTATCCTATAGCCCCCGGAGTCCCTGTCCCCTTCCCTCAGTTATCCTATAGCCCCCGGAGTCCCTGTCCCCGTCCCTCAGTTATCCTGTAGCCCCCGGAGTCCCTGTTCCTGTCCCTCAGTTATCCTATAGCCCCCGGAGTCCCTGTCCCCTTCCCTCAGTTATCCTATAGCCCCCGGAGTCCCTGTCCCCTTCCATCAGTTATCCTATAGCCCCCGGAGTCCCTGTCCCCTTCCCTCAGTTATCCTATAGCCCCCGGAGTCCCTGTCCCCGTCCCTCAGTTATCCTATAGCCCCCGGAGTCCCTGTCCCCTTCCCTCAGTTATCCTATAGCCCCCGGAGTCCCTGTCCCCGTCCCTCAGTTATCCTATAGCCCCCGGAGTCCCTGTCCCCGTCCCTCAGTTATCCTATAGCCCCCGGAGTCCCTGTCCCCGTCCCTCAGTTATCCTATAGCTCCCGGAGTCCCTGTCCCCGTCCCTCAGTTATCCTATAGCTCCCGGAGTCCCTGTCCCCAGCCCTCAGTTCCCCTATCATCCCCGGAGTATCTGGAGATCTCCCATCACCCCTAGGATCTTTTCCCACTCCTTGCCACCCCCAGAGTCCTGTCCTCCCACCTGCACCCTCAGTCGGGCCCTGAGTAAAGTCTACCTGGTTATTATCAGCAGTCCCATTCCCCAGTCCCCGTTTCCTCTCCTCAGCAGCCCCATCACCCCTAAATCCCTGTTCCTTCCCATCAGCCTCACCTTCACTCCCCAGAGTTCCTGCCTCCTCTCCTTATCAGCCCCCATCACCTCCAGAGTCGGTGTCTTCTTCCCCAGCACCTCCTGAGCTGCTAGCACTGCCATTACCCGCCTTGCCTCTCTTCAGTTCACCTGTCACCACCCTGCTCACACCCCACCCCCAATGCCCCTTCACCTCAGCACCCAGTCACTCCTGGAGGACCTTCAGCACCCCCTCTGCGCAGCTCTCCACGTGTCCTGGCCTGTCTCTGACCCTGGCCCCTGGAGCCCCACGCTCTCCATTTCTCATCCCTGTCACTATACCCACTCCTTCCACAGCCCTGGGCTCTGCCATACCTCTAAGTCTTAGGTCCCCAGCTCTCGCCTGCTTTCTGTTAACCTTGCAGTGTTTCTCTGAGGGATGCCTGGTGTGGAGATTTCTCTCAGGACTTGAAATTTACCCAACTGCAACTCAGCTGCCACCTCTCACTCCATCCTCTTTTACCTCCCCCTGTAATTAGAATTCTCTAAATGTTACCCTGCAACAGCTTACCCATCGCTGCACTTCTGCCTTGATTCCCCCAAAACCCTAAGCAGAAAGCTTCTGCACCCCTGCTGGCTCCTGCTGGTCTTCCCTTGCTGTCTCTAGCACTTACTTCCATTTTCTCTTGCATTTCTGCTGCTAGCACTCTAGTATTTTTTTAAAATGAGGAAGGGATTTTCTCAGGAAAAAATTTCTAAAACAAACGCTAGCCATTGCATCATGAGAACAGGGTTTGGTAAGATGAGGAGAAAAGATGCCACAAAAATATTCCCAGTGGGAAGAAAAGGGACTCTTTTTTTCTGATAAGAATAAAAGCCACCTCTCATACAATGCCAAATCTATTCACAGTTTCCAACTATGAATATTTTAAAACTGTGAGGACAGTCTCAAAAATCCTTTTGCTAAGAACTGAGTCACCACCACCCCGCCCCCCTGCATCCACATGATATGCATGAGTTATATTGAGAAGTTCCCTGAAGGGGCTTTCTCTTTACCCAGCATCAGAAATTTTCAAGACAGAAGAAAAGCAAGAATTGCTAGCTGGTTCTGAGGAAAGACTGCTAAGAGCTCACTTACTCTCTAGCGGGAGGGAGCGGGAACCTGTCGACTGCTGTGTCATAAGACTGCCTGGTAAGATCCTGAGCCCTTGGGTGTGTGCTTGTTGAAGTAGGGCCCCATAGAGTCCATGTTGGCCTCGGGCTCAGTGGAGACTGTCTTTGAATTTCTCTGATCTTCCTGCTTCTACTTCCAGATTCCCCCCCCCCCCCCCGCCTCCCCCTCCCAGGATTGGAGCTACTTGCACCCTGCCGCTGGCTGGTACAGGGTTGGGATTGGCACACTTGCACTCCTTTGCCCCAGCAATCATTTTGTAAGAAAGGAAAGGAAACCTAAGCAGGGTATTAAGTAACCTGGTTGAAGGCAAACCAAGCAGTGGTTGAGGAGTTGATGGCACTCTGTCTGCCCCCAAGCAAGTGAAGGAGTCCAGGAATGGGGGATTGGATCCCTTGGAGTTGCCTACAGTGTGATCTACGTTTACAGTTTGTATCACGGTTGAGAATCCACAAGGTTGAGTGCTTGTGCCCATGATTAGAATCTGCGTGTTTTACCCTTCAAAAATAAATCATTAACATGTAAAGGCAGAAGGGCTGGCTTTGTGGTGTTTGGGTATTTGCTGTGTCAGAAAGGCACTGGTGGCTCTCACTCAGCCTGTGCAGTTACAGGGAACGAAGTCAGGTGAATGTGGCAGAATTCCTGAGACTCAGACATGGAAGACAGAAGACCTCATCTAGAGGCCAGGCCCAGGAACCCCCCTACCAACCACAGAGGTAAGCAGGGTTTCTACCAGGTCAGAAGGAGAGGCCTACCAGAGACACGCTGTGGTTTTTATTTAGTAAGGACCTCCTTGTATAGTTAGTGGTGGTGGTGGTGGTGGTGGTGGTGGTGGTGGTGGTAGTGATGATGATGATGATGATGATGATGGCAGTGGCGGGCGGCACACACCTTTAATCCCAGTACACCGAGGCAGAGGCAGGCAGATCTGAATCAGAGGCTAGCCTGGTCTCCCTAAGAGTTGCAAATGGTTCTGTGGTAGGAGATAGGCCTGTTATTCAAGCAGAGAGAAGAGGGTTGAGAATTTGAAGCCAGCTAAACAGTAAGATTAAAGATGAAGGCCATCCTGAGTTCTATCTGAAACCTTGTCTCAGAAACCAGGGCTAAAGGGATAGCTTCAAGTTAGAGCTCTTACCTCCTGTAAGGCTGTGTTTGCTTCCTGCACAGGCAGGAGGTGAGAAACAAACTGACCGGTGGTTTGCAGCAGGACTGTCCAATAGAAACTGCTTCGAATCTCCAACAGCATCATTAGGAAATTTAAAAGATAACCAGTAACATTAATTTTTAATGATTTGTGTGTGTAAATCAGAGGACTTCTCCTAAGAGTTGAGTTTTTTTCCTTCCGTCATGTGATCTTGAGGACTGAACTCAGATTGTCAGGGTTGGGAGCAAGTGCTCTCATGGACCTTGAAATTTTTTTTTTAATCTAATGACAACTTAATAAAATATAATGCTCTAATTTCTTAAGTTAATTATATCCAAAATATTAACATCTTATGAGAATTGATGCATATGCATAGACATTTGACATAGGGTCAAAGCATTCATATACGTAAAGTAATGATAATAGCAACAAATATTTTAAAAATTAGAGGCCAAATAGGGGGTTACAGGATCAGAGCCTATCTCCAAAAAAAAGAGGAGGAGGAGGAGGAGGAGGAGGAGAAGAAGAAGAAAAGAAGAAGAAGAAGAAGAAGCAGAAGAAGAAGCAGCAGCACCACCACCACCTAATCAGGTGGCACGCTTCTTTAATCCCAGCGGCAGGAAGGTAGAGACAAACAAATTTCTTGTGTTTTAAGCCAGTGTAGTCTAGTGAATTTCAGGCCAACCAGGATTACACAGTGAGACCCTGTATCAAACAAAACAAAATAAACCCACCATTTAAGTGTATTTGCATCTGACGGGTTTCTCTGTGAGCCATCCTGGCTGGCCTGGAATTCACTCTGTAGACCGGGATGGCCTTGAACTCAGAGAGATCCATTTGCTTCTGCCTCTGCCTGTCTCTCAAGGGTTAGAATTAAAGTGCCGCCACTGGCTGGTCCATCATCTTCAATCTTAAGTGTTACATATATTTGTAGCTTTCCTAAGTTTTACTGTCAAGTTGTGTTTTGCAAACCACACCACTCTTGCTAAGGCCAGCTCCCGGAATCCTTGGAGAGGAAAGGAAAGTGACTGAGGGAGGCTGCCCACAGTGTATGATGGGCAGTTGGTGAGTGTGGGGGTGGGGCAGCTGGGGGATGATGAGTTTCGTTTTCGTTTCCTGAATCAAAGTTCAGGTTTCAGGTTTCACTTTCTGACAAGGAAACTGGGTGTTTGTGCCTCCTTCTCTCCACAGTCTGTGGATTAGCCACAAAAGTAAAAAATATATTGGAAGTGCCTTCCTCTTTCCCATTTCCTGTTGCAGGGTAAAGGTCAGTAGTATTTCCTTCATAATTTGGTTCCACTTGGCCTTGTAGCATATGAGAGCTGTTTAGCAGAGTAGCTGCAGAAATCACTGGGTAGACCCTAGAGGGGCTCCAGGCATTTCACAATTTTTATGTGTTTTAAAGTAAATTTCCTCAGATTAAGTCTACATGAAACATTGAGATGCACATTGGCAGCGTTCACCTGATGTTTTATAAACATATTATCTATAGCAGCCAAACACTGATAAACTGCCCAAGGCTGCACAGTAAGGAAGTGAGCAAGCCTCGCTGCTGACTCCTGTGTTCTGACTAAAGTGCTGGCGGGAGACTAGAATCTCCTGAAAGTTAGGCACCGTTGTGGAGCAGGAAATAAGATGAAATAAAGTAACACTCACTTACCTCCACCTTATGCTCACCCAGACGCTCGCTCACCCAGTGCTCGCCCAGTGCTCACTCAGATTCTCTTCTGTATCTTTCAGGAAAACGGTCTCTTCTTAATCTATACAACAATAGATAGCATTTTTTCTTGAAGTATTAGGATAGAATCCAGGGCCTCATGCATTCAAGGCAAGTGTACTACCACTGTCTGGGTCCCACAGCCAACACACACACATACACACATACACACACATACATACACATACATACACACACACATACATACACACACACACACACACACACACACACACACACACACACACACACACACCCTCTTGCCATGTAGCTCAAGCTGGCTTCTAAGAAACTATGCTATCAAGCCGGGTGTGGTGGCGCACTCCTGTCATCCCAGCACTTGGGAGGCAGAGGCAGGTGGATTTCTGAGTTCGAGGCCAGCCTGGTCTACAAAGTGAGTTCCAGGACAGCCAGAGTTATGAGTTACAGAGTTCCAGTAACCAGAGTTACTATGGTAAGATTGTTTTGAAAAAACAAAACAAATAAAACTTCTATTTTTTAACTCTATCTGTGTTTTTGGCACATGTGTGCATGGGCTTGCAGAAGCCAGAGGCATTGAGTCCCCATGGAGCCGAGTTAGAGCAGTTTTGTACTGTCCAGTGTGGGTGCTGGGAACTAATCTCCAGAAGAACAGTGTGTGCTCTTAACTGCTAAGCTGTCACTCCCTCAATCCTTGGCAAGAAACTTTAATCTCTATGTGCAGACTCTGAGCTGCTTGTTGTTTGGAAGACAGAAGTGTGTTCTTTGTTGTCTCATTGGACATCATGGCTCCTTGACTCTGCTTACCCAGTGTCCCCTTGTGTTTAGGTCCTGTAGATGGAGAAATACCACCCAGAGCTAGAAATCAAACCAATCTCCCAGCAGCCGCCAACCATGCTGGAAGGCATCCGAGGGCCAGCAACCATCCTGCTCCTTTCCGGCAGAGGGAAGAGAGGTTTAGGGCTATGGGCAGGAACCCACATCAGGGAAGAAGAAACCAGGAAGGGCAGACCGGTGACGAAGCTAGAGACCAGAGACAAAGCCATAACGACACCAGGAGGAGAAATGATGACCAGGAGGGTAGGAACCACAGGCCACCATGGTCCAGCGACAATTTCCAGCAGTGGCACACCCCACTCCAGAAGCCAGCAGAGCAGCCACAGCAGACAAAAAGACTGGGCTACAAGTTCCTGGAGAGCCTCCTGCAGAAGGAGCCCTCTGAGGTGGCCATTACCCTCGCCACAAGCTTAGGGCTCAAGGAGCTGCTTTCTCATTCCTCCATGAAGCCCAGCTTCCTTCAGCTGATCTGCCAAGTTCTCCGGAAGGCTTGCAGCTCCAGGATAGACCGTCAGAGCATCCTGCATGTGCTGGGCGTCCTGAACAACTCCAAGTTCCTCAGAGTCTGCCTGCCCGCTTATGTGGTGGGGATGATCACGGAGCCCATCCCTGACATCCGGAACCAGTACCCAGAACACATAAGCAACATCATCTCCCTCCTCCAGGACCTCGTCAGTGTCTTCCCTGCCAGCTCTGTGCAGGAAACCTCCATGCTCATCTCTCTCCTGCCAACTTCTCTTAATGCTTTGAGAGCCTCTGGGGTTGACATAGAAGAGGAGACAGAGAAGAACCTGGAGAAGGTACAGGCCATCATTAAACATCTGCAGGAAAAGAGGCGCGAGGGCACACTAAGAGTAGACACCTACACTCTGGTGCAGGCCGAGGCAGAGGGCGGGGTGGAGAGCTACCGGGCCATGCCCATCTACCCCACCTACAATGAGGTGCACTTGGACGAGAGGCCCTTCCTTCGCCCCAACATCATTTCCGGGAAATACGAGAGCACTGCTGTCTACCTCGATACTCACTTCCGCCTCCTGAGAGAGGATTTTGTTAGGCCCCTCCGGGAAGGCATTTTGAAGCTTCTACAAAGCTTCGAGGACCAGGGTCTGAGGAAGAGGAAGTTTGATGACATCCGAATCTACTTCGATGCTAGGATCATCACCCCCATGTGTTCAGCATCAGGCATCGTGTACAAAGTGCAGTTTGACACAAAACCCCTGAAGTTTGTTCGCTGGCAGAACTCCAAGCGACTGCTCTATGGGTCATTAGTATGCATGTCCAAGGACAACTTCGAGACGTTTCTTTTTGCCACTGTTTCAAACCGAGAACACGAAGATCTCTGCCAAGGAATCGTCCAGCTATGCTTCAACGAGCAGAGCCAGCAGCTGCTCGCAGACGTCCAGCCCTCAGACTCTTTCCTCATGGTAGAGACAACAGCCTACTTTGAGGCCTACCGGCACGTCCTGGAAGGACTACAAGAGGTCCAGGAGGAAGATGTCCCCTTCCAGAGGAACATTGTGGAGTGTGACTCCTATGTGAGGGAGCCGAGGTACTTGCTAATGGGTGGTAAATACGATTTCATGCCCCTAATAGAGACTCCCTCATCCATTAGGAAGTCTCTCAGAGGTGCTGAGGCCTTGAGATGTCCTAGGATTAATGTCTTAGACTTCAGCCAGTGGCCCTCCAAAGAAGCCCTGAGGCTGGATGACTCCCAGATGGAAGCCTTACAATTCGCCCTCACGAGGGAGCTGGCCATCATCCAAGGACCTCCTGGAACAGGTGAGAGAATCTCTCACCACATAAGGGAGACTTCGCTCTAGGCATCTAGCATGCCTCATTTAGAAATATTTCTCTGAAATGCAATGAATATCACTTGTGGCATAGTCACAGTAATTCCCAGTGGGGACAATAGGCAGGCACAGTGATGGGTCAAAATCTTGTTTGCTGGGGAAAGAGAGGTATATCTTTTCTTCCAAATGTTTGTTGGCTTTATGCTATCTTAAATTAAGTACTATCAAATATATAATTACAGTGTGATGTACCAAACACCATCTGCTTTGCTTTACATATTTTAGGTCACTGTGTTGTGACAATAGGCCTGCTTGGTAAGGAAAGTCATCTTGTAGATGGAAAAACTAAGGCAAAGAAAGGGTAAGCTTCTTCTCGCTTAGGAGCTGTGAAGTGCTCTGCAGCTCACAGTGAGCAGATCTGGGACATGAACTTGGGAAGCCTGGGTAGAGGGTCCTGACCCTCACTCTGCTGCCCTTGAGGGCTCCCACTCACAGGACTCCCCACATGCACCCTGACCCAGGTCTGGAAGAGTAGCTATGGTTAAACATGGTTACCCATATTTATCCCTGTGCTTTTGTATACATTTTTATTTAACTATAAGCATATGACCATGCTTGCATGTGACTTACGTAAAACACACTTTGAGTTTATTATTTATGTTAGCAGATATGTAAAGACTGCTAAATTAACTTCCCAAAACATGCAAAATTAGGCACGGAGGCAGAAGCAAGACTTCAAAGTATGATAAGTAAGGGCAATTCATGGTTTGGTTTGGTTTGGTTTTATTAAATTAGGCCAGACTTGGTGGCTCCCGCTTTTCCTTTAGTCCAGTACTCAAGAGGCAGAGACAAGTGCCATCTCTATGAAACTGGTCTGCATAGTCCCCTGACAGCTGAGCGACATAGGGAGATCTTTAAAAAACAAGTGTTTTGGGGGCATGGTAATCCCAGCACTTTGGAAATGGGAACAAGATAAGAATTTTGTGGCTTTTCTGTTGCTACCAGGTTCAAGGCCAACTTGGGGCTACATCTCTGCCTCCCTAACAAAGACATGGAGCAGAATAGAAAGTTTCTTTCCAACAAGAAGGGCGGCTGTGGTAGAAGCATGTGCGGAGCGGAGGAGGAGGGGAGGGCCTCTCTGGATTCTGGGTGAATCAGACTTTTCAGGCCAAGCCAGCTGATACTGGGGTTTGTTCATTTGCGATGTGAAGTTTTCTGGCTCACTAATTTTAGTATTACCTTTTAAGAAACAACAGCTCACATTTTTAAAAGTCACTGGCTCCCTCCTGCTACCCCCTCCTCAGTCCCTTCCTTAAGCAAATGACATAAATGATTTTCCTGTGTATCCTTCCAGGGATTAACCTATGAGTCCTCACACACAGACTTACACTTGGGTCGTGTGTCCCTGCTGTGACACTCTGTAGTCCCTCTGTGGCTGTTGCCATGGAGATGCTTTCCTATTAGAGTATGAGGTGTGTTCATGGTGACTCCAGACAGTTCTCACAGGCTCCATTGTGTCGGCACATCACATCATGAGCTGCTGGACAAGTCTCCTTACAGGCGTGGTGTTTGATACTCTCCAGAGGAGCTGCGTCCAGATTAGCCCATTTGGAATTGATGTACTTATTTGTTATTTTGTATTTTTTTTAGTTATTTTGAGACAGGAATTTACTATGTTGCCTTGATGGACCTGAAATTTGCTATGTAGACCAGACTGGCCTCAAACTCACAGAGCCGCCCCACATGCTCGTGCTTCCTGGATGTCGGAATTAAAAGCACATGCTACCAGGCCTGGCCAAGATTCTTTACAATGTATTTGAGGGTTTATTTTTTTTTTTGCCTGCATTTAAATGAACCATATACCTGCAGGGAGCCAGCAGGGTATTGGCTCCCCTAGAACTGGAGGCAGATAATTGTGACCTGTGGTGTTGGTTCAAGGAACTGAACCCAGGTCTTCCGCCAGAAGAACAAGTGCTCACATCAGCTCAGGCATCCCTCTAGCTCCCATTATTATGTTAACAGGGACAGTATTGTCACATTGTTTTCTGACAGTAGAATTACAGTGATTAATTTGTATTCCTTCAGTTAAAAACTAAATTCAGAGTGGCTCACTACTGCATATGACTCCAGCTGGGGACGTGTCAGATGTGGGTTCTGTCCTCCCTCCCTCCCTCCCTCCCTCCCTCCCTCCCTCCCTCCGAGGTTGATTGCACATTATACTGTACCTGTATCAGACATACAAAGAAAGAGTACACTTTTTTTTAACAGTTCTACATGAGGTTTATTAGAGAGAGAAAGGCAAGGTGGCGGTGAAAAGAGAATGGGGGGAGAGAGAGCGAGATTCTTTTATATATGGAGACTGATATAGCAGAAAAGTACATTTTTAAGGATGCTGGAGAGATGGTTCAGCAGTTCAGAGCACTTCCAGGAGTACTAGAGTTCAATTCCCAATACCTACATGGCAGCTCACAACTGTCTATAACTCGAAGATCTGACAGCCTCACACAAGCTAATTATTTTAAAAAATGAATGATTTTTTTAAAGCACATTTTTTTAAAAAAAATACAATTTTTGCCTAGTGGTGCACATCTTTAATCCTAGCACTCAAGAGGCAGAGGCAGGGAGATCTCTGAGTCAGAGGACAACCTGGTCTACAGAGCAAGTTCTCAGGACAGCTACACAGAGAAACCATCCTGAAAAACAAAAACAAAAATTGAGCCTGTGTCATGGCCCATGCCTATAAATCTACCATTTGAAAGGTAGAGTAAGGAGGAACAAAAGATAGCATCTCAACAACAACAAATAGACTTTTAAAAAATATTATTTAAAAGCCAGTCCAGCCGCTTGGGAGATGCCTTGCCTGGGAGTAGTTGATGCCTCGCCTGGGCAGCACAGACACTGTCTCCTCAGGAATTAGCCGTTCCCTCTGAGTACTTTATCACCCCTCTTACAAAGTGTGGATTCTGACCCCAGCATCCTGCGATGGACAAGGAGGCAGGATCTTGTCCCAGCTGAGGCAGCAGAGGGACGGTAACCATAGTTCCCAACTTGTGAGTGATGTAGACAGCACAGACCGGGGTCAGCAGCTTCCGTGAGGAGGAGCAGGTGGGAAGGGGAAAGGGTGATGTGGAGACAAATGAAGGTGTGTGTGTGTGTGTGTGTGTGTGTGTGTGTGTGTGTAACTAAACTGAACTACGCACCTTCTGTCTTCGTTGTCACAGTTAAAAAGTCACTCTAGACTAGGAGTGTCATTTAGGTAGGTTCCGTGCGTGCGTGCGTGCATGTAGGCATACATGAAGTCCTCACCAAATTACCAAAATGTATTGGTTCCTTCCCATCTGTAATCCTAGCACTTGAAAGGTAGGGACAGAACAGTCAGGAATTGAAGGTTATCTTTAGCTCCATGGTGAGTTCCAGGCTACCCTGGGCTACATGAGACCTGGCTAGAAAAAAGATGTTTTGCTTTTGTTTTTCTTTCATCTAGCTTTTCCGCATTTTAAAGTCTCTTTTTGTCTCCTAATGTGTTCTCATGAAAGAAGGATGAATATTTCTTTATAAGACTGCCTCGGGCTAGAGAGATGGCTCAGCACTTAAGAGCACTGACTGCTCTTCCGAAGGTCCTGAGTCCAAATCCCAGCAACCATATGGTATTTCACAGCCATCTGTAATGAGATCTGACGCCCTCTTCTGGAGTGTCTGAAGATAGCTACAGTGTACTTAGATAAAATAAATAAATAAATCTTTTAAAAAAATGTCTCACCGTGTAGCCCAGGCTAACTTGAATTTACAGCAATCTTCCTGCCTCTGCCTTCCAGGTGCTGGGATTGCAGGTTATGTGCCACCACATCTGGCTAATGAGAATGTTTTTAAGCAGATAGTGAACTGGTATTTGAAGGCTTGTATCTGTGTTTTCTCCATGTAGGAAAATTTCAGATAAATATGTTTATTAAGATTTGAAATATACAGTTGTTTGCCTTTTAAGTTATTGAATGAAAATATTAAATTGAAACAAGTGTACATTTTGTAACTTGTCTTTTCCCTATTTTCTAGGCAAGACTTACGTGGGTCTAAAAATTGTTCAGGCTCTTCTGACCAATAAGTCTGTTTGGCAAATTAATACTCAGAAGTTCCCCATCTTGGTCGTATGTTATACTAATCATGCTTTGGACCAGTTTCTAGAAGGTAATGAATGTCTTTTGACAAAATTGTTTTCTACTGGGGATGGAGATTAGCTCAGTGGTTGAGCACTTCCTCTCTGTCACAAGGCCCCGGGCTCCATCCTTACCATGACACATGCATGCACATGCTCAAACACACAGTCCACAACCTCGGTGGCTTTCTCCTCTCTCTCCGTGGTCCTTATCCCCATGGGAAAGGCTGGCGGATCTGCCCTACTCTGCACTGCGAGCGCTCTGTGTCTGCTTCCCAAACCCAGGGGCACTGTCACTTCAGTCCTTGAATTCTTTGCCCTCTCCACCTCGGCTCAAGTGCATTAGCCTATCTTGTGCCAACTCACTCTTCAAGCCTCACCTCAGATGTGAGGTGTCCCATTGCCCCAAGTCTGCTCTCTTCATTTTCTTTTCTTGTTCTTTCCCTTTTTGTATTATTTAAGTTTTTTTAAAGAATAATTTATTTTTATTTTATGTGTTTGGCCGTTTGCCTGCATGTATGTTTGTATACCACATATATGTATAGTGCTGTCAGACTAGAAGAAGATGTCTGATCCAGTCCTCTGCAAGTGAAGTTACTTATGGTTGTGTGGGTGCTGAGAATCAAACCCAGGTCCCCTAGAAGAGCAGCCAATGATCTTAACTGCTGAGCTCTCTCTGCAGCCCCATGATTGATTGATTGATTGATTTTGGTCTGTGCTGGGCCATGAAGTATAAACATTAAGGCTAGAAAAGTTCTTACTGAATTTTTACAACATATTAGTCACTCAAAAAAATAAAATATTCAGTAGGGGCTGAAGCGATGACTGAGTGGTTGAGAGTGCCTGGTTCCTTCCGCAGAACCTGAGCTCAGTTCCCAGAAGCCATGTTGACCACATTGCGGTCTGCCTGCTGCACCAACTCCAGGGGCTCAGACACCCTCTTCTGGCCCCTGGACCCCTACTGGCACAGCTATATACACATAGAATCAATCTTCTTAATCCTAGTTGGCCCATGAATAAGTATGCACTCCTCCCTTTGTTGAAACATTGCTCTGGGTTTCTGTGCTTAAGCCCCTCCCTCTGTGCTGTGCGCCCCTGTGGACCCCATGCCGCAGCCGGTGCAGGTCCTTTCTGTGCATTTTCTGCAGCAGGCCCTCATTATTGCAGCTATGACTGTTGGGAGTATGTGGTTTAATGAGGCAGGATGTGAGACAGGAAAGCAAGGCAGATGCTGTCTCCAGTTTGTAAGCAGCCATTCCCTGAGAGGAACGGGTCACGTGATTCTGCTGAGCCGTCCTCAGAATTGCAGTGATGGACGCTGTGCTTATCTAGACTGTTACCACACAAGGCCGTTCCTCTGCCTCCAGCTCGTCCACAGAGCGAGCCACCAGTTCAGTGCCTCCCCCCTTGCTTGTGCTGTACAGCATTGTTAGAGGCAGAGTCCTCTGTCTGTCTGTCTGTCCAGCTCCACAGCCGTGCTCTGAGTGCTACACGTCTGTGCTCCGCAGTCCACATTTTATCTGTAGCCTGCTCTCACGAGAGGAGTGACTGTCCTGTGAGCACGTTTGCTCCCTAAGGCACCAGTTGACGTAAGATCCTATACACACAACTCTCACCTCAGCTATCGCACACTGTTTTACAGGCATCTACTGGTGTCAGAAGACCAGCATTGTACGAGTGGGCGGAAGGAGCAACAGCGAAATCCTGAAGCAGTTCACCCTGAGGGAGCTGAGGAACAAGCGGGAATTCCGCCGCACCCTCCCCATGCACCTGCGGAGGGCCTATATGAGTGTGAGTCACAGTTCTGGATTAGCCATGGGGTGAGGAACCCACAGAGCACAGCAGCTGCTCCCCTGCAGGCGGGCAGGTGGGCGGGCGGGCAGGCAGGCAGGCTGGCGGGCAGGCAGGCAGGCTGGCGGGCAGGCTCCACAGCCCTCTGAAGGACCCAGCCTCCTCCTGGCATTTCGTGCTGCTCACCTTTGGTGCCCAAGACAAAGGGTGAGAAAGCTCTGCTCCTGCCCCACCAGGCAGGCCCTTCAGTCTGCTCCCGCCACACTACCCACAGCCTTAGTCTACTCGCTGGGCAGCATCTTGGTTTTCCCCGACAGGTTTCTCTGTGTACCCTCTGTTGTACTAGTATTCACTCTGTAGACCAGGCTACCGTCTAATTAGAAATCCACCTACCTCTGCCTCCTGAGTATGCATCTTCAGGCCTTGACTGGGAAGTATCTCTATCTAAGCAGAGTACCCAATTAAAATCACAACTGGGTACAGAGACACAGACCTTTATTCTCAGCTACTAGGGAAACTGAGGCAGGAGAGATTGGTTGAACTAGAAGTTTGGGACCAGTCTGGACAATGTAGTAAGAACCTGTGTCTTAAAATGAGTGAAGAAAAAGAAATCTCTCAGATCTTATCATCAAAGAGGAAAAGAAGCTATGAGACCTGAAGTCTGACCAGAGCGCCTCAGGCCTGTTTCCCATTCTCCTTTGCTCGCCCTGCTTACTGAAGGGTTAAGCCATTGAGCCTTGGGTCTCAGGACCAAGATGTACTTGAGAAACAGGTTTTTTGACTGGTCTGTTTACGTATTCCTCCTTGATTTTCCTCTCTTGACTTTATTTTCTCTCAGGGCAAAGGCTAGCTTTGGGAGAGAATGTTTCCTCATTGCCTTTCTGTTCTTGGCAGATTGTGACAGATATGAAGGAGTCAGAGCAAAAGCTTCAGGAAGGGGCCCAGACCCTGGAATGCACCATGCGTGGTGTCCTTCGGGAGCAGCACCTGGAGAAGTACATCTCTCCCCAGCACTGGGAGAGCCTCATGACCCGACCCGTGCAGGTAGGGCTGCTGGGGGTGCCAGGGGGCAGCCAACAGAAGCCATAGTCCAGGGCCTTACTTTTCTGTGTACCTGATGCTGTTGTAGGGACCGGTTCCTTCCTGTGATAAGCAGTTGAGGGTACTGGTCAGGACTACGGCTCTGTAGTTCACCTGCTGAGTTTGAACCAGCAGCCTCTGAACTATAAGGCTTAAGGTTTAGACTTTCTATGCTTGGGTTAGAACTAAGGTCTTCCTACAAACTAAGCAGGAACCTGCTCCCAAGATTTACCCTCAGGAAAGAATCTTCTCCCCTCCCCTCCCCTCCCCTCCCCTCCCCTCCTCTTCTCTTCTTTTGTCCAAGACAGGGTTTCTCTGTGTAGCCCTGGCTGTCCTGGAGCTCACTCTGTAGACCAGGCTGTCCTTGAACTCAGAAATCTGCTTGCCTCTGCCCCCCCCCCCCCCAAGTTCTGGGATTAAGGACATGTGCCACCACTGCCTGGCTGGAAAGAATTTTATATCATTCCTTTTTAGGGTCTGTTTGTCTTTAAAGATTTATTTTTTTACTGTATATATAGTGGTCTGCCTACTTGAATTCCTGCACACCAGAAGAGGGCACCAGATCTCATAGGTGGTTGTGAGCCACTATGTTTGCTGGGAATTGAACTCAGGACCTGTGGAAGAGCAGCCAGTGCTGCTAACCTCTGAGCCATTTTTCCCACCCAGGAAAGAATTTTAAATCCTTTGAAGAGGCACTCTCTTCATTCTGCTTGTCACAGAATTCTCATGACTGACAATCTTCCTCCCCAGGATTCTGACTGGGTCTGTGTGCAGCCCTCGAAGCATTCCATGATGCTTGAATGGCTGGGACTCGGTGTGGGCTCCTTTACTCAGAGTGCATCTCCAGCAGGACTTGAGAACACAGGTAAGAGAGTCATATGACCCAGGACCCTGTCAGCTGGAGTCTGGCGAGAGCAGAGCAACAAGACAGAAGCTGAGTCAGTCAGCAGAGGACTGACAGGGAAGCAAGGCCTAGACGGTGGGTACAGTGTAGAGAGTGCTGTTGTCTACTACATAGGAAAGGCTTGTTGGAAACTAAAGAGTCACAGCTGATTGCTTGCCTGGCATACACAAAACTGTAGCTAGGTTCCATCCTTAGCACTCTGAGACCAGGCATGGTAGGTAGCACATGCCTATAAGCCCAGGATCCAGGAGATACAGGCAGAAGAATCAGAAGTTCAAGGTCATTCTTACCTACATAGTAACTTCCAGCCAGGTGTGGTGACATTATCTGTAATTCCAGTACTAGGTAGACATAGCAGAAGGATTTCTGTATGTCCAAAGCCATCCTGGTCTACATAGTGAGTTCCAGGACAGCCAGGGCTATTGAGAAACCCTGTCTCAAAAAAAAAAAAAAAAAAAAAAAAAGAAAGAAAGAAAGAAAGAAAGAAAGAAAAGAAAAGAAAAGAACCCGGCTCTATTACATTTGAGCAGTGTGAGAACTTATCTCAAAATACACACACATACACACAAATATGCACATACATACTGATAATAATAAAAATAAATTTAAAAGAAACCAGAGATGCCGGGCAGTGGTAGTACGTACCTTTAATCCCAGCACTCAGGAAGCAGAGGCAGGAGGATTTTTATGAGTTCAAAGCCAGCCTGGTCTACAGAGTGAGTTCTAGGACAGCCAGGGCTACACAGAGAAACCCTGTCTCGAGAAAAAATAAAAAAAGAAAGGAAAGAAAAAGAAACCAGAGGGCTTAACCCTAACCCTAACCTATATGATTGTGTACAATTATAATCTCAGCCCTCAGAAATCAAGGCTAGCCTGAGCCCACACAACAACAAAAACAAAACAAAACACAAAAACAACAGAAAAGCCAGCACAGAGTGGGACACTGTAGAGGTGACTCAGCAGTTGAGATCATGGGTTACTCTTGTAGAGGGCTCACTTCTCAGCACCCACATGGTGGCTCACAGCTGTCTAGCCCCAGGGACTCCTATACCAACATCTGGCATGCTTGTGGTGCACAGACATACATGTAAGCAATACACATTAGTAAATAAAAAATAGGACTGGAGAGATGGCTCATTGGTTAAGAGCACTGACTACTCTTCCAGAGGTCCTGAGCACAACCATCTATTAACAATACCCAGTGCCCTCTTCTGGTGTATCTGAAGACAATTAGAGTACACTCATATACATTAAATAAGTAAACATTTAAAATAAATAAAAAATAAGTTTTACACTTACATTTTATTTATATTGCCCCTCACTTTTATAATTGATATAGTGAAAACGTTCTTAAAAGGCATTTTTGGATAGCTGGGTGGTAGTGGCTTCCTTCAATCCCAGCATTCTTGAGAGGCAGGGGTAGGCAGATCTCTGTGAGTTCAAGGGCCAGCCTGGTCTTAGAATGAGTTCTAGGGTAGCCAAGGCTATGCAGAAAAATCCTGTCTCAAAACAAAACAAAAACAAAACTTTTTTGACTGGGTCTGGCAGTGTACACCTTCCAGCCTTCGGGAAGCAGAGGCAGGCAGGTCTTAGACAGGTTGACACTGGGCTGGGCTACATAGTAAGTTCTAAGACTATGCAGTCACACTGTCTCCACAACCCACCCCAAAAAGAGCCTCCTTTTACATGATTTTTTAAAACTTGATATAGTGTAACAAAGGCATGTACAGATAACGTTAAGTCTGTCCCTGGTATTTGTCCCACTTCCCTTCCCAGGACTGCATAGCGCCATGAACTGGTCTTGTGTGTGAGCTCTTACAGGTGTCCCTTTCCTACCTGCTTCCTCTCTTAGCCCAGGCAGAGGGGGAAGAGGAGGAGGAAGGGGAAGAGGAGGGTTCCCTAATCGAGATTGCCGAGGAAGCCGACCTGATCCAGGCAGACCGAGTGATTGAAGAGGAAGAGGTGGTGAGACCTCGGAGAAGAAAGAAGGAAGAGAACGGGGCCGACCAGGAGCTGGCTAAGATGCTGTTGGCCATGAGACTGGACCAGGATGGGCCTGGGGCTACAGCTGGACCAGAACAGGCTACTGAAGAGTGGGAGGTGAGCCGGCTTCCTTTGATGAGACCCCCAACAGGTGGAGGAGAGGGCTCAGTCTCACCAGGCAGCCTTGGATTGGGCTCTGCTGAAATAGGCCCTAGAGGGTTTGGCCACTGCTACTACTGCTATTCCTTCAGTTGGTCCTCACAGCTGGTCATTGCAGCAGCATCACAGAACCTGAGGGTGGAGAAGCTGGGGTCAGGCAGAGGCCCCGGGCAGGAGCAAGCAACTTAGTTTGTTTGTTTGTTTGTTTGTTTGGTTGGTTGGTTGGTTGGTTTTTTTCTTTGTGTAGCCCTGGCTGCCCTGGAACTCACTCTATAGACCAGGCTGGCCTCAAACTTAGAAATCTGCCTGGCTCTGCCTCCCAAGTATTGGGATTACAGGCATGTGCCACCACGCCCAGCTGCTAGCAACTTAGATAAGAAGCGGTGCCAGGGCGTCCCCTCAACAGTGTGGACTTTGTCATCTCACACACCTGTCAGACTGGCATCTGTGAACAGCCAGTGCAGATAGCAGGACAGGAGTAAACAGGACAGCAGACTTCATCCTGCAGTCAGCCTGGACTCCAGCTGACCTTAGAGCCAGGGTGGGGTGACTTAGTCTCATGGACACTTTCCAATGCTTCTGGTCAAGCATTTACTGTGTGTATTTACTGTATGTTTCCATATGAACAGGAGACTTGCTACTCCACATACCAATTTGTAACCCTTACTGAGAATGAAGGTCTCCTACAGACAACATTTCCTTCCTTCCTTCCTTCCTTCCTTCCTTCCTTCCTTCCTTCCTTCCTTCCTTTCTTTCTTTCTTTCTTTTTTTTTTTTGTTTTTTTTTTTTTGTTTTTTTGAGACAGGGTTTCTCTGTGTAGCCCTGGCTGTCCTGAACTCACTCTGTAGACCAGGCTAGGCTCGAACTCAGAAATCCACCTGCCTCTGCCTCCCAAGTGCTGGGACTAAAGGCCACCACTGCCCGGCAGTAATTTCCACCTTAGAATTTGTGCCTTACTTGTTCATGGCAATGGTATTGTGTGGGGCAGAGGAATAAGCCCAGTTCTCAAAACTGTGTTGGCCAGGCGGTGGTGGCCACGCCTGTGATCCCAGCACTCGGGAGGCAGAGGCAGGCGGATTTCTGAGTTCGAGCCCAGCCTGGTCTACAGAGTGAGTTCCAGGACAGCCAAGGCTATGCAGAGAAACCCTGTCTCAAAAAACTAAAAAAAAGAAAGAGAGAGAGAGGGAGAGAGAGAGAGAGAGAGGGAGGGAGGGAGGGAGGGAGGGAGGGAGGGAGGGAGGGAGGGAGGGAGGGAGGGAGGGAGGGAGGGAGAGAGAGAGAGAGAGAGAGAGAGAGAGAAAGAAAGAAAGAAAGAAAGAAAGAAAGAAAGAAAGAAAGAAAGAAAGAAAGAAAGAGAAAAAGAAAGAAAGAAAGAAAGAAAACAGTGTGTGTTGGGCTTCACTCTTCTGTGCCAGTGAGGTTGGGGCCTTTAGTGTGGTGACATCAGTTTACATGCCAGTCCTCATAAACTCTTGTAGCTTCATTCAGTGACAGATCCAGAAGGGATAAGATATGGTGTGTGAGGACCATTGTAGTCAGCCTATGGCAGACCCTGTAGTAAACACCACCTCCTAGGCAGTGGCCCAGAAAGCATTCAGCCAGAGCCCATACCCCTCTACCTTGGTGATATACACCCACTTTAGAAAGAGAAGGAGATGGTTGTCAAAGCGAGTCCAGACAGGAGTGGCAGGGAAATGGGAAGACAGAGGCACGGCCCAAACCTACTGTCGGAAATGTCATAATGACATCCGAGACATCCTGGCCAGTGCTCAGCCATTGCTAGCCAGTGGAGGCCCCTCCCTTCCAGGGCCCTTCACATTGCTAGGCCACAGCCAGCACCCTAGGGCACGCCTCTTGGGGAGGGTCAGGGCAGAAGTGGGCTCCCAGGCAGTTGTCTAGAACTTCGTGTAACTTCTCATGATGGAGTAGCTACTGGGAAAGGAGTAGCTGTTGGGAGAGTGAGACACAGTTCACCTGGGTGGCCATCCCTTAGCTCTGCGTTGGGGCCTCTGCTCATTGTCTTTCCTGGTATTTACATCTGCAGACTCAGCGCAGCCAGAAAAAGAAGATGAAAAGGAGAGTGAAGGTGGAGCTTCGCAAACTGAACACCATGACTGAGGCTGAGGCCAGTGCGATCCAGGATGTCTGGCAGCTGGACCTGAGCTCTCGCTGGCAGCTCTATAGGTATGGGTGTGGGACCCAAGCCTAGCTAGTCTGTGTCATTTCCCATGGATCTGTCTGGTCCCTAGGATGGGTCAGATTGGGATGGACTCATATGGAGGAGGAGGACATTGGGGGCTTTCCGAGCAGAGTGTGTCTCTGTCCTCTCGTCCCTCCTCACGTCCCGATGACCCTGCACAGCTTTTATGGGGCATTTTCAATTCTTGCTTTCTGTAATCCTGGGCCTCATTCTCCCTGTGTGGCCTGTAAACTCTGTAGAGCTTTAGGGCTCACTTCAGGAGCTGACACAGATCCTCAAAGAGCACTTATTAATGGAAGGCTTCCTTTCCCTGGGTCTCATTCTCCAGGCTCTGGCTGCAGATGTACCAAGCTGACACTCGCCGCAAGATCCTCAGCTATGAACGCCAGTACCGCACATGGGCAGAAAGAATGGCTGAGCTGAGACTCCAGGAAGACCTTCACATCCTCAAAGATGCCCAGGTTGTGGGCATGACAACCACAGGTAGGGAGGTGGGTGGAGTTACTTGTTGAAGCCAAGTTAATCTTGGTGCCCCCATCCCATTAGATGAAGAAAATATGGCTAGAGCTACTATTATAAGCAGCCCTTACCTTGGGACATTTTCCTACTTTTTGCAGAGCTTAAAATGCCAACATAAAAGCTTAAAGCTCAGGATCACTCAGTGCCCACCCTTTCACTCAGTGCCCACCTTCACTCAGTGCCCACCTTCACTCAGTGCCCACCTTCACTCATTGCCCACCTTCACTCAGTGCCCACCCTTTCACTCAGTGCCCACCCTTTCACTCAGTGCCCACCTTCACTCAGTGCCCACCCTTTCACTCAGTGCCCACCCTTTCACTCAGTGCCCACCCTTTCACTCAGTGCCCACCTTCTTCACTAGCTGCTCCAGCCCCCTGATGAGCAGGAGGGCTTAGTTTTCTACCAGCCCAGGGAAGGTACAAAAGAACTGGCCCTTTAGGTCTTGTGCTCAAAGGAGCCTCTCCTGTTCCTGATTTGAGGTGCTGCCAAGTACCGCCAGATCCTGCAGCAGGTGGAGCCGCGGATCGTCATTGTGGAAGAGGCTGCCGAGGTTCTTGAGGCCCACACCATTGCCACGCTCAGCAAAGCTTGCCAGCATCTTATTCTGATTGGGGATCACCAGCAGGTAAAGCAAGAGTTCTTAGAAGATGGGGTGATCTTTGGGGAACAGGACAAACAGAAGACCCTAGCCTCTCTACTTAAGAGTCCTCAAACTTACTGGTGACTCTGCTCTCTCTCTTCCTTGCATCTGTGTTGTTTCCCTCTGCAACCTCATGGCTAGAGATTGCACCCAGGGCAATCCATACGTGTTATACCTATGGGTGTTTTGCCTGCATGTCCGTGTGCCACATACCTGCAGTGCCTGTAGAGGCTAGAAGAGAGAAACAGATGCCCTTAGACTGGAGGTCCAGATAGATAGTTGTGAGCTGACACATGGGAAATGAACTTGTTTCCCGTGCAAGAGCAGCCATGCCCATGCATGTCACTCTTAAAACCCTCAGGGGTTTCTCACTACTCTTGATGTTAGAAATCAAGCTTTGTAGCTGAGTGTGGCTTTATCCTACTGACCCTTGCCTCCACTTTCCAAGTGGGGGATTACAGGACATGCACAGCCATGCCGAGCCTAGAACTTGCTACATAGCAAGACCAGCTCAGAACCAGAAGTGGGCTGTGTTCTGTCTCTGGCCCACCCTATTTGCTCAGGGCCTGTGTTTACCATCCTTCCCCCTTCTCATGGCTTGCTTTGCAAGTGCAAGACTGTATGACTGGCAGCCTCCTCTGAGCTGTTGTTAACTCAGGTGTCACTGCAGAGGCCTAGCCTGACCGTTCACCCTTGGGCTCTCTGTTACATCATGTTGAGTTCTTCATGATCCTTGTCACTATTAATCTTGAACCTGCCAGCACCTGGACTAGTACCTGCCTTCCAGCAGGTGCTTGAAACATGTGCTGCTGGGCAGTCAGTGTGTTCCCACCAGAGAATTCTCAGCCTTGTTTCTCTCCCCAGCTGCGCCCCAGTGCCAATGTGTATGATCTGGCCAAGAACTTCAACCTTGAGGTGTCCCTGTTTGAACGACTGGTAAAAGTGAACATCCCCTTCGTCCGTCTGAATCACCAGGTGAGAGACTGGGCTTGTGTTGCTACCGACATCTAGGAGAGGCTCCTGGGTGCCTGCCAGCAATTAGAGCTGGCTTGTTGCTTAAATAGCTAGACAGAAATAAATAGCCAGTCAGAAATACTGTTTGAAACCATTACGAAGTCCCCTGCTCTTGGGGGGGGGGGGTCTCTTGCATCATATTTTTTTCCCCAGCTGTTCTTGGGTGGTACCTCTGTAGGGTTCCTGCTGGCACCTCAGCCTCCAGAAAATGGCCCTTTGCCTTATGCTTGTTCCTAATAACATCTGTTGTTTCAGCACCGCATGCGTCCTGAAATTGCCCGCCTTTTGACCCCCCACATTTACCAGGATCTGGAGAACCATCCTTCTGTTCTCAAGTATGAGCAGATTAAGGTCAGTCTGTGCTCCCTGGTCATCTCTGATGGTATCAGCAGCCTAGGAGATTTCCTTCCTCAGGAGAAAAAAGGCTTTTGAAAGTAGTAGAGGGTCTGAAGAGATAGCTCAGCACTTAAAAGAGTGTGTCCTGAAGCCAGTGTGGTGGTGCATACCTTTAGTCCAGCACTTGGGAGGCAGATCTCTGTGAGTTTGAGGCCAGCCTTGTCTACATACAGCGAGTTCCTGGACAGCAAGAGCTACATAATAGACTATATCTCAGAAAGTGTGCATTGCTCTCGCACAGAACCCAAGTGCCCGTTCCCAGCACCCACACTGGGTACCTCCACTGCCTCTCCTCCAGTTCCATATCCAACCCTTATTATCTCTTGGTCTCTCTGCATCTTCTGGTCTTTATGGGTACCACACTCAGATGTACATAACCACATATGGACACACATATTTACAAACAATAATTAAAAATAAAAACGGGACTGGAGAATGGCTTGGTGGTTAAGAGCACTGGCTGCTCTTCCAGAGTTCAGCAACCACATGGTGGCTCACAACCATCTATAATAGGATCTGATGCCTTCTTCTGGCATGCAGGCTCTGTATGCAGATGAAGGAAATTTATATATATATATATATATACACACACACACACACACACACACACACACACACACACACACATACAGAGAGAGAAAGAGAGGGAGGGGGGAGAGAGGGAGAGAGACAGGGTTTTTCTGTGTAGCCCTGGCTGTGCTGGAACTCACTCTGTAGACCATACTGGCCTCAAACTCAGAAAAAGAAAAAAAGGAAATTAGAGTCAAGTCAGGACTGCTAAGCCTTAGGAGGAGGAATGAGACAGAAACAGTGGCTCTTGTCCTGGCGTGAATCTAGGTCTTGCCACTTGGCAGCTGTGTGACCCTGACTGGGTGAGTCAGCAGGAGATCCAGGTGCTGTGGTCCGCAGTGCAGTGAGAATGATGGCTCCCACACACACATGCACAGGGCTGTGTGAGCAGTCAGCACCGTGCAGCGCTGCAGCTATCGGCTGCTGCTCCTTACCAGCTACTGCAGGCCTGTCCCCTTGGCCATGGCAGATGATTGAATACTTGTAAAACAAAAAAAAAAAATAGGCTTAATTATTTTCCAGCTCCATCCATGCCATAGCCTGAGATAGAGCACACGACTTTCACAATGTCGAGATGGAGGGCACAGAAAGCACAAAGGCTCTTCCTGGGGTCAGTGGTCAGTGTCAGGCAGTGAAGTATCAGGAGCTGGGATGGAGCTCAGAGGTCCAGCAGGCGTGCAGCGTGGAGCTCCGGGCTCCATCTCCAGTGTGAAAGGCAGAGGGAAACACCACGAGGGGCCTCTGATGTGTTGCCACCGTATTTTTCAGGGTGTCTCCTCCAACCTTTTCTTTGTGGAGCACAACTTTCCTGAACAGGAGATCCAAGAAGGCAAAAGTCACCAGAACCAGCACGAGGCACACTTTGTGGTGGAGCTCTGCCAGTACTTCCTGTGCCAGGAATACCTGCCCTCCCAGATCACCATCCTTACCACCTATACCGGGCAGCTCTTCTGTTTGCGCAAACTCATGCCTGCCAAGACGTTTGCTGGCATCAAGGTCCATGTGGTGGACAAGTACCAGGGGGAGGAGAATGACATCATTCTCCTCTCGCTGGTGCGGAGCAACAAAGAGGGCAAGGTGGGCTTCCTCCAGATACCCAACCGCATCTGCGTTGCCTTGTCCCGGGCCAAGAAGGGGATGTACTGCATTGGGAACATGCAGATGCTTGCCAAGGTGCCCTTGTGGAGCAGAATCATCCACACCCTTCGAGAGAACCACCAAATAGGCCCGTCCCTCCGCCTCTGTTGCCAGAACCACCCGGAGACCCACACTCTTGTATCCAAAGCTTCTGACTTCCAGAAAGTACCGGAAGGAGGCTGCAGCCTGCCATGTGAGTTCCGGTTGGCCTGTGGGCATGTGTGCACACGTGCCTGCCACCCATATGACTCCTCCCACAAGGAGTTCCAATGCATGAAGCCATGCCAGAAAGTCATCTGCCCAGATGGGCACCGGTGCCCAAATGTTTGCTTCCAAGAGTGTCAGCCTTGTCAAGTGAAAGTGCCCAAAATCATTCTTAAGTGTGGTCACAAACAGATGGTCCCTTGTTCAATGTCAGAGTCAGATTTTTGTTGCCAGGAGCCTTGCTCCAAGATACTAAGATGTGGCCACAGGTGCAGCCACCTGTGTGGGGAGGATTGTGTGCAGCTGTGTTCAGAAAAGGTCACCGTGAACCTTAACTGCGGGCACAGTCAACTGGTTAAGTGTGGCAATGTGGAAGATCTAAAATACGGTCTGCCAGTCAAATGTTCCACCAGATGTGACACTGCCCTAGACTGTGGCCATCCTTGCCCAGGCTCCTGTCACAGCTGCTTTGAAGGGCGCTTCCACGAGCGCTGTCACCAACCATGCAAGCGCCTGCTCATCTGCTCACACAAGTGCCAGGAGCCCTGCACTGGGGAGTGCCCACCCTGCCAGCGAACATGTCAGAACCGCTGTGTCCACAGCCAGTGCAAGAAGAAGTGTGGGGAGCTCTGCAGCCCCTGCGTGGAGCCCTGTGTCTGGCGCTGTCAGCACTACCAGTGCACCAAGCTCTGCTCAGAGCCCTGCAACCGGCCCCCGTGCTACGTGCCTTGTACCAAGCTGCTGGCTTGCGGCCACCCTTGCATTGGTCTGTGTGGGGAGCCATGTCCCAAGAAGTGCCGTGTCTGCCATCTGGATGAGGTGACCCAAATCTTTTTTGGCTTTGAGGATGAGCCTGATGCCCGCTTTGTGCAGCTGGAAGACTGTAGCCACATCTTTGAGGTGCAGGCCTTGGACCGCTACATGAATGAGCAGAAGGACGATGAAGTTGCCATCAAGTTGAAAGTCTGCCCCATCTGTCAGGTACCCATCCGCAAAAACCTGAGGTATGGAACCAGCATCAAACAGCGCCTGGAAGAGATAGAAATGGTCAAGGAAAAGATCCAGGGATCTGCAGGGGAGATTGCAGCCAGCCAAGAGCGACTTCAGACCCTGCTGAAAAGCAAGACCCTCTTCCATCAGCTGTGTCCTGAAGAATTCCTAAAGCTTCAAGAGAAGCTGGCCCAGAAAAACCTGTCAGTGAAGGACCTGGGCCTTGTGGAGAATTCTATCAGCTTCTACGACCACTTGGCCAACCTGGAGGGCTCCCTGGAGAAGGTGCACGATGCAGAGCGCGAGCGAGTGCGGACTCGACTTGAACAGGTCCACGAGTGGCTGGCCAAGAAGCGCCTGAGCTTCAGCAGCCAGGAACTGAGTGACCTCCAGACTGAAATCCAGAGGCTCACCTATTTGGTGAATCTCCTGATGCGCTGCAAGATAGCAGAGAACGTGAACGGCAGCGTAGCAGAAGAGGTCTCCAGCATCCGGAACATTCTTGAAAAAACAAGTAAGTTCACCCAGGAAGATGAACAGCTTGTGCAGAAAAAGATGGACGCTCTGAAAACCACCCTTCCCTGCTCTGGCCTGGGCATCTCAGAGGAGGAACGAGTGCAGATTGTCACTGCCTTGGGTGTTCCTCGTGGCCATTGGTTCAAGTGCCCCAATGGCCACATCTACGTAATTACTGAGTGCGGGGGAGCCATGCAGAGGAGTATCTGTCCTGAGTGCAAGGAGGTGATCGGTGGTGAGAATCATACTCTGGAGAGGAGCAACCAACTTGCCCCTGAGATGGATGGAGCCCAGCACCCTGCCTGGTCGGACACAGCCAACAACTTCATGAACTTTGAGGAGATCCACAGGATGATGTAGAAGATGGCACCCCAAGGCCTTTTGCCCTGCCACCTCAGAGCCAGGGTTGGCTCCTCTGTGGAGGAACCAGTTTATTAGTGTCCTTTAGTCTTCGCACTTGTTTAAGGATCCACTTCTAGGGCTTGCCCACATGTGATTCTAGATGTACCCTGCGCTAGAGTAAGCACTTTACCCCCAGCACCGAGCAGAGAGCCCACAGTTCTCAGCTCCTCTACTGTAGCAAGTAGGACTGACTCCTGGGAGTGTCCGACATCCGGGGATATTAGGATAATTGGGTCCTGGCATGGCCAGCACTTCTGTGCGTGCCCAGGGTACGCTTCTCATGTCCAGGCCCTAACTTGCATACTAACTTCCATTGTAATAACAGCAGCCCAGAGCGAGCTTTAGGAACCACTTTACCTTCCAGGAGCACAAGATCCCAGGCACCCTCCGCCCGGAGATGGAGGCCTGTGATGGGCACTTCAACTCTCCTTGGCTCAGTTATATAGCCACTGTCCCCAGCGGGGTGGGGCTTCACAGCAGACACAAGCTGAGTGACCCCTGCACCCTCCTGAAACTTGCACTCAGATCGCAGGGGTGGGTGTGTGTCTCTCTGTAGGAGAGGTTCTGTGGTGGTGCTGTCTGCGGGTTCAGTGTCAGCAGCACCTCCCGTGAGTGAGTCTTTATCCAGACACCCTCCCTCGCAGCCTTTGCCTGGGCAGGGTTAGCATGCCAGCAGCTTCTGCAGGCCCCGACTCCAGGCCCACTGCCTGCATCTGCATCTCTTTCCATGTTCCTTAGAACAGATTTAGGCATCTCAGGTCCTTTCTAATGTTGTCTAGGAAAGCCCCTTTCTTACGTATGCATTTCCTTTTTTTGTCTTTACTATGCACTTTAACCTATAAAACCAATTAATAAAAAACGATTGAAAAAAGCCTATGGTCTATATCTCTGCTTGCTTTTTTACTGTATTGGTAACTGATGCACCTAAGGTTTCAGCTATGTTCAACAACCATCACCATCCTAGACCAATGATTTGTCTCTCTTCCTAACTGTAAGCAGCAGTTGTGGGTAGGGTACTGCCTAAGGTGAGGCCTATCATTTTTGGTAGTGGAGGTCATTTAGCTGATGAGTCAGATCTTACCATGGTAACACATTCTTTAACCCATAGGAAACGTCTTATGAGTCCCCTGAGACTATGAGTTCTACACTTCACTGTTTAGAACACATTTATTGTGCTTGGACATGGTGTATGCATTTGTCAGGGCAACTGGAAGGAGTGGGTTTTCTCCTTCCACTGTTCAGGTCGCCAGGATGGAGCTCAGGTCAGTCTTCCCTTTGTTGACTAAGACTTCTCACTGGCCCCCTGCCTTTTTTTTTTCTTTTGGTTTTTTAAGACAGGGTGTGTAGCCCTGGCTGTCTTGGAACTCACTCTGTAGACCAGGCTGGCCTCGAGCTCAGAAATCCACCTGGCTCTCTCTCCCAAGTGCTGGGATTAAAGGCGTGCACCACCACTGCCCGGTGGCCTTTTAACATGGGAGAGCTTTCCACCAAAGACAGAGCCTGGTCTGACCCACACCTCAACACTAGCACTTGAGCCCTGAGTTGACAAGTACGAGCAGTGTATATGCACCTGGAGAACTGGCTGTTTCCAAACTGAGGTGAGGAAGTCTAAATTCAACATAGACTTCTTGCATTTGATACGTGTAGGGAGCTAGTGAGGAAGGGAACCCTGGCACAGCAGTACATACCTGTAATCAAAAAGTGTCAAAAAGTTGAGGCCTAAACAGCAGGTTCCAAGCTAGCCTGTGAGATACACAGCGAGACACTCAATTTAAAGAAGGCATGCATGCATGAGTAACACTAAGAAACAGTTCCTAGATACCAACCCAAACAGAAACAGCAGAGCCACAGACAACAAGCTCGTTCAAGAGGGTCTGCTGCTGTTTTTAAAGATTTTATTGATTTATGTATATAAGTACACTGTAGCTGTCTTCAGACACATCAGAAGAAAGCATCAGATCCCATTACAGATGGTTGTGAGCCACCGTGTGGTTGCTGAGAACTCAGGACTTCTGGAAGAGGAGTTGGTGCTCTTAACCACTGAGCCATCTCTCCAGCCCCAGGTTTGGGGTTTTATAAATGGAAAAAAACAGACCAAGACGACTTCCCACAGGGAAGGGATATAAATCGTTCCACCAACTTCTTCACACCACTGAGACTACTTCTTTCTCTTGTACCTATTAAAGAAATTAAAATTAAAAGCAGAAGGAGGAGACTACTGCACCGCGCTTGCCTCTCCAGCCCCATGGGTAGGGCCACTGCCCTCCACAGCGCAACATCACCTGGACTTAGATTTGAAGTTCCCTCTCCTCTGGCGGGGCAGACCTGACTGTTTCCTCTCTTCAAAGGAAGGGCTGTAAGAGATGAAGTGTGGCACATATTCATATGACTATGAGCAGGCTGTGGGACATGTGAGTGACATTACTTCATCTCTGCTTCACAGGCCAGCACAGGTCAGGGGTGCCCTAGGGGGAGTTCAGTGCCTGGGATTCGGTCTCCTGTGGGCTTGTGCAGAACAATATGCATTTCTGGAAGCCAGATACCAACTTAAAATCAGTGGGTAGAGGCCTTTGGCAACCAGCCAGATGAAGATGTCTAGAAGCAGAGCTTATGTAAGGAGCACACTAGGAGCCCTCCTGCTCATCAGGACCTGCGCCACTGTGTTATGAAGCTCTAGGGACGAGCCAGGAGTGAGCATGCGCTCAGGTCCTTCAGCGGGAGGCACTGAGGGCTGAGCAGCACTTAAAACGTACCCAGCCCGATACTGTTTCAGGGCCTTCTTGCTTGTGTTGGTGAGTTCTTCATCAAACACAGACTTCTTCTGCTGCTTCTGCTTCTTGGCTGCACACAGAGAAAAATGAGTCAGACACTCATTTTCCCCTGACACTGAGAAGAGAATTCCTCAGTGGAGGGACAAGTGCATGGATACATCCCAGTTTCTTCAAACCTTTGTCACTGCCATCCCCGCCAACCCTTGCCATGGTGTGGCCTCAGAATGGACTCCCCATCGCTCACCGGGGCCTGCTGCAGGCTCTTCCTCAGGCATTGCCCGTGCTCGCTTGGCTCTGCGGTTCCTCTTGGCCAGCCGCTCTGCAAACATCTGTGCCTTGAGGATTTCAAACTGGGACCTCTCCTCTGCCTAGGGGCAGAGTGCGGCATGAGCAAAGAACCCACCAGGGCTCCATGAGACCCTGCCCAAAGGGAGGCCACTCACTGTCATCTCCCCCTTTTTCTTGGCATCCTTCATAAACTTCTTCCTTTTCTTCTTTCCTCTTAAAGCCAGGTCAAACTCCTGTAGAGCCTTGGCAACTAGAGCGAGAAAAGTGTGAAGTTTAGGGGCTGATTACTGAAGCTTAAAATGAGAGAGAACTAGGAGTGTCAGTTCACCGAGTGAAGTGCCCTTTGGTAACCATGATGGCCTGGGAGGGCTGCTCAATGAGTGGTTGCAGGAAGACGGGGAGTCACAGTCCTCAGCTGCAGCCACTGGCAAACTGGCCTTGTGTGAGAGAATGACCCCCACCCATGCATATGTCAGCGGCTTAATTAAGTGCAGCAGCCTCGAAAAACAGACCTCGAGTCAGGAGGGAGATGGATGGATCGACACTCAGCACCAAGGAGGAGAGGGAGGGGCAAGGGGAGAGGACAGCAGGTGGATGAGAGAGAGAGAGAGACAGAGAGACAGAGAGAGACAGAGAGAGACAGAGACACGGAGAGAAGGAATGAGGAGGAAGAAGGGAGGGGGAGGGAAGGAGAGAGAGAGAGAGAGAGAGAGAGAGAGAGAGAGAGAGAGAGAATGAGTATGGTGGTAATCTGTTTATAACCCAATATTGGGGTGACAGAGAAAGGCTAGGTGGGCCCTAGGGTTCACTGGCCAGCCAGGTCAGCCAGACTAGCACCTTTGCTGAGTTCTAGACCAATGAGAGACCCTGTCTCAAAAACTCAAACAGGGCTGGAGAGATGGCTCAGTGGTTAAGAGCACTGACTGCTCTCCCTGAGGTCCTGAGTTCAATTCCCAGCAACTACATGGTGGCTCCCAACCATCTGTAATGGGACACACTTCTGGTGTGTCTGAAGACAGCAACAGTGTACTCACAAAACAAATAAATCTTTTTTTTTTTTGGTTTTTCGAGACAAGGTTTCTCTGTGCAGCCCTAGCTGTCCTGGAACCCACTCTGTAGACCAGGCTGGCCTCGAACTCAAAAATCTGCCTGCCTCTGCCTCCCAAGTGCTGGGATTACAGGTGTGTGCCACCACCGCCCGGCTCAAAATAAATAAATCTTAAAAAAATAAAGAAGGTGGATAACATAAGACCCCTGAAGAAGGACAGCTGAGGTGTCTGTCCCTCCCCCTGGCTCACCAAGCCCCAGCTGCCTCAACACACTGAAGGTTCTCCCTGTCTCCACTCGCACTACAAAGAACCTAGTACGCAATAGCTTCTGCCAACGGTCACAGTCCCTCCTACCATGGAGTCTAGCACACTCACCCCCTGCCTGTCCATCAGACAGAAGCAGGACATTGCTGGTACAGCCTACATGGGAGATAATTTTAAAACTGCCACTACAGTCAGAAATTTGCATCCCTCCTCACCTTCAGAATACCCTACGAAGCACACACGCTTATTTAACTAAGGGGCAAAGATTCTCAGGACATCGCCACCCTATCTGTCTAATGGCAAAAATTGGCTAAATTTTCAATATCCCTCAACACGGAAAGTTCCATTATAAACTACTCATTTGATAAGGAGGCATGCTGCCCATCTTAACCTTTTAAAGCTGAGAGGCAGGTTCTGGAAATTCAAAGTTAGGCCCTTAGGTTTGCTTGGCAAACAATTTACCCACAACACTCAGTCAGTGAGAGCCTTCAAGACTTACTTTTCTCCTTCTTCCTCTCTTCTTTGGTCTGGAACCAGCTCCTCTCAGGCTCCTGGTCTGCTGTCTCTTTCCCTTTGGATAAGAGTCGCTTTGCTGTGTTGATCTGTGGGGATGGTACAAGGACACCCATGGCGGACCTGCAGCAGTCCCTGCCGGATGGGCGAGCGCTGCAGCTGTCACTGAGCAACCAAGGAAGGAGCTGGCCACACAGCCTCACCTGGGCTTCCGACTGCTGCATCTCCTTCTCCTCCGCCTCCAGCTGCAGCACTGCATACACATCTTTCTCCAATTTCTCAATCTTGTCCCGGAACTTGAGGATAACATCTTACGGAAAGGAATAAAGAATAAAACTGAGGGTGACTACTAGGCAGTTAGCAAAGATAACACAGATGTCTACTTGCTAACCCAGAACAGTGTGGTCTTCCTCAACACCTGCCACTAAGAAGGCCTGTGAAGCCAGCCTACCATCCTGGTTACTCAGCAGGCTGAGACCTGCTTGGTCTAGCCTGAGCACAAGAGAGCCAGAAGTCTTCTCAAGAGTGAACAAACAAACACAGGCTGTGGAGACGCCACGCGAGAACAAAGACACAGTCAGATCCCCAGAGCCCTCATGAAGCCCACACAACAGCACACATCTGTGGTCCAGCTGCTCCCACAGCCAGATGGGAGGCAAAAACAGAATGGCTATCTTTTCTAACAGGAGCCTCTCCTCCTGTAACTGGGTCACACTATTAACTCACTCACAGCAGAACACCAGCTGTTCTGTTTCTGCTCAATCCCTAAGTACTGGGACAGCAGCACTGAAATTGGGCACACAGTAGGACCTACTCCCTGAATGACAACTAGAAATGAAAATGGGGAAAATATGGGTTGGAAGAACACTTCCAGAACCCGGGTTGCTCCAGCACCCGCAGGTGGCTCACTCATCTAGAACCCCTGCTCTACACGATCTGACGCCCTCTTCGGGCCTCCAAGAGCATTGCACACATACACTACACGGATATTCATGCAGGCAGAACATCCACCTATATAAAATATATAAATAGAATCTCAAAACAAAAAGAAACTAGAAACATCTGCAGAGAAGAGACACTGAAGAATGTTTTTTTTTTTTTTTTATTCTTTTTATTTTTGCGGGTGTTTTTTTGTTTGTTTGTTTTTGTTTTTTTTCCGAGACAGGGTTTCTCTGTGTAGCCCTGGCTGTACTGGAACTCACTTTGTAGACCAGGCTGGCCTTGCACTCAGAAATCCGCCTGCCTCTGCCTCCCAAGGGCTGGGATTAAAGGTGTGCACCACCACCCGTGAAGAATGGGTTCTTTGATTACAGAGTTCACTTTTATTATCACGAATGCCCACAAGGAAATTCAACACAGCAGCATTAAAATATGCACGCCAAAGCAGGCATGGTGGGCACACCTTTAATCCTAATACCAGCATGCAGGGGAAGGTGGGAAGGTGGGCCACTGAGTTTGGGGTCAATCTGATCTACATACCATAGCAAAACCCCATCTCAGAAGAAAGAAGAAAGAAGAAAGAAAGAAAGAAAGAAAGAAAGAAAGAAAGAAAGAAAGAAAGAAAGAAAGAAAGAAAGAAAGAAAGAAAGAAAGAAAGAAAGAAAAGGGGAGGGAGGGAGAGAGGGAGAAAAGGAAGGAAGGAAGGAAGGACGGAAGGAAGGAAGGAAGAGGCAACTAGCAAATGAGTCCGACTTGAGGCACAGAACCAGTGTGAGACCACCGTGGACAACTAAGACCACATCTCAAAATAAAACAAGGTCTGGGCGCGAAGCTCGTGGCAAAGCGGGTGTCCAGTGTGCACAAGGCACGAGGTTCCATGTCTAGTCTTGGATTAAACAGAAGAGAGAGAGGAGGAGGGTCCGCACCCACAGGAGCAGACTGAACGGCATGGAAGCCAGGAACAAGCGCCAGCCTCGCTCCGTGCCCGCCAGGAGGAGGAGAGCTGATGAGAACAGAGCACCTAAGAAGTTCTGGCCAGCCGGACCTACCGCCACATTCTTGGTGGTACACAGTAGAGTGGTCACCTAGGGAAGGAGGGAGGCCTGTCCAGGGGACTCAGGAGGTGGCAGAGCTCGAGTCACCCGACCCCGACCCCGACCCCGCACCCTGTGCTGCTCACCCTGCGGAAGGATCCGAGCCTTCACAGGAGCCTTGGCGGCCTTCACTATCTCCTTCAGCATCTTCCGCTCCTCTTCTCCCACCAGAGAGACAGAGCGCCCCGCTCGGCCAGCACGGGCAGTTCGCCCCACCCGGTGCACATAGTGTTTGATGGTGTTGGGCATGGTGAAGTTTATCACCTGAAGATCAGAACAAGGATCAGAGAGGTGCAGCAGGAGGCACAGGGACCCCACCAAAAGCAAACGACACAAGAGACTCACTGTTTTTACTCCTTCAATGTCAAGACCACGGGCTGCCACATCCGTGGCCACCAGGATGTCAATCTGTTCATCTTTAAAGCGCCTAAAAAGAGCCAAAGAGATGTCTGGTAAGTTACTCGGCCCAATGCGGTGACGTGGTAAGGGTGTCTGCTACCTGAGGACCTAAGACCCCATGTTGGAAGGATCTAAATCCAGGGAACCCACATGCAGGAAGGAAAGATAGAATTCCTACAAGGAATTCTGACTTCCACACTGGTACCATGTCACACACCCAAGCACACAACATAAATAAAAACAACTCGCACTGACTGAGCACATCGAATCAGGTGCGTCTGGTTCAAGCGGCATGTCCCATCACAGTCGTGTCTGGGACCCGTCTGTCCCACCTACAGCAGAGCTGAGGTCAGGGCCTCAGGAGCTTGCTTTACACACAGCTCTCAGGCTGATGAACAGGGCAGGAGTGAGGGGCGCTCTGAGGGTCCCTGTCTTGTAGCTCTCCTCTGCTCTTGAGAACTGAATGACAAGCTATACAGGAACCATGGAGCACATGCAGAGCAGATGCTCATGAAATGACCACTGGCCAGGGCGAGCCTTAATCATCTCACAAGTGAGCTGCTCCAGGAAAGCCACACACAGGAGCGCAAGGAGAGCAACCTGCTCAAAGGTCAGGCGAGCTCTAACTACACGCACCCTTACAGCACAGATTAAAACTAACTGTTTTCCGAGATGCCAGGGAGTCCCACCTGCTGGGACTATAGGTGTGATGGCAGACACTAGCATACAACTGCTTAAAGTAGGGCACTGTATTGTTTGTGTCTCCTGCCTCCGCTCTACCCCAACCCCAAGGTCCCATCTTCTCTCCACGAGGTCCCGGGCTGACTGGGAAGGAGGGTCATGTCCCGAGTGAGCATTACCGGAGTGCCTCCAGCCGCTGGCTCTGGGACAGGTTGCCATGGAGCTCGCCCACCTGCAGCCCCAGCAGCCCCAGGAGGATGTGCATGCGATGGGCCTGCTTCTTGGTCTGGGTGAAGAGCATCACGTGGTCAGTGAAGGTTCGCATCAGCAGAGCTGCAAGGAGGAGAGTGAGTCGGCACCGGGCAGACTGACCGTATCCTGTCTGACTGTAACCTGTCTGCAGGCCTCACAAGCCAAGGCAAAGTCAGAGAGGCCAACTCCCAAGCACAGTCACCAGCACAGGCTGAGGGAAATGGGAGGCAGTGGGCTAGGCTGGCTTCCTGAAGAGGTGGCGAGGGCTAGTAACAGACTGTGCCACTGTGAGAGCTGGGGAGAACGGATGGACGGAGGCAGGCTGACTGCAGATGCCCCCCATGCCCAGGCCAGCCCTGAGCCTGCCTTCACCTGCCACAATGGCTTCCCGGTCCCCTTCCCTGTTAGGCCGGATCCGGATGAACTCTTGCCGCAGGAAGGGAGCTACATCTGTGTTGCTGTTCACGAATATCCGCACAGGATTCTTTAAGGAGACTGAGGCCAGATCTTTCACCTACCAAGTACAAGGTCAGGGCTGCTCAGCTCTGTGAGGCGGAGAACAAGAAAAGAGGGCTTGCCCGGCTGGGACCCCTGCGCACCCACCTCATCTGTCATGGTGGCCGAGAAGAGCATGGTCTGGCGGTGATGGGAACACATCCGGATAATCTCCTTCATCTGCTCCTCAAAGTACTCATCCAGCATCCTGGAGGAAGGGGCAGACAGTGAGAAAGCTCTCCTGTCAGGAGCGAGGGTGAGGGAAGCCACCAACCACATAGGACACAGAGGTACTGAGACTCAGGCTGACTCTGGGACCGCTATGTCTCACCCTCATTACGTCATGACTGAGCCACCAGGACTCTGCCCTTTTATTCTGCAAGGCACTGAGATCACAACAGCTTGTCCCCAAATGTCCCAGCGGCACATATTCTGACAGACAATAACCTGCTCCTATATAACCACAATGTCAACGGGCCTGTCAGACACCTGAGAGTTTGGACAAGACCAAAGCTCCTCCACCGTCCGCCAATGCTACTGTGTTGCAGGTGGTGGCCACGCCTCTTTAGTCCCTGTCTGGAATAAGCGCTCAGCCTCCCTCTCTCTATGTCAGGGTGACTGGAATGCTAACCCATCCTAGGGAGGAGGCTGCTGGGTAAGGGCTTGCAGAAGCGTGGAGCAGGTCAAGTGCTGGGCTGAGCTCCCACGAGCCCCATGTGGGTGGTAACGGCTTCAGGACAAGTGCACCACAGATGTGACACGCAGCTGAGCTGGACGGACTGCGCTGCCATGAGCTGAGCTACCCGTGACGCATGCTCAGTTCCTCCATCCTCTCAACAGACCTTTGCCACTGGTTCAACTGGGACATGTATGAGCAAGAGGAGGGCGGGGGGACAATGTGCAGGGGGAGAGCAGTATGTGTGTGTGGTGGGGGAGGAGTGCAGTGTGCAGGGGAGTGTAGTGGGGGGGTAGTGTGCAGGGGCAGGCAGTGTGCAGGGGCAGGCAGTGTGCAGGGGCAGGGCAGTGTGCAGGGGCAGGCAGTGTGCAGGGGCAGGCAGTGTGCAGGGGCAGGCAGAGTGCAGGGGCAGGCCGTGTGCAGGGGCAGGCCGTGTGCAGGGGCAGGCCGTGTGCAGGGGCAGGCCGTGTGCAGGGGCAGGCCGTGTGCAGGGGCAGGCCATGTGCAGGGGCAGGCAGAGTGCGGAGCGGTGCTGGAGATGGCCTGTGGAAGCTGAACTGCCTTGCCTGTATTACTCTCTCTAGAGCATCCGGCATGAGATGGGCACTTTTCTTACTTCCATGTATAGACAAGAAAAAGATTTGTTCTGAGGAACTCAGTGACATTTTCAAATCTCAGAAAATGGAAGAGTTCACATTATTTACGTTTTTTTTTTTTTTTTTTGAGACAGTCTCCCTCTGGACACAGGCTGGTCTGCAACTTGCTATGTACTGAGAGTCAGACTCACACTTGGCTATTTTCATGCCTTGGCCTCGGCATCCTAGCCTTCTAAGCGCTGGGATTACAGGCACTATTCCTGAGTGACCTCCTGGACCTCTTAAGCAGCTCACTAGAAAGGAGGGAAGGACTGCCCACTGGGGACCCATCCCATATACAGTCACCAAGCCCACACATTACTGCGGATGCCAAGAAGTGCTAGCTGACAGGAGCCTGATAGAGCTGTTTCCTGAGAGGCTCTGCCAGAGCCTGATAAATACAGAGGCAGATGCTCTCAGCCATCCATTGAACTGAGCATGGGGTCCCCAATGGGGGAGCCAGAGAAAGGACTCAAGGGGTTTGCAGCACCATAGGGAGAACAATAATATGAACTAACCAGTACCCCCGAAGTTCCCAAGGACTTAACTACCAACCAAAGAAAACACATGAAGGGACCCAAGGCTCTAGCCACATGGCGAGCAGTGGATGGCCTGGTGGCCTGGTCAGACATCAATGAGAGAAGCCCTTGGACCCATGAAGAAGGCTCATGGCCCCAGGGGTAGGGGAATGCCAGGGCAGGGAAGTGGGAGTGGGTGGGTTAGTAAGCAGGGGGAGGGGAGGTGGGATGGGGGTATTTGGAAGAGAAATGAGGAAAGGAGATATCTAATAAATAAATAAATCAGCCGGGAGGTAGTGGCACACACCTGTAATCCCAGCACTCTGGGAGGCAGAGGCAGGCGAATTTCTGAGTTCAAGGCCAGCCTGGTCTACAGAGTGAGTTCCAGGACAGCCAGGGCTACATAGAGAAACCCTGTCTCGAAAAAACCAAATCCAAAAAAAAAAAAAAAAAAAAGATTAAAAAAAAAAAAGGAGGAAAAGAGGAAGGGGGAAAGGAATAGGGAAGGAGGGAGAGAGAGGCGGAGAAGGGGAGGGAAGGGAGAAAGCACAGGGATATCCAGGAAGCCTGGTCTGCATCTGAACAGAGACCCAGTGTGAACAGCGATAGTGGTACACATGAGTCACCAAGAGCCTTCGTGTATGCGGGGACAGTGCAGGATCCCCAGGCCCCGCCTCAGGCATACCTGTCGGCCTCATCCAAGATGAGCACTTCAATGCTGCTCAGGTGGAAGGAAGGGCAGTTATGGAGGTGGTCGATGAGCCGGCCAGGTGTGGCAATGAGGATGTCTGGTGCAGCCCGAAGAGCGGCTTCCTGAGACTTCACGTCCAGGCCACCTGCAGAACAGACCCCACAGATGGCTGGTCAGTCATTCATCAGTGGTGCCGTCCGCCTGGGGCTCAGGCCAAATGGAGAGCACACAGGGGAACGAGGGTGTAAGGCCTCAGCAATATGATTTCTCAATGAGCATCGATGGGAGCCACAGCCCCAACCCTGAATTCTCTTTCTCAAGGTTAGGTCTCCTTTGGATTTTTGATGCATTCATGACAATCTGCTGAGAGCAGACATCAAAGCAGCAGTCAGAACCCAACGACTAAAGCTGTTCAAGGTGTGAAAGCAGCGGGTGTACAAACTGATGGTGTCCCTGTCCTGAGGACCACGATCATCCCTGATTTCTAATCACACGCAGAGGTTAAAAGTCAGACTCCATGATACTAACTTCTCCAAGAGCCCTCCCCAAACACTATCACCCACGCCAAGTGGAAATTCTGTCCTACACAGATGCAGTACCTTCAAGTCTGACCTTCGAAGCCTCATCTTTCTTACTGGTTTGAGACAGGGTCGCACATATGTAGCCCAGGCTGGCAAAGAGCTCTACATCATTCTCCCAAGTGCTAGGATCATGAATGTTTCTATGGAAAATAATACTGTGGGTTTTTTAATAAGTGATATTTTATGTGTAAGAGTATACTGTAGCTGTCTTCAAACACACCAGAAGAGGACATCAGATGGTCTGAGCCTTTTACAGATGATTGGGAGCCGCCGTGTGGTTGCTAGGATTTGAACTCAGGATGCTGAACCATCTCTTCAGTCCAAAATAATACTGTTTTTGTGTGTTACTAGAAACTGAACCCAAGCTGGGCGGTGGTGGCGCACACCTTTAATCCCAGCACTTGGGAGGCAGAGGCAGGCAGATTTCTGAGTTGGAGGCCAGCCTGGTCTACAGAGTGAGTTCCAGGACAGCCAGGGCTACACAGAGAAACCCTGTCTCAAAAAACAAACAAATAAAAACAAAACAAAACAAAAAAAAGAGAGAAGAAACTGAACCCAGAGACTGTAGAAGCTATACAACACAAACCCTCTACCATGGAGCCACAGCCCCATACCTGGATTTTCTTTCTCAAGGTTAAGTCTTCTTTGGGATTTTGGACAGGGTCTCACTGTGCATCCTTGCTGATCTAGAACTCACTGTGTAGACCAGGCTGGCCTCCGCTTTTCAGGGCTGGGTTTAAAGGCCTGTGTCACACGGCAGGAGGGCTTTGTTGTAAAGCTCAGTTTCATTTTATTGTGTGCCTGCGTGTGTTATGTGTGTTATGTGCATGCCTGGTACTGGTGCCTCACAGGTCAGGAGAGAATGTCAGATCTCCAGAACTAAAGTTACAGAGAGTTGTGAGTTGCATGTGGGTGCTGGGAACTGAAGCCCAGGCCCTTGTTTTAAGAGTAGTACATGTTCTGAACCACTGGACAAACTGCCCAGCCCCAAGGCTAAGTTCTGTGAGTAGAAATGCAGTTCAGTGCAAAAGGCCCTAGATTCAAGCCTCAGCTCCACAATTAAAGCGGCCAGGACGTGCTAAGTGTGCTGACTCTCACCCAGTAGCAGAAGGGAAGCAGGAAGGTTGCTGTGTTTGAAATTAACCTGAGCTAGACAGTTAAGTTCCAACCCAACCTAGGCTACAGATTGAAAACTATCTCAGAAACATAAAACAAAGCAAAAAAAGAGTTAAGTCTTAATGAATCCTCTTCCCCTGCCTCCAGTGCCCACTGTGAAACATGTCCACTAGTTTTCAGGTGGACCCAGCTAACTCAAGGGTCTTTCCTGACATCCGGGGTGCAGTGAAGCACACCCCATCCTCTATCCATCACATCCATCTCCCACAGGCTGGTGGCCCCCACTCACCCACAGCCAGGCAGGTCGTGACGCTGCAGAACTGGGCCAGCTGCTTGGTGACGGAGTGTACTTGGATGCCCAGCTCTCTGGTGGGGACCAGCACCAGCACGCGGGTGACCGCCGCCTGCCGGGGCTTGTAGATCAGACGCTCCAAGACAGGCAGTGCGAAGGCTGCAGTTTTGCCTAGGGGAGGGCAGCAGGGGGGTAAAGAGCAGCCTCAGTACCTCCCACGCCTGCTCCCACCTAAGCCCAGGGAGCCGCGTCTGCTTCTGGGAACATATGACTCATGCAACAGTGCTTGCCTACTGTCACACCATGTCCACATAAACGTAAGAGAAAAGCAAGGTGACTGGGCTGGCCAGCGGGTCTCCCCTGGACCCACTATCATCCGACCCCCGCCCTAACAGTAGTGGATGCCAGACACGAACCTCAGATGTCAGCGTCTTAGTTAGCTAGCATTTTTTTTTAAAGAGTTGGGATTATTCCTGTCTTTATTTATTATATGTGAGTACACTGTAGTTGTCTTCAGACACACCAGAAGAGGACATCAGACCTCATTACAGATGGTTGTGAGCCACCATGTGGTTGCTGGGATTTGAACTCAGGACCTTTGGAAGAACAGTCAGTCCTCTTACCCACTAAGCCATCTCTCCAGCCCAGTTAGCTAGTATTTTAAAGACTCATTCTTTAGTGACATTTATGTTTATGTCTATACATGAATGTCACATATGTGTATCCATAGACCACACAAGGGCAATGGACTGGAGTTAGAGACAGCTGTGAACTGCCATGGGGGACTGGGAACTGAATCTGGGTTCCCTGTTAGAGCAGTCAGTGCTCTTGACCACTAAGTCATCTCTCTAGCCCCGACACTTATTTATTTTATATTTTACATGTGTATTACATGAGTATTTACCCTGCGTGGATGTATACCTGGTCCCATGGAGGCCAGTAGAGAGGGGGTATCTGATGCCTGGAACTGCAGGTATAAAAACCTGCTAAGCTGCCAAGTATGTGCCAGGAACCAAACTTTGGTCCTCTGAGAGAGTAGCCAGGGCTCTTTACTTCTGAGCTCAATGTACTACAACATGTTGCTATGAAGCCAAACTGGCATCCCAATAGCTTTTAAAGCTGTTAAAATCACCAGCTGAGAGGGGCTGGAGAGATGGGTCAGCGGATAAGAGCACTGTCTGCTCTTCCAGAGGTTCTGAGTTCAATTCCAGCAACCACACGGTAGCTCACAACCATCTGTAATGAGATCTGATACCCTCTGCTGGTGTGTCTGAAGATAGCAAAAGAGTTACTCACATACATAAAATAAATACATCTTAAAACAACAACAACAACAACAACCACCTGACGGGCTGGGAAGTCGGCAGTGGTTATAAGCGAGCTCCAGCACCCCGCCAGGCAGCTGGCAACTACCTGTAATTCCAGCTCCCGGGAACCCAAGATAAACACATAATTAATTTTAACAGCAAGAAAAATCTCCAAGTCGCCAATTGAGTACAGGTTTCTATAGACTTTTCTCTTTAAGATACTCTATACCCCAGACTGAGCAGAAACTCAACAACCTTTCTCTGTCTCAGTTCTGAGATTAGAGGAAAACACCACTACATCCAGCTTTATAAACTCACTCAATAGTTCAAAAGCCACATGGGGGGGGGCTGCAAAGGTAGCTCAGTGGTTAAGAGACCTCTCTGCTCCTGCGGAGGACCTGGGCTGAGCTCCTAGCACACACATGGCAGCCGACAGTCAGCTCCAGATACAGCTACGATGCCCTAAACCACACCTGCACACATATGGTACGTGTGCATACATGAAAGCAAAACACTCATAATCTTTATTTTATTTTAGATTTTTCTAAATAGGGTTCTCTGTGTAGCCTTGGTTGATCTGAAATGCTCAATGAAGACAAAGCTGGCTTCAAACTCAGGTCCACGTGCCTCTGCCTCCTGAATGCCAGAATTAAAGGCGTGCACTACCACCACCCGGCTCACTAGTAAATCTTTAAAGAACGGGGTGTGTTTAGCAGACTATAGCAGCCTAGAGTCCTAATGTGCTCTGGCCTCCTCCTCCCACCCACCCTCTCACCTGTCCCCGTAGCTGCACAGGCACAGATGTCTTTCCCCAGCAGACCCACTGGGATGCACGCCTTCTGGATGGGAGTGGGCTGCTTGAAGCCCATGGCTGTAATGGCCTGAAAAGAAAAGTTACAGTCAGACAGGGCAGGTGGGCAGGGAGTGGGTCACAGCAAGCAACAAGGTAACCAAGCAGTCAGGGCACACAACTTCCTCTGAGTGCCTCTGCTCCAGAGCCTAACCAGCTGCGCTCAACACCCATTCTACAGAGAGAAATGCAGCCAGAAAGGAGCTGCAGACGTCACAACAGGCGTGTCAGGGATGACTCACCACGCCCTGTGGGGTGAGAGCACCCCAGGAGACTTCCAAAAGAGTCTTTCAAGCCAGGAAACAGCAAGGGCAAAAGAGAGAAGTGCTACATTATCCCCAAAAGGACCAGAAGAAGAGAGAGAGAAGTCTGGAAGTCAGTGGGAGGACTTTGGCATCATCCCAAATGAAAGTGGGACTTACTGCTCAAGTCGGTTCTCTGCAGCTGAGGCCACAACAGCGTTGAGGGGTCAAAGGGGATGAAGGAGCCTAGATGGAGCCTACCACAAGAACCAACCCCTGTCAGCTGGGTATGGTGATGCACAGCAAGATCCCAGCCCATGGGAGACAAAGGCAGGAGGATCAGGCCTACCTCAGCTACACAGCACAGCATGTTCATAGACCCTGTCTAAAACAAACAGGCCAGAGCAATGGCTCTGTAATTAAGAGCACTTGCTGCTCTTGCAGAAGATCTGAATTTGGTTCCCAGCACACATGGTATCTCACAATTACTCCTAACTCCAGTTGCAGAGGATCCATGCCCTCCCCTGGCTTGCACAGGCACCAGCACACACACATACATGCACGTTTCATGTGAGCCCACACATGCACGCAGAGAGAAGTGAATCAATCCAAAAAGAATTAACTCTTGTTGCCAAAGCTACTACCTTCAGGAGGGGCCGGGAGAGGTTCATGTCCTGGAAGGACAGGTTTTTGTCATACTCAGATGCATCTTCAAAGAATCCTCCTGCTTCCTGCAACAGATCAGACGACAGGAGAGAACTCAGCAAAGCAACCAAGCCTGCATGACCTCTCAGGCTGCGAAAGCGAGCTGCCCAGCGACTCCCACCCAGGCTCACCTGGCCTTTCTTCTTTTTCTTCTCCTTCACTTTGAGTGTGTCTGTGGGAAAGACATAGCAGTGAGCAGAATGCTTCTTACCCAGCACCCGCCTCTGGACCACACGTCCTGCTGTCCCAGCCTCCTTTCACAGATAATTACAAATGCAGACAGGACACTAGCCTAGTGCAGTATGGACAGCAGGCTCCTAACACAACACTGTGACATTTTAGTAAATTCTACCAAAATGCTCATTGAACCCTAAACTGCATGGGTAAACCCAATCAACCGAGTCACCCCAAATAGGCAAGTTGTAGAGAGGCCAACACTCTGTGGAGCTGAGGATGAGGAGAGCAGCAGCCTCCCACAAAGAAGCCCCTGACGGGGTGGCCAGTAACAAGACAATCTAACATAACTCATCCCAGCACTGTGGGGACCAGCAGGTGCCAGCACAGACGAGCGCCAGCACACCCTCCTACAGAGCCAAGGTGCATCGGCCTACCCGCTTTGGTGAGGATCTCCTCATCCTCCGAGGAGTAGTCAGTCTCTGACTCTTCATCCTTGGAGCCTGCCTCATCCTCGCCCAGATTCTCTTGGCCCTTTAGCTCAGAGCACGCCTGGCCTTCTTTCTCCTCCACCTTCCCAGACTTGGCTTCCTTATCCTGAGGAAAAATAAAGTAGGTGTGACTACAAGCACCAGGAAATTCAGAACATAAGAGAAGCCATGCTGAGCTCCACAGGCAGACAGTGAGGGGCAATGACCACCCAGACCGGAGCCCCTGCTCCCCCACCCAACTCTCGGGCAGTGACACCCAAAGTCACAGGCCAGAGTGTGGCTACAACCACCACAGCGAGCCTCAGCCTCACCTCTGCTTTCCTTCTCTTCCGTACTTTCTCAATCTTCTCATCTAGGGTAGTGGCTGCTCTCTGGAGAGAAAATCAAGACAGGTCAAAGACACGAATAATGCAAAAGGACAGCATGTCGCAGGGTCAGGACCCAAATGTTAGGATAGAAAGGCTGTCTGTGCTAGGCATGGTGGCTCATGCCCGTAATCTAACATGAGGAAGGGCTGAGGCAAGAAGGCAGGAAGTCAAAGCCAGCCTTGACTCCAGTGAATTCCAAGCCAACCTGGGCTGTCAACCCATCTACAGTTGTCTCAAAAGTTACTAGTCAATGCTGCCTAAGGCTTAGCTCATTTTTGAAAATTTTCATCAATCTGCAAACTTTGTTAACCAAGGTTAACAACCAAAAGAGCATTTGATCTAAACATATTACATGTATATATGAACATACATTCTTTGTTTTGTTTTTCGAGACAGGGTTTCTCTGTGTGGCCCTGGCTGTCCTGGGACTCACTCTGTAGACCAGGCTGGCCTCAAACTCAGAAATCCTCCTGCCTCTGCCTCCCAAGTGCTGGGATTACAGGTGTGTGCCACCACACCCGGCCCAACACTGGCTGCTCTTCTGGAAAAACCAGGTCCCGTTGTAGCTCACAGCTCCACGGGGAGCTCACAACCACCTAAAACTCCAGTTCTAGGGCATCTGATGCCCTCTTCTAGATCTACACACACCATGTGCATGGAATGCACTCACACACAAACTTCTCCTTTTTTTTTTTCTTCTCCTCCAGACAGGGTTTCTCTGTGTAGCCCTGGCTGTCCTGGAACTCACTCTGTAGACCAGGCTGGCCTCCAACTCAGAAATCCTCCTGCCTCTGCCTCCCAAGTGCTCTGATTGATTACAGGCGTGCACCACCATGCCCTGATGTGGGCATTTAATAAAGAAGAAAATTTCATTTACTCATTCCCTGAAGCAGGTCTGGGGAGAAGAGCCATCGAGAACATGTGAAGTCAAACAGCAGGACTCCGTTCTCTCTGTGGGCTCTGGGGACTGAATTCAGGTCATCAGGTGACAAATGCCCTTACCATCTCACCAATTGGAGTAAGAGTCTCTGATACTTCTAAATGTCATCCCTAGACAAATTAATATAGTTGTGCCTACAGTCTACAATAAGGCCACTTTATAGTGCTTTCTACTGTTGCTAAGTCACGGGGACTATGGGGCACTTGTGACTTCCTCTCCCTACTCCATCAAACCTATATAACTTATTTTCAAAGTCCTCAAGTTCCAACCCTGCTGAGCGTAAGATGAAGGTGAAAGACCATGAGGTGTTTGTCCTAATACCTACTTGCTGTCCAACCGAAACAGCCCATCGCCCACGGCCTGAATCCCATCGTCAGTCTCACCTTCTTCTTGAGCTGGCTCATGACATCAGCCAGGGCCCAGCTGCCGTCATACGTGCCCTCCTTCTCAGTGAAAATGAAGTCCGGGTTGAAGTCAGCACTGCGGTTCTTCTGCAAGGCTTTCTGCTTGCGGCCCAGCACGATGGGTCCCTGCAAAGAGAGGTGAGAGTGAGAGCCCTGCTGAGGCGGAGGGAGGGAAGGCTGAACAGGAAAAGGGAAGGGAGGGAACCTGACAGGAAACTCACAGACGGGAGCATGGGTGGACCAGCTGGGAAAGCCTGCCTGGCATGTGTGAGGCCCTGGGTTCAAATCAACACACAGAATACAAAAGAAACATACATAGAAGGCAAATATGGACAGTAAGGAAGTGACCAGCTTCCAACCGTCCTGGGAGGTTTAAACACACCTATCAGTGGGAACTCAGTAGTCTATAAAGGCCAGAAGTCAGTGAGTCCACAGGTAATGTCATCAAATACCTAACAAGCTTCTTTCCAAAACATCCAGCATTTTCTTGATTATGACTGATCTGGTTGGGCCCAGTCTGCCACAGGCAGTGCCACTGCTGGGCAGGCGGTCCTGAGCTGTTTTAGGAGCAGGCTGAGCAAGCCAGCATTTCTCCATGACTTCTGATTCTAGGTTCCTGCCTGGAGTTTCTGCACTGGCTTCCTTTGATGATAGACTGTGATATAGAACTCTAAGCTGAAATAAATACTTTCCTCCCCAGATTGCTTTGGATCGGATCTTGGTGTTGTATCACAGCAGAGCCTAACTAATGGGCTGGAGAGCAAGTTCGGTGATAGAGCATTTGCCTGGTGTGCATGAGGTCCCAGCTTCAATTCCCAGCACTGCCAGAACTTAAAAAAAAAAAAAAGACATTTGATAATGTGTGTGTGTGTGTGTGTGTGTGTGTGTGTATGCGCACGCGCAGCACTTGGGAGGCCAAGGCAGGTAGATCTCTGTAAGTTTGAGGCCAGCCTGGACTACACAATGAGCTCCAGGACAGCCAGGACTATGCAACCCTATCTAAACAATAATAATAATATCAACAATAATATACAGATACTGAATCTGTCACATTATAGACCTTATATCTACAAAATCACAATTACAATAATATACCTCAATAAAGCTAAGAGAAAAGGCACAGCTATTGAGTCCCTAAGGTACACAAGGCTCCCCAGTAAGCGTTAAAGATAAGTCATCGTGTAGGCCGCAGAAAAGACTCAGCAGTGAAGAGTACTGACTGCTCTTCCACGGGGAATGTTGGTACCTAGCACCAACACAGGAGCTAACAACTTTCTGTAATTTCAGTTGCAAAGAATTCAGTGCCGAAAGGCTGGGGTGGTGGCTCAGTGGGTAAACGCACTTGCTATCAAACATAACAGTCTGAGTTCTATCCCCAAGACCGCCTAGCATGTGTTGCTCTTTACTGGGCGGTGGTGGCGCACGCCTGTAATTCCAGCACTCTGGGAGGCAGAGACTGGCGGATTTCTGAGTTCCAGGCCAGCCTGGTCTACAGAGTGAGTTCCAGGACAGCCAGGGCTACACAGAGAAACCCTGTCTCAAAAAAACCAAATCCAAAAAACAAAACAAAACAAAAACTCAGTGCCCTCTTCTGGCCTTCTCAGGTACTCCAAGCATGTCGTATACATACATAACATGCAAACAAAACATATCTATGCACATAAAAGTAAATAAATCTGCCAGGTGGCTGTGGCCCATGCCTTTAACCTCAGAACTTGGGAGGCAGAGGCAGGTGGATCTCTGTGAGTACCAGGACAGCCAGCACTACTTGGAAGAACCCTGTCGCAACATAAATAAATAAATGAATGAATAAACTTTAAGATGGTTGTGGTGGTGCATACCTTCGATCCCAGCACTTGGAAGGCGGAGGTGTCAGGCAGATCTCAGAGTTTGAGGATAGCCTGGTCTACAGAGTGAGTTTCAGGACAGCCAAGAACCATGTCTTTACATTTCCAAAACATCTGAGAAGGCAGAAACTGACATCCGCAGGAGCTAACTGGCCAGCTGACCCTAACTGTTAAGTCCTATTTTCCAGTAAGAAAACTGTATCCAGGGCTAGAGCGATGGCTCAGCAGTTAAGAGCGCCGACTGCTCTTCTGAAGATTGTGAGTTCACATCCCAGCAACCACATGATGGCTCATAACCATCCATAATGAGATCTGATGCCCTCTTCTGGGATGTCTGAAGACAGCTACAATGCAATGTACTTATATACAAAATAAGTAAATTTTAAAAGAAAAGAAAACTGTATCCAAAAACAAAGTGGACAGCTCCTGGGGAATGACAGACACTTGATATGCATTAACCTCTGGCCTGCTAACAGTGTATATAGCTACACACATATACTACACTTGTAAGATGTCCCTTCCCCCACAACATTAAGCTGGCTGGCAACCCCCACTCTTTCGATGGGCTATCTCCGGCCTTTGTTCCTTGGAACAATAAGGCGTCTTCACCTTGACTACCAACACTGCCTCAAGGCGGTTTCACCTGGGACCCAGCAGAGACCCCGCCAGACTGGAAGCAGGCGACCCGCTGAGATTTGGAGCCAAAGAGTTCTCGGCCTGCCCTTTGATGTGACCAGCTTCTGGGAGGGGTTGGGTTATTCTCCTAAGACTATATATCTTGACATAGAAATATTAAAGTTAGTCTTGACCAGCACTGTCGCCTTGACTCAGTCTCTCTTTTCGCCCCCTTCCCATCACCCTCAGAATTCTCTTCCAGGTAATCCGGTTCATATGTGGCCGCTGGCGGCCAACAGTAAGAGCATAGACAACTCCAAGCACTGATACATACATGGGGGTGGGAGGTGGGGAGTGGGAAGTGTAATAATGGCCAGGCTAGCCTAACCAGTGAACTCCACACCAATGAAAGAAAGATCCTGTCATGGCTGGAGAGATGGCTCAGTGGTTAAGAGCACTGGGTGGTCTTCCAAAGGTCCTGAGTTCAAATCCTAGCAACCACAGAGTGGCTCACAACCATTTGTAATGGGGTCTGATGCCCTCTTCTGGTGTGTCTGAAGACAGGTACAGTGTACTCACATATAATAAATATGCAATATTAATGTAATAATAAACATATATAAAGAATATATAATAAACAAACATATAATAAATGTTAATATATGTTTGTTTTTAAAGATCTTGCCTTTAAGCAAGGTGGACAAGTGGAGTAACAGCCCATAAGGTTATCCTCTGGCCCCACACACAAGCATGTAAACAAGCACACACATGAACATATACACATGCACACATATGAATGTACGTAAAAAATGCAAACAGAGAGGATAGTCAGAAGTTCAAGTCTGGTCTTAATTACATATCAAATCTGAGGCCAGCCTGGGACAGCCAAAACCCCATTTCAAAACAAAACACAAAACTGATACAGAACTGGATACCAGCAAGCTTCTTACCAAGTGAGGCGTCCTTCACGTCTCCCTTACAGAGCGGGTAACGTATTGGCTAAGTACCTCACGGTCACCACCTGGGACGTGTCAGGACGGAAAAATGATATTCCAACCCAGACACTTAGGTTCTTGCTCCCAAGCCTGAATCCTATTTAAAGGTTTATTTATTTATTTATTATATCTGAGTACACTGTAGCTTCTCCAGACACTCCAGAAGAGGGGACCAGACCCCATTACAGATGGTTGTGAGCCACCATGAGGTTGCTGGGATTGGAATTCAGGACCTTCGGAAGAGCAGTCAGTGCTCTTATCTGCTGAGCCATCTCCCCAGCCCCTGAATCCTATTTAAAATGACTCATTCCAAATGCAGACACCAGAAAACTGCTGTCCTGTACAGTGGTAGCACAAAGGGACTTGGGATGGGAAGCGGGGGCAGCAGGAGGGTTCCAAAACAAAGTTGTGGAGAGCACAAAAGCCAGAGCAGACTAAGATGTCTAGACCAGTGGTTCTCAATCTTCCTAAGCCTGAGTTGTGGTGACCCCAAACCATTTTCACAACTATGATTTGTTACTGTTATGAATCATAATTTAAATATCTGAAATGAGATCCCAGGGTCTCCAGGGTAGAGACCCACAGGTTAAGAACTGCTGAGGGAAGCCTTCCAGGCAGAGAACAAACATATGAAGGGAAGCTGGGGGGGGGGGTGCGGGGGACGACGACGACGACGACGGCACACCTTTAATCCCAGAACTCAGGAGACTCTTAAGTTCGAGGGCTATAGAGGCAGATCCAGGACAGTTGGGGCTACAGAGAGAAATCCTGCCTTGGGGATGGGCTGGGTGGGGATGTGAAAGACTGAGCAAAAGAAGAACAAAACTTTCTACGACGTGAATGGACTGCGATGCCAGTGTTGTCATGACAAGGAGGGCTGTTGAGAGTCAAAATAGCAGAAAGGACAACAGAGCCTGACCTGCTCTGAAAGCCACAGACAGGGCTGCAGGGCTGGAACTGTATCATGAGAAGACCACTCTGCTGCTTGGTAAGGACGGGACTAAGCTGGATATGGACATATGTAAGGGATACAGGTTTGTAGGTGTGCCGGTGTGACTAGGCAGTGGGAGGAGCAAAGAACGGTGTGTGGCTGGACAGACGGGGCAGAAGCCTCGGACAGACGCCTAAGCTGACCAGCAGAGCACCAAACGACCTCACAACATCCTGAAAGACTGGAGCCTTAGACTTTAGCTTTTCCCGAATAGGACTGCAGAGGCCCTGGGCTATCCGAAGTGCCGTACGAGGTAGGTAGATGACGGTGTAAGGCACTAAGGATTTGTTTGCTTTTTTTTTTCTCTCGCCACTCACCCTAAAACTACATCCCCACCGCTTGGCATCACTAGAACACCCTGCGAGGCTTGATGGATACATGGGCGCATGTGTGCCCGACTGGGCAGGAAGCAGGACTGACTTCGCCCGCGGAGTTCGACTCCACACAGCTTGGATGGACACCTCAGCACACTTAGCTCGTTCCCGGCCGCTCCCGCCCGTGGCTTCTTTCCCCTGTCGGCTCCCACCTCCTCCTCCTCGTCTCCGGAGTCCGACTCGGGCTCAAGCGGCACCTCGTCATTTTCGCCGATGGTCCCGATGAAGCCGAGCTCCGCCAGCATGCTGAAGAAGCAGCCACTTCCGGAGGAGAGTGCCGCGCGCCGACACGACCAGTCTTTTCCGCGACTGCCTCGGCGTCGCGCGCAAGTGCTGTACGTCACTTCCGCTCTGGGGAACTTTGAGGCTTCGCCGGCGTGGTTTCGACTAATGAAATCAAATGGGTGGGGCGTTGTTTAACGTAGAAAACTACGTTGTCAGTTTTCGGGAAGAAATGGAAGTCTGAGAGCGTGTAAAGGTGAGGGAAAAATTAGAAGTATGTGTACATTTGGGAAATTAACAACAAAATGGTAGCAAAGGGCTGCCGAGAGTTTGATCCCGGTACCTACTAGGGGAAAGAAGAGCAGGGAATCTAGAGTTGTCCTCTGGACCACATTCCCTTTTCAAATGGACACGCCCCTCTGTATACACACAATAATAATAATTATCAGGAGGCTGGATTCCTTGAGGGCTGGTTCAGTGGTTAAGAGCACTGGCTGCTCTCGCAAAAGACCCAGGTTTGACTGGTTTGATTCCCAGCACCCACAAGGTGGCTCACTGCTGTCTGTAACTCCAGATCTGGCCTCTGCGCCCACTGAAAGCACCTGGTGCACAGACATGTACGCAGGCAAGATATCCTGCACATAAAAAAAATTAAATAATAATAGATAATTTTTAAGGGTGTTCGAGTTGTAAGTTTTAGTTTCTAAAGTTCTTAGTTTTGGGTTTTTTTTTTCCTCACCACAATAAACACTTTGGGGGGTGCTTTTTTGGAGAGGGGTGGTGTTAAGACTGTTTCTGTAGCCGGGCAGTGGAGAAATATGCCTTTAATCCCAGCATTTGGGAGGCCAAGGAAGGCAGATTTCTGAGTTTGAGGCCAGCCTGGTCTACAGATTGAGTTCCAAGACAGCCAGGGCTGTACAGAGAACCCCAGAAAAAACAAAACAAAACAACAACAACAACAAAAAGACGTTCTCTGTATAGCCCTGGCTATCCTGGAACTTTCGATGCAGATGACTCTGGCTTTGAACTCAGAGATTCACCTGTGTCTGCCTCCTGATTGACTTATCAACCACAACCTTAAAAACAAACAACAACAGCAAAAAAGACGAAAACAAAAACACCTTTCTGGTTTTTTGTTTGTTTGTTTGTTTTTGTTTTCTTGAGACAGGGTTTCTCTGTGTAGCCCGGGCTGTCTTGGAACTCTCTCTGTAGACCAGGCTGGCCTCGAACTCAGAAATCTGCCTGCCTCTGCCTCCCAGAGTGCTGGGATTACAGGCGTGCACCACCACTGCCCAGAACCTTTCTGGTTTTGTTTTTGTTATTTTGAGAGAGCCGGTCACACTGTGACGCCCTATAGCTTACTGTGTAGACTAGGCTACTATGGAACTTTGCTATATTCATTCTTCATAGAACAGAAATGTCATTTGTTTGTTTGTTTTGACATTTTGAGACAGATTTTCTCTGAGTAGCCCTGGCTGTCCTGGAACTCATTCTGTAAACCAGGCTGGCCACGAACTCAGAAATCCGCCTGCCTCTGCCTCCCAAGTGCTGGTATTAAAGGCGTGCACCACCACCACCACCACCACCACCACCACCACCACCACCACCCGGATCAGAAATACCTTTTTAAAAAATCTGAATCATGATGCTGGGCGGTGGTGACCCCCCCCCCAACACACACACACATACACACACCACAGGGTTTCTCTGTGAGGCCCTGGCTGTCCCGGAACTCAAAGATTAGCCTAGCCGGGTGGCGGTGGCGCACACCTGTAATCCCAGCACTCTGGGAGGCAGAGGCATGCGGATTTCTGAGTTCAAGGCCAGCCTGGTCTACAGAGTGAGTTCCAGGACAGCCAGGGCTACACAGAGAAACCCTGTCTCAAAAAACCCAAATCCAAAAAAACCAAAAAAAAAAAAAAAAAAAAAAAAGAACATCCATTTAAAGAAAAAAATCTGAATCACGGAGTGAGTACTCTAACCCAAACTCAGAGACAAGAGGATCCACAAGGCTTGCTGGCCAGCCAATCTAGCCAAAACAACAAGCTTCTGGCTCAAAGAGAAACAGTCTCAAAATAGAAGATGGAAAAACCACCTAACACATGGATCTCTGTTCTCCAAATAGATACATATGGGCATTATGTGTGTGTGTGTGTATATATATATAATATATGTATATATATATATATATACATATATCACACACACACAACAGAGGACTCGTTGCTCTCAGCTTATAGACTGTATAGCATGAAGCTCGAGGTTCAATTCCCAGCACCTTTAGTTGTATTTGTATACACCTGTTATCCCAACATTTGGGAGATAAGACAAAAGGATGCAGTGTGCACGGCTATCCTCTGTAGAATTCAAAGCGAGCCTGGGCTATATGAAACCATATACCTAAACAGAAAAAGAACCTGGGCTGGAGAATGGTTCAGTAGATAAAGTATTTGTCTTTTTGTTCATCCCTCGAGAGTGAGGAGCAGAAGTCATGAAGAAGTTGATCAGACATGGAGGCCACCTGGAATCTCAACACTTGGGAGATAGAAACTTGGGATCCTGGGTCTAAACTGGTTGGCTATATTAGCCAGCATCAACAGGACTCTGCCTCAGAATATAAGGTGGAAAGCCATTCAGGATAACTCCCAATGTCCTCCACACACATGAATCCTGTGGTGGTTTGAATAGGAATGGCCCTCCATAGACTCAGAGATTTGAGTGGTCACCAGAGAGTGGTACTATTTGAGAGCATTAGGAAGTGTGGTCTTCTTGTAGGAATTGTGCCACTGAAGGTGGGCCTTGAGGTTTCAAGGACCCAAGCCAGGCCCAAAGTCTCTGTTTCTGCTGCCCGGGGATCCGGATGTAAAACTCTAAGCTCCTTCTCCAGCACCATGTGAAGTGGAAACTTAAGGGTTCTTTGGCAAGTCAGTTGTGTTAGATGGTGCTTTGCTGGTGCAAACACATGAAGGAGTGTTTTCCTGAAGTAGACACGTGTGAATGGATGTTTCCCTAAGGCATACTTCTGACGGAATGAATAGTTCCCTGAAGCAGACACAGGTGGAAGGACACCTGATGAAGGATTCTTTGCTAACGACACGCATGTATTGGTCAGCCTTACATTGCATAGTTGAGCTCCATTTGTCAGTACTCCTTAGAGGAAAACACCAAAAAAAAAAAAAAAAAAAAAAAAAAAAAACAACTTCTGGTGATGTTCTGTAGCTTCTTGCCTTTTCTGAGGACTCGTCAATTGACAGGGTGATGGCAGCTGATAGAGATACACATGGAGTTTTGCTAAGACAAGCACACATGCTGAGGCAAGGCCTATGGAGAACACATGATGTTTAGAGGGAGCATAAGGACTCAACAGACTGTGAGAGGATCCTGTTTGTAGAATTAGCTCTGCAACACTTGGGTCTTGTGTCTTCACCGATCTTTGCTTTGTTGAGGGAGGCACAGCAGAGAACTCCTGGCATTCCTGTTGGTCCTAGTTCCTCATGTTGACTTGTAGAAATGCAGCTGAGGCCTGGCTGTTCCTGCTAGGTCGTGCCATTGCTTCTGCTATCCTGACACTACTGAACTGAACTGCTGGGATATCCATGAAATGTTTGCAGGTGACCTGCAACTTGAGCTGCCACTGCCGACCTGTGAACTGAACTGCTGATTTCCAGACAGCACCCATGGGATTTGCTCCAAAGAACCATTTCTAAACAGGTCCACTTCCCCCATATCCCTTCTTTTCCACTACCTCTGGTGGTGGTAGGCTACAATAGAGGTTAAAGCATTTACAAACTGTTATTTTTTTTTTAAGATTTGTTTATTTTATGCATATGAGTACACCATTGCTCTCTTCAGACACACCAGAAGAAGGCATCAGATCTCAATACAGATAGTTGTGAGCCACCATGTGGCTGCTGGGAATTGAACTCAGGACCTCTGGAAGAACATTCTGTGCTCTTAACTGCTGAATCATCTCTCCAGCCCTCAAAACCGTTATTAAAGGTAGGTTTGAGAAAAAAATTAAAGCTTCAACCAAGTCTGCCTACACACTGCTCTGTGCCATGATGACAATGAACAAAACCTCTGAACTGTAAGAACGCCCTAGTTAAATGCTTCCACCATGGTGTCCCTTCACAGCAATAAAACAGGGACCAAAACAAATGCACACTCATGGTAACATGCATACACACATGCATGTGTCTACACGTGTGCATACAAATAGCCAACTAAAGGGGAAAAACACTGAATTTTAATGTCATGGCCCTTGCTTAAACACCACCCTACTCTTAGAATAAAATCCCTGTTTAGGCAGCAGGATTTACCCACTCTTTCCAACATTCTGTCTCCCATGCTTGCCCCGTACACTCACACAGATGAATCTCATTCTACCCAAAGCCTTTACATGGTCTGTTCCCTCTGTTTAAGATGCTGTTTTGTGTACTTAATGCATGACTGGCTCTTTTTCATGGCAAAGACTCTGTTCCAATGACACCTCCTTGGGGTATTGTTTTCTGAGCACTTGCAAACATACATTCTGTGTGGGTCATGAGAGACCAGGCATGAACTAGAGTAGCTCTGTGTGGCTGTAACCCCGTGCTGTGGGGAGGCAGATGAGCAGAGCCCTGGCCATCCAGTCGAGCCAATCAGCATTTGGTTTTGTTAAGAGATCCTGCTTCGCAATCAAAGTGGACAGCAATGGAACAAATCACTCTGGCATTCACACACCCACACGTGAGCGCACACACGAATAAACACATAGAAACACACACATCTCAGAACAAAAATAAGTAATATGCCTGCCTGGCAGTCGGGGTGCCCGCTTTTAACTCCAGCATTCAGGAGGCAGAGGCAGATGTGAGTTTGAGGCTAGCCTGGTCTATGGAGCTGGTTCCAGGACAGCCAAGACTACACAAAGAAACTGTGGTGGTTTGAGTATCCTTGGCCCAGGGAGTGGCACTATTAGGAGGTGTGGCCTTGTTAGAGGAAGTGTGTCCCTGTGAAGGTGGGCTTTGAGAAACCTTCCTCCTCACTGCCCGGAAGCTAGGCTTCTCCTTTTTCCTTCAGAACAAGATGTAGAACTCTCAGCTCCTCCAGGGTCATGCCCACCTGGATGTTGTCATGCTTCCTGCCATTATGATGGAGTGAAACTCAGAATCTATGCCAGTCCCAATTAAATGTTATCCTTTATAAGAGATTCCTGAGCCGGGCAGTGGTTGCACACGCCTGTAATCCCAGCACTTGGGAGGCAGAGGCAGGCAGATTTCTGAGTTTGAGGCCAGCCTGGTCTACAGAGTGAGTTCCAGGACAGCCAGGGCTACACAGAGAAACCCTGTCTCGAAAAACAGAAAGAGAGAGAGAGAGAGAGAGAGAGAGAGAGAGAGAGAGAGAGAGAGAGAGAGAAATACCTGGGTCATAGTGTCTATTCTCACAATGGAAACCCAAACTAAGACAGAAACTCTGCCTCAAAAAAGATAGATAGATAGATAGATAGATAGATACATACATACATACATACATACATACATACATACATACATACTGAGAGAGAGGAGAGATTGGCAACAAGGCTCAGTGGCTGAAAACATTATCTGCTCTTGCAAAGGACTGGGTTTGGCTCCCAGCACCAATACCTGGATCGCCAACATTTGGAACGCCAGTTCCAGGGGATCCAACTCCCTCTTTTGAACTCTAAGAGCACAAAACATGTGCATGGTATATGCATGGCCCTACATACAAAACATTCATACCCATTTTTAAAAAAAAAAAAAAAAACAATACTGGGCATGGTGGTGCACACCTTTTTGTTTTGTTTTGCTTTGCTTTGTTTTTTTGGGTTTTTTTTTTTTTTTTTTTTTGGTTTTTTTTGGTTTTTTTGGTTTTTTTCGAGACAGGGTTTCTCTGTATAGCCCTGGCTGTCCTGGAACTCACTCTGTAGACCAGGCTGGCCTCGAACTCAGAAATCTGCCTGCCTCTGCCTCCCAAGTGCTGGGATTACAGGCGTGCGCCACCGCCACCCAGCTAGGCTAGTCTTTGAGTTCCAGGACAGCCAGGGCCTTACAGAGAAACCCTGTGTTGTGTGTGTGTGTGTGTGTGTGTGTGTGTGTGTGTGTTGGGGGGATCTAAAAATAATTACAGCAAAGATTTGTTTCATGTCAGTACCTTTGACCTCTGGGGCTGGCGGGAAGCTGTTTGTTGTAAGATGCTTGCTTGTGGCATTCTCTACTCGCCAGATGCCAGTGGCATCTCCTCCTGGTCTGTCAATCAAAGGCGCCTAACAGACAATCTGCTGCTTGGAACAGAGTCAGCATCTCCAAGTCCCTGTACTTGGGATTGTCCAGGTGTGACAAAGTTATTCTGCCTGCTGGTACTAGAAACAGTTTTTGTGTTTAGCCTGGACTACAGTGTCAAACCCACAAAACTATACAAAAACAAAAAACAAACAAAACCAGCCAAACGACAGAATAAACATGCAGTGTCATTAATAACAAGAAGAAAAAATTATTTACATGTTACATATTTTTAATCTTTTGAGAAAGGTTTGTCCATTTCATTCCGGGATTTTTGTAGCAAGATTTATGACAAACACATTGGCCACCTAAGTGTTGCCAATTTGATGAACAGATGGGCCCATGCACTGTGGGTAGAAGAGAAGTTTATTCTTAGATACAAAGCTTATTCCTTATTCTTGGCAGTTCACTTTGTCTTGGTGAAGACAGTCTTTCCTCCTGCCCTTAAAGGAAGTTGGGTACATAAGCCCAGGGCATTTTCAGTTACCACCAGGTATTATATTACATTCCCTTGATCAGTAAGACATAATAGTTTCTTTTGGGATTGAAACATTCAGTCCTGCAGGAAAGCTTCTTAAATAGGAAGGTAAACAAGTCAAAATAGATTCTGGAAGTTCAGGAAACTGAGCAGATCCACTGGGCCCCTCCCTGGCAGAGTAAGTAGTAAAAGTACCAAAGAAGGTTCTTAGACAAGCCCAAGCTGCAAAGACTTGGTCAGACCAGCTGTCTAGTAAAAAGCAGAAACCAGCTAAGCTGCCAGTCAGGGCTTCAGACCAACTGAGTTACCTGGAAAGGGCACGCTCCAACCTGGTGACCTACCTGCAGGCTATGCAGTGTGCTCCACGTTCCCGGCTTTGTGAGCTGTCACCCATGCTGGGTGAGCCATGGTGATACTGCTGTCTTTGAGTCACTCCGGGTCCTGTATGAAATAGAAACTTAAGGGCTCTTTGGAGAGTCGGTTGTGTTGGGTGGTGTTTTGCTGGGGCAAACAAGTAAAGGAGTGTTTTCCTGAAGTAGACACAGGTGAGAGACTAAGACTCCTGAAGAAAATGTTTCACTAAATCAGACACAAGAGAGACTGTTCTGCTAAAACGACACATGAAATACATGTGATAAAAGATTCTTTGTTAACATTACATATATGTTGGTCCACCTTACATTGTGTAGTTGAGCTCCATTTGTTGGGAGTTGGAAGACTTGGGCTGATTGGATACATGTGCTAAGGCAAGACTCGTGCTGAGATAAGACATAGGCTGAAGCAAGACCTGTGCTAAGACACGGAATGTGGAGAACACATGATGTTTGGAGGGTATAAATAGGACTCGCCGAAGGGACAGAGACAGACCTTGGCTTGCTGGTACAGCTAGGTGTAATGCCTGTGGGTCTCCAGTTTTTGCTGATCTTTGCTGGGTCACAGTGGAGAATTTAACCTTGTGCTCCTGTTGGTCCTTCTTGTTGACTGGAGATGAGGCTGAGGCCTGGCTGTCTCTGCTAGGTCATACCACTGCTGTCGTTAACCTACTCTACTGAACTGGACTGCTGGTATATCTGTGAAGTTTTTGTGAGTGGATTGAGCTGTCACTGCTAACCTGTGAACTGAACCGCTGATTTCCAGACAACACAGATGGGAGTTGCTCCAAAGAACCATTTCTAGCTGGGCAGTGGTGGGCGCACGTCTGTAATCCCAGCACTTGGGAGGCAGAGGCAGGTGGATTTCTGAGTTCGAGGCCAGCCTGGTCTACAGAGTGAGTTCCAGGACAGCCAGGGCTATACAGAGAAATACTGTCTCGAAAAAACCCAAATCAGAAAAAAACAAAAAACAAAAACCAAAAAAAAAAAAAAAAAAAGAACCATTTCTAAATAGGTTCACTTCATCCTCCCCACCCCCCTGCCCCATATCCTTTCTTTTCCAACACTTCTGGTAGGTGGTAGGCTACAAAGGAGTTTAAAGTATTTAAGAATCAGCATTAAAAATAGGATTTGAAAAAATTAGTTACATATGCTGATGGAGTTGTTTTTCCCATTGGGTTACTTGGCATTAAATTTGAGAACTAACTAGGTCAACTATGTTGTCAGAGGCTGTCTTGATGGCCTAGAACTAACTCAAATCCCTACATCTAACCTCTCTGCCTTGGAGTGCATAACGCCTCTATACAAAGTACTGTCAGACTTTTTTTATTCGTAATTTTTTTTTTCCGAGACAGGGTTTCTCTGTGTAGCCCTGGCTGTCCTGGAACTCACTCTGTAGACCAGGCTGGCCTCAAACTCAGAAATCTGCCTGCCTCTGCCTCACCTGTGCCGGGAAATTTTTTTGTTTTTTTTTGGAGACAGGGTTTCTGTGCTGGCTAGTCTTCTGTCAACTTGATACTAGCCAGAGTTATTTGAAATGAGGGACGCTCCATAAGATCCCAGATATAAGGTGTTTTCTTATGTAGCGATTGATGAGGGAAAGCCCAGACTATGGTGGGTGGCACCATTCTTGAGCTGATGGTCCTGCATTCTAAAAGCAAGCAGGCTGAGCAAGCTATGGGGAGTAAGCCAGTAACCAGCATCCTTCCATGGACTCTGCCTCACTTCCTGCCTCCAGGTTCCTGCCCTGTTAGAATTCCTGTTCTGATGCCCTTTAATTATGAACAGCAATATGGAAGTGTAAGCCTAATAAACCCTTTCCTACCCAAGCAGTCTTTTGGTCATGGGGTATCATCTCAGCAATAGAAACCCTCACTAGGGTCTGGGGAGATGGTTCAGCGGTTTAGAGTACTGACTGCTCTCCCAGAGGTCCTGAGTTCAATTCCCAGCAACAACATGGTGGCTTACAACCATCTGTAATGAGGTCTGGTGCCCTCTTCTGGTGTGTCTGGAGACAGCTACAGTGTACTTACATACATAAAGAAAATAAAGAAATAAATTGTTCAAGATAAATAAGTAAATAAAGTAGTAGTAGAAGAAAAAGACTTGTACCATAAGCTTTATTTATTTATTTATTTATTTATGTATTTATTTGATGTGTATGGGTGTTTTGCCTGCATGTAGATCTGGTTGTAGTGGCCACAAAAGCCAGAAGAGGGCATTGGATTCCCTAAAACTCAAGTTTCAGATGATTGTGAGGCACCATGTTAGTGTTGGTAATCCTCAGGCCTTTGAAGAGCAGCCAGTGCTTTTAGCAGCTGAGTCATCTCTCCAGCCCAGCCTTCGAACTTTTTTGGTATTATTTTGGAGGTTGGCATTACAGCTCAGTTGGTAGAGGGCTTGCCTCACACACATGAAGATTTGGGTTTGATACGACCCCATGAGCAGGACCGCCTGGTACCCACCTGTAACCTCAGCCCTTGGAAGGTGGACCCAGGAGGACAGGACGACCCATGTGTGCTTCGCCTACTGGTGGTCAGGGCCACCCGGGCTGCAGGAGACTTTGTCTCCAAGGCAGACAGCAGTTGGGGAACAGCTGAGAGATGGGTCAGCAGTTAAGAGTGCTGGCTGCTCTTCCAGAAGACCCAGCACTCACACTGTGGCTTACAATCCATCTGTAACTCTAGTTCCAATAGGATCTGGCCACCTGCTCTGGCACATTGTTCACATACACACGTACAGGCAAAGCACCTAGACACATTAAAAAAAAACTTAAAAAATGTAAATCTTAAAACATACAAACTCAATTAGGCAGTGAGATGAGATGACTCAGCGGGTAAAGATTTGGGTGACAAATGTGATGACTTGAATCCAGTCCCTGGAACTCAAGTTAAAGGTGGAAGGAGAGAACTGACTCCACAAAGTTGTCCTCTTGCTTCTACCTGCAAGGCATAAAATGGGCCACCTCCATTCCAGTCATTCACATGAGCATGTACCTCACTACAATAAAAAAAAAAGTGAAAATTAAAATAACAACAAAAGAGAAAGGAAAGTATATATGTAGTTTTGGCTGGCCTTGAATGTGAGGCAATCCTCCTGCCTCAGCTTTTCAGACTGAAATCTCAGGTGTGAGCCCTTCTACTGATCCCTTTTTTTCCTTTGGGTTGGGGATCAAAACAAGAGCCTTGTACAAAGCTACACCCCAACCGCCACCCACACTCGCCACGCCCCTCATGATCATATCCTCTCTTCCTTTTGAAAAGGTTTTCTTGGGATAGTCTATCTCAGTAGCCTGGAGTTCAGGCTGGCCTTGAACTTATGGAGATCCTCCTGTCTCAGGCTTCCAGAGATCGAAGGCATGCCAGGCCTGGAGTTCTCATGGGATTAATAGAGACTTGTTTTTCTGTTAACTGACTATAGATATTTTTGACCATTTTTTTTCTGTTAGAAATCTTTTTATTATTCATATCTCTTTACAAGTTGTAAAGTTTGCCATTAACCTTTCTCATTTATATGATTAATTACTGTGATGGCAATTCTTGAAAATGGAGGGCCAAGCAGTGGTGGTGCACGACTTTAATCCCAGAACTTGGGAGGCAGAGGCAGGCAGATTTCTGAGTTCGATGCCATCCTGGTCTACAAAGTGAGTAGGTAGGGCTACACAGAGAAACCCTGTCTCAACCCCCCCTACCCCCCCCCAAAAAAAAAAGAAAAAAAGAAAATGGAGGGCATATGTGTGAGGGATTTTTGTTTACTTTGAAGAAGAGCCACTTCTAATCTGGGTCTTTAAGGTAGGAGACATGCCTTTAATCTCAACTTTTTTTTTTTTCCGAGAAAGTGTACTTTGTGAGTACACTGTTGCTGTCTTCAGATACCTCAGAAGAGGGCGTCAGATCTCATTACAGATGGTTGTGAGCCACCGTGTGGTTGCTGAGATTTGCACTCAGGACCTCTGGAAGAGCAGTCAGTGCTCTTAACTGTTGAGCCATCTCTCCAGCCCCACATTTATTTGTTTGTTTGTTTGTTCATTCATTCATTTAAGACATCAAATGTTCTGACTTTTTTCTTCAGATATCCTAAACTTTGTTTTATACTTTAAGAGGTCTTCTCCATCTTAGAGTTAGGCATTTGTTTTCCTCCGAGGTTTCTCTACTACTTTTGTTTGTTCATTCTGAGACAGTTACTCAGACCTTACAACATTTATCCCTAGGACACATTTTTTTCTTTTCAATGGCCTTGAACTCACCAGGTGGCTGAGGCTGCCTTGAGTTCCTGATCAGTCTACCTGAATACCGCACATACTGGGATTACAGGGATGTGCCCCGCACAGCTCCTCTGATGACCTTCACACCATCCTTTTTTGTTTAAATTTTTGATCCACAGGACTGGAGAGATGGGTCATCTGTTAAGAGCACACGTATCCTGTCACAATGATTTAACTACCACCACCACCATCATCATCTAGAGGCTGGATTGATGGTATAAAGTTAAGAGCACTGGCAGCTTGTCAAGAGTGTTGGGTTCACGATTTGCTCCACAAACCACACACACACCAGTCTTAGTCAGAATGAGATGGTTTATTGAATGTAAACCATCCCATTTACTAATACTGATCAGTTCAGGGAGTGTCTCAGAATTATCTGAGGCTACAGCATCAAACATTTCTCAGGGCAGGCATATAAAGGAAAAAACCCACAGTGAGCTCATACACTCACTGTGTAGGAAGTGCTGTCCGGTGGTCAGCTCTGACTCAAGCCATTTTAGATATAACAGTTTATACTGACCTTTAATTTGATGGGTCCTACGTAAAGCTTTCCTAAGATTAATAAACCTCATACTGAACATAACAGGGTACGTGCGTGGTCAGCTTGACCCTGCTCTGAACCAAGTTACTTTTCTGCATCAATGACTGCTCACGACCATAACTTTATAGCAGATCCACATCTTTTTTTTAAAAAAAATTATTTTTCCAAATGCCCTTTTTTTTTAAAGGTTTATTTATTTATTATATGTGATTGCACTATAGCTGTCTTCAGACACAGAAGAGGGCATCAGATCTCTTTACAGATGGTTGTAAGCCATCATGTGGTTGCTGGGATTTGAACTCAGGACCTTCAGAAGAGCAGTCAGTGCTCTTAACCGCTGAGCCATCTCTCTCTGAGTAGAGAGAGAAAAGTAGAAAGAGAAGATAGAGAGATGAGGGATGGGTATGACCACATGGAAGAGGGAGGAAGAAGAGGGATGAGGAGACATGGGAGAGAGGAAGTGGGGAGAGAGAGAGAGAGGAGGGGCAGGAAGCCTCCATTTATAGTAAGCTGGGTTACCTAGCAACAGCCAGGTAACCGAGGGGGGGAGAAAGCCTGGCTGTTGCCAGGCGACTGCAAAGGTTCAGCCAGAACACTATGGGCCTGGCCACACGTGACTGATGGCCATAGGATTATGGAGTCGAGTATCCGGAGTGGCCTTGCCCAACCAAGCTACAGACTGTCTCACACCATGGTCACACATGATGGGTTGAACCTTTTAGAAACATGACCAAATGATGGAACCAGCTGTGGAGAGTTGGGAGCCGCCATGAGGGTGCTGGGAAGCCAGCTGGATCCTCTTCAGGAGTAAGTGCTTTTCAGCACCCAGCTCTTACCAGTGCCACAGGATAACTTCCCCAAGGCCAGGTGTGGCACCACATGCCTATCCCAACACTCGGGAACTGCATTTGAAGACCTTGAATTTACAGAGAGACCTTTTCTGCCTCTGCGTTGTGTCGAGATTAAGGGTATGCACTTCCACTTCCACAATGGGCCATAGTGAAACCTTTAGCCCCCTTCCCCATATCTATGGTCCCAGCATCCTACTAACTCACACATCCACCCATTTCTTCCCCATAGATGCTCCCACATGAAATCACCCATGTCCCCGTCTAAGGAGCTGCCTCACTGAGTGGTGCTCAGTCCACTCCCAAGGTTGACCAGCCAGCCAGTCTTTGCAGGACCCTACACTGACTCCCATTTCCTGTCTACAGCTTTCTGGTCGCTTCTCTCCAGAACCCGAGACTGAACAGCCAGGCCACTGCTGTGAATCTGGAGTTCGCTCAGGTTTCTCTGGATGTCAGCTGCATTGGCCTCTGCAGTCCTAGAAAACAGTCTGCCAAGACTGTAGTTGTTAAGGATAGCTCAACAATGTTGCCTGTCCTACATGTCCTAATGTCCTACATTATTTTCTTTTTTGTTTTTTTGAGACAAAGTTTCATGTAGCCCAGGCTGGCCCCTAAACTCACTTTGTAGCAAAGCCCTTCTCCCCCATTAACTTTTTGTTGTTTAGTATGTTGATTTTCAAGAGAGTGTTTCTCAGTCCTCTATAGAACAGGCTGGCCTCAAACTCAGAGATCTATTTGCCTCTGCCTCCATAGTGTGGGGATTAAAGGCTAGCCTGAGCCCTTTTTATAGACAAGTGAACAAACTCCATGGAAGAAATGGGAAAAGAACAAGAGATACTACAAACTCAGGACAACCTGAAGATGTAATACTGTTCTCTTTGAGAACTACCCTGAACCGAAGAACTGTGCTTGATCCAGGCACACAGTAGCCCTGGGACTTCCTGGAGCTGAGAGACCAAATCTTTTAAATTCAGACTCTATTTTATAGAACTTGATTTCAGGTAAACTAACAGGCTGGTACCTAGCATTAGTTTCCAAGTTACCCCCCAACAAAACCCAAGCCTAGCTCCAGTCTCTAGGCTCACCCCCCAAAAGACCTGCATCTCCAGGTCACACCTCCAAGACCAGCTTCTCCAGGTCATTACCCCAACAGATCCTCACCCCCAGGTTACAAGGCCACCCCCTGCCTAATGACCACCAATGCAGAGGGAAGCAGACATTAAGTTTATGATATGACTCCCAGCACCAGCCAATTGTGTTAAAGGCCATAGTAGCTCTCCAATTAGATGCTTACACACTCACATGCCCCTCCCCTCCGCCCCCTACCCCTCTTGTTGCTTACTATAAAATCTTGCCTCGATAGACTATTTGGGCCTCCTCATTACCAAAACTGTACTGCATGGCGGTGGTGTGCCGAGGGCCCTGAGTAAATTAAAAAGAATCTATTGTGATTGCATCGGATTGGCACCTGTCTGTTTGGGGAGAATCACTAACATTTCCCAGGCAGTACAGTGCTTTCCAGGCAGTTTGTTTTCTTCTGTATATAAACTAACAGTTTTCTTCCAAGGTCCGCAGACTTGTTTGTTTTGTTGTAATTTTGTTACTGGCTCTCACTGTGTAGCCCTGGCTGAGCCTGAAACTTGCTCTGTAGACCAGGATGGTTTTGAACTCAGAGATCTGCCCTCCTCTGCCTCTCTAGTGCTGGGATTAAAAGTATGTGCTACCATGACCATACTGGGTTTGTTTTTATTAGTTATGCATAGTGGTACACACCTGTAATCCTAGCAATTGAGGGACACAGGCAGGAGGATCACCTAGAATAGCAGGTTTTTTTTTAAAAAAAAAGATTTATTTATTATATTTAAATACATTGTAATTGTCTTCAGACACTCCAGAAGAGGGAGTCAGATCTCATTAAGGATGGTTGTGAGCCACCATGTGGTTGCTGGGATTTGAACTCAGGACCTTCAGAAAAGCAGTCAGTGCTCTTGACTGCTGAGCCATCTCTTCAGCCTCTAGAACAGCAGTTCTTTTTTTTTTTTTTTTTTTTTTTTTTTTTTTTTTTTTTTTTTTTGGTTTTTTGAGACAGGGTTTCTTTGGGTAGCCCTGGCTGTCCTGGAATTCACTCTGTAGACCAGGCTGGCCTCGAACACAGAAATAATCTGCCTGCCTCTGCCTCCCAAGTGCTGGGGTTACAGGCATGCGCCACCACGCCTGGCTTAGAACAGCAGTTCTTAACCTGTGGCTCTGAGTCCCTTTGGGGCCAAACAACCGTTTCACAGGGGTGGGATATCAGATATTCTGCATATCAGATATTTACATTACAATTCACAACAGAAGCAAAATCACAGTTATGAAATAATAACAAAAATATTTTTATGGTTGGGGGTCATCCCAGCATGAGGAACTGTATTAAAGCATCACAGTATTAGGAAGGTTGAGAATCACTCTGTCTAGAGACAGAGGCCAGCTTGGGCAGCATAGCAAAACTTTGTGCAAACGAACCAAAAATAAAGAATAAAATTTATGCTGGGGGGTTGGTATCACACACTTTTATTCCTAGCACTCTGGAGGCAGAAGCAGAAGGATCTTTGTGAGTTTGAAGCAAGCATGGTGTACAGAGGGAGTTCCAGGAGAGCCAGGGCTACACAGGGAAACAGGGCCTGGGGAGTTAATTATTTTAAGCTGGTTGTAGTGGCACATACCTTTAATCCCAGCACCCAGGAGGCAGGGGTATTCTGAGCTCTCTGAATTTGAGGCCTGCCAGAGCTAAATAGTAAGACCCCATTTTAAACAAAACTCCAAAAACAAAACAAAAAAAACCCCGAAAACCCACCAAAATTTATTATTTTGCGTGTAAATATGCACATTTTACCCAGTGGGCATCTTTACGGCTCTGAAGTGTATATCTGTGTGTTGCTTGCTTAGCCATGAGTTGGTTGGGAACTGGAAGGGTGGGCTGGTTTTGGTTCTGGAACTCAGTGTCACTGAATTTCACAAGTAGCAAACTAAGGAGACTTGATTCAGATAAAAAGAGTCTCCGGAGGCCTACACAAGTCAGAGGAGGGTCTTTTTAGCTACAGTAGATGGCATCATGAATTCATGCAAAGTCAGTCACAGTGCCTTGACAAGGAGACTGGGCTATTTATTTATTTATTTATTTATTATTTTTTGTTTTTTTTCCAGATGTCACCACCTGGCTAGGTTTGTTTGTACTTTTGGGGTAGTGATGGAACCCAGAGTCTTGGGTCTCTAGCTATAATGTCTACCTAGGTACTTCACCCACAGGTATCACTTAAAACAACTCACAGAGGACCCCAGTGACTCAGTTCCTATAACCTCCAACAAGCACCCCATATTTCTAGTTCCAAAGACCTGTCTCCCCTGCCTCCCATAAGAGGACTGCTACAGGGCTAGAGAGACAGCCCAGCACTTAACCACTCTTGAAGAGGATCTATCTCACAACTAACTGCCTGTAACCTCTGCACCAGGCAGGAAGTGACAGCACTGCACTCGGGTGGACACCTGTTCATACCCACCCCCCAATCCCTCAGAAAATTAAGAAAAACACCAAGGAAAGAAAACCCAAGAGGGAGAATAAAAAAGCTACAGGATGAGTGATAGAGGCTTGCTTCTACCAGGACCACACTAAATAAGTCCATACCAGGCTCTTGTCCACAGAACCACCCTCAGTTTAGAGCTGCGTGAAAGCAACCAGAAAGGGTTTGTGCTTGTCTGTTTTAGGTTCAAACTTCGTTTGCTTTGATTTCCCCAGTAGAATGTAAACTCCATGAGGGTAGGGACTTGTGCATTCTCACTGTATTTTCAGCTTCTGATCTTGCACTCAGCAGCAAGTTAACAAGCCTAGGGAAGAAGGAGTGACTGTAGGAAGGTAACATAAAGCCAAGAAAAGATAGGAAGTTAGGCCTGTATTCCAGGCCGAGCCAGAGCACCCGAGAAACTACAACTCCCAACATGCTTCAGACCCAACGCAGCCTTGCCCGGCCCCTATTGGCCTTGCGTGCTTAGAGAGCGCATGCTGGACGCGGCGCCCGCTGGGACTTGTGGTTCCTGCCGCGGTGTTGGGGGGTGGGGCCGGCATGGAGGCGGGCGGGGGCCGGGGGCGGGTGCGGCCCCTCCCCCGTCACTTCCTGCCAGGCTGCGGGCGCCGAGCCGCTCTTCAGCGTTTGCGCTGGTTTGTCGTCGCGTCTGTGTGCGCTCCCCCTTCTTCTGACCCCCGGCCCGGCGGCGCCCGCCTTCTCCGCGGCCACTCCGCCTCTTCCCTCCCCCGGTCCCTTTTTCCTCGCCCTCTTGTCTTGCTTCTTCCCCTCCTCGCCGCCGCCCAAGACCGCCGGCCCCGGGACGAGCTCTGGGGAAGCAGCCAGGTAAGGCGGCCGGCTGGGCCGGGCCGGGCCGCGGAAGAACCCACGCAGGCACGGCGTCAGCGGGGGGGTGGGCGGCGGGTGGGCTAGGCCTCGCGGGCACGGGAGCTGCGGCCCAGGCCCGTCTCCGCCCGCGGGGCCTTCCCGGAGGAGGCGGGCCCTCCGCGCCGCTCGTGGGCCCTGTGCCGCGGAGTTAACGCGGGGGCGGGGGGGGGGGGCGCGGGCAGGGGCCGGGTCGGTCGGAAGGCATTCGGGTTTCGGTGCTGTGCACGGTGGTGCGGCCACTGCGGAGCCGCGGAATAAGGTGCCAATTCCCGGCTCTGCCCCCTTCGTAAGTCACTTCATACTCTTTGTGTCTCTGTTGTGAGGGGAAAAAGGAGGGGGGATAGTATTAATCCTGTCCCAACCCGGTCCCTGCCTCTTCAGGCTGTGAAGTTGCAGTGAAATGGGGCGTGTAAAGCGCTTATCAGTGTGCCAGACCCACGTCGTGTCCCAATAAGCCGTTTGCATAATTTATTAACGTGATATGAAGGTATAATTTAGGGTGCAGACTGGGCAGAAGTTGACCTACCTTCCCTTTAGGGTTTTCTCCGAGGCAGAAGAATCCCGCGTGCCCACTGGCAGTGCCTGGGCATTGTGCTTCCTTGGCACCAGAGGGGCGCGCGCTTAATGGGGACACTGTACCAGGCAGGGTATGGATGTAAAGCCACCGTCTCTGTAGAGCCAGCTGTAGGGGCTTCACCGGCTCCCCTAGGCTCCGCACGCAACCTGTCCCATGTTTCCATGCCACCATCCAGAACCTTATTGCCATTCCTTTTTATGAGAAAGTTGCTGGCATAAGTTCCCCTTGGGTTCAGCAGACCTTTTAGAAGCCCTCCTGTGTGTCAAGCTCTGGAGGTGGAGTATGCAAAGATGCTTTTCACTCCCGGGGGCCCGGGTTTCCCTTAAACTCCCTCCTTGTGGCATGAAGCTTTATTTTGATCTGTTTGCCCATCGTATTGTGTGCCCTTTTTTAAGGTCACTGTTTTCAACTGCTTGTAGCTGTAGTTCTGTATGTTTGTTTGTTTGTTTTGAGATGTGGTTTCTCTGCACAGTCCTGGCTGTCCTGGAACTTGCTCTGTACTGGGTAACTAATTCTTGAGAATTAGAAGTGTTGGAAGAGATTTAAACTAGGATTTTGGTCTTTCAGGGATGTGTGCTTAGCAAATGTAAATTACATCACTACTTGTTGAAGTAAAAACTAAAAATACATTTGGGGAGTGTGGAGGCAGAAGTCTTGGCCATTCTGGTGAACTTTTAGGAGACTGTCTTTATTCTGACTCAGCCTTTCTCTGTTTTCTTTAGTAAGATGAAGTACTTTGGGTTTTATTTTTGAGTATTATATCAGCAGCAGCTGTTGTGGAAGTCAGAAGACAACTTGTGAGATTCAGTAGGTTGTCAGGCTCCATGCTCAAAGACTTGACATACTGAGCCATCTCAAAACCTCATTTTTTTGTTTTTAATCTGTTCTTAGTGTCATAAGCATCCCCTCCTTAAAGATTCACAGCTCATTCGGGAGCAGACTTACAAGAGTAATACCGTGTGCGTTTTCTGTGCTCTTCTGAGTGGAGGCCGGAGGTCAACCTCTGGTGTCTTGTCTTCCTTGACGGCTTTCTACCTTTTTTCCTGGAACAGTCTCTAAGCATTGCGCCTTTTCCTGAGCTACCTTTCTCTTGAGCCTATGGGCAGATTATTTTGGACAGTTTCTTTAGTAAGTGGAGAATGTTTATATCGCACCCATCTCGATATTGCAAAGCAGTGTGTTCTGTTTTCAACATCTTCCTAATATTTTTGTAACAGTCAGGAAATAGTTTCTAGCGTAAATTGTTGAGTGTAATGACTTTTTTGTTTGTTTTGGATTGTTTTGTTTTTAGAGACAGGGTTTTTCTGTGTAACATAGCCCTGGCTGTCCAGGAACTTGCTTTGTAGACCAGGCTGGCTTTGAACAGAGATCAGCCTGCCTCTGCCTCTGGAGTGCTGGGATCAGAGGCATTCAACATTTGGCTGACTTTCAGTCACTAATAGTTGAGGAGCTGTTGATTCAGTCCTTAGGAGTAAGGCTGAAATCTGGGCTGAAAAGTGGGAGTCCCTTAGAGGAGGGGAGTCCTCTAACTCTGCAGCCATTTTCCTGCTGCTTCTTAGTCATGTGTCAACCAAGAAGCCAGACCTCCAAAGAAAAAATGTGAGAGAGAGAGAGGAGAGAGAGAGCCTGTGCACTATCAATCCATATACTGAGAAATTTCATTTCATTGGCAATTTAATAATCAGCCTGAGGTGATCTGGTTAAAATCAAAATGACTAAGATTATGATAGATTTAGGATTTGCTTAAAGGAGGGGGTTCAAGAAGAAATAAGTCAGACCTTAGCTATGAGTTAATAAGTGTCAAAGCTGGGTGACCAAATACACAGTGCCCTCTATAGCATTCAACTTTAACACTTCAAAACAACTTCAGGTTCTCTATCACAGCCTTAAAATACCACTTGGCTGAGTCTATCATAATCTGTGACATGGCAAAGGATATGCTTGGCACTATTTGCAGACTCGTTTGTTTAGGGACTGTTCAAAGACAGACTCCACACAGTCAGACATTAGACAGTCTTAAATTTATCTGCTTTTTTCCCTCGGGTCTGGGAACCCCTGGGAAGAGTGGGAGGAAAGATTGTAGGAGTCAGAGGGGACAGAGGACCAAGCAGGGTGCGTGTGGGCTTGTGGAGACAGAAGCTGTGAGCGAGCGCAGGGCTGCACGGTCTGCTTGTTCTCAGTTCTCTGCAAACATGGTATAGACTTTAGCTTGGTGTGTTCATGAGACTGAGGGAGCAGTTTTGTCTCTGACTCTTTTGCCAGTTCTTGGAACTATTTTCCTCCTGTGGGATTGTCTTGTCCAGCTTTGTGAGGGCTTTTGTCCTATTTTATTATATCTTGTTTTGTTCTGGAGGAGACAGGAGTGTGGAGTTAGGCCTGGAGGGAAGGAAAACTGTAGTTAGGTTGTATTGTATGAAAGAAGAATCTATTTTCAGTAAACAAATACAAATTAACAACAACAACAAAAAGATGACTCTGTTTAAAACAAAACAAAAAGGAAAAATAAACAAAACTTGCTTTCTAAAAACCCCCAGGCTGTGTGTCCTAGCTATTAGAGAGAGAGAGAGAGAGAGAGAGAGAGACAGACAGAGACATATACACACTCTCTCTCTCTCTCTCTCTCTCTCTCTCTCTCTCTCTGAGTAAAAAGAAAAGGACCATCGGGCTGTCCGGAGCTCCATGGCGGGCCCTTGCCTAACACAGACAAGGCTGCAGGTTTAATCTCTCTATTGTAAACCCCCAATCTACTGCACCCCCCATTGAATTGCTGTCTGAAGGTACCTGCAGTGTTTACAAACCACAGATTGGCTGAATGCTAAGAACAGCACTGTGGACAGGGTGCAGCTCCAGGTCAGAGACTGGCATGTCCCTAGGCTAAAAGCAAAGGTCCCTCACAGAGACGAGCTTGACCAGAATGTTGTCGTGACTGCTGCTGTTGCTCAATTTTCTCTGTAACTTTGTTATTTCTCCCCTAAGAGCTTGGTTAGTACAGTGCCAGTGTTCTGTGGTTTCAGTTGTTCCAGCCAGGGTGGTGGGAGGGGGTTGTCTCTTCAGATTAATTTAGGAGTTTGTCCTTAATCCCAGAATTGATGTCTAAGAAGGAATAGAACATTTAAGAACAATGATCTTTCCCCATTAGGCTTAAAGTAAAACTTTGGAGTACTTAGAATTTTTACTACCCTTGTAGTCTCTTCAAATAGATGTTCTCTTAAGGTGTATTCAGAAAGCTCATTTATATACAAATTGTTTTTAAGCTTAGGCGTGGATCTGGCTCTTGGGTCCCCGGAGTCCCCTAGTCTGAAGGCCAAGCCAAAGCCTTATTCCTGCTGTACCCAGGGTAGGTCAGATGCAGGACCCAGTGCACATTCCCTTCCTGGAGGCTCTTTACCTAGATCCAAGAGAACAGAGTGTCTTTAGAGTGGACCTGCTCAGTTTCCCAGGCTGTGGGTTTTTGATAAATAAAACTTTTCATTTTGTCTTGGACAATCTGTGTATAGTTGTACAGTCTGACTTCTCCCCTCATCGTCCCTCCCAGCTGGAGTGTTAGGACCTCCAGACGGTCCATCTTAAGTGACACTGTTGTCCCCTCAGATGACAGCTCTTGGAATTGCTTGCAAAGCGTTCTTTTAGCTTGAAGTTTTAGAGATGTCAAACTATTGATAGAATTTTCGTGACTTGTTTTACATGGGGCCTGTAATAGATGAAGTGTTTGTAGAATTTTCAAAAGCAAAAAACGTCTTTCTAGGACCCCAGCTGTAGTGCTTACGCTGCTCTAAGATACAGACATTGCAAGCTAAAAAATGAACTTGAGAAGACTTGTGAGTTGCTATGGTTACTTCTCCCAACATTTTATTACAAAGTTTTAAACACATACCAAAGTTTCTGGAACTTTCGTCCTGGCCCCTTTAAGTACCACCTCCCTTACCGTATCGCTGAGCTCACCTGCCCTGGCACGCTTGTCTGTCTCACATCGTCATCCGGTTTTGATGCATTTAACAGTTGCCGCAGCACCACATGATATTCACTAAAGATGGTTAACTTAGCTGTTCTGCTTGCTGAGCTGGGCCTAGGGCCTTGCTTAAAATAGCCGAAAGCTCTACTGCTAAGTGACATCACCAGCTGTTAAGGTTGATTTTATTTTATTTTAGTTTTTTTCTTTTTGAGATAGGATCTCACTTGGTAGCTGTGGCTGTCCTGGAACTCAACGTGTATACCACACTAACCTCCAAGTCACAGTGATCCACTTGCCTCTGTCTCCTGAGTTGCTGGCTGGAATTAAAGGCGTGCACAGCCGTGACCAGCCCCAGATCTTTTTTAAAAGTCAAGAGCTTTGCTGGCTTTTACTTCCAGTTATGATTTGACTGGAAAATCTCTACTTTTAAAGCAAATTGTCTATTGAACGTTTGCACCAGGATAATGCTGACCAAATCTTTTGTTCTCGCCTGAAGAAGAGATGGTAGGAGTAGAAGTAGCTCCGAGGGACTGTCAGAGGGTCCAGATGACAGCCTGGATATCTGTTTCCTCCACAGCTCAGTGCTCTAAACTAAAATCCACACTGTGAACCATTCTCAAGTGAGTAAAAGGAAATTATTGCCAGTAACCTGTTATTTTTGAATATTTTCATTTTCACACTAGTGACAAGGTTGATTTAAAGTGATGTCATCTTGTAAGTGGGGGCTCCATGGTATCTTTGGTATCACAGGTGTTCTTTTGCATATTAAGATTATAAATGGAAAGCAGAGATAGAAAGCATGGCGGCACATACCTTTTATCCCAACACTTAGGAGGCAGAGGCGGGCAGATTTCTGAGTTCTAGGCTAGTCTGGTTTTATGTACAGTGAGGACTACAAAGACAGACTCTGTCTGAACCAACTTCCCTGCCCCCAAATAGTTATCTGGTAGAGTTATTTAATGCAGAAAAAGAATCCAAAAGGTTCTGTTTATATAAGAAATGAAAGCTGCCTGTTACTGAATTCTTCTAGGCCAAGGAAGGCACGTGCCTTTAATCCCAGCACTTAGGAGGTAGAGGCAGAAGGATTTCTGAGTTTGAAGCCAGCCTGGTGTACAGTATACGTGCAGAATCAGCATTTTTTTCTTCTTTTAGTGCCTCAGTTCTCATCAGACAGATCTCTGTCTAACAGTAGTGGTAAGCTCAGCATTGCAACAGTGAAGTTTTCCTCTGCAGCAATCTAAAGGAGCCTTATCTCCCTGACTACTTGCCTGTCGTCCAGGTAAAGGGTTAGGGCACCTCCCTGGGTAGACTGGGTAAGTTGGACAACAGAGAATTGTAGGATTCAAGCTTAATCTGCCTTCACTGGGTATGTTATCCTCTGACACAGAGGGCTGCCCAGGATTCTGTACATTACAGCATTAGCAAATAGCATTCCATTTCTAACAGGGAATTCTGCAAAAACATAAAACCTATACCTCAGTTACTTTGACTTGTGGAAAGCATGGATTTTAGGCCAAGCATATCAACCCAAGCCTGTGATCCCAGCACCTGGAAAGGGGAGACAGGAGAATCGGGATTTCATGGCCAGTTTTGGCTACATAGCAAGTATAAGACTGTTCTACCCTCATGAGACCTGTGTCCCCTCCCCTCCCCTCCCCCCCCACAAAAGGACATGGAAAAATTAAACAAGATCTGAAGAGAGCACGAGGCCTGCCCCTGAGGGAAGCAATTAATAACTTGAGCAGTATTATTCCCTCACTATCCCAGAACAGACCCCTTTCTAATTCACTTGTGTTGGGTGACACCTTGCTGGCCATTCCAATTGATTTCATGCTAGCCTCCTGAATGTCATCCCACCTCACACCGTCTCAGTAGCATCTCACAGCCAAAGGCAGTGGGTGTTGCTGGTCAGCTTCTTAGAACCAGCTACATGGGACACATGGCTAGAAGGAGAACCAGAGGCTTGTTCAGGCCATGAAAGATTCAAAGGAAGTAAGAGAAATTATTCAGGAAGCAGTTTAACCCTGAACTAAATTAGCCAGGCACTTAGGGGCAGGTTGGAAAGAAAGAGCAGCATTGATACTAGAAAGTACTGGGATTGGAGATCTTCCCCTAATTCCCCCTAAACAAAGTTACTTGGAAAAAGGAAGTCTTTTTCAGGTTTTTTGTTTCTTTGTTGTTGTTTTTTTCTAGACAAGGTTTTTCGTTGTAGCTCTGGCTGTCCTGCAACTCACTTTGTAGACCAGGTAGGCCTCAAACTCATTCTCCTGCTTCTGCCTCCCAAGTGCTAGGATTAAAGGTATATGCACCCCCCTTGCCTTTTGTTTTTTGTTGTGTTTGATTGTTTGTTTGAGACTGGGTCTCACTATGTAGCCCTGGCTGTCCTGGAACTCACTCTGTAGACCAGGCTGGCCTCGAACTCAGAAATCCGCCTGCCTCTGCCTCCCAGAGTGCTGGGATTACAGGCGTGTGCCACCAATGCCCGGCAAAACTAAGTATTTTTAAGACAAAATAATGTAAATCGGTATTGTCTATTGTAAGGTTGTAGTATGTGATCCTGAATTCACAGTCAAGTGATCTCTGGCTTAGTGTCTAGGAGCATTTGAGAGTCCAGTGCAGGGGTCTGCGACAACACCAGCTAATGCATTCTATCTGGGACTTAAGTGTGCATAGTAATGATAGCTTCTTACAGAATCCATTAAAGATAGAAGTTTTTAGACTCTGCCCAGCTTCAGACAGAGCTTATGCTTCATGAAAGCAAGATAATAGAGAAACCAGAACAAAGGGCTCTACTTATTATTATTACTATATATGGTCTAGATTTACTTATCTTATGTGTATAAGTGTCATGCCTATATGTATGTCTGTGCACCATGAGCATGCCTAGTACCAGAGGAAGCCAAAAGAGGGCATTGGAGCCCTTCAAGTAGAGTCACAGATGGCTAGAAGTGTGTATGTGAGTTCTGGAAACCCATCCAGGTCCTCTCAAAGAGCAGCCTGTACTCTTTAACTCCTTAGCCTGCTCTCCAGCCTCATCCTTTTTATTTCAAAATTCTTGTGTATGTGTGTGTCCATGTGTCCATGAATGCACCCTATGCTGTGTGCATGTAGAGGTCAGAGGATAACTTGTGGAAGACAATTTTTTTCCGTGTAGGTCTCAGGACTTGACCTTAGGCCCTCAGGCTTGCCTTGGTGGTTAACGCCCCTTACGACAAACTTAGCCATTTCTCTGCTCCAAGCCCCACCACGTTTATTTGTTTGTTTGTTTATAAACAGGTCTTTATGAGGCTCTGGATGTCCTAGAACTTGCTATGTAGACCAGATCTGTCTGTCTCTGCCTTCCCCACTGTATTTTTTGAGACAGAATCACTGTTCTGAAGCTCACTGATAAGGCTAGGCTAGCAAGCTCTGGGCACTTGCCCATCTCTGTCTACTTACTGTGCTAAGCTTTCTTTAAAAAGTGTGTGTGTGTATGTATATGTGGTGCGTCTGTACCTGTGTGTGCATATCTGCCACAGCACACATGTAGAAGTCAAAATGCAACTAGTGGGAGTTACGTGCGTCCTGGGGATTGAACTGAGGTGCCAGGCTTGGTGGCCATTTACTGACTGAGCCTCTGTCTCTCTAGACACCAGACTGAAAAGTCTGTTAAGAACATTTTCAGTTTTCAAATTAGAATTGTTCATATTTTACTATTTAGAGATAGAACTTGAGGTGTAAAGATAGAAAAGAAAAAGAAGCAAGCTTGTAACTTGACTTGTGGAATTTAGTCAGTGAACAGTAGTTTTGTACTGTCTGTGAAAGAGATAGACTGAAGTGATTCAAACCTGTAGAAAACATGCCAGTGCAAGACAAGGAACTCTAGCTGATAGTTGTTGCGACTTTTTCCTTTTACTTTTTTGTAATTTAATCTTAAATCCTATAGACCAATATGTAGAAATGCCTTTTTAGTAGTTTTTCTGTGTAATTGCCTTTGTTTTTATTAAACATAGCAAAGACAGTTACAATCAGATGGCAGGCCTATAGTTGAGGGAGTTGGCTCACAAATTTGGAAATCAGGCCGTGTGGTTGGGCGGTGCATGAGGCCAGTCCCTTCAGGGCCGCTCTCTTGTCAGGAAGAGCTTGCCACGTGCATGTCCCTGTGAGGTCAGAGGAGCTGTATCCGTGGTAGCGTCGAGTGTGCACTGCATGATGCCATGCTGATGTCACATTTACAAACTTCTGCCTATGGATTCTAGGTTCCCCAAGAATTGAGCAATTCAGGAGAGCAGATGTACCCCTGTAAATCCCGCTTTTCATTTTGGAAGAGTCTCCCACCTCCCACTCCCTTAGATCCAGAGGAAACACTATTCCCAGAGAGCCCTCCTTAAGGTGCGTAAAGTCCAGCTTTATAATGCTAGGTCTGCCTCTTCATAATGCTAGGTCTGCCTCTTCATAATGCTAGGTCTGCCTGTAACTGCTGATGCTATCCATTCCTCACTGACTTGTGGACAGTGACTTTTCTTTGTAACAGTAGAGAAATGGAAGATTATTTTATGCAGCTTGAATTTTCTTTGTTTTGTTTTTTGTTTGTTAGTTTTGTTTTTCAAGACAGGGTTTCTCTGTGTATGTAGCCTTGACTGTCCTGGACTTGCCCAGTAAACCAGGCTGACCTGGAACTTAGATCCACCTGCCTCTGCCTCCCAAGAGCCTGACTTGAATTTCTTTCTTTCTTTGGATTTAATTAGACAGTAAATGAACACTGTGGTGATAGTGCAGGGCCCTGTCTTCTAAAAACTTTTTTTTTAGGGAGTATGTGGATATGTTGTAGCGCTTGTGTGGAGGTTAGGATAGTTTGTAGGAGTCAGTTCTCTTCTAGAGTTCAGGTCCTACGGGCCAAACTAGGGTAACTAGGCTTGCTGGCAAGAATCTTTACTTTCTGAGCCATCTTGGCAAACTAGCCATGTTCATAAAGTATGCAGACATGAGCGCTGCAGGTGTCCCTCAACATAATTTGAGCATCTTAGTCACAAGGACTTTTGTATTTTGCTTTCTTTTTTGGTTTTTCTAGACAGGGTTTCTTTGTTTAGCCCTGGCTGTGCTGGAATTCATTTTGTAGACCAGGCTGACCTCAAATTCAGAGATCCACCTGCCTCTGCTACTACATACATCTGGCTTGATTTCTTTTTAAGTTACAGAAGTTTATGTCTGTGATTGTTTGCCTGCATGAATGTTTGTGCATCATGTGCGTGCTGTACCTGATGAGGACAGAGAGAGCATCAGATCCCCTGGAACTGTAATTATAGCCAGTTGTGACCTGCCTTGTGGGTGCTGGGAGTAGAACCTGGGTCCTCTGCAAAGCAGCCAGTGCTTTGAGTCATCTCTCCACCCACGTGTTTACTGTTTGATTTTATTTTATTTTATTTTTTTTAGATTTTTTGTTAAACTTCTGCCAGACTTAGCTCACTTTACATTGTCTCTTGTGTGAGGGCAAGCAGAGCTTGTGATCATTCAGACAACTCTGGCAGTGTTTAGAATTTCAGGCTGGGCTGCAAACTCCAGGGGCACTCTGATGTGTGCTTGCTAGCACTTTGCCTGGAGGAGCTAAAAAAGCACTGCTGGCCAGAGCTCTGAGGGAAGGTGTTTGTTTAATCATCCATTCCATGGGATCCAGCATCAATCTTCTGGTGCACATAAAGGAATATAAATTATAATAAAGATCTAGTTTTTCATTTAATTTAGTGCTTTTATGTTGTGTGTATAAATATATATGTTGTATGTCTGTGGAGGTCATAGGACAACTTGTGGGAACTGGTTCTTCTATCTTATGGGACCTCAGTATTGAACTCAGGTCACTAGTCTTGTGTGACAAGTAGCTTAATCCTCCTGAGCCATCTTGCCCGCCTCCTTTGAGAGATAGTAATTATTTGACAGCAGACAATGTAGGAGGGAAGGGTATGCAACAAGGAAACCAAAGCATAAAGAAATCAGAAAATGTATACAAAACCCAGTGGATATATTTCTAAGCTGAGTCTGGGTAAGCTTTTCGTTTTGTTTTTGTTTGTTTGTTTGTTTGTTTGTTTTCTGAGACAGAGTTTCTCTTGTGTAGCCCTGGCTGTCCTGGAACTCACTTAGACCAGGCTGGCCTGGAACTCAGAAATCCACCTGCCTCTGCCTCCCAAGTGCTGGGATTAAAGGCATGCGCCACCACAGCCTGGCCCTGGGTAAGCTTTTCGTTCTGAAACATTACGCTGCCAGGCCTCAGGATGTCCTTGGTATGTTTTTTGTTTACAGCTGAAATTGAGGCTTTGTTAATTTTCCTGTGAATGCTTTGGGGAATCTGAGGTCCAGAGACATTAATTCTAAGTAAGAATTGGACACTTGCTTGAGCTGGGAGTGGAATTGAAAACCCCACTCAGGCTTGTCTTGCCTGGGCGTCGCTGGGGGCTGCTGAGAGGCAAGGCTGGTTTCTAGGAAGCTGAGCTCGAAAGCTGTTTCCATAGAGACCACGGTCAGTGCAGGTGTTTCGAGTTAGATGTTGCCTGGTCACACACGAGCACTCTTTTGCTGAATTAAAAGCAGGTGAACTTGGATGTGGAGCTCTGTTCCGTGGTATATTATGGAGCTCAGGTTTCAGAAATCACTAGCAGATTATGAATAGCTGTGTGTTCTGGTGGGTTTGAAAATTCCTATGGTCTTAAAAAGTTTAGACTTCAAAACATTTACTGTCTGACCAGAAGGCTTATTTGGTAGGGAACCCTGGAAGGAGAGAGCCTACTCCCGCAGTTGTCCTCTGACTGCCATGCTTACACCATAGCTTATGTGCTCACTCGCTGTCTCTCTGTCCCTCCCTCTCCCTTCCCCTCTCTCCATGTGTGTTCTCTCACATACACACAAACATGCACATATGTGTTCTCTCTCACACGCAATAAAAATGTATTTTGTTTATAAAATTACAGGGCTGTGGTGATTTCTCAGATGAGTAGAGTGCTTGGCACGCAGCTTGAGGGCTTGAGTTTTATTCTCACTAAGCTGGGCTTGGTGCTTGGAGGGAGAGACAGGGAGCTCCCTGGGGTTTCCTGACTGGGTAGCCTTGCCTTTTTGGTGGGTCTCAGGCCAATAAAAGACCTCTTACTCCAAATCAGGTAGATGGATCTTGAAGAAGGACAACATGAGATTGTCCTTTGTCTTCCCTATCCTGTTCACGCTTAAATACACAGAAACGGATGTACATTCATGTGCGCTATACCTGCACAAATGAAAAGGCTACTTACTTATTTATTTAATTTTTTAAAAAGATTTATTTATTTTATATGAGAACACTGTAGCTGTCTTCACACACGCCAGAAGAGGGCATCAGATCCCATTACAGATGGTTGTGAGCCACCATGTGGTTGCTGGGAATTTAACTCAGGACCCCTGGAAGAGCAGTTGGTGCTCTTAACCACTGAGCCATCTCTCCAACGCCCTGAATTTATTTATTTATTTATGTATTTATGTATTTATTTATTTATTTATTTATTTATTGTTTTTTCGAGGCAGGGTTTCTCTGTGTAGCCATGACTGTCCTGGAACTCACTCTGTAGACCAGGCTGGCCTCGAACTCAGAAATCTGCCTGTCTCTGCCTCCCGAGTGCTGGTATTACAGGTGTGCGCCCGGCTGAATTTATTTTTATTAAGATATAATTAAATAATTTCCCCATTTGCCTTTCCTTCCTCCAGCCCCTCCCATGTCTGCCCACCACTCACTCAAACTCATGGCTTCTTTTTCTTTGATATTGATTTGATATTGATACATGAACACACACACACACACATACACACACAGACATCCCCTCACCCCCCGTATACCTGTTCAGAGCTGACCTCTTAGTGTTTAATAGCCAATGAGAGGGGCTCATCCCTGGGGAAAATGACTTCTGCTCTCAGCATTGTTAGTCTTTGTGGTTCTTTGCTTATGGTTGCTGTAGTATATTTCTCTCTTCTGTGTAAACATGACTGTTGCGCAGTCTTCTTTAGGAATCCATATTGTTGAGGCATTATGAGTGTGGCTTCCCTGTCATTTCTAGGAGACATGCTTTCATAACAGACTTCCTGATTCTATGCCTCTTAAAGTTTTTATAACCACCTTTCTACTGTGGTGTTCCCTCAGCCTTAGTTAGATAAGGCTGGAGTTGTGTGAGATACATCAGCTGTGTTGGATACCCCACAACAGTTGTTTTATGCATTTTTTTTTTTTACCAATTACGGTTTTCTATTATGGTCTCTGATGCAAAGAAGCTTCTTTGGTGAGGATTTGGATCTACACTTATTTGTGGGTATGAGGATACATGTTTGGAATGCAGTTTGGGATTATGCTGGTCTAGTAAAGTGGCAGTTGTAGGTTCTCATCAAAGATCCATGAACTCTTTAGCCCCAGGTAGTTTGCTAAAAGTTTCCAGTACCATGCATGTTGTTTTTGTCTTAAGTCTCATAAGACTTGGTTACCTTTAAGGGATGAGTGCCACCATTACACTTTTAGGGATAGCTTGCCATGTTGGTCATGACTGCAGTTCTTAGACTTTATAGCTGGGTAGAACTATTGGTTGCTTCCTTCCCTCTATGGCTTGCACAGCCCCTTTTATTATATAAATTGTTGAATTTATTTTTAAAACTGTTGTAGGGTTATCCCAGCACTTGGGAGGCAGAGGCAGGCGGATTTCTGAGTTCGAGGCCAGCCTGGTCTACAGAGTGAGTTCCAGGACAGTTAGAACCCTGTCTCGGAAAAAAAACCAAAAGAAAAAACCTGTTGTAGGGGAGGAGAAATAAGAGCCTAGTAAGGTTTGAGGGATAGAAAAGAAAATGAGATTTATGGGAAGGTAGGCTATTAGAATTAACCTTTATTTATTTATTTATTTATTTATTTAATTTATTTTTGACTAAGAGTCTCTCTGTGTAGTCTTGGCAGTCCTAGAATTCACAGAGATTCTCCTGGCTCTGCCTCCTTGAGTGCTGGGATTAAGGGTGTACACTACCTTGCCTGGCCTTGGAATTCAATTTCCTTCCTCCTTCTTTTTTTTGTTTTTTTGTTTTTTTGTTTTTGTATTTGTTTTTTTCCAGACAGGGTTTCTCTGTATAGCCCTGGCTATTCTGGAACTCACTCTGTAGACCAGGCTGGCCTGGAACTCAGAAATCCGCCTGCCTCTGCCTCCCAGAGTGCTGGGATTACAGGCGTGTGCCACCACCGCCCAGCTTTTTTTTACTTTTGTTTGGTGTTACAGTTTTTCTGAGGGGGAACAATTAATGAGTTCTCATTTAGGAAGCATATTTTTATTTAGATGCATTTATTTTATATATGTGTGTTTTGCCTTCGTGTATATGTGTGTACCACATGTGTGTACCTTATCCCTGTGGAGGCCAGAAGAGAGTTTTTTTTTTTTTTCGAGACAGGGTTTCTCTGTGTAGCCCTGGCTGTCCTGAAACTCACTCTGTAGACCAGGCTGGCCTCGAACTCAGAAATCCGCCTGCCTCTGCCTCCCAGAGTGCTGGGATTACAGGCGTGCCCCACTACCGCCCGGCTCAGAAGAGAGTATTAGATCTCCTGAAACTGGAGTTATGGATGGTTGTAAGACATCAAGTGAATGCTAAACATCTAACCTGGGTCCTCTGTAAGAGCTCCAAACCTCTGAGGCATCTCCAGCCATCGGGTTTTAACCTGTGGGTTTTTAACCTGTGGGTTTTGACCACTTTGGGGGGTCAAATGACCCTTTCACAGGGTGGCCTAAGACCATAGGATAACACTGATATTTATTTACATTACAATTTATAACAGTAGCAAAATTAGATATAAAGTAGCAATGAAATAATTTTATAGTTGGGGGTCACCACAATATGAGGAACTTTATTAAAGGGTTGCAACATTAGGGGGGTTGTGAGCCACTGCTCTTGCCCCCAGGAAGGTTTTTTGTTTATTTTTGTTTTGTTTTATAGCAGGCCACTCAACAGTTATACTTGTGTGCAGAAGAATCCTTTATGTCTACTTGATTCTGTGCAAATGTGTTAGGGATCACATTCAAGTACATAGTGGAATGTTTTTCAGTCGTTTGGTTATATTTCTTTCTTGTACAGGTATATACACACACACACACACACACACACACACACACACATATTCAGAACTACTCTAGGACACTGGCTTGACATTGGTCTTAAAGCAGTCATTTTGGAAATTATTGTATAAGGTGCATTGACACACGTGTGCTCATGGCTTTCCTTGCTACAGGTGTGTGAATTATGTTGAAGTTCAAGGATTGTTGCCTGGGAGGGGAGGGGAGGGTAAGGGAGGGGAAAGCAAGAGTGAGATGTGAGTTTTACTCTCAGAAAACTGAATTGCAACTAGAAAAAAATGCCTCAGAAAATGGTCTTGGGCTAGAAACATGGCTTAGTGGTTAAGAGCTCTTCCCGTGCTTCCAGAGGACCTAAATTTAGTTCTCTGCAAGGCTGGTAGCTCACCATCACCCACAGTTCTAGCTCTAGGGGATCTGATACCCTTTTTGGCTTTTGTGATCACCTGCACTCAGGTGCACACATCCACGTATAGACACATATACACACATCTAATTAAAAATAAAACGTTTCTTTAGAATTGAGATCACTTCTACAAAGGGCAATGATATGTTGGTTATACAAAAACGAATACTACATTATCTTAGGTTAATTAGTGAAAAATTAATTAGAAGTCTTGTCATGGGTGAGCAAGATGGCCCAGTGCTTAAAAGTGCTTGCTGGGCAAGCCTGGTGACCTGATTTCAGTCCCTGAATCCCATGACAGAAAAAAAGAGAGAACCCATTCTTGCATGTTAATCATCTGACCCCACACACATGCTGTTGTATATATGTATGCCTGGAGCTGGACACACACACACACACACACACACAGCTAATTATTTTTAAGTGCTTATCTGAGCTTGGGGCCATATGCTTGTGATTTCCTAGCATTCAAGAGGTAGAGGCAGGATTATTACAAGACAAGCCTTGACTATATAGTGAGTCTTTGTTTCAAAAAACAAAACAAGAGGGGCTGGAGAGATGGCTCAGTGGTTAAGAGCGCTGTCTGCTCTTCCAAAGGTCCTGAGTTCAAATCCCAGCAACCACATGGTGGCTCACAACCATCTGTAACAAGATCTGACTCCTTCTGGGGTGTCTGAAAACAGCTACAGTATACTTACATATAATAAATAAATAAATCTTTAAAAAAAAAAAACAAAAAAACAAAGCAAGAGCCTGGTGTGGTGGTGAAGACTTTTATCCCAGTGCTCAGGAAGCAGAGGTAGGCTGACCTCTGTGAATTGGAGGCCAGGCTGGTCTACAGAGTGAGTTCGAGGACAGCCAGAGCTATACAGAAAAACCCTGTATTAAAAAAACAAAAAATAAAAACAAAACAACCTGCCAAACCCAGACAAAAGTTGTATACTAATAAAACTTTGGAGTTGTATTTGTTAGTCAGAAAGCCAGATAATTCTGGCTGCCTCAGGACCCTGTCTTCTTGTGTATTAAATTGTTTAGGAGTCCTCAGTGTCACCAGGATGTTCCGGATTTACTGCTGAATGAGGAACACGTTTACTGTTATGCTACTTTGTAGCAAATCATGTGCAATTAAAAAAAATTTTTTTTTTGGCAAGGTTAACATGTCCATGTTCCTTTCCCCACAATCCAGAAAGAGTGTTTACACTTATGAAGTGATAGTTGTCAGTCAAGGTGAGGCTCTGCTTTTGTTTGTTGTTTTTTTTTTGTTATGATTATTATGTATGTGTATACAATTTTATTTATTTTTAGACAATATCTCACTAAGAGTGTGGGCCTGTGACTTCTTTTTGCTTAGTGAGGCTGCTTGAGACTTTATTTATTTATTAATTTTGTTTTTTGAGACAGAGTGTCTGTAGCCCTGGCTGGCCAGAAGCCCATCGTGTCTAGACTGGAATGGCCTTGAACAGAGGTCCAGCTGCCTCTGCCATGCCATTGCTCAGAGTAAAGGTGTGTCTACTACAACTGAAGTTTTTATGAGACACTTGTGTCAGCTAGCTGATGTGAGGCCCAGGAGTCCTGTGTCCAAGTTTTCAACCTCCGCTCTCTACATGTGAGTGACACCAGTTTGATCTTTTGTGAGACCCTCACATCCATGGTAAGAAAGATTCTTGAAAGGAGGCGGCTTGTCTGGAAGGATTTAGCTGCAGTCAACCTCAGAAGTAGCAGTTGGAATTCCAAGGTCCCAGGGCTGCTTTGAACTTGACACGCTAGTAGTGGAGAGCTTTGTTCTCTGAGCAACTGAATATGCGTGCATTTCCACATTTACAACTGTGATGTTTGTTCCGGTGGCCCTGGTTCCTCTGTTCTCAAGATATGTAAGGCCCCTCTTGCATTGCCCACACGCGGCAACCGGAAATAACCCCACCATTGGCAGATGGTCCTGGAGGAGCGAAACTGTTCTCTCTTGAGAACCACAGCTTCCCATTCTCTGTAAAGGCTTAACTGTGACTTCTAGGGTGATATTAGCAAGTGATGTAAAAAGCTGGCGGATGAGTGCTGTTTGGCGTCTTTTATTTTATTTTTTTGTTATTTTTTGTTGTTGCCTAGGACTACATCTAGAGCGCTCTATATGCTTGGCGCGTGCATCTTACTAGCCTCCCACCCCTAGCCTCTTGCCTGGTAAGTTTTAGTTGCTCATGTGAGAATTTAAAGCTTCTCAAATAGTCTTGTTGCCCCTACACATCCCGTGTCACTGAGAGGCAGTGGTGGACAGGCAGCTTGATAATTGGTGTCTTCCTCTTACAGTGTACCTTATCTTTTTGAACCTGGAGGTTGCTGGTTTGGACTCTCTCTAGTCAGAAAACCCCAGGGTTCCTCCTGCTGGGATTATAAATCAACACTGCTCTTGATTCTTTTCTTTTTTAAATTTGTGTGTGTGTGTGTGTGTGTGTGTGTGTGTGTGTGTGTGTGTGTGTTAGGGATCGACTTCTGGCGTTCATGTTCTCATTGCAAGCACTGCTCAGTGAGCTACCTTCCCAGCACCTACACTTCATGGTCAGTTTTGTTTTTCCATACATTTACTTATTCATTTTACATCCCGAATGCTGCCCCCTTGTTCCCGGTCTCCCCCAAGTCTCTCTCCTGACTTTTTTTTTCACATTTTAGCTGCTTATTTCAACCAATCTTTGAGCTATTTGAGACTAGTATTTTGTGGGCAGTCTCAATGAAAGCCTGTTTCATTACGAGCCTCTAAAATCCTCACATTTATGACTGGAGCTAGAAATGTCAGGGGGTCTGCCTTATAGGGCAGGGGCCAGAAAGGATCCCTTTGGGCCCCACCCTCTCTAATTTTAGGCGTTCATTCAGCCTTAGGCTCTGCCGCTGTGAAGGTTAATGTGGGCTTTGTTTTAGCTCCTTTTCTGCTTGTGACCTATGGCTGGAGTTTGAAGTTAGGAGGAATAAACTGATTTGTTCTTGTCAGTGAGTAAACACTCCAGACAGACTTCAGGAAGAAAGTCTGTCCTCTTTAGGGAGGAGTGAGCCAGGGAGAGAAGGACATCTTCCTCTTTCCTTTTCTTTTTCTTTTTCGTTTTTTCTTTTTGTGTTGTTGTTGTTGTTGTTGTTTTGAGACAGGGTTTCTCTGTAGTCCTGGCTGTCCTGGAACTCAATCTGTAGACCAGGCTGGCCTCGGACTCAGAAATCTGCCAGCCTCTGCCTCCCAAGTGCTGGGATTACAGGTGTGTGCCACCACGCCTGCCTGCCTGCCTGCCTTCTCTCTCTCTCTCTCTCTCTCTCTCTCTCTCTCTTTCTCTCTCCTTCCTTCCTTCCTTCCTTCCTTCCTTCCTTCCTTCCTTCCTTCCTTCCTTCCTTCCTTCCTTCCTTCCTTCCTTCCTTCCTTCCTTCCTTTCTTTCTTTCTTTCTTTCTTTCTTTCTTTCTTTCTTTCTTTCTTTCTTTCTTTCTTTCTTTCTTTCTTTCTTTCTTTCTTTCTTTCGGTTTGTTGAAGGACATCTTTCTCATTTGGCAGCTGAAAGAAAAAACAGAACAAGTCTCAGCTGATGTCTGAACCCCTGTAGACTTGTGTGTCCATACTGGCAGCTTGTCTGCTGAGGACGGTAGCCTCTGTTTTTGTCCCAAACAAACGACCTGCCATACTGGGGATTGCACTGAAGATTGAGGTCATTCAAGCCACTCACTGTGTTGCTTTTTTGGGGAGTTCTCTCTTTGAGAGAAAATATGCCAGACTTTTCAAGTAATTTGCTTTCTCTGGCTTATCCCTAGGAGAGGCCTGATGGTAAAAGTCATCGAGGGGTTACTCTGCCTGGGAACAGCTAATTGGCCAGGAAATGCTAGAGGCCTGCCTGGTCGCCTGCTTCCATAAAGATGGTCATTTCTAGCCTTCATTGATACTTTTTTATTTAAAGTACTTTTAACTCTCTTAAAACTTCCTCTGCTTTTTGAAAGATGGCCATGAAATTTGTATAGAATTGTTCTACGATGAGTCTTACCTGTATGTATGTTTGTGTGCTATGTGTGTGCAGTGCTCATGGAAGTCAGAATTAGACACTAGGTCCCATGCAACTGGAGTTAAACATGTTTGTGAGCCACCATGTGGGTGCTGGGCAACAAAGCTGTTCGTTTGGAAGAGAAGCAAGTGCAGTTAGTCACTGAGCCAACTCTCCAGACCCCCACTTGATTCGTTGCCGTTGCTGCTGTTTTGGATATAGGATTTTTCTGTAGCTTTGGTTGCCCTGGAACTGGTTGTATAGACCAGCTGACCTGAAACTCACAGATTATCTACCACCACGTCTGACTTTTATTATTAAATTGTTGTATGTGTATGAGTGTATTTTGTTTATATACTAGTTGACCATGCAACCTATGTGTGCCTGGTGCCTGTGGAGGCCTGAAGAGGATGCTGGATTTCCTGGACCTGTAGTTCCAGTGGTTTTGAGCTGCCATGGGAATAGAATCGAGGTCCTTAAGAAGAGCAAGGAGTACTCTGAACTGCTGAGCCTCTCCCTCTTCAGTCCACCCTGCCCCCCACTTTTGACTTAGGAAGAAACTTGGCTTTCTTCTAACTTAGAAAATAAGATGCCGGCAGTGGTGACATAACTTTTAATCCCAGCACTTGGGAAGCAGAGGCAGGTGGATTCCTGCATCGAGCAAGGACAGCCTGGTCTACAGAGTGAGTTCCAGGACAGCCAGGGCTACACAGAGAAACCCTGCCCTAAGAAAGCACAAAAATCCAAATAAAACTAAGCAAGAATCCTGTGTGAGTGCCGTGCCATGCTGTGCCGTGTGACGCCGCGCCGCAAATTTCCCACAGCTCACCACTCTGCAGTCTGCTGTGCTCCCAGGCTCTCCTCTGGCACCTGCGCGGTCCCACGACAGGACAGGGTCACTGGAGGATGTGGTTAGCAGTGGTTTTCTGGCTTAGAGTCTGTAATTAGATGAAGCTCCTAATAAACCTTTACTGAAACAGATCCATGTTTTACTGTAATTAGGAGAAAGAACCAGCAGCAGTGAAAACCCCTCCTGTCGGTCAAATGTGGGAAAGTCTGGGTCATCAGCTACTGCCCTTAGCAGCAGCAGCTCCAGCTTGCTTTCAGCTTCACTCTGATTTGAGACCAGAGGCCATTACCGTGTTCTATAAATATTCATACACATTACATATTGCCAATTCTCTCTGCAAAATGAACATATATTGCACGGATATTCTAAGTCATTAAAAATCACTGTAGGAAGGCCAGGCCATGGCAACATAGGAAGGAGCCTGAGACTTGTAACTGACAACACAGCACATGCTGTAGTGTGGCTTTTGTAACTGAGGGAGTGCCAGGATTGGCTGAACTCAGCAGTTACTTTACCCCCTCTATAATTTAGCTTTTTTACCTTCTCTCTTTGCTTTTGGGTAGATCTTTAGACTTTGTAGCACTGACTTAGCTACACTGAAAGCTGTTTATCTTCAAGTTGTTCATTTTTGTTGAGAGTAGCCATGTCCCACTTGAAGTGTAACTTCAGGTTGAGTCTGCTGCTCGCTCTGGAGCCAGAGACTGAGCAAGAACTGGTTTCTGCTCTGCTTTTCTTCTTCCATAGCTGCAGTTTGACCTGCTCACAGCCCTCCATTACATCCTCCAGTGCAGCCTGCGGGGAGGGCCACCTCTGGTGTCTCCTCTCTAGGCTCCTCTCAACTGGCTTTCCCATCTGTCAAGCAGATTGCAGAGGTGGTGGTGATGAAGCAAACTGCCATGTATACCTGTATATCCCAGATACCACGGAGGTCTGGTTGGATGTGGGACAGATAGGTCTCAGTTACCAGATCACTTAGAAGTCATGGGAAAGAGAAGTGGTAACTACCCCGATCTAACCCTTCTGTTTCAGAAAGCAATGAACAGGAAATACCATCTGGGATGGTCATTGTATCAAAGGTCTGCCTTTTGAAAGATTTCCCAGAACTGATAAAACACTTTTCTCAATCTCCTTTCAGTGCATTAAAAATGTTTTATGTCAAGCAAGGGGTGACCAGATTTACTACAAGACATTCATTAATCTTTATTGAAATTTAAAAATTTTTATTTGTTTTTCTGTTTTTCCAGACAGGGTTTCTCTGTATAGCTTTGGCTGTACTGGAACTTGCTCTGCAGATCAGGCTGCCCTCAAACTCAGATCTGTCTACCCTGTCTCTGAATGGTGGGATTAAAGGCATGCACCACCACCTTCAGACATAATTTTTTTTTATGTTTTGTTGGTTTGCATGTTTGTATGTGTGTGAGTATATACTGTGACTTGTATTGGAGGTTAAGGACAACTTGGTGTCTTAGTTTGGGTTACTGTTACTGTGGGTTACTATGACCAAAGCAACTTGAAAGAGGTTTCCAAGCTAGGTCTGAGGAGAATGAAAGTCCTGGTTGGGGGAAGGTGATGCTCTCTTGTCTGAGATTGGGCACAGTGCTCAGCCCTGAGATGGGCTTATTGGCTGGCTCTCGGAGCAGTTCTTTGTCAAGTTCCAGTTTTGTCCTGCCCCAGCTGTGCATTCTCTTTGGTGATGGTCTTAGTTTGTAGCACTGGGGATGGAACCCAGAACTTAATGTCCCCTAGGTAAGGGTTGTTCCAGTAAACAACATTCCTAGTCCTTGGTCTTGCTCTTTGGAAGACATAATCCCTGCCTGGGCTGCCCAGCTCCAGGTGCTTCAGAAGGACTGTTCGTGTCTTCTCCAAGCACATATTCCTAGCATGGTCTGCAGTTTTTAATCCTTAGGAGACTAGAAGTCCATGAATTTGGTTTTTTTTTTTTTTTTCAGTCCTTTCCACCATGGAAAACCCAAGGAGAAAAATCCAAGCTTACTTTGTGAACGAGTCAGCTGTCAGCAGGGTTTAGCTTGAGTCAAGTTTCTGTCTGAGTAAGGCCCATCTCTCTGGGGTAAATGATCATCCACCGTCCCCTGATGGCTTGTACAGACACAGGTTTTCTGGTGTTTATACTGCTGAAAGTGGAGCTGTGGCTCAAGATGCAATTTTTTTTTCTTTTCTTTTTCTTTCTTTCTTTTTTTTTTGTTTGTTTTTTTTGTGTTTTTGTTTTTTTTTTTTATTTGGTTTTTTTGAGACAGGGTTTCTCTGTATAGTCCTGGCTGTCCTGGAGCTCACACTGTAGACCAGGCTGGCCTTGAACTCAGAAATCCACCTGCCTCTGCCTCCCAGAGTGCTTGGGATTTCTGGCGTGTGCCACCAACGCCCAGCTTTTTTTTTTTTTTTTAATCCTAGCACTTGGGGGGCAGAGGCAGGAGGATTTCTGAGTTTGAGGCCAGCCTGGTCTACAGAGTGAGTTCTGGGACAGCCAGGGCTACACAGAGAAACCCTGTCTCGAAAAAGCAAAAAAAAAAGGGGGGGGGGGGTTCAATATACAAATTTTAGAGAATTGCCTTGTGTTTGTTTATTTATTTATTTAAAGACAAGGTTTCTTTGTATAGTCCTGGTGTCCTGTCCTAGTCCAGGCTAGTCTTGAACTCACAGATACACCTGTTCCTGCCTCCCAAGTGTTGGGATTAAAGGCATGCACAACCATACCTGATACACCAAGAATTGCCACTACTTTTAACGGTGCAGGATGGATTGTGAAAACACATGCTTTCCTTGGGTAAAAAAGTGAGATTGGCAAGTCCCACAGTGATGTAGATTTGGAGTGGGTAGTCCCAAGCGCTGAGGCCTTTCGTGAGCTAAGAGGCTTTGGCGCTTCTTGCTATGTGCAGCCGTCCTCAGGCTCCTTCCCTGCTGGTTTGCATGTGGACTGGGAAGGTGAGGAGACAGAAGTCGGCGAGGCCACTTGTTAGCAGTCTGGGTGAAAGGCCCATGATGCAAGATGGACCTTTGTCTGAGAGGAAGATTTGGGTTGTCTCATTATCTTTGTCATTTTTTTTTTCAGTCTTGGAGATGAAATACTGTTAACACAAAAAAACTGTTAAAGATTTATTTACCTTTATGTGTGTATGTTTGTGCCTGCAGGACTTTATGGGTATCATCTGGCTGTGGCAGCCAGAGACATGGAGTTACAGGTAGCTTTGAGCTGTCCGATGTGAGTGCTAAGAACTGAATCTAGGTCTTTTGCATGAGCTCCATGTACTCCTAGTCTGAGTCAGCTCCAGCCCCTTGCTTGAGTTGTCACTGAATTTAGTTTTTTCAATCTATTTGGTATCTGATAAGTTATTATATATTAATGTATATATACAAACATTTTCATATAAGAGGATATAGTATGAGAGAAAGAATTAGATTATGTATTTGTTTCTTATTTATACTTATTGGGTGTGGTGTGCACATTTGCCATGTCATCCTATGGAAATCAGAAGACAATTTTGAGAGGTGTTCTCTCCTCTTATCACGGGAGTTCTGGGATCAAACTAAGGTCAGCAGGCTTTTGTAGCAAGTGGAGTAACCTGCTGTACTATCTTTGAAAGAAAGATTTGCTTTCTTTCTTTTTTCTTTTTCCAGGGTTTCTCATTGTAGCCTTGGCTGTCTTAGAATTATGTAGACCAGGCTAGCCTGGAACTCAGGGATCTGCCTGCCATTGCTATAAGTGGGATAAAAATTTAAATCAGAGAGAGGTGGGGTGGGGTGGGGGTGGGGTAGTGGTGATGTACCCTTTAATCCCAGCTCTTGGGAATCAGTGAGTTGTTCCAGGATAGCCAGCACCCCTCCCCCAATTTTATTCCGTGTGCTTGCGTGTCTGTATGAGCTGTATACCACATGAATATAATACTGTCAGAGGCCAGACAAGGGCATTGGATCTTCTGAACTGGAATTTACAGGTTGTTGGGAGCTGGGAACCAAACCTATGCCCTCTAGAAGAGCAACAAGTTTTAACTGCTGAGCCATCTTGCTACTCCTTCTCTCTCTCTCTCTCTCTCTCTCTCTCTCTCTCTCTCTCTCTCTCTCTCTCTCAGTTTAGAGCCAAGACTTGCTTTGCTCTTTCCTCTATCTCCTGGGTGAGGGGATTACAGGTGCTGGCTATGTATTTCTGATACAAGCCTTCAGCAGAAAATCTGATATGAACGATTAGCCCATTATGCCTCATATATCTCTTGTGAATCTCAAGCCTTGAAGGAAGTTTCTCTTTTCATTAAGCTTTGTGTCTGTGTGTGAGTGCCCACATGGAGCCAGAGGAGGGTGTGGGGTGTCTTCCTCAGGTCTCCATTTGTCTGTAGTAGCTCTGTCTGTGTGTAGGTTTGTGTAAATGAGCTGGAGGAGGCCACAAGGTGTTGGGCCCTGAAGCTGAGATACAAGCTTTGTGAGCTGCCATTGTAGGTGCGAGGACTGAGTGTCTTCTGCAAGAGACACATTTTTTTTTTTTAAAGATTTATTTATTTGGCTGAGTGGTGGTGGTGCACACCTGTAATCCCAGCACTCTGGGAGGCAGAGGCAGGCGGATTTCTGAGTTTCAGGCCAGCCTGGTCTACAGAGTGAGTTCCAGGACAGCCAGGGCTATACAGAGAAACCCTGTCTCGAAACACCAAATCCAAAAAAAAAAAAAAAAAAAAAAGATTTATTTATTTTATGTATGTGAGTACACTGTAGGTGTCTTCAGATATACCAGAAGAGGGTTTTGGATCCCATTAGAGATGGTCATGAGCCACCATGTGATTGCTGGGAATTGAACTCAGGACCTCTGGAAGAGCAGTCAGTGCTCTTAACTGCTAAGCTGTTTCTCCGGTCCAAGAGACACATTTTTATTTTTAAAGAGAATTATTTATTTTATGTATATGAGTGCACTGTAAGAGGGTATCCGAGCCCATTACAGATAGTTGTGAGCCACCATGTGGTTGTTGGGAATTAAACTTAGGAACTCTGGAAGAGCAGCCAGTGCTCTTAACTGTTGAGCCATCTCTCCAGCCCAAGAGACCTTAATCATCTCTCCATCTTTTTTTTTTTTTTTTTTTTTTTTTTGAGACAAGGTCTTTTACTGAACCTGGAGCTTACCATTTGGCTAGCTTCTGATTAAAATTGACATAAAAACACCATCCTGGTGCTCATAGTCCAGCAGGTATGTGAGTCATCCTTGGAGTCAGCTCAGCTTCCCAAGAGCTCTGTGACAGTGAGCAGGTGACTCTTTGTTGAGCCTGAGTTCCCTCTGAGATGGGGATGGCAGTGCCTGGTTTAGATGAGTGTGCACTATAGTGTCTGGCACTGGCATGTGCTTGAGACAAGTAAGGAAGCAGAAGTTCCCACTCACAGGAAGCTAGTTGAAAGGAATTACTCTAACCTGACTGCGATAGCTTTTGTACTTATAATCCCAGTGAGTTCCAGACACCCTGGCTGCAGGATGAGACCAACCAAACAAGGGTACTCGGAAGCCTAGTTAGGAGCTGGAGAGATGGCTCAGTGGTTAAAAGCAGTCACTCTTCTTCCAGAGGACCCAGGTTCAAATCCTAGCACCATATGGAAGCTCTCTCTCAACTGTTTGTAACTCCAGTTTAGAGGGTACCACCAGTTCTCTATCTCCTTGGGCACCTAGGCACTTGTGAGATGTATACATGCAGACAAAACACCCAGACACAAAATAAAGATCAGTCATTACAAACAAGCATAACTGTATTTGAATATGTCTTTGTATTAGTGCCTGGACAGCATGGTGAGATGGTCTCAAAATAGAGGGAAAGGTGAAGGAATATGTTTCTAAGGGGATGAGCAATTCTTTTAAATCATGCCCATTAAAAGTGTCCGAGGGCCATGTTGGCGGCTGTCAGCAGCAGGTGGCTTGAGCCTGGGAGGCCTGTTTCTGTGTTTGCAGTGCGGCCAGCACTTGGACATGAGGTCTGGGGAGCTGGCTGATGGAGCTAGGGTTTTTGTTGTTGTTGTTTGTTTGTTTTGTGTTTTGTTATTTAAATTTTTTTTTAAAATAAAAAGACCTGTACCACACAGCGACTCCATAGCTGGGAGAGAAAGAAATTTCCTAATAGCACAGGACAGGAAAAATAAATCAGTCCATCTGTGCCAAGACAGGCTCCTTTAAAAAGTGTGTTTTGCTTGCTGTCTAGTATGGTGTGATGGCTTCCCAAGCACAGGTCCTGCACTGAGTGGCAAATCCCTCTCAGCCATCCCTGTCTGCATTCCCTGACTGCAGATGATCTGCAGAGGTGGCCAGAGATGCTTTACTCTGTCAGCAGTGGTGTTTCTATGTCTCCTGATGATGAACAAGGGCTAGAAAATACTGTCTGCATGCAAGCTGGCAGGTCATAGTGCTTCAGACACGGCCCAAAGTGGATGAGGATCCAAGAGATGTACTTGGGATATACTTGCTGGAGGCCTTCCAGGGGTCTCTAGTTATAAGGCTACTCTACTCACAGTGATTGAGGTTCTTGTTTTCTTCTTGGTTTTTCTAGACAGGGTCTGTTGCTCTGTAGACTAAACTGGCCTCAAACTATAGATCTACCTACCTCAGCCTCTTGAATGGATAAAACATGTGAGCCACCGTGGCCTGGAAGTCGAAGTTGTTTTTAAAATGCAATTTATATTTATTTATTCTCTCTGTCTTTTTCTCTCTGTCTCTGTCTCTGTCTCTGTCTCTCTCTCTCTCTCTCTCTCACACACACACACACACAGACATAGACAGATATAGGGAATTCTATTATAAGGAAGAACAGTAATTCATTTGACCTTCCAAGTATGCAAGCCCATGGATAGTCTTATTAATTTGATTCATGGTCTAAATTTAGTTCAACCAATTATAATATAAAATAATGTATTTATAAAAATATATATTTAATAATTAATATATTTATTATATTTATTTTTAAAAATTTACTCTGTGTAATAGCTTAGAGGCATTTAAAGAGGAATTATATGTCCCCCCAATATTTTATTTAAATATTAAATTAAAAAAACACATCAACTAATCATGTGGCATATGTCTTTTACATTAACCTGACAAATGAAACAATTCTGTCATAGTAAAAAACAAAAACCATGATATTCATCTGAGATCACGTAGTGTCTTTAAATAGGTGATTCTATTACACTCCAGTACAGGGCTGTGAGGATTTACAAAAACACAGCACACACGCCAAAAAGCAAGGACTAAAAACCATGAGGTTATTCTCCCCCTGAGGGTCAACAGCGACTAGAAGCCACAAAACTGCCAGACAGTAAGGTGCTGTCCTCTAACATAGCAGTACTCAGCCTCTGATCTGTGGGGTCCGATAGGAGTTGTGCAAGAGGAGGGCTGGCTGCCCAGGTCACTGATGGGCCAAGTTACCTGAGGCAGGAAGAGGCAGCACCCAAACCTGGTGTCACAGTATGGTCCTCCCTGTTGGTCCTATGGCCTATCTTACACTGCTTACTATGAAGACAGGCGAAAGGCCATTCTTCTGGGTCAGAGTGCTGCCCTCCATAGAACAAACCAAACAGCGTCTCTCCTGCCGACCCTCCTGTTGTGTGGATCAGGGACACACCCAGTATATTTCTTCTTCTTCTTTTTTTTTTTTTAAGATTTACTTTTATTTTTGTGTATGTGGTTGTTTTACCTGAATGCTTGTCTGTGCACCACTTCTGAATGTATGTGCACCTGGTGCTCTTAGAGGCCAGAAGAGGGTATCAGATATCCTGGAACTGGATTACAGGCAATTGTGAGCCATGATGTGGCTGCTGGGAATCAAATCTGGGTCCTCTGGAAGAGCAGTGCTCTTACCCATTGAGCCTCTTCTCCAGCCCTAATGTGGGCTTCGTGGGCAGTTAATGAAGCTGGCTGTTGCTAGTGCTGTTTCTGGTTTGGGATAGGCAGGCTGTTTAGGTTGGCCTCATTTGTAATCCTTCTGCCTTGGCCTTCCTAGTGCTGACCGTATAGGCCTGCACCACTAGACCTAGTGAAAGTATTTGTTTTAAAGTTTCTTTTGTTTCGTTGTGTCTTTGTGGTGCTTGTGTGCAGTGCTGTGTGGAGGTGGGCAGTTTGTAGGCTTGGCTTTCCGTTCACCACAGGAGTCTCTGGGACAGAACCTAGGGCAGGCTTGACAGGAAAGGATAACCTATATGTCATCTTGAAGGTCTAAAAGGGATATGCTTTCTTACTTTTAATTAATTTATGTGTATAGGTGTTTTCCCTGCATACCACTGTTGCCTGTGCTTCGAGAGGCCAGAAAAGAGTATTGGATCCTTTGGAACTGGTATTACAGAGAGTTTTTAGTAGCCTTGTGGGTGCTAAGAATTAAACCCTTTTCCTCTGGCAGAGCAGTCAGTGCTTTTAACAGCTGAGCCATCTTTCTCTCTCTCTCTCTCTCTCTCTCTCTCTCTCTCTCTCTCTCTCTCTCTCTCTCTCTTTCTTGGTTTTTTGGATTTGATTTTTTTGAGACAGGGTTTCTCTGTATAGCCCTGACTGTCCTGGAACTCACTCTGTAGACCAGGCTGGCCTCGAACTCCCATCTCTCTAACCTAGTACCACTCCCAAGGCTTGTTTTAAAATGTGGGCTGTGCTGTGACACTCATCTTTTCAGGATGTTTTAACAGTTTGTGAATTGGATGACTAAGAGAGCAAGTTAGAAGATGAGTGGTGTGTGTCTATTTCTGTGAGAGTGCATGCACATGTATGCAGACATGTGTGCTTGTATAGAGTCCAGAAGACAGCACTGGCATCTCTCATGGAACTTTTTACCTATTCCTTAGAGTGGGACCTTTTCCTAAAATGTGGGCTCATGTTTTCTCAGCTAGGTTGGAGGACAGCAATCCTGTCAGAGCTGGAGTAGCAGACATGTGTGGGATCCCAGGCTTGTTATGCCAATGTAGAGATCTGAATTCTAGTCTTAGATTAGACAACAAGTGCTCTTACTTTTAAACCCTGTCTCCAGCCTTAGTCTGTATTTTCTCAAGTCATTAATTCTGAGGTAAAAGTTCCCTCTTGATGTATATGAAACTGAAACTGGGGCCTGAGTGAGCAGGGCCTGGAGCAAGAGGGAGAAAGGTAAGAGGGAAGAAAAAAAAAGAAAATGAAACTGGGTTTCCTGTCATCTGTGACCATGGTTCAACCTCACCGTGATGCTGGGTGGAGCTAGCTCTGGATGTTTTCTGGTCCTCGTTGGCCTCTAGACACCCACTCGCCTCACCTTTCCCAGGTTTTTCCTGTGATTCTATCTGCTGTGTGTATTCTTGGATTTCCTGATGGCTATCCTGAGGTAGAATGCTGGGCCATTTGCATTGGTGTCCGAGGCCTGAACCATCCTTTGTATGATTTTGTGTTGTAGAAAGTATAGCTTCTCCACTGAGCTCAATGCACTGTGAGTGAAACGGGAAAGAAAGCCAATGTATAAGCCCGTGGAGCCCCACTCTCGGATGCAGTCCACCTACAGCTATGGCATGCGTGGAGGTGCTTATCCTCCCAGGTAGGTGCAGGTAGTTGGGTTTTTCCCTAACGTGATCTCTATGAATTGTGACATGAGTAATGATTTGGTCTGCCTCAGGTTCACGTCTGGAGATAAGGTCTGCCTTTGGTACTGTGCTGGAAGCTGTTGAAGCCTGCTGCTTTTGCAGAGGGCCCAAGCAGGAGCATGCATGCTCAGGAGCAGCTGCACTCACACCCGTGGGCGGGATGGCTACATTGTTTCCTTTCTCTGAGGATCCCTGCCGCACATGCTTCTGAAAGGGTTTTCTGACATTGTACTTTGCGAAATACTGAGACTAAGGAATGCTCAGAAATGCTGGGTGTGGTGGCGCACGCCTATAATCCCAGCACTTGGGAGGCAGAGGCAGGCGGATTTCTGAGTTCGAGGACAGCCAGGGCTACACAGAGAAACCCTGTCTTGAAAAAACCAAAAAAAAAAAAAAAAAAAAAACGAAAAAAATAAAAAGAAAGGAATGCTCAGAAATGTCAGAGCCTAGAGTGGTTGCAGACTGCCTATAATCCTTAGTCTCTGGAAGTGAAAGCGAAAGATCATCTGCTAAGCAGAAGCCAGGACAGCGTGGGCTACATAAGATCTTGTCATGTGTTCAAAACCTGTGCTGTCAGGAGTGAGACATCAGTGAATACATCAGTGATGAAAAGTAGATGTTTCATTTTCCTCCCTTCCTCTGATGAGGTGCAAAAGGGCCAAACCTCAAACATACAGGTTTTGAAGTAGAAGGAACCTGACTCTTTTGGACTTGGTGCTGCCAAGATTTCCAAAAAATGAGGGTCGTTTCCAAATGACTTCACCCCTAAAATTCCCAGACTCCTTTCGAGATAGCAAGTGCAGACTGAAGGCTTGAGAAGGTAAAGCAAGCTTTGTTTGTCCCCCAGCACCAATGTCCATTCTGGCCCATCAGTGTAGCCAGTACGGCGCGTCAGATGCATATGTAGCATTTGTCAGCTACGCTTCGAAGTAAGTGTGACTCCAGTGCTCTGCTTATTCACACTGTGTGGCCGGCAGCTGTAGTTAGTGTGAGTTTTAGAACAGCTTTTTAGTTCTGACCAGGAAGCATTTGTAGCTATGTACACTGTGACAAGGCCAGAGTAGGGGAAGGGTGGGGTTTGCTGAAGAAGGTATGGCTGACTTAGCAGATGGAGACTGAGACCCCACCCTTGTGTTTGTAGATACTTTTACCCATTTCCAGTCCCACCGTTACTCTACCAAGTTGAACTCTCCATGGGAGGACAGCAGTTCAATGGGAAAGGAAAGATGAGACCACCTGTGAAACACGAAGCCCCTGCCCGAGCACTGAGGACTCTGCAGAGTGAGCCTCTGCCAGAGAGGCTGGAGGTAAGGAAGGTGGCTGTGAGCTGGAGACACACCTCACTCACCTCCAAGCTGCTGTTGATATCTGTAGATACTGGGCAATTGCCATCAAGATTCTGCGGCTGGGAGAGTGTCCCCTAAACGTCTCAGCAGGAAAGCGAACTAACAACTAAGCCCTTCTTTTGCCCCTGGCAATGGAGGGAAGAGAACATGGTGGGAGTGGAAGGCAGGGCTCTCGCTTGTGAGTTGGATTCTCAGCACCTGTGCTCTTGGATGGAACTGCCGATTGGTGTTAGTTTTTCCTGTGTCGCTCTGGCTAACCTAAACTCACAATGTAAACCAAATTGGCCTTGAATTCACAGAGCTCTGCCTACCTTTGCCTCCCGAGTGCTGAAATCAAAGCTGTGAGCCACCACACCCAGCTAGAACCCATGATTTGTAGTGCTAAGTTAGATTATCTTGTGACCTCTGGCCCACCACCATTTTCTGTAAAAATGCTTTGTCTTTTGCTAGCACGTCGTCCCAGAGCAGGGTGCATGCGTTTTGCTCACAGATCCGCAGCTTGAGCAGGGCTAGTTGTGGCAGAGGAAGCTCACCAGGATGTCACCAGCTTGGGAGGGCCTAGTAGAGAAATGGCTCCCTTTGGCAGGGCACCATAGTTTCTGTGTAGTGTCCCTCTTCTGTGGACCGTTGGTACCGTCTCACAGTTTGGGAACTGCATCTCAAGAATGAGAATCCGTCTAGATAGGGAATGGAAGCCAGTTATTAAGGCCAATTCTCTGAAACCACAGCCTGGCTTCTGTCATGTTTGTAGGTTAGGCAGTCCCAGAGCCAAATGAACGAGATAAGGAGACTCACCTTTGTATGTTGTTTTTATTAAAGTCCACATTAGATAAACTCACCACCTTAACTCTAGCACATGTATAATCAATCCAGTGGCTGCCAGGCATTCACAGTGTGGAAAAACCCACTTCCAGGAAGGGATGCTGAAGAGTGTGGGGCCGTTCCTTTGTCTTTCGTGTTGCTGAAGAGTAATGCTAATGTTATTAGCCTTGGTTTGTTATTTAAAACTACCAGGGTAGGAAAGAAATCTTAAGGTTGTTTTGTTTTGTTTTCCTGTGACTGGAGAGTAAATAATTCTTAGGCTGACTGTGGTGGCTGCTTGACCAGCTCCATGCCAGTGAGAGACTCCAGGGTGGATGTAGCTGAGGTTGACACTAGCTGGTCTGGCTCCTTCCTATGTAGTCAGATTTCAAACCAAACTTTTGTAGGCCTTCAGCTTTCTAAGGCACTTGGAGGGAAGACTCGCTTTAAGAATTAGCCACGGAAAAGCAGATGTAAGGGCCAGGGTGTATTGGCTGCTTAGCTGACTGAGGTAGCATCGTCCCTTGAGTCCCAGGGTCCGAGTCCAGCTTGGGCAGGGCGGCAAGCATATGAAGGGAAGGCCAGAGCTCTTGCTGTTGAGGAGTAAGGAAGCACCTGAGCCCTGACCACATGGTGCTGGATGGGGAGAAAGTATTGCTTGTGGATCTCGAGTAAGCAGATGTCTGTTCTGGGGTGTGCCTGAACTGTAGCCATGGATTTGTACCCGGGAGCTTTGTTTCTGGTATCTTATTTGATCGTTATGGCTTGCTTGTCTTCTGTCCTATGGGCAAGTCAGCTTGATGAGCTGAGCCACACAGAAAGTCTGGCTAGTCTTGCCATGGTCTGTTAGCAAGTCAGCCGCGAGTTCCTGTCAGGACTAATCCTGGAAAGAGAAGTTGACAAATTTGGCCAAAGAAACCAGCAGTGTGAAGCCAGGAGTTCTGGTGAGGTCTGAGACTGCAGGTGCTACTGGTCTATCCTCTCCTGAGTCTGTTGAACTTTGTAGAATCCATGTTATCAGCTCAGAGAGGTGGCTTGGGCCCTCTGAGCGAGCCCTCCTGGCAGGAGGACTGGTGAACCTTGGTACAAAGGTGGACTCAACCCTGGTTGAGGTGACTGTATTGGTTTGTGCTTTGGCTGTTGGCCTGCTGCACTGTCTGAGCCAAAGCTGTTGGGCATTCTGTTCCACTGCATACCTTTCAAATGTGGGTTCTAGGACCTCTGTAGTGTGCTCCTGCACCTACCACAAACCAGCCTCCCTCCGACTGCCTGGCTCACAGACACGTAGCCAGGCTTACCCTCCTCCTTACACACTGGTGCCTGCCTTCCATAGCACAGGCAGCCCACTACACCTGAAGGTGTGCTGCTATCATTTGTTAAGGTGACTTTACTAACTGTCCTCTGGCAGGGTTTGATCTGAGGCTTAAGATTCAATACCATATGGCCTTGGTTTCTGGCTCATTCATTGTTAAGTCTGTAGAGTCAACATTCAGTGCCCTCCAGCTGTTGATGGTTTGACTGAAAGTTAGCTTCTTTTTTTCGTTTATTAAAAAAAAAAAATTTCAAAATTGTGTCATTCTAGCTGTCCTGGAACCGATTTTGTAGATCAGGCTGGCCTCAAACTAAAAAAACTGCCTGCATCTGCCTCCCGAGAGCTGGCATTAAAGGCCTGCATTATCATACCTGGCTCGCAAAGCTGACTCTGTTTTTTATTTTATGTATGTGAGTACACTGTCGCTCTCTTTAGACATCCAATCCCATCACAAAGACACTTGTGGGCCACCATGTGGTTGTTGGAAATTGAACTCAGAACCTCTGGAAGAGCAATCTTAACTGTTGAGCCATCTCTCTGGCTCCTTAAATTGACTCTTAATTAACAATTACTCTTCGGTAGGTAAATGGAAGAGAATCAGAGGAAGAAAACCTCAATAAATCGGAAATAAGCCAAGTGTTTGAGATTGCGCTGAAGCGGAATTTGCCTGTGAATTTTGAGGTAAGCCTATTTCACATGTACGACAATTGGTTCATTATGGGTCAACTTTCCCCTCAGTATTGGAGCAGTGCTCATAAAACAAACGACCCTTCACACTGACAGCCCTGCTTTCTGCTCAGGAGAGCAGTGCTTACTGTCTCTTCCTGCAGGTCCTTCTCCTTAACTGTGCCATAGCGCAGGCTCTTCCTTTCCCTTCTCTAGAAAGCAGCTTCTCCTCCCAGACACGATGTCTCTCTTACGTAAGGTGCAGGGTCAGTCAGACTTGCTGTGTGACAAAAACCCGAGAGAAACATCCTGGAGGGGAGGTCCTGGGGCGAGGGCTGCTGTGTGGCAGGATGGGGAGGGAAAGCACTGTAGGAGAAAACCACTTAAGTAGACTTCAGTACTAGCAGAGGGGCTAACAAGGAAGGGCAGGACCAAGATGGGCTGTCCCCACCACCCACTTTCTCCAGGTGAGCCCCACCTTCTCTGAGGGCCACTTGCCAGTGCTGGGGAGAGGCATGAGTTCAACTTGATAATCAAGAGACCACCACAGTGGCCCCAAGATCTACAAAGTTCTTTAAAAGGGACGTAGTGGCCTCATTGTGTGTGTCCCTGGCTTACTATTTTAATAATCATTTCTTAGAGATCTGATGTTCTAAAGATAGTAATTACTGGCTTGTCTATTCAAAATGCAAAATTATATTTTAAAAACATTTCTGTTCTAGACTAGTCCTAATACCCTAGAAAAGAGGAGGCCTTTTTTTTTTTTTTTTTTTAAGTTTTCCTTTGTTTGAGATAGGGTCTCACTGTATAGCCCTAGTTGGAGCAAGGGCTAGGACTCATGGAGATCTGCCTGCCTTTCTCTCTTGGGTGCTGAAACTAAAGACACGTGCTGTCACACCTAGCCTAATTCCTTTATTTAATTTTGTTTTTGGGTATTTTACCTGTGTGTATATTTGTCCCATGTTACATGCCAGTTGGAGGCCATTGAGGGCTCCAGGAGGCCCTGGAGCTGGGGCTGGTTGTGAGTTGCCATGTGGTTACTGGGAATTGAACCTGCACCCTCTGAAAGAGCATTTAGTGTTCTTAACCATTGAGCCATCTCTCCAGCTCTTGTTTTTGCATTTTTTGAGACAGTTTCTCTGTGAAGCCCTGGCTGTCTTGGAACTTGCTCTGAAACCTGGTTGGCCTCGAATTCACAGAGATCTTCCTGCCTCTGCCTCCCAAGTGCTGGGATTAAAGCTATGAGCCACTGTTAGGTGGAAGGTTTTTATTGTAAACATTAGGAAAAGAACCACCAGAGGTATCTAGAAGAGCCCAGAGAAGAGGGTAAACTAAATGGTGGCATACTAGGCCCGGCCTGGGAAGGAGACAGGAGGAAGGCCTGAGAGCCGGATAACTGAAATGGCAGGGTTAGAAGCAGAGAGGAACTGCTGAGGGGAAGGAGGGCCTTGAACAAGAGAAGTCTAGGGTGCGGTAGGAAGAGTTGAGAAGAGGGGGGGATGGGGGTGGGGGTGGGGTAGCAGCACAGACTCTGAAATGTGTCACAGACTTCTGAGACACTGAAGAGCCTGGAGGCCAGCGGTGCTGAGAGACACTACGGTAGCCATTTGTTTCTTCTGGCAGGGATAAGGGAAATGGTCCTTTTGGTCAGGAAAATGCACACTCCCGAGGGATGCTGACTTTTGACTAGCCACTAAGTCTTTGGAGGACATGGAGTTTCCTTTGGACTTGACAGGTAGCAAGTGTCTTTAACCACTGGGGTGCTTTGCCAACCCCACAAAACTAAAAAAAAAAAAAATGCTTTTTAAAAACACGAATTACTGTGTTGGTAAATGGGCATGCTGCAGCGCCCCTGGTCGGTCAGAGGACCACTGTGCTACCGTCTCCTCCTCCTCAGGACCCAGGTCGAGTGGCTGTCAGACTGCACAGCAGTAGCTGCGTCATTGGGCCACTGCCTTTTTCTAAAACAAGGTCTCTTACTGGTGTCTTGGGGGTCCCCAGTTTAGCTCTGCTGGCTGGTGAGCCCCAGTGATCCTGTCTTCATCTCCCCATTACTCAGCTCACAAGTGTGATACCAGACCAGATTGTAGACGCAGTCAGACTCAGGGCTGGCAGGTTCTCACCCGTGTGCGCCTGCTTAGCCTCTGACATTTGTTGTTGTTGCCTATGTTAAGCTGTTATTTTAAGGATATTTTAATTCTTTCTTTATAGTACTCCATTTTACTTCAGAAAATGCATGATTTTCCTGCCAAACTCATCCATTCACCCTTCATCCCATAGCCAGCTGAGGGTGACTTTATCCTAAGACCTGGCAGTGCTTGCCTGCCCATTGCAGGGCAGATGTGGGATGGAGAGCTGTGCTTGCCTCCCAGACCAGCCTGTGTGAGGAGTGTCCTTGTCTCCTGCTGTGGAGGTCCTATCTGGCTGGGGTGGGAAGGAGACATCACAGATAATGACGGGCGTACTGCTGGGCGGAAGCCAGGGGAGTGCTGTATCCCACATTCTCCCTGGGCACTGCCTGTAGGGAAAGGAAACACGCCCTTTCTTAGGGTGGTATGGTATGAGGGTCCAGCGTTAGAGACTAGAGGGAGGGTGAGCTAGATTAAGAGAGGGTGCCTGGCTCCCCAAATCTTTCTGCTCAGGACCACCCCTGGATTCCTGTTAAGTTTGTCAGCTGTTGATGCTAATCATCTGCTCTGCTTGAATCTCAGGCTTTTTAGAGCCCTCTGTCCTGGTGGCCTCTGGGAGCTAGATCGCTTCCCTTCCTCCTCCACTTTGTCACCTGCTTTTAGGAGTAGGTGGCATTCCAGATAGTTCTCAGCAGCCACTGAAGAAGTCGCTCGGGCGCCCCCTAGTGATGGGCTTGTGAGGCGTATTACTTTTCTCTTGGTTGTGATAAAGACACAGTAACTGCCGGGTGTGGTGGCGCACCCCTGTAATCCCAGCATTTGGGAGGCAGAGGCAGGTGGATTTCTGAGTTCGAGGCCAGCCTGGTCTACAGAGTGAGTTCCAGGACAGCCAGGGCTACACAGAGAAACCCTGTCTAGAAAAACAAAAAGACAAACAAACAAACAAACAAAAGGCACAGTAACTGAGGCAACTTAGAGGTGGGAGTTTGGGCTAATGCTCCCAGGTAGCACTAGTGCATCGGGGCAGCAGGAGAGTAGACGCGCTGGAGGAGCAGGGTGCTGAGAGCTTAGATCTTCAGCGACACACAGGAGACAGGCGGTGGAAGTAGGGTGAGGTCTGTGCTCTGGGCTGTCCACAGGAATATACTTCCTGAGTACATCCTTGACCTACCCACCCCGCGCCACCAACTGGGGACCTCAGGGACATTTGCGTTCAAATGAGCACATGTAGTTCATCTGTAGATGGTGTTTGTGTAAGTATTCCTGCTGAGTAACTGTCAAATCAGAAGTGTCATAGCCACATCCATTGTTAGGTTGGGCGGGGCCTGCCTTCTCTGTTGCATGTGGCATACAGCCTGGATCATGCTAGATTCTCAGGAAGTATTTTTTCCCCCTTGAGACAGGGTTTCTCCTGGCTGTCCTGGAACTCACTCTGTAGACCAGGCTGGACTCAAACTCAGAAATCCGCCTGCCTCTGCCTCCCAAGTGCTTGGATTAAAGGCCTGCGCCACCACTGACCAGCAGGAAGTATTGTTGAATAAATAAATATCATAGTTAATCTCAAGCCAAGCTCTGTGTGCACTGCCTCTTAGGACTCTGAGTTAGGTGTTTAATAGGAGGGCAGAATTTGCTGGCTCCAACACATTCCCACCAAGCAGCCTAGGTCATATTTCACATTTAGCATGGTGGAGCCTGGGTGTGAGTAGGTGGTGTCACCACTGCTGAGGGGCCAGGCGGGCTGTGGGGATACAGAGAGCCAAGAGTGCTCACATCTGACCTGAGGGTGTAGACCACGTCATCCTGGAAAGTTCGACTGCTAGGATGTGCAGGGCAGGGCGAGGGCAAGCGAGCTCCCCTGGGCCCCCTCACCTCTCACCTCCACCTCAGCAGCTCTTTCTTTGACATACTTTATTTTGTAGACAGTTTTTTCAGTTTTTTACATTTAAAAATGTCAAATTTGACAGAAGAGCTTAAAGCAGGACAGTGAATGTGTCCTTCATTCACCGGTGAGAGAGTATAAGACATTTCAGTGGTAGCTTCCACTATGACCGGTTGCTTGACCATCTTGTAGATGTGACACCCAGGTTCTTGAGATTGGAGCAGGTGTGTGCTTGCAGAGACTTTCAGCCCCAACTCTTCCTCCAGGAAGCTGGGCATTGCTGTGCTATGGGGTCTCATAGACACACTTGGCCTGCACTCTCGCCGCTATTCTTCTGAAGATTTTGGCTGTTCTGACACGCAGCTCAGGGCCTTCCTTTCAATCCTGCCTTTATGGTTACTTTTCCTCTGTGACAGTCCTCAGCCTTTGTTTTCATGAGCTTGGTGTGTTCGGAGGCTTGTTAAGAAGCTCTCATTCTGAGGGAGCAGATCCAGCACGTGCATCTGTTGGTAGAGCCCGTGTGAGCCAACATTACTGTTGGCCGGGCCGCTCTGCTGCTTTATGCATTGGCTTAGGGGTCTGCAGTGGCTGTGGTCCTTGCAGGGGTCTCCTTCTCTTGGTATGTGGGACCTTTTGGGGAGACCCTTGAGGGTTGTACCCTTGTTTCCAGGGTCTGGCAGTCAGTGTCATCTTTAGGGGTGGAAGGTACAGCGACAGTTGTCCAGGCTGTTGCTATGCTAGAACTCAAACTGTCCTTCCCTCTGCCCGGATCCTCTGCACCCGTGCACAGCGGTCCTAGGTTCCTCCACGCGCAGGTCTCTGAAGCGAGTGTGCCAAGCAGTGTGCACTACCGCTTTCAACAAGTGTCCGTCACGCTTTCACTCAGTCTTTCCTTCTGACACAGGTGGCCCGGGAAAGTGGCCCGCCACATATGAAGAATTTTGTGACCAGGGTTTCAGTTGGGGAGTTTGTAGGGGAAGGAGAAGGGAAAAGCAAGAAGATCTCCAAGAAGAACGCGGCCAGGGCCGTGCTGGAGCAACTGAGGAGGCTGCCGCCTCTCCCTGTTGTGGAGCGAGTGAAGCCCAGGATCAAGAAGAAAAGTCAGCCCACCTGCAAGGTGAGCGAGCCTTCCCCAGAAGCCACAGGCCAGGCCAGGCACCTGCTGTCCAACACACACGGGGCACAGTGGAGGTTACAGATGCCACACGGGAGCGACGGGTTGAGTACAAACGAGCGAGCCACCGAGTGAGTGGGTTGAGGAGAACTGTCGGGTGTCAGCTTCCCCTGGGGTTGGGCTTCACAGCCAGTTGTCTCCATGTGGAAGGGGTGGGGCTTTCTTGAGCCACCTTAGCTCAGGCATCAACGTGGAAGCTGCACTGCGGCACTACAGGGCCCACAGAGACTATTCTGAAGACTTGGATGCTTGCATGAAACGTAGTGGACATAATAAAATAATAATAATAATAATATAATAGATTAATATAATTATAGTAATAATAATAATAAGAAGAAGCCAGGCGGTGGTGGCACACACCTTTAATCCCAGCACTTGGGAGGCAGAGGCAGGCGGATTTCGGAGTTTGAGGCCAGCCTGGTCTACAGAGTGAGTTCCAGGACAGCCAGGGCTACACAGAGAAACCCTGTCTCAAAAAAACAAAAACAAAACAAAAAAAAAATATATATAGCATTGACCATGAGGACTGGAGAGGTGGCACAGCAGTTAAGGCCCTGGCTGCTCTAGCCGAGGACCTGGGTTCAGTTCTGAGTTCCCACATGGCAGTTCACAACTATCTATAACGCCAGTTCTGGGGGGATCTGACTCCTCCTTTTTATCTCCCTGAGCACCAAGTGCACATATGATATTGCAATGCAGACAAAACACTCACATACATAAGATAAAAATGAATCTTTATTCAAAACAAAATGAAAAAGTTGGCCCCTTTTCAGCACTAGAAAGGGACAGAACTTCAGCCAGCCACTCCTTTTTCATCTGCTGTGTCCTGAAAATGACTTCCATCATCCTTGACAGATGCCGTGGTGAAAGGAAAGAGCCTCTAGTGTCCCCAGGCTTGCAGTCCTCCTTCCCCGGCCTCACCAGGAGGGCTTTTAATTCATACTGTTGTTTTGTTTTTGTTACTGGGGATTGGCTGAGGGCCTCAAGTGTGCTGGCCAAGTCCTCTACCGTTGGGATGCATCTTCACATTGAGGGTTTTACAGAGGCTGTAAGTGGTTTCTGGGCTTTAGTGATTGAGTGCGCTAGGCATGGGTGCCCATGTAGTTCAGCAGCCACAGATCCTAGGGTGCCTGGCTCAGTCCTCCCTTTTTGTCATTCTTGCCCAAACAGTGTCGTCCTACAGCTCTTTACATGGCAGACCCACTATGTTAGTGTCTCCAGTTATGCAGGGAGTGACAGGTCACAGGCAGCACCAACTCAGAGCATCTCAGTATGGTCTTAAAGCATGCTTAGTTTTAAAACAGTTTTGACTCCAAGTGATTGCACCAACACTAAGTTTCTTTCTTGTGTCATGTCCTGGCTCTGGACTGGCTGGCTCTTTTCTGTGAGTAACAGCACATTGTTTTTCAGCTACAGACAGCCCCGGATTATGGCCAAGGGATGAATCCTATCAGCAGACTGGCACAGATCCAGCAGGCAAAAAAGGAGAAGGAGCCAGAGTATATGCTCCTTACAGAACGAGGTCTTCCACGCCGCAGGGAGTTTGTGATGCAGGTGAGCTGGTGGAGCTGTAGGTAGCCCTTCCCTGACCATGTCAGCCCTGATGGTTCAGACTCTGGCCGTGCTGCAGTTAGCTGTGCTTGGTGGTGTCCACTCTCAGCGGGTGGATCTCTTGAGTTCAAGGCTAGCCTGCTCTACATAGTGAGATCCTATCACAGAAACAGAGGATCCACTTGCAGTCTGCCTGAAGTGGCTGGTCTGGGCCCAGGAAGGTGTCTAGTGCTCTTTCAGTGCTTGGCACAAAGATGATGACTTTAGCAGCCTGATCCCCATCATCATGAACAACTTTGGTGAAGTGTGCTGGAATCTGACCAACAGCCAGCTCTCAGGAGAGTGGTATGGGAAGAGCGCCACTGTGCTGCCGCCTACATACATACTGTCTATAAATATGCTGATTGGAAGGGCTGTGGCACACATTTTCCATTTGTTTTTTTGGTTTTTTTTTTTTTGGTGTTTTAGATTTGGTTTTTTTTGAGACAGGGTTTCTCTGTATAGCCCTGGCTATCCTGGAACTCAGTGTGGAGACCAGGCTGGCCTCGAACTCAGAAATCTGCCAGAATGCTGGGATTACAGGCGTGCGCCACCACTGCCCGGCTCATGCCATAGATTTAACCTTTAAAAAAACTCTTTAAAAATAGAGTTTTAAACATCTCTAACTTGAATGTGACCATCACAGCAATAGTAGTTCCAAATCAGAAACACAAAGCCTTTTTACCATCCAGTTCAGCAGAGTCATCCCTGGGGCTTTGGGTAACTCCCAGCTCCTGTCCCGGTTGGGTAGAAGGTTCAGCCATAGGTCTCTGTTGGTGTTTTACACAGGTAAAGGTTGGAAATCACACTGCAGAAGGAGCGGGGACCAATAAGAAGGTGGCCAAGCGCAATGCTGCTGAGAACATGCTGGAGATCTTGGGGTTCAAAGTCCCCCAGGCGCAGCCTGCCAAGCCAGCACTCAAGTCAGAAGAGAAGGTGACTGCTGGGACTCTCTGCCAGGTGGCCTAGCTCCCTGCATGGGCAAGCCTGGGGCAAGGCTTCGTCTTCTCTGCAGTAAGCAGCCTGCCCGCTGGGCCTCCTCCATTGAGATTAGTGTTTGCAGGAGGGAGTTTCCTGTCTAGTTCTTCCTGTCCTGGGAGCCATCTGTTCTGTTAAGTCTCTCCTGTTTAGTCACTGTGGGCTGGATGTGCATTTCTGGAGGAGGCCCTTCTCTACCTCTGATGGGTAGTGGGATTGGGATGAACTGACCCAACTGTCACCTGTGCTTAAAAGGGTCTGCATGACCTAGTTTTGGGTCTGGCTTTGGTTTTTCTGGGACAAGATAGTATGGTTAATAGGCCAAATCTTGAGATCACATTTAGGATTCTTGTGTGAATTCTGAGTTGAATGTTACTGTCAGCTACCATTGTTGGCTCCAGCAATTGTCTTATTGGGGTCTCTGAGCTTCTTAGAGTTCTGCCAGTTTTATGACCAAAAAATAGCACCCACTGCCTGGAAGTCTGTGCCTGGGATTCAGCCGCTGCATTTGGAGTCTGGAGAGACCTTCCAGACTTCCCATTCCAAAACCATGTACTCAGAAGCACCCTCTCTCCGTGTCTGATGTTCTTGTGGAAGTACTGTTTTTGGATAGTCCAGTTATGTAAAGGGTTTCTGCCTAGCACCAGTGCAGACCCTACTTTCCCAATAGGCTGAACACTTTGAAGCCAGCATTTTCTCCTGGCAATGTTTCTGGTCTTGGGCACAGCGCCAGCCAGCTCTTCTCCATGTGAATGCTGTCATGGGGAGGAATGAGTTTGCCCTGTGGGGTTTATGATAAGACTGTCCACACAGACCCCAGCACTTCTCTGTTGTCTGGACTCACTGCTGTTTTTCTTTCTTAAGACTCCAGTAAAGAAACCAGGAGATGGAAGGAAAGTAACGTTTTTTGAACCTAGCCCTGGGGATGAAAATGGAACTAGTAAGTCTGGCCCTCTTGTCAGCTGAATTAGTGTGGCTGTGTGTGGCTCTTTTGAGTTTTCTGAAGCACAGGAGTCACTGCCTTCCTGTATGTGCTGGGATGGTGCTGGGGAGAGTGGTGCAAGTGGTTCTGTAGCTTCTTGGGTGGCGAGGGTGACTGGTGAGCTGTGTTCCCTGCAGGTAATAAGGAGGACGAATTCAGGATGCCTTATCTTAGCCATCATCAGCTGCCAGCTGGGATTCTCCCCATGGTGCCAGAGGTCGCCCAGGCTGTCGGGGTTAGTCAAGGACACCACACCAAAGATTTCACCAGGGCAGCTCCAAATCCTGCCAAGGCCACGGTAACTGCCATGATAGCCCGCGAGTTGTTGTACGGGGGCACCTCGCCCACAGCCGAGACCATTTTAAAGAGTAACATCTCTTCAGGCCACGTACCCCATGGACCTCGAACAAGACCCTCTGAGCAACTGTACTACCTATCCAGAGCCCAGGGATTCCAGGTAACTGCTGCTGTGTGGCCATCTCTGAACCTCTTCAAGTTCTTCAACTCTATTCAGGTTCTTCCTGAATAGAGTTGCTTCTGTAGTGTCCTCAGCACTACAGAAACCAGAAAAGGCGAGATTATAGGCTTAATCTAAGATTTGAATATACAGTGTATTTTTGAAGGTTTAGGATGAGAAGGTGACTTATCATATAAAGGTGCCTAATTCTAAGCCCAACAACCTTGAGTATGATTATTGGTGGAAACCAACTCCAGCAAGTTGTCCTCAATGTCCACACGCGTGCCATGTGCACACCCTGGCCCAGGAGGTGTGTGTGTGTGGCAGAGAAGTAGGCCAGGGCTGAAGGAAGAGAAGACACTTTTCCTTAGGAAGCATTTAAAACCCAAGCCACTAGATGAACAGGAGAACAGCTTCTGGAGGATTCTGGGCTGGGGCCCACATGCAAGGGATGTGCTGTTTTTTCTTAGGTTGAATACAAAGACTTCCCCAAGAACAACAAGAATGAGTGTGTCTCTCTCATCAACTGCTCCTCACAGCCACCTCTCGTCAGTCACGGCATTGGCAAGGATGTGGAGTCCTGTCATGACATGGTATGTGGGTCAGGAGGTGCTGAGGAGCTGGCACATCCCTTGAGTGTGTCAGTGGCCTGTGGACGGGCCTGATTCTTCACTTGAGCTCTTCTCTGGCAGCTAAGCCCCCTTTGGGGTGTTCTGTTCTAGGGAGGAATCAGCACACTTGAGCTTTGCTGTTCACTTGATGGGACCATAATGCACCCTTCAAGACGCCGCCTGATTTGAAGGGAAACATGGGAGTTTTATGTTGAGCTGGGCTGGAACATTCGTTGCTGCCCATTTGCTGGGGTTTCCTGCATCACACTGGTCTGTTCCCTGTGGTCTGACCACTCCTTCCTTCCACCTTCCAGGCTGCACTGAACATTTTAAAGCTGCTGTCTGAGCTGGACCAACAGAGCACAGAGATGCCAAGAACAGGAAATGGACCAGTGTCAGCGTGAGTGAACACACGCAGAAGGCGATGCCAGTGTGGGGGAGCATATGGGTATCCATGGCAGGCAGTGTTGGCGGGTGTGTGCACAAGGTGCCACCTCTTCACCCACTGTTGTTTAGACAGAGTCCTCCCCTAAACTTGAGAATAAGACACATTGCATTGGTGCTTTGCCTGCATGTATGTGTCAGTGTCAGATTTGGAGAGTTACAGCCACCACTGTCACTTTCTTCCTCAGACACAACACATGCATGCATCCCTCTTTGCTCTCTCCACTTAGCAGCATTTTCTAGGATGATTGTTATCAGTTCCCATACATGGGGCCTTGGGCTTAGCAAACTGCATTTTGGACGTTAGCCTTCATTTCAATATGTCTGCCATTGTCATTTCTTCCTTAAAGGTGCGGGAGGTGCTGAATCTTTTCTGGCCACAAACCATTATAAAACCCAACATATATACTGAAAATACTGAGAACTGCTTTGAAAATTTGGAATTTCTGATAACTCCAATGGGCCAAGACACGGTGGATAAAAATGTGGCAAAGAAGACGAGAAACTTCAGGTGGTGGCCTTGGTTGTGCTGGGCTGCTAGTGACGATGCCGTGCTCTGCCATCCAGAGACCAGCCCCAGCATCTCCAGTTTTTGTTTTTGCATCGTGACAGAGAAACGGCCAATTCTCATGCTGGCTTCTTCAGATACTTTGGAAAACCCGGACAGCCACACCAGAGAGGCCTTATAGCGGCCCCGGAGCTAAACGCACCAGAGAAAACCCAGTGCTTCCGACTCAGCTCTGCCACCTGTAGCACCACCGTAACCACGGCCTCCTCTTCAACAGTGATGCCTGTTAGTTTCCTTCTTTCCTTTGGTTGATACGACACTATGATTTTCATTTCAGTTTCTCAGTTGCATCTATTTACCAAGCAGATTAGAAATGCTATCAGCCATGTAACTGGCAAAGATCACAGCCCTGCTTGGTGGTGCATTCTGTGCCTCTGGCTTGGCTGGACAGTTCTGGACTTGGCACCAGAATCCTTGACTCCCTGCCCCTTGTATAAATTGGACAGCTTAGGACTTTTAATCTTTCTAGATCAAAGGATATGGTCCTTTTTAACTTTATTTTTAAGGAGCAGACTTTAAAATGAGCCCTGACCTTTACTGATTAGAACAGAAATTGTCAATAGGAGTGTCTCCTGAGGAGGTAGCTTTTTTACCACACTACAGGACATTACTTGTGGGCCCAGAAGACTACAGGCTGGTGTCCCTGGAGGGCCCAATACAGTCAATCCCAACCTCCAAGTAGGGGAAAGGAGACAGGCTTCCTGGTGCCGTGCTGGTGTGCACAGAGGCAGGAAGGCCAGCGGCCTGGCCTGGTGGAAGCACCGCGGCCTCAGGCGCAGCCCTGCTTCCACTCCTGGCTTAGCTAGAACCTTTTCACCCAGGGAATGTAAGTAAACTTAAGTCTTTCTTTGTCACCAATAAATGGTAATACTAAATTTTTTTGTTGTTAATTTATTTTCAAATGCCACTACTTCTAGATCAATCTTCTGGTTCATCCCCCTCCCCACCTTTTTTTTTTAAAGAAGAAAATATTTGTAATGCTTGTGTTTCTGTCTAGGCAACAAAAAACAAAAACAAACCCTGAAGATCTAAAATCTTTATATTAAACTATTGATCAATAAACAGCTACTAAGAAAGTCTTTTTCCACTTGAGCAGTAACTGAAGAAAGTGTGATATGAGAGAATGGGAGTGGCCAGCTTAAAATCTGGATTTACTTTTAAAGGGGGCGTGGAAGCCTGGCTATGGAATGTATATAAATGTGTAAGAATTGGAGTGCATGGCTGGCCCTGGCCTGCCCCTGAGCCACACCCAGAGTCACTACCCAGAGTCACTACCGTTTATTTCTTCACAATCTTTAGAAACAACAAGATACATTTAAACAGGATGGGAACAAAGCAGCTCTCAATCTTCCTAACGCACACGTGGCCTTTAATACAGTTTCTCATGTGGTGGTGCCCTCCGACAGGAAAGCTGTTATCACTACTGTGTTCTCACGACTGCTGTGACCCCACAAAGGAGTCATGGCCCACAGGCTGACAAGTGCTGACCTAATGAGCAAAGGCACTTGCACCAAGCCTGGCAGCATGAGCTGATTCTGAGGACACTACACTTAAAAGTGTAATAATCAAATATACCAAGTGGCCATGGCTCTGAGCACCACGGGAGCTCCATGCACAGCACACACATCCATGAAATGAAAATCACTTAAGCAGCAGCTTGAAAGGATGAACGGGAAGGTAAACACTGAATTTTATCAGTAAGAAATTGTCTCCAAAACATAACAGCTGCACCTGTGCAGTTTGCTCTCCTGAAGATCCGTAAGAGCCAAGCACATTAGAGGACTCGGTGAGTTCCACACATACAAGATCATCCCACCTTCCTGTCTTTACAATTATTTTAAAAGGGGGGAGGGGTAGGAGGAGCTAAAGAGATGGTTCAGCAATGGCCGCTCTTCCCTAGGTCCTGGGTTTAGTTCTCTGCAACTAAGTTTATGCCAGAAACACTTATATGAGGAGCTCTAAATTCCAGGGGGCTACATGCACCAGACCCCACCTGTTCAAGCAGAAAGCTAACTTAGTAACACCTACTGTGTAAAGAGGAGTAGCGGCGGCAGAACCTAAAACCATGAGATACCGGAGAGACAGCTCACTGACTCAGGTGCAGCCCTTTCAGAGGACCTGCCACAGTGCTCCCAGAGATATGACAGCCTATTGTGTTTTCTGGCCTCACCATGGTGCACATTAATTTACACAGGGGTGCACACAAAAAAGATAAAATGGTGGGGAAAAAACATAAGATTTGAAACTGGGAGTGGAGAGATAAATGGCTCAGCATTAGAGCACTGACTGCTCTTCCAGATGGTTCAGCGGGACAAGGCACTTAAATCCAAACCTGACAAACCTGGGCCAGTCCCAAAAGACTCATTGTGGAAGAAGACAGCCAACACAGGCACACAAAAGAAACGAGGGAAGGAGAAATCATTTGGTAAGCTATCCATAGTTTCCATAGCAACTGCTTAGCCTGTGACCACATGAAGGTTCAGGTTAAGTACCAGGAATAGACAGTTCCCCTTTAGCAGAATCTACAGTAAGGATGGATTCTAATCCCACCTACACTGCTCCACAGGTCTTGTCCATAGGAAATGCCTGCCCCAGCCAGGTAGCCCGGCAGCCTCTCCACAGTGGGGAGCACCGGCACGCTTCAGTTTGTGTGAATGACTGCTTCGCTTAGACTCTTCATGAAAACAGCAAAAACCACCATTTTGAGTTCAAATGATTTAAAAATTAGTATTTTTATGGAGTCCAGATGGGGAAAATAGAGAGATCTAAAGAAATTCCTCATTTTATCAAAGTTTCAGAAGCACCAAATCCTGTCCTGAAGACACTTTTAGATACACCTTTTGGGTTTTTATTGCTTATTACAGACTTTAACTATGAAATGTGCACTGCAAGTCACCAAGATCTTTTTACTTTTTCATATTTCCAATAAAAGTTTAAAGAAACAGACAAAAACACAAAGGACAAGAGAAATACAAGCTTCAGAACAAAACAATAGAAATTAAGTCTCCACAGTCAAGGTCTGCCAAAAATTTGAAGTAACCCAAACCGTGCAAATGTTCCCCAGAGCCCATGGCCACACACGGGACTGTAAATACTTGTCCCACTGAGGACGAACCAGACAAGTTATCAGTAATAGTGATGATCAAGACACACAATCTCATTGGCTTACAGCAATATTTACTGTCCTTTGTAAGAGTTTCTGACAAGCTCAAGATGTTGGAAACCTGTGATGCTTCAGCAGGGCTGTGCTCAGAAGTCCACATGGTTCCTAAGAACCATCCTCAGCCCTTGCATGGGTCAGGAAGAGTTCACAACAGGGTCACACTGGCTGCCTGCAGGTAACCTTGGAGATACTGCAAGGCTTCTGCATTGAGACTGGTGCTCACCATGGAAGGAACCTACAAGAGAATGAAACCACATGGTGTAGGAGGCTCTTGTGTGCATATGCAAACTGGAGCTTGATGGGATGCTGCCACCATGTGGGGAAAGGGCAGCCAGTCACAGTCCACTGGAGAGCCAAATATTGCAACTGATTTCATACTTTCAAAACATCTTGGCTTAGCCTAGCTGAGTGAAGGTACTTGTGATGTGGGAAGAGGTGCTAGGCACCAAGCCTAACTAAATTTGGTTCCCAGGACCCACCCATGCCTTGGAAGGAGTAAGGTGACAATTAGCTGTGTGACCTCTACATATGTCTCAAAAGAAGGTAGATGGCCCCTGAAAAAATTAAAGGTCTCCCACACATACATGTACACACACACACACACAAACACACACAATCCATAAAGAATTTCTGCTGTGCTGTTGTTGGTAAAAGGATTTTATGTTTTTTAGTTTATGGACAAACTCTTATTACATATCTCAGGCTAATATCAAACTCACAGCTACCTACCCATCTCATCTGGGATTGCAAAGATTCAACCCCTACCCATGTTTGGCAAAAGAAAAATTTTTTTGTTTAACAAAGCCTATACAAAGACTATTAAGTACTTACACATACTTATTCTAATAAAACTTGCTATAAAGAAAAAATAATTGATAAAACATTGCTAATTATTTTAACTAGGTACACCAGGGTTTGTCATGCTGTCCCCACGTGTGAAAAATAAAATCCATCAGATAGTATAAAAACTCTGAAAGACTAGCTAAATGCAATTAAAGGGCCAGTCTTCAACTGAAAACATATTAGTTTTTGAGTATGTTACCATTTTGTTTTCTGGAGACAGGGTTTCTCAGGTCTCAGGAGGTTGACACATGAAGACTACTGTGGGTTCCAGACCACCAGTGCTCCTCAGTGAACATAGTGTTGAGAGTTCTGCACTACTGAATAAAAGGCTCGCTATCCAAGGCTAACAGCAGAGTCAGTCTACTAGAATCCATAAAGTACTGTACAGTACTAGCCATCCTGGAACTCTGTAGACTACGTTGGCTTGGGGACCACCTTCTGAGTGCTGGCATTACAGGCATGTGCCACATCCAACATTCTCTCCGCTCCATTGGAGAGCAGGGTAACACTAGCTCAACTTTTGTCTTCCCAATCATGCCCCCAAGAGTCAGAATCCTGTGACATGTGACAGCACACACACTTACCCTTCCCGGACAAGCAGTAGAGAGTTTGTGAAGTGACTGTGCCAGATGGATTTTGGGGTTGTTCACCATCTGACCCACAGGGTCATGTTCCTTTTTACCAGCAAATGCCAGCTGTGAGAAGGCAGTCTGATATCCTGGTGTGTCTTCTATGTCAATAAAATGCTCTTCATCAGGAATGCTGTCATCTTCAGGCAACTCAAACAGGCCAATGAGGGATTGTAACAAAGGAGTCCTGCATTGGAAGGTGCAGACAAAACCAAAGCAAGGAGGCTTATGTCTGAAATCTCAGGTCTCAGGAGGTTGACACATGAAGACTGCTGTGGGTTCCAGACCACCAGTGCTCCTCAGTGAACATAGTGTTGAGAGTTCTGCACTACTGAATAAAAGGCTCGCTATCCAAGGCTAACAGCAGAGTCAGTCTACTAGAATCCATAAAGGACCCAGAAAGCTCCAAAGTGAAGTGTGACTGAGGAAGACACCCCAGAGGTCAACTCCAGAAGATGAGCATCCCCACCATGCTAACACACATGTGACAAAAGACAAAACTGAACAATAAGAGACAAACTATGCATAGTGGGCCACACAATCCTCGAAGGAGTATTACTTGGAAGAGGCTAGCAAAAAAAATCTTAGCCCGGGGGTGGTGGTGGCGCACGCCTGTAATCCCAGCACTCTGGGAGGCAGAGGCAGGTGGATTCCTGAGTTCGAGGCCAGCCTGGTCTACAGAGTGAGCTCCAGGACAGCCAGGGCTATACAGAGAAACCCTGTCTCGAAAAAACCAAATCCAAAAAACAAAAAAATAAAAAAAAAAAATCTTTATCAGACACAATCTAGATTGGGTTTTCAGAGGAGACAGATGGACATCTACACACACACACACACACACACACACACACACACACACACACACACACACACGAGAGAGAGAGAGAGAGAGAGAGAGAGAGAGAGAGAGAGACAGAGACAGAGACAGAGACAGAGACACAGAGATCCTCTGCCTTCAAATTAAGAATAGCTAGCCGGGTGGTGGTGGCACACGCCTGTAATCCCAGCAGCACTTGGGAGGCAGAGAAAGGCAGATTTCTGAGTTGGAGGCCAGCCTGGTCCACAGAATGAGTTCCAGGACAGCCAGAGCTATACACACCTGTCTTGAAAAAACCAAATCCAAACAAACAAAGCCCAAAAAACAAAGAAACAAACAAACAAAGAATAAAAGCTGTGCAGAGGTGGTACATGTCTATAATACCAGTACTTGGGAGGCAGGGACAGGTAGATTTCAAGTCCATTCTGGTCTATGGGGAGCTGGCTCACTGGTTAAGAGCACAGACTTAGTTCAAGCATGTGGTGGCTCAACCATCTGTAATGGGATCCAATGCCCTCTTTTGGTGTGTCTGAAGACAACAACAATGTACTGTTTTACAGTACATAAATAAATGTTAAAATTTATACATACATAAAATAAATAAATCTTAAACCAGGTCTAGCACTAGGCCTCTGGAGTCTGTGTAGGAGGACTGCTTTGAGGCCGGCTTAGAAAGCAGTATGAGACCTGGATGGAAGTCTACCAGTGAACCCAGAAGGGCTGCAGGTCAGGCTGGAACCCATCAGCTGCCAGTGGAGAAGCCAAGATCAGAAGACAATGGTCTCACCCCCCCATCACCCGCCCCAAGAGTGAGTCAGTCAATTGTGCAGCCACAGGAAAACAAACCCTTCCCCACGCTCTCGGCGGGAATACTCACCACAGCTTAGTGTACTCTGTGTCCATCATTGGTGGACACTCTGTGAGTAATTTGGTTATGCCAACTGCACAGATTTTTTTCTCCACATTTCCAGATACCTTTTGAATCTCTGGAATAATGATTTTTTCCAAAACCATTCCAAACATTCTATTAATAAAAGCAAAACAAATCTACTCAATAATAGACAAACATTATACTTAAGACAGTAAAGTAAATATAACTTATATTCATACTTAGTCACAGTTCTAAACAGTGAGAACACTCCCCGATATTAAGTCTGCCTCAGACTGACTGCTACGGTTCCTTCTGTCAGTGCTGTGCTGTGAACACCTTCTCTTAAGCAGAGTCTTTGCAGCTTTTGTGGGGAGATGAGGAGAAAAATTATTTGCTTAAAATGTTACTCAAAAATTGTTAATTTTTAAAAAAAAGTTTTTAAAAGTTGCTCAAGAAATGAAGAACATGGCTAAGATACAAAAGCAGAGCACCCGCCAGGTCGGCCTCGAGGCTCTGCCTTTCTTTGCTTAAATATCATGAAAAACATGAATGCTGCCGGTGCATTTGATCAGTCCTTGAATGAGTAACAACTCCTTCCAAGTAACTTCTCACATTCTAAATGATTCAGAATCCTTATTCCTGATGACGTGCAGAGTAGAGCAAAGGTGAGCACTCTGCTCCCTGTGAAGGGGCAGAGTCTGGCACATGAGCCTCAGATAGCCCACAATTCCTACTACCACAGCATGACTGATTTTAAAGTCAGTCTGCAATGGCTGCAGTGTTGTCCACAGAACTTCCCCTAACCCAGCCCCCTACTCATCTGTTAGCCTTCCTTGCCCTATGGGTCATACAACTAAACACATTCTTTTCACAAAGTCAGAACCAAATTTCACCAACTGCAAGGTTGTCTGTCACTGCTGCCAGGCTGTGGCCCCTGCACAAAGTGTCTCAGACACCGAGCAGAGAATGACAGAAGACAAACACTTTGAAAATGTGGACATCAGCTTTTCTATGTCCATACCGCCATACACTATCCCTAAACCAGAACACAACAGCCACCACAAACACACATACTGGGTTATATTACAGAGGTATAGTCACTGTCTTCTTATAACTAAGCCACAACTTACTTTGGTTGTATGCCATCAAATATTTCTTGTAATGCTAGTGCCCCATACTTAATGCAATATAAGTTAATAAATACTAAGAAACCTGTGGAGAGAAAACAAGAGTATCAGTAGTGACATCATTGAAATGAAACTTCCCTTCAAGTCCTCGGGGATGAACATGGACAGCGTCCGGGTTCAACGCCTGTCTCCGAGTCGCCCCCCCCAGAGAGAAGCCCCATGTTTATATCACAGAGCTTTACTTGAAATCCCCAACCTACACCTCTCCCACATACATTACTATTTCTACTGAAAATGTTTCTTTCCCTAAATCAGACGTTGGAACATAATACATTTCAAACTAAGTTAGTGTTTGGGATACACAATTTTTTTCAGGTACTCTATATGTAATGTTTATGACTGATAAGAATTTTTGCCCATAGCCAGAGTCTCAAAATTCGTGTCCCAACCCTTTCTAAATGACGTGCTTACTCTTGATAAACTTGGTGGTCTTGGAGTTTTGCAGTCTCTGGAATAGTAGAATGAAGATCTGCTTCCTGTACTGGTCAACTGACTCACTAAAGGATCGAAGAGAAGCACAGAGATCAGCTCGGTCCCTTATGAGCATGTAAGAGAATCTTTGCATCAGTGCAGAGGTAAGGGACTCACGGAGGCATGTGCTCTATTATACTGTTGAGGAGATAGAACCCTTGGTGATCGTTCGCCTTGGATGCAATCAGCTTCTGGAAGACGCCCAGCAGTCCCGGCTGCAACAAAGCAGATGGACAGTGAGTGCTCAGGAGGGATTGCCTGCACGGGCTCCGCGGGCTGCTCTTTTGGAAAGTGGCTCCTACTGGACAATGTGACCAGAGAAGGCAGTGGAGTGGTGGAGTGAGAATCGGGAGGCATAGGAACCAAAGATGACTTTGAACTTTTAATTTCCTGCCTTCATCCTCCAAAGCTGGAATTACATCTGTGTGCAACCATCCCAGCCTTTTCCAGCTGTTATTTCTTGACTATCAAGGGGGTGGGGATGACACCCTCTTACTGTGCGCTACCCTGGTGCTGTCTCAACTCTGTTAATTCTGCTTCCTGGGGGTGGGGGGTAGGCTGCCTCAGACTAGGAGTGGGTCACATCCACATACTCAGGTGATTTCATGTGAACCTTCTTCCCATTCTAACTGGTCAAATAAAGGCTAGAGCCTGTGATTGGGCAGAGGAAGGGTAAGGTGGGGCTGGAGCTTTTAGGGAGGAAAAGGAAAAGAAAAGAGGAGGAAGGAAGGAAGATGGAGCAGAACCACACGGTCTGGAGAAGCTGCAAATAGCAAGGGATCTCATAGCTGGGGAATAGAGCAGTATAGTCATAGACCTGCCCAATCTAGGCATATAGCTTATAATAACTGAGTTATATGTTTTTTGCATGGGCTTATTGGAGTTGGAGACTTACTTTCAACACCTTCTTACCACAATAAGCCACTGAAATTAAATCTTGAAATTAACCTATTGACCCTTATAGATATAATTACCAAATAATAGCTGATATCAATAAAGTACACATACCATTTTTATTAACCACATCTCATTTCATAGAATTATTGTAAGCAAAAATATTTAAAAACTGCTCCCCCTTGTTTTTCAAAATCTCTTGAAAAGCTAAGTTCTTTATAAGTAACCAGACTCACAATCTTGTCGGCCGCAGCGGTCGCTATTGTGCTTGAGCCCCGCTCTAAGAATGCCTGGAGCAGCCTCACGAGAGCAGGGATGTTCCCTGTTCGTTCCCAGAGAACTGGCTGAAGGAGGTGGGGAAACAAGGCCATATAGGAAGATGGGATATCATTTTTATGAGTTTCCAGAAGTAAAGACATCACTTGAAAGACGTATGGGATAAACTCTGTTGAAGAAATGAAGAGCTGTTAGCGGCAGCCAGCAGGGCCCTGGCACTAGGACAGGGCTTTCTAATCAGCCAATCGCTCACAGCATGAGGATAAGGAGGGTTTACCTTGTACATCATTTTGTAAGATCTCAGTGAACACTAGAAACAGAGCCTCCTCAAAATTCACAACAGCAGCAGGGTTGGCTTTGCAGGTTATTCTGATAGACAAGCATATTGCTTCAAACATGTAGTGGTTGAAATGAGGCTTGCTGGGATTCTGAAATAATAAAAACAGTAAAAGACCATCTCATCTCAATCATGCAAGTAACTATATTATATATCACCCAGAGCAGAACATGCCTGACCCTCCTAAAAACAGGTAAAATATTTGTCAGCTCCTTTTAAAACATCAGAATTAATGCTAGGCGTGGTGGAACACACCTTGAGTACTAGGCAGAAACAGGCCGATTTCCCTGAGCTCCAGGCCTATTCCGCCTATTCCATCTACATAGCTAGGCCCAGGTAAGCCAGGGCTACATACTGAGACCCTGTTTTGGGGGCTGTCCTGAATCTAGCTCTGTAGACCAGGTTGATCTTATCTATCCTCCTGCCTCTGCCTCCAGAGTAATAGCAGTAAACATATGTACCACCACATCGGTTATGAGACTGTCTTAACAAAATTAAATAGTGGGATGGCTGAAGATATGGCTCAGTAAATAAAACATTGGCTGATCCTGTAGAGGGCCTGGCTGTTTTCCAGCATTCATGTGGTGGCCTACAACCATCTGTAAACTTCAATTCTGGGGGATCTGACACCTTCTGACCTTGGTGGGCATCTGGTATGAGCATGGTGCACAGACACACAAACAGGCAAATACACACATTTAAAAAAAAAAAAAGTGGACTGAAGAGATGGCTCAGCAGTTAAGAGCACTGACTGCTCTCAAAGGTCCTGAGTTCAAATCCCAGCAACCACATGGTGGCTCACAACCATCTGTAATGGGATCTGATGCCCTCTTCTGGTGTGTCTGAAGACAGCACAGTGTACTTAGATATAATAATGAATAAACATTTTTTTTTAAAAAAAGTAAATCAGCATTAAGAAAGAAGGAAAAAACAAAACAGAAATAAACCTGTGCTTGTCATTTTATTTATTTGGGAGTGGAAGTGCATGATGAACCCAGGCCTACACACACTCTGGGCAAATGCTTGGTTACTAAGCTAGGTTCTTTACAGTTCCTTTGGAGCACACACGCCTCAGCATAGCTCTGTGAGTTGTCTCAAGCTCGTGTGTCCTAGGAGAGCCGCACTGTAGGCAGTGGCAAGGGCATGCTCTGACCCTGCCTCCGCTGAACCTTGCACACAGGCTGCCAATCCTCTACAGCAACTTTCGAGTTTTATTAAATAACAAAATCCTATTTTCTCAATTTTCTACAGAGTGAGTTCCAGGAGAGCCAGGGCTATACAGAGTAACCCTGTCTCAAAAAAACAAAAAAACAAAACAAAACAAAAACAAAAAACAAAAAAACACAAACACACACACACAAAAAAAACAAAACCAACCAACCAAACAAACAAACAAAAGAAAAAAAAAATCTCACTAGGTGTGCTTTTATTCCCAGTGCCATTAAAGTAGGTTGGTAATCTCTGCATTTGAGGCTACCATGATATATATAGAAAGATCTCAAAAACAAACAAAAAAACCTGACTGTTGCCCTTAAACTTTTATAAATTCAGTAGCCAAGTCTGTGTATGAATAAATAAAATTATTGGTCAATGAATTTTACTATTATTATTGTTTTAAGACAGGATTTCTCTGTGTAGCAAAGAACTTTACGTAACGGAAATAAACGCAAGGAAGAACAGACATGGAAGTCTGTCATTTTCTATAAACCATTAGTGCAGATCCTACCTTACTCCACTTAAAATAAATGCAGGGTGATGCACTTTCTTAATTTCACAGTGTCATCTGTCCATTTTGTTATGAGAACATACACTGTCCATTGGCTTCTGAGCCCACACTGACAGGTTGTACATTTCCAGCCCACTGTGGATCCCAGACGGTCTTTCACAAAAGTATACCAACGTGAGGACAGAAGAACGCATGGACCTCCTACAACACCTGGTGCCAAAGGGACTCTGAGCCCAGCAGTTTACAGGAAGTTAAAATCAATCCCATGGGCTGACAAGCTCACATTCTGCGCGCGTACACACACACAGAGCAAATGTTCATAAAAGGCAGGCTAGGTTCTTAGCTGGCTGTTACCTTACTAACAGCCAACAGCTTCTGTGTGAGCTGAGTGATCAGAGTAGGGATATAGGGGATGATGGCTTCTTGCAGGAGGGAGAAACTTCTCATGATAGCTGTAAAATATAAAAGCAGACAGACAGTTCAGTCAATCATTAAAATAAAAGTGACTGGAGAAAAGGGCCACTAATTCATCAAATAAAAACCTAAGGTGCTTAGGTATCTCTTCATACACTTAAAAGTATTTCTTTTGTATCAGGCTTAGGTGGAAAATACTAAAGCACTTCTACAAGACCCAAAGGTTAAAGAATTTAAAAGGGGACAAGGGAAATATTACTAGACGAGTAAAGAAGCAGACAGGAAGGAGCATGCAGTGGTCAGGACAGACATCCAGAACATTTAGGAAACAGATGTACTATTTTCTTTTAATTAGAAACCACTAGCAGAACCATTATCCATGGTCTCAAAGAAACACAGTCTCAGCTCAAAGGAAACTAAAAGAAAACGTCAGCTACCGATCCTCGTATCATGTTAAAATGCTAAACATGAATGCAGAGTCACATATACATCATACACTCCCTTAGGGAGTTCCTTTGGAAAGCGTGTATCATGATTTTGAAAACAATAGAGACCTCTGAGATGTGGCAGTGAGAGAGATTGCTCCAGAAGGAGAAGCTGGCCCCAGCCTTCCTGGGGCAGGCAGCACATGGCAGTCATTGCTCCAACAACCCCAGGGTTCCCTGCAGCTGGCCCTGCTCTACCACACTCAGCAGAGTCAACAGACACTATTTCATGAGCTAATATGAAATAACTCTGAAAATAACTCTATGAAAGGAAAAATTAAATTTTGCTACAGATCTAAAGTAAAACGTTTTTAAAAAAATGTTAGTTAACAAAGTAACATTTAAAAAAAAAAGCAGAACTTTTTTGTATAAACGGACAGTACCTGATTCTTGAAGTGTGGAACCTGATGTGTAACTACAGTGTTTACCTTGTAATCTGAGGTTAGATAGTTATGGTCTGAACACCAGGGAAACAGCCTACCTTTCATAATATATTCATTTTCTGAAGAGCCAGGAAGTGTGAGAGCTTTGAAAAGGTTTGTTAGCAGAATCTCAACAAACGGTGCGATTTCTGCAGCTGTAAAACTATAAATGAGAAAACAGCTTTCAGTCACTATCAACCCTCAGCTTTCCACCTCGGAGTGCCCTGGGCAAATACTACATCACACTTCTTGGCATAAGATAAGCCATCTCTCAGCACTGACAGGTGTGCGCACCTCTAGGAAGTAGCTGCTTACATGCGCTCATGCTAAGTTCCTAATTAGAAACAACAGGGTCAAGCCTGACTGAACAAATAAACCCACCAGGGGAGCTCAGTGTCCTCTCAATCCAGTCCTCTTGGCTCCTATCTACAGCCAGAGAACAGCGCCCACAATCAGGAGGAGGGTTTCAGCCACCTTCCTTTCTCGAAGGTGCAGCAAATGATTTCTGCATTTACATCTGGGCCTAAAGGTGCCTCCCAGGATGTGCCTTCCTCCTGAGTGGCCACTGAGATCATGTGTGCTCAAGGCTGGGTGAAGAACAGAGCCAGAGTCTGTGTTCCCTGTCACACTTGGCTTTAAGAATTAACACTGAAAAACGGTCTGAAGTCATGCAGAGCCCTCCTCTGCATCTCACCCGGCATCAGACCACAAGAGCTACTTTCCTGACACCCTAAGAATGATTCAACTCAAGTGTCTCAGAGCTGAGAACAAGAGCGTTAAGTGCAGCAGCAGTTGGGAGACCCTGCAGACACAGGCTGCCACACACAGTCTAAAGAAGCCTATTGCTTTACTCTCAATAAATACTCAAGTCTCCATGTTTCCCTCTCTCCTTTGGCTGCTAGAAGACTCCAAATAAAACCAGCAGGCTCATCATTGTACCAGGCCTCCTGATATACGTTTGTTTGTTTTCATTAACCTCACCATTGTTATTTTACGCTGCTCTAATTCATTAACAGAATGAGTCTATTTTGTGAGTTGTCTTACATCCTTTTGGAAAGAGAAGTTAAATGAATAAAAATTACACATATATTTCCTAAATACTAATGACATTATGAAAACATCCAGAGAGGTATACCCTCTGCCCTAAGGTAACGAGTACAGGGAGGACTCAGGAATCAAGTACTCACAGAGTGCTGTTGTTTGGCCCTCTCATGGTGAACAGCCTTTCCAGAGCATGTGCGGCGTAAGTGTGGACAACAATGCTCTCGGCCTCCAGGTGACTAATCAAGAGAGGAATAGAGACTAGAAGGTGCTCTTTTGGTACCTGAAAAATATTAACATATCTTCTAAATCCAATGCTACTTTTTAGTAAACAAAATGGAAAAACACTGCGATGACTTTAAAAACCAGGACCACACCTACCCCTGTTGTGTCATGAAAGGATACTGTTGAGGAGATCTGAATGGCTGGGTCCTCTGTCACTTTTAAAGAATATTTACTCAATGTGTGTTGAGTGTGTACTGTGTGCATTCAGGGGCCTGCAGTCAGATCCCCTGGAACTGAAGTACAGACAGGCATGAGCCCCTTCTCTAGACATTAGCCCTATTATTCCCATCCCCCCACAATTCTTTTCTGAACTCATATGAAGGCAGAATCTTAAAATAAGTGAGCATACCAAAATATTGATAAACAGCTTTCTACAATTTTAAGAACCACACTTTAAAATAATTCAGTTATTTTACATGTGGTAGTTAAAAGTGTGTGTGTGTTTGTGTGTTTGAGCACATGGAGGAGAGAGCACATCTTGCAGGAGACACCACTCTTCTATGTGGATTTTCAAAATTGAACTCCAGTTTCTAGCCTTGGCCACAGATGCCTTTACCAGCTGAGTCATCTTGCTGGCTCAGTACTGGAAGTATCTAACTAGATAGTCTGTCAAGAAAGATGGCTCAGAGATTAAAAACACTAACTGCTCTTCTAGAGGACCCAGGTCCAGTTTCCAGCATTCACACAGTGGCTCACAACCATCTGTAACACCAGTACCAGGGAATCTGATGCCATCTTCTGACAGCCAAGGGCACTAGGCACACATGTGGTCTACATACATATGTAGTAGGCAAAACACTCACACACACAACATAAATTTAAAACACCCTGTACTTCCATGTTAGGGTAAATTAAGGAAGTAAGTATAAATAGAACATGACTAAAGTTACAGAAAAGGTGAGGACAGTGGTACATATTTTTAAGGAGTATCTGAAATTTAAGTCAGACTTGGTCTCATGGTGAGTCCCAAGCCAGTCTAGGTAAACTGTAGGATACTGTTGTGAAGATAATGCAAAACCCAAATCAAGAGAAAAATATTTCCTACAGTGATTTATTTCCTTTCCAATTTTCCCTGAGGAGAAGCCTAGAAGCAGTAACACTTCATTGGCAACAACCCTGATGCCGTTCAGTGGTTTTTCCTGAGTTGCTGTTTTCCTTTGAGACAGGACATCCTTAAGTGGCCCTGACTGGTCTAGGCCTTGCTTATGGGGGCTATCCTGCCTTTGCCTCTCAGACTCCTGGGATTACGTGTATGGGCAGCCATAGCTGGCTTCGCCAGTGGTCTTTAAATTTCCACCTTTAGAGGGGCTAGCCAGGTCTAGGCAGGAAATGTACAATGTGAATCTGGAACATCTTTTCATTTGAGAAAAACTCTCAATGACTTTAGAGTCTGTATCAAGAAGATACAGAACCTACATGCCAGAGACCTGTTAGCCAAAAACAGGCAGCGAAAACATTCTAAAGCCCGAATAAGGAAGATAACCTGCAAGACTATGTTCTCAGCCGGGCAGTGGTGGCGCACGCCTGTAATCCCAGCCCTCTGGGAGGCAGAGGCAGGCGGGATTTCTGAGTTCGAGGACAGCCAGGGCTTTACAGAGAAACCCTGTCTCAAAAAAAAAAAAAAAAAAAATCCAAAAAAACCCCCAAAAACAAAAGAATATGTTCTCTATAGAGACAGATAATATTATCTATTGACAACATTGTAGTAATGTTAAAATACAGCAAAAATCATGAGGGTTATATTTTGGAAGTAAACCTTAGAATATGCAAAACATCAAAATGTTATATAAGGGTTGATGATAGCTTTTCCCCTGAACCCATTGATAACCTACTATTTCTAAAAGTGGATAGCTGTCATTGTATGCTTTAATAACACAAATAATAAAACATGAATAATATGACAAAGTACATCCATGACGTATTTCTCCTCTCTTGGGAGAAATCAAGCTGCCAGCTCCAAAAAGATGGAAATACAGATGCTTGAGGCCATGACCGACATCCACCCCATCCACACGGCAGGCAAGAGAGGACTGCTCCATCCGCTTGTCTTCTGACCTCTGTTCCTACACTGCGGCATGCCCATCCACCCCATACATGTATTAATTCAAACCAGACTAGAGGATCCAGACACTACCGTGAGGACGCACTAAGCCAGAAGCAGAATGTGCACACTGCACTTTATGTGGATCATCCAACAATAAGGTAAGTAGAGCTTACTCCAGGGCAAGGCAGGACACACCAGATAGGAGAACTAAAGCCACCTGTGCAGAGTTCCGGTCAGTCTTTTTTTTTTTATTAAGTTTATTTTATGCATATGTATACACCATTGCTCTCTTCAGAAAAAACCAGATCTCATTACAGATGGTTGTGAGCCACCATGTGGGTGCTGGAAACTGAATTCAGGACCTCTGGAAGAGCAGTCGGTGCAATTAACTGCTGAGCCATCTCTCCAGCCCAGGACCATCTTTAATACAACTATGAAAGAACACGAGATACAAAGAGGACTATATGGATCAACAACACATCAGGACACTTCCGTAGCACGTGTGAGCCCGTGGCTTCAGTCCTCAGGACAAGGGAAAAAGACAAGATAATTAAGGGAAATTAAGTATCACATGGAATCACAGGTTACTAAAGAATTTTTTTGGCTAGATGTAGATGTCCAATATTGATTACACAGTAGACTAAAGAAGTCGCTACATAAAACAAACTCAAGGTTGGGGACAGGGGGGTAGTACTACTTACTTGATTCCTAAAAATCATAATATATTTGATACCATCAGCTTTAAGCACAGGAAACTCATTCACTGTTTGAAAAAAACAAACACAAAAACCACAATTACTTAGGATCTAAAGATTACTCACAAATGAGACATCAGAGCTTAGACAAGCTACTCCTGGTCAAGTGACCAGAGCTGGCTGATGTGCATGAATGTCATTGTCCCAACAATTAAGTTGTCTGAACTCAATTCACTCAGCTGAGATTTACTTTCAATTCCTCTAGAGAAAACAAAACAAATTAGTGATGATAAAATACTGGTCAACATTAACTATAAAGCCAGCAAATGAAACTCATTAGAATATTGCTGAACCTCATGTGGAATTAAAGGCATGCTCCACCATGTCTAGCTATATATAAGCCTACAAAAACTGTTAAAAGAACTATCTCAATTTATGTTAGCACACACTCAAACACAGAAAAGTTCCTTGCCATCTAACATCCTTTGAAACTAAATTTGATTTTTTTTTTTTACTTGTTTTTGGAAATAGAATCTCATCTATCACCATCTGGCCCTGAACTTGTCTTGTTGCTTTTCAAAGTCTCTGAACTATTACTCCTGCCTCAGCTTTAAAAAGGTGGGATTGCTGGGCCTTGGTGGCGCACACCTTTAATCTCAGAACTTGGGAGGCAGAGGCAGGTGAGTCTCTTTGAGTTTGAGGCCAGCCTGGCCTACAGAGAAAGTTTTAGGACAGACAAAAAAAATTAAAAAAATAAATAAATTAAAAAAAAAAAAAACCTGCTTGGAAAAGCCAAAAAGAAACAAACAAATAAAAACATATTCTTGCCGGGCTGTGGTGGCGCACGCCTGTAATCCCAGCACTCTGGGAGGCAGAGGCAGGCGGATTTCTGAGTTCGAGGCCAGCCTGGTCTACAGAGTGAGTTCCAGGACAGCCAGGGCTACACAGAGAAACCCTGTCTCAAAAAACCAAATCCAAAAAAAAAAAAAAACCCACCCCCCCCCCAAAAAAAAACCCACAAACAAACCATATTCTTGTCAAGTTAGTTTTACAGACAGCAGCAAGGGAACCATGTAATAATTGCCAATAACATGAACAAGATAGAGCCCCTGAGTTACTACTGCAAAAAGTGAAGGTATAACATTTAAGTTACAGAAAAGAAACAAACTCACAAAACTCACCATTATTTGATTTTAAATCAGGAAGTATGTGATTCACAAAAAATTCAGTTAGGTTTACAAGTTCATTGGCTTGCGTGATTCCATGCTGAAAGTAAATACATGACAGTAAAATAACAGTACCAGAAACAGGACCAATTTCAGTAAGGCACATCAAAGCTGGAGATGAATACTTCATTAAATAAATCCTCTATTTTATGAGTATGAATGTTTGCCTTCATGTATGTCAGGTGCTGATTAAGCCAGAAAAGGTTGTCTAGTTCCATACAAGTTACAAATGGCTGTGACCCAGCATGTAGGTGCTGGGATTTCAACCCAGGTCCTCTAGAAGAACAGCCAGAGTTCTTAACCACTAGGCCATCCCATCGTTCCATCCAGCTTTTCCTTTTTCTTTTTTGAACCAGGGTCTGACTATGTAACCCTGGCTAGTCTTCAGTTCAGGGCTGAAATTCTCTCCATCCCAGAGCCAACACACAACCTCCTAAAGAAAGCAGCTATGTCATGTTCTATACAAGATCTCTACATGAGTCCGCGGTGAGCCAGCTCACCTACATGAACACTGTGAAGAGTTTATTAAGAGCAACAGGCTCCATTAGCAGAAATACATCGTTTCTTTGAGTCCTGTGGCTGCCAATGTGTTTCAGAAACAAAGCCACCAAGAAAAGCTGTACCTTCTGTGTTTGGGCTTTCGATGCCAAAGATGTAACAAGGTAAATAGCTGCGTCTTTGTGTTTCCAGTTGACAGAAGGATTTTTTGCATATTCCTGGAGCATGGAATTAACATAACCAGAGAAGATTCCTGTCACAGGACCTTCAAAAAATTTGCATAATCCTCGTACAAGATCACAAGCAGCCCTGCGTCTAGTATCAATATCTATAAAACCGAAAGAAAATGTATCTTGGGAAAAAGAAACAACCAGTCCAGAAACTATCAGCAACACACAAAAAGAACCTATTTTTTCCTCTAAGATACGGAAATAAGAATGAGGCTAAAGTGGTCATACTATCATAAATCCTACAGAGAATATTTTGACAAGACAGAGGTTTAACACTTCTTTGGTTTTGTTTTCTAATAGGGACTGAACCCAAGTAATCAATGTAAGAATTGATATGTAGGATGAGTCTCTAAGAACTGAGTTTTTGAGACAGGATACCATACAGCATGAGCTTTGCTGCGTATGGTGTGCCCACACATGTATGTTCTATGCATGCAAAGATATTCTGTGTAGTCCGGCAGCGGTGGCTCTCACACCTTTAATCCCAGCACTTGGGAGGCAGAGGCAGGTGGATTTCTGAGTTAGAGGCCAGCCTGGTCTACAGAGTGAGTTCCAGGACAGCCAGGGCTACACAGAGAAACCCTGTCTCAAAAAAAAAACAAGACAAAACAAAAGATACCAGAAGTCAATTTAAGTATCTTCCTTAATCCCTTTACACTTTGAAAAAATTTTGTGTATATATGTTAGTGTGAGAGAGGAAGGGGAGCTTTGGGAGGAGGGAGGGAAGGGACTGACTGACGAAGTGGTAGGGTTAAAGAAGGAACACATTCCTAATAAAAGCTGAAAGTATAGTCTTAGTTACTTCTCACATTAGCAAGACAAAGCTTTATAATTGGCTGGCTAGGTGACTATTAACTGAAAACCCAAACATACCAGAGCCTTCCAAATCTCTCCTTATGTACTCCTCAGAATTATCTTCAAAGGCTTCTTCATCGGCAGCTGAAGAGAAAGGTGGTCATTTAACACAGCTTCCAGAGAACACAAGCTATCAAGTTCTACACCCAAGCCAGCAAAACAGCTTTGTTTTACAAGCAAAGTTTTCTTTCACTGTGACAGCAGAGAATTGGGCAAACTATAGTTGTAATAAAGAATAAGGCTCATAAGCTACACTTTCACCTCCAGCACGCACAAGTTCAAGCATTGTTCTAGGAATATCTTCTATGTTGCCAATAAAGACATTAAAACAAAACCTAACTATATTCACTATGATTTGATAAATCATTTTGGTAATAAAAACATGTAGTAGGGTAGACATTATCAGAATAAAGATATATCCTTCAACTGTGGCTTAAAAACCCACAAACAGAACAAATGTCACATTACATTATCCTTAGGTTCCTTGCCCTGTTGCAGCTGGTATCTGAGAAGCCTTGGGCAAGTGATGGACAACACAATCCTGAACCTGCCTAATCAAGAGGCAGAAACATGGGCTCTCCACTTTAAACAGATAAGACAGGATCAACCTTCAAGCCAACTATTTAAAAACACTTTACTTTAGTGAAACATTAAAAAATACTTATAATACTAAAATTAAACAATTTCAAGAATTGGAGACTTTATTTCTCAACATTTTTATAAAAGAAAACCCCACAACACAGGCACACACGTACACAATCATTGCAATGTTACATTTTCTACCTTTGTATAGAAACCACGCAATAATGAGAGGCCACAAGTTTTATCTGGCAGTTTAAAAAGATTAAATCTTATAATCAAAAGAAGTCATCTTGTTAAGTTGATGCTAAAGCAAGAGGAGGAATGCAGACCGAGCTGTGGTCTTATGACCATCTCCACGGCTTGTCCACTTTAAAGAACAGCTTTTAGTCCCCTGAAAACCCTTTCCACTTTGCCATAATTACCTCTAAATTCCATGTTAGGCACAATAACTTTTTCACAGATACTTGTCAGCGTGTTCTGGTCCTCAAAAAGATTCTTATAATGTGGTCTTTCGCAAACTGAAGCCAGAAATTGAATTGCATTACTTACCAACTGAAACAAAACACAAAAATAAGAATGTATTTAAAAGCAACACTAATTTATTTCTTGTATGAAACAAACAAGTAAAGAATATGATGTCTCACCCCTCATCTTACCAAGTCATATTTAACCTCTCGCCCTGTTGTAACTAGTAAATTCCAGATAGCTGTGACAAAGCGGGGGAGGTACCGCTGGAACTCTTCGTCATATTTCTGTGCATAGAGCGCGGCATTATCACAGATCTGAGATTTTAAAAGCTCCAGTAAGCCTGCTTCCTCTTCATCCTTACATGAGAGAAAAGACAAATCTCAAATAGGCATGCACCACAAGACTGGCCCAAAATAATTCTTGAGGAGGACAAAGACTGGCGATATTTTAAATACTCACATCAGTCTGTAGGAGCTTATTATCCAGTGTCAAGAGGGTATGAAAATTGTTCATCCAAGTTTCCATATTATCTTCAAAGAATTCAGGAAGATCCTGAAGAATAACCACGGACTTGAGACTTTTGGTTAAAATGAACAGATTACTTTAACCAATTTCCCAATCATGCCAAACATTTGCCCACATCTGTAGGCTCAAGTCCAGACTTTAGTCTGAAAATTCTACTTCACCTGCAACTGTGGCAGTGGAATTCATATGCCTCTGAAAAGCACACCACAGTTCAGAGTACGTAAGTCTGGTCCCACCCACATAGCGGCTCACAGCTCCTTGTGATCTCACCCACTTCCAGCCTCCACAGGCCCCATAAACAACAAACACGGCACACATTCAGGCAAATATATTTTTAAATTAAAAAAATGTAAAAATTACATAACTATTAACTTTTGCCCCTGTGTGCATGTGTTCACACATGTGTAATCTGGGAGCTGACTTTCTGCTTCCACCATGTGTACCCTGGAGTCACAGTCCAAGGAGCACTTCTACGTGCTTTGCTATCCTAATGGCCCTCAGAAACCCAATTCTGTAATGCTGTCAATAAAACTGGGGAGATGATGAAGAAACAGCTGAGTAATTTTTAGTCCGCAGTTCCACAAAGCAGCTTGCAATTGTCTACAACTCTGGTTCTGGTGGCAAGCTACTTCTCCAACATCCAATTTTAGAAATTTTATTCAAAGCAGTTTTCACTGTGGGCCTGAGAGGGAGAGAGAAAGGCTCTGGCGGCAGTGAAAACCAGCAGCTTTGCCAGATGCACTAGAACGCAGCCTTTCCCTAGCTCTGTCACCTCCAAGAACTAGTAAAATACAACTCTGGGGTGTGTAAAGCATAGAGAAGAAAAACACCCCTACAAAACAAACCATACAAAAGGATTTACTTCCTTCTAGAACCAATGCTGGGAACGCAGCCTAGTCAGGTGGACTGTGTATTTAAAGAGGAGACAAAGAACAAAAGCAAGAAACCAAACAAACTTACCTGAAAGTTTAAACTGTAGAACAATTTTGAGATCAAGATCAAGGAAGAAAAAAGAATCCTCAGGGCAGAGGCGTCATTGGCATGGGTACTGCACAGTTCAATGGTGGCCTTGGGAAGAAATTTAGGAACATGGCTTTAGTGAATCATAAGCCAGCATGCTGAGCCCTGTGAGATTGCTTTATACTATGCTGAGACTATTCATGTTTCTTCTCCAAAGGAACCCTTTAAACAGTAGCATATATTCACTTAAGTGATTCTGAAAAATAAGGGTATGTATTTTGATCTGTTTGTAAGAACTAGTAAAGAACCCGTATTCTAACACTGACTTCATTCCCTCACCTATGTGCACACATACAACAAGTAAAACAGTTTGAATATGCACTCATTAAGAAATTCCTCAACTGCCACTGAGGGTGTCTTTAATCCTAGCATTGTGAGGCAGAGAAAGGAGTTTGGTCTATAGAGCAGTTCCAGGACAGCCAGGGCTACATGGAGAAAGTGCCTCAAAAGACAAAACAAAAAAGGAAAGGAAAGGAAAGGAAAGGAAAAGGGAAAAGGGAAAAAGGAATAAGGAAAAAGGAAAGGGGGTAAAAAAAAAAAAGAAAAACAATTCTTCTACCATTAGTTAGGTCACTATCCTAGCTGTCCCAATGGTTTTATCTAAACAATGTTCTGCTTGCTTCGACTTCTGAGTTGGAGAGTCTACAGAAGCAGAACAAGGCAGCACAGGGATGCGTTTGGGAGCCAGAGCTCTGAAGAGAACAGGGACTCTTACTCACAAGGACTATGACCCTAGTCTGACTGAGTTACAGCAGGGTGTGGTCAGGCAAGCGTGTGCTCCACATACAAGCAAGAGCACTCCAAAGTTCCAAGGAAGTCTGAGCTACTAGGAAGAGAAAATCACACAAAAAAATTGGAGTAGGATGGGGTTGGAGCAACAATGACATGCTTGAAAAGGGTTCGATCTTCAGCAACATATACACTTGTTGGGGGTAAGGCACGTACGTATGTAACCAGCTACTTGGGAGATGAAGTCTGGATCATCACAAGTTCTGGGCGATCACTGGTTACAGATTAAGTTCAAGGCTAGTTTGGCTCTACAAGACTATCTTAAAACAAATAAACAAAAGCTAGGTATAGCATACCTCATGCCATTAATACCAGCACTCAAGAGTGCAAGGGTCACTGAGTTTGAGGCCAATTTGATGTACATGCTAAGTTCTAGGCCTAACAGGGCTAAAGAGTGAGATTCTAAGAGGGGGAAAAATGTGGTGGCACCTAACTTTAATTTTGGGACTCAAAGGGCTGATGGATCCATTTGAGTCTGAAGCCAGCTTGGTTTGTATAGCAAGTTTTAGGCTACCCAGAGCTACTTCGAGTAGAAGGCTGTGAGATGACTCAGTAGCTGGTTAAGAGCACTGCAGTGGATAAGAATCTATACTTGTAGGGAATCCAACAGGCTTACACAGGGTGCACAGACATGCAGGCAGGCAAGATATTCACATACATGAAATACAGTAAATAAATCTAGACAGAGACCCTGTCTCCAAACACGTTTGTTCTCTGGCCTCCCAAACCCAATGTGCAAAACAGAAGTAGTAAATGACAGAATTTTTGTATGTTAACCCCTGATGGGCAATGATGGCTTGCACACCTTTAATCCCAGCACTCAGGCAGATCTCAGGCAGAGTTCAAGGCTAGCCTGGTCTACAGAGTGATTTTCAGGACTGTCAAGGTTCCACACAAAAACCCTGTCTCAACAAAACAAAACAAAACCAAAAAAATAAAAAACTCAACACAAAGAACACAAAACCTAAAACCCACAAAATACCAAAACCTAAAACCCACAGAATAACAAAAAGCTACAAACAGAACAAACTTTCCATACTTTGTACACTCCTACTATGTGAGCAAATGTTGCTTGATTTATTCTAGAATTTAGAATGAAAAATATGCGGGGCCGGTAGTGGCGCACACCTGTAATCCCAGCACTCTGGGAGGCAGAGGCAGGCGGATTTCAGAGTTCGAGGCCAGCCTGGTCTACAGAGTGAGTTCCAGGATAGCCAGGGCTACATAGAGAAACCCTGTCTCGAAAAAAAAAAAAATAAATAAATAAATAAAAATACACAGTAAGGTTTTTCTCAACTGGAGGCTTGGTCTGTTGCTATGAACTGTGATGTGTAAAGCTCTAGGCCTACAGTGAGTTCTCCTTTACCAGCTTATGTCGTGCAAACCTCGCTCCTTATTTAGAACACTGGTTGAATACAGATGCCTACAGACTATATACGTTGTTTTGATTTTTGAAAAATGTTACTCTACCCATAAAAAAGCCTAAGTTTGGGGCTGGAGAGATGGCTCAGTGCTTAAGAGCACTGACTGCTCTTCTGAAGGTCCTGAGTTCAAATCCCAGCAACCACATTGTGGCTCACAACCATCCATAATGAGATCTCACTCCCTCTTCTGGAGTGTCTGAAGACAGCTACAGTGAACTTAATATAATAAATAAATAAATCTTAAAGAAAATAAAGAACCTAAGCTCTACAGTTGAATAGTATTATTACACAACCAACCTCTTTACAAGCAGGGAATGAAGAACCTTCCGCCATCACAGGAGTGAGCCGTCAGCCCTGCTCCCATTTCACTACTTACATTTGTGTGATCTTGTTCAATTCATTAAGAAAAGGAGAGTGAAGTTACATTTTTTAAAACTTTATATAATTCTTTTTTTAAAAAAACGATTTATTTATTTCATGTATATGAGTACACTGTAGCTGTACAGATGGTTGTGAGCCACCATGTAGGTGCTGGGATTTGAACTCAGGATCTTCGGAAGAGCAGTCAGTGTTCTTACCTGCTGAGTCATCTCTCCAGCCCCTATGATTCTTATAAACACCAAGAACACACTAAAGAAAGTAGTTTTGTTCTAAAATATTCTAAAATATTCCTATAAAAACAGGGAAGCAGAGTAGCTTAAGGTGTGTCCAACCAGGCAGCTCATGCCTTAGCATGTCCACTTTGGCACAGGGGGGCAATTCTTCTCAAAGAAATGCTACACTATCAAACAAGTTTTTTAAAAAAAAAAATCTCAAAATTTATACATGTACTTAAGCAATGTAAAATACTAGGTGATTTTCGAGATATACCATACCTTAAATAGATTAGTCAAAGGCAAAGCAAAGGCATCCAAGACAAGTTTAATTTCAGTCCATAACTCATTTGACTTGAACTCATGGCGGTATCTAGGAAATGGAGAAGTATAAGTTAAGCATTGTTTGTTGTTCAAAGACAGATGACGGGCACCGTCAACCAGAGGTTTCTGAAGGCAAAGTACAAAGAAACATCTAAGGAGCTCACAGAAACTCGGGCAGTGTCAAATTAATGCTTGAGAAGCAAACTCCGAGAGCTGTGCAAAGATGTACACACTCAAGAGTAACACGGTACACAGCAGACACGTACAAGAGAAAGTATACTAAAAGATAAACTTAATACCTTTTAAACAGTGAGTGTGCTGTACGAAGAACTCCATTAATGACATGGAAATCTCCACTCTGAAAGCGATTCACCATTTCTGTCAACAAGTCAGGCCATTTCTGAGGGAAATCTTCTCTGCCAATAATGCTAATAGCATCACTCAACTAGGGAAGGAAAGGGTTAATGAGCAGAAAGCCACAGAGCGGAGAACCAAGCCTGGGCTAGCCCAGAAGGAAGGGGCAGCACCTGCTTCTGAATCTGCTCGGGGCTGCTCAGCATCAGGTGCACGATGTTGGCTTTGATGGCTACTCGGTCACCTTCGCAAATTTTGTTTGGTTCATCTTCAACCTATGAGCAAATATATCAACAAGCAAGTGACACCGGACCCACTCTCATGTCCATAGGAGCTTACAGATCAAATACAACTGACCGCTACCAAGGAAAATGGAGAGATGCAGCTGTTCTTCAGTTTTCAAGAATAGTCACAGGACCGGGCGGTGGTGGCGCACGCCTATAATCCCAGCACTCTGGGAGGCAGAGGCAGGAGGATTTCTGAGTTTGAGGCCAGCCTGGTCTACAGAGTGAGTTCCAGGACAGCCAGGGCTACACAGAGAAACCCTGTCTCGGAAAAAACCAAATCAAAAAATCAAAAAAAAAAAAAAAAAAAAAAAAAAAAAAAAAAAAGAATAGTCACTGGTTCTCCCTCTCTCCTCTCTCCTCTCTCCTCTCTCCTCTCTCCTCTCTCCTCTCTCCTCTCTCCTCTCTCTCTCTCTCTCTCTCTCTCTCTCTCTCTCTCTCTCTCTCTCTCTCTCTGTCACTTTTACAAGACAGGATTTCTTTTTGTAGCCTTGGCTGTCCTACAGCTCCCTCTAAGGGCTTGCTGGCCTGGAACAGAGACCAGCCTGCCTCTACCTCCTGAGTGCTGGGATTAAAGGCATGTGCTACCACTGCCCACTGCCCACTGCCCTGCCATACATTTTTTTTTTCAAAGAGAAGCACAGAGATGGACACCTGTAATCCCAGCACACCCGAGACTAAATGACGGTTTCTGATACAATGTTGAGTTTCAGGGCTAAATTGTCCCTGTGACGGTTTGCATATTCATTTTTTTTTTTTTTTTTTGGTTTTTTCGAGACAGGGTTTCTCTGTGTAGCCCTGGCTGTCCTGGAACTCACTCTGTAGACCAGGCTGGCCTTGAACTCAGAAATCCACCTGCCTCTGCCTCCCAAGTGCTGGGATTAAAGGCGTGCGCCCAGTTTGTATATTCTTGGCTGCCATGCTCCTGCCTTGATGATAATGGACTGAACCTGTAAGCCAGCCCCAATTAAATGTTGTCCTTATAAGAGCTGCCTTGATCCTGGCGTCTGCTCACGGCAGTGAGCCCCTAACTGAGACAGTCTCTGAACAGACAGATGAAGACGGCTCAGTGGGTGTGAGTGCTTGCTTGCCAGGCAACCATGAGGACTAGAGTTTCAGTAAATCTCTGCAACCCATACAGAAGCCAGACTTGTAGCAGAAATACCTGTAATCCTTAGCACTCCAGTGAGATGGGACAGAGCCCTAGAAGCCAAGGCCAGAACACACAGAAGAGAAACAAACAGAACAAACATGTCTCAAACAGCAGGAAAGGGAAGGACCAAGATCAAATGTACTGTGGTGGCACTCATACACATATGAGCCCACAGCACCCAAACACAGAGCTGACTGTACAGCTTATATAAAACACTTAGATAGTTTACCCAAAGGCCTAGATTTAATTTCAAGGATTGAATAAACTAGGCATGGTGGTGTGTGCCTATAATCCTATCACTTAGGAAGTAGAGGCTGATGGGCTAGGAGTTTAAGGCCATTCTCAGAGATAGCATATTTTGAAGCCACTCTGGACTACATGAGAACCTTGTCTTAGAAAAAAAACAAAAACAAAAAAAAACGGGGGCTGGAGAGATGGCTCAGCAGATAAGAGCACTGACTGCTCTTCAGAAGGTCCTGAGTTCAAATCCCAGCAACCACATGGTGGCTCACAACCATCCGTAATGAGATATGACACCCTCTTCTGGAGTGTCTGAAGACAGCTACAGACTACTTACATACAATAAATAAATAAATAAATAAATAAATCTTTAAGAAAAAAAACAAACAAACAGAAAACAAAGCTGTGGCGGCACAAAGTATTTGACCTTAAGACACACACTCTCTCTCCCTCTCTCTTATAAATATATATATATATATATATATATATATAAATCACCTTTAATCACAGCAGGAGGCAAAGGCAGGTGGATCTCTATGAGTTCAAGGCCGGCCTCTGTGTCTACACAGAGAACTTCAAACCAGCCAGGGCTACAAAGATCCTGCTGTAAAACAAATGGATGAATGAATATCTTAATTACTTTAAAATTTACATTTTTGGAATAGGATTTCACTGTGCTGCCCAGGCTGTCCTTGACCTTAGTGTCCATGCTTTAACTGGGAGTACCCAGACACAACAGATACCCACCTTTAACCTAGTTTATTTGTTTAGACTGTCTTCACATCCCTGGTCTCCCCACTCACTTAACAGTCTGAATTATGACGTTTGAGGATGTTCTGTGGAATTTAAATGAAGTAACAGGCATTTTGGAAGAAGAACCTGTTCATCATTAATGTCTGAATTTATATAAACCATAGAAACACACACAATATTTGACTGTGCATTCCCAAAATACTTACAATTCTCCAATTCCTTTTTATATAGTTCTTGAAGGTTACTGAAGCACATACTTTAATGACATTATCCTGTGACTTTTCCAGTAATGTTAAAAGCAACAGTGGGTAATTCTGATTCCCTTCTACAGATTCGAGAAATTTCTCAGCTGTAAAAGAATTTTCATGTTAGACTTATAATAAAAATGTTCTCACTCTATACCTATAATGAACTATGCCTATATTTAAAGTATAAAAATACCAAAAAAGGGGGAAGATTAGATGACAAATAACGATTATCTGAGCATGTGGGAGGGTCCAGGACAGCCCAGGCTACACACTGGGCTTTTTGTGAATTGGAGCTACACAGTGACATTCTCTCTCATAAACAAAACAAACAAATCAGATACATAAATAGAAACCAACCAGTACAAAGATTAGAACATCTTTCTACAGGGTAACAGACTCATTTTATCCATTAAATGGTTCACACTTGTTAAATGAAATGACTCATTCAATTCTCCACATCTACCAATCAATAGTCGACTCAGGTGATCATTCACCCAAACCTGCAGCTTCCCAGGAAATGGGTAGATGGCACTTAAAAAAAAAACAAACAAAAAAACGATTGATTATATGTAAGTACACTGTAGCTATCTTTAGACACCCTAGAAAAGGGCATAGGATTTCATTAAGGATGGTTGTGAGTCACCATATCCTGAGTTCAAATCCCAGCAACCACTTGGTGGCCCACAACCATCCGTAATGAGATCTGATGCCCTCTTCTGGGGTGTCTGAGAACAGCAACAGTGTACTTATATATAATAAATAAATAAATCTTAAAAAAATAAATACAGATGTAGACAGTCTAACAAGTGCAGGGTCCTGGTAGGTATAGTCAGATACACACGCTGACAGTGCAGGTCTCATATCACTCTTTGAGAAATGTGCTTCCCAGAAATGGCAGTTTATTTCTATACTGTCCTGGGGCTTTTTATAACACCCTTAAAAACACACATTAAAAAATAAGTTTTAATAGTGTTAGCATAGGCTTTCTGGGAAATTCTAAGAAGATTAGAGCAATTAATTTTTCCTTATCTAGGAACACATCAGGGACATTAATGTGACTCTCAGAAAAACAGACTGAGGCCAGGGAGGTGGCTCAGCTGGATAAGTGCTTGGTGACCAAGCATTACAAACCTGAGCTCCATCCCCAGCATCCACATAAAAACAGGACACAAGAGAGCATGTCAGTTATTCAAGTAAGCACAGTTCTCTCTACCTGTGGCTTGCTGGCCATCCAGTCTAACCAAATCAGCGAGCTCCTAGTTCAGAGACCATGTCTCAAAAATCATCACTAAGAGCAGTCAGAGAGAGCCCTTGCTGCTCTTCCAGATGACTCAAGTTCTGTTCCTGCCACCAATGCAGCAGCTTGCTACCTTTTATAATTCCAACTCCTTGGGTACCAGGAACACATGTAGTGCATATATCCACATGTGGTGCACATACATACACAAAGGCACTTACACACATAAAACAAATCTTTTTTAAAAAATATACCCAATATATTAACCTCTGGCTGCTGCATGGGCTTATTTTCATGCATGTACGCGCGCTCACGCATGTATGCGCGCGCACGCACACGCATGCACACACACTCAAATTATAGGGGATGATAAAGAGGATGGTAGCCAATATGAGGAGTGTATGAACTCAAAGTACATTACATACTGGTATGAAATAGCTTCAAATAACACTGTCCAATAATTAGAGAAAACAAAAGACAAAAAACAAAAAAACCCCACAGACTTTTCTATAGGATGAGGCTAAAGTTATAACACAGATGTAGTTCTTGGCACTGGATTTCTTTTACAGTGAACAAAGAAGTAACAAGTAGGGGTGGGACAGACACAAAGCACCCATATTCACCTTCTGTTTATTTTATACAATATTTCCTTCCACTTATGACTCAGATCTTCTGAAGACAAATCATCTCTGTGAGCAGAACATTATTATGTCCTGAAGGTCAGAGGCACTCTGCTTCACATGGACTCTAATAGCAAGAATCATCACTGATTGCTCAAAACCTTTCTGACCTCCACATTTCCCAAGTTTTTTTAAAGCTGGTTACCATCATTTAAAAATGAGGGTACTTCATATTGATATCCTCATTCTTCAAGCAAGGTTGCAAATCTGACCATACACATTGGCCAGTTAGCCTAGTGGTAAGGTATCCCAAGCCGTTACTTGCTCTTCCTAAGCTGCTAGTCTGCCTGGTGAGGCTCCCTTCACTTACTTTTGTATCTGAGGTTAAAATTCTAAGTTCATACAAGTAACTCTAGGACTTAGACAATGTTAATTAAATCAAACTACCAAGGGAAGAAGAGAATCATAGTCCTTGATTTCAACCATTTAATCACCTTTTGGGAATTATCCCTATCTCGAGGACTTAACTTAAACCAGGCCTGAGAACATAAGCAAACATATAGCTTTCTTTTGAATTTACAACCAGGCAGACTGCACAGAAGGTGTCTGCTATGTGTCTCAAGAATCAATCAATCAAGGAACAAAGACACCCTTACCTGGACGTCTAATGGCAGGATCAGGATCCAGGGTTTTCTTTAAATACTCTGTTAGTGTCTGCAAATTTGCATCGCTGAGCTCCATGACTGAATCTAAAATTAAAAAAAACAGAGTCTAAATAAGCAACTGCTTGAGGACAAAGTGAGTAACATAAATGACCTCCACATGCCACAGCACACATGCTTCCTACCCATGCCACTGTGCACACACGAAAGTAAAACATAAAACAAAGAATGAACAAGGCTAGCCGGGCGCATGCCTGCAATCCCAGCATTCTGGGAGGCAGAGACAGGCAGATTTCTGAGTTCGAGTCCAGCCTGGTCTACAGAGTGAGTTCCAGGACAGCCAGGGCTACACAGAGAAACCCGGTCTCGAAAGAAAACAAACAAACAAACAAACAAACAAACAAAAAGAAAGTACAAGGCTGTTGAGAAAGCTCAGCAGGTAAAGGCACTTGCCACACAAGCCTGGTGACTTGAAAGCTCAATTCTGAGAACCTACACTTACAAAGGTAAAGGAGTCCTCAATATATATCGAGTCCTCAATATATACACAATAATGTTTTTTAAAATGTAAATGTTATGTTTAAAAAGCTTAATATGGACAGATCTCTAGGTTCCAGGCCAGAATGGTCTATAGAGTTCCTAAACAACCAGGAAAACACAGGGGCTGGATAGATGGCTTACTGGTTAAGAGCACTATCTGCTCTTCTAGAAATCCTGAGTTCAAATCCCAGGAACCACATGGTGGCTCACAACCATCTGTAATGAGATCTGATATCCTCTTCTGGCATGTAGGTATCCATGCAAATAGAGCACCCATATTCATAAAATAAATCTGAAACAAACAATAAAAAAACCCAAACCAGCCGGGTGGTGGTGGTGCACGCCTGTAATCCCAGCACTCTGGGAGTCAGAGGCAGGCGGATTTCTGAGTTTGAGGCCAGCCTGGTCTTCAGAGTGAGTTCTTGGACAGCCAGGACTAGAGAAACCCTGCCTTGAAAAACCAACAAAACAACACAAAACAAAACAAAATACCCCAAACCTTAATACCATCCAGAACCCACAAAAAAGTGGAAAAAACTATACACTAAACTGTCCTGACAGCCACACACACACACCATGGCATATGATACATGTTCTGTCTCACCTATCATACACACAAAATGAATGTAAAACATTCTGTTTAGAGTTGATGTCTTAGACATCAACTTTTAGACACAGCCATATATACCAGCCAAGGAAATGGGGACAATGTAGCCTTTTCTAGAATCTCATATTCCAAATTATCCTTAGGTTTCCTGAGGGGGGAAAATTCTCTGTAAATGCAATAAAGCTAAGTAGGAAAATTTCAGGGACAACATGATTCAAATTACATTAGCAAGTTTACATATATCTGAAAGTAGAAGAGGCTGAAGAGACAGCTCAGCACTGGCCGCTCTTCCTGAGGACCTGGTTTCAATTTCCAAGACCCTCATGACAGCTCACAACTCTCTAACTCCAGTGCTAGTGGAAATGATACCTCTTCCTGCCTCCTTAGACCTGCACACACAGTAAACAGACACATACTGGTAAGACACTCATACACCTGAAATTTAATCTAGGAAAAAGACCAAAGGAAAATGCACTCTAAGGGTAAGGAGTAGTATGGATCTATGCATGTGGTGGACACAGGGGATTTTCATTGTCTTTGAGTCTCCTCCATCTTTCTAATGTCCTACAATTATTTTATATATTTCATACACAACCACAAAGTTTACGGTTTTTTTCTTATTATCTACTTGTTTATTTATTGAGGAAGGGTCACATTTAGCTCAGGCTTCAAAGGTCAAGGATGACCTTGAACTTCTCATTCTGCTCCTTCCCAATGTTGGATTACAGGTGTGTGCCGTCCGCCATGCCTGGTTTAAGCAGTTCTGGGACTGAACTCATAGTTGGTAGATACAGGCAAGCTCTCTACTGACTAAGGGACATCCGCAGCCCCATTTCCTACAAGGTCTCAACGGATTGTTATGGCTGACCTGGAACTCACCTCCCGCCCCAGCTTCCAGACCAACAGGGAAGACTCACTTAACTGCCAGGCACCAAACATGTAATCCATGTCTGCAGTCTCAAAACTCCCCACATCAATAAAATGAAAGGATTTTATTTTCTTACAGACATATAATTTCTCTCCAGTCTCAAAATCCCCCCAAATCAATTAATGGACAGGAGTTTGTTTTCTTTATGTGGCAAACGTCTGGCAGCAAATGGCCTTCTGGGCCAGCAAGATGGCTCCAAGGGTAAACACACCTGCCAAGGGCCTGATGGCCAGAGCTCCTTGCTAAGCAGCCACATGGTGGAAGAACCTACCTTACAAAAGTGTTCTGACTTCCACATGTGCACATGGCAAGTAAGTACCCACCCGACCCCACAAACAATAAACATGATTTTAAAAAAATCTTGGCCTAGACTGTCTGAGACTTCAAATACAATTTTTAAAGATCTAGGTTTCACAAGGAAATAATGTGGCTGGAGCTGGTGAGACGGTGAGTGAGTAAAGTTCTTGGCCTGTATGGAAGGAAAATAGACTCTGCTCAACAACCTCTACGTGTGAATTGTGTCGCACTACCCAATAAATAAATAGGGGGAAACCTGTGTAAGTGATACCCAAGACCCCACTAGGTATGTGGTATACAAAGTTATGTTCACACACACCCAAAAAACCCAAATTCTGAAAAACATTTATCTTCTGGAGTAAGTTGCCAAAGGAATCGACAGACAGCATCTAATCGCTAGAAAGGTACAATAAAGACTACTGGACTATGAACCGGGTTGGGGTGGGGCACACCTTTAATCCCAGCACTTGGGTGGCAGAGGCAGGTGAATTTCTGAGTTCAAGGCCAGCCTGGTCTACAGAGTGAATTCCAGGACAGCCAGGGCTACACAGAGAAACCCTGTCTCGAAAAACAAAAAACAAACAAAAAAAGAGGGTTTATTACAAGGGAAGTCTGAGCTTGAAGATGGGTGGCCAGATGTCACTTGAGACATGGATTATGACCCACAAGTTTTATAACACAACCTTGGGATCACCTGTCTCCCACTCACAGTGCTGGGTGTACAGGCATTTACATCCCTACCTGACTTTTACATGAGTGCTGAAGACTGAACCCAAGTCCACCCCCTCGAAAACCAGTCTTGGGGGTGGAGAGAAGGCCCCATAATTAAGAGCACTTGATGCTTGCTCTAGTACCTTTCTACTGCGGTAGTAGATACTGCACGTTCAAAACCCAACTTGGGGAGGGAAGGCTCTATTTCATCCCCACTGTAGTTCATTAGGCGGGGGAGTCAGGGCAGGAACTCGAGGTAGGAACCTGGAGTAAGAAGTGCAGCCCAGGCCAGGGAGGAGAGCTGCTTACTGGCTTGCTCAGCCTGATTTCTTTTTTTTTTTCCTCTATATTCTTTGTTTACATTCCAAATGATTTCCCCTTTCTCGGTTCCTCCCTCCCCATAAGCCCTCTTCCCTCTGCCCATTCCCCAGTCACCCCCCCTCCCATTTCTCTGTCCTGGTACTCCCCTACAATGCTGGATCAAACCTTTCCAGGACCAGGTCCCTCTCCTTCCTTCTTCTTGGGAATCATTTGATATGTTAATTGTGTCTTGAGTATTCAGAGCTTCTGGGCTAATTAATATCCACTTATCAGTGACTTCAGCCTGCCTTCTTACACCACCCACGACCACCTGCCCCAGGAGTGGCACCACCAATAGTGAGCTATGCCCTCCCATATTAATCATTAATCAAAAACATTAATCCCAGAGACTTGCCTGCAACAATCCCTCTTCCCAGATGACTTAGTCAAAGCACTGCTGTAAAGTACAATCTCAGCTCAGCTCCCAGAGCCCACACTGCAACAGCCGCAGGCATCTGCAAGTCCAATCCCAGGGAAGCTGATGCCTCCTTCTGGTTTCCTCAGGTATCAGGGCACACACATGGTGCACATACAAAGGTACATAAAGGAGAACACTCATACACGTAAATGTTAACACCTTTTAAAGTCTTGAGTAGCTAAAGTCTTAAGGGTCCTCAGTTGAAAATAAAGATGAGGAGAACAAATATTGTTTCCCAAACATTTCACAAACACCCACAATAAAATGTCCCAAGATACATGTCTTTTTGTCTACTGTACTAAGAGAAGCATTTCTGAGGCCTTCCTTGCATCTGGGGAGAGGGAAAGGAATCCAATAAATGAAAACTGACATCTTAAGAGATTAATTTACCATCTGCCCCTAAGTTTTTACATATCTATGTATATTTGTGTATCTCTCTGTAAGTGTCTGCTTGTATGCGCACATAAGTGTAGACGGAAGCCAGAGGCCACTGGATTCCCTGGAGCTACAGGCAATCTGACCCACCTGTGGGTACTGGAAACCACCCGTGGGTCTTCTGCAAGATCAATACATGCTCTTGAATACTGAGCCAGCTCTCCTGTCCCCCAAATTTTACTATATGTATTTATTATACACACATGTGCCATAGCATATGTGTGACAGTCAGAAGACAACATTCGCAGGAGTCAGTTCTCTCCTTCCACCATGGGGACCCCAGGGACCACACCCTGGCTGTAAGGTCAGGCAATACATCCATCCATCTTGCCTACCCTACCCTTGGCTTTTTTAAAAGAACAGTTACTAAGCACACTTCAGGAGAACTGCAGGCTGGCCAGTAACTTGAGCACCTACAGCCTCTCTGCTTCCTAATCACAGTAATCTACCACTTTGTATCAAATCCGAACTCCTTACACAGCCCACAAAGCCCTGCACTATCTCACTTCTTCACACAACTTGACTTGGATTTTCCTAAAACACCCCAAATTCCAAGTTTATTTCTGTCCTTGAGTTTTTGATTCTTGTTCCCCCCACTTTTCCCTGGGATAGTCTCTGCTCAAATGATATGTCTTCAGAGAAACAGTCTTGATTTGTCACCTCTGTCACTATCTGTAATAAATGAATTCATTCATGGTCTCCTCCAATTAGAATGTGAGCTCCGCAGTGAGACCTTGTCCATTTCTGATTCTTCACTATATTCCCTGGGTTACAAGGAATGAAGTCATTAAACAAATAAAGCAACAAATCAATTCCACAGTTAAAAGTACTGTTCTCTCAACCACCCATTCCTGTGGAGAGAGTGGCTTCCCAAACCCAACTAGAAATCCAAACAGCCAGGGGGGAGAAAATTCCTTTGCACAAATGGAAAGGTGAAGAGTTGGGTGTAGTAGCCTACACTTGTAGGAAGATGAATCTCTAAGTAAGACCCTTTATCCAAAACAGATGACAGTCAGATAGGTAGATAGAGGCCTTCTATGTCTTCATAAAATAACAGCATTCACCATGTGGCACGGAACCCAGCACTAACAAGTTAAAGAACTTACATTGGAGCAGATGAGAAACAAGCAGTAATTAGCACATATAAAGTCAATGCTACAGAGCACATAAAACTGGGTGATGTGAACAGCGGAGAACTGAGAACTCCTCCCTAAGAGGGGAACTTGAAAGGCAGGGAGGCAGCCTCCACAAGATCTGAGGTCAGCTGCTTCTAACATCATGAAAGGTGGGGACTTAGCATGCAGGGCAGGGGAAGGAGGGGGGGCGCTGAAGAGATGGCTCAATGGTTAAGAGCACCGACTGCTCTTCCTGAGGTCCTGAGTTCGATTCCCAACAATCACATGGTGGCTCACAACCATCTGTAATGGATACCCTCTTCTGGTGCGTCTGAAAACAGCTACAGCATGCAGGACCGGACCGTGAATACTTAAAAAGGGCCAATCATGGAGGCTATAGTGTTTATGGAGAGACGGGTATATGCAAGTGAGGAATCTTAAGTTTGAGGAGAGGGTTAAAAAAAAAATTAAAAATGCCATTTCAACATGCGAGAGAACACAGGTTCCACCCCCAGCATCACCCAACTATTAAAAAACTAGAAATTTCGCAGAGGCAACGACTAGCTCTGAATCACACTCCTAGGAAAAGACTCAAGTGTGCACGGATTAATTATCCAACTCGAAAGCCAGTGAGCCCCAGGCACGGGAAACACCATTTGACTGTAGGTTCGTTACGTCCTAGGGGCACGAACCACACAGCCAGGTGAGACCCCGAGGGCCAAGTCCACTATGGTGGAGGCCGAAGTCCCGCGAAGTCAGAGTGGGCGATCTCCGGCCTCTTTCAGAAGCACGGACCAGACCGGCTCGGCCGGGTCAGGCCTCAGCGCGGAAGACCGCTCACGTTGCGGGCCCCGGCGCGCCGAGAACGGACACGCGGGTTCGACCAATCAACAGACGCCTACGGAGAGACGGACGGCGACATAACCAGTTAGAGCGCCGCTGGAAGGGAAGGGGCGGGAGTTCGAGAAGCTCGCGTGAGGCCGAGCCTCAAGCTGCCCTGGCTTCCCGGAGCGGTCGGGCCCGGCTCTGAGGCGGCGTGCGGGGAAGCCCGGGCGCGCGTCCTCAGGCAGAGGCCCAGAGCCGCTTCCCAGCGATCGTCCTCCTCCTCAGCCGCGTCCCCGCAGCCACCTTGCTCGCTCTATTGCCTCACCTCGTGGGGACGCCGAGACCGAGGAGGGAGTCCCAAGCGAGAGCCGCAGCCGACACTACCCACTCCAGCCGCTGCTCCGCCTCACATTCAAACCCTGGCAAAATGGCGCGGCGGCGAAGGTGGCGGCCACAGCGCATGTGCGAGTGAGGCCGCGATGTGGGGTGGGGCCAGGAATGCCTTGGCCCCACCCCGGCTGCAAGGGCCAATCGGAACCAAGGTTCGGTTCTGCAGTGACGTCACAAGAGACCGTGCCTTTTGACGCAGGCTTCTGTTTAGGGTTTCTTTCCTCAGACCAAGGCAGGTTCTGCTGATGGCTCCCAGTGGCTTTTAACTGTTGGTGGAATGCGTTCGTTCACGTCAGCGAGAAGGGAGAGAGCAGAGCGTCTGTTCTAGGACAAGCAGAATAAACGAACGAGTAAGGATTTCAAGCTAGGGGATAGCTCGTTTGGTTTAGTCAGTAATAGCTGCGCAAGCAAGAAGACATGAGTTCGAATTCCCAGCACCCACATAGAAGCCAACCTGCCTGCAATTCCGTCCCTGGAGAGGCAGACCCAGGAAGATCTCTGGGCCGTACTGTCCAGCCAGTGTAGCTAATTGGTGAGATCCCGTTTCCATAAGAGAGCCAGCCTTGAAAACTAAAAGAGGGGAGCAAGTGAGGAAGACAACCCCCCATACACATGATTTTAGAAGTGTAAAATGATTTCAGAAACTGATCACCATGACACATGGCACTTGAGAGGCAGCGGCAAGAGAATAGCCCTTTATTTGAGCCCAACATGGCCTACACAGAAGCCAGGCATAGCTACACAGTGAGAGCCTTTCTCAAAAATAATAAAAAATAAAATAAAATATAAAATAAAATTCTTTCAGTCGATGTAGTTGGTGGCAACTTAAAGATAACTGGGATGTTCAGTTGGCTCTTGAACAAGAGAAAACTTAACCTTTTCAAAAGCCAGGAGACAGTCGTGGCAAGCACTGGGAAGAATAGCTTGATCGAGGCTGAGGCCTAGTGCAGTGTCTGGCATGAGACCAGGCTGAGGAGGAAGGGCCTCAGCAGCTGCTCAGCGTGCCTTCTCTGTCCCTGCCAGCTACAGGCTTACCCCACTTTACAGCACAGATATTTGTTCCTACCTCTCCATGGTCCAGTTGTAGCTGGCTCCCTTTGCGTTTTAGCCAGTAAGACACAGGCTGCTCAACTTGATGTGAATTCCAGGTAACAAACACTCATTTTTATAATAGATATTTCATGGGAACACTTACCCTTAAATTGTTTAGCACATTAAACTGGGTATTCTGTATCTTATCTAGTTGGCTTGGTTTCATTATATCATTCTGAGCTAATTTATGTAACAGGAGGGGTACATGTGTGAAGTCAGTTCTCACCAGCCTGTGGGTCCCAGGGATTGAACTCTGGTCCTCAGTCTTGGCAGTCAGGGCTTTTACCCTCAGCCTTCCTTTATGCTGTCTGCAAGGCGTGTAAGTTTCTGGAATTCATTGTTGCCCACTAGCAGCCCGAGGACTCTTACAAAGAGCTTAGGGCTCACTGCTCTTCTGCAGAGCTACGCCTGCAGCACTCAGGACACACCAGCTGATCAATAAAGAAGTACTGGGGGGGGGGGTTGATTGGTTTGGTTTGGTTTTGGTTTTTCAAGACTTGGGGAGGGAGAGCAGTTCTCCCTGTAGCCATAGCTGTCCTGGAACTCACTCTGTAGACCAGGCTTGTCTCGAACTCACAGAGATCTGCTTGACTCCATCTCCCAAATGTTGAGATTAAAGGTGTGCCGTACCCACCACCACCAGGCTGTGTTGCTAGGTAATTTTTTTTAGATTGATTGATTGATTGATTATGTATACAACAGTCTGCCTGCATGTATGCTTGCAAGCCAGAAGAGGGCACCAGATCTCATTGTGGATGGTTATGAGCCACCATATGGATACTGGGAATTGAACCCAGGACCTCTGGAAGAGCAGACAGTGCTCTTAACCTCTGAGCCTTCTCTCCAGTCCAGATAGATTTTTTTTTTATTTTTGGTTTGGTTTTTCGAGACAGGGTTTCTCTGTGTAGCCCTGGCTGTCCTGGAACTCTGTAGACCAGGCTGGTCTCAAACTCAGAAATCCACCTGCCTCTGCCTCCCAAGTGCTGGGATTAAAGGCATGCGCCACCACCGCCCAGCTAGATAATTTTTTTAAAGGTTAACTTTTTTTTTTTAATTTTCTGTGCACCACATGCATGCAGTGCCCAAAGAGGCCAGAAGAGGGCATTGTTTCCCACAGAACTGGAGGTCACAGATGCAAGCTGGAAACTACCTGAGTATTCTGGAAGAGCAGCCAGTGCTTTTACCCTCAGAGGAACATCTCTCCTGCCCCTCCCTGGGTGTTGGGTATGCACATCTGTATAGGTGAAATGTTGTTTATACGTAAAGAAAGGCCCTGGATTTTGTTAGAAATAAGTTCAAGGTTCTCAAGAATGAGACCACCATTCCATTTGAAATGTTTTAACAAGGCAAGACTTTACATTGATCTAGACCCTAGACTAGAACAGTGGTTCTCAGCCTTCCTAACACTGTGATCCTTTAATACTGTTCTGAAAGTTGTGGTGACCTCTCCAATCATAAAATTATTTTTTGTTAGCCGGGCGGTTGGTGGCACATGCCTGTAATCCCAGCACTCTGGGAGGCAGAGGCAGGCGGATTTCTGAGTTCGAAGCCAGCCTGGTCTACCGAGTGAGTTCCAGGACAGCCAGGGCTATACAGAGAAACCCTGTCTCGGGAAAAAAAAATTATTTTTTGTTTTTATTTCATAACTGTAATTTTGCTCCTGTTATTAATATAATAATACAATGTAAAATATCTGTTTTCCAATGGTCTTAGGTGAGCCCCATGGGAGAACAGTAGTTCTAGATTCTAGAGTGCATTGCTCACAAAGTGGAAGAACATTTTCTGATGCAGGTGGGATCGGTCATGTCTTTTCGCCATTGGCTGGTGTCTGACCTTACACCTCTCGATTGGCTAGTTCCAAGAGGAAATGAAGAACTGACCAAGGTGGTACCTGCCTTTAATCCTCATCAAGGTCAACCTGGTCTACTGAGGAAGCTCCTGGACAGAGGAACCCTGTCTCAACAAAACAAAACAAAACAAGAAAACAAAAGACAGGAAGGAGAGAGGAAAGAGTTGGGCTCTTTATTTAAGTTCCAAGAAAAGCCTGGCAGTGGTGGGCACACCTTTAATCCCAGCACTTGGGAGGCCAAGGCAGGCAGATTTCTGAGTTCAAGGCCAGCCTGGTCTACAGAGTGAGTTCCAGGACAGCTATGACTACACAGAGAAACCCTGTCTGGGGGCGGGGGAGTTCCAAGAAAGCAATGTGGCCTTTACTTAAACAAAGATTTTACAGGGTAAGGAGACTAAACCATTTATATAAAATCTTACAAGGTCAGGGAGGATAAAATATTTGAATTTCTTTTTTTGGGGGGTGGTAGTTTTTTCTGAGACCGGGTTTCTCTGTATAGCCCTGGCTGTCCTGGAACTCACTCTGTAGACCAGGCTGGCCTTGAACTCAGAAATCTGCCTGCCTCTGCCTCCCAGAGTGCTGGGATTACAGGCGTGCGCCACCACCACCCGGCTATAAATAAGGAGGTGGGGTTCTTTTTTTTTTTTTTTGGTGAATTTCTTATAAAGATAAATTTTATACTGTATGATAAAAAAGAATCTTTATGTTTCTTTGTTTTTTTTTTTTGTTTTTTGTTTTGTTTTTTTCCGAGACAGGATCTCTCTGTGTAGCCCTGGCTGTCCTGGAACTCACTCTGTAGACCAGGCTGGCCTCGAACTCAGAAATCCACCTGCCTCTGCCTCCCAAGTGCTAGGATTACAGGCATACGCCACCACCGCCCTGCGCAATCTTCATGTTTCTTACTATTTGATGTCCAGTCCCAATATCACACACATACCACACACACATATACACACACACTACACATACATATCACAAACATACAAATATATACATACAAACAACATAAACCCTACACACACACACACACACACCACATACCCCAGATGCAGGCTGGTACCCCTGCAGCTAACACCAGTGTGAAAGCCCAGAGGCTGAAGCAAGAGGACCACCAGGTCTGTTTGAGGATGAGCACACCCAGCACACACGAAGTCTCTGTGCAGCAGCAGAAGAGCCTTGTAGTGGGTACTTTGGAAAGGCTCATCTGCAAGTTCCACTACCTGTTCTTAGTGTTGGCTACAACTGCTGATGATTGCGTTGGAAACACAGATAACCGAATTCTAAGTATTCCTTCATAATGTTTCCTTTGTTTCCAATGACTAAGGAAACAATGTCTCTACCGCGTGGAAAATCATTCTGAAAAGATGCATCTCCTATGTGCCCTACGGGAGGACCATGTTTTATTTCGATTCAGAGGGATGTGGGCACATCTGCTTGTTGTACTTGCAGAGAACAAGTGTCCTTTGACCCCAGTGAGAAGAAAAGAGCGGTCATAGCTAAAAACAAACTGATGTTTGTTGTTGTTGGGTTTTTTTTTTTTTTTTTTTTTTTTTTGGTTTTTTGGATTTGGTTTTTTCAAGACAGGGTTTCTCTGTGTAGCCCTGGCAGTTCTGGAACTCACTCTGTAGACCAGGCTGGCCTCGAACTCAGAAATCCACTTGCCTCTGCCTCTCAGAGTGCTGGGATTACAGGCGTGCGCCACCACCACCTGGCTGTTTTTTTGTTTTTTAAAGAGAGGCAGTGGGCTAGAAAGACAGCCCAATAGTTAAAATCTGTTGCTGTTTTTCAGCCAGGTTCAGATCCCAGTACTCACAAGGTACTTACAACTGCTCTGTTCCAGGGTGGCTGATGCCCCCTGCTGACCGCTACAGGCACTGCATGCATGTGAAGCTCACAAATAACTTCAGGCAAAACATCCTTTCACATCGAATAAGAATAAAACTTAAAAGCAGGGCGGTGGTGGCGCATGCCTGTAATCCTAGTACTTGGGAGGCAGAGGCAGGTGGATTTCTGAGTTCGAGGCCAGCCTGGTCTACAGAGTGAGTTCCAGGACAGCCAGGGCTGTATAGAGAAACCCTGTATCGAAAAAACCAAATCCATAACTCCCTCCCCCCCCCCAAAAAAAAAACCCAAAAAAAACAAAAAAACAAAAACTCCAGGCTGTGGTGGCGCACACCTGTGATCCCAGCACTTGGGAAGCAGAGGCAGGTAGATCTCTTGAGTTCAAGGCCAGCCTGGTCTACAGAGCAAGTTCCAGGACAGCCAGGGAAACATAGAGAAACCCTCTCAAAAAAAAAAAAGTTATTTTGAAAATAGTTTTTAGCGGCTGCAGATGTATCTCAGTTTGTAGAATGCCTGTCGAGCATAAACTGACCTCCGGATTTCATTCTCAGCACTCCAGGAAACCAGGGCTGGTGGGTGGTGTGCTCCTGCAGTTCTGCACTTGAAACATAGAGTTACAGGAATCACTGAGTTCAAGGCCAGCCTGGTTACAGACTAAGACCCAGACACAAGCAACCAACCAAATAAATGGAGTAGCTGAGGTTGCCCGGCTTTCACCACCAGGCTTGGTTTTTGTTTGTTTGTTTTTGTAGTGTTAAGAGTTTAAACACAGGATCTCAATGCGTCCAAAAGCATGTGTTCTTGTTGAGCTACAAATGCCCCAGGTCCATCATACTTTTCCTGACCCCCTTCCCGATACCATTATTCCCACATCCTCATTTCCACCAGGAGTATAGCCCGAAGCCAGCTCCCTTCTTAGAGGGCTTCATTACAGCCCTTTTCTAGAGCCTCCCTCCCCACAGGCAATCTGCCTACAGGCCAAACAGGTGAGCTCCCAGAGTGTGGACTCTTTGAGGCTTCCCTGAAGTCACATGGGTTCCTGAAGACCTCTTGCTCACCTACTTCTAGGAGTGGGGGTGGGGTGCTGGGAGAAAGAGGGGTAGTTGGCAGTGAATGTGAAAAGGGACATACACACACACACACACACACATACACACACATGCGCACGCAACTAACATGCATATCTTGGATTTGAACCCCAGAACTACATAAAAACCAGTGCAGTGCACTCATAATACCAGTACTAGGTCTGTGGGGGCAGGAGAATTGCAAGTTCAAGGTTATCCTCTGATACCGAGCAAGTTCAAGCCTAACCTGGGCTATATAAAATCATCACAAGCCAGGCGGTGGTGGTGCACACCTGTAATCCCAGCACTCTGGGAGGCAGAGGCAGGTGGATTTCTGAGTTCGAGGCCTGCCTGGTCTACAGAGTGAGTTCCAGGACATCCAGGGTTATACAGAGAAACCCTGTCTTGAGAAAACCAAATCCAAAAAACAAACAAACAAACAAATCATTGCCAAAAAAAAAAAAAAAAAAAAAAGGTGGGGGCTCTAAGTGTGGCAAAGCACCCGCCTTGCCTTTGCTCTGGCGTTCACCTCCCAAGAACGGTCCTTAATATCATTTCCCTGCAACCCTAGGGAACCACCATGGAGGAGCACAGAGGGGATTAGGAGCTGGAGAAGGCGCTGGTGAGGACCGGGAGCCCTCCCGGGGACCCTCCCGACACCCCCCAGACTTGTTAGACCACCTTGCAATGGAGTGGACCTGAGAAAAGGAGGGAGGGTCAAGGCTGGTGGGCCCACACCCCGGCCAGAACTGCCATTATGACCACTTCTTGCCTTCTACTTCAGTTATTTCATGCTTGTGTGGGTGTGTGGGAGTACCCAGTGTGGAGGGCAGAGGGACCTTTGTGGAGTGAGTTCTCTGTTTTCCCCTTTGCATGGGCCCAGAGGTCAGACCCAGGTCACCAGGCTTGCAGGACAAGCACTTTTACCTAAGCCATTTTCTCTGCCTGGTGCCAAATCCTACTCCCAACCGGAAACTACGAGTGTGTGTCTGCCATGCCAACAAACTTAAATTAGCCCAACCGATGGCTTGGTAGGATATAAATGAGGACACTGGCGCCAGCTTTACTTTTTAAAACTTTATTGATTTTCCACCTGATCAAAGCATGGGTTATTTAACAGTATTATACATAATATTTTTACATAGAAAACTTTACATAGCGTTTCATATTATATAATTCTGCTTTATTCTTTCAAAAATGTTTACATCCATTGGGCAAGGAATGCTTTTCATTAAATTACCAATATTAAATGCACTTAATCATTGTGTATAGATGAAATCAAAGAAGCTGGTAACTGAGACATTTTTAAAGAGCAAAAACATACATTTTGCACATAAAGAAATGTTTGATGCAAATATGCAAGATAAAATTTTTTTAAAAAAAAATTAGAACACTGAGAAAAGCCACACGTTTGAAGAGTGTCATTTTCTGAGAGTAAGGGTTTCCAGAGGGATTCATTCTTTACGATGCTCAACTTTGGCGTTTCTGCTTCCCAGACCTCAACGCTGCTGGTGGCACAGCTGCCCCAGGGTGCGCGAGAACTCCAGTTGTATCCACCTCAACCACAAACAGTGGAACTGGGTTCAGAAGGCTACGGCCCAGCAGCCATTAGCATCTCAACAACAAACACCTGAGTGGGGCGCCCACGCCTACCTGTGTCAGCACATTCTCTTGACAACCAGAAAGACAACTAAATATACAGCTCTAATCACAAAAGAACAACAAAAAGTGTTTAGGCTTTTTGAAGAGGGGTTCTTTACAGATTCTCTGAATTTTATACAAAAGTCACAGGTTGGGGGAAAGTCATTTCCAGATATGACTATACAATCTCATAATGTCTGCTCTTTGGTTGTACACGAGGGAGTGTGTTTGACTCTGAAGACGCACGTCGGAAATCACGTCTCCCACTCACTGTTTGTTGGTCAGATGCCAAAGCTGGTGATTTCCTTAACAGACAAGAACAAAACTGCTCGGAACAGCAGCTTGGGAACAGAAACTTCTTTATAAAGAACCCAGCACATACAGCCGACACTTAAAGCATTCTGAAAAAGAAGTAAGGCCTTGGAAGACACCACACCACTGCCCCTGTGCTACAGCGGGGCAGCATCCAAGTGTACACAGCCGTCCGGCTCTGCGCTGCTGTCTGGTGGCCTCGAGCCACATTTGCCATGAAAAGACTCGTTCACCACAAGAAATTTATACTGCATGGCTTGTTTCTGGAGGTCAGGGATGCCACTGGCCACTGACAAGGAAAATTACCCTGAATGGTTTTATATCGTTTTTAAAGATCTATTGCTAGACGGTTTAAATGCATCGCTCGGTTTAAATGTTCATCTTTTACAGGACAAAATTATAAAGAAATTTGAGCTGAGAATCTCAGCAAGAAGAAAATGCTGACACATTCCCTACTCTGTAAGGGGCAACAATTACAGAGGAGGCAGGGGACAGTGGGGGCATGGGCTAGTGTAGATGAGTGGAATGCCACATGACGGAAGGAAAGCCACCAGTCAGGGACACAGCTAAGGTGGAATACACCCACTGAGTGTGCATGCTTGTTCCCGGATTACACTCAAGGTACAGATGCTGCAGGAAGCATGGACGGCTGAGGGCCTGCTGGGCAGCAACACCAGGGAGTGTGGCTCGGCGCTGTGCCGTGAAAAGATACACCGGATTCCAGGACGTGTCAGTCAAATGTGTTCACTTTCTCCACTCAGGAACACTCTCCCACAGGCCCTCCCTTCGAGGTACACAGCCCTCTCAGCTGAGGGTGTTAGTGCTAATAACCTCAGCCTGCTTGATTGTCCCCCTTTGGTAGAGAAATTAAAATACTTTTGGGGAAAAAAAAAGCATAAATACAAGTTCTGCGGGCCAAACTGAGCATGTGCCAAGGCTGTCAAAAACAAGAAGAGAAAACAGCAAAAGCACCAGGAATCCCTCTCTAGAAAGAAAAAAAGGGTCCAGTCTCACAGACACGTTCCCAATGAGGACTAACTTCTAAGGCACCAGAGTTGACATCAGTACAACCCCAATTCGTAGGACTCGAAGTAGGCAGAAGTCTGACTGTTTCCAATGCGGTTCCTGACACAGTTTAGCCTCTCAGTGATGCTCCAGGTGGAAGGGCCAGAGCAGATGAGGAATCTCATGTGTTCTTTTTCTCGTGGGCCCCGAATCCACTATGCTGCGTGGGAGTGCTCAGAATTTCACTCTCCTGTGGTTCTGGGCCCGGCACCATTACCAACATAAGAATCCCAGAATCTAACCTTGCCAAAGAATCCAGCTCCTGGCTCCAGTTGACAGAAGCTCTGGTTGCCACCTCGGCCACTGTCACAGCCCAGCTGTGCTAGTCCCACAGGGGCTCCAGTTCCACTCCTGATACGTGGCTGAGAGGGGTGCACCAACTGTCCCTCCCTCTGATGGTCCCCTTAGCAGGGACTGCAAAGCAGCCATGCTAACACTCTGCTGAGGTAAAAACTAAAAAGGTTTACTCAAAGATAAACCAACTCTGGGTCAGTTACTTCATTTTTGTCACCTTTTCATAGTCTAGACTTCAGAAAGATGTACGATGCATTCTGGGAAACTTAACGGAACATCCACCCACAAACACTTCAAGGGAGGCTAACGCCTTTTTTAGATTACTTTTTTCCTACAGGCTTTGTCTCCCCAGGGCACTAACCAGGGAGCCACGAGGCACTACGTTTTCTTTACACCTTGCAAGCTCTTAAGTCTACTAAACTCTGCCATTAATCAGATTTTTAATAATATATCTTTGTAAAATATTTTAGAAATCACTCAAACAATTACAAAACAAGACAGAAGGAACACTCCCTCTTTTCCTATCTTTATCTAGGCTGACCCAAAACTGACACAAACATTCAAACTTCTCTAACAGTCAAACAACAAAGCACCGAGCGCACTTAGGTGGCCGTGAGCCGTTACAAGGAATTTTATTAACATACTCTAATAAACACGAACCTATACAGCAATGCTCTTTGCTTCCCAGGAGAGTGACTTCCTCCAACAAGACTTTTATGGCCAGTCTTAGAGGTCGTCGAGGAAATGGTGGCATTCGCAAGGACAGATCTGACAGTTCAGTCAGCAGAATGGAATGGCAGACGAACAGACTCCCCGCCCACCAAGTTACTGGTGTGTGATGGTTTAATGAGACCCTGTGAGCCTCCGGTGGGCACTGTGCTGACCAGCGTCCAGGCCACTGCTCTCCAGGTCCAGACCCCAACATGGTGGGTGGCTCCTCGTCTGCCAGCTGGGACAGTATGGCGGATGTGCTGCAGAACCACAGCAGTGGCTACGGAGCCAGTGCTACCAGGTCGGTGACAGTGCTGCTGGCACTTGCGACGGCTCTTCTGGAATCCATATCTTATACACCAGGCCTATCCGCAGGAAGAACTTTCGCAGAACCGCTCGGAGCTCGGGGATCAGGTCAAACTGCATAATCTCACACAGGTAGGGGTAGTACATCGACGCATGTGCTTTGAACTTGTAGGAGAAAGCAGAAAGCCAGGTTAGCCACGGACCTGCCCCTGCACCCATCTTCCAGACGCGTCCACTGGCCTAAGCTATGGCACCCTGGAGCACTGCTGCTGCTCTTTCTTGCTACTGAAACTTATTCTAGGTGGGCGGTGTGGTAATGACTAAACCAGGAAGATTGCAAGTTGCTGTCCAGGCTGGGCTACAGCAAGACTCATGACATAGGCCTTGGGTGTGGCTCAGTCGGGAGAGCGCTTCCTGACACATAGGAAGCCTTGCGTTCAATCCCCAGGGCTACATAAAGTAACCCTGACACAAAACACCCACCAACAACCTCCCATTTTAATGATATTGAATTTCTTTTTATAGAAGTCTTGCTGTCCTCACTAGGCTTCTTTTCATTCTGTAAAGTGGGCTTTAGTCTCCGCCATCTCTCCAGCCCTTGAGCCTCTTTTCCTGGACGGAGAGCATCAGCACGATCCCCACAGCCACACACGCCCACACTCCATCCCTTCTCACTGGGGTTCTTGGGAAGAGCAGTTATCTGAAGGCACCATTTTCCTAAAGAACTGTCTCCAGCAGCCATCTCAAATGGAGGAAAAGCGCCCCCGCCCCTGTGGCAGAGCCTCCCGGAGGAGAAGAGTTCACTTTGTACCTTCTCATCATTTATCTTGAGGGTTTTGGTCAGCAGTAACAGCAGGAGGCTCGTCCATGCTTCCCGGTGGCTCTCAGAGTTCACAGTAATGAAGTAGGCAAGTGCTTCACTGCACACACTAGGGGAAGAGACAGTCATGTCAAGACAGGAGCTGGCACTTCACACCCAGAGGACAGCCAGACCCCTTCTGCAGTCTGCTGAATCCCATACTGGCTGTGATGACCTGGGCAGCACACCAGGCTCTCACTTCTGTCAAAAGACAGAATGGCTCTGGAATGGCTAGTGCAGCCCGGCCCATCAGTCTGCAGCACGGTAGCGCCCTTCACTATTTCTGACTCCTTCCTCGCTCCGTAGCCACGTCAGACTGCTCCCAGATTAAAATGTTACACCGCACCCCCGACTAGAGAAGCTAGGAGCCTATGTGGGTGATTACCGTCTAGGCTTGAGTTAGAAATGACCTGGGAATGGGGAGAGTGAGGCAGGAGAATTCTGAGTTCAAGACCAGCCTGAGGTCATAGGGAAACTATCACAGGGAAGAGTGGGAAATAACCATTTTCTTTCTTTTAATTAAACAATTCTTTCAGCCAAGACTTATTAGTGCTGGGTGTGGTGGTACACACATAGAGGTGCACACATGTAATCTCAACACTTAGAAGATGGAGGCAGGGGACCAGGAATTCAATGCCATCCTTGGCTTGATGGTCAGTCTGAGGTCAGCCTGGGCTACGTGAGACCCTATCTCAAAAGACCAAACAAAAGTCTATTCTCACTGTAAGACAACTGATTATAACTGTAAAAAAGAAGGAAAGAATTCCAGTATTTAGAGGACATATGAATATTGTAGCCTAGTCTCCTCGCCCCTCTCTGTTTATAGGGTTGTGTGTGATGTGTGCACGTGCGCGCAAGCATGTATAATGCAGGAGATGAACATTGAGTGCCACGGATGGTAGGCAAGTCCTCTATTATTGTACTTTGCACCCAGCCTTCCTCCCCTAATGGCTGTCAATGTTCCATTATAGAATACACCAACACTGATATATTAATAATTGATACAGCCACTTGACAGTTAAGATCACTGAATGACCTCCTGAGTGCTGCCGTGCTGTGCTGTGCTGGAGACTGCTGACTTCCTGCAAGGTCAGCGCTGTGTGCTAATGTTTTAGGAGTGCAAGAAGGCTTGTGGGACTCAGAGTCCAGAGTTAGCAACAGAACATGCACAAGGCCTCGTTCACAGGCCAGCATCAAAGAAAACCACAACGCCAGGCTCCCCAGCCTTCTGGTGAAGCCTAGTGGGTGGAAACTGGCAGCCTACTGCCTGCATTGCGGCACCTGTGTGCTGACCCCGCTGACCCTATGATCCCCTCTTCCTAGAAAGAAGGAACAAAAGGGAGCCAGGGCTCCACCCAGAAAGGACTTAACCTACCCTCTCTCTTGGAACTCAGAGGTCAGCCCCAGGGAGGAGCTGAAATCAAAGCAGTAGCCCTGCCCACTCTGCTCGGGGGGCCCTGCCCACTCTGCTCGGGATTCTCCAACGTGAAAGGGATAAGGCAGCAGAAGGAAGGCGCCAGCCGGGGCTCCTTACTGAGCAGGTATTTCTCACCTACTTTTTTGTATGTAGTCCTGGCTGGCCTGCAACTCAAAGAGATCCATTGCTTCTGCCCCTGTGTGCCACCACACCTGGCTCTGTGACTCTTTTCCATTCACACAATTAGGGTATAAAAACAATCTTACCTTAGAAGTCGCTGCTGTATTTCACCCCAGGAATCCCTGCGGTTCTCATCAACATACATTCTAAACAGGATCCTTAGGCAACAGGCCAGGCTGCTGGTTTCTTGTTTGAGAAGATTGGGTTTGGACTTGCCCTTGAAGCCTAGAGATAAGGCAATCACATCAGGGCATGTTACCAGCCAGGACAGTATTGAGCAGAAGGCCGTGGGTGCCAGACTGTGCCCATGCAGACCTGTGCAGACCCCGTAGTTCTTCATGTGCTTGGTAAGCTATCTCATAGTAAGTCTCTCTTAAGACTGCTAGTGTTCAAGGCAGCTAGAGGTCTCAGCACTTACTGTGTTACTGGAGACCTGAGCTAGATCCCCAGAACCCACAGAAAAGTCGAAGGAGAGAACTGACTCCCCAACACACATGCTACGGCGTGTGCACACACTGATGTCATGCACATATTTTAAATTTTTAAATTTAAATGTTTAAATTTTAAAAAAGAATGCTAGCACCCTTTTTAAGTTAATGGCTTTTAAAATAATATTTGCCTATAAAGTACACATATAAAAACACAATTTAAAAAGAAAAAAGCATAAGAATCCCAATCAGCCAGAGATGTGCCAAACACTCTGAACAAAAATCTTCAAAGACAGTGGCATGGACAAACCTTCCCACAGGGACAAAGATATTCTAAGTGTGGTTTAAAACAGTGACTTAAGCCAGGCCTGGTGGCTCATGCCTTTAATCCCAGCACTCAGGAGGCAGGTGGATCTCTAAGGTGGAGGCCAGCCTGGTCTACAGAGTGAGTCCCAGGACGGCCAGAGCTACACAGAGAAAGTCTGTGTCAAAAAACAAACGCCTCTGGGTGAGCATAGTGGCACACACCTGTAATTCCAGTAATCAGGAGGCTGAGACAGGAGGACTACTGTGGGTTTCTAGCCTGAGCTACCAGCAAATTCTAGGTTAGCCAGGGTGATGGCAAAAAACAATTTTGTTTCAACAAAACAAGGCATCTGGGGAGAATGTTAAGGGATGGTAACAAAGTCTGTAATGTGTCTCTGCAAAGCTCAGAATAATAAAACTCTAACACTTTCCACCCTTAGAAAAACAAATATTACATAAAAATACAGGCTGGAGAGACGGCTCAGCAGTTCAGGGTACTGGTTGCTCCTCCAGAACACTCAGGGTCAGTCCCCAGTACACACATGGAGGCTCACAACTCTGAAACTCCCATTTCCCAGGGATACGGTCCCCTCTTCTAACCTCCGACTCCGGGCATGTAGGACACAGACATAAATGTAGGCAAAACACTCACACACGTGTAAAAAAAAAAAAAAAACTGAGATCAAAAGCATATTGAAGTATCAGAATCCTCCAAAGGCTTTGGTGTTCAGGGCTGCAGCCAGTGTGGCCTGTCATGAGCCTGTGTGCCTCACCAGCTCGCCAGAGGACAGTCCGCTGCTCATAGTTGGAATTGAAGGCCTTGGAGAAGGAATGGGACTCCTGCAGGCAGTCCAGCAGCTTGAAGAGGTGCTGGGAGGACATAAACTTGTACATGCCCTGATCCTCCGTCTCGATGCGGATATCTGCATCTAGTGTGTCTTGCTGGAGGGGAAGAGACAAGATGGCAAGTGAGGAGCTTAGTGGGGACCGAGGCATTCTGGGAAAGGCAGACAAGGCCCTGCAGCTCTCCCAGAGCCATCCTTGGAACCGTTTCCACTCAGGCTTTCTCTGGCTGAGAGGCTGTGTGTGGTGGGCTCGGAGGCCCACGCTCCTGTGCTGTCTCTGTGGCATAGGCAGGGTGTGCTCTCAGCCTCTCACACAGCTCCGTGGGTGACAGAAGGCCTGAGTCCCAAGTGCAGCTGAGCAGCAGGGAATTGAAGCCGAGCCTAGCTGGCCTTCAGCGCTCAGAGGTCTCTCAAGCCTGTGGCCACTGCCAAAGGAAGGAGCAGCCAAACATGTATACAGTGCTCCAAACTGTTAGTCAGTGTGGAGCCTAAAATCTGAGACATGCCCAGAGAGTTCTGTATTTCTAGAGACTTTTAAGAATCAGCTGTAACCTTCATAAGAGACTGAAGAGAGAAGACAGTAAAGTTTCCTGAGTTGATCTGTAACTATGAAGCAGTCCTTTATCAAAATCTCAGCTGATGCTACACGTGCAGACACAAACCTGTTGTCCCAGCTGAGACATGATGATTGCACTCACAGCAAGGATAGCCTGGGCTACACCTGGAGTTCCAGGCCAGCCTGACCTATACAGTGAGACCCGATTTTATTTTATTTTTTTTTTTTTAGGCTTTTTTTTTTTTCCGAGACAGGGTTTCTCTGTGTAGCCTTGGCTGTCCTGGAACTCACTCTGTAGACCAGGCTGGCCTCGAACTCAGAAATCCGCCTGCCCCTGCCTCCCAGAGTGCTGGGATTACAGGCGTGCGCCACCACTGCCTGGCTTATTTTTTTTTTTAAGATTTATTTATTATTCTATGTAAGTACACTGTAGCTATCTTCAGACACTCCAGAAGAGGGAGTCAGATCTCATTACGGATGGTTGTGAGCCACCATGTGGTTGCTGAGATTTGAACTTGGGACCTTCAGAAGAGCAGTCAGTGCTCTTAACAACTGAGCCATCTCTCCAGCCCGAGACCCTATTTTATACAGCTGATGTTAAATTCCACACCTGATCTGGACTGGCAGGTAAACGTGGCCGTATACTGGAGGGCTGATACTGAGAAACACTAGACGGATGGCACGCTCGGCTCCCAAAACAAATGCTGAAAAGCTCCAGTAGTCAGGGTAATGTGGTGCTGACACAGGGGATTGGCCAGCCTGGAGACATGAGAAATAGCTCTGATACTGATAGTAATCTGACTTCTAACACAAGTGCCAGGGAAATTTGCCAGGGAAAGCAAAGACTATCAGACAGTACTGAGGACATGCTGCCCTCACACGCCAGAGATAAAAGCCAGGTCCCGCCTTATACCATTAACAAAAACGATAATATATTCAAAGGTCTAAGAGAAAACTTTATATAAAGCGCTCTTTTTGACCCCTTGAGACTGGGTCTTTTTCTACATAGCTCTGGCTCTCCTAGAACTCACTCTGTAGACCAGGTTGGCCTCGAACCCACAGAGATCCGCCTGCCTCTGCCTCCGGAGGCCTGGGATTAAAGGTGTGTGTCACCGTGCCGAGCTCATTTTCAGTTTCTTGACAGTCTTTGAAACACACACACACAAAAAAAAAGTAAAGGAAAGAGGCTCAGGGTCCCCAGTTCTCTTTGTCCTTTGTAGTTTTGATGTCAGATGTAGGAAATCATTCTCCTTCAAGTGCACAGATTGAGGCTGACAGCTGTCTGGTTGTTTGGGGGTTTGTTGGGTTTGTTGTCGTTCAGTCCACCTGCCTGTACGGCCCCAGTGCAGTCACAGCCGCACAGCACCAGCTCAGCTCAGCTATAGGTTTGTGGGGTTTTCTTTCTTTTCTTTTTTTTTTTTTGAATTTTATGTGTGTAGGTACTTTGCCTGCACACTTAGTGCATACCTGCTACCCAAGGAAGCTAGAAGAGGGCAGCAGATCCCTTGGAAGTAGAGTTACAACCAGTTGTGAGCTGCCATGTGGGTGTTAGGACCCAGGCTGGGCTCTTCAACCACTGAGCCCTCTTCCTGCCTCTTTAAAAGGTTTAAGTGGTCAAATACGGTGGTACACACTTCTAATCCCAACACTTGGGAGGCAGAGGCAGGTGGATTTCTGAGTTCTAGGCTGGCCTGGTCTATTGAATGAGTTCCAGGATAGCCAGGGCTACACAGAGAAAACCTGTCTCAAAAAAAAAAAAAAAAAAAAAAAAAAAAAAAAAAAAAGAAAAGAAAAGAAAAAAAGAAAGAAAGAAAGAAAAAAAATATTCAAAAGAAAGAAATGGAAAACACACATACACAGGGACAGAAGAGTTCATTTCTCCAGCAGGAATGCGCATGTGCAGTTCCCACCTGATGGCCCAACAGTAAAGCAGTACGTTTAAAATGGTGAGGAAGAGAAAGAAAAGACACAGAAGCGGAAGAGGGATTTACTGAGTTGGGAGTGGGCGGGGCAGGAGAGGGTGACTGACAGCTGCAGGAGAGCATGAAGAGGATCAACTATGGGGGTGAAAACTGTGAGACAGGGAGGCAGCAGTCACTGGAGGGTGCTGCAGAAGAGAGCCCCACATGATGTGTTCGGAGTGTGAACCCATGTCCCCACTTTCTCAAAATTTGTAAACTTTTGAAACTTCACAGAAAAACATAATTATCACATGATCAAGGGATTCAGCTCGTAGGATCTACCCCAAGAAACATGTCCATTGAAAAACTGATATAATAAGTCTGGAGAGATGGCTCAGCAGTTAAGAACTCAGGCTCAATTCCCAGCACCCACATGGTGGCTCACAACCATCTGTAATGGGATCTGATGCCCCCTTCTGATATGTAGGAAGACAGGGAGCTCACACACATGAATATACGGGAATAAATAAAAATTAAGTAACAAACACCTGATATAAAATGTACATAAATGAATGTTTATAGCTTTCTTTGTTCTTTTCTTCTTTTTGTTTTGTTTTGTTTTGTTTTGTTTTGAGACAGGGTTTCTCTGTGTAGCTCTGCCCGTCCTGGAACTCACTCGAGACCATGCTGACCTCAAACTCACAGAGATCCGCATGCCTCTGCCTCTCAAGTGCAGGCATTAAAGGTTGGGGTCAGGGTTCATTTTTCTTTTTTAATAAATAAGAGTACTGCTATGCAGTGGCCTGTTTTAGCTTCAGGAGTGCTGGGTTGTAAGGAGCCCAACCTCCAGATATGGAATCCTGCTATACCCAGGGTCAGCCACAACAGCCAGAGGAGCAGCTGTGCTATGGAATGGCCAAAGGAGAATGGTAAGTCACCCACGTGTAAGAAAAATGCTGCTGTTCTGTATAATCCAAATAAACCCAGGACATTCTTCGAGGCTAATGAAATCACACACTCTATATGAGATGCTCTCAACAGGCAAGTCCAGAGACAGAACGTCGAGGAGTAACTCATCTCAGGGTCAGGAAGGAGGGACACTGATGGCCACAGTGTTGTTCTCACGGGAGTCAACATATTCTCAAATGATAGTGGCAGTGTCTGCACACCCTTGTAAAAACAAATGACTTATCTGAACAGTTAACAAAGAAAAATGAAAGCACTCCTTTAATCCCAGCACTTGGGAGCAGAGGGAGGCAGATTTCTGAGTTTGAGGCCAGTCTGGTCTACAAAGCGAGCTCCAGGACAGTCAGGGCTACACAGAGAAACCCTGTCTGGAAAAGCAAAAACAAAAAAGAATAAACAGGAAGAAGACAGAAAATGGACAGACTTGAACATGCAGATGTATTAAGGTCAGTAGTACTTATCCTCTTGGATGACAGCAGGGCTGAAGCAGGGGAGTGGCCTCAGGCTCTGCCTGCTATAGGTTTCTGGTTGACTGCAGCCCCTCGCTAGGAGCTTGATGGCCTCTGAGGGGCTACAGCATGTGAAGAAGCTCAGCCAGGAGCTGGTTCCCTGCTTTTCGTCACACACTCTTGGGGTCACACTCAGTTGGCAGGTTGACAGCAAATGCTTACCCACGGAGGCGCATGGCTCACAGATGGCTTCAGGGCCTTCTCTATGCACACTGTCCGTTTCACATTTTGTTTTGTTTTGTTTTCATCCTCTGGCTTAATTTTCTGTTTGTGATTTTTGAAACAAGGTCTCAAATGTAGCTCAGACTAGCCTCAAACTGTGGCCTTTGGCTTATGATCCTCCCTGCTTCCACCTCCCTACTACTGGGATCGAGCTCCCCTCACATTTTTTGGTTGTCGTTTTAAAAAAGAAAGGTCTCACTCTGTAGCCCGGGCAGGCCTTGAGCTTACGGCTGGATTCTTAGCCTACTGAGTGCTGGGATCACAGGCATGTGCTCTCACAGGGCTTCCCAGTTAATACATGGAGAAATCATACAGTGACAGTAGAAAGTCGTCCCTGAGATTAAGTAACACTCTCCCTAGCACCAAAGGAGGGTGGCATCTGAACAGTGCTGTGGGTCAGGGATTACAGACCTTTGATTTTCAGTGTTCTGTTTCTGGTGTATGTTGTTTCCTGGTGCCCAGTCTCCAGGGACTGACACAATGTTTCTAAATGTGAGGTTGGAGAAAGGTGAGGATGGTGAGCTCAGGACTGACCATCTGTGCTGGTCCAGCACCTGCTGCTCCTGCTGCTGCTCCAGCTCCGCCCTGGGTGCTCACCTGGGCAGCAACCATGTGCTCCGCGTCCTCCTTTTTACTGGTCGCAGGGTAGAAGACGATGTTGTCGATGGTCTGTATCAGCTCCAGCTGAACCACGCACTTGATGAGGAGGCTGGCCAGCAGCTTCTGATCTGTATCAGACGATAAGGATTAACCCTGACAGGGAGGACTTAGCACTCTTCACTGAGTTCCTCCTGTGCGCCATCACTTCTCAATGCTGGGGCAAGGCCCGGGATGAGAACCCTGCCCCCCATCCGATCACTGGAGACACGAGCTAAGACCTGAGAGTGACGCCCGCTGACATGGTGGACGGGGCAGAGAGGAGCATCGGGTTGAACCGCAAGTTTAAATACAATGCCAGGAAATGTCTGCCCAAAATATGGTTATGAAACAACAAAAGGAGAAAAAGAAAAAGGGATGAGGGAGAAGAGGGAAATTAAGGAAAATTGGAAAGGAAAGAAAAGAAACTGCAAGGTCTGCAGCAGAGCTGACTGTAGACCCCGGGTCATCAGCAAGTTTCGCTGTCAGCCACAGCTATTGGACATCACAGTGTACAGTGCACCCTTGCAGGAAGTGGGGGCAGGGTGCCAATGCTAGCTAGTCAGACTCTCCTCAGCGTGGGAGGGAAGGGGTAGGGGAGCTCTTCTAAATTCTTAGTTTCTGGGCCACTGCTTTTCCAGTGTGGCCTTCTGCATGTCCTATTTCTCTGCATCTGCTCTCTCGGCACTGAACCCATGAGGGTCTGGGTTTGATTCACATCCCTGGGGAGGGTATGAGGAGTGCTCTGTGGGGTGGTGAAGAAGCTTCCACTGGCCAGAGCTCTTTTCAAGATAGGGTTTCTCTGTGTAGTCCTGGAATCCTAGAACTCACTCTGTAGATCAGGCTGGCCTTGAACTCAGAAATCCGCCTGCCTCTGCCTCCCAGAGAGATGGGATTACAGGCGTGCGCCACCACAGCGCTGCTCTGGTCAGAGTTCTTTATCCTGGCTTCCCTGTTTACATCCACAATGACACTTCTGCCACTGAAGACTGACTCCATCCACCCTTGTGTCTCCAACTCCAGAGCTTTAAGGAGCTGAAAGTGTCAGCTGACTCATGATCCTCACAAATGTCAGCTGACTTATGACCCACTGCGGTACAATGATAGACTTTCTCCCAGTGGATGAGAGCTAAAATGGGGGAGTTCTGTACAGCTGTAGCGAGAGAAAGCTAGAAAGCAGTGGTCTTCTAGTTTGGAAACATGGGTGTAACAGTCTACAACTACGGAATTTTCCTCTATACAAGTGCTCCCACTTTTGAGAGGGTGAGGATTCAGTTCTGTGCTAGAGTGTTTCCCTGACATGTGAATTCGTGGCTTCAGTCCCCAGCAACACCTGAAATCGTTTTTTGTTGCTGACTGTGTGAGTGTTTCACCTGCATGTATGTCTGTTTCCCATGTGCATGCCTGGTGCTCACAGAGCCAAGAAGAGGACACCAGAACTGGAGTCACAGAGGGTTATGAACCTCCATGCAGAAATGAGAACCAAATTCGGGTCCTCTATAAGAGCAGCCAGTGCTCTTAACTGCTGAGTCATCTCTCCAGCCCCTAATGAATTTTAACTCTGAAACTAGCCTGGAGTGGAGAGTGGTGGCATACTCTAATCCCTGCACTTGGGAAGCACAGGCGGATGGAGTTCTGTGGGAGCAAAGTCATCCTGGCCTAAAGGGCAAGATCCAGGACAGCCAGGACTACATAGAGAGGCTCTGTCTGTCTGTCTGTCTCTCTCTCTCTCTCTCTCTCTCTCACACACACACACACACACACACACACCACTACCACCACCACACTATATAGCCAGGGTGTGGTGGCCATATCACTCTGGAGGCTGAGGCAGAAGGGGGGACTGCAGGTTCAGGCCAGTTGGACTATGATGTTAGATTCTGTCTCAAAAACAAAACAAAAAAGAAACTGTAAAAATCCAGGGCTCAGAAGGGAGGTGGGGTGAGGAAGGCAGGAGAAAGAAGTAACTGTGGGCTGGAGGCACAGCAGGGCTAAAATGCCTCTCCAGATACAGACATCCAGGCGCTCTGAGTGCTCTATGGGAAGGGGTTTACACTTGACCCTGTCCCACTAATGACCTTAGCTAGGGTTGATGAAAAACCAGACACCCTTCTCCCCTGAATGTGGAGGGGATTGGCTGTGAGCAGTTTCCAAAGGACAGAACCTCAGACCCAGGAGCCTTTTTAATGGATTTCAAGGTGACTTACATTCCTTCAAAAGACAATGGATCACAGTCTGCTTTACCCTACTGTGGGACAACCTGGCCTGTGAAGAGCGGGGTGGGACTGTTGTGAAGACAAAGGATAGGGGACCCAACTTCAGAAAGAACAGAATACTTTGAAGTTCTGGTTCCTCAGTCTGCCAGCGGCATGTGTATGCGGCCCTGTCTACTGCATAGTGGTAAGGTATACCACTTGTCACTCAAATGCAAGTGGCTTCTTCAAAGGCCAGCAGAAGAGTAAAGACAGTGCCTGGCACATCCCATCACAGGGTCTGACAGGGCAGCCCAGGATGGCTGGGAACTGGCTACACGAGCAGGGTAGAGGCATCAGCCTCAGAGATCGGCCTGCCAGCATTTAAGGCATGCATCAGCACGTTCTACGTCAAGTCCAGTTCTTTTTTTCCAAGATTTATTTATTTTATGTGTGTGGGTGTTATGTCTGCACACCAGAAGAGGGAAGTGGATCCCATGCGACTACCATTATAGATGGCTGTGGGCCACCATGTTGGTGCTGGGGATCTAGGATCTCTGAAGAGTGAATAGTGCTCTTAACCACTGAGCCGTCTCTCCAGTCCACATTCCAGTTCTTAAAGCTACTTTTCAGAAAGAGAGTAAAATTCCCCATGAGCAACATTAAGAGACAAACCAGAGAAATAACTGTGACTGGTTTGCAGAGCACCCACAGCCCCAGGTGGGTGTGACAGACGCACAGTGGGCTCTCACACACATGGAAAAAGCCTCCAGTCAACCATAATTTAAAACAGAAAATCATTCCAAAGATATATGATTTTATTGAGGTATTCCCAAAGATCATGCAAACAGGTGTAACCTTAACAGATGGCAATTTGGAAAGATCTGTCAAATGCTCTTGTCACCCCCACCCCAGGGCTAGTTAGTTTTGTTGTTTTTGTTTTTTGAGACAGGGTTTCTCTGTGTAGCCCTGGCTGTCCTGGAACTCACTCTGTAGACCAGGCTAGTCTTGAACTCAGAAATCTGCCTGCCTCTGTCTCCCAAGGGCTGGTATTAAAGGCGTGTGCCACCACCACCTGGCTAGGGGCTAGTTAATTTCTAGGGATTTTCTAATTAATGGTGTATTAAAATATGTCACGCAGAACAGTTAACAGGGCGATAGTAACAAATGAAGTAACAAAGCCACAAGTGTCCATTATTAAGACTTAAACAAAGATGCATCTGTTGGGATAGCAGGCAACAGTATGGAAGAATGTGCAAACCTTATGTCTCGCCTGAAAGGGGAGGGGCGCATGTGCTGGTACACATGTGAACGTGTATATGCATGAATTTGCAGGCGTGTCAGAGAAAGCCTGGCAACACTGAGGCACAGGAGAGAGAGGCGTGGGTGGGAGGGCATCCCCTGGCACCGCTGTGCTTTCCCAGCACATGAATCACATAAATGTGCTGTCCAATTAAAGTAAGTCAACGAAACACACCCAGAAGGAAGTTCTTACTTGCATATGGAGCTCCTTTCCAGCTGTCGTCGGTGGGGTTGGACAGCTGGCTCTGCCCTCTCTCGGAGGCGTTTCTGTCCATGCTGCTTAAAGACTGGCGGTCCAGGTCCACATCCTAATGCAGACCAGAAAGAAAGGACAATGTGCACTGCTCCTCAGGGTGCAGAACAGACACGACGCTCAACATCAAGGCTCTGTGTTAAATTCAGTTAAATCTCACATTCTCCTATTCCAATTCAAGGCATTTCTCTACACATTATAGAGATCAGTGGGACAGATTTCCCTCCCTCCCTCCCTCCCTCCCTCCCTCCCTCCCTCCCTCCCTCCCTTCCTTCCTTCCTGTCCGTCTTTCCACTACCCCCCACTCCCCAAACAGGGTTTCAGCTTTGACTGTCCTAGAGTTCACTCTGTAGACCAGGCTGGGCTTGAACTTACAGATCTACCTGCCCCTGCCTCCCGAGTGCTGTGATTAAAGGCATGGGCCACCACCACCAGGCCTGAGTGTCACAGATAGAAACTAGGTCAAGTTCAAAGTTAAATCAGCAATGTTGTAGCTATTTGTTTTTCTTTACTAATATTAAAATGAAAATTTAAAGCCGGGCGGTGGTGGCGCACGCCTGTGATCCCAGCACTCTGGGAGGCAGAGGCAGGTGGATTTCTGAGTTCAAGGCCAGCCTGGTCTACAGAGTGAGTTCCAGGACAGCCAGGGCTACACAGAGAAACCCTATCTTGAAAAACAAAAAACAAACAAACAAAAAAAGAGGGTTTATCACAAGGGAAGTCTGAGCTTGAAGATGGGTGGCCAGACGTCACTTGAGACATGGATTATGACCCACAAGTTTTATAACACAACCAAAATAACAAATCCCCCCCCCCCAAAAAAATGAAAATTTAAAAACAGAATTAAAAAAAAAAAAGTTCTGGATTGATTCCCTTTGGAACAAGACACAGAACTCTCATCTCCTTCAGCACCATCTCTCCCTGGACACTGCCAGGCTTCCTGCCTTGATGATAACGGACTGAACTTCTGAACCTGTGAGCCAGCCCCAATTAAATGATGTCCTTCTTAAGAAAAAAAGAAAGGCCAACAAGATGGCACAGCAGGTAAGCGAAAGTGCCTGCTGCTGAGCCTCATGACCCAAATCTCATCCCCAAGACCCACGTGATGGAAATGAAGAACTTTTCCTGCAAGGTTTCTTTTCACCTCCACAAGTGTCCCAAGTAGGCATATCCATCCATCCATCCTTCCTTCCTTCCTTCCTTCCTTCCTTCCTTCCTTCCTTCCTTCCCTTCCTTCCTTCCTTCCTTCCTTCCTTCCTTCCTTCCTTCCTTCCTTCCTTCCTTCCTTCCTTCCTCTTTCCCTCTCCCTCTCCCTCTCCCTCACACACACAGCCACACAGCCCTGATCACTCTATAGATTGGGCCGGGCTTGAACTCACAGACATCCCTCTGCCCTGGCCTCCTGAGTGCCAGGAGGCGAGTACCACCATACCCAGGAAAACCAGAAGATGTTTAAACAGCGTGCTTTACTTTAAACTGAATAAGCTCTTGGCCAGTGAGATGCTCAGTAGATACAATCACTTGCCACTGTGTATGATGGCCTAGGTTATCTCTGGAACACCACATGGTGAAGCCAAGAACCAATCCCTCTAGCTGTCCTCTAGCCTACACCACACACACACACACATACACACACACACCACACACACACACCATACACATACACAGACCACATATACACCACATACACATACACACATACACACACAATTTTCGAAAACTTCAAAAATAAAAATTGAATACATTTTGACTTCACCCATCTTCAAGTTTAAGCCCTAAATCCTTTTCAAATCTAATGGTTATTTTGAAATCTTAGTTTTATTTGGGAATGCAAATCAGTAATTCTCAAATTCACATACCTTCATGCAGAAGTGTAAAACAAAGACTTTTAATGTGAGATTTAATTTAGAACTTTGAGGGCTGAAGAGCTGGCTTCGTGGTTAAGAGCACTGACCGTTCGTACAGAGGACCACAGTGAGGATCCCAGCACCCACACAGTGGCTTCCCAACCTCCTGTAACTCCAGTTCCAGGGGATCCAATGCCTTTTCTGCACTCTCACACACAAATCCACACTCACACATATATACGTAATTACAGTTTTTTGAAATCAGAATTTATGTGATTTATGTGACACTAACTCTAAAGTGATCATCTCTTTGGTGAGTAGAGCACTGTTAACTTGGGACAACAAGCAAGGCGCCGGTCACAACATTCCACAGAGCTGTTTCCAGAGAGAACAAAGAGCAGCAAGGCAACCAGCGGCTCTAGAGAAGGCCACTCTTCACAAAGTTTAAAGACAGGCACATGCTCACAGGCTGCGCCCGCCCCTCTTCACGCTGACTGAGCAGAGCACACAGCAAGCGCAGACATGGGGGACAAGCAGGAAATGGGCACAGTGTTTTCTCCTGCACAAGGAGACTCTTGCTTTGCTTTGTTCTGAGACAGGGTAACCTTGGCTGTCCTGGAACTTGTTCTATAGACCAGGCTGGCCTCGAACTCTGCCTCCCAGAGTGCTGGGATTACAGGCGTGCCCCCACTGCCCACAGGAGACTATTCTGAGAATCCTTTCTGTCCTCTGTAGGAAATGATGAACGCCTGCTGATTCTCCTGGGGGCAGAGAGGCTCACGAGGCGCCTCCTGGCTGGCCCAGAACTCAGAGATCTGCCTGCTTCTGCCGTAAGCGCTGAGATCAAAGGTGTGCACCACCACACCCAAGGGGCATATCAATGTTAGACTATGTAAACATTTTCATTCCCATAAGAAAGCTTCAAAACACATAGGCTGACTACTGTTTTAAATTGCATTTTATTGCCTATTTTCTGTATTGGGGTGGTGCAGGAGGGGCCTTGTGCCTGGGGGGGGGGGGGTTCCCGGGGACAGCTTGCATGAGTCACTTTCCTCTCCACCATGTGGGTCTAGGGTACTAAACTCAGGTCACTGGCTGGGTGGTAAGCCCCTTACCCACTGAGCCATCTCATCACCTAGGCTGATGAACCATATTGAGACTCGAGAAGAGAATAAAGGAACCTACCAGATGTCTATCTGACACCTCTTCCTCCATCCCCGCAGGTCTCCACGTCAGCAAACTTAAGGGAAGCGGAGAGAGAGCAGAGGTCAGCATCCCCTGCACCCGGGAGCCAGGAGACAGACAGCCCCAGGTGATACGGGCACCCCCCCCCCAGGGGCACGGACACCCCCCCGGGGGGGGCACGAACACACCCCGCACCCCTTAGCACTCACACGTGTGGGATGGTGGTTTTGAAAATATCCAACATGCAATTGCAGGTCTCATCCCAGACAGCAGGGCTGAACTTCTCTCCATTGGATATCACTAGGTTCTCTAAGCAGTTCGTACCTGATCGGGCCAACTGCTCATTATCTGCAAAATTCAACAGCATCTGTCGTTAACTTTAACTGTTGTCCTGATACCAACTGAACAGACTCCAGATCTGATGGGTCCATGGTCTCTTTTTTTTTGTTTTTGTTTTTGGATTTGGTTTTTTCGAGACAGAGTTTCTCTGTGTAGCCCTGGCTATCCTGGAACTCACTCTGTAGACCAGGCTGGCCTCGAACTCAGAAATCCACCTGCCTCTGCCTCCCAGAGTGCTGGGATTACAGGCATGCGCCACCACTGCCCGGCTAGGGTCCATGGTCTCTATCTGGCACTGTGAGGGGGGGATTGTATCTGGAGGTCTGTCAGCTTTGATGAAGCCAGGCTATGAAGAGTCAACTGTTACAGCTGAAGGATGCCATCCCAGGGGATCTCCTGGCCTTCGTGGACATTCGGCACACACATGGTGCACACACATGGTGCACAGATATACATGTAGGAAGTATACCCATGCACATATAATTTAAAAAATAAAAAAATTTTTTTAAAGAAGTACAATGATTCAGTCAGTTTTGCTGGGGGGGGGAGGGTGTTACTTTAACTGGCTCACATACAGGAAATGGCGTAAGATGCCTAAAAATAGTGTTTCTGGGCTGGAGAGATGGCTCAGTGGTTAAGAGCACTGGCTGCTCCTCCAGAGATCCTGAATTCAATTCCCAGCAACCATATGGTGGCTCACAACCATCTGTAATGGGATCTAGTGCCCTCTTCTGGTGTGTCTGAAGACAGCTATAGTGTACTCACATACATTAAATAAATAAATCTTTAAAAAAAAAAACAAATTGGCCAACCCCAAAGGGACCCTCTTCCTTTAGCCCAATTTGGGAAGAGTGGACTCAAGAAAGTTCTCCAGTTTGTTTATTTAAAAAAAAGTAATAAAAATAGCGTTTCTGAATTAATCACTAACTACCTTTCCAATTTTTGCTCTCAAAATAGAACAACTATTTGATGGTTCCTTTAAAACGCAGTCATTTTCGCCAAAAGAGCATGGTGGCGCACACCTTTGACCCCAGCACCTGGGATGCAGAGGTAGGTGGATCTCTGTGACTCTGAGGCCAGTCTGGTTTTACAAATCGAGTTCCAGTACAGCCAGGGTTACACAGAGAACAGAGAAAAAAGGAGTCACTTTTCAAAAAAATCTTAACTGAATTTAACTTTGCCCTAGGCCAAAATGGGGTCCAGGTCTGAGGATCCATGGTCTTTAGCTGGCATACAAGAACATGGACACACAACCACTCAAAAGGATGTCCACCGGTGAAGCCGGCAGTGGTAACTCCAGAAGTGCTTTAAAATATAGTTTACTACAAAAAATTATACACACATAAAACTTGAAAGAAGGGAGTTGGAATGGTGTGTGGACACACGGATGGACAGACATAGGCTGGGAAGAGAGGAAGGAGGGACAGGAATTTAAAAAAAAACCTTTAAAGCACTAAAGTGCATCTCGCCTTTTAAAACACAAACAACAAAATCCATCTTATAAACCAACCTGGGAAGGGACAAGTGGATTAGATTGCACAGTGTCCCTTGGCATTGCATTTATACTTTCATAAACAGAGAACTGGTGTCTCACAAAGACTGTGTGAAAGGAAACACTGCTCCCTCCCCCACTTAATGAATACCTTGTTTCACGCACCACTGCAGCTGTGCGAACACGTCGGAGAGAAGCACTTCATTCAAAGCCTCATAGAACTGGGTGAACACGTCGCAGATCGCATACAGCGCATGGTTGCAGGTGGTCGTCATCCACTCTGATTTCTGAAAGGAAAAAAAGAGGAATCTGCAAAGCCAACATCTCTGGGTGAGGTGGCTACTCTTGTAAGCGAGACTGTCATTTACAGTAAGTATCAACATCTCAAAACTGTCCACATCCGCTCACTCAGAACCACTCTCTCCATGGTCAGATCCTACAGAAACAGTCAGGTGTGTGAGCAAATGTTTGCCAAAGATGGCCACCACTGCAGCATTCACATTCTGAAAACTGCATGGTGTGATCCACTGCACTGCGGACTCACAAATACTAAACTGTCCCTTAAAATAATACAGGAAAATAAAGCCAACTGCATACGGGCGAGCGAGATGGCTCAGCCACTGAGAGCACTTGCTAGGCCATTGTGAGCTGGGGTTCAGATCCTGCATCCTTGGGACCAGCCTGCTGTCCAGGCACCTGTCTCCCCATGTCTGTGGAAAGGGCTGAAGGCAACACAGCAACGAGGCTTGCCGAGTGCAGAAAAAGGGAGGCTCACATTCACCATGAGAACGTGACTCAAAGTAATAGTAGACTATGAAAGAAGAGGCCACCCAACACCTTATGTGTGTGTGCGTGAATGTGCACACACACACTCACACACAAACATTCACACACACACACACACACACACACTTTTTTTTTTAAAATATGACTGCATAAAAGTACCAGAGAAATATAAAAATGATTACACAATCACAGAAAAGGGAAGTGACACTAATAGGGTTCTCAAAAGCCAGAAGGAAACAAAACTGAAGACCTGGTAACTTAGCTTAAATAAAGACCAGCACAGGTGTTAGCCATCAGGGCCTCACCCCTCACCAAGAAGCCTGACAGCTGCCAGGGAAGGGGAAATCCACTTTCCTCAATGGATCGACGCAGGGTATAGGAGTCACATGAGTGTGTGCATGCCTGTGCATGTGTGTATGTATTTTTTAAGACAAAGAGAAAGGACAGAGTTGGGTATGCAGGAAGAATGTGGGGACAGTTAGAAGAGGGAAAAACACAATCAAAATATATTGTGTGAGAAAAGCTTTAAGCTGGACATTGGTGGTGTACATCTTTAATACCAGCATCTGGGAGGCAGAAGCAGGCAGATTTTTGAGAGTTTGAGGCTAGCTTGATCCACATATGGAGTTCCAGGACAGCCAGGGCTGTTACACAGAAAAAAAGACCCCCATCTCAATAGCATCCTTCCCATCCCCCCATACATAAAAAACTAAATAAAAAGAAAATAAAGACACCAATGAAAAACTAAGACTCCAAAGTGACCTCCAGGCCCATCCAGGCTAGAGGATGAGACCATGTCTCAAAAAGCAAACACACAAATAAAAAACCCACCAAATCCAGCCCCTCAACAAACAGAAGAGGAAGCAACTGGGAAAAGGCCAATGACACAGGACAAAAAGCCAGGTCACAATAGGAAGAACATGGTGACCAGTGGTGACAGGACACATGTGATCTAGCCAGCCAGGAAGAGCCTCTGCGTGTGCAGAGCACTGAAGGGGCTGGAGTGGGGTGGAGAAGCAGGAATCCGCACTCTCTGCTGACAGACACGCAGGGGCTTACATAAGTGCAAAGGAAGGCCTGCAGGCTTCTTGTCCTCAAGAAATGAGAATCCAAGTGCAAGGGATTTTAGGAAGGATCGCTTTAGAGCTGAGAAGGAGCGTGAGGACTGAGTTCAATCCCTAGAATCTATGTAAAAAGCCAGTGCTGGGGCTGGGGGTTGCAGAAATAAAACACTGGATCTAGATTACATGTGTGTACCACGTGCTGCCTGCATGCCAGCCAAGCATTTTCCTGAAATGTTTATCTATTTTATGATGAGAAAAAAATTTACTCTAACATTAAGAACAGGACAAATTTCTACACTATGACTTCAACTGTATATACTGTTTAAGTAGGAAAACACAACATTGTGGTAGCTTTGGTTTCTATGTGATAAAGGTGTGAACTCTGTGTATCCAGACTATTTCATCTAGTGCATGTTATTTTTATGCTGGTGTGAGGAAGAAATGATGTTCCGGAAATAATATTAACAAAGGTCCAGTCAGGTGGTGGTGGCAGCGCACACTTGTAACTTCAGCACTCATGGGCAGAGGCAGGTGGATATCTAGGACTTCGAGGCCAGGCTGTTCTGCGAACTAAGTTCCAGGCAGCCAGGGCCACATAGAAAAAACAGAAAAGGAAACTAAAGAGGAGGGCTGCGCCCGTCTTGACCATGTGCCTCCACTGCCACTGTTGCTCCGCTATGAGTCCTGTGAGACCAGGTGGAGTGTGGAACACAGGAAAGGAGCAGCTGCGAGCTGCAGAGCTGGCAGCCAGGGTCCAGGCCCAGGAGGGCCAACCAGGGGAACTTCCTCTCCCCTTCCCAGAAAGGGATCTCCCACAACTAGCTGACACTAGTCTAAAAGGGACAATGCTTCTATCCACTTGTAGAAGCACCTTAAATACTGTGTGTTTCAAACCCCTGTGTCTGGCAAGACAACCCCAAGGAGGCCAACCAGCCTTGGGTCTATCCCATGCACTCACAGGCCACGGTGGACAAACATCCACTCACAGGCCATGCTGCAGACATCACCCACCTCTGACTGCTGTTCAGGGAGTTTCATGTTGTCAAAAATTCGAAACACGATTCTGAACAGGTCCTGCCACCAGTGCTTTGCAAAGGTGTGGCCATAGCTCTTCATGATCTCAAACATGACCGTGAGGCCCCTGGAGGAAAAATAAAGGAGAACGGGGAGCAGGTGAGGAAGAAAACTGCCAAACTGAGATGGAGGCAGGGGTGGGGGAGGGGAGGCATGAACCTGGGGGTAGGGCAAGAAGCCACTCATTTTAGTGACACCCATGTCCAGCTGCCCCGAGGACCCAGTTACCTTGTGCGTACATCTAACTTGCATCTGTTAATGACGCAGGAGAGCTCAAACAGGATGGGAAACCAGCCTCTGACCCAGACCCTGTCACCAGGAGCCACATTCATGTCATCACTCGTGTACTCTTGCAGTACCTGAAATGACAGTCATGTCTCAGATGTAGCCTAAGCAAGCGGGAGGGATCACACAAAGACTGAGGCGCTACACAACCTTTTCCCCACTCTCTTCAGCAGGACAGAAGGGAGAATCCCAGGGCCTGAGAGAGCCATTGCCCTGCCCACTGAAGGTGTCAGCCCCGTGAATCTACAGACCAGAGTGAGGCAGCTCACAAGAGCGCTGGGACAGACTGTTACATTAAGAAACATGCTAATGGGCTGGAGAGGTGGCTCAGTGGTTAAGAGCACTGACTGCTTTTCTAGAGGTCCTGAGTTCAATTCCCAGCAACCACACGGTGGCTCACGACCATCTGTAATGGGAACTAAGGCCCTCTTCTGGTGTGTCTGAAAAGAGTAATGGTGTACTCACATATATAAAACAAACAAACAGATAAATATAAATCTTAAAAAAAAAAAGAAACATGCTAATGATAATGGCTGCTAGCTAAGTACCCAGAAATTACTGCAACAAAGTACTCAGTAGCAGCAGTCACAGTTAACAGAGCGCCTGCCGTGTGCCCAGTTCACTGACAAGCCGCGTGCACAGGCAGCACGGGCGCTGACACCTAACACCTCAGTGGTTGTCCATTGTGTAGTGGGCCTGGGAGGCTTTCCACAGCCCGCTAGCTGGTGTGGTACAAAGCCCCGCATGGACTATGCTGTCCGTGCTCCCAGCACTTCAGTGCTTTGGAACCAACCCTTAACTGTTCACAAGTCTCACCGCAAAGATGAGACATATAAAAAAAATCCTAAACACCTTCAAACGCAAACAGGAGGCGCCTTCTTCCTTCCTTTCCTTTCTTCTTTCCTTTTAGAGAGGGTGGCTGTAGGGTAGGCTCTGCTGCAAGCAAAGCTCTGTCACAGAGCTTTGCGATTTAGAACTGTAATCCATTTCTTAAAAGGGAGACTTTCTTTTTTGTTTTTGAGAAAAGGTCTCGTTATATAGCCCTGGCTGTCCTGGAGCTCACTCTGTAGACCAGGCTGGCCTTGAACTCTCAGACATCGCACTGCCTCTGCCTCCTGAGTCCTGGGATTACAGGTGCGGGCCTTCACTCCTGGTTTCTATTTAACACTGTGTCTCTAGAGTGTGCACTGAGTATTAGCTTGCAGGGCCAGAAGCTGTCTGATCCTCTGGAGCTGGAGTTACAGGCAGCTGAGAGCTATACAATGTGGGCGGTGCTGGGACCACACTCAGGTCCTCAGCAAACACTCGTCTCCACCACGTCACCCAAGTCCTACTGTTTCCTTTCCTTCATAAGGAACAGCTAGCTTCTCGACCATTCTGCCTAAACACGACAGCTAGGACACTGTCACCTTTTAGGAGGACAGTCTGTGGAAAAAAGCCCAGTATGAACAACTGCCAGGTGTAATGGTAAATGCCTGGAATCCTAGCACTCAGCAGAGTGAGGCAGGAGGATTGCCTTAAGTTTGAGGCATGCACACCCAGCACCAGTGGAAAGAGCTTTGTCAGTAGTTTTGGCCCCATGACTTTCTGGCCCACCCGCAGAAGCAAGGGTGGAGACACACCCGCGGCCTCTCTGAGACGTATTTCCCACAGAAGCGGATGAGCCGGATGGCCTCCATGCTGGTGTCAGGGAAAGCTGCGTTGCAGGCGAACTCAGACAAGCACTTCACAGCGTCCTGGAAGGAGTCGATGGCCGCAGGGAAGTGGTGCTGGAAGACGGTTGCTGGGGAGACACAAGGCAGCAGGCTGGGAAAGGGAGGTCCGGGAGAACTGCCTTCACGACCCAATCCACCAGGGCTGCCGCAGCAGGCTTCTCAGAGCTGACATACTCCCTTTGTGCCTCAATTTTCTCTTTGATAAAATGGAGGAAACAAAATCTCAGCAGTTCTGTTTACAATGTCCATGAGCACAACTATGGAATACTAAACATCTGTGCCAGAGAGACAGAAGCTTCCTGGAGCCTGTCGTCCTCCCCAACCAGTGACCTTGTCCGTGCTCTTGATGCCTGTGTAACAAGGCACTATTAAGACATCAGCACTAAACTAACAGCCAGGAGCACCGCCACTCCCGCCTGCAGCAGGCTTGTCTTTCTACACAAGACACAGCAGTACGCACTCCAGACTCAGCATCACGCTCCAGGCCACTTTCAGTGTGTAACCACCAAGAGAAAGCATGAAAACCCGAGAACGATGGCATGTGGCAGACTGCAGAAAGGACCTCGGCGTGCCGTGATGGGAGAGCCCCCTTGGTCTACCCTCAGCTCCCTGATGACCTGGGTTCTCTGCTGTTCTGCATACTCTTGTATGACCACAAAAGCCGAGGGAGAGCGGTGGGGTAGGTCGACCTTGAGTGAGCTGGCAGCTCCCAACACGAAGCTGCTAGGCCTGAGACCTGACTGCGCTTCATTCACTAGACTGTTGTAAAGATGCCTGCAGCCCTGCCCGGCGTGTCCATCCCATCGCTATCATGGCAGAACCCGAGCAAGGAGGTCCCACAATAGTAAGATGGACACCGAAGAAGAGGCCACCTGCTAGACTTCAAGTGAGATGTCACACAGGAGGGACACTTACAGACGATGTGGCCTGTGGTTTGGAAAGCCAGCTCCACAATGTTCCCATCGTGGTCAGAGGCGGCCTGGTGGAACACAGCAAAGATGTTCTTCCAGCCGGAGCGGATGTTGGCTGCCTGGGAGCTCACCATCTGGGCGATGCATCGGATCACCATGTCCCGGATGGTTGGGGACCTGGCAAGAGGCGGGAGGGTGGGAAGATAGAGACACTCTGCCCCTCATGAGGCACATTAGAAAACTGTTGAAAGGCACACCGCAATGCATACTCCCTGAGCTCAGAGTGACCACCCTGCAACCGAAAGGTGAAGCGGAAGGTGCTTCTCAGAGCCAGACAGAGCCATGGATGGAGGAATCTGGGTTTATAAGGATTTGGGCTGTGGAGCCAGAGCTGGGGCTGGCTATCTCTGACTTCTTGCTTAACAATACGCTGCCTGTGGCTGAAGCCCTGTCAGCTTTTCTGCCCCGCCCTTGTTTCAGTCAGTGAGTCATCATGCTACCAAACCTTTGAGGCAAGGTATATGTTCATGCTAAGCACACAGCAAGGACTGGAGACGTGATATTTTAATTGTAATTGTACGTGATGATAGGGTAAGTGGCTCCATCCTGGCCACAGTGGCAAGGTGAGGCACAGAGCGTAGTCTGAGTGCTTGTGTACACGCCTGCAAAGCCGGGAACACACAGTCATGGGGAAACTGTTCTCTCACGAGTGTGAAGAAGCAGGCTGTGCAGGCTGGTGTTCACTGGCCACATAGCGGCCACTCAGAAGGCAAAGAGAAAGCCCACCAAGTAAAGATGTGACCTGCAGAAAGAAGGGCTGCCCTCCTATACAGCCAACTTCGAAACCTCATAAAACAGGATGCCTACTTGTTTTCTATACAGAATTTTCAAATTTCTTGGAGATGTATGTGTGTGTGGATGTGTATTTATATATATTTATACATGTACACATAGATGTACATATATCTATGTGTATATGTGGGAGAGATATATGCTGGGAACAGGACTGAAGACATTCTAAGCAGGGGCTAAGATAATCCCAACCCCCCTTGAACTATGTATTGATAAAAGGAGTATTTATCCATTTGTTCAACACTACCACCAAGAAGACAGAAGAGAATTCATCATCCAGTTAGTGGTGGGATAGACTTTTAGACACCGACAGGGAATGAGAATCAGGGTCTTCACAAATGTGCACTACCTGTTTTTCTTCATAATATGTTCAAATGGCCTTAGAAAATCCTTCTGAAATCGGAAGTTGGCTAATTCTCCCTTCTCCAGAAACTTCATGGAGAGTTGCCGCAGTGAGTCCACAGCGAAGATGGCCACATCTTCATTGGGGTTACAGCCGACCTGGCAGGATAGGAAGGGAAAGCAGGTTCAGCAGCACAGCAAAGGCAGGCAGGCCTGCAATCTCTGCAGGAGGCACATCTTCAGACAGAAACTCTGCTTCCTGGCTGAGACCTGGCCAATGCTGGGCCGGGGCCACGGTGAACGACGAGTAAGCCTCCTGCCTCCTTCCCTGGCTGGGATCACGCGTGTGCCTCACATGCCTGCATGGGATTGTTCCTTCTTTCCTCTTAGGTACTTGTTACTTTGGGTATGTATGCTCGCCAACCCTGAGCCCACTGATTGGTTAGAACGCTGGCCAGTGATCTCTAAGGAGCTTGTGTCTGCCACTACCTGGGGTTGCAGATGTGCACTGCCTAGTCCAGCCTCTATGTGGCTTTTCCAGATCAAACGCAGTTGCTCATGCTTGCCCGGCAAGAACTTGAGACTGGGTCATGGCTCCAGCCCTCTGAATAGAATGAAACCTTGAATAAAGAAGTAAAGCTACGCTGGCCTACGTCAGCGTCAGCAGCTAACTGTTTTAGAATGGCTGTCCTGGATGTCTTCTGGCTTGTCTCTGACTTATAAACAAGTGACAGTTTTAAAAGTAGCAGTGGGGGCCTGTGTGTAAGGAATTCTGATGCTTAAGAGTGTGTGATCACGGCTTTACCATGGGGGCGTAGGAGGAGACTAGAGGGCTCCGCATGCCACCAAGCCCCGGCAGGGTGTCCAGCCACATTGCAGCACCATTGTGGTGGTAGCCTGTCCTGGATAGGTGTTATTTTTAAAACAGAGGAGCAACAGTGTGTGCAGGTTGGCTGTGCATGGTGCTGCATGCCCCTAATCCCAACACTTGGGAGAGAGGCAGGAGGATCTCTGTGAGTATGAAGTCAACATGATCTATATGATGAGATCTAGGACAGGCAGAGATACACAGTGAAACTGCCTCAAAGACCTTTAAAAAAAGAAAGAAAAGAAAAGAGGAAGGAGGGAGGGGTCATGTATCCAGGCTGGCCTAGAATTTGCTCCACGGCCACTGATGATGTCAGTTCCATGTTGGATTACAGGCATACACCACCATGTCCTATTTCTGCAGTGCTGGGGACTGAACTCAGGACTTTGTGCATGGTAGGCAAGCACTCTATCAACTGAGATATAGTCCCAGCCATGGATATGGTTAGTTTAACATTTTATTTATTTATTTATTTATTTATTTATTTATTTATTCATTCATTCATTCATTCATTCATTTATTTATTTGATTTTGGTTTTTTTTCGAGACAGGGCTTCTCTGTATAGCCCCTAGTTGTCCTGGAACTCATTCTGTAGACCAGGCTAGCCTCAAACTCAGAAATCCGCCTGCCCCTGCCTCCTAGAGTGCTGGGATTACAGGCGTGCGCCACCACTGCCCGGCATTTTTATTTATTTTATGCATGTGAGTACACTGTAGCTGTCTTCAGATATACCAGAAGAGGGCGTGAGATCCCATTACAGATGATTATGAGCCACCATGTGGTTGCTGGGAACTGAACTCAGGACCTCTAGAAGAGCAGTCAGTGCTCCTGACTGCTGGGCCATCGCTCCAGCCCACCAGGGACTTCATTTATTCTAAATGATACCTATCTAGATATAAGAGTGACATCACTCCTATCAAACTGTTCATGATTTCACAGGAAAAATGAATAGATAACAACCCCAGGAGGGTGCCAACTCCTCCCATTACATTCATTGTGCTTTCTTTCAGCAGCTGCTAAAGTGGTCCCAGATGCAGGCAGTTACCTTATTGAAGTGATCGCCAATGACATGCCATATCCGAGACCACTGCAACCGGATCCGGTTCATGTTGTAGTATGATATCTCCACAATCTTCTGCAGGCTGAACATTCGAGGATGGTGGGGAGAAGCCAGCTCGTCCATGGACACAGCACACAGCCAGCGGACAAAGTCAACTACAGGAAGAGCCAGGAACACAGGAAGCCCAGTGAGAGACACTCGCACTCACAATGGGAGGCATATATTGTTGGCTCTAAAGTCAAGACACATACCTATTGCATTTCCATCCAGTCTGGTAGAGCCAGTAAAAATTCTAGGGGGAGAAATTGAAATTTCTCAAGTACTCAGAAAAGGCAGAGAGGAAACATTAACAGTTCCACAGATTAGAATCTACCACACCCAGAAGCTAACGAGCGAAGCCAGACACAACGGGTGCAGCATCACTGGTGAGCAAAATCATCACCTGTCAACTGCGACAACCACACTCTGTGAGCTGGTTTCACCAACAGACTCCTGGAAGCTGGCCATCTGTCTTTTGTCCACACCACCACTCACCAAGTTACCTAGAATAGAACACAGGAAGTCAGCAGGACTCCAGAAGGGTTTAGAACCAAGTACCCAGGCTGAGAATGGTGCGCACGTGTATCCTGAGCACTCAGGAGGCAGGGGCATCAGGATCACAAGGTCTTTTTTTTTTTTTCCTCTGTGTAACCCTGGCTGTCCTGGAACTCACTCTGTAGACCAGACTGGCCTTGAACTCAGAAATCCACCTGCCTCTGTCTCCCAAGTGCTGGAATTAAAGGCATGCGCCACCACTGCCTGGCAGGATACAGAGTTCAAGGCCAGCCTCTGCTACATAGTAAGTCTGAGGCCAGCTCAGGCTCCAAAAAAAAAAAAAAAAAAAAAAGTAAATCATACAAAAACAGCTCCTAAGAACAGACACAGCTCCACTGCAGACAGAGTAAGGATCTTACACCCTGGGATTAGCATAGACTTGTAGGCAATCCCCAACGCTTAGGAGACAAACTTGAAGCAAGTGAGTAGCCGAGGGCTCTGAGAACAAGTGGCTCTTGTGTGACACTGTGAGAAGCAGGTGCTGTCATGCCCCCAGAACTTGAGCTGCACTGTACTTGCACCCTAGGCTACCACCCCACTACGTGACCTGTCATGTCACTTCCCAAGCTTCGGTGTCCCAGTTTACACAAGGGCAGGTAGCAGTGCTCATCTGGCTGGAGCATTCTGGGAATCACACGAGCTCAGATCTCTAAGTGCATACTCAGAATGTGGCCTGACATTTACTGGCCATATTCACTATTATCACTACATCACGGACCAGAGTCCTTCAACTCAGCAGAGGTGGGAACAACGATTACTCTGAGACCACAGACGAAATGTGGAGACGATCCAACCTTTCCAAAGTAAAGACAGTAGAGACACAGGCAGGACAGTGAAGCCCCTACTGCAGGGTCCTCAGTGTGGCCCTGGGGGGAGAAGGAATGGGAAGTACCATGTTCACGCTGGGAAAACAGGTGCTTTTACTCAATCACAATGAGACAGGGGAAGCACACGCCCATGGAATTAACAGACACGCTATCAGCCGCACAAGAAGAAGAGGACACTGCACAGGACAGTCCTGGTATGACAAGAAGAGCTTCATCACTCTTGCCATTCTGTGCTGCCCAACTGGGGCTGGCATCTTACCGAGGCCAAGACCCATGAATTCTTCTCCCGCAAGACTGTGGCCCTTCAGGCTCCCTTCTCGTTCCCGCCCAGAGCCAGAGAGGTAGCGAGTCTTCACCCCAGTTCCTATCAGCTGAGCAAGCTCCAGCTGGCTGATGCACTTCAAGATCTGTGAAAGAGAAGGAGGGAGGCGTGGAGCCTTGCTTCATGGTCACTAAGAGGACCTGCAGTCTTCTGTCAGTCACTGTTTTCTGGAACATGCACATTTTACACTAAGAATAAAACTTAAGCCAGGCAGTGGTGGCACATGCCCTTAACCCCAGCGCTCAGTAGGCACAAGAAGGTAGGTGGATCTCTGAGTTTGAGGACAGGCTGGTCTACAGAGTTCCAGGATAGCTAGGGCTACACAGAGAAACCCTGCCACAAACAAACATGAGCAACAGAGGAGAGCTGGAAGCTGGGTCCCACACATAAACAATTGCACGGGCATTTGCAAACTTCACTGAGTGCTCAACAAAGACAGACGGGCTGGAGCAGGGGCTGTTGCCACGCCACTCAGTCTGTGTGCTCTCGCGGGCTTGGTTCCTGCTCCCCAACTCTCTTCCTCCGACTCTGCACACAGTGCAGAAAAGGCACGAACTCTGTCTTCATGGGCGGACTTTAGATTCATGAGGTAAAGGAAGGCATCACATTACCAACCCTAGAAGTGAGCTGGAGATAAAGGAATCAGAGGCCTAGAGTCATCTTGAGAAAAGGCAGAGACACGTACCTCATGCCAGGAGTTGCCAAGGTAGTTGCCGTCGGTGTGAGCCACAGTGATGAGTGTCTTTATGGTGTCAATGTTTTTCTGCTTCATCTCCGTGATGCTGGAGCTGGCTGTCAGCAGGGAAAAGCGAGCGAGGGCCTGAACATAGGCGTCACGTTCCAGCTGAAAGAGAGGCCCAGGAGCACTGTGACTCCTCCCACAGCGCGGCCACTCATATGGTGGGCTGGTGCACCGAGTTTCCCTGCTACTTCCAAATGCACACAGTAGGCTTTCGGTGCACCAGGATTCAGCCATTCCATGCTGGCATGCTTCCACCACTTGACCACCTGAGGCTTGCTGTGCACAACTACCCTTGAGAACTAGCTCTCCACAGTGACCTCATGCACTGTCTATCTGTCCTGTGTTCCAACGTCCCTGCTGGATGCCAAGACTATGGAATAAGTGCTAACATTTACAGCAGTCCTGTAAGGGGGTATAAAAGAGGAGACAAGCAATGACTTTGCGTTTGGAGGGCCAACAGCATTTGGTACTTTTGGAGAAGTACCAAAGTGGACTTTGAAACCCTGCCTTTAGAACCTTCAGAGCCATCAAAAGAAAGGTGGGTGGGGATGGAAGACTAAAGTTTTCTGAACAAACTAATGGGCAGATTCTCCCTGACCTAAAAGCAATGAGTAGGAAGGACCAACCTTGGGACTGCAAAGCAGCTCAAAGATTGCATTGATTGGTCTAATGCTTCAGAATTCAAGCAAGGTTTATAGAAACATCAACGTTGCATTCAACCATCTCCTTTCCCAGAGCATGCTGGGAGACAGGGAGGTCACAGAAATGATGGGTTACACAAAGCAGCAGCCACTGTGGGAATGCTGAGGATGAAGGAGAGCTTTAGCTGGCTGATCACACCACACAGTTGTAGGGAGCTATGGCCTGCCTCAGCCAGACAAGTAAGCATCAGGGCAGGCCAGTGTGGCAGGTGGACCAAGGGGCTCTTTTGTCACTGATAGTCAGTTTTAATTGGACCCCCAGGACTCTTTCCACTGGAGCCATTGTTAGCACAAATGGTGGGTTGTTTCTCAGTGGGAATGAATAAGGGGTTTGCTGAAACACTGGTCAACTGGAAATTCCTGGTAGTTTCAAAGCTTTCACAATCTAAAGACACACATGCTCACTTCTACCTACCTGCATTCCAAAGATGCAGGCAATGCGGACTGCACACCTGATGCCTTCCAAACACAGGGAGGCCACCTCTGTGTCGTCACAGTTCTGCAGGCCGATGCTATAGGCTGCCAGCAGCGGTGTCCACACCAACTGCCAAGGAAGCAAGTTTCAATTTCAGCATTTCAGAATTTCAGCATGGCAAAGAGCACTCAGAGTATACTGTGTCCACTACAGGGATAGCCAGGATGCCAAGTCCACTGCAGCCTGACTGTGATCTATTCTATTTACAATACAAGACAGTTCTTATAAACTATGGACACGATAGATGTCCTATTTACTGAGCGGGCATTTCACATTGCACCTATAGCACACATCACTAGTAGCTCAAAGGTGGTCTCGTTCCTTCCTGAATGTATACAGGGATTAAGAATCAGGTTTGTTTCTTTTAAGATTTATTTCATGCACTTGAGTGTTTTGTTGACATGTATGTCTATGTCCTGTTAGTGCCTGGGGACCACGGAGGTAGATGACAGTATCATATCCCCTGACACAGGAGCTGTAGATGGCTACTAGGAACAATCCCTGACCCCTGACCCTCTGCAAGAGCAGCCAGTGCACTGAAGTGCTGAGCAGGCAGTCTCATGGCCCATAGAGTCAGTTCTCTACACAGCAGAGACAATCTGAAGCTGGCATGCAGACTCAGCATGTGAGTGAGCTGCCTTTCATCAGTAAAACTAAGTGGATCTCTGTTAGTCAGAGGCTAGCCTGGTCTACATAACAGCTCCAGGCCAGCCAAGGACATGTAGTGAGGCTCTGTCTCAAAAAAAAACAAAAGGAAACGAAAACAGAGAAAAAGATGTTGGAGAATAGCTCTATGGGTAAACACTTGTCTATCACTCCAGACAACCCAAATTCAGTGCAGGGAATTCCCACGGTGAGAGCAGACCTGCCTCCATGTGCTGTGCTCTGAATTCCACAGGCAGGCTGGGAAAGGGCAAACACACATCCCCACTTTAAAGGTCACATTACTCATTTATGGGTGTGTCTTTTCTAAACATTTGAATATGTTCAGACCATGTCTTTTCTTGCACTGCATCTCCCCTTAAAGACAATAAGGTGAGATGTCACCCTAAAACTGGCCGGTAGGGCTGGGAGAGGCCCGGTGAGTAAGGGCACTTCCTCCAGGCCTGAGGCCTAATATCGATCCGGGGCCCATATGGTAGAGAAGCACTCATTCCTGTAGGCTGCCACCTCACCCTACAGTCCAGTTGTGCACCCCCATAACAAGTCATTCTAAAGACTAACAGCCCTCCCAGAGTGACATTCCACTCCCCTCTAGCCATCCTCATCCCCACTGACAGAAAATGAACAGACTGAGAGAGAACTACCTGACCAAGGTCACATGGTAACACAGTAGCAAAGCCAAGATTCAAACCAAGACAGCTGGACAGCAGAGGCCATGACAGCTGGCACCGGCAGAAACCAGTCCCTGGTCCTCTCCATTCTCTCCCACTGGGATCTGCCATACACTTTACAGCAGGCCAGCTGCAGAATCAGGCGTGGCAACACGCTAACTTCCCAGGACACTCACTTTAAACATTGGCCGGACATGGTCCAAGTGTGTAGCACTGGTAAATGGAGCTTTGGCGTGGCTCACGGCCTCCATCAGAGCTTTGGCTGTTTTAGCCATCTGCTCCATCTCCACATTATAGAGCAGCCGCCTCTGCTTTTCACTAGCTACATCTGCAAGAAAACAAGACACATAGAGTGTGATTGTCATGTGACAGGAACTGCCTCAAAAGCCTAATTAACTGACAGATCTCCCCAATTAGCTTTGTGAACCTGTTACAAATATTACCGTTTTACAGATGAGGATGATGAGGCAGAATGGTTAGGAGGGCCTCCTTACCCAGGGTGGGGGTGGGTAGAGGTGGGGGTAGTGGTGGGTCTTGTAAGTAACAAGGCCCAAGGAGTCAGTCTGCAGATCCTGTGCTCCAAGGCACTGGCGTGAACTTCTCAGAGACTGACAGTACCATGGGGCTCACGAGGAGGTCTAGTCACAACTGACACAATCATCCTGAGTTAAGTCTGGGGAGGACAGTTTAGCTCATAGATTACATAGTTTAAATTCTTTCTTGTTCTTAATTACAGGAACCACATTATGAAGGAAGCATATAATCATCATAATTAATTTAATCATATCACTATTCAGGTATCTAGATATGCAAATTACATTGATTACCAGCAGCATACTTAATCATACTTTCTGATGTACCCCAAAGGCAGAGGTGAGCCTGCCCCCTAGACATAGACCTACAAGCGACTGAGGACTGCTCTGGAGAGGCCTTGCCTCCTGGGGATGGGGCGTCAGCTCTGAAATCATGTACTGACAAGCCACATTAAATGGCCTCGGCAGGCCTGCTTATACATCCGTGTGTTTTTATGTGTATGTCTATGTAACAGTAACAATTTAAAGAAAGCCACCACGAATCTGAGAAAGAGTGAGGGGAAGAGCTGGTGGGGCAGTAAGGAGGAAGGGAAGGGAGTGAAGGGTGTTAGGCGCAGCAGGCGTGTAGTAGGCCGGCCTTACTCTGCTTGGTGGATTTGGCCGCAATGGTGTGCTCCTTCGTCTCCTTCATCGCGATCTTCTTGCCCTCTATCTCTTCGTAGATGCTGGACAGATACTCCTCAGGCAGGTCCTTGCTGTCATTGATACCCCGGTTCATTTTAATATACTGCTCTTTCGTCATCTTATTCTTTACCTGAAATTAAAAGAAAAAGAAAAAGAAAGAGACAGAGAAAGAGAAAAAGAAAAAGAAGCACATTTTTAAAACCCCGAAATGCTCCAACAAATTCTGCCATGTCTGGGCCACAATCTACAAACCATAGTGTGTTTTACCTGAGGACTGTGCAAGTCTGTAGTCAGCATGATAATGGAGTAGGCCAGCACATATGCGGTGTCAGCGCTAGCAAACAGGGCTTGCCTGGAAGGGAAGAGCCCAGATAAGGAACACAGCCACAGAGCGGCACAGTGGGGACATGGGCCACCCAAAGCAGGCCACAGAGTGGCACAGTGGGGACACGGGCCACCCAGAGCAGGCCACAGAGCAGCACAGTAGGAACACAGGCCACCGAGAGCAGGCCTACAGAACCATATGATGCGGACAGGGAAGGGTCTTCTGAACAAGAGTTATCAGCAAACAAGAGTTGACAGTTCGGCCACAAGGGGAGCTGGCTGGGAGCTCACTGAGCCCATGCATCAGAGCGTGGGCCTCTCTGGGTTGAGTGGCTTCGAGTAATTTTTTCAAAAGGATGGAAGGAGCATCCTGGGCCAAGAGAGCAGCAGGAGAGCACAGGACGCCAAGAGACGCTCTCAAAGGGGCCAAGCCCGCTACGGGTGGGTCATCCTGGGTGGACAACTCCTGACCCTTCCCATGCCAGGGGCCCCTTGGGCCTCCACTTGAGCGCCTTAACTCTGGCACTGAGGCACCACATGAATTCCTTTTTGGTAATTAGTTATATCCTGTTTCTATTATCCATTGTGGTACTTCACAGAGAAATACAGAGCAGACTATTTATACTGCTGTAAAGCACATGCCATACAGCCTTTCTGTTCTAGGTAGGGAAAGTAGACACTAAGTCATTACGTGTGAACTGAAGCTGGAAACGCCTCTGTACAAACTGCCTCACCAGGAAGAGAAACCCAGGAAATACAGCAAAAGGGGAGCTGATGGGGCCGGAACCGACTGGCTGGGGCAGGAGCGCACCCTCCAGGTCCATGGAGCGCAGGCTGAAGAGAGCAGCAAACCATCTATCTCATCTTCTTATCAGGCGGCCATAAGTTAGGTTCCAATGACACACTGGCAGGGCCGGGACTCATCACTATAACAATGGACTTGACCTAGGACAGAGCTGTCCAGCATTCAGACACTCACAGCTGCCTCTGCAGAGAGAAGCCCATGACGCCTCAGACATCTTGACTTGGCTACTTCTTAGTGACTAATTTTGAACTGGGATGCTAAAGCTATTGGGGCCTCAGTTTCCCTCCTGTAACACCATAACAGGCCTGGCACTGACTCAGCAAGATGAAGGCAGGCGCAGCAGGGTTTAAGGACGGCCCCTTTCTTTTTAAGTCTGAGTCAGCACACAAAGCAAGAGGCCTGGCCAAGCTTCTCTGTCACACAGTCAGTGTATTCTGTTTTCAGCTCGCCATGAGGCCTGCCTCCCTCCAGCTCCTTCTCCCCCTTTCCCTGTCGTCCTCACTTCTGCCAGGGGTCACTGCATCCACGTGCACTCTTGCCACCCCTCACCCTGTTAGGGCAGAGCTTCTCAGCTTCCTATAAAAACAGCAACCGACTGTTAGCAACCTGGGCTGGGGCTGGGGAGATGGCTCCACAGGTAAAGGCATTTGCCTTGGTTACCTGAGTTCAATTCCCAGAATCACATAAAAGCAGAAGGATTAAGCTGGCTCTGCAGTTGTCCTTTAACCGCCACACCCATGTTGTGGCCCACAAGCCCAGCTCCATGACACACATACACACATACACACATACACACACACAATAATAAGCAAAATAAACATTTTAAAATCCAAGATAAAACCAAGGAGGCCTGTAATCCCAGCACTTGGGAGGCAGAGGCAGGCGGATTTCTGAGTTCAAGGCCAGCCTGGTCGACAGAGTGAGTTCCAGGACAGCCAGGGCTATACAGAGAAACCCTGTCTCGAAAAAAAACAAATCCAAAAAAACAAAATAACAAAACCCAAAAAAAAACAAAAGAAAAAAAACAAAACAAAACCAAGGACTTGTTGGTAGGTTTTATTAGGTTCCGCAGCCACTTCTGTACTTCATGTAGGTAGTGAAAGAAAACCATGCATTCCGCTCCATGCTCACTGTTAGGGAAGAAGTACCACTCTTTGTCTGTACGCTTCGTCTGTACCTGCTCCCCTCCGTGATGGAGGCTGAATTAAAGGCCGTATGTATCCAGGGCAAGTGCTCTACCAGCGAGCTATAGCCCGGGCCTCTGACTCTCACCTTTCCTGCTTCCACCCTTCAGTGCCGGTGTGCCCGGCCAGCCATGAGACCTTAGACAAGTTACTTAACCTATCTGGTCTGTAGTACATGGACACAAGGTTGCTGCAGAATCTCATAGACTCAGCAGAGCCTGGCACATAGTGAACAGACATGTTAGTGCCTTAGCAGAATAGCAAGGACCAAACCCAAACCTCGAGTCGAGAACAGTGTCCGCAAAAAGGAAGCCTCAGCTGCCACGGTGCTCACCCTTGGTTACACTCTATGTATCGTGCAGCAAACTTCTCCATTAACCGGTCAATCTTCTGGGCTTCCCCGGGCAGGCGGAAGCCCTCCAGGAATGTCCTCAGGGCCGAGACGAACTCTTTTTCACAGAAATCCAGTTGGTCCACATAGGCATACATCACCTCCTTGTTAAACCTCGTGCTATCTCCCAGAAACTCGCCAACCTGGGTCTGAAATACAAACACACACTCACTTCGAGAAACTGCCAAATATGGCCTGCAGCAAAAACCCCTGATGGGGTGGATGAGGTTGGCAGTGGCTGAAATACAGAGGCCCTAAGTGCCCATGGCAGCCGACTGTGGGGAAGGAGAGAAAGATTGGCTCTGCTTCCATATGCAGGACAGCCTGTCAGAGAGAGGGGAAGAGGAGGAAGAAAATGAGGCTTACGTCTGGAGGGCCCTAGACACTCAGCCAGAGAATGGCTTCTAGTGGTCCCTCAAAGCTGACTCTTCTCACAAGGGATTCCATACAGCAGCAAAGAGAGCGAGGGGGCAGGAGCAGGGCACAGAGCAGGCTGCACTCAGGGTCAGGCAAGCAGGAGGTGCAAGCCAGGGAGATGCAACATCAGCCACAGGGCAATAGGCCATACCACGCCCCGACTTACAGAATCCAGCCGCTCCTCCTGGTGCAGAAACTGGGCAATGTCTTCTACAGCTGCTCCCAGCATGCCTTGCTCTTGGAGAAACTGGATTCCTCGCTTGGGCTTCTTATTGAAGCTGTATCAAGAGGAGACAGAACCCAGGTGATTTACTTAACAGTCTGGAGCAGAGAGAAAACTAGCCCCAAGGAAAATGGCTACAGAGCACATTGAAGAAGCCGTCTCGTGAGCCAGCGGGAAAGCAAGTATTGCATAGCTTTCCCAAATTCCACCATCAAAGTTTTCCCACTTGCTCATTATTTATTTACATGTGTGCGTGTGTGACCAAGTATGGAGACTAAAGGACACTGCAAGACTTGATTCTCCAGAACCTTCAGTCACCAAGACTGGCAGCAAGCGCCTTTCCCCACAGAACCATCTCACAGCTCTGTTCTGGCTTTGTTTAAGGTTCTTTGAAGCCGAGCGGTGGTGGCGCATGCCTGTAATCCCAGCATTTGGGAGGCAGAGGCAGGTGAATTTCTGAGTTCAAGGCCAGCCTGGTCTACAGAGTGAGTTCCAGGAGACAGCCAGGGTTATACAGAAAAACCCTGTCTCAAAAAACCAAAAAAAAAAAAAAAAATGGTTCTTTGAGACAGGGTCTCACTTTGCAGCCTAAGATGGCTTCAGATTCACTGAAGTCTACCTGCCTCTGCCTCTGGAGCACTAGGATAAAGGTGTGTATCACTATACCTAGCCTTGTATTTTGTTGAGACGTGGTCCTCAGTATATGACCCAGGCTAGCCTTAGACCCAAGGAAATCCCCCTGTCAAAGTCTCCCAAGTTCTGAGACCACAGTGTACCTCCGTACCTTGGCAACTCTTAATTTCTGACCCTGCAACTGCAGATTTAGCTGCCTGTCACTCATGTTCACTCTCCCCGTGTTTACAGTAATAGAACTCGGGGCACTGAGTTGGGCACAGAGCCACCTGGGACACAGGATGGTGGTAATACAAAGTTCAAACCAGCCATGAGGCAGCGGCAAGTAAGGGGATTTTTTTTGTTTGTTTGTTTTGTTTTGTTTGGATTTGTTTTTTGCAAGACAGGGCTTCTCTGTATAGCCCTGGCTGTCCTGGAACTCACTCTGTGGACCAGGCTGGCCTCAAACTCAGAAATCCGCCTGTCTCTGCCTCCCAGAATGCTGGGATTGCAGGCGTGCTCTGTCACCACCACCTGGCTTAAAGGGGATTTTTCTTAATTTGTTTTATTTTATGTGTATTAGTGTTTTGCTAACATATGTGTCTGTTAGATCCCTAGGAACTAGAGTTACAGGGAGTTATGAGCTGCTAAGTGGTTGCTGGGATTTGAACTCAGGTCCTCTGGAAGAGCAGCCAGTGCTCTTAACCACTGAGTCATCACTCTAACCCCAAGAAAGAGGACAGAGTCAGATGGGGTGTGTTCTTTCTGCCTTCCTTCCTCTAGCATGTGTGATAGCTGATGACACTGCCACAGTCATCTGAAATGACAAATGGACCACAGATGACCAGGAGCCCTCCTAACAGCCTCAAATGACCACACTGACATCTCCATCCTTTGCTAAATATACAGTTTAGGTTTCTAGTAAGGAGAGGCAGAGCTAACTAATGGGTAAGTGGACATTTGCTAGCTCCTGCATGGGAGGGGGATAGACAGGTGAGCCAGGGCCATGAAGACACGAATCGGTAAGGACAGGAAATGAGACTTGTGTAGCCAGCGTGGCTTCCGAGGCCTCTAGAGGAAGGATTGCGTGCCATGTCTGGGGGATTAAAATGAACAGAGCACTGAAAGGGGAGAGCTCTTCACCACGGCGACCAGAAGACTGAAAACAGGACAGTGGGCCAGCACTGTCAGGGGTGAGCCAGGGAGGGAGGCCAGCTCACCACAGAACAGGAAGCCTGCAGGGAGTGGGCAGGGAAGCTGTGGGGCTTAGATCATGTCGTCAAGTTCAGCCATCGCTCACTGTGCTGCAGTGAACTCAGGAAAAAACGCTCCCTCAGTTGTTCTGGGGAAAACCAACCACCCCAGGGTGGGGAGAGAGGGACCCAGCTCAGCACTGCCACTCAAAGCCTGAGTGCTTCACTTCAACTGGTAAGGTAAGGGGCCTGCTCGTCCCTCAAATATAAACAGCACAGAAGATGAAGTGCTGAGGTGCACAAAACACCGGGAGAAGGAAAGGAGATGTGCAGAGCACTTAAGTTTCAAACCTGAGTGTCAAAGTATGGTGACAGCTACAAATTACACGTGGCTGAGGAAAGCCGACACAGTGAAGCTTCAGGGCACAGACACGCTCCAGACAGCAGGGGCCTTCACTTTGTTTTGTCTGTACTTTCTTTGAGATTTTATTTATTGCTATTTTATGTGTATAGGTGTTCTGCTACATGTATGTCTGCAAGCCACGTGCATGCAGTAACCCTCAGAGGCCAGAAGAGGGCCTCAAAGCCTCTGGGAAGAGAGCTACAGATGGTTTGCTGAGCACTGAGCCTGAGCCGTCCTCTGGCAGAGCAGCCAGTGCTCTTAACCAATGAGCCATCTAACAGCCCGTTTTATTTTTTTGGTGGCTTTGTTTACTGAGTTTACAGTGTAGCCCAATATAGCTTTGCACTCAAGGCCATCCTCCTGCCTCAGCCTCCTAAGGACTAGGATTACAATCCTAAACCTCTATGCCTGGCCGTTTTGTAAAGTGTTTTTACATCAGAACAGGAAATAAAGGCCTGCTGAGTAACACAAAGGCTTCTCCATCCAGAGCACCCTCCTCCTCTCAGGCACCCCAAGTTCTTCCCTGGAGACAGCAAGGCCCCTGCAGAGGCACTTGACCTGGAGTCAGCCTCCAGGTGCTTTCCCAAAGGCCTTGAGAGAAGGCCCAGCACAGCGGCCACACTCACAGCTCAATGCCGTGCTCAATGATTTCCTTCTGTTGTTTGATGACCTCAAACTGCTCTGGGTCATCCTGAACGGCTGTCTGGGTCCCTGAGGACACTGTGGACTCCACTGATGTCACGCTGCACCGTCTTGCCATGTCAATGCCTTTTCCGTCCCCCATTTCCTGATCTGGTAGCCTCTCCTGACCTGCAGTGACATAAACACAAACAGAACCAACTAAGCAGCTGGAACCGACGAGTGAGCTCTGGCTTGGCGCCCCTTCTTCACATCTGCCACAGCAGCGGGTTTGCACCAAGGGGCACAGGAGCCAAGACTATCACTTACATACATTTCTCAGCTTCATGCAGAAATTTATGTTACACACAACTCATACTAATTCTAAAATTCACAAGAAAATGCAAAAACAAGGCATTTAAAATGAGCAGAAGGGCTTGTCTTACCAAAATACAAACTTCCACAACTCTACATAGCTCAAGGAGTGTGGCGTTTGTGTGAGCATGGACAAACGAGAGGATGAGAACAGGAAGATTCAGCCACATTCTGAACCAGAACCGACTCAGGGGGGTGGCAGGAATGAGGTCAGAAATGGAAGTGTAGGCGGGGCCAGGTCATGGCACGAAAAGGGAGGCCTGTAAGGTCTTCCTTCATGAAACTCTAACTCCAAGTACTGAAGCCTCTTCTGTCTGCCATGGGAACCTACATGTATGTGCATATACTCATATATACACACACACAGAGTATTTTTTAAGTCTAAAAAAAAAATAGCAGGACTGGAGAGCTGGCTCAGCAGTTAAGAGCAGTCACTGCTCTTCCAGAGGCCCAGGTTTAAGTTCTATATCAAGCAATTTACTCCAGTTCAAGGGATCTGGCCTCGTGTGGCACCCACACACACATGGCATACAGATACACAGAGAACAAAAATAAAACCTTAAAAATAAACAAATGAGGGCTGGAGAGATGGTTCAGTGATTAAGAGCACTAGCTGTTCTCACAGAGGACCTGGGTTCAATTCCCAGCACCCACATGGTGGCCCCCTAACTTTCTGTAACACCAGTTTCAGGGAATCTGTCCACCTTTTCTGACCTCCAAGGTGGGCAAAACACCCAATTAATAATAATAATAATAATTGATGATGATGATGATGATGAAGATGAAATAAACTAAATCCTTTGGCTGAGCAGCTCAGTGGTAAATCACTTTGCTAGCATACATGAGGTTCTAGGTTCAATCTTTAATACCACAAAAAACTAAAAATAAAACAACCTAGCCAGGTAGAGGCGGCACAGGCCTTTAATCCCAGCACTTGGGAGGCAGAGGTAGATGGATCTCAGTGAGCTCAAGGGAGGAGCCTGTCTTGAGAAGCCAACACCCCTCACCTTCCTCCCTCACATGCTTTAGCCGCATCCACAGCTACAGGAAGATGGATTGAACTCCCCACATTCCCATGTTTTGAAACACTCAAGCTTTACAGCAATGGCAGGCATTTAGGAAACACAGCTTGGCAGAGTTCACTCACCCAGGGTGGCCTGGTGGTTGGGATTCACATACAGGTCCTTGCTCCATTCCACCATGCACTTGAGAATAGACACCAGACACTCCAGGCCTTTCTTCCTCAGACTGAGCTCCTAGAGGGCCGAAGTGAGAAGTACACACTTAGCCACGGGCATTCCCGGGCTCTTGAGCCGTCGTGTGAGGCGTCCAGGAAATCACTAACATTCAGTACTACAGACAAACCCAGGGAACTGTTAACGGGACATCAGAAAGCCTAGACATCCCTAACGGTGTGAGTCAGTGTTAAGTCCAGTGTGACCTGTGTGACTGCCTGTATCCCTGTGTGCACGTCTGCGTGTACATGTGCGCACACCTGTGGATACCAGAGGAATGCTCTGAGTATCATTGTCAAAACTCCCATTCTCCCCCTTCGAGTCTCTCCTGGCCCTGGAGCTCACTAATTAAGGTGCACGCTGGTCAGCAAACTCAGGGGATCTGCCTGCGTCCATCCCCACACACTGGGGCTCTAACTGCCTGGTGTCATGCTGAGCTTTGACAGGAGCTCTGTGGTTAATCGCAGGTCTGCATGCTTTCAAGGCAAGCACTTCACCAACAGCCATCTCTCCACCCCATTAACTGCATTTTCAAAAGAGTTTAGGGCTGGCTCTTAGGTGCCCCCAGTAATTAAGAGTATTTGCTGTGCAGTTGTGAGAACCAGATTCAGACCTCAGCACCATTAACTGTAACCCTGGCTTCACGAGGGGCAAGACAAGAGGCTGGATGGAGATGCTGCCTTCCTGCCTAGCCAAGAAAATAAGAGCCCCAGGTACAAGAGAGACGCAGCCTCAAAGAACAGGCAGGGTGTGACGCAGGAGGACATCAGAAGGGGAAAAAAGGAAAGAGGGAAAGATCGCTCCATTCACTACTTGTGGGATAAGATACCAGCAGGTAAACAAAAACCTGAAAATATTTTAAATAAAAAATTCTTACCTTTGATTCAGAAAAACACAATCAATCATTTAGCACATGAATGATTCAGGATAGGACAAACACCCTAAAGACCGGTAAGTGTATTTCATTTAAGATGAGTGAGAACACAGATTCTTCTTAATTAGGGTTTATTTTTGGGTAGTGCCTCCATCTACAGGGAAGGCCTGCTTGGGAGTTATGGGCCTTCTCCCTCCTGAGAGCCAGGAGACAGGCCAATGCCACCTCGTCATATAAATACAATTTCTTATATTTAAAAAATGAGCATAAGTTCCAAATGATGTAAAAAACAAAAACAAAACAAAACAAACCACAAAGCAAATATTTAGACTCACAAGGCTTTAGGCAGCACAAGTCCTCCTGTGGCCTAAGGACAGCTCTGGCCTTCCTCCAGGGAAAAGCCCAGATGCCAAGACTGCATGTATTACTCAGGGACCCAGAACTGCTTGTCTAGGGCACGCTGGTGGGGACGGTCCCCTAACACACGATGTCCTTCCTTCCTGTCAGGAGAAGCTGTGTTTGTGCCTTTTGTCCCCAGTGTAGCTGCAGACCTAGTGACAGCTCTCCATGATGGTTACTGAAGTGAGTGACCTTTAAGGACAACCATGTTCTTTGGTGGTTTACCTGTAGGGGCGTCATCCCCAGCTCATGTCCACTTCTTCCCTGAGCGATTTTGGATAAGTCATTTACTAGACGCTCGAAAATGTTAGCAGCATTTAAGTCACAGTCGTAGTTGACATAAATGTCCACGACACACTGGGCATCTTGGAAGATAACACGCATGTATTAGAAACTTGGACAGAGACAAAAGATCATATAGTCTGTCTGTCTGTCTGTCTGTCTGTCTGCCTGCCTGCCTGCCTGTCTGTCTCTCTCAGGTTGGGTGCTGAACTGAACCCAGGGCTTTCTGTGCCACACGAGAGCTCTATTGCTTAAGCCCGGCTATGCTTACTTTTTTCTTTTGTGAGACAGGGTTTCTCTGTGTACTCTGCCTGTCCTGCCTGGGTCTGCCTCCCAAGGCCTGGGATAAAAGGCGTGTGCCACCACCCCTGGCTCCAGCTATGCTTTCTTATTAAACGAAGCTTCTCTGCCAAAAATACACTCAGCCCACTTTTGTCCAAGGTGGCCACACTCTAAGTAGGAATAATGTTGGAAGCTTAGGGGTGGGGCGAAACTTTTTTTTTTTTGAAATTTTTAAAATTCTTTTTGTTTGTTTGTTTTTGAGACAGAGTTTCTCGATGTAGCCCTGCCTGTTGTCACTTGCTTTGTAGACCAGGCTGGCCTCATACTCAAGGAGATCTCACTGCTTCTGCCTCCCTAAGTGCTGGGATTAAAAGCCACTACCACCTAGACTCTTTCTTTCTTTCCTTCTTTCTTTCCTTCCTTCTTTCCTTCCTTCCTTCCTTCCTTCCTTCCTTCCTTCCTTCCTTCCTTCCTTCCTTCCTTCCTTCCTTCCTTTCTTTCTTTCTTTCTTTCTTTCTTTCTTTCTTTCTTTCTTTCTTTCTTTCTGTATGTGTAAGCTAGGTGTGGTAGTACATGCTTTTAACCCCAGCACTTGGGAGGCAGAGGCAGGGGCATCTCTGAGAGTGGGAAGTCAGCCAGGGCTGCTACATGGTTAGACTCAGTCTCAAAAAGGAAAAAAAAAAAAATGTGTCTATATAAGTGTGAAGGTTTATGCACATGGGTGCAGCGCCTACAGTGGCCAGAAGAGGGCGTTAGATGCCCTGGAGCTAGAGTTACAGGCAGTTGTGAGTCACCTGATATGGCTGCTGGTAACCAAACCCAGGTCTTCCCTAAGAGGAGGAAGGAGCTGGGCTGTGGTGGGGCATGCCTCTAATCCCAGCACTGGGAAGGCAGAAGGCAGATCTCTGAGTTGAGGCCAGCCTCATCTGCAGAGTTTCAGGGCAGCCAGGACTACATGGAGAAACCCTGTCTTAAGAAGGAAAAAAAGAGCCGGGAGGGCTAGGGCTCTCACCAGCTGAGTGCCACTCCACCCTGTGAAGGATGCTTTAACGGATCGTCTCAATTCTTCATTTAAAACACCACAAAGAGGAATGCAGACTGACTTGTGCTCGGTAGACAAAAGCTTCAGAAGCTATTCTGAATGTTCCAGGTGACCATACCTGCACAAATCCTCGTCAGGGTCTGAATGACCATCCAGCGGTGCTCAAAAGAACTTGTGGATGTTTCTAAAATGTTCAGGAAAATCTCTTTGAAAAAGACCTGTGCAGCACAAAGACAAGGGAAGAGCAATGAGCAGTCTCGGTTTAGGCCTCAAGAGGCCTCCACGCCTAGGCACATCATGTAGTAAGTGAGTCAGCTTGGGCAGAGGGCAAAGCCGGGCTCCCACTTGCTGAGGACCATGGGAGCCCAGCCTGGTTGGTGACTCCACCCAGAGCTGAGGAACTACAACAGGGCACACATGTGCTACCATCTAAAAGAAACCAGAAATTTGTATTTGTGCAATGGAATTTCTCAGTCTGACAATTCAAATTATTTCAAACAATTCTGGCTCAGACAGACATGGGGTTGTCTGTTCTGAGAGAACACAGATCCTGACCATAAACCTTTGGTAGACAGAAGAACTCTTCCGACATGGTGTTTGCCACTCATTCAGAAGTCCCACTAGGAGGGCTGTCAAGTAAAAGGGACCTCACCACTTAAGTGCATGGGATTTTTTGTTTTGTTTGTTGTTTTTTTTAAACATTTATTTATTTTACGCAAGTACACTGTTGCTCTCTTCAGACACACCAGAAGAAGGCGAAAGATCCTGGGTTTTTGTTTTTGTTTTTTTCCAAGACAGGGTTTCTCTGTGTAGCCCTGGCTGTTCTAGAACTCACTCTGTAGACCAGGCTGGCCTCGAACTCAGAAATCCGCGTGCCTCTGCCTCCCAGAGTTCTGGGATTACAGGCGTGCGCCATCACTGCCCAGCTCAGATCCCGTTATAGATGGTTGTGAGCCACCATGTGGTTGCTGAGAATTGAACTCAGGACCTCTAGAAGAGCAGTCAGTGCTCTTAACAGGTGAGCCATCTCCCCAGCCCCTGTTTGATGTGTTTTTTTGAGACATGTTCTCATATAGCCCAGTCAGGACCCAAGTGAACTACACAGCCGAGGCTGGCCCTGACTTCCTGGTTGCCTTGTTTCTAGCTCAAGAGTACTTGGGATTGCAGGCATGTGTCATGCCTGCTCACAAGCAGCTTATCATCTAGCATTAAAACAAAAACAAACAAAAACATGAGTGGAAGTATGTACCTCTATCTGCATTTTCAAATGCATCTTGAAGTTTGAAAGAAGAGTAAGAAAAATAGCAAGCGAGAGTTCAAAGACATCAGGCACTGAGGACACGCCGTTCTTGGAAAGGGCCACACACAGGTACTGCTTAATGGCGGTGACAAACATCTCGTGGCTCCTGAAGACTGGGCCAGCATTCTGCAGCACAGAGAGCAGCAGCTGCAGGGAAACCACCTTGGAACGAAGCTCGTGGGACCTGCAGAGAGAACGAACGACACTGATGGTGCACAGGGTGTGGAATGCCTGACAGAAGGCTGCTTTTCGTTCCTGTTTTAGACGGGTCTCACTGTGTACAGCTGACCCGGAGCCCAGGACCCTGCCTCTGCCTGCAAAATACTGGGCACAAACAAAAACTGTACGTTCCCTGAAAAGCCTCTGCTCTTTTACCAGCTACTATATGACCAAAAATGACCTTTAACTCCAGACTTTCCTGCCTCTACCACTCAAAGACTGATATTACAGGAATACACACTGTGCCCAGCCAAGCAGAGCCTCCTGAGGCCAATGATTTAAGAAATAAAAACAGCCCCTACACGCCAGGCGGTGGTGGCGCACACCTGTAATCCCAGCACTTGGGAGGCAGAGGCAGGCATCTGAGTTCGAGGCCATCCTGGTCTACAGAGTGAGTTCCAGGACAGTCAAGACTACACAGAGAAACCCTGTCTTGAAAAACAAAAACAAACAAACAAATAACAACAACAACAACAAAAAACCAGCCCCTACATGCCAACAGGATGAAGGCAGAGGGCACAGGAGGGGTGCATCAGAACCTGCAGATGACGGGGCTAGTGAGATGGCTCAGCAGTTAAGAGCACTGACTGTTCTTCCGAAGGTTCTGAGTTCAAATCCCAGCAACCACATGGTGGCTCACAACCATCTGTAATGAGATCCAACGCCTTCTTCTGGTGTGTCTGAAGACAGCCTCAGTATACTTAACATATAAGAATAAATGGAGGAGGAGGAGGAAGAAGAAGAAGAAGAACCACCACCTGCAGGCTAGCCCTCTGGAACAAGAATGGCCATTCCCTGCTCCTTTTTGCCTCTCCCAACAGAGTGGATAGCGGGCAGCACCAGGACGAGGGCTGAGCCTGCAGAGCCAGCGCTGGGCTGTGTCCATGCAGTAACTTCACAGGTCAGCCCTGTACTCTTCACTCTGTGTCCGCCATGAGCACGGCCTTATGATGGTTAATTGTCACAACCTCACAGGATCTAGAGTCACCTAGGAGATCAGCCTTCGGGCATGACTGAGGAATTTCGGATTAAGCTCATTTAGGGGAAGAAGACTGACCCGTAACATTTGTGGTGCCATTCCATGGGCGAGAGTCCCTGACTGCATAGAAGGAAGGATGGAGACAAGCCTCAGGATTCACCATGCTCTACCTCCTAACCAGGTGCAGAGTGACCAGCCACAAAGCTCTTGCCCCCACACCCTCCCACCATCATGAACAACTGGGCCCTCATACTGGGAGCCCAAATAAACCAAATAAAATAAACTTTTAATTCAAGAATTTTGTCATAGCAATTACAAAAGTACCCAATCCAGGGGACTTTATCCATCAGCCTTAAAGAATCCCCTTACCACTATATCAAGCCACATATAAAAAGCCAAAAATGTGTCAGGCACAGTGGTTACACATCTCTAATACTAGCACTTGGATAGCAGTGGCAGTTGGATCTTTGTGAGTTAACAGGCCAGCCTGGTCTATAGAACAATCCAGGCCAGTCAGGGCTACAAAGTGAGACTCAATCAAAAAACAAACAAAAATAAAAAGATCTGCTGGACCAATGGCTCGGTGATTAAGAGCACTCGTTGCTTGAAAACTCAGGCTCCATTCCAGCATCTATATAGTGGCTCTCAACCATCTATCTGTAACTCCAGTTCCAGGGGATCTGACACTTTTTTTTTCCCAAGACAGGGTTTCTCTGTGTAGCCCTGTTTGGCCTTAAACTCACAGAGATCCACCTGCAGTGCCGGCAATAAAGGTGTGTACCACCCAGTTCAATCCAACACTCTTCAGAGCTCCGAGATCACTAGGGACACACATGGTACATAAAAATACAAGAGTTGCAGGCCAAACACATACATACATAACATAAAATAAACAAATCTTGAGGGCTGGAGAGATGGTTCAGGGCCATTTGTTGCTTTTGCAGTGGGTGGTTCAATTCCCAGCATCCACATGGTGGTTCACAACCATCAATAACTGCAGTCCCAGAGGACCCAGGAGGCACACACATGTGTGTATACACACATACAGGCAAAACATTCATATGTACAAGTAAAATAAATAAAACTAAGAGAGCAATAAGGAGAGAAGAAGGTTTCCTAGCTGGGCGTGGGAGTAAAGTCCTGTCACTCTGGTACTCAGAGGGGTGACTCGGGGAGTCTGCCGGCACCTTGCCTCTCCACAGCCCCCCCCACAGGACAGTAAGTCCAAGTCAGGGAAAAGCACCACAAGTTCCCTATGCTGACTGTTTTCAATATACAAACCAAGATCAAACCTGGGCAAGATTCTGGATAGTGGAGATGGGAGGGGTGGAGACTGCCTGCGGTGGAAAGTGAAGCCACCCCTCACCAGCACTGTGGGGACCACAGGTTCACGGGGACAGATTGCCAGAGCTGCTGAGGGCTTACTTTGGGTCTGGTGGCCCTTCCCCGAGGGGCTTCATGGACAGCTTGCACAGGGAGCGGAACACCAGGAAGGCGTCTTTCTGGAGAACGTGAGAGAACCTAGTGGCCGCTTGATGCCCTTGAATGTCTGGTTCCTAAGGTAGAAACAAAAAGAAAGTCCAAGGAGAGAAGGAATCACTTCAGGGAAACTGAAATTCTTGTATATGTTCATGCTCACCTGAGACCTAGGGGGAGAAGACACAGATAAGGTGCCACAGCTCTGTCATCAGAGAAACTGTGAACCTTGTCATTTACTCTTTAAAGTCTTTATGAAACCAGGTCTGGACACATGCCTGTCATTCCAACACTGGGAGTTGAGACTGAGGAGGTGAGTGCAAGGTTCTCCTCAGCTACACAGTACATTTTAGGTCAACCTGGGATATAGAAGAAACTGTCTCAAAAAACAAAAGCAGGCTGGGTGTGGTACAAGCCTTTAGGCCTAGCACTCTAGAGCAAGAGGCAGGAGGATCTCTGTGAGTTCAAAGCCAGCCTGGTCAACAAAGTGAGTCAAGGACAGCCAGGCTGTTACACTGTGGAAGTGTGAGCTCAATAAACCTTTCCTCCCCAACCTGCTTCTTGGTCATGATGTTTGTGCAGGAATAGAAACCCTGACTAAGACAAAGGCTTAGGATGAAGCTCAGCTTCCTGACGGTCTGCCCAGGCAGAGGCAGGACCACTCGGAGTGGGCTCTGCAGAATTCATGTGGATAGAGGTGGTTTAAAATAACCAAAATCCAAAGTTAATTAATCTACTTGTTAATATAATCTACAAAGGCAATTATATGTTCTTGGTGCAGGCCATGGTGGCACATAGCTTTAATCCCAGCACTCAGGAGGCAGAGGCAGGCAGATCTCTGAGTTCAAGGCCAGCCTGGTCTACAAAGTGAGTTCCAGGACAGCCAGGGCTACACAGCCAGGGCTACTCTGTCTTGAAAAACAAAAACAAAAAAAGGAAGAAAAGAAAGGTATTTGTAAGAATTCTGAAGCCGAGTAACTGGAGAAAAGTGACAAACATTTCAAAATCAACTTTAAAACATGACCTTTAGCCCTGTGCGGTGGCCCATCCCTTAATTCCTGCATTCAGATGCAGAGTCAGGAGAATCTCTGTGACTTAGAGGCCAACCTCATCTATATAGTAAGTTCCATTCTACAGCCAGAGATACTCAGAGATACTCTCAAAAAGTAAATGTAAATCAATACATTTAGGGGAGAGAGAGTTGGCTCAGTGGTTAGGGGAACTCGATGCTCTTCCAGGGACTAGGGTTTGGCTTCCAGCACCACATGGAGGCTCACAACCTTCTTTCACTCTGATGCCAGAGAATCCGATGTCTTCTGCCCTGCCCAGGCACCAGGCTTCCACATGGTACATACATTCTCCCAGACACTCATACATATAAAAATACATTTTTAAAAATTACATTTAAATATAATAAATATTTACAAGGCATAATAAAGCTCAATAGCTTTTACACACAGAGGTTCTTAGAATCTATTAAGAAAAGATGGGAACCTTTCACGATAATAAAAATTGGGCAAAAAGCATGAATAAATAATTGCTAAGAAAGCCAAATGAAAATTAAACCTAAGTAATGTTATTACTGCCATTAGCATGGGCTTGTCAGAATATAAAGATTTAAATGAATGATGTCACTCAATTTTAACACAAGGAGAGAAAATGGCTTTCACCAGACTAAGGGGGGTGGGCAGGATGTGAGTAGCCGTCCCAAGGGACCAAAGGTGACCGCTTCCAAATCATTCATCTTTCCATCTACAGCCCACCGCAGCCTTGAACTAGGCCCTGCTGCAGCCTCTGAAGTACCGGCCTGCCGGGCCGCTGTCACCGTGCTCAGTTAAAAGACCTCCTCTCCTGCTCTGTGCAGATTCAAATATACACTTTTTAAAAAATTAAATTCATACATAAAAATTCATCTTAAAAACTTTTACTCTGGATTCGAACTTGGCTCATGCTAGACAATCGTGCACCTGGGCTAATTCCCCATCCCAGAGCTTCCAAGTCCTAACCCAAGAGTGCTGTTTAGAGAATTTTACAGGGTCAGGCATGGTGTGGACTGCCAGTCACTCCTGGGCTGGGAGGGGTACAGGCAGGTCCTACCTCACAGTCTAGCCAACTGCTTGCTGAGCTCCAGACTCAGAGACTTTCTCTCAAAAAAGTAAGGTGGAGAACAGAGAAAGATATCTGGCATTGACCTCTGACCTTCACATAAGCATAGGCCACACACACACACACACACACACACACACACAGGACTGGGGAATAATATGCATATAAGAGGTAGAGGCAGATAGATCTCTCATCATGAGGCTAGCCAAGCTATACAGTTAAGAAGTTAAGATGCACTGTCTACATCACCAGTATCAGAAAAGGGAGCCCTGCTGGGCAGAGGAGGAGAGCAGGAGTGACCCCCGCAGGGCCCTCTTGTGACGCTCACTTCTCTAACAGAGCCTAATTCTGCATCTTCTAAAAACATGCAAATGGAAGGGTGTGAGCAGTGACGTACCAGATTATCTGCCGAGGACAGGGACTGCCTGTCGTCTGCTATGCCATTGGTCTGTGAGTTTTCATCAACTCCTGGAGGAACACTGCATTCCTGGCATTCTAGGGCACCCAGGACTTGGTCAGGCTCCGTCAGACCACGCTTTTCTGCTGCTTCTTAAGACATAAGTTCAAAGTCAAAGACTGTGTATCCCAAACACTGCTAACCACACAGAACTCATCCACACTCACACTGTGCGCCCCTCTTCCCCTAGCCCTCAACACAGCGGTGCTTAGGCTTGCTGCCAACTCCCAGCCACAGCCTCGCTGCCAGGGCCACATTCCACGCAGGAGTCCACTCCTGCCACACACAAAGCTGTGACACGCAGCAGCCCTCACCATCTCTCTACTTCTGAAAAACAGATCGGAAGGAGCAAAGCATGAGAAACAGAGATTCTATTTAAAGAGTTAATAAATAACCCAACAGTTAAGAGACAGTTAAACGGCCGGTGCACACCTTTAATCCCACCACTTGGAAGGCAAGAACAGCTGAATTCTGAGTTGGAGGCCAGCCTGGTCTACAGAGTGAGTTCCAGGACAGTCAGGGCTATACAGAGAAACCCTGTCTCAGAAAACAAAACAAAACAAAACAAAAACAAACAGTAGCATTTGTCGTCCATCACCTTGTCACACTTCAGCCTGTTGTGGAGTAGCACTGGCTAAATAATGTGTCCAGTAAATATATGCTTTTAAAACTGTTGTAGCCATTGAGACTGCATAGCAGGGACATGTGTATCTGCCACCACGCCTGATGAATAGAGTTCACTCACACACACACACACACACACACACACACACACACATACACACACACACACACACACACACGCACTGTGTATGTGTATGAGATTTATTTATTTTATGTATGTGAGTACACTGTCGCTGTCTTCAGACACACCAGAAGAGGGCATCAGCCCATTATAGATGGTTGTGAGCCACCATGTGGTTGCTGGGAATTGAACTCAGGACCTCTAGAAGAACAGCGGTAACCAATGAGCCATCTCTCCAGCCAAGATTGCATTATTTACTGAAAATAACTTGTGGTTTAGCCCTTAGTACACATCTTTTTTTTTTTTTTTTTTTGGTTTTTTCGAGACAGGGTTTCTCTGTGTAGCCCTGGCTGTCCTCGAACTCAGAAATCCGCCTGCCTCTGCCTCCCAGAGTGCTGGGATTACAGGCGTGTGCCACCACTGCCTGGCTCTTAGCACACATCTTTAATCCCTCTGGCTGGAATATGGACCTGCCCTCAATACTCACCTTTAGTCCCAAACAATGAAGGTAAACTTGGCTTATGGAAGGAAGTACCCAAGTTTGAAAGTGTTGTCTAATTGAGTGTCAGACAAAGTGACGAATCAGAGAAAGATTTGACAGAACAGAATATGCCCAACTCTCATAAGGAGAGACAGGAAAGGGAAGCTACTTAAGAGACAGTGAGAGAGGGAGGGCGACAGAAGAGGAGGTTTTACCAGGACAGTTGTACAGAAACTAGTGGTAGAGAGAACAAACTAGATATAGATGAAGACAGAACAAATCATAGAATGAGAAGGAACCAGAAGATTAGAATAGATTGCTAGTGTTAGTTTGTGGTCAAAGAGAACAATTCAGGAGAGGCATCGAGAAAAAAGCCAGATTGAATCAGTCAGCTTGGAGAAGAGTTTGAGTCAGAGCAGCTAAGCTGAACCAGGCAGACAGAATTCAGAAAGAACTAGAGCTTATTCAGCAGTTAAGTCTGAGGCTGAAAACCTTCTAGCCTCACATTAGATTGACAGGGGCTAGAAGCTTCCAGGAGTTGACCTAGGTTAGGACGTGGCAGCAGTAAGTCTGGGAGAGGACAACTGAATTAGGCAAAATATACATTTAAAATGTAAAAGTAAAGAACTGCAATGTTTTATGAAAAAGAATGAGAATTTCCATGCCCCATGAACTCAAACATATAATCATCTATATTCTACTTTATTTCTTCCATTTAAAAAATGCTGATTGTGACCTACTGCCATTTCTAAGTTTCTTTCCAATTAATGGCACTGGCATAGCGCTCAACAAGCAGCCACTGACTGAGTCTGAAGCAAAGACAAAGGAAACACCTTCAGGGCTAGATCTGAAGGCTGACAGACTGAGTGAAGCCTGAGGAGGACTGCAAGCTCACAATGAGTGCCTAACACCTGCTGCTGTGTGACCACACATCGTGTCTGGCCTTGACATCTTAGCAGCTCTGATGTAGAAGACATATGGAACGGACCTGTGTGTCTTCAGATGGAGCACCTCATACTCCTATGTAGACTATGGTCTACACAGACAGAGGCCTTGACCTACACAGAACAGAACCCGTGCGTGAGTCAGTGAGGAGCAGAACACCTACCAGATGCTGCCTGAGGGGCTCCACAGGCAAGGGAAGAGGCCTGAGGAAAGGTGGCTCTCCTCAGCACTCACCTTTCACAGCAGATGTGACCACGTCCTCTAAGATGTCCTTCACCACCTCCTGGGCTCCATTGTCAGTGCCTGCACACATCCCAAACACACAAACACACATAAGGTGTTGCCAGGGACAAGAAAAGAAGGGGGAAAAGATTATGACAATGGCTTTCCAGAGTCCTGTTCTAAAGGCACCGATGTGTTCCCTCCACCAGCAAATCTACCAGTGGAGAGGATCCCTCAGCTGCTGAACCCAAGGGAAGCTCAAGGCTTACTCTCAAGAGCACCTTTCCTCCCTCCCAAGGGCCAGCTGCTCAGCCCGGGCCAGCCCCACCCCCACCCCACCCAGAGCATGAGCTGATCGGCCCATCCCGGCAGAAACAAGGATGAGCTTCTCTGGGCCTCTGCGGAGCTCAGGCGAGGAGCAGCACGCTGGGATCTCCAAGTCAAGCAAGCCCAGAATTCAGTGCGAGCCTCCTAACCTCACACTTGAAGATGGACTCTATTTCAGATGAAAATATCCTGCCAAACAGGAAATGTTTAGTGGAAAAGGTCCAACATCTCTAATCATGAATTGCTTATTTTTTAGAAAATTAGTCCCAAAGAAGAGCTTTGGAGTGAACAGAGTGAACAGGCTCAGGACAGGTGTGTGGTGGTGACGTCACCAGTTAGAACACACCTCACTGGGCAAAAGCCATCATCTCGAGTAAGCAACACCACAGACAGTGTACGCATGCCTCGGTGAGGACTCTCCGTCCAATAGCACCGCCATCCACCAGTTCTGGGCACAGCCGCTGAGATTCTGGAGAACAGTGCTAAGGATTTTCATTTTCAACTGTCACTGTACACCTATAACCAGGTTCCCTCAGATGAGATTACTGACATCATAACTTTTTCTTAGAAAGCAAAACAGAATCTGAATGGAAAATGAGGGACAATCCTACCACAACCAAATCTTCTAAATTAATTTACTTCCCTCAAAACCATGACTTAGACAGTTACCTAGACCTCTGTTGGTTTTCCCACCTTTGTGACCTCTGCCCCACTTAGGCTGCACTTAGATCACCACACAGGCACAACGACATCTACAAATACCAACTTAAGAAGTGCTAGTTATACTGTAGTAACACATGCTAAAATAAACATGTAACTATTAAAAACTGGCACATAACACCCACAGAATCAGCTACACCATAATTTACAGACACCAAGGCCAGATATTTCAGAGCTGCTTTCCCTCTCTGGCACTAGGATTGAAGCAGGCCTTAAGGCCTCATACACACCGAATGAACAAGTGCTCTACCATGGGCTCCACCCCGGCCCGTGACTAAGTTCCTATTTAGTTCCAACCCACTGAAGCTATGACTTGATAAAATTATGCTCACCATTTCTGATCTGTACATTGTGCTGCACAGGACACTGTCCACAGTCAACACCTAAGACAGTAGAGTCATGGTCCCAGAGGCCTGGGTGGCTCAGTGTGACCAGAGGCCACAAAGTGATGGCTGATACATGCAGGCTGGCAGGTGTGTGTTGTTTGCCACCAACTGCTTCTTAAAACACTCGAATCAGCCGCTCATCATTGTTAACTGAGAGGTTACTCAGTCAGTAATACATCTTGCTTTTATTAAAAATCCTAAAGCTAGGCCAGGTGTTAGTAACACATGCCTTTAGTCCCAGAACTGGGGAGGCAGGGTCAGGAGGATCTCTGTGAGTTCGAGGCCAGCGTGGTCTGCAGAGTGAGTTCCAGGACAACCAGGGCTACATAGTGAGGCCCTGTCTCAGGTAGAAAAAAAAATAAGAAAAGAAAAAAAAGAGACGAACTCAAAACAAACAACAGCAGTGTAAACTCTGAAGCCCCGAGGGGAGGGCGCTGCAGCACTAGCTACAGAGATACACTTTTTTTTAAAGATTTATTTATTTTATGTATATGAATACAGTGCCACTGTCTTTAGAAATACCTCGGGGCAGTGGTGGCGTGCACCTTTAATCCCATCACTTGGGAGGCAGAGGCAGGCGGATTTCTAAGTTCAAGGCCCGCCTGGTCTACAGAGTAAGTTCCAGGACAGCCAGAGGTACAGAGAAACCCTGTCTCAAAAAAAAAAATAAAAAAATAAAAAAATAAAAATAAAGGGGGGGGGGGTAAGAAAAAAAAAAACACCAGAAGAGGGCACCGGATCTCATTACAGATGGTTGTGAGTCACCATGTGGTTTCTGGGATTTGAACTCAGGACCTCTGGAAGAGAAGTCAGTGCTCTTAACCACTGAGCCATCTCTCCAGCCCCCTATAGAAATGCTTAAAGCAGAAAAATCACAACTTAAAAGACCCCTCGATTCCAGCACTCGAGGAACAGAAACAGATGGCTCTCTTTAGGTGCCAGGCCTGCCAGAGCTAAAAAGTAACATTCTGCGCGCACACACACACACACACACACACACACACAAAGGAGGATGAGAAAAAAGATAAATGGATAAAGAAGGGGAGGTATCGGTGATAGAAAGAGAAGAAAAAGAAAAAGGTTTTTGTTGTTGTTTGTTTAAAAAAGACCAGTGAGAGCTGCTTGCCACGAACACAGACTCAGGAGGGCGGAATAGAGGCCCTGCAGACAGCGAGCCTGGCCCAGCGCCCAGTGTGGGGATTTCCGTCCCTCAGGCTCCCAAGCCTCCATTCCCTCACCTGTAAGCCCTGTGGCTGGTCCCTGAAAAGCATTCCAGTGTGACTCCTGAGCTTCAAGTGTGAGCAGTGTCCCAGGAGACAGCACTCCCGCATCTCCTTAGGGGCACTGCCCACTCCTGTCACTTCCCTGGCCCCAGAGACTAAGTCCATAATGAAAATTTCCAATTAAACAGAGAAAGCACTTTCAATTAGCTAAAGCCTCCACACTTTCATTTCCAAACAGAAAAATACAATTACCACATCCACATAGGCCTCTCCTTCCTGAAACTTTTCCATGTAAATAGCTTTAAGCCTTGCCCTTTTCTGAGTCTTGCTACAGAAGAATACCTGCCCACCTGAGGCTCTCTCTGTATCACCACAGCAAGAAGGCCATCACCAGATGACGGACGGTCCCCCTTAACCTTGGTCTAGGACTATAAATCAAATAAAACCTCTTTTCTTTATAACTGAAAAAAGAATAAAAATGACAGTAGTGTGTCTCCTCGGGCCTCTTCCCCTGCTGGAGCCTCACTTCTCCTTCTGCTCAAAATGAAGTGTGTGAGAGGGTGTAAGCAGTTCTATGGAAATACCATAATATGTCACTTTATTCACTGTGTGGATATATGATGTGTGTGTGTGTGTGTGTGTGTGTGTGTGTGAGGACACACATGCCACGGCACAACGTAAGGAGCACACAGGACAACTTGTGGAGTTGGTTCTCTTTCCCCTGTGTGGGTCCTGGACTCAAACTCAGGTCTCCAGCCTTGGTGGGTAGTGCGTTACCCACCGAGCCCATCTCATCAGCTCTATTAAGCCATTCTAAACCATGGATCAATCACAGAAGGATCTTTGGGAGTACTTAAGGGCACTATGTTCTCAGGCCAGGAAGGCCTAACCCCAACATCAATGGCTCCTGTGGACACAGCGGCTAAGGAAAAGCCCCCCCCACCCCAGGCAGGGCTCCAGCTTGATGCTTCTTCTGAATGTCACTTAAGTCTGTTTCTTTCCGCGCGCCCCCCCCCCCCCCCCCGCCCCCGCAAGAAAGGGTCTCATTTTTTTACCCAACTGTTTTGGAACTCACTACACACACCAGGCTGGCCTTGAACTCACAGAGATCCTCCTGCCTCTGCCTCCCAAATGCAGAGACTAAAAGGGTGTGCATCATACCTGGCTATTGTTTTTATTTTTTAAGAAAGGATCTCTGTGCATCATACCTGGCTATTGTTTTTATTTTTTAAGAAAGGATCTCTATAGCCTAGGCTGGCCTTAAACTTACAGTGATCTTCCTGCCCCAGGCTCCCAAGTGCCAAGATTGCAAGTATACATTCCACCTAGCTTTTAAAGATTCATTTATTTATTATTACATGTAAGTACTCTGTAGCTGTCTTCAGACACACTAGAAGAAGGTGTCAGATTTCTTTACAGATGTTGGTATGCCACCATGTGGTTGCTGGGATTTGAACTTGAGACCCTTGGAAAAGCAGTCAGTGCTCTTAACTGCTGAGCCATCTCTCCAGCCCCTCTCACCTAGTTTCTAATTGTGCATTTCAAATGGATCTCTATAATGCAAACCGCATCTCAAGAAAGATGTGCTTATAAAAGACAGACAAAGGCCAGGTGTAGGGGTGTGGTTCCTTTAATCCTAGCACTCAGTAGGCAGAGGCAAGGAGATCTCGGAGTTGGAGTTCAGCCTAGTTTACATAGTGTGCGTTCCAGGACAGCCAGGGTTCTGTAGAGAGACCCTGTCTCAAAAATCTAAAAACAACAAACAAATAATATAAAGAGAGCCAAGAGCTCAGGCTGTGGTCCCCATAGCCAAATATCTGCTGGTATGCACCCCACCCTGAGCCTAGCCCCAAGCACTATATAAATAGCCAGGATGTGTGTCCACACCTGTAGTCCTAATGCTCCAGAAGTGGATGCAGGAGACTGGGTGATTGCCAGGACTTTCTGGTGCTCTGGGTGCAAAGGAACAGGAATTGACAGAGGAGGACACGTGATGCCATCCTCTGGCCTCTGCGGGCACACATCCCAAATACTTGCAAACACTTCACCCAGAAAGGCGGGGTAGGAGGGGATAAAGGGGAAAGGGGAAAATTTAAATCTAAAGAAAAGGACAGAGAGGCAGGCAAGATCAGTCTCACCAGGCTCTGCAAGCAGTCAGCGCAGGAAGGACATAGCTTTTGCTCTGACTGGTAGAGAATGGGAGAATGGGGAGCTATCAGAGGGTTTTGCATAGAGGAGGTTGGGACCTCACTCAGGCTTTTAAAGCAGCAGCTCAGCTGCACCCAAGACATAACACAGAGAAAGCACTTTGGTGCAGCCCAGAGCCGGCTTCTCTTCTGTTTGCCCAGCTACAATTACTACTGCACTTTAACAAGACGTTCGATATGTGTACCCTGGCAGGAGCTGCTCCTGTCTGAAGGCATTATCAGTCAGGTAACTGAGGCAGAGGTGACATCAACTGGAAATATGTAGAGCGAAGAATGTGAGTGAAGAACTAGAACCAACCAGGAAAGACAAGGTCGTGGTGGCTGAAGACTTTTGGATCTGGTTCATACCAATGTCAGGAGGAGATGTAATCCCAAGTCATCAAAATTGTATGCTTAATAAATTAACTGTCTGATTATGACCAGCCCTGGCATATTATTTTGCTTAAAATGGAAACAAAGGGCCAATAAGATAGCTCAGCAAGTAAATGTGCTTCGTGCCAAGCCTGGCTCCATGAGTTAGTTCTACCCTCTGAGAGAAATGACTCCTATGAGTCGTAGTCTAACCTCTCTAGGTGCCCTATGGCACATGAATATCCATGCTCATAAGCAAGTGCACACAAACACACAAACGAATATTCTAAAAATTAAGCAACCCTCCCCCCCACAGAAGAATCGAGTGGATTCTGTTTGATGACTGGAAGAACAACAAGGCTATGGCCCTGCCATCTAGCTGACCGTATCCGCCTGTGTGCCATCTAGCGGGCCGTTCCCGCCTGTGTGCCATCTAGGTGGCCGTTCCCGCCTGTGTGCCATCTAGCTGACCGTTCCCGTCTGTGTGCCATCTAGCTGGCCGTTCCCATGCTTTCCCGCCTGTGTTCCAGCCTTCACAGGGATCCATGCATGGCACCCGACTGTCAAGTACTAACTGAGTAGTCACCACCTTAATTCCCTGTGGAGCCCAAATGCCCCAGCTGCACCATGGCTGACAGGAAGCAGCAGCAGCTGGCTCCACTCCAGGGCTCCCATCAGGCCTCACTGGCTGTGCCCGTGTAGTCAGAGAAAGGGGGAAGGCAAGGCCAGGCCCGGAACACACAGACACACAGACAGAGTAACAGACAGACACACACACACACACACACACCAGGTTTCCTTAACCACCAGGCAGCACTTCCCAGCGTGTCCCACAACCCCAGGAAGACCCAGCTCACCCCTAGAGGGCTCGGCTCTGCCAGAGATTGGTGAGCCTCTTTCTTGGTGAGCCTCTCCATTTTCTGAGCTCACTTCTCCTAGGCCACTCCTGGCATGGTCACCATTGGGCAATTCTGACTTTTCAGGAGTCGTTGGTTTGCTCTGGGCCTGGCTCTGCTTCAGGCGGCTGAACTTGGGAGACCCTGCTGTGGCCTGGATCACCGGAGACTGAGGTTTTGACTGGATTGGTTTTTCCAATTCTCTGGCCTCCTGTAACTAAAACACAAGAGAGAAGGGATTCCATCTAAACAGTTCTAGCTATTTATTAAGAAAAAAATTACACCAAACTATTGTTTTTAAAATATTTCAAGCAGCTGATCCAACTTTTGTTGTTTTCCTGGGTGTTAGGATTAACCTAAGGCCTGTGTATCCTGGGGAGGGCTCTTCTGCTATGCTATATCCCAGCCCAGAATAAAGTTTTCAAAAAGAAGTTAAGTCCAAATTAAACTTAGACTGTGATGACCAAACTTCAAAACCCATGCTAGAGTTGCAATCTGCTTTTAAAATCAGAAGTCTCAGGAAAGACGACTCCTCCAGTGCCATGCGTGGGCTGATTCAGCAGGACGTGGGGCCAGCCCAGATGCCACTCACCACTTGGTTTTCCATGCGGGTGAAGATGACATTCAGCATCTGGGTGAGCGTGGCCTTGGCGGTGGTTTGATTGATGAGGTTTTTGCTGGCCAGATAGATATTGTAGCATGTCCTCACCGTCTGCAGGATGGTGCCCTCATGGATTTCAATGTGTGGGGAAGTCACAGCAGTCAGAAGAGCCTAAGACAGATCAGAAATGGCCACCTTCCCGCATGCCCGTGTTTCTCCTGGGCAAACTTTCCTCAACAGTTGAGGGGTTGGTCCCCATCCCCCCTACCTTTTTTTCTGAAAGTAAGTCTCAGTCAGTAATCCTGGCTGTCCTGAACCTGGTTATATACAGGCTGGCCTCAAACTTTGAGCACTTCTCCTGCCTCTCTCTCCCAAGTGCTAAGATTACACGTGGTACCAACATACCTGCCTGGTTTTTCTAAATTCCCAGACAGTCCTGCCAGCCCATCTGACTGATTAGTACCCAGAGCTGATTTCCTACTGTTTGGAGTTAAAAAGCAATTGCTGATTCCCTAAAACTCACATCATTTTAAGTAATTATGCTGTGCTGAAGTAGGTGTTCTAGTGCTTGCTAAAATTTTTCTTAAAAGTTTTAGAGAAAACGCTGAAAATTCTGAATGTTAATATTGATTGAAAAAAAATCTAAAGTGAAAAAAAAGTAAAAACCTAAAATGAAAACTAGACCTCTCTCTCACAAAACACACAGAGCCCATACCACATAGCTGAGCTACCCAGCACCTAAGATCAGGAGGGAAGCCTTGGTCCACCCACTCATCCATTCCCTGGCACACTGGCAGTACTAGCTCACGCCAAGCCCTTCCTGGTGGCAGACGCAGAAGAGGGAAGAGCCAGGAAGACAGGGGACAGCAGCAGGTTCAGGTGTTAAGAACAGCAATGAAGACCTGTACAGTGGTAATCGATGGTCAGCTGGAACAGAGAATTTCCAGCAGAGCCCAGACAATCTCAAGCAAAGGAACTCACAATGATCCCATCGTTAATGGGACTGTTTACTTGGGACACACCTGATCACGTGTCCACGTCACGACACTAACAGAAAAGTGAAGGAATGCATCTAACTCTTCTGTTCCAGCTCCACACCACTCAACTAACACACAGTAAGTTAAAACCCGCACTCGCAAACCCAGACCAGGCACACAGAAATACCTTAATTATTTGTAGCTGAACCCCTTCATCTGTCTGAGGGCCCTGAAAACAGTTGCAAATGGTTTCAACAATCCTGTCAATCAGCCGCTTCCCAGGAGCTCCGCTGTCAGGGGCATTGCCAGTGATGTGCCCGTATGCGATGAGTTTCTGTACACAAAAGAGCAAGTTACAAGATCCTGCTTGGCTGGACAAGACAGGAGGGAGGGTGGCCTTGAACTTCTGGTTCCCATGGCAGCAGTCACTCCCAGGAGCCAGGCAAGCACAGCTGTTCTGAGCATGACCTTTACCACCCCCCAGTAGGCAGGCTGCCTCCCAGAGGCTACCTGCCAGTGCCACCTCATATCCAACCTGGACCTTGGCACAGAGAGAAACTTGAGAGACGGAGATCAGAGTGAGCGCTACATACACTTGGCTGAGATTAAGAATCATCTGGAAGAAATACCAAAAATGCAGTTTCCTGGACTGCAACCTGGACCTGCTGAACTAGGAGTTGTGAGGCAGAAGCATAGGAGTCAGTTATTTCTCCCCTGTAGCTTATTCCCAGGTCGGCCCAGCACAAGGCCCAGCCTTCTGGGGCACACTGTGCTTCGTTCAGGCAGCTGGGGAGATGCGGACATGCTGCGCTTCTGTGTTGTGTGCAACTGTGCTTCTGGCTGCTCACACCCCTGCCTGCCTACACAAGTAGATAAGCAAGCACTCCTGAGCTCGCCCGCTGTCCTAGGGGAGAGGGGGTTACGCCGCAGACGCTTACATCATTTCCGAGTGGCTTTCTACAGCACTAGCTACAAAGTACCTTCATTCAAAAAGCAGGAATAAGACAGAACAGACTGCCTGCCCCTCTGCCATTCAAGCCCAGTCTGTGACTCAGAAGGAAGTGGGTAGAAAAGAGGACAGGCCAGAGCTGCCCATCCTCACTCACCCCGACCCGCTTGGGCTCCTGGACAAGTGTCAACTTCTGACAGTGCTCCTTCCTCCTGACAGTAGGATTTAAGTTCTGCTGTGAGCACTGGGCAATGATTAGGTGAGTGACTATCTCAACACTGTTGAAAAGGAGGTTCTCTGGGACCAGGAAGCAGTGCGCTGCCTTGGAATCACACCTGGGTTCTGTTCCATCCCAAGCACCAAAAAAGAGAGGACGGGCTTCAAGATGGACATGGCTACAGGGAAGATGAGGCAGAAAATCATGAATCTGAAAACAAAAACAGGGCTGGCCATACTTTGAATCTCAGGACCTGGAAGACAGAAGCAGGCAGATCTCTGGTCTACACAGCAAGGTCCATGCTAATAAGTAACAGACAATCAGATTCTGCCTCAAAAATAATAATACTAAATAATTAACTTTAGTTAAGGGCTGGGGAAATAGTTTAGTCACTAAATGCTTGCCATGCAAGGATGAAGACCTGAATTTATCCCCAGCACCCATGTAAAAAGCTAGGTATGGAGGATGGCATGCCCTTGTAATTCCAGTTCCCAGGAGGTGAGACAGGCAGATCCCCAGGTGCCAGTGAGAGACCCTGTCTCTAAAACCAAGGTGGACAGCTCCTGAAGAATAGGGATCATCTCAGACTTCTATATGGACCCAATACATCCACGCATGCCACCACGAACCCACACACAACCTATACCCCACACAGAGCCTACCAACAGAAAGCTAAAACACAACATATGTAATATAAACAGGACAATCTGGGCCAATCATTTCTTACAAGCTTCACTGTTAATAAAGAGAAAACGGTATTCTTTTTTGTTTTGTTTTGTTTTGTTTTTTCGAGACAGAGTTTTTCTGTATAGCCTTGGCTGTCCTGGAACTCACTCTGTAGACCAGGCTGGCCTTGAACTCAGAAATGCACCTGCCTCTGCCTCCCAAGTGCCAGGATTAAAAGCGTGCGCCACCACTGCCCGGCTGGTATTCTATTTTTCAATCTTTTTCCTTCTTTTCAGACAGACTTCTATACCCAAACCTCTGTCTCCTGAGCATTCGATATTGTACTGGATCTCATGCGAGCTAGACAAGTAGTCTACCACAAAAGTTCTAGCACAAATATAGTGCCTAACTAAAAAATAGTTATTATTATATTTTTTATGTGTAGGACTGTTTTGCGTACATGTATGCCTGTGGAGGGTAGAAGAGGACATCAGATCTCCTGGAACTGAAGTTATAGATGGTTGTGAGCCACTCACAGACAAACCATCTCTCCTCCCCCAATGCTATTGTCCGTTATTTGAGACAGGGTCTCACTGGGCAGCCCTGGCTAGCCTCCATCACAGAATTCCACTTGTGTCTGCCTACACACACAACTTGTACCTAATTTTTTGTTTGTTTGTTTGTTTTTGTTTTTTTCGAGACAGGGTTTCTCTGTATAGCCCTGGCTGTCCTGGAACTCACTCTGTGGACCAGGCTGACCTCGAACTGAGAAATTTGCCTGCTTCTGCCTCCCAGAGTGCTGGGATTACAGGTGTGCGCCACCACCGCTTGGCTTGTATTTAATTTTTATCTTGATCTTTAAAAATTTTATTTTTGAAGACAGGTGCAGTGGCGGATGCCTTCATCCCAGCACTTAGGAGGCAGAGGCAGGTGGATCTCTGTGAATTCAAGGCCAGCTTGATCTACACAATTCCAGGACAGCCAGAGGCTACAGAGTTAGACCCTGTCTTGAAATCCCCCCCACAAAAATTCTATTTTTGTATATTTTATAATGAACAAAGTTCATATATATGTTAATTTTAAGTTAAATTATATTCTAAAAATATTACTATGCATCCAGTAAAAAACCATTAACTTAGGAAAGGCAGGCTCTGGCCCTAGGCAGTGTGGGCCACCAGGTGCTGAAGGAAGCAGCTGCAGAAGCCACACACGACATCTCTAGGCTTCTCCGAGCAGGGAGGGGCATCTGTGCCAACTGTGCTCCTTACAAAGCAAACCCTAAAAGCACCTATGTCCCTGTCACCTCCAACAGAAATGGGTGACAAGGCACAGTGTAGGCGACTTCAGCTGGCTCCGCTTCTGCCAGAGTCAGACTTCACCTCAGATTCTGGCCTTTGGTTTCCAAGGCATGAGCTTCCTTTACTGCCAGGAAATTCCAGTCAGACAGGCTTAGCTGGGCGGCAGAGGGTGAGTTCCTTTTCCACTCAGTCTTCCAGTGCCCATCTATTTCTAAAGTCATAAAAAGAAGTGCACTTTATACCTTTTACACTAAGCAAGGAGATCCTAGCATCCCTATTAAATTCCAGAGGAGTCCATTCAAAAGGAGACCCTCACACCTTGCGTGTCAAGGCTCCCAGTGGGCGGAAGTGAAACAGAGCTCCAAGGTATTTAAAGTCATGCATGCACACAGAGGGAAGACACTAACGCCTCACTGAGGAAGCCAGGTCACGGTGACAGGTAAGAGTATTCAGGACCAGTAACTGAGCACAAGGCTCAGGTAGTCTCCGCTGCAACGACTCACTGAGGCCACAATGGTAAGAAGGCTCAATAAGTAAACACACGCTCCTCTATTGCTATGACTCAAAGTTATGTGCCCTACATCCATATTCTCAAGTCCCAGAACCAAAAGTGACCATTAAAATGTTGGGCCTGTGGGAGCTAAACAGACCTAAGGCCACGAGGGAGTCTGTGCTCTGTAAGAACAGACCAGGGGGCTTGCTTGTTCTCTAATACACTAAGGCACAGTGAGAATATGGCATTCTACAAGGTGAGCCAGGGTCCTCACCAAATCATCAAGGTCTCGACCTTGGACTGCCCACCCTCCAGAGCTGTGAGAGACTCTGTTATCACAGCCCAAGATGAGACCATTGTGCTCCCATACAACTATCCACGACAGCAGACATCAGATCACACTGCAAGTGTGGGCTAGGAGGTCCTACCGCCCACAGAAGCCCCACATACTGGACAGGAGACTCTGAGCTGAGCCAGCACTTCATCATCTAAGCCTCTAAATCAAGAATGAAGCAGCAGTCAGAGGCAGATGCAGGCAGATATACAAGTTCAAGGCCAGCCTGGTCTAAGAGTGAGTTCCAGAAAGAGCCAAGGCTATGCAGAAGAAACCCTGTCCCAAAAAACAAACAAAAGAAAACAAAAACAAGAACAAGGATTCTTCTGAAGCTTAAACAGGGTGATGGGGACGAAGCACCTGGGTGGGCTGATGGCCCAGGGAGGGTGAGAGCTCTCACGATGAGGACATTAATGTGTTAGCCATCGGGACTGCTCCCAAACTAAGCATCATCATGGGAAGCAAACAATTAAAATTAAGCTGATTTCAAATTTCCTCAGAAAGCATTCACAGCATCAAGTATTTTAGGATGAAGTAAGACTGAGCTTGCCATTTGAGAATTCTTGGCTCATTAGACGCTTCAAATAGGACATGTACAGAATTATCTGGAACGAGAGAAACAATTCTTCATTTGAAAGAACTGCTTCTGTGAAAATAACTGTCACCAACTCTAAAGTGTATGCATACTGGAAAAAGATATAATGGAGTAAATATTAGACCCAGGATGCTGCTTTGCAGTTCTATGCCTTGGCATATAGAACCAATAGATGACAACATTCTTTGTGAAGAAATGTAAATCTGCAGGAGGCTTCTAGGGCCTTGTAACACAACGCTCTCAACAACCCTAACAGAATCGTCTGTTTTGTTTCCTGTTCCAGGAGTCGCTGGTAACTTCAATAACATCCAAAACTTCTTCCACTGATGGGACTGCCCACTAAGGTTAAGAAGTTTGGAGCTATCTAGAGAAAAACCAGTCTGGCTTGGGAACTAAGGCACCCGGGCTACCCTGTCTCTTAGACTGTAGGACAGGCTCCCATCACTGCAGTCTGTCGTCAGCAGTTACAGAGCATCACTGAGAAAGCTCCCACCACAGCCAATCCTCATCGTTCGTAGACCGCTGGCCTCAAGTGTACTCCCTCGCTCACTCACACACCCACTCACTCGCTTGCTCAGAAGCATCTGAAAGCCCCTGTCAGAACATGGTTACTTGTAGAAGTACACAGAACGGTAAGACCCTGAATCATAGCTGAGGATTATCAGGAGACATGGATGGCTTTCTATCCACTTCAAGTGTTTTTTTTTTTTTCTGTGGTGTTTTCACTATGTGGCTTCCACAGTTTTATCCTTTATGCTCTTAAAGCACCTCCCTACTGTGTGACAAGGCGCTGCCTAGGGCTAAGGAAGAGGAGGCTGGACTGCCTTACAAGAAACTGCAGGTATCAAATAAACTTGGCTCAAGCACGCTATTGAAGCTGCTGCTGTGAACTCCATGTTGATGTGCCAGTGACGTCTATGAAGAGGTGTCCTTAAATAGAAACACACAGAGAAGGAACGTGTACACTGACCAGCTGGTCCAAAATGGAGAGCACGGAGAACTGGGAACCCAAGCCCGCACTTCTTGGGGCTGGTTAGTTCATGTTCATAGCGACTGCAGATCAGAACTGCCACAAATAATCAGGTGTGGCTGTACCTGTTTCTATGCCTGAGAGTACACATTAACACATCAATGACGAGACTAGGAACACACCATACGCCATGTATATCAATCAGTCAACCTACAGTTGACTACAATTTTTCCGCTGGAGAAATGTGACTGTAGCTAAGAAGTGCAAGCCCCTTCCCACCAGGACATCTTCACCAAGGGAGCTTTGGACTGCTCCTGCACCACCTCTAGGGGCATCCTCAGCACTAGGGTAGCACCAGGGCAGCATAGTTGTGGGTAATGGAGTGCTCACACCAAGGACCCCACACACCAAGTCTAAACATGGTACCTGCAAGCAGTCCAGGGATGTGCTGACCACCCGAGGGGACTTGGATTGGCAGGCCAGCTCGAATGGAAGGAAATACTTGTCAGCTTCAATGAAGTTTGCCTTTGGTGGAGCCGCAGCGCCTAGCCTAGGGAAAAGCAGGAAAGGCCAAGAGGAAGAATGAGGAACAAGAAACTTGCTTCTCTCCATCTTACTCCATGTTCCCACCGTGACTGGAAGCACTTAGTTAGGAGTGCTAGAAGCACCAGCCTGGAGCACCTGCAGAAAGCAAGAGCTCTGACTTGTGAGGGGGCTCGCTGGCACTGGGCAGAATCTGCTGAGCCACGCCAGGCCCACGTTTCTGGGCTGGGACTGCTGACTCCCATCAAGAAGGCGCAAGCACCCAAGCCCCACCAGAGAGGCTGCCCCTTGCCATGAGACAAGGGTTCTGCCTCCTTCTCAAGGGACAGTAGAAAGGCTCTGCTTGGCCTTCTTTAATCATCCCGCCAAGCACACATGTAGCGCTGACCCAGTCATCCGCCTAGCCCGGAGCCCCGCTGTGTGAGTGCTGGGCCCACAGAGTGTGTGCTGCCCCTTTAAACATGAGAGCGAACACACATGGAAAGGGGTTCCCATTGCCACCACCTGCTGCACCCCCAAAAGGAGGAAGCACGGCTGCTTACCTCTGCTTTTCTAGTTCTGCTTTAATTTCATCTGGTGGAAGAAGAAAAAGCACATTAGGAGCAAGCAACACTACAGAAAAGGAAGGCTTGCTACAAAGTATCTAGAAACCATTGAAAAGAGTCTTTATAAGATTGTGGGACACTCAGATTTTGATATAACGTGAAGCAAAAAACTTATCACAGCAGTAATGGTGGCCCATGGGAGTCACCGTGCTAGGCATGCGTGTAAGTTCATGTTGCTTTCATTTAGTGCCCACAGGACCCTGTGGGTGGGTATGGGTAGGCACGACTGTTCCCTCTCACCACTGACACACTGGGGCCGTCCTGTGTGCCTCTACCCTCTAGATGACAGCAGCATTTCCTGCCCCTGTAGTGTTGTGTTATGCTTTGTGATAAGGTCTCACTACATAGCCAAGGCTAACTGGACACTCATGATCCTCCTGCCTCAGCCTGTAAAGTGCTGCTGGGAGGTACCAGCATGCTCTCCCATAGTCTTGAATACCAAATGTTCCCTGAGCAAACTCCCTCAGTGAAAACGAATGATTTCAATGAGGGAACACAGACATCACGAGAAAAGGGAATGTCTCCACATTACTCCTTAAGAACTGGGGGAGCCTTCTAGCATCCTCCATCCTTCAGGTACCAGCCATCTGGGTAGCGCTTAAGCTGTGGAAATTAAGACCACCCCTCCAAGGGTCTCCAGTCTGAGCATCTCTAGTGACCTTCTCTGCATTAACTGTCAGTGCTACAGATATTTTTAGCTCCAAGTCCTGGCAGGGTGGGACACTTATCTGAGGCAGGGTTTGGTGCCCCCTACCCACTGACCTTACATCCCTGGCTGCTGCTGCTGTCACTTCAGGATGAAAGGGGAGACCCCTGTTAACAGCACTATGAGTACTGGCCAAGCATGCAAAATGGTGGAACAGCTTAAGATGGAGGCCAGCTCGTGCCGGATAAAGGTATCTAAGGCAGCAGCAGACCTGAGGACTTACTGTGATGCCCACACGTGTGAGGATCCCCTCATCACTCCTGTGCCCACTTCGGAGAACCCCTTCCAGGAGAAGAAGTTCTTCTATGCGCTCCTCTGAAAAGCGCTGTAGCTCCTCTGAATTCATCTCCCCCTCCCAGAGCCCCCCTTAGGTTGGAAATTGTAGCAGTCCATTTCTACCTGCACTTACCCTGTGATTGAAGCACAGACCCTCCTTACCCATGTCTACTCCATTTCCTCACCCTTTCAGGCTGACTCCAAGCACCTTTTACTGTATCTATAAAGGGCCCCCACTAAACGGCCAAAATCCTGCCTGTTTCCCTTGGTGATTCATCCGTTCGGGCAATGGAGAGAAAGTTGCCTGGGTGCTCACCTGGAGCTATGAAAAGGTAAAGGCATTGAAGAGTAAAGTCATTCAGAGCCTCAGAGGAAAAAAAAAAAGAAATGGGGAGCAAGAATCTGAACCTAGGTCTTGCTCTGTGGTCTCTGCTCTCTCTACCGTCTCTGTAGAGCAGGTGTATGTTAAAACAGTTAACATCAACTATCACTCTATGTATCAACAGTTTGCATCAACTATGCAAAACCATACACAGGAGACTGGAAACCACTTAAGAAAATACTGAAATGAGTTAGGCAAATATTGGAAGTTACTTAAATAGTGTTGTGGTGATGTTTGGTTCTTTTTAATTACACTTAGTTAACTGGGGGAGGGGCATCAGTGAGGACCAGAGCAACTGTCAGTGCTGGTTCACTGCTTCCACCATGCGGTTCCCAGGTATTGAACTCGGGCCATCAGGCTTGGCAGCAAGCATCTTCACCTACTAAGTCACTGCACTGGCCCCTGTTCCTTTTTTCATATTTTTTCTTTTTCTTTTATGTGTATGGGCATTTTGGCTGTATGTATATCTGTGTACATGTGTGCCTGATGCCCAAACTCCATTGCAACTGGAGCTGCAGCCAGTTCGAAGCCTCAGTGTGGGTGCTCAGAATCAAAGCCAGGCCCTCTGGAAGGGCATTCAGAGCTCTAGGCTGCTGAGGCATCTTCCCAGCTCCTTGGACCATTAAAACAAGAGAGTACCTTATCCAAACACTCCTGACCCCACCCACCAATCTACTCCGTGTACCCCCCTCCCCCCTGTAGGTTGGGCCCCCAGGCACAGGTAGTATCTAAGGTGAAGGAGGGAGGCAGGAAGGGGAGAAGCCAGGAGGAAGGGAGGAAGAGAGAGAGGGTGGGATGGAGGCAGGGAGGCAGGGAGGCAGGGAGGGACACACCACAGCCTTTCCATACACTCTCTTAAGAGCAAGCAGTCTGGGTAAGGGCAATAGCCATCCTAACAGCACCAAAACACACTTCAGAGGTTCTAAGTTCCATTTGCTTGGAAAATCAAGGAACTGGGCTAGCTAGAGGTGGTGATGTCTAACCTTCTGGCTGGCCTACACATTCTTGTTGCATGCCTAACAAAACAGCAGAGAACTGCCCACGAGGCCTGTGACACTTGAGCTTGTGAAAGGAACAGTCAACATGGACCCTGTCCTTAAAGGACATAAATCATCCAAGAGTAGGGCCCCATCTCCAACAGAAGTCTACAAGACTGGCCTACAGGATGTGGCTTCCATCAACTTCGTAACACAACGGCTTTGCTTAGATGACAAGTTCCTATGACACACCGGATGCGCCCTGCTGCCCACTCAAGTGTAAGGTTTCCTTCTGGTCAGGAGCAGCACTCTCAGGGCTCAGTCAGATGCACCAGATACAGCCAAGACCATGCCAGAGGTGGGTGGTCTGAGTCTCCAACCATCGGTTCTGGACAGCACCGGTGATAAGCCAGTGGTACAGAAATGTCACCAGTACAGCCTCTCACTGTCCATGAGAGCACCGAACCCAACAGGCTACACACCAGAAGACCTATGCATGACAATCAGGAAATGTCAGGAGAGGCACTGGGGAGAAGAGATCCTAGGGGAGCAGAGCAGCAGCCTTCAATGGCTGACACTGGCAGCTCTAGAGACCCAGGGTGTTGGTTGCTCTGATTATCTCAGTGGGCAAACCCAGACTTTACAGGAGAGCTCAGATCAACTCAAAGCAAATACAGCCTTTCCATAATAACTATGCCCAGATAAGACTGATCTCCTGGCTGCCCTGGCCACGGAGCTACCAGCTCACAGATTCTCTTTCAAGGAATGGGAAGAACTCAGAAGCAATGCTTCACTGGCTGCAGGAAAGCATGTGCAGTGAGAAAGGCGGCCTTGAGTCATCCAATCCTCAACTGAGGACACGATGCAGGCTCTGCCCAAGCTCAGGGGCTCAGCTGAAGAGCAGCGAGAGAAGCAGGCCAGAACCCAAGCCAGTCTGTACAAACCTCACAGACTAGGAAATGAGAGCCAGACAACTTTCCGGGGAGAGCTGGGATGAATCCAGGAACCCAGTCTAGAGAGCCCACGTTCAGAAGCTCATATGTCCCTAGTTCTCAAAGCATGCACAGAGAATTGATTTTCAAACTATAAACAAAACAACATATATGCACAAAGCCAGAAAGTTTTGCTAACAATTCAAAACATAGGTGTGTTCTTTAGCTGGAAGCTGGTTTAAAACTACTTATGGAATTTCCCAATCACCTTTTCTACCAAGACTAAGCAAAAGTACATTCTAGTTAGCCTGGGGTACTGGGGATAGAGCCTATGATCTTCCATATGTTAGCACGCAGTCTACCAGGGGCATACACTCCATGGAGCAGTAAGGGGAAACAGAAGGCCTCTCCCATGAAATACTGCTACCAGGAGTTCAAGAAATCTCAGGTGGCTGGGCACGGTGGTGCACACCTTTAATCCGGCACTCAGGAGGCCAGATGGATCTCTCTGAGTTTGTAGCCAGCCTGGTCTACGCCAAGAAGTCCAAATGGGATCTACATATAGAGACCTTGTCTACAACAAAAACAAACCAAGACAAAACAAAACAAAAAGCAAATCACAATCAGACTTTTAATTTACCCTTAAGTGCTAAGAATTAGGAATTATTGCACTTTCTACACTATTTTTATTGAGGAGAAAAAACCCACCCCGAAATCCTGTTCACTGGGCTCACCAGTGGCACAGACAGACAGACAGCACACACCTCTGTAGACACAGGAGGCCTCTGAGGCTGACTGCCGTGGGGCAGCTTTCACTGAGTGTGGAGAGAGAAGGTCAGGACAGAAGCCACGGTTAGTCAGGCGCTAACCACACAGGCCAGTCAGTGCTCTGGGCCGTGTGCAAACCATCCAGGCAAGAAGCATCAGCAAATGGGCTGCCAAAACCAGTCTCACAGGCTGGAAATGTCCAAGGAACAGCTCCGGCATCCAGGATTCTAGCTGACTGGAGGCGTGGGGCTATAGGTACCATAATTCCAGATGACTGATAGGCCCTCAATAGGCCTCAGTTCCAGCTGAGAGATGGACCCTGATATACTATGGCTCTGGCTGAGACGGGCTTGAGATGTACCATCCCATGGCTCTGGCTGAGACGGGCTTGAGATGTACCATCCCATGGTTCTGGTTGAGATGGGCACTGGATATATTTAGAGAACACAATTGTTTTCCCAATAATAAAAAAGAGGGAGAATAAGGAACCAGGGCAAGTGCGAGGTAGAATCTCATGACAGATTAAACACAGCCAGGTTACAAGCCACACACCGACACCTGTCAGCCGACTGGTAGCTCATCAAACCTCCAGAATCTTGACTTCCCTCTGTAAGACCCCACAGACTGCAAGAGGACTCGGTGTGGCTGCTGTATGAACAACCCCAGGGAAGAAGTCTTGCCACAATGTGACAGGGGCAAGGCAGGTGCACAGCAGGTGGCAGCGCCATGTCTTTAGCTCTTATCTCAAACCAAAAGCCAGTGGGAATGCAGTCTCCATTGTTGCTCAGGAGAGCGGCTGAGCGTCCCAGGCTGGACTTAGCAACATCACTCACTGTTGTCCTGGGTGGCAGAACAAGGTACATTCTCAGTGAGGACCTCCAGGCAGGCCACACCCCATCACCACTCAAGAGGAAGACAGGGAGGATGGCTGGGAGACGTGGCTGGTGGGACTCACCCTGCACTCACGGCTTCCTGTGCTAACAGCATTGCACTCACAGAGGCCAAGGGGGCAGCCAGCAGCAATAAGGGAACAGGTCACAAAGGAGGGAGATAGGCCTGCGCTAGGGCAGCTGCAGCTACAAAGACTCCCACAGACTTCTGCAGAGATGGATTCTGGGTGTTGTATTATCTGTGAAAGCAGCACCCCCAGTTGCCAGCCTCTCCATCCCATCAATGGCCACCAAGATCCTCACAGCCGACCCTGCCCAACAGTTATCACCGGCTAATTCCCTCAGACCGCAGCATCCTTCCAATACGACAGCCACACATCCCTCCTACCCAGCTCAGTCCTGTCCCCCTCACGGCCCTCAACCACCTGCTGCTCCACCCCAAACCCTCCTACAGAGGCTGGTCATATTCCAAATCTTGGCCTGGGTGGAACCGGGGCACTTCCAGCTCCTTGCTGGTCTCTCTCCAGCTAGCCTACCTACACAAATGCACCCAGAGGACCTTGCTCTGGCCGGCCAGACCTCCCCAGGACTGACCCATCAGCTTGCCTCTTCCTGCATTTTCCAGGTGGAGCCCTTCAGCAGGACTGCTGACAGAGTGAGAGACACTCAACAGCCATCACTTCTGACCTTTGGTCTCAATTTCTGGGAAAATCCCATCCTAAGATAACAATCCCACCCTCTGGTGACCTGTCGCCACCTAGGCAGACATCCAACAGCAGACAGGTCTATGATGCTGCCATCATTAGCCTCAGAGGGAACCTGAATAGTCAGTCTGTCTCTCTACCCTATCTCTGCCCCATGTGGACCATACATCGCTCTCCCCAGTCTCTCACTGACTGGCATCACCACATCCTTCCCTCACGGCTGCTGTAACAGCCTCCCGTCACGGAGCAGTTAGATGCCAGCACAAGGAGACTCTCTCAACTTCCTCTTGGCAAGTCTGTGTGCACCCTATGATCCCTTGTTCTGGCGGCAGGAAGAAGACGCCCCTCATGCCCACCTAGCCCTACTGCTTGCCTGGGGACGTCAAGTTCTCAGAACTGGCCACTCTTCTACTCACAGGCTACATCACTGCCCACTCACCTTGTTAGGATCTAAAGTCACCCAGTAGACAAGTCTCTGGGCATGCCCGTGAGCCCGCCGACATTAGACTAGGTGAGGAAGGAGGAATCACTTTAACTGTGGGCAGCACCACTTCTGGAGTCCTGAGCTTAGAGAGAAAGTCCTGAACAAAAGAGAAAGCAGAACGCCCATCCAGCACTCCCTCCTGACTGTGGACATGTGACTAAGGCCGCAAGCTCCCGCCACAGTGTGCCATCCCATCAAACCATGAACCGAAACAAACTCTTCCTTCTGGAAGCTGATTTGAGGCAGCAAGGAGACAGGCAATGTGGGAAGGGGCTCACCCTGAGGGGAGCCAATGGCCTGCATTCGCTCAACTCTCCAACAGCACGAAGCTCAGAATCCTTATGGCTCCAGGCACCACACTGGTCTCCACAACCCTGGACAGCACTTCACTCCCCGCCATAGCCCACAGCCCACACGTCACCACATCAGAGGTGCCTTTCAGTACCCCACCAGCTGCCACCGGAAGCACTGCACATCCCTGACACCTTGTGCATTTCACTCCGGGTCACTCTCAGCTTTCTTCACAGTACTGACTGGTCACCCCTGACATACTGTGTCGGCTCCCTTACCTGCTTCCCCAGCAGAGTAGGACCGCTCTGCAAGCCAGCCTGTGCTATGCACTAGAGTGTCAGCAGACAGGAGCGGGCGGGTGGGCAGGCGCGCGCATGCTCGGTGTGTGTTGGACACCTGTGTAAGTCCTCCTTTTCCTTTCCTATTCCTTTTCAGTGACATTTAGAAAATTCCAAGTGTCTTCTACCTTAAGGAAAGAAAACTAATGGTGTGCGTGGTAGCACACCTGTAGGCCCAGCATTCAGGAGGCTGGAGCACAGCTGCCACAAGTGCCAGGCCAACCACTACTACAGAGCAGGAATCTACCTCAAAACCTTCCGAGGACCACACCCTCTCCTCCTGACAGCACACCCAGACACAGCCTGCACTCCCTGCTGGGCTCCTCTCCCTCTCCCTCTCCCTTTCCCCCTCCCCCTCCCCTCCCCTCCCCTCTCCTCTGTCTTCTCCCTTCTGCCTGCACCCTCCCATCTGGATTCCACCTGCAGCACTCCACCAGAACAGCTCGAGAGGCCATTAGTGACCACTTCTCTAACCTGGCAGGCCTGCCATGCGCCATCTTTTTATTCACATTCCAGCTGTTGCCCCCTCCCGTCCTCCCTCCATGCTCCACCTTACTAGCCTCCCTCAGCATCCCACTTACCAAGCCCACAATCCCAGAATTCTTCTCTGCATCTGCCCTGTGCTTCCCACCTGTCTCTGCCCTGGCTCCCTCTGCACACCCCGCCTCCTCTGCCCAGGCAGAAAGAGATGCAGGTTCTGGCACTAGGCCCTGACCACACGGTCCAGACTCTAGACCAGCCTCTAGGAATCCCAGGCTTATCTATGCAGTCACCTCCGACTTCACGCGACTTCACTCGTCTAACTGGATAGTGCTTGATACGGTGTGTAGATGGGATGTCCTCTGCAGGGCCCACATTTTAAAGATGTGCTTCCCTAGATGGTGGAGCCAACTGTGCAGGGGTGATGAGCTCATGAGGGCACTGACTCTATCAACAGGCTAACCGCAGCGCTGAGTGAGCAAACCCAGCTGGGCCTGGCTGCAGGGAGCAGAGCAGTTAGGGCCAGGCCTCTATGTCTCTGTTTGTCTGTCTGTCTGTCTCTATCTCTCTGTCCCCTGACCTATCACATCCTTCCACCCTGATGCTCTTCCGCATCTCAGACCAAAGCAATGAAACTAGCCAGCAAGGAGCCGAAGCTGCTAGACCAGCGTCCCAGCGGTTCCGCCTCTCAGGAATTCCTCTAAGACACTTGCCGCAGCAGCGAGACACTGACCAAGGCGTCCCAGGCACACCTAGTTTCAGCAGATGGGCCCTCCCCTCCCCGTACCTCCGGTGGCCTTCCTTCCCACCGGCAGCTGACTGACCCACTCCCTCCAGTTCTTGTGTTTTACCCAGGCGCCCTCAACTTTACTCGTGCGGCCATCACTCCAACCCACCAGCATGATGCTAACTGCCTCTTACCCGAGCTGCAGCAATCCCCCTAGTCTCCCTGTAAGATGTGTGCACAGTGGCCCGGCCTGACCGAGCCAGCACCCTTTTCAAACTCTTGTGTCAGCCAACTGTTCCTGACCATGACCCTGTGGGCTCTGACCATCCTCCCCTACCTCCTCACAAGCACACTGCCCTCACAGAGCCTTGGCTTATGCTGGCCTCTCTGCTGCGCTGCCTCCCACCCCAGCTTCTGTGCCTGCATTCATCACTGCCAGCGCCCTTCTCAGCGGGGACGGGCATGCTCAAGTAAGTGTCCAGTGCTCTTACAGGGGCAGGCCTCTTGCGGTGGCCACAGGGTGTGACTGTGGCTGCCTCAGGGCACAGTCCTTGTTTGTTTTCTCCTCTGGCATCAGAAGGCCAGCTGTGACACCCAAGGACATCCCTCTGAAGGAGAGGTTGGTAAACAGCAACAGATATGCACTGACAACTCTAGCACTGAGAGGAAGCCAACCTTTCCATCCTTCCACAGAAGGCCTGTTCTCCCCACTAACTGTAGCAAAACACCCCAAACTAACCGTAAGTAGCCTGACAAGAAGACTCCGAGCATGAGTCAGCAAACGTAAAACTATTTTCTGAGATAACCCACAGGAAAGACCACTGAGCAGTCAGTCTCCTGGTAGGTCCCTTGTCCGCACCAAGAACAGTGATAAGGCAACCTGGCTCCGAGCTGTCCCTGTGAAGACTCCCTGTTCCTACGATGAAGCCCCTTTCCACAGGCCTGCTCTTCTCCATAAGGAACAGGCTAGCTGTTCGCCTGGGTGCTGCCTTCAGAGTCTCCTGAGACAAGTACAGAGAATAGGTCTGGATTCATTTGCTCATCAGAGTCATGGATGCAGCTCCACAGACCAACTCATGAGGCAGAAAAGGGTGAGCACCCAGGTCTTCCTCCTCGGCCACACAGGCCTGAGAAACAGCAGGCCACCACCAACTCCATTCTATGCTCCTTCTTGATGGCACTGGCTCACTTGAGCCAGGTCAATAGGTATTCTCATCATCTCAGAAGCAAGGCACCAAGAACCTAGATCACTAAAAGGATCAAAGCGTCCCACAATTATCAACACAACACAACTTTCAGCTGCCGTGGCTACAGGAGAGCTCCTTCCTGGAAAGACTACAAGACTTATCAACAAAGAGCAATCTGCAGGGAGCTGAAGAGATGGCTCAGCAGTTAAGAACACAAACTTCCTACAGAAGATCTGAGTTTGGTTCCCAGCACCCATAACGGGCACCTACAACTTTTCGCTGGGGAATCTGCTGCTGCCTTCTAACTTTCAGGGGCACCTATACACAAGCATGCATGCGTGGGCACACACACACACACACACACACACACACACACACACACACAATAAATCTATTTTTAATGCAGAAGGCAGAAGCAGGTGGATCTTTGTGAGTTTGAAACCAGCCTGGTCTACAGTGTGAGACAGACAACCAAAGATACATATAAAAGAAACTTTGCCTCAAATAACAAAAACAAAGAAATGTATTTTTGAAAGTTAATTTTATTCTTTTGTGTGCATGGGTGTTTTGCCTGAATGTCTGAGCACCATGAGCGGTGCTGTAGCTGCAAATGGCTGTGAGCCACCAGGTAGGTGCTGGGGGTCAAACTCAAGTCCTCCAGCAGAGCAGCCTGTGGCCTTAACAATCAGGTCCCTCTGTTTGGGGATTTTTTTAAGTTTGTTTTGTTTGGTGTTTTTGGTTTTGTTGTTGTTGTTGTTACTGAAACTGGGTTTCTCTGTGTAGCTCTGACTGTCCTGGAACTCACTTTGTAGACCAGACTTTGTGTGTAAACTCAGAGATCTGTTTGCCCCTGCCTCCTGAGTGTTGGGATTAAGGGTGTGCACCACCACTGCCTGGCTTGTTTTAAAGAGCGGTCTGCAGAGGTTATGAGCCTTGCCAGTTCAGTTTTTAAGAAATATTATCACTTGCAGACAAAATCCCTAATCCAGACACCAGAATTTACAAAAATTGAAGGATTTATTCTGGACAGTATTTCAATTAACTACTCTATTTATTTTTGGATCTTGAGATAAAAGTTTTTCCATAGAGCCTTGGCTGGTCCAGAACTCACTCTGTAAATCAAGCTGGCCTTAAATATAACAACCTCCTGTCTCTGGCTCTCCAGTGTTGGCATCACAGCAGTGCACCCTGCTGCCTGACTGATCACATATGTCATTTCTAAGACAGGAGCTCAAAAAAATAGCAGAGCATGGCTTCCCACTCATGATCCTCCTGCCTCAGCTTCCAGAATGCTGGGATTACAGGTATGTGCCACATGAGGCAAGTAGCAATATTTTTAATATTTTTCAGATTTCACACTTAAGGTTCTTCCTGACAGTGACAAAAAGGGATTTTGTGCTGTGAATAGGACGTCATGCATGCTAACAAACTCTAGGCACTGAGTACTGTCTCTAGGCCTAAATGCTGACCATTCACGCACAACTCAGGCTTATAAATATATTTTGTAACCCTTTCTCTTCTGAATGACATTTAAACAAGCTCAACCAACCAAACAACCACCACCACCCATGATCCACCTCTCCTTCGTTCTCTTCACAGTACAGCTAACCCTGGAGAAAGCCCTGTCTATGCCCACGTTGTCCCCAACTCCCACCCACACCTCCTCCCACACCAGTCGGTCTTCCACCCGCAGTGTGCCGCTCAAACAGGGATGGCCACCCTTGGCTCACAAGCTTCTAAACTCTGATATCAAACAGAGAGTGCAGCGTGCCTAAGACTGGATGTCGTCCTCCACAGCTCAGATAAGTGGGAGCTACACACGGCCCCGTTTGTCTGGGTGGGCAAACTACTCTCCTCTGCTTCCCACTGTAAGAATACCCAAACAGTCATCAATCCCGAATCTGGAGGACAGAGCTAGGGCTGTTGATGCAGGTAACACGCATCAGAAAAACCTAGCTCAGTGACACTCATCTGAAACCACCTCCCAGCACAACAGAGAAAAATATTGCAGAAAAAAAATTTTTTTTAACCAGAAGGTTTCAAATGTAACTTAGATTTCAACTACAGAACACGGTCTCTTCACTGAAATTTCACCAGAGTGCAGTGACTGTTTTCAAAGACTTCACAGAGTCCTTACCAGGGGGACTCCAATGAAATACTGGCTCCATCATCACTGGATGAGTGACGCCTGGCTAGCTTGTTCAACTCTTAGGCCTTAATGGACGTGATAATAATAGTAAGACCCAAACTAAAGCTCACAGCGGTAGTGCCCGGAATCCAGAGCCTTAGTAGACAGCAGATGCTGTATAGATGCTGTATAATGTGAAACCACAGTCAATCTCAGAGGACAAACAGGTACACATTTGTTCCTACACTTTCACGGTGGCTGAGCATGACAGCTAGCAACTGCAGGACACTTGGCCCTTTCAGATGCTTTGTGCATATTAAATTAGTAAATGGATTTCCCCCCCCTCTCTCCTCTCTCCTCTCTCTCTCTCTCTCTCTCTCTCTCTCTCACACACACACACACACACACACACATACACACACACACAAGGATCATTAGGTTGATTCAGTTAAACTGTAGACAAAATTTTCCAAATTCAATTTAAAACACTTAAGACTTTTTATCTCTTACTTTTTTGATTAACCTTCCAAACTCCATACAATTTAAGAACAGAATCTGAAGAGACATGAAGAAAAATGGGCCTTAATAAGGCAATTACAAAAGGAAGGTTTTAAGAATGGACTTAAACTCCCCACAGAGGGCTGGGGCTGAAAGGCCGAAGACGAGTAACGCGGGTCCAGGCTTCATTAAAGGGACAAGAGCAGCAGCGTCCTTGGCTCTCACAGGCTCTTGATTTCTCCAGACCAGGACACCAGCCCCGATTTGGACAGTCATCTACCTATGCATTTGATACTCGAAGAAATGACTCACTGAGTCCCTCCATCCTGTTCCGCCCTGCTCATCACTGCTGTTACAAAAGACAACTCCTGTCTTCACCACATCTAACCAATCAGCACTGTAAGGAACACAGTCTTCTGCCACGGAATCTTATTCTTTTCTTTTCTTTTCTTTTTTTTTTTTTTAAGAGCAGAGCTATTTATTTTTGTGAGTGTTTGTCTACATGTATGTATGTATATCATGTGTGTGCCTGGGGCTCACAGAACCCAGAAGAGGGTGTTAGATCCCCTGGCATTGGAGTTATAGACTGCTGTGAACCCCTTACCACACAGGTGCTGGGAATAAACCAAGGTCTTCTGCAGGGGTAGTCAGCACTCCTAAAGCTCCTAACCACGAAGCCAACTCTCCGGTCCCATAATTACACTCTTATTGTATCTACAAACCAAACAAATCAGTAAATGACTTCTGAAAGACCTAACCAAGGTTAAAAACATGGAATCAGAGTCTTACAGATTCTGTGGTAAAAATCAAAACAGCAAGCATCTGCTGAGCAGCCACTTTTCCCCGAGAGTTTGTACATGCCAACCGACTTTATCTTAAAGGTAACACTGACAAACATGTAAGATTAACTATAAACACAGCAAGGGAAGGCAGGTGATTTGAATCCAGGAAGTCTTGAATCCCAGAAGTCTCAGGCTTCTCAAGACCTGAGATAAAGCCTTGAAGCCCTCTCCTGACATGCTGTAACTGGCTATAACCTGTCACAGAAACAGTTTCCAGTAATAACTCTTTGTCAATCAAACGCTCCAGCTTTCAGTGGTCACTTAAGAGTTCTTATCAAAATTAATGACAATCTATATAGTATCTTAACACATATTATTCTTCATTGGTTTGGAGATAGTTCGGCACTTAAGAGGACTGGATGTTCTAGAGGACCTGGGTTCAATTTCCAGCACCCACACAGCAGCTCACAATGATCTGTCTGTTCTTTAACTCCAGTTCTAAGGGATCTGACACCCTCACACTGACAGACATGCAAGCAAAACACCAATGCACATAAAATAAAAACAAATTATTAAAAAAAAATCAAAGAAGACAAAAAAAATCCCTCTGTTTAAAAACAAAATAAACACATTATACTTCTTACCCACTCCCTCACTTAGACATTTATCCTTTTCTCTTCATTTTTGTACTTACATGTGGTATACATGCATGGCCAAATATGGAAGAATACTCATGTGTTTATGTGTGTATACACATTTGTACACAGAGGCCCAAAGTTGATGTTGGATGTCTTTCCTGATTGCTCTCCACTTATCCAAGGCAGTGAGTGTCTTACCCTGAACTAGAGCTCACCAGCTCAGCGAGCCAGCCTGCCCCAAGAAGCCCTACCTCTGCCTCCCAAGTACTTGTGCTACAGGCAGCCACCACACATACCTGACTTATAAATACAAATGGGTTCCGGGGAGCCAAGCTCTGGTCCTTACACTTCCGCTGTGAGCACTTTATCCACTGAGCTACCCTTCCAGCCCCACACATTCCTCTTCTTAAATGAGGTTACTGAGACCCAAGACAAGGCCTTGAGATACAGGGTAAGGGGACACAGGTACTCTGCAATGTTTTTACTATTCAGAAATAAAGTCTTTTCACCTAACTAAGCACAAAGCTCCTATCTCAAATGATAGCTCCTTTAAGTCAGCCCTGGGGGCAAACTCCCTAATCATTAATAACAAAGCATCCCCCCCCCAATCTCACATAACCCAGAGTGAAATTACCTCCTGTCAAGGCCATTTCTTACACACGTGTGTATGCAGTAAGTATGCATGCTCACACATGAGAACACGTGTGTATAAATATATAATTCAAATGTGCATTTCTACAGTCTACATTGGAAAAAATCTGAACTTTTACACAAAAATGTAATCCAAAAAAAAAAAATCTAATAATGTATCAGTGTTATGGCCCACAGGACAATTTTATAAGTAGATCCCAGCAATGTGATGTTTGATGCTAAAATTTCTGAACAAGAAATTAAAACTTGGGCTGGAGAGATGGCTCAGTGGTTGAAAACACTGACTTGTTCTTCCAGAGGTCCTGAGTTCAAATCCCAGCAACCGCATGGTGGCTCACAACCATCTATAATGAGATCTGATGCCCTCTTCTGGTGTGTCTGAAGACAGCAACAGTGTACCCATATACATTAAATGAATAAATAAATCTTTAAAAAATAAATTAAAACAAAGTATTATGGCAAGCCTGGAGTCTAGGAGGGTCTAGTGAGGCTCCTACCTCACAGATGCTTTTCTAATGCTTACCCTACATTCCTGAGAGAACAAAACCCAACTCTTGGCCCTGGTTTTCAAAACAGAAAAGCTTTAACATTTAGGTCTCAGTAAATGCCTTCTACAAACGCTGAATTTCACAAGATTAGCTGTTCTGGATTACACAGGCCTCTAAGCACCTCTCTACCAACAATAGTTTCTTATCCTAAGGGACTCTCAAATGCTCCCCACAGGAGTCCTGAACCTTATTCACAGGGAAGTGCAAAGATCACAAATCCATTCCAGGGCTCTCCTGCACCCATGGAGAAGAGTGACTAAGAGAAGCACAGCCTTTCTGTTTACTCAACCTTTTAGGACAACAGGCCTTTTAACCAAATCCCAAGGATTGCACAGGGTGGTGAATTAGCAGGGAGACAGCTCTAGCCAAATGTCTTGATGCTCTCCGCCCACAACTTTTTCCCTCTTGAACCTCCACACAGTGGACATTTCTTACCTTTCAGAACTGGGCTCAAATGTCACATTATCAGAAAGGACTACTTTTCCTGACCATCCAACCTAAAGCAGACCTCAGGTCCTCTGTATCTCTTCTTGGCCTTTTAGCCTGACAGCAGTACTTACTAGTATTGTTTTGTCTGCTCTATCAGAACATAAGAAGATCCCCCCCACCCCCTGGGACAAACAAGGACTCCATTTCTCCTCTGTGGCCATCTCCTCAGTACCTGCTACACAGGTGCTTGACAAGTAATTAAAGATAGGAGACTGATGCTGGTGTCAACTCCCAGGCTTTTAGCTAGTTAGGAACTAGAGACTTCTGTCTTTCCATAATCCATGGATCCATTCATCCAGCAAATATTTACTGAGAAACTACTGTGTGCCAAGCACTGTCATATATGCACAGGATACCGCATTGAATAAATCAGACAAGTATCTTTGCTCTGCAGAACCTTTATTTTAGGGACCCGCCCTAAAATGAGTAGAAGTCTTACACACTGGCCAATGGCTGAAATATAGACCATCCTACCACCCTTGCAGGTGAAGCGCTCTCGGAGCCCGAATGTTCTCTAGTAAGAACATTTCCAAACAAACCTCCGGGGTTCCTCAACACCAAGTGGGCAGCTCTCTGACCTGCTCTGATCGCTCACGTGGGACAACCCCAACCAGCACAATCCAGATAAAGGCAAAACTTAAAGAGCTAGAGCTACCGCTTCGGAGACTTGGGGGTGGTGAGGGGAGGAACCAGGAAACGGGACAAGAAGTCCTGGCAAGGGCCCTACGCAGGGAAGCTGGAAAACCAGCCGTGGCTGTCACCAACTTGCTAGGTGACCTTGCGCCAGTCCCGGCCGCCCCGACACCGGCCCCCACGGGGGCAGTAAGCGGAAGAGAACGGGAGGGTGGGATTCGGGTTGGGAGAAGCGGAGGGCAGCAGGCCCGCAGGGTAACGGCCGGCGTGGGGAAGCCGGCGCGGGCCGGGCCGGGGCGGCTCACTCACCGAGCGCCACCTGGCAGGCCCTACGTAGCTGGGAGTGCTGGGGCCGCTTCACCTCCTTGTCAGCTAGGATCTTCTCCAGGGCCCGGGACACGAACATGCTCTTGGTCTGGCTTTCCTGCATGGCCCCGGCCTGCGGGGGCCGGCAACCCCGCGAGCCGGCGGTGCGAGCGAGCAGGAGAGCGAGGCTGAGGGCCCGGCGTCCCGGCCGGCACCGGCCGCGTCCGTGCGCGCCGCCCTGTCAGGAAGAGACGCCCCGGCCCCACGGCGTCGCCATGTTGCAACGCGTCACGTGACCACGTGACTGGTGGTGTCGCTACGTCTACTGAGCGTCGGTCGACCCTGTGACCCCAAGGGTGGGGGGGGCTGGTCTGGAGGCGGAGCCAGAATGGGTGGGGCCTTGTGGGGGCGTGGTCTGTGCTGCTGGGGCGGGGCCTACGCGAGTTGGGCTGGTCGGGGCGTGTCCAGTTAGTACAGCCCAGGTAGAGAGAACAGGTCAGCGACAGAAAACTGTGAAGGAGAAGAAAATGCAGGTCAAAGGCTATAGAAGTGGACAGCCCTGAAGGAAAGGTGCAGGTGACCTGAGGTAGGAAGAGAGGTGACTAAGAGCATGCGACAGATATGCTGAGAAAAGCGAAAGAGGGAAGGAGTAAAGGGGAAAGAAAAAAAATCGTGTAAAGAATCAGTGAGAGTAATAATAGCCGAGAGGAGAGAGACGGGCAAAAGGAAGAGAATGGAATGAGAGAGGTGACTGAGTAGGGACTGAGAATAAAAGATGGTCAGAAGCCGGATCCAGGAAGGGCAGGGAAATCAGGGGCGGAGAGGAGGCTCAGGGAAGTTTAGAACAAGAGCTGAGGATGAAACCAGAAGGTAAGAGAGAGGAGGTGAGAGGAGAGAGGAGGGGAGGGGACGGAAGGAAAAGAAGGGGAGGCGGGAAGGTGTATTCACAGTGTCCATCCCTTCTGGATTTGCGTCCCTGTCAGCAAACCACACCAGCCCTGAACCTGCCTTAGGACATCCGCACAGTCCTGTTACCACAGGAGAGATAGCTCCTGGGGGGCCAGTTTGTGAGCAGTAATCCTTCTGTCTCTGCCTCTCAAGTGCTTGGATACTTAACAGCGTCTTTTTGTTGTTGTTGTTGTTGTTTTGGATTTGTTTTTTTTTCGAGACAGGGTTTCTCTGTGTAGTCCTGGCTGTCCTGGAACTCACTCTGTAGACCAGGCTGACCTCTCTAACTCAGAAATCCGCCTGCCTCTGCCTCCCAGAGTGCTGGGATTAAAGGCGTGCGCTACTTAACGGAGTCTTACTAGCTTGTTTTTTTTTGTTGTTGTTGTTGTGGTTGTTTTGATATGCGTCTGAGGCTGGCCTTGACCTTGAACTCAAGGTCCCCTCTGTTTAGTTTCGGCCTGGACGAGGGACTGAGGTGCATATTTCACATACCAAAGCCGACCTGGCCTCCTGCCTCTCCTGGCATTCCTTAGTCCCTACCTGGCATGCCCTGCTCCCAACCCTGAACTTTCCAGCCCTAGGGTGGGTTGGGCTGCCCTTCCCCTATCCCTTCATTCAGAGGCTCTCAGACATTTTGGTTTCTCTCTTTTTCTCTCTCTGCCTCCTTCCTGTGAACTCGCCTGTGAGCAGCTTCCCAATAAACCTGTGTTTAATATAATCTTATCTGTCTTGCATTGGCTCATTTCACCGGCAGAGAAATAACTTACCACCCTCCTCAGCTGGCATGGAAGGAGTAAGCCACCACACCTGAACATGTGCTTTCTCAGTGCCAGTCTGTGGCAATGCTACCAACAACTCCCCCTTTTCCCGGTCTGCTTTCATCAGCCTCCTGTATGGAGGGCAAGACAGGAGAAGAAACTGACTCAGCTGGCCAGTGTGGCATGACCAGTACATGAGCGGAAGACAGGACCTAATTCCAGGGCCGCTTCCACTCCAAGGCACAACCGTACCAAGTCTGGACGGCACTGATGCCTCAGCCCCTGCTTTCCCACAGGGCTGCCTGATGCTTTGTCTCACAAGCAGAATGTCCCATGCCACCATGTTCAAATGCTCAACTCAAATATCCCTTGTCACTGTGTCCCCCAGCTGATATTTATAATAGCATTTGCGCACCTTTTGTATTTTCAGTTGGTTGGGCTCTCTGCCTGGGGGATCTGGTCCAGAGCCAGGTGGAATACGTCAAGACTGTAAATTCCATTGGTTACATGTGACTTTAACACCCTGATCCTATCAGTTCCCACATGGTCTAGTGGTTAGGATTCCTGGTTTTCACCCAGGCGGCCCGGGTTCGAATCCCGGTGTGGGAACAACAAATACTTTTGCCAGGCAGTAGTGGCGCATGCCTTTAATCACAGCATTTGGGAGGCAGAGGCAGGCGGATTTCTGAGTTTGAAGCCAGCCTGGTCTACAGAGTGAGTTTCAGGACAGTCATGGCTACACAGAGAAACCCTATCTTGAAAAAAATAAATAAATAAATAAAACACTCCTGTCAGAAAAGGGAGCCTATTTTTCCATGCTCCTGCACTTGGGCTACCCTCATCACTGACAGAGTAGCTGGGCCCAGGGAGGCCTGGTCCCCTACCTTCCTTTGCTCTCTGGGGCTACTGTGTGCTTCTCAGAAGAGTCCCAGAATAAAGAGGACACAGAGAGAACCCAGGTCTCCCAGCCTTAGCTGATACTCAGCCAACGCTCCAGGGGCTACAGCAGCAGACACATGAGTGAGGGTAGCAGGCTTGCTTAGAAAACCCACGTCGGAGGAAACAACAAACCCTTCTTTTAAGTCTTGATAGCTTGGAGGTGCTCGTTACAGAGCAGTCAATCCCTGGAATCTTTTACTCCGTATGCATTGAATAAATGAATGAATGAATAAAAGAACAAAATGTGTGATGATCTCAAAGCAGAGTACAGTCATCCAAGTGATATTTTGAACCCCACATCCCTCAGGGAGGCCAGACTGAGGCATTTAGGGGCCACTGCAAGGACACAAGGGGCAAACAAGCTATAACCCTTAACTGCTTTCAACAACTTTGTCATAAAACCCCAGGGAGGGTCCCAGGCCCTTTACAAAGTAAGATTCCCCCATGACTAAACCAAATGAAATAAGGGGGGTTCAAGAATGAGCCCCAAGGACTGTGAGACCTTGTTCCACACAATGCCCTTTAAGTCCCCAGCTCAACTCCGGGAGCACACAGACAAACTCCCAAACCAAAATCACCTCTGTCAGTCGACCTAACTGTCAGTCATTAATGTGGAAGCTCACACAGTGTCCAATACATAGCGAGCCTCCCTCCCAGTAGGTTCCTCACAACGAACTCTGGGGGAGTGCCATCTTCAAAACACATAATGACCCAATTAACTACCTCAACCCTTGAGCCAGGCTCTACTGAGCCTGTGTGGAGACTCACTGATAGATTGGGGAGTTTTACACAAGACAATAATCCAGGGTAAACTTGACATTTCATCCACCAGAGCCAACATGTGGTTCTTCTGTCTTGCCCTTGACAACTCAAATTTAGTTCTTCAGCCTTGCTGTAAGGCCCAGACTCGTACATGAGGCCTAGACCTACAAGACGACAGCTACGAAAGCAATGTAGCAGTTCTTGAGCCCTCTTAGTCCACCAAGTACAAGGCAAAGATGTTTGTGGACAAGAACATCTCTTTCTATATCCTTGAGATAGGGTCTCCTATAGCCCAGGTTAGCCTTGAACTTCTGATTCTCGTGCCTCTTTCTCTCTAAGGCTGGCATTACAGGCATAAGCTATTGTGTGGTTCTGGAGACCAAGCCCAGACTTTCGTGAGTGCTTGGCAAGTGCTCTACGGGTTGAACCACATCCCCAGCCTGAGAAGAATGTCAACAATAAATGGACAATTACCAAACTGACCCTGCTCCCCTCAAGAAAATGAACAAAAAACCCTGCAATTTACTGGCGCTGGAGAGATGGTTAAATGGTTAAAAGCACTGTCTGCTCTTCCAAAGGTCCTGAGTTCAATTCCCAGTCACCACTTATGGGTTCACTACCATTTATAATGGGATCTGATGCCCTCTTCTGGCATGCAGGCGTACATGAGAATAGAGGGACTGAAAATACTTAAATAAATTTCAAAACAAACACACAATCCCTGCTGTTTCCTTTGCCAGCCAGGTGGCTGGGCACCTGGTTTCCTCTGCCTGAATCAACATAAAGGAACCTGGCCTGTCTCACACCTTAGTCTCCTTTCTCCTGTTTCCACGCCATAAGATCTGCCATCCACTCTGACAAACAGGCCACTCCTCTACTTAAAATGTCGAGGTGCCTTCCCGACCACTGCAGAGCTGACTCTTCTATGGTAACAAGCTCGCACTGGCCCTGCAAGCTCTCAGCCTCATCCTCCATCTTGGATGCTGGGCTGCTTCTAGACTCCTCTGTGTTAACTTTAAGGGTTCATGAGTCAGGTAGTAGTGGCGCATGCCTTTAATCTCCACACTCAGGAGGCAAAGGCAGGTGGATCTCTGTGAGTTCAAGGCCAGCCTGGTCTACAGAATGAATTCCAGAACAACCAGGGCTACACAGAAACCCTATCTCCCCCCCACCCCCCAAAAAAAAGCTGGCTGGAGAGATGGCTCAGTGATTAAGAACACTGACTGCTCTTCCGAAGGTCCTGAGTTCAAATCCCAGTAACCATATGGTGGCTCACAACCATCCATAATGAGATCTGACACCCTCTTTTGGTGTGTTTGAAGATAGCTACAGTGTACTTAGATATAATAAATTAAATCTTTTGGCCAGAGCTAGCAGAGCTGGAGCTAACAGGGCTGACCAAAACAAGCAGAGGTCCTGAATTCAATTCCCTCACAACCATCTGTATAGCTACAGTGTACTCATATACATAAAATAAATACATCTTTAAAAAAAAAAAAAAACAAGCCGGGCAGTGGTGGCACACACCTATAATCCCAGTACTCTGGGAGGCAGAGGCAGGCGGATTTCTGAGTTCGAGGCCAGCCTGGTCTACAGAGTGAGTTCCAGGACAGCCAGGGCTACACAGAGAAACCCTGTCTCAAAAAAACAAAAACAAACAAACAAAAAAACAACAACAACAACAACAAAAAACAAATCCAAAAGAGGTTTGGTTTATGTACTCCTGTGCCTCTTGTGTTTCTTTAGGAAGGTGAGGTCCCCCAGGGGTGTTTTGAAGTTTGGGGTACGGTAATAGGGATTGTAAGTGCCTGGCAGATGATAAACCACTGAGCTATACCCTCAGTCCTTGTTTTACCTTTCATTTTGAGATAGATTCTCATTAAGTTAATTTAGGCTTTGAATGCAAGGTGAGTCTGGAGCTGTGACATCCTGTCTCAGCTTCCTGAGCAGTCAGGGCTATAGGCCTGTGCCATAGCCAGCATTTTGCAACTGTGTGGGGAACCGTGTTGGAAGAATTTTAATTCAGCAACATAGATGCTCCAGTCACAACCAAAGACCTAGGTCTGTGTGATCTGAATGCAGACAGGCCCTTAGTCCACACCTTGAATCCCAAACAATGACATCTAATGGAGGGGCAGACAAAGTGATGAATCAGAGAAAGATTTGACAGAATGAGTCAGAGACAAAATACACCCAACTTTCGGGAGAAAAGCTATTCAAGAACAGCACTCGGAATTCAATCGGTTTGGTCAGCCAGTTGGGAGTCAGTGCGGTGCAGTGGATTGAGTTCGTTCCTGGATTCGTGCAGTGAACTGCATGGCAGTGCAGGGCAGCAGAGGCCAGAGAATAGGGAGGACCCAGGAGATGAGAAGAAACTGCCCGAGTTAGTTTGAGGCCGGCAAGCAGAGCAATTCAGTGAGAAGCCGAGAGCAGCCAGAGTGAATCAGTCAGCTTGGAGAGCAGTTTGAGCCAGGACAGCTGAGATGAACCAGCCAGCCAGAACTCAGAAAGAACCAGAAAGGGTGAGCTTATTCTGCAGTAATCCTCCAAGGCGACAATTGTATCTGATGAATAAAAGTTTCTATTACAGGGAAATACTGTTACTGTTATAGTCTGGATGTGAGAAAGCTGAAAGAACTATGGATTACAGGCCTGCCATGTGACTGGGCAACCCTGGAGCTGAGACATGTATAAACAGAGACAGGACTTAGGAATGAAGTCTACTTTGCACAGAAGCATACAGTGTGTTTTGCATAGCTTGGGTCCATCCCCCACCCCTTACAGAGACAAGAGTCTCACATAGCCTTGAACTTGCTGTGCAGTTTTGAACACTTGACTCTCCTGCCTCCATTTACCAAGTGCTGGGGTTCCAGGTGTGCTCCACTACTCTCAGCTGTACAGTTTTACTATAATGAAGTTTTCCAGAAATACAGCTGTCCTAAGCCAAGGGAACGCGCGCATTTTGTCTGGAATCTCACAGAATAATGCTTACCACCTGTGGCGTTGGAACATGCAATGATCATGATCATGGTGTGCTTTCTTTCAGAGCATTGAGCAATCTTTACAACGTGAAGCCTTGCTGAGGGAGGCAGGTTGCTGGGCGAGCCTTGAGGATTTACAGACTGGCCTCCCTTCTCCCTGCTCTCTGCTGTGGACTACCAATGTGGTGTGATCAACCGCCAAATGCTCATGCTGCAACTCCTTCCCAGCAAGATGAACTGTAGTCCTTCTCACGCTGGGAGGTGAAACAAGCCCCTCCCCCCGAAGTTGCTTCTCCTCAGAGACTTTATCACTGCATCACTGAAACCCTGGGCCTCGTGGTTCCTGCTAGTGACTGCTGCAGGGCCTTCTGAGCTCAGCGCAAAATGGGGAACTCCCTTCACCAGCAGGGTTTCTCCTTCTCTGACCTTGTCTGGGGAGCCTGAAACCTCTATGTCCTCTACCTGTGGAATGTCACGTAGCCTTCGTGAAATTATACAACTAACTCCCTTCTCTTCCCATAAGAAACCCTTTTAGCAAGCACCCTGGATTCCTAGAATGCCTCCCATGCTAATGAGGCATCTCAGTACCTTAACCTTTAGCCAATGACCTTTGCCCTCCCTGGATATTCCTACCCCCTTCCCTAAAGCTATATAACCCTTAGTTCACCTCAAATAAAGTCTATGTGTGCAGGCCCACCCTGAATAAAGAAATCTGCAGAAGCTAAGGTCATCTCTGAGAGCTGTTTCATTGAAGATTATTGGATAAAGAGGCCTTCACCTAAAAAAGCTGTAACAGGAAGATGCTCAGAAAAGGCCTTCTCCCCACCTCTCTCCCCTGGCCCTCACTCCCAACCAGCCCTGGATCCTGCAGAACTCCATCCGTTCAGGGCTCTAATTCATCCTTATAGACCAGTGTGGGGGCATGGAACCTGGACACCCTGAGAGGGACGAAGCTGAGGGCTCAGCACCTCAGCTGGACCTCAGAACATATCCCACACACCACGGGGAGGGCTGCAGCCACAGCAGCTGGAATCCTGCCTGTTTGTCCTTTGAATTAAAATTAGTAACTTACACACTGCTTTCTTTTGGCTCATCTTTTTAAAGCCATTATCATTTATTAAAACTATGAGTGTAGGGCTGAAGAGATGGCTCAGTGGTTAAGAGCACTGACTGCTCTTCTAGAGGTCCTGAGTTCAAATCCCAGCAACCACATGGTGACTCACAACCATTCATAACGAGATCCAACGCCCTCTTCTGGAGTGTCTAAACAGTGTACTTAAATATAATAATAAATAAATCTTAAAAACAAAACAAAAAACTATGAGTGTAGGAAGATGCTATTATCCATGAGTTTCTTTTTTTTCCTTTTCTTTTTTTCTTTTTTTTTTTTTTTAGATTTGGCTTTTTAGATTTGGGTTTCTCTGTATAGCCCTGACTGTCCTAGAACTCACTCTATAGACCAGGCTGGTCTTGAACTCAGATATCCACTTGCCTCTGCCTCCCAGAGTGCTGGGATTAAAGGCGTGCGCCACCACCACCCAGCGAGTTTCTTTTCAAAATAGTTACTGGAGCCCTTTGGTTACAAAATGATGTGTACTGCCTGCTGAGACTGTAAACATGCCACTGGCTCCTGCCTGTCATGCAGTTTTTCAGCTCAGTGTCACACAAAGGGGCCTCTCCAATGCCCTGTCTGAAGCCCCTCTCTCATCACATGCACCCATGGCATCCTGTTTGCTTTCTTAGTTTGCAATGCACTTAGTTTGAAAGGATGGTGTCTATCCACTGTATATTATCTGTTGCTATATGACAAATGAGCTGAACGCCTAATAGTTTAAAATTATACATCAGGGTGTGTGTGTGGTGCACCTCTGTGATGCCAGCTACCCAGAACCCAACCAGAAGGAGAGTGAGTTCAAGGCTGGCTTGGGCAACTTGGTGAGATTAAAAAATGAACAACAACAATAGTAATAACAATAATAACTGGGTGTGGTGGTGCATGCCTTTAATCCCAGAGCTCAGGAGGCAGAGGCAAGCGGATCTCTGTGAGTTTGAGGACAACCTGATCCACATAGGGAGTGTCAGGACAGCCAGAGCCATTAAGAGAGACCCTGTCTCTAAATGAATGAATGAATAGATAATTAGAAAAAAACAAAACCAGACACGGTAGCTCACACCTATGACTCTGGCACTCTGAGAGGCTGAGGCAGGAGGATTGCTGCAAGTTTGAGGTTGGCCTGGGCTATCTAGTATGACACTGACTCAAAAGAAATCCAAATAAAAAAGAAAATGAGAGTGGGGCGCATTATTACCCCACAGTTCCTATGGGTTGTGAGTTTGAGGCATTGTTCAAAGTTCTCTTGGGAGGGTGAACTCCCAGAGGCCCCTGCCATGGCCTTAGTGGTGTGAGGTCTTGGTCAGCCCTCTGTGCAGGAAGCTGTTGACATATGCAAAAACAAGGGTGGGAGAGAGAGAGAGCAGAGAGGGAAGCTGAGGTGAGCTTCACAACAGCCCTCAGACCTGCTCACCCTGCAGACTGACAGGGGAGTCTGGGGTAGTCTGGCAACGCATACAAGATAGGTAAGGGTGCTGGCGATGTGCCCATGCAATGAGGAACAATACTTACATTCCAAACAACACAGCTTTGTCCTGGTGTACACACAATGGCACTGGAGTGAGTGACCAGTGCAGACACACTGGGGAATAATCAGGGACCATCTTCAAGGTAATGTTTCCACAATGTGTTAGCTGACTTCTCAGGCTGTGTGACTTCCACATCTTTGCCTAGGACACACAGTCGTCATCTCTATATAAGGAATGGCTTCAGGTGAATTGTCCAAGGTCTGTGAGACTACTTCAGATTCAGTCAGCCACCAGACATGGTGGAGCATTTGATCTCAGCACTCCAGAGACAGAGGTGTGTGGATCTGTGAGTTTCAGGACAGCCAGAGCTACATAATAGAGAGACCGTGTCTCAAACAAACAAACAAACAAACAAAAAATGGGTTGGAGAAATGGTTCAGTGGTTAAGAGCATTATCCGTTCTTCCAAAGGACCTGTGTTCAATTCCCAGCATCCTCAGGACAGCTCACAACTATCTGTAACTCAATCATACAATTAAATAAATGATATAAAAAAAAGAATAAAACCAAACCAAACCAACCAAACAACCCCCAACAAAACAAAACAAAACTAACAAGCCGAGTGGCGGTTGTGGCACATGCCTTTAATCCTAGCACTTAGGAGGCAGAGGCAGGCGGATTTCTGAGTTCAAGGCCAGCCTGGTCTAGAGTGAGTTCCAGGACAGCCAGGGCTACACAGGGAAACTATGTCTTGAAAAAACAAAAAAACAAAAAACAAAAACAAAATCACACACACAACAAAATGAAACCACCTAGCTATTCCAGCTTCTAAGCACGCCATGACCCAGGCATCACGTCAAATAAGCAAGAGTGATTAAGTAATAGTGTCAGTGTGTGCTCTTTTGTTCTTCCTGAGTAATAGACTCCAGTTTTCTGCTCAGTCCCCTGGAATAAGAATCCCCCTCTTCAGATTCTCTGCCGGGTTGTTGCCCAAGGATTCAGTTGGCGGACTGGGTGTCCGTGGGTGCCCTATACTCTTCTGTTGCACAGACTGGAATGCAGACTTAAGACTAGAGCTCCAGTAGCAAGGCTTTAAAAGATTTCATTTTTGATTGTGTGTCTCTGTGTGTGAGTGTAAGTGCCCCAGAGTCCAGAAGAGGGTGTCGGATCCTCATACGGTCAGCTATGAGCTGCCCAGGGCGGGTGCTGGGAACTGAACTTGGGTACTCATCTGTCCAGCTCCAGCAGCATTTTTTAAAAAGAATATTTTAAAATGTACTCTTGGCAATTTCACACCTGTATGTTGTCTTAGTCAGGGTTACTATTGCTGGGATGATCACCATGACCAAAAGCAAGCTGGGGAGGAAAGGGTTTAGTTCTATTACACATCCACGGCACTGTTCATCTAAGGAAGTCAGGACAGGAGCCCAAGCAGGGCAGAAACCTGGAGACAGGAGCTGACGCAGAGGGCATGGAGAGTGCTGCTTACTGCCTCGTGCCCTCTCCCCCCCCCCCCCGCCCCCCCGCCCCTGCTTGCTCAACAAGCTATCTATTAGAACCCAGGACCACCAGCCCAGGGATGGCACCACCCACAACAGGGTGGCCTTCCCACATCAATCACTAAGAAAAAAATCCTACAGGCTTGCCTACAGCCCAATGCTATGGAAGCATTTTCTCAATTGCGGTTCCTTCCTGAGATGATTATAGTTTGTATCAAGCTGACATAAAACTAGCCGGCACTTATATAATGTATCTAATTATATCCGCCCCTAACTCCCTCCTACCTTTTTTTTTTCTTCTCTCTACTGAGCTCAGTGCAATCTCCTGGAAAATTGACTGCTCTTGGTGGTTTCATCTCGTGCCAGTGACCAAAACTCCAGCAACAACTTTTGTAAAATAACATGGCTTTTCTGAGCCAGTGCATGTGTGTGTTCCCTGGTGGGGGTGGAGGTCAAAGGACACAGGGCAGGGTTGGTCTATCGTAATGATCGCAGTCATCCCTGATGACCTGCTGAAGCCATCTCACTGGGCCACCAGCAAGAGTTGTATTTGAACACTTTCCTTCTCACCTGGGCTGGGGCTTCACTGTGCATAAGCAACACCTCTTTGCTTTCGGTGGACTTGGGGAGAATTGTGGCCGGATTTCCCTCAGCTCAGCCCTGGTTATTTTCCTCCCAGCAGTCCTTCTCTCCCAGTGCAGTTGAGTAGTCACTGGCTCTTCTGTCTGCCTTTAACTACCACACACATCTGAGATCACAGTGCTGTTTGTCCATCTCTCCCTTGTCCCTGACAATCGGTGTTCATCGCCAAGTTGACTGGATTTGGGATCTCCTGAGAGACTCACCTTTGAGTGTCTGTGAGGATCATTTCTAGAAAGGTTTAACTGAGGAGGAAGACCTATGCAATGTCGCTGGCACCATTCCGATTATATGTAACGGAGACAGTCGAGCACCAGACCCCATCTCTGTGTCCATCCATCTACAGAGGCCTCGTCATCTCCAGAACTTGCTCCTTCCCACGACCAATGATATCCTTTCTTTTTTTTTTCATTTATTGATATATTTATTTACATTTCAAATGATTTATATCCTTTCAATCTCTAAGACAAATGAACCCTTCTACTGTTAGAGAGACAAGAAATTTTTTTTCTTTTTTTGTCCATAAATATGTGATTTTCAAATAAACACATTTTGTTAATAGGGGTTAGGTTTGAATGATTTATTTGGGTCCCTGGAAAGCCAGGCAGTCGCTGAGGAGCGCACCTCAGCTTTCACGTGAGACAGAATCCAGCACCTTTCAGATTGTTTTTTCTCCCTCTTGCCGCTGATCAGTACTGGAGTTGCCCCTAGGATCTTCCGGGCCCCTGCTTTCCTGAGTAATGTCTCCCCGTGGCAAGGAAGCCAGTCCTGGAGGTCTGGTGTCTGGGCGCATGCCTGCGCTCCCTCCCCAGCACACACTCTCTGCCTCTCTGGGTATCTGTCCCTGCATCAGCTCAGCTGCCCTCCCCACACCTTCAAATGGTGCCTTGTTTTTGTTTTCCTGGAAGAGGGTTTCTCTGGGTAGCCCTGGCTGTCCTGAAACTCCCTCTGTAGACCAGGATGCCTGCCCCTGACTCCTGAGGGCTGGGGTTAAACACATGCATCACCACTGCCCTGCTGAGAGATTTAAAAATAATGCATATTTGAGTGTCTGTGTATTGGTATGTACACATGTGAGTGCAGGTGTCAATGGTGTCCAAGGGATGGTGGATGTCCTGGAGTTGGGGGGTCACAGGTGGTTGTGAGTTATGTAATGTGGGATCGAGAACTAAGGTCCTTAGCAAAAGCAGTACATGTGTTCTCAATGGGCAAGGCATTTCACCAACGGAATTTTTAGTGTTTAAACACACCCCTCCATGCCTACTGGGGTTCAGAGAAGGCTCAAGACAGCAGTTATTACTGTGACTGGACTTGAGGATTCTGGTTTCACCACCCACTGGTTCACGCCCTCAACCATCTCAGCTGTCTTCTACAGGTCTGTGTGCCTGATTACACTAAAGCCATGTCCAGTATAGGTATTTCAGACCCCGTAGAAGCCAGGTGTCATGATGTGGTTTTTATTTTGGTAGGGCCTCTGCAGAAGACTCTGACTCTAATGGCTGAAGCAGTATACACTGTAAGATGGGGAGAAGGGAGGCTTTTTATTTTTTTAATGTGCTTTGGTATTTTCCCTGTACATCCGTGTGAAGATGTCAGATTTTTTGGAACTGGAGTTGCTGACAGTTGTGAGCTGCTAAGTGGTGCTGGGAAGTGTCTCCGGGTCCTCTGGAAGAGCAGCTCTTAACTGGAGTCATCCCTGCGGTCTCGGGAGGTTTCTCAGGAAAGTGAGACGGGTGTGAGCGAGCCAGGGACACAGGAGAAGCTGGCTTCTGAAGGGAACTCTGGGCTCAGGCTTGAGACTGCATCTTCATGTGAACACTGCCTTCCAGCCCGTCTTCACGCAGCCACTCACCTGGTGAGAACGCCAAACCCCAGTCTTCACTGACGCCCCAAATGGAATACATCAGTGGCCACAGACTGCTCCAAAAGAACCAAGACTGTGGGAGCTGCAGGCCCTCTCTGGTCTGCTAAGTTGTCTCCCAGACTCTGGGTCTGGAGTTCATCTCCGCCATCCAAGTCTGTAGGAAGCTTTGCTGGCCTGACCCCCCAGTCCCAACACGACCATGCAGACTGTCTTCTGCTCTCTAAACATCTCTTAAAAGCACCTGTCCTGGCTTTCTAATCCCCTTCAGAGCCTGAAGAAAGCCTGAAGGAAGAGTGTTTTGTGCATCTCAGATTCCCCAGGACTGGGGTATCAGCCACCTCGCCCACTCTCCAGACTCGAGACTCCATGAAGATGACCCTGCGCTGGTTTTCCCACTTCATGGTATCCCAGGGGAGAACATGCCCACAAGCTACATTTCTGTAGTCCTCAACTCCGTAATACTTTCATTTTCCACTGAAGAATGCAGGGATATTGTTGGCTAAAATGTTTAGACAGGCTGGAGAGATGGTTCAGAGGATAAGAGCACTGGCTGCTCCTCCAAAGGTCCTGAATACAATTTCTAGAAACTACATGGTGGCTCATAATCATTTGTAATGAAATCTGATTCCTTCTCCTGGCATCCTGCCTTTCCACAGGACTATAGTGTTTCCCAGAACCTACACTGGACAGCTTACATCTGATTGTAACTTGGGCTACAGGGGTTCTGGTGCCCTCTTAAGGCACCTGCATATCCACATGTATAATAGTATTAAAAAAAAATCTTAGCTAAGCAGTGGTGGCGCACACCTTTAATCCCAGCACTTGGGAATCAGAGATAGGTGGATTTCTGAGTTTAAGGCCAGCCTGGTCTACAGAGTGAGTTCTAGGACAGCCAGGGCTATACAGAGAAACCTTGTCTCAAAAAACCAAAAAGAAAGAAAGGAAGGAGACAGACGGAGGGAAGGAGGGAGGGACGGAAGAAGGAAGGATGGAAGGAAGAAGGAAAGAAAGAAATCATAGGAGCTGAAGAGATGGCTCAGCAGTTAACCCATGCTGCTCTGGCAAATGACAGGCTATGTAGTCCAGGCACTACCTGCAACCCTACTTCAACCAGATTCTGCCCAATCCCCACCAGCTACCACGCCACATCCTATCTCCATTCTGCTCATTAATATAAAGAGAGTTTTGTGAGCCAGTGGGACGGCTCAGTGGGTAAAGGATTTTACAGCCAAGCCTGATCACCTGAACTCAATTCCTGGACTCCATATGGTAGATTCTACAATGCAGAACCAGAGATCTGACTAAAAGTTCTTCTCTGACCTCTATGTACACATTCGCACACGCACAAAAGAAATACAAGATATAAAAATAAGTATAATCATAGTTGTTTTGTTTCTTAGAGAATCAGTGCAAAGTCAGGTATGGCCCATAGGCTGAGGCAGGATGTTGCCATAAATTTAAGGCTAGCCTGGGCTACCCACCCAGTTCTGCCTAGAACAAACCCTGTTGTGTACATGACGCCCCTGAGAACAGTGAGCCATGGATGGTGGTGACGGATGATCACAGAGCACTCAACCACCCATGCTTTGCTGAGGTCCAGCCTCGTCTACATCGGCCTTCACTGTCACCACAGCTCCGCTACCCGACCATGGACCGCTTTCGCCCCCTCAGGCGCACCTCATCCAACTTCTTCAGCACTGGACTGGACTTCTTGGACGAGGCACCGTAACTCTTCAGAAAGGCTTCGAACACGGTCTCGGTGTGGGGGTGCGTGCTGAGGAAGGCCTTCTCCAGAACATAGAGGTCGACGCCTTTATCTTCTGGCAGTCCTGAGACAAAGCTCAGCCCGAAGTCGATGAGCACGATGTGCAGCTGCTCCGGGGGCCGCCTGAGGAGCATGTTGGAGGTGGTGAGGTCCCCGTGAATGAGGTCCTCATCATGCATCCTGGCCAGAACCTGCCCGATCCTCCTGGCCAAGTCCAAGAGGCGTTGGGGGTCTTTTTCAGTCTCCATAGTGGATTGAATATAGTCTCGAACGGTCACCGAGTCTTCAATTTCTTCCATATATAGGCAGTTAGACGCATAGTCCACAAAGAAGACGACAGGGGCAGCTATCCCTGCAACGGACACACGTGTTAGCGACTGCGTTCCTCATGAAGGCGGCCTTCACCTGCACAGGTGCACAGCTTCTCGGGCCAACCCTACTTTGGAAAATGATACAATGTATCCGGACGCTCGCCCCGTTAAAGCCCCGGGACTGCGGCCTGAGAGCAGCCCAGGTGAGTCTGGAAGCATCAGTGCTTGCTCCTCCTTTCTCAGCCTCCTTAGGCCTGCGCTTCATAGCTGTTCCTAAAAGTAAACAGAACGAGAAGCCAGAGGACAAGCATCCTGCAGTCCGAGCAGTTTCTATGTGACGACACAGCAGGAGGCTTGGCAGGGTGTCACCTTACAGGCCTATCTTTGCTCTGGCACAGGCAGGTTCAAATCCCAGCTCCTCCTTATTAGTTGTGAAACCTCAAGACTTCCTTAGCTACTCTATGCCTCAGTCTCCACAACTGTAACATGGTAACAATACCTCCTGTTAACTCCAGAGTCTCTCCTGAAGGCCAACCAGGTTCAGGACACTTTCCTAGAAACCGGAGACCCATCAATGGGCATCAGTAGGCCCCATCCCTGTCTGGTAAAGCTTACAAAAGGTAAAGGAGCGTATATGAACACTACTTTATAACTCCACTGCCCCTCTAGGGCAGTAAAAGTACAGGCCTGTTCAGTGCTGAGTTTTCCCAGTCTCCTGGCACCTATTAACCACTAAGGATAAAAGTGCATTAGTGTTAAAGCAAAGGCCACAGTTCTGAGCCACCAAGTCAGGCCGTCTGGTGGCTGTGAAACTTCCGGCCCTTTCCCTGGTTGTGCCTCAGTTTCTCTAAAGGACATCACTTTTTCCTGGGAGTAGCAAATGGGTGTTAAAAATAAATAAGTAGACGGGAGTTGTGGTAAGCAGATCTCTGAGTTATAGATCAGCCTGGTCTACCTAGTGAGATCCAGAAAAGCCACAGTCACAATGAGACCTGGCTTCTTTTTTATTTTTTTTAAAGATTTATTTATTATTATATGTAAGTACACTGTAGCTGCCTTTAGACACACCAGAAGAGGGTGTCAGATCTCATTATGGACGGTTGTGCGCCACCATGTGGTTGCTGGGATTTGAACTCAGGACGTTCGAAAGAGCAGTCAGCGCTCTTAACCGCTGAGCCATCTCACCAGCCCGAGACCCCGTTTCGAAATACAAAACCAACCAATCAAACAAAAAAAAAAAGATTTAATGAAGTCTGACATTTATTGAATGCCATGTTAATATACAAGTTTGTATAAACCACTCACAACATCCCTGAGATGCGAACTCGACTATGACTTCCAATTATAGCCCAGAAAATTGAGGGGAGAATCTGAATACAGTCTCTCCCGTCCGATCCGTCTCCCGGAGCCCCGTGTCTCCCGTCCGGCCCGTCTCCCGGAGCCCCGTGTCTCCCATCCGATCCGTCTCCCGGAGCCCCGTGTCTCCCATCCGATCAGTCTCCCGGAGCCCCGTGTCTCCCGTCCGATCCGTCTCCCGGAGCCCCGTGTCTCCCGCCCGATCCGTCTCTCGGAGCCCCGTGTCTCCCGCCCGATCCGTCTCCCGGAGCCCCGTGTCTCCCGTCCGGCCCGACTCCCGGAGCCCCGTGTCTCCCGCCCGATCCGTCTCCCGGAGCCCGGTGTCTCCCGTCCAGCCCGACTCCCGGAGCCCCGTCTGTCCCGTCCGGCCCGTCTCCCGGAGCCCCGTCTGTCCCGCCCGATCCGTCTCCCGGAGCCCCGTCTGTCCCGTCCGATCCGTCTCCCGGAGCCCCGTCTGTCCCGTCCGATCCGTCTCCCGGAGCCCCGTGTCTCCCGTCCGATCCGTCTCCCGGAGCCCCGTGTCTCCCGTCCGATCCGTCTCCCGGAGCCCCGTGTCTCCCGTCCGGTCCTCCTCACCCGCACGGCGGCAGCGGAGCAGCGCGCGCGCCTCCTGCACTGTCCGCCGCCGGCCGAGCCGCGCCTCCAGCTCCGGGTGCCGGTAGCTCTTAGGGAAGCGGTGCTTCACCACGGCCGCGCGGCCCTGGAAGCGGCCGCGGAAGACGCGGGCCTCGGCGCCCTGCTGCAGCAGCTCCAGGCCGCTCAGGAAGAGGCGGCTCTGCTCGTGCGCCGCGGCCAGCGCCTCAGCCTCCGCCTCCGAGGACGCGCTAGCCATGCCTTTGGCTCCTTCGGACCCTGACCGCGCCGCTTCCGCTCGCTTCGGAAACCCTCCGGCCTCTTCCGCCACGAACACCGTTCCCCCAACACGCTTCACTCTGCTACTGTGGTTCCGCCTCCCGACCTTTCCCTACTCAACAGAGCCTCTCGGATCCAGCGACTTGGCCCTTCCCGAAGTTCTTCGTTCATCTCCGTGATCGCTCGGCAACTTTTAGTCAACAGCTACTCTCTGGCTCTTTCAGGAATCTTCTTGGCGATGCTGAGTTTAGGATCCTTTCTGTTGGGGATACTTTGCTCCTTTTTACTAGCATTGAAAAAAACCTTTACTTTTTTTCTCTTTTTCCCCCCTTTTTTTGGTTTTTTGGATTTGGTTTTTTCGAGACAGGGTTTCCCTGTGTAGCCCTGGCTGTCCTGGAACTCACTCTGTAGACCTGCCTGGCCTCGAACTCAGAAATCCGCCTGCCTCTGCCTTCCAGAAGGCTGGGATTACAGGTGTGTGCCACCACCGCCCGGCTAATCCTTACTTTTTTAAAGACAGGATCTCACTGTGTGTCTCAGGTTAGTTTTGAACTCGTGATCCTCAGACACCAACCAATGGGAACATACCATGTAACCCGAGAAGGAAGGACGGACTAGGCAAAGCTTTCTACCTGGTGAACCCATCCGATGGAATTGGTATGTCAGCGGCCAGCGCCATCCCTCTGAGTTCTAGTTTCCTGGTCTTCGGAATGATGCTGCCTGGTTCTGCTGGGGTTGGGTCTTATCAGAATTAAATAAGAGCCTAATTACAAGATGCCAGTGGACAGTGGCCCTCTTCATGTGACTTCTGTGTAGGTAAATCGGTCAAAGAAAGACATTCTGACCCTAACTAGACCCCAGTCTAAAACCAGGGCCAAGAAACAGAAGGCCACCAATCGCCGAGTTTGCCACAGAAACTCATCAATTGTTGGGCCAGCTCAGGAGTTGAAATCCCAGCAATCTTCACCCTGAAACCTTTACCTGGAAAGCCCCCTCCCCCCTTTCCAAGAAACTCCATATAAACCCTGTCTTCGGCTCAGTTCCCTGCTGCTTCTGGCTTAAGCAGAGGCAGCCACCCTCCCCGGGTCTCCCCGTCCCAATAAACCTTATGTGAGGTTTGTTACGTGCATTGGGGAAAACTTCCCAGGCAGAGCAGAGCTGTAACACTTCTGTAGGGGAAGCCTTTCCCTTCAGAGCTGCGACACTCACACTCTACCCTTCCTGCTCGTGGAGCTCTGTTGAAAATACAGAAGAGAAGCCCTTTGGTCCGGTTGCTATGGCGCCAGCATCCTGGCTCTGTGGTCCCTGGGTTTCGTTGATATTCATGGCAGGTCCCTTTTCGTACTTCAGACCCTTTGTGTGCACAGAGTGCGTTCTCCAGCAAAGCGCACCCAGAACCTGTTCTGTTTCTATCCACGCCCTCCCCCCCAGTGCTTGTTTGTAGCTTCATTATCATAACTGTGTCCACACAAGCCATCTCTATGGTGATCAAACCCAACTGAACCCTTGCTTTAGAAATCTACTATGCGCCGGGACGGTGGTGGTGTATGCCTGTAATCCCAGCACTCTGGGAGGCAGAGGCAGGCGGATTTCTGAGTTCGAGGCTAGCCAGGTCTACAGAATGAGTTCCAGGACAGCCAAGGCTACACAGAGAAACCCTGTCTCGGAAAAAAAAACAAAAAAAAAACCCAACCAAACAAACAAAAAAACCCACCAAATCCAAAAAACCAAAAGCCAAAAGCCAAAAGCCAAAAAAAAAAAAAAAAAAAAAAAGAAAGAAAGAAAGAAAGAAAGAAAGAAAGAAAGAAAAAAAAAAGAAAAGAAAGAAAGAAAAAAGAAAAGAAAAGAAAAAAATAGAAGCCTGGCGGTGGTGGCGCACACCTGTAATCCCAGCACTCTGGGAGGCAGAGGCAGGCGGATTTCTGAGTTCGAGGCCAGCCTGGTCTACAAAGTGAGTTCCAGGACAGCCAGAGCTATACAGAGAAACCCTGTGGGGGTGGGAGGGAACAAACAAACAAACAAACAAAAAACCAAATCCGGAAAAAAAAAAATAGAAATCTACTGTGCAAAGGCTCTTACCAGAGCCGGGCTTGCTAAGTCAGGCTGGGTTTAGCTCTTTTAAAACAGCTTCAAACATTTCAATGACTCCCTACTGTGCTAAGGATAAAGACCTAAACATTTATCTGCCCACAGGGCCCTGCAAGGAATTCCTGAATCTATTATTATTATTATTATTATTTTGGTTTTTCGAGACAGGGTTTCTCTGTGTAGCCCTGGCTGTCCAGGAACTCTGCAGACCAGGCTGGCCTCGAACTCAGAAATCCACCTGCCTCTGCCTCCCAAGTGTTGGGATTATAGGCGTGTGCCACCACACCTGGCTCCTGCATCTCTTAAAGACCCTACCCTCACCAGACTGCTGTCTCCTACTCTCTGCAGAGCAGGGACAGAGTGTTTGAGTACTGAGTTCAGTGTAATCAGAGAGCTGGGCCAAGGGCCTAGTATTGCTGGCACAGTGATGCCCAGGGTGGGCATTTGGTAGTATTTACCACTGCAGCGGCAGCAAAGGACATACTAAAACACCAGGAGAATTATGTTAGACATGGGAGGCTCATGTAAGGCTGCCTGAATTTATATCCAGCTGCTTCTCAGTCCTTCCTCTTTGTCCGCTCTCTACCCCACAGGGGTCACCTTCTCAGGAGCTGGCGTTTGCAGTCTGCATGGGGGCGATTCTCCTGCATCCTTAGGTGCTGTGCTGGCCTGTAGATTTTGTGGGCCTCTTTTTGTGGTGCCTGTTTGTTAAGCAGCAACCTTGTGACAGAAGTTGACTATTACAAACAAGTACAAAACAAACGCAAATATGAACAAACACACAAGAATCATACATAATTACACATACAAATACACAAAACACACATAAAAATATAAATATAAAACATAGCACTTGAATGAAAATGCACAAGGTCAGTGGTTGGAGAGACGGCTTAGCGGTTAAGAGCATTGCCTAATCTTCCAGAGGACTCGGATTTGACTTCCAGCTCCTACATGGCAGCTCACAGTCGTCTGTAACTCCAATTTTAGGAAATCCAATGGGTACTGCACATGCAGGCAAAACGACCAAACACAAAAAATAAACATATTTTAATTTAAAAAGAGGCTGAGCAGTGGTGGCACACACCTTTGATCCCAACACTTGAGAGGCAGTCAGGAGGCCCTCTGTGAGTTCAAGGCCAGCCTAGTCTACAAAGCAAGTTTCAGGACAGTCAGGGCTACACAGAGAAACCCTGTCTCAAAAAAAAAAACAAAACAAAAAAAAAAAAAACAAACAGCAAAAAATAAAAATCAACAAACAAAACAAAAACAAAAAACAAGAAAACAAAAACAGGGCTGGAGAGGTGGCTCAGTGGTTAAAAGCACTGACTGCTCTTCCAGAGGTCCTGAGTTCAAACCCAGTAACCACATGGTGGCTCACAACCGTCTGTAATGGGATCTGATGCCCTCTTCTTTTACAGTGTACTTACATATAATAAATAAATAAATCTTAAAAACAAAACAAAACAAAACAAAAGCAACCAGAAAAACCTGTCTCAAAAAAGGGAAAAAAAGCACATAACATATATAAACAAGGCACACAAAATCATATATGGATACACAAATACATACAAATACACACAAACACACATACATGTCAGGAGCCATCAGGGAGAAACTAAAAACTAGCAGGTGATCTTTCTGAGATGGCTCCACCACAGACTGTCAAAGTTAATGACGAATTTGCCTCACTAGGCAAGGCCAAGAAGATGACATTTTAGGAAAGTTTCCTGCTATTACTATACTTTTCCTGTTATTACTAAATTTATGTAACAATCACTAGGCATTAGCCCACCTTTTTTTTTTTTTTTTTTTGGATTTGTTTTTTTCGAGACAGGGTTTCTCTGTGTAGCCCTGGCTGTCCTGGAACTCACTCTGTAGACCAGGCTGGACTCGAACTCAGAAATCCGCCTGCCTCTGTGTCCCAGAGTGCTGGGATTAGAGGCATGCACCACCACCGCCCGGCAATAGATGATTTCTTAATTCTTAATGCTGATCCTATACAAATTTCTAAAATTATATTAGTAAGTATTAACATCTTTTACAATATGGCTGCTATTAAGTCCTCTCTGATAATCAATACTGCAATGAGAACTCTGCCAGTCTTCAAGAGTCACGAGTTAATTGCTTCTGAGATAGCAAACAGACATCTACAACTTAAAGCACATTCCAAGAGGTTATAAAACAATTAACCAAAGGTTATAAAAAGAGAACTAATGATTTACCATAGGTGCAAGGACAGAAGATAAAATATTGATTGGGTTTATCCATATGAAACTTACTAATACTTTAGTCATAAAAAATAAGGTTTTTAACTGCCAATGAACCTATAGAGCTAGTGACAGAAGATGAATGTTAATGGATAAACATGTAAAATTTCTCTATTGTAAACTTCTTATTCGATTTATGATTTGAATTTATGTGTAAACTTGTGATGAACTTTTTACCGTGTGATCATATAGTCTGAGAAATGTATAAGTGCTGAGGACAAAGAGAAACAGGATCCCCTTTTCATAGAGAACTGAAAAATTTTTTTTGAGAGAAGAACCTTTTAGAAGGACTTTCTTAGAGAACTTTAATAGAAAACCTCTTAGAGGACTGGAGAGATGGCTCAGTGGTTAAGAGCACTGACTGCTCTTCTGAAGGTCCTGAGTTCAAATCCCAGCAACCACATGGTGGGTTAAAAACATCTGTAATGAGAGATGCTGCCTTCTTCTGGTGTGTCTGAAGACAGCTACAGTGTTCTTACATATAATAATAAATAAATCTTAAAAAGAAAAGAAAACTTTTTAGAGAGGACTTAGAAATAAAGATTAGAATCACTTTTCAAAGTGTCTCTCTTTTCTTCCTGCAATGTCATGAAGTTAGAGCCTCACAGTACCATCCTGAAAGAACAAAGATAACTTTACTTAATCCCCTGCTGCTTTAGGATAAAGTGCTAAATGCCAGAGACTGCAGTTTCTGGCCTCAGAGGAACTCTGAGGCAGGTCAGCTACAGCAGCAAAGTGACTTCGACTTAAGATAGGTAAATGTTTTATTATTAAACAGCAACCCTAAATATCTCGCAAGACTAAGTCTTGCCCCTGTTGAAGGTTTTCCGGCTCTGCTACCTCAGTGGAGAATCAGAAGAAGAACTTCCAGCCTGGTCCCTGGCACATAAAACAAAAAAGATACACAATCACACAGAAACCCAACACACACAACACAATCACAAACAAGACACACACAAACAGACAAAGGCACCACAAAAATATTCACAAACACACAACACATAGAGAACATAGAACATACAAAGTCAAAACACACACAAACAACACACTCAGAAAAGCACACAAGCACATTCATTGCACACACTAACACATACAAACACACAAAACATTCATATACTCATAAACACAAACATAGATACTCCCAAGAATATACAGAAATATATACAAGCACAAGATTTAATGACCAACACACATAAATATTCACGCAAAGAAACACACACACACCAAACATGTATATAAAAATATATTTATATACATGAATGCACACTTGGTAAGTGGAAGCTATCCAGCTCCCCATGCTGTCCCTTGTCATGGTTTTGGCTTAATGCTTGCATCAAATCACACTGAATCCTGCATGTAAGAATGTAAGACGTGGCCCGGCGGTGGTGGTGCACACCTGTAATCTCAGCACTCTGGGAGGCAGAGGCAGAGGCAGGCGGATTTCTGAGTTCGAGGCCAGCCTGATCTACAGAGTGAGTTCCAGGACAGCCAGGGCTACACAGAGAAACCCTGTCTCGGAAAAAAAAAAAATCCAAAAAAAAAAAAAAAAAAAAGAATGTAAGACACTAGGGGGTCCCTGCCCCCACTTAGCTTTGATTGGTAAATAAAGTTGCCAGTGGCCAATGGCTGGGCAGGGAGACCGAGGCAGGATTCGAAGGCAAGGGGACCGAGGAAGAAGGATAATCACCATTGCCAGGAGAGGAAGAAGATGTAGGTTTGAAAGCTGCAGAAGAGAAAGCACACAATCAGGTCAGAGCTGGGGAAGAGCGGCCCCGGCTCCCCCCGCCTCTGATTGGGTCTAGGGGAGCAAAGATGGAATATGGATTTTAGTAATAACTCAGGAGTTTCAGAGGAGAGGCATTAGCAATGTGGAAGCTGGGAAGTGGTCTAGCTAAGGTGTGTTCAATATAAGGCTGTGTGTGTGTGTGTGTGTGTGTGTGTGTGTGTGTGTCTGTCTGTCTGTCTGTCTGTCTGCCTGCCTGCCTTTCATTTAAGAACCCAGAGCTTTGAGGCAGGTAACAAGGACTGTGCACATCCGGGAGACAGACCGTGCTAACCAACTGTAGCTAGTGTCCCTAGTTCAAGTTAATTATGCAAATTAAACTCAAAGACGGCTCCTACTACTTATATCTGGTATTCCATGAACAGCACCAAAAATGGGGTGAGTGTGAAAATCCCTCCGCTCCGGTCGGTTCAGCAGACGCTTGCTCCTGTCGCTGATGGAGGGAGGAGTTCTGAAATACAACTTAACTGTTTTGTCTCCACCTGTCCTGCTGGAATATGTGTCTGTTACCTAGGTCCAAACTGATTGCTTAGAGATTTCTCTTTAGATGATTTGTCTTTTTCACACACCAAATGTATTTTAAAATTATGTTTTGACCCAGGTGTAGTGATACATGCCTTTAATATCAGCACTCGGAAGGCAGAGGCAGGTGGGTAATCTGTGAGTTTTGAGACCAGCCTGATCTATAGAGGGGGCTCCAGGATAGCTATGGATACACAAAGAGATTCTGTCTCGGAAAACAAAAATTAAGATGTATTTTATTTATATGAGTGTTTTGGCAAATGTATAATTGTTTACCTCATGTATGCCTGGTACCAGTAAAGGTCAAAACAAACAAACAAACAAAAACAAACAAGCAAACAAAAAACAGTCGTGAATTCCCTGGAACTGGAACTGGAGCTATGGACCACTGTGAACCAACATACGGGTGCTGGGAATCAAACCCTAGACCTCTGTAAGAATAGCAAACACTCTTAACCTCTAAGCCATCCATCTCTCCAGCACCTTCTATTTTTTTTTTTTTTTTTTTTGAGATAGGCTTTCTCACTGAACCTAGAGCTTGCTATCTTGGCCAGTCAGTGAGCCCCAGGGATCATGCCGACTCTGCTCACTCCGATCCCCCAGGGCTCCTCTGTGACTGCTCTTTGTGTGGTGGAGAGATCTGGACTCCGGTCCTCATGCTGGGGCAGCTTTTCCTTACCCACCACACCACCTCTCCAGCCCCTTTGCAACAGCTTTTGCTTCTCTCCCGCTCCTGCTCCCTCTCTCTCCCCCCCCCCCCCCCGTCCCTCTCCCCCTTCCCTTTCTTCTCCCCTCCCCCTTCTCTGTGGTCCACTGGATTTGGCCTATAAAGTTGTCAAAGTCTTCTAGATTTAGGCTCCAATGCCACCATTTAACTCTTCAGGTTTGTCAGTCGGGAAAGGCGGGTTACTGAGATTTCCCCAAATTCTCCCTATACCATGGCGCTCCTGCGGGGTTCTAGTATAACTCTTTTCCAACAGCAGAGACAGGAAGAACATTACCAAGGTAGCCTTCTGCTCTCTGCTTTTTATCCTGTCAGGAGACATAGGGGTGAGAGTTTGAGCCACTTCTGGCTGCACCAAGTTTAAGATGCACTTAGTTAAGGTGATGTCTCTCACTGTAATGCAAGCTGTTCTCTGATGTAAATCGCGATACCAGGAGACTGAACACCTTGTGACCCAAAACCCTTTCAAGCCAGTGATTTAGCCGGGCTCCTAACCTCGGGCCTCAGTTTGCTCGTCTAAAAAGTAAGAACGACGCCCCCTCGGCTATTGGTCTTGAGAAACGGTGCTTGGCGCACAATGAACACCCCATAGATGTCAGGAGTACAGGATGGAGACAGGCACACGGGAAAACTATGCCCGCTCCAGCTCTTGGGAAGAGGGGAGGTTCTTAGGCAGTGTGACCACGCCCCTGTCGCGCGCAGGCCTCCTGGGACCCGTAGTGCTGGGCGTGACCGCGAAACTACAAATCCCGGCGACCCCCGCGCCGCCATTCTGCTCCTCAGCGCTCGGGTGGCAGCCCCGGCGTCCGTAGCCGGGACGCAGTCGGTGTCGGTAGCCTAGAGGGAGCAGCTAGTTTCCTCTTGGCAGCCGCGGTGAGGAAGGTTTCGCGGCAAGCAGGAACAGGAGGATGCGGGGGTTTGAGATATGTGTGGGGTGGATGCGGGGTCTCCAGTGTGCAGAGGCTTAATGAGAGGTCTGCCCTCTGCGCGTGGATGCTGTGTCTGCGGTCTGTGCCACGTGAATACGGAATGTGTGGCGAGTGTGCAGTGAGCGCGCAGTGGATGCGGCGTATGGGGCATAGGCGATGTGTGTGATAGGGAGACTTTGCGGATGAAGAGTTTGACGTGTGTGCGGGGTGGAAGCGAGTCTACAGCTATGGATAGAATGAGTGCAGGGTAGATTCGGGGTCTGCCCTGCATGCACGGTGGATACAGTTTCTGCCGTCGGGTATCTCCCCTCGCCATGGTCGCTTTCATTCCCCAATCGTCAGTTTTGCTTCATTCATTGATTCTATTTATTTATTTATTTGGATGTTTTTGAGACAGGGTTTCTCTGTATAGCCCTGGCTGTCCTGGAACTCACTCTGTAGACCAGGCTGGCCTTGAACTCAGAGATTCGCCTGCCTCTGCCTCCCAGAGTGCTGGGATTACAGGTGTGCGCCGCCACCGCCCGGCGATTCTATTTTCAATAGTTTCAATGACTCGAGTCTGCACAGCCTATGAGAGAAGCACAGGCCAGAGCGGCTTCCTAGGCGGCTTGGTGGTAATTTTCTCGTTTGTCCTTTGGGTGGGAAAGCCGATCCTGTTCTGTGCCAGGGCATGCTAAGCGTTCTGGTAACTTCTCAAGGAATAAAAGGCGTCAGTGGTCACGGAAAAGAAGATGCCAGGACTTGGTGAGAGAGCTAAGCAGGTAGAGGCGCTTGCACCAAGCCTGATCACCCGAGTTCCATCGCTGACCGAAGGAGGAGAAATGACAGATGCAAGTTGTCCCTAAGTGTCGCCTCCCCAAGTAGATAAGTAAATGTAATTTAAAATATTTTAAAGTGCAAGCTAGGGGCTGGAGTGATAGCTCAATGGTGGAGAGCACATACTGTTCTTCCAGCGGACCCGAGTTTCTAGCACCCACATTGTGCCGCTCACAATGGCTTGTAAGCTCAGATCCGCAGGATTTGATGCCTCTAACCTCCACAGCCCCTGCGCTCGCATGCACATACCTACACACAATACATACTTTAAGATGACAAAAATAAGGTTTGTTTTTTTTTTTTTAAATCACAAAGCCTCTGAGACGTTCTTTTTTTTTAAAAAAAAAAAAAAGAGTTCAGGTTCACTACACAGGAGGATTGAAGTCAACTGGCGCTGGAGACTCTGTGTTGAAGAAAAAAGCAAGCCGAGTTCCAGCGTTGGTCTCTGCTTCCTGGCTGTAGATGTACTGTAACCAGCCAGCTCCCACTCTGACTGTCACAGGCAGAGCTGATCTTGCTGCTAGCTTTCCTCATTGTGATAGAGTGTACCCTCAAAATAAGCCTCGGGTGACTTTCCCACAGCGATGAAAAATATTAATACAAATTTGTGTTTTTATTCTCCCCTCTCTTTTTGTCTTAATTTATTACAGTTCTTTCTAATTACCTTTATGCATGTATGTCTGCGTGTGGGTGTATTTTTCAAGTGCCTGTGGAGGCCAGAGATGCCAGATCCTCCTTGGACTGGCGTTAGCTGGGACATGCCTGACACGAGTGTGGGGACCTGAACTTAGGTCTTCTGGAAATCAGAACACAGGCTTGACCACAGAGCCATCTCTCCTCCCTTTATAGTTCTGTCCTGAACTAAGTAAAACTTTCAGATAAATGACAGCTACGTTTGGTTAACACGAGTATGTGTTAGGGTTTGGAAATAGAATGTCCCCCGCAGGCTCACGTGTTGTAACACTTAGTCTCCAGTGGGTGGCGCTGTTCTAAGAGGTTGTGGTACTCCTAGGTCTGTGGCCCAACTAATGGAAGTCAGTGTAGTATGGCCAAGCTCTGCTTCCCAATCTTCAAGAATCAGATTGGCCCATTCCCACCATGCTGCTCCACTGCTCCACCCAACTGGGTGCTTCCCCACCATGGTAGATTGTATCCCTGAAACTATGGGCCAAAATAAATCTTTCCTCCCTTCGGTTCTGCTCAGTAATTTGGTCTTAGCCACAAAAACAACTAACACACTAGCCATGCAGTGATGGATGTGTAGTGACTCTAGAAATGGTTTGCTGTTTCCTGAAATTAAAATATAGCTGGCACTATCCCCAGACCCTTCTGTCCTGCAGCCACACTGCAGCCATGAGTCTTGTCACTGAAACACAAGTTACTGTCACAGCACAGGCACCCAGGTCTCTGGTGTTCTGGAAAACCAGGCGGATTCTGGGGAGCGCACCTCAGTTTTCACCCAATCCAGCACCTTTCAGTTTGTTTTTCTCCCTCTTGCCGCCGACCCGGAGTGGAGTTGCCCCTAGGATCTCCCGGGCCCCTGCTTTCCTGAGTAATGTCTCCCCGTGGCAAGGTCTGGTGTCTGGACGCATGCCCGACTTTCCCCCAGCACACAGACTCTCCTTATTCTGCCACGCTGGACAGCAGCCTGCCTGCCTCCCTGGGTGTCCTCCCTGCGTCCTTGCTCAGCTGCCCTCCCACACTGTGAAACGGAATTTTTAAAACATCTTTCAGACGTATTTATTTTTACGTGGTTAACTGGTTTGCCCTTAATTGCGACTGTACACCGTGTCCTAAAGAGGTCAGAAACGGGCATTGGAACTCCAGGAAATGGTCGAGAGCCGCAGGGTGGGTGCTGGGAACAGAACCCAGGTCCTCTGCAAGAACAAGTGTTCCTAACTGCCGAGCCATCTCTTCAGTCCCTGGGACCGTGCTTTTGAAAATGTGTACTTAAGGCAAACCTCAAGTGCAGCGCTGTGCCTTCCAAGGTTCAGAACGTCGTCCCACTCGGGAGCGTGAACGAGGATTTGGGGACTTTCCCCAAGGTAGACCTGTTCTCTATGTAGCCATCAATCACGCTTGTATCAATCTGTCCATTCATCCTTACAGCTCCTAATGGAGTGAGGTAAGTGTAGGCCAAGGCATAAGAGAAGATCCAGAAAAGGAGGCTCAAGACTCAGGCCCAAGGTTACACTTGCGGATATACACTGTCAGAAGCAATGTCGACCTCCGCCGGCCGCTCGCCTTTGGATTGCTAGGAAAGGAAGCTTTTATCTGCTAACTAACTCCTTTTTCTCCACTTCAACGCCATTTTCATCCTGTCCACCAGAGGGCGCAAGTGCCCCAGCAGTACCAGCCGACTTCAAATCTGGTTTTATTCTTAAGAGGGCTGAAGGTTCTGGATTTCTTTTCCATTAGACTCCACCTCAAGAGCCATCTAAGAACCAGAATGAAATCTGACTTCACATCACGTGTGAGGAGAGGTTTGATACTGACCTGTTTAGTGCGCAGAACAAAATATCCCCTGGTACCTAAGCTCGCCCACCTCACTGTCCGGGAGACTGATCCTGCTTGGTATCACTCACTGATCCTTAGGTGAGGAGCCACAAGGCACGATCCTGATACTGCTGTTTTCCCGAGGATGCCCGTCCATCACCAGTGCCCTGTTCACCCACCCTCGCCTCCCCTCCCCCCCCCCCGCCCCGATCCTTGAGATCCCTGGAGAGCAGGAGGTTAATTGCCGCATCTGCATCCCACCCCATATTTCCCAAGAGTCTTGGGGACTGGAGGGAAGGCACAAGTCCCTGGAAGTGTCAACTGTCCCAGTGGGTCTTCCTTTTGTCCTCTCATAGTAACTCCAAAGCCCCACCAATTCCCTCCTTCTCCTGCACTGCAGGTGACTTGAGTTGAAGCCATAGAAACTCCTGGGCCTGGAGTGAGGGCCACACCCCCCTACACACACACACACACACCCACACGCAGGCACACACGCACGCGCATGCACGTGCATGCATGCACGCACGCACGCACACACTGTCTTCATGGATGTCCCAAATTATTGGCAACAGACTTAACTTCCAAAGTACCAAGGCTGGAGGAGCTGCAGGTCCTCTCTGGTCTGCTAAGTTACCTCCCAGACTGTGGGCGTGGAGTTCAACTCTGTGGTGTGAGGCTTTGCTGCTGTTTTCCCGAGGATGCTCCTGCCCAGTACCCCCACAAAGAACTGTCTCCTGCCTCCTGCTCTCTCCAAGTCTTCTTGAAAGCACCTATGCTGGCTTCGGATCCTGCTCAGATCCTAAGAAGGGCCTAAGCATAAGAACTGTTCCCTGCATCTCAGATTCCTTAGATCTGGGATGTCACCCCTCCCCCCACTCTCCATAGACCGTGATCCATGAAGATGTCCCTTTGTCCTGGGTTAGTTTCCCCCCTTCATGGTACTTTGGGGAAAACAGTCATGTGGCTAAACTTTTATTAATGCCATTTCATGCTTAATTTCCCATTGGTGACCGGATACTGATGTTATGTAAAGGATCCTATTTTCAAGGCCGTAGATGTGACTCAATTGGTGGGGTCCTTGACTAGCATGCAGAAAGACCTGAGCTTGGCCCCCCAAAATGGAATAAAACTCGGCATGGCAGCACAGGCCCAGAATCCCAGCACTGGGGAAGTAGAAGCAGGAGGGTTGGCTTCAAGGTCATCCCCCAGCTCCAGAAAGCTTGAGACCAGCCTGAGATACAGGAGACTCTGTCTGGGAAAGGTTCTGTTTGAACATTTTTTTTTCCATCTTTTGAGACAGGTCTCCTGTAGTCCTGACTTTCCTCAAGATATGTGTCCAAGGCTGGCCACGAACTCCAGATCCTTTGCCTGTAGCTCCCAAATGCTGGGATTATAAGCATGGCCCCTCCACACCCCAGGCCCCACTCTTTCAAATTCATTCATTGTGAAATACTGCCAGGCAGTGGTGGTGCACGCCTGTAATCCCAGCACTCTGGGAGGCAGAGGCAGGCGGATTTCTGAGTTCCAGGCCAGCCTGGTCTACAGAGTGAATTCCAGGACAGCCAGGGCTATACAGAGGAACCTTGTCTCGAAGAAAAAAAAAAAAAACAAATCTAAAGAAAAAAAGATAGTGTAAATATTTTCTCTTCTTTCTTTCTTCCTTTCTTTCTTTCTTTCTTTCTTTCTTTCTCTCTCTCTTTTCTTTTCTTTTTTTGAGGCAGGGTCTTACTATGTCTTGGAACCCGTGATTCATGATGTTAGACCAGGCTAGCTTCTCTTGGAACTCACAATGTAGACCAGGCTAGCCTCAAGCCCACAGAGATTCACCTGACTCCGACTCCCAAGTACTGGAATTAAAGTGTGCATCGTTATGCCCAGACAGTACAAATATTTCTGCTTATTCTCCAGGTTTATTTTTCCCTAAGCCTTGACTCGCCAATATAAAAAGGGCACCATCTGTAAGTTGGCCATCCAGGCATGCATTTTATTATTAAGAATTGCTACTAAGGCCGGGCAGTGGTGGTGCACGTCTCTAATCCCAGCACTCTGGGAGGCAGAGGCAGGTGGATTTCTGAGTTCGAGGCCAGCCTGGTCTACAGAGTGAGTTCCAGGACAGCCAGGGCTATACAGAGAAACCCTGTCTTGAAAAAACAAAAACAAACAAACAAACACACAAAAAAGAATTGTTACTGACTTTGAGACATCCAAAAGGCTAGAGACTATTGCCCTTTGATGTCTGCTAGCACGAATCCCAAAGAAAAGCTGACACTAGAAAACCTGGGATTGGGGCTAGAGAGACGGCTCAGCAGTTAAGGGCACTGGCTGTTCTTCCAGAGGTTCAAATCCCAGCACCCACATGGCATCTCACAACTGTCTGTAATTCCAGTTTCAAGAGATCTGACACCCTCACACAGACACATATACATGCAGGCAACATACCAACAGAAATAAAATAAAAATAAAATCCTTATTTTAAAAAAATACCCACTGGATTGCCATATGATACAGCAGTCTTCCTCCTGACTATTTACCCAAGAGATCTGAGAGCTTGATACAGACTCAAACACAAACGCTTCATGCAGGGCTATTTATTCCAATCAGAGAAACGGTGCTAAGGCCCACATGCCCACTAGGAGATATGATAAATGGGTGATTAGAATGCAGTGCCGCTGAGAGCTGGGCCATCATCTGTCCATTAATTAGGGATGAAGAGAGGCCCGAGAGAGAGCCCAGGAGTGCTGGCCTGCAGAGGCCTATGCACTGCTCTTACAGACAACCGACCCACCTTTGGCTCCTGGCACCCACACTGGCCTGCTCCGAACCACTTGTAACTCCAGCTGCAGGGTACCAGACGCCCTCTTCTGGACTCTGTGAGCATCTGCACCCACTCATGCACTGATACTTCCCCCACATAATTTACAAATAAAACGCATCGTAACAAAAGGTGACAAGAATTATGCCACGCTGTAACAGACCAGCCTTGAGATTGCCTTGCCAAGGGAAGGGAGTGAGCCGCAGCCAGATGCTGTCTGATGGTACTGGCGTTAGATGCCCAGAGGCACAGACCGTCAGAGGTCGGAACCTGAAGGCAGTGCTTGCTGTCCAGAGCTGGGGTGGGTTTTCCTTTCAGGGGTTGCTGCTGCTGCTGTTTCTAGACCAATGTCATGAGGACAACTCTGCAACCCTGTAAATAACCGAGAGCCGTTGACTTGTATATAGTGTGTGTACCATCACACGTGTGTGTGTGTGTGTGTGTGTGTGTATGCTAGACTGCACATGTGTGGGGAGGCCAGAGGTTGATTCCAGAATCATTGAGACATCCTTTCTCAAAGGAAAGTAAGTTGAAGAGTGGCCAACAAAGACACCCAAAGTTCACTCTGTCTTTGGAGTGTGAATAGATGTATACACCCATATACATACCAGATAATAATAATAATAATAATAATAATAATAATAATAGGGGCTGGAGAGATGGCTCAGCAGTTAAGAACACTGACTGGTCTTCTAACGGTCCTGAGTTCAGTTCCCAGCAACCACACGGGGGCTCACAGCCATTTGTAATGGGATCCGATACACTCTTCTGGTGTGTGTCTGAAGACAGCTACAGTGTACAGATATAATAATAATAATAACAACAACAACAGTAACAAAGCCAAACAATCCAAAAGTCCCTAAGAGGCAAACCCTGCTGTTCGTGGGTTCTGAAATCTTTTGCCTGCTCCTGTAATGCGCCCTTACTGCCAGGCTGACCTGGCTGAGCTGACTCCCTCCCTGGGTTACTGCAAAGCCCTGGCCTACTGGCTAACGAGACCCTGGGGCCCGGCGGAGGGGAGAAGGTGGCTGCTCTTCTAAGAAGTGCCCTGGGGACCTGGAGGACTTGGGCTTTGGGGGTTGGTAAAGTGACTGTGAGAGCTGCCCTATGCGGGTGCTGGGAACAACACCAGGGTCCTCTGCAAAAGCAGTAAGTGCTCTTAATGGCTGAGCCCTCCCTCCATCCCTGGTGAGTGTTAAAAAGGCTGGGGAGAGGGCCGGGATCTTCGGCCTAACGGATGTGGAGTGTTGTGGAGATGGAGCTGTTGAAGAGATGGAGGTGTGACTAGGAAACTATCGTGGCAAGAACAGCGTGAACGCCCAGCGTGATAGAAAATACAGCGGGCTTTTCATAAAAAGAAAGTGAGCCTATCTTGCAGGACGCAGTAGTCGGCTCAGGAACAGGACCACAAGCCAAGCGGACCCTCAAGCACCCAGCCTGGGACTCCCTCTGGATTGGCCAAGACAGTTGCTGCTGCTGGCTTCATCTCTTGTTGCTGGGGGCGGGGGCGGGGGTGGTGGTGTGGTGGGTGTGTGTGGTGGGTGTGGTTGGAGGTGTGGTGGGGGTTGGAGGGGCGGGAGTGGGGGGATGGGGGAATGGAGTTGGGGGTGGGCATCGCCTTTGAGTGAAGCGCTGGTTGGTGAGCAGAGAAAGAGCTTACGGTGAAAATTTGAGGACCGAGTTTGGGTCGCTGGCAACCTGTGAAAGCTGCCATAGGGCTGCATACTTACAATCTCAGCACTGGGAGGCCGGGCTAGGGGGCTTCCGGGACTCGCCGGCCTGCCGGGCTAGCCAGCCGGTGCGCTCTGTATCCACGGAGAGACGCTGCCTGAAAGAACAAGATGGAGAGTGATAAAGGATACACACACGGGTGACCTCTGTCATACACAGGTAAATGCATGGGCGTGTGCAAGACCGTGGGGGGAGGGGAGGGGAGAGAGGGAGGGAGGGAGAGGGAGAGAGTGGGAAAGAGGGGAGAGAGGGAGGGAGAGAGGGGGGAGGGGGAAGGGGAGAAGGAGAATATAAAGTTCACACAGAGCAGAGAGCTACAGGCACACATCCTGACAGAAGATCAGATCTGGGGTCCTTGGTCAACTCAGCCCTGCTTGAACTTTAAAAATCAACAACAGCAACAAAACAACAACAACAACAAACCCCACTAATTCTTTTTTGCTTCTTACAGCATCGTGTTAGTTTCCTGTCACTTGCAGTTAGAAGTCCTGGCATTCCCGTACTGGCTGCTGTGTTCCATGTGTTGCCAAGAGCCGCGGCGTCCTAGGAAGTCAAACTCTAATTAACCGATAGTAGGTATCCAATCAGAGACGCAAAACCCCGCAGAGTGTAATTCAGGGACTGCCCCACAGATGGCAGAAGTGAGGCAATAAACCAGCCAGGTGAACGGTGGGAGGAACCGGCTGTCCTGGGGCGGGGCAGGAGGAGGTGAGGTGTGGGGCCCAAGAGAAGCAGCAAAGCAGAGTTAACCTGGAAGCCGGAACTTTCAGGAGCCCAAGGGAGGGGACAGGTAGCTGAATGTAGTGCCAGAGCTGTGACACATCATCTACTGAAGATCTCTCTCTCTCTCTCTCTCTCTCTCTCACACACACACACACACATGTTCCTATCTGGACATGTGCAGATGCACAACGCCCATATGCATATGCACGCACACACGGGACACACGTGCGTGCAATGCACACACATGGGTGCATGAAGAGGCATTTTTAAAAGGTTTATTTATTTTTACATGCGTTGTTTTTTGCCTGCGTGTATGTAGCTGTCTTTGGCTACTTTGTAGGTTCTTCTTTCTTCCAGTCTTTCAACCCCCTAACACTAGATAAGGGAGAAAAATGGATAGAGGAGAAAAAGAAAGATCCCTGAATAGAGTAAGGGGTCAGTGACATTGTCATTAGATTACTTCCTGCTGATTGGGGATGTTGAGTTCCTTGGGGTAAGTTTGATCTTTGCTAGCAGGATATCCAGTTTCTTCTTTGTACATGACTACTTGACAAACCATGACCAACAACAACCAACAATAACGAACAATAACGACAAACCCACCCTGCCTCTCCAGGCCCAAGCACTTACATTCTCTCCGAAAAGTTCCCAGAATTCCAAATGTCACCCAATCACAGAAACTGTCTGCAGCTGGCAGAATCACATCCCTGCCACAGCCCGACGCCGCCGACAGCCCGACGCCACCGACAGCTCGAATCAGCCCCGCAGCCCCACACCTTGGATTTAAATAAAAGCACATTCCTATGTCTGTTTTGTTTTATTTTAAAGAAACCAAATTTCAGGCTGGAGAGATGGCTCAGTGGTTAAGAATGCTGACTGCTCTTCCAGAGGTTCTGAGTTCAATTCCCAGCAACCACATGGTGGCTCACAACCATCTGTAATGGGATCTGATGCCCTCTTCTGGTGGGTCTGAAGACAGCTACAGTGTACTCATATAAATATAATAAATAAATTAATTAAAAAAAAGAACCAGGCAGTGGTGGCACACGCCTTTAATCCCAGCACTTGGGAGGCAGAGGCAGGCAGATTTCTGAGTTCGAGGCCAGCCTGGTCTACAGAGTGAGTTCCAGGATAGCCAGGGCTACATAGAGAAACCCTGTCTCAAAAAACAAAAAACAAAACAAAAAAAAAAAACTTAAAGAAAGAAAGAAAGAAAGAAACCAAATTTCTCACTATACATGCATGTGTGTGTGTGGGGGGGTGCCAGATCCCCTGGAACTGGAGTTATTGAAGGTAGTGAGCTTCCGTGTGGCCATATGGGTGCTGGAAATTGAACCTGGGTACTCTAGAAGAACAGCTGGGGCTCTTAACTACTGAGTTTTCCCTCTTGTCCCCCCCACTTTTTTTGTTTTGTTTTGTTTTTCTGAGACAGGGTTTCTCTGTGTAGCCCTGACTGTCCTGGAACTCTGTAGATCAGGCTAGCCTCGAACTCAGAAATCCGCCTGCCTCTGCCTCCCAAGTGCTGGGATTAAAGGCATGTGCCACCTCCTCCCGGCGTTCCCCCACTTAAAAAAAAAAGATGTGTGTATGTATTTAAGTATGTGTGTATGTAGGAATGATGTATGTGGGTGTTTTGTGTGCATGTGCATCTGCACATCATAAGAGGGAACTGGCACCCATAGGACTTCGGTTATAGATGGTGGTGAGCCACCGTGTGAGTGTTGGGACTAGAACTCAGGACTTCTGGGAGAGCAGCAGAGCTCTTAACCTCTGAGTCATCTCTCCAGCCCTGAGTTTAAGTTTTTAATGGGGTGAGAGAAGAGGTAAACACCCACATTCCCCTTTTCTCTTACTTCGTTCTACCACTGACTAAGAACCCTCAAAACCCGGGAGCTAGCTTCCACCGAAGAGGTCTCCTCTCAGTCTTCTGTAAGCTATGGGGAGCTACTGGTCAAATTCAGATCTGGAGAGGGTCTCCTCATGAGGGTAAGTATGTCGGTGTCGGCGCTGGCATTGCCCACACGGGATGGGCCATAGGGCCGGACCAGCTGATGCAGACACATCGACAGCCATTAGCACACAGTGAATGCGCAATAAATGTGCCACAAAGGAGGCCAGTCCCCACGGCTGCCATCATCGCAGCATCGCTGGCATTATGGACCCACACTGAATGTGAGGCTTAATTAGATTGAGAGCCTAAGTTTTGTTTTTAATATAAGTACACGGTCAGATCCCATTACTATTTGTAATGGGATCTGACCACCATGTGGTTGCTGGGAATTGAACTTAGGACCTCTGGAAGAGCAGCCAGTGCTCTTAACCGCTGACCCATCTCTCCAGACCTGAGCTCAAGTTCTTAACAGGGTGAGAACTTCCCTCCAGAACTGCTTTTGGTTGTCACGAATGGGGGCAGGGTGCTGCTGACATCTACAGACACCATGGATGTGGGGGCCAAATGCTTCAATCCAGGACACCCCCAGACAGCACCGGAAGGGAACTTGTCTGGCTTCTAAAGTGTCCACAGTGACATGGGGAGTGCTTTGGATACGTGCCCCAAACCTAAAAAACTTAAAGAGAGTGAGCCACCCAGGATGCCCTGTCACAGACCACATTCCCCCCAAGGCCTGTCCCCTCCACTGTTCATGCGTTTCTGAGAGTCCCCCTCCCCTGTCACAGCTGCCACTGGCCACACTCGTCACTTCCTCTTCTCTTCAAGTCCCTTTCAATTCCCCACTGATTTCTTCTGGGAAGGCTTTCTTTCTGTTTCTAGAATGGCGGGCTCATGCCAGGCCTTCAGCAGGGGGCTGAGCGTAAGTCCACATCATCCCATCGTCCCTGCAATGACCCTGCAAGGGTTTGCAGAGATGGAGACAGGTCAAGGCTCAGGGAGGCAGAATGAATTCCCAGTCACACAGCAGAGGGATGCTGAAGTTAGGACTCAAATCCAGGCTGCAGGAGGCTGTATCCCACCTTCCAGAAACCTTACCACCTCTGAAATACTTCCAGAAGATGCAGAAGCAGGAAAATGGCCGACCCCATATCCTTTACTGGCCATAGGACAAAATAACAAGACTCACACCCTAGACCAGCTCAGGTTCAGACTCTGGGACTGCTTGGGAAAAAGGGATCCCTGCTGAAGGAGGCTGTGATTGGAGCTGAGGGAGATTAGAGGAACCGCCCTGGTCTCTACATTAAGGGACGACTTGCCTGTGAGGTGCAGCTTGTGGATACTGAAGAGAGAGAAAGAGACCTTGCTGTCTGTCAGTGCTACCCTGGGATGTAGGACTTGGCATCCATGAGAAAGATGCTTACATTCTCCCAGAGGCAAGGGCAGCTTGGGAGAACACTAGCTCAGCCCCAGAGCCACTGGAACAGTAGACTGCAGGAAGGGAGCAAACTCTTACCTGGCGGGCCTGTTCTGCTCAGGCCTGCAGTGGAGGCTGTGCGTACTTCCCTCCCAGGGGATATGTGGGTGGCAGTTCCAGGATGGCTACCCAGTCTACGCAGAACAGAGTTGGCAGTAGAAGGTCCCAGAGCAAAGAGAAGTCCTCAAAGTCATTCCTCCCTTGGCCGGGGGCACAGTGCCTGCCACCCGGAGTGAGTCTGGGAGAGTTCGGGCAGAAGCAACCTGAGCTGTCGGTTCGCCAGCTTCAACGGTAAATCGTTTACACAGCACAGTGGGATTCATTATAATTGACCTTTTCCTTCTCTGGTCCAAATTCCTAGTGCAGATTTACCATAAAAAATCACAAACACATTCTGGCTGCTTGTCCTTTGTGGCTGGCTTATCTGTCAGTTCTCTCCTTGGGGGTGTCTAGGGCGTCCTCAGTTTATTGCCTTTGCAAAGTCTCTAAAAGCAGGGCATAAATGGATATGTTTCCCTAGGTGACAGGAGGTGAAATAACCCAAAGGAGGGTCAGGTGTTTGGATCCAGTCTTGGCTACATTGCAAGTTCGAGATCAACCCAATATACATGAGACCCTGCTCGTTCAGTTGTTTGGTGGGTTTTGTATTTGTATTTGTTTTTGTTTTGAGACAGGATCTGACTATGTAGCCTTGGCAGGCCGGGAACTCAATACATAGACCAGATCTCATAGAGATCTGTCTTCCTCTGCCTTCTGAATGCTGGGATTAAAAATGTGTGCTACCATGCTTGGCTGAGATCTTATCTTTAAAAAGAGACAGGGCTAGAGAGGCAGCTCAGTAGCTAAGAGCACTGGCTGCTCTTACAGAAGACCTGGATTCAGTTCCTAAGACATGGTGGCTTGAAACTGTAAACTTCAGTCCCAAGGGATCTGACACCCTCTTCCTACCTTCACAAGTATCAGACACACAAAGATGCAGATGCAGGTAAAACACCCATAGGCATAAGGTAGACCTCAAAAATTGTCTTTTAAAAAGTAGGCAAGAAAGAGAAAATGAGGTGGGGGAGGGGATATTGCAACCGAGGGGATTGCAATTTTAATTTCATAAAACCGAAAATTTCCCTCCGAACGACGGAGCGTGTGATTTTGTTTCCTGCTGCCGCTGGCGCGTGATAACGTGAACTTCCACAGTGTGGATTTCGCAACCTTTGAGGCTGAGGTGTCTCATGTGCCCTCAGCCATCTGCTTTTCCTCTCAGCGAGCTGCCTGGCTTTCTCCTCACATCCTGCCCCCATCCGGCACTTTGGGTTTTTGTTACTGGAACCCTCCCTCAGCTTTGGCTTTCAACCCAGTGGTAGCCACTGGCCCAGAATGCACCAGGCCCTTTGTTCAATCCCCACCTCCACGTCCCTTCAAAGAGTCTTCTGTAGTTCTTTATATATTTTGGGCACTAATCCTTTGTCTGTATAAGATGCTGATTATTTCTCCAGTCCTGTCACTTTGTGATGCAGTTTTCTGGGTTTTTCTCGTTGCTGTATGGGACATATTTATAAAAAATTGTTTTTTTGGATTTGGTTTTTTCGAGACAGGGTTTCTCTGTGTAGCCCTGGCTGTCCTGGAGCTCACTCTTTAGACGCGGCTGGCCTAGAACTCAGAAATCCACCTGCCTCTGCCTCCCAAGTGCTGGGATTGCAGGCGTGTGCCATCACCGCCCAGTTTATAAAACTTTTTGAGGAAGCAGCTATGGATAGAACCTGGTGCCCTGCCACCGAGCTCCTTCCCCAGCCCTATTGATAAAGCCCCAACCACTACCACCCCTGCTTCTCAGACAATATTTGATATGGCCTAGCCTGGGCTGGATATCACTAAGTAGCTGAGGTTGGCCCTGAACTCCCCATTCCCCAGCTTCCTCTCATCACTTGTTGGGAGACCACAGATGTGTGCCACTGTACCTGGTTCTGCGAGGTGTGGGGACTGGACTTAAGCTTTCTTCATGCATGCTAGGCAAAGCAATCAGTGCACTGAGCCACCCCCAAGCTCTATTAAGTCGATTCCTAACAGCAGTCACCAGCACATAGTTAGCGTTGGACTACAGCAGCAGTGACAGCGTGTGTTGAGCCTTTTGCATGCAAAGGCCTGGGTGAGCGGCCAGATTTCAGGAACTGGTACAAACTGTGAGGACCTGTCAGCAGCTCCGGGATAGATGATGTTTGTGAAGCCACGCATACCGTAGGACTTGAGATGGGTACAACGATACACCCGAGGAAAACACTAGCATTTTAAATTGAGACTGTAGAATGCTTTCCACATGTCCTGCCTCTGAGAAGAACTAAAAAAAAAATGGGATAATGGAGACATAAAAGGGCTCACTTTTCCGCACACAGGCGATCAGTAGCGGAGCTGGGACGTGAGCTCAGGACATGTGCTCTAAACTCTATGCTGTCTGTCCTGTGACTTTGGGCAAGTCACCTGCCTTCTCTCTTTGTTTTTCTAGCTCCTATTTCTTCCTTGATGTTTCTCAAGGATGGCAATTTCTGCTATACCTGTCACCAACGCTTGGGGTTTTTGTTTGTTTGTTTGTTTGTTTGTTTGTTTTGACAAAGTCTAATGTGGCCCAGTCTGGCATTTAACGCACTGTGTAACAATGGTGACACCAACCCTCCTGGTCCTCCTGCTTCGAGAGCTGATGACAGGTGAATGTTGCCACATCTGGCGTTCAGCCGTATCTCATTTCTTGTCTACTCAGAGGTTACTGTGCATCCACTTCTGGCCTCAGAGGCTCACTGTGAGGCTTCAGTGAGATCCTCCGCACCTAAAGGATTTTGTAAACTGTAGGGTGCTGTGCACAGGGAGGAAGGAAGACGCCATCATCAACTGCATGGCTCTTGGGTTACAACCCGGCCCTGACGTCTCTTAGCTGAAAAACTTCTGGGATGCTGCCATGGCCTATCTGTGCCTCAGTTCTCTCACCTATAAAATGATCTGAAGACAGATCTTCCATGAACTTCTGGAAAGTTCTGTGTTTAAAAGATGTGCCTCTTATCTCTAGCCTTTATCTGTCTGAATGTGCACTAACCTTTGTGTGGTCCAGCAAAGCCTGGGGTACGGCCCATGGGTCAGCACCCGGGTCTGGCCCGAAATCCTGACCCAAAGTCTGCTTGTCCCTTTGAGGGTTGCCTCATCTGGGCCTAGCTTCCTGGGAAGTTCTGTGGCACAGCCTGAGGAGACAGGCTATAGGTCACACAGGCATTTCTGCACATGCTTCTGGGGCCAGAGCCAGCTAAACAGCGGCTAGGTGGGGGTTGTTGACTTAAAAAAGACAGGTCCTGAGTCGGGTGAAACAGGCTTCCCTTTTCTTGTACTGAGCAAGTGGCTTGGCTTCAGAGGGAAGGAAGTGAGAGGCCCTGTCTTTGGGTGACCAGTGTCTGGAGGCAGGGCCAAGCAGAAACACTGCCACACACACTGTCACATACCTGGGCAGACTTTAGAGGTTTCTAGAACTTCATCCAGCATGCATATTTTCAGTAGCTGATTTTCTCAGGACTCATAGCAAGCCTGAGTAATCAATACAGAAGATTATACAGGAAGTGCCACTCCACTGCTGGAGTCTGAAACTCAGTGAGACCCACAGCACCACAAGGGTCCCACAATGACACAATGTAGTCACTGAAAGTCTGCGTGCAGATGCAGGGCCATTTTGCACATTGTATCCTTTTTGTTACAATGTAGGCAGCTACAGGTAGAGAGATGACACATCTGTGAAGAGCACAGGCTGCTGTTCCAGAGGACCTGGGTTCAGTTCCCAGCACCGATAAGGTGGCTTGCAACCTCCCAGAACCCCAATTCCAGGCTACCTGACATTGTCTTCTGGTCTCCTCAGGCATTGCATGCATGTGGTGCACAGATGTGCACGAAGGCCCAACACCCAGATATATAACAGCAAAATAAATGAGTATATATTTTTAAAAATGTAGGCAGCTTCCTAGATGTCCCTGCATGGGGACCATATGAATCTCCTCTGAATTGTCCCAATTTTAATGTGCATGCTGCCAAAGTGAGCACTGGGGTTGTGCCTGCGATTAGTTCCAGCAAATGTCACCACTGGGAGTGTGAGTGGCCACATGTGGTCATCTCTCCACTTCCGCATCCTCCAGACTGCCCGGCTCTCTCTTTTTTGGGAAAAGTAGTAAACATCAAGTCAAAGAAGATAATCATTAGCTGAGTGCAATGGTATAGGTATGCGTCATTTTGTAAGAAGCTTCTTGAAGGGCAGTGGTGGCTTACACCTTTAATCCCAGCACTTGGGAAGCAGAGGCAGGCAAAAAGAACTCTGCGGGTTTGGAGCCAACCTGGTCTACAGATTGAGTTCTAGGACACCCAAGACTACACAGAGAAACCCTGTGTTGAAAAAGCAAAGGCAAAATCAAAAAAAAAAAAAAAAAAAAAAAAGAAGAAGAAGAAGAAGAAGCTTCCAAAAGGGTTCCTTCAGTGGCTTTAAGGTTCTGTGTCCCACCTGCAAGGAAGAGCATTCCAGTGGCTCCAGCAGCATTCAGTGGTGTCAGATGTCATCCCATGACAAAGGCCTTCCCACACCTGTCACTTTCTTCCTGCTCACACATTCCTTAAGTGGTAAGTATTTCTTCTAGAAATATTTACCATGCACATGTGAGGAGACAGAGCTAGTGCTTCAGGGCCTGGAGAGCCAGCAATGACGTGGTGCCGTGCCTCTCTGCGAGCTGTATCCATTCCTGACACTGAGGATCTCCGGCAGCCATGATGAAGATGGATAAAGTCAGCCTCCTCACAGTGATGTCTGAGTTTTATGCTGTCATATTTTCAGGGAGCCAAAGCCAGGCTTTGTGGGTGCTACAGCCGTGCACCACCACTGAGCGCCCCTTGAGCCCCTTCTCATCTCCTTCTGTGTTATTCACTCCCCTGAAGGCGCAGCAGGTCTCTGCAGCGCACAGAGCGCCTGACCATAGGGGACCTGAAGTGGGAGGGGCTTACTCTGATCCTCCGCGGCTCCACCCACCGACAACCTGAAGGGGGCAAGGCTTTTTCTGAGCCCTGTGGCTCCACCCATGGACAACCCGAAGGGGCGGGGCTTACTCTGACCCCTGTGGCCCCACCCACAGTTGTAGGAGTATATGCTGTGTGAGGTTTTTACGTGAGCTAGACCAGAAGCGGGGTCTAGCTTCTAATCCTATAGCCCAGTTCTATTGCCTGGACCTTATGCTAAAAAAGTTCTTCGACCTCACAAAACAGTGCCACCAGCTGGGGACCAAATATTCAAACACATGAGCCTGTGTGTGTGTGTGTGTGTGTGTGTGTGTGTGTGAGAGAGAGACATGAGTGCAGGTGTCTGTGGAGGCCAAGAGAGGGCATCAGATTCCCTGGAACTGGAGTGACAGGCATTTGTGAGCTGCCCCGTGTCAGTACTGAGACCAGAACTCAGGTCCTCTGTAAGAGCAGTGACTGCTCCTAGCTGCTGAGCCATCTCTCCAGCCCCATCTCCAGGGTGTAGACGAGATAACACAGAGAGATGGACCTGAGATCCAGCTCAGGGGCGCTGACTACAGAGACCTTTTGCCTGGGTATGGCCAGGGCGGCAGGGCTTTACTTGTGCTGTTCCAGCAAAAGGATCAATGAAAAACACCCAGATCTTTGGGTGATAATTGATGTGGTCATTCCACATCTGGCTGCTCAGAATCTTTGTGCATAGGAATGTGTCACAGCTGGCTTGTGGGAAATCCCAGCATCTAAAGAGGCTTTATAACGAACAAACAAATAAAAAACCCAGCAAGTACTTTTCAAAACATTTCGCTCCCATGCAGAAACCTATGGGATTTATACACAAATGATTCTATTTAGCAAATGTTCAGGGAAGTTGTACAGTTGGTCTTTTTGTTTGTTTGTTTGGTTTTCTTTTTCAAGACGGGGTTTCTCTGTGTAGCCCTGGCTGCCCTGGAAGTCACTCTGTAGATCAGGCTGGCCTCGAATGCAGAAATCCTCCTGCCTCTGCTGAGTGATGGGATTAAAGGCGTGCACCACTGCTTCAGATGGTCAAAGTTGTGCACTTTAAAAAACAAAAATGAAGCTGTGGGTGGTGGTCCAGACCTTTAATCCCAGGACTTGAGAGGTAGAGGCAGGTGATCTCTGGGAGCTCAAGGCCAGCCTGGTCTACAGAGTGAGTTCAGGTTAACTAGGACTACGTGGAGAGACTCTGTCTTAAAAAGACACACACACCATCAATCTCTGCCCTATCATGGACTCTGCCCCCCCCCACTTTGTCTCTCTGTTTTTGTCTCTCTGTCTCTGTCTCTCTGTCTCTCTCTGTCTCTGTCTCTCTCTCTCACACACACAGGAGACTTGCCAATGAAGGTTGTGATGTCACTACTCACTGTAGCCCCCACTTAGAAACCACCCACACACCCATTACCTGCCGGCTAAACAGTAAAAATAAGTGTGATGTGGGCCACTTCGGTGTGGGCGACAGACAGGAGGCACTGACCTAAGCCAGAAGGCAATACCTTGAAGGCAAGATGTTAAGGAAGGAGGCGGCAGAACTCTACAGAGAGAAAGATGCTTGGGTGGGTTGAGATGACACAGGGGACACCAGGGTTGGGGAGGTGCCCAGCTGAGTGTGGGGGAGCGTGAGGGCCAGAGAGCTCCTGGGCACACAGGAGTACAGGAATGTTCTAAAAATGGGTTGTGGGGACGGTCGCACAGCAGCGAGGAGCCGTCGCGTGGTGCCCTTTGAAAGGCTGAACTTAATGGTATGTGTGGTATCTCAAGATAGAAGTTAAAAATACATCAATAAATAAGAAAAGCAGGTTTTTAAAAGGCCTAAACCATGAGGGCGTAATTACGACAGAAACTGCCTGTCAATTGAACTCAAAGCAGGGTTTATGAAAAGGAACATTATAAAAGCAAAGAAATGACTGCACGGTTGAACTTTTTTTATCGTAAAAAACAAATTCAATATACAGCAAACTTGAGGCAGGGACAAGGTCAGCCTGCTTCCTTCCTCCAATCTAGAGGCCGCCGCTGCCCGTCTGTGTTAGCTGCAATCCCTCCCACTCGCTCGAGCTCAATTTTTGAAGTAAATCCCAGCATAGCATCAGCCCATAATTGCAGACATCTTCGTGAATGTCTGTCGCGCAATGGTGACATGTCTTCTTTGGTGAGCCTCCTTTAAGGCGCTTTCCTTCCCAACGCCTGCTTTGGGGAAAGGATACATCTATCTTCCCCGAGTAATAGATATTCTTTTTCTTTTTCTTTCTTTTCTTTTCTTTCTTTCTCTTCCTTCCTTCCTTCCTTCCTTCCTTCCTTCCTTCCTTCCTTCCTTCCTTCCTTCCTTCCTTTCTTTCTTTCTTTCTTTCTTTCTTTCTTTCTTTCTTTCTTTCTTTCTTTCTTTCTTTCTTTCTTTCTTTTTCTGAGACAGGGTTTCTCTGTATAGCTCTGGATGTCCTGAAACTCACTCTGTAGACCAGGCTGGCCTCCAACTCAGAAATCCATCTGCCTCTGCCTCCCACGTGCTGGGATTAAAGGCATGCACCACCACTTTCTGGCCATGGATTTTCATATACAGACACACACACACACACACACACACACACACAGACACACACACACACACACACATAACTTGGCATTTTGTCCTTAAATGTCCCTAGGGCAGACAGTTTTGTGAACCAGCTGAGATCCTGGCTTCATCTCAATTTTACCTTTTGCAGATAAGACTATATTCTGAGCAATTATGCATGCACACCACACATACATGGAAGTTTGGGGCTAAAACATCCAAGAAGGTCCTTTAGAAAATCAGTATGGTGAGGAATTTTGTTTGTGTGTGTGTGTGTGTGTTTGTGTGTATGTGTGTGTGTGTGAGTGTTTGTGTGTTTGTGTGTGTGAGTGTTTGTGTGTTTGTGTGTGTGAGTGTTTGTGTGTGTGAGTGTTTGTGTGTTTGTGTGTGTGTTTGTGTGTATGTTTGTGTGTGTGTGTTTGTGTGTGAGTGTGTGTGTGTTGTGTGTTTTCCTACCTGAAAATTAGCTGCATTTGAGGACCTGTGGAATGTGAGGTAAACTTTAATGGTGGCTGTCACCTTCTGAGAACAATGGAAGGACTTAACCAGGCCCCCAGTTTTGGGGCACCGTGGGTTTCCTCCTTCTAGGCTTAATTTATTCAAGAGAAAAAGGCACATCTGTGATGTTGAAGCTGCTGTGACTTCTGGACTCTCTTAGCAACAGCTGAACACAATACCTCCCAACTTGCCTATTTTAACTTCTCCCACACATTGATTTCCTTCTCTCTCTCTCTCTCTCTCTCTCTCTCTCTCCTTCTCTCTCTCTCTCTCTTTCTCTCTCCCCCATCTCTATATAATTTATAATCCATTTAAGTCCTTTATAGACTTAGAGTTAAAATAAATAATTTATTGAACAACTACATTACACAATTGAGCCCTTGGCTTCTCCTTTCAAAGACTGACGGCAGAGTACACTTCCAGACTGAGAGTCACAGTGTGCCCCGAGAGTCTCAAAACTGAAGTTTGAAGGAGAAAGGAAATCCCTCCCTTATTACCCCAAGATGGGCACCACATGGGAATTCAATTTGCAACAGAGAGGTTTTAAAATTCGAAAAGCTGAACAAAGGCACACCACATGTCCCGTCCTGGACGAGGGCAGCCAGCCAATGGGCAGCAGAACAGACTGTCAAATCCCCGCTCAGAGTGTCTGGGTGACTGTGACTTTGACAACAGGAGCCTCGGGCGGGGCTGGACATGTGAGGACTTGGCCCCACCACCCTTGTGTGTGATCAGGACTCTGGCATCTTCAAGGGTCAGCAATGGTCACAGTGAATAGGGATTCGTGACCAGCAGGAGCAGAGGCAGGGGAGTGGTTGCTAGTTCAGCGTTTCTATGTAAATCATTCATGCTGAGGAACTAAGAGCTAGAACTAGGGACGATTTCAAACACACTCTTCCTGGGGCCGGGGACGCGGCTGAGTCAGAAACACACTGCCGTTCAGCCACATAAAGACACGTGCCTGCAGTCCCAGTGCTTGGGAGGCAGACGGGGCATCCCTGGAGCCCACTCACTGGACACAAAGTCTGTCAGAATCAGAGAGCTCCAGGTTCAGTGAGAGAGCATTCCTGCCTCAGAAGATAAGGTGGGGAGCAGCTGAGGCAGGGGGATCAGACTCTGGTTTCCACACACATTGTGCACTTAAACACACACACACACACACAGCCTCACACACACACAGCCTCACACACACACACATACACACACAGCCTCACACACATACATACACACACACACACACAGCCTCACACACACACATACACACACAGCCTCACACAAACACACATACACACACAGCCTCACACACAAACACACATACACACAACCTCACACACACAACTTCACACAAACACACATACACACACAGCCTCACATACACAGCCTCACACAAACACACATACACACATATCCTCATATACATATATACATTACATATACACACACACAGTCTCACACACATAGCCTCATACAAACACATACACATATACATCCTCATACACATACATACATACACACACAGTCTTGCACAAACACACATACACACATATACACACACAGCCTCACACACACACAGCCTCACACACACAAGCCTCATACAAACACACATACACACACACCCTCACACAAACACATACATTCTTACACACACATATCTATACACACACACATACACACATACATATCTGCACACACATATACAAACACACACACATACAAACCCACATAAACACATACAAACACACACATCTGTACAGACACACATCTGCACACACACACACACTCCTCCCCACACATCCACACACATTCTCACACACATATACATATTTGCATGCACACACATCTTCACACACACACACATACCACCATACATACACATATACAAGCACACATATACACATATCCACACACACACACACACACACATACAAACACACACATACATATCCGCACAGATACATCCACACACATACATCCATACAAATACACACACACAAATACACTCACACAAATACATACACACACACACACACACAGAGGTAATGTCGGAGGCTTCTGGTGGGACCTGTGCTAACACTTAGGCATTTCCTTGTACATCTTGACATCTTGGAGGGTAGGGAGGTAGACGGTGTTGAGAACACGGCTGAGTCAAGTGTCAGACAGAACCAGTCATCACAGAGCATTCAGTATTCAAATAACCTGCGTGGTCGCACTGTCGCCAAGTGAGAATCAGCCCCAACCACACAAAGGCCCAACCTTTTTTTGTTTTTCAAAAGTAAACATTCTAAAAGTGGAAACAGATTTGAGTCTGTGTGTGGAAGATGAAATCATAAAATATTAATAATAATGACTTCCATTTGGGGGAGTGCTTCCGGCTAAACACTTCACAGTTCGTGGTCTCACATGACCCTTGTAGCCCTGCACAGGGTTCTTCTGGTTACAGAAGACTGAAACCCATCTCAAAGTGGTTTGAGCGAAGAAGGGACCCTACCAAGACAGAGACCGGGGGGCCGTGAAATGGCTCTGTGGGCGAAGGGGCTTGCCCTCAAGCCTGGTGACTTGAGTTTGATCCCTGGGACCCACAGGGTAGGAGGAGAGAACTGACTTCTACAAGCTGTCCTCTGACTCCCTGACATGTGCACTGTGACATGTGTGTATGCACACACACACACACACACACATAAATGAATGCAATGAAAATTTAACACAGGCAAAGGTCCAGTGGGATTTAGGTACAGCTGAATCCGGGGTCCCTGAAGCTGTCCAGAGAGGTCTCTTTCTTTGTCCCTGGCTCTGGCTCTGGTCCCCCTCCCTCTCCCCTTCCCCCAGGGGTTTCTCTCCACGTGGCTCACGCCTTTCATTACCTCCCAGCACTTTCAGCACAGACACCTTTTTATTTAGTTGCTCATAGTAATTTTGAGACATGGTCTCATGTAGTCCAGGCTAGCCTCAAATCTGCCAAGGATAGCCTTGGACTTCTTTGCCCCCTGCATGATGCTCAGTCTGCATGGTGCGGAGCTGGATCCAGCCCCTCTACACACTCACACACATCCCTGGACCCCGAGCTTGTATTTTCCTAATAATCCCAGCTCAGGCCTCCCCGGAGCCACACACACACACACACACACACACACACACACACACACCATTCAGAACTCTTCTTTCTGTGTGCTCTCATTGGTCAGGCATGGTCACATGCCCATCTCGGGCTCTGAGGTGGGTTGACACTTCCTGGAGGGCTAGGTGGACAGGGAGGTTTTGCTCAGGTGTTAGAAAACCTGAGAATTCTGGGAATGTGGGCAGACAGGTGAGAGAGACATTCCCGTTTTATTAGGGAAGAAGCGGAGGCTCCAGCGTTTCCTGGTGATGTGTGGATCTGTGAGAACCACGGGCTGAGGGGAGTGAAGAGAGCGTCAGGATGTGGGAGGCCAGGTCACTCAGGCGCCACTGATAGGACGGACCCTCAAAGCCTCAGGGAGCACTTTGGCTCAAAGAGGGAGTCAAGGGGCAGAGCAGAACAGTGAAGTTGGTCTAATGTGAGCTTTAAAGAGTTCTAAACCAAGTATGGCGGACATGATTGGAAACAGCGGCAGGAGGATCAGGAGTTTGAGACCAGCTTGGGCTCCGTGGGGAGTTCAAGGGCAGATTAGATTACAGGAGACTGTCTGTCTCAAAGCGCGAGGGCTGAGGAGATGGCTTAGCAGTTAAAGCACCTGCTGCACAAGCCGGGGGACTGGAGTTCACACCCCAAGCAATGCCAGTGGGCGTGGCGGTTTCCCGTGGAAAGCAAAGATTTCCCCAGCAATCCGCCTAGCAAGACCATTGGAATCAGTGAGCTCTGTGTTCGATTGAGAGGCCCTTTCTCCATGAGTATGTCTAAAGGCTGGAGGATGACTCCCAAATCAACCTTTGGCCTCAATTTATGCACACACGTGCATGAATATGCAAACACAAAGACACGCATACACATCAAAATAAGAAAGGCAGACTGGAGGAAGGAAGGAAATAAGCCCCCAAAGGTTAGTTTAGCTCCCTGTTGCTTGATCATAAAACGCTCTACTCTGGCCTCTAAGCTTCCGTGTTTATTCTAGTAGCAAGAGAGACAACACGAACCCACTCATTGGCTGCTTTTCCCACCAGGGGTTGGTACATGGCCACATTGCTCCAACTATGACCAGGACAAGCCCTGCCCCAAAACCATGGGGGAGAAAAAGAAACTCCATCTGCTGTTCCTGCTAAAAGACCCCGCCACCAACAGCCTTTAGGAAAGAGACTCTGTCTGGGTGAGAGGCTGACATTACCAGCAGGAGGGAAGAAGTACAACTTTGACCCCTGGATGCTGTCATGTGCGAAGTCCCCCAGTCCTGCACTTCTCAGTTTTGTGAGTCAACACGCTGTATTGACTTTGTATATGAGTGTACGGTATATGCATATGCATGTTTTTGTGCATAGTCAATATGCTTTTGTGCATGCATGTGTACAAGTACATGCAGATTATCCACAGCCGCTACCTATGATTGTCTCGTGCTCTAGGAGGGGTGTGATTTTGCCAGCTGCAGATAGTTTATGTTTGGGACTCTGGAGACAGGTATAAATGGGAGAGCCCCTAGAGAGCCGGTGGTAGCTGCTGCTATCAGTTTCTGTTGGTGCATTTGCTATTGATTGCTGGATTGCTGGATTGCTGGATTGCTGGATTGCTGGATTGCTGAATTGCTGAATTGCTGAACTGCTGGATTGCTGGATTGCTGGATTGCTGGATTGCTGGATTGCTGAACTGCTGGATTGTAGCCATCCAGGAGCCATGGAGAACTGGGTCTACCTGAAAGGGGGGCTGGAAATGAAAAAGGACAGGTATGAGAGAAGGATGAAGCCAAGACAAAGTTTCTGATCAAGGCTCAAATTTTAATATTCAGCACTGCCTTTGTATAGGGAGAGCCCACAGACCCATCCTTTGTTTCAACTGGATTGTGTCGCCAAGCAAGCTCAGCTGGCAGTCTGCTCCTGTACCAAATTGCAGGTACAGCAACCCCAGGTGTGGTCCTTAGGGTCCAACTGTGGCAGGCACTTAAGGTCTGTTTAGCCTACTCAAGGCTGAAGAAAGGGCACATTGGGTGACTGGGTGGCTGGATGGCTGGGTGACTGGATGGCTGGGTGACTGGGTGTCTGGGTGTCTGGGTGTCTGGGCTGCTGGGTGTCTGGGTGACTGGGTGACTGGGTGGCTGGATGGCTGGGTGTCTGGGTGACTGGGTGACTGGGTGTCTGGGCTGCTGGGTGTCTGGGCTGCTGGGTGTCTGGGCTGCTGGGTGTCTGGGCTGCTGGGTGTCTGGGTGTCTGAGTGTCTGGGTGTCTGGGTGTCTGGGTGTCTGGGTGTCTGGGCGGCTGAGTGTCTGGGCGTCTGGGTGTCTGGGCGGCTGGGTGGCTGGGTGGCTGGATGGCTGGGTGGCTGGATGGCTGGGTGGCTGGATGGCTGGGTGTCTGGGTGTCTGGGTGTCTGAGTGTCTGAGTGTCTGGGTGTCTAGATGGAGATATTTTGACCACAAAGACTGGACTTGCCCCAGGAAACTCAATGCTCCTGGTCAGCAGGAAGTAGTCTACGCTCCCTTTCCCCTCTAACCTTCTTGCTTTCCTACCTAATGTTGGGGAGTTGGAATGGATTAGGGTAGAATAAGGGTTGAAAGGGTGGTGGATATAAGAACCCAATAAAGTAGCCCCAAAAGTAGACCAACAAAGGCAGAGAGCAGCAGGGAGGGCGACACAGAGCTCTGACCTCTGGCCTCTACATTGATGTGCACATATGTGCATCTGCACAGGTATGCACAGAAGTATATGCACCGGTAGAAGGATCTCCATGAGCCTGTAATTCCAGTGCTGCAAGGGGTGGATACAGGAAGATCCCCGGAGCTCACTGACCATTCCTGTCCACCAGTCTTACGAACCAGTAAGCTCCAGTTCAGCAAGAGACCCTGCCGCAGACATGAAGGTGTGCAGTGAGAATGTTTGTTTCCTTAAAAACGTAGTTGTGTTGTGTGAATATATTTTTACTTTAGTCCTGCTCTGCCTCCCCAAGTGCTTTGGTTAAAGGTGTGCACTACCACACCTGGCTCCTGTCACTTTACAAAGAATTCATTTTGAACTTTGTTTTTCTATACAGTGGCGAGACCTCAATAAGTTGATCTGGGCGTTGCGTCCCTTCCTCACTTTCCCTTCCCCCATGTGTAGGCCAGGCTGGCCTCACACGGTTGGCAATCCTCCCACCTTGATGGGATGGCTGAGCATAAGCCTTGCCCAGCTCGTCCAGCTGTCTCCTGCTTGGAGCTGGAGCTGGAGCGGGAGCTGGAGGCTGAGATGGTCCGACACCCCCCCTGGGGGGGGGCTACAGGTCCTTTCTGATAGTGTGTGTGTATGTATGTGTGTATATGTGTGTATACATGTATGTATACATGTGTGTTTATGTGTGTGTATGTATGTATGTGTGTATGTGTGTGCATGTGTGCATGTGTGTATACATATATGTATACATGTGTGTTTATGTATGTGTATGTATGTGTATGTGTATGTGTGTGCATGTGTATGTATGTGTGTATGTATATGTGTGTGCATGTGTTTGCACGAGTGTGTGCACAGGTGTGGCCTAAGGTTGGTATCCGGTGTCATCTTTGATCCCGTTAACATATGGACTGAGGCAGGCTGTCTGGCTGGACACAGAGCTCACTAATCAGGATCTGGCCAGTTTACAGAGTGGTTGAATCTCCGACCCCCTTGTGCTGGATTACAGGAGGATCACCACACTGACCTGGCATGTATGTACCTGGGAGCTGAGGATCCAAACTCCATTCCCCACGCTTTCCCCTGCTGGGCTATCTCCCCACCACAGAGTACAGAGTGTACTCAGTCCATTACAGAGTTGCTTGGTGAGTGCTCCCTAAGCAGTGCTCACCACTTAGCCTGAAGACAAAATAAATGCCGGACAAGATACTGTTAAAAACCCAGTTGGGGATGGTGGGGGGGGAGACCTGCCTGCTTCCCAGTCTGCCTCACACCTACCACCCCTGCTGAGCAGACCCAGGTGACAATTAGCCAGGAGGTGACAAAAGAGAAAACAAGACAGGCTCCATTCCTGTTGATTCCCAGGAGGTAATGGCTTGGTGAGATAAAGCGCCGGAGGCCATGGCCATCTTTCAAGTTGCCTTGAGTTCCAGTCTATCCCCTGCAGGGCGGATCCCACAGTCTGACCCACTGCTTCTGCCCAGCTGAGAAAATGGTTCCAACCTTAGGCTCCATAGCAACCAGTGAAGGGTATTCTGCCTCGGGGTAAGGGATAAGATTACATCGCCCCATCTGCCATTTCTACCTCCAGAAAGGTGTGTTTGTGTGGGGAGAGAAGGAAGAGTCCCTAGTGACTCATTTCAGTCCTCTGAGGTGAGAAGGCACAGGAGGTGACTAGGGCTTCTGCATCTGAACTTGCTGATGCAGTTCCCTGTCTGAAGGAGGAGCACTACCTCAGTGCTCCAGGCTCCTCCCCCATCGCCCTCTATACCTTCCTCACTCTTGCTCAGCCAGGTCTTTCCCCAAGATTTAGTTTACCCGTGGCCTGGTAATGGCTTCCAAATCCCCATCTTCCTTCCCCTTCGCTAACCTGCGTCCCGATGCGGACCTATGCAGACTGTCTGCTTTCCTCTGCTTTGTGCTGTTGTTATAGGCTCGCTGGGAAGGCAATCGCTCCAGCGCTGAACTCTATCTCCAGCCCAAACCTCGACTTCTAGTTTTTGTTGCTTCCTTTGAGACTGGTCTGGAACTTCGAGCAGGCCTCTTGCTTCAGCCTTCTGAAAGGTTTAGGATGGACATTCAAGAGGGACGCTGAGATATCTTGGATGTGTTAGCCTCAAGTCACGAGGAATTGAGGCAGGCTCCTAGCCATAGGGCATAGCTTGACCCTCCCCCGTTAATCCTCACCCCTCCCTCACGCCTGCCTTACTGGTCTATATCATCTGGAGAAACAATATACTCTCTTCCCCCCGCCCCAACCCATGTCAAAAAACAACTCATTCTGCTCCCAGTCAAACCACAAAAAAGCAGTTGTACTTCCTGGTAGCACCCTATTATATATACATACGTGGCCTCCAGCTCCACGAAATGCCACAATCCTGAAGAGAGATGGAGTCTGTCTGTCTGGTCTCATTTTTCTTCCAAAATGGATTGTTGAGGAGTAAGGAGTTTACTAGAAGAAGTGTTAATGCTGTGGACAAACAGACAGAAAGACAATAGCATGGTGGGACTCCAGAGGAGGGTTCAGGCTCCAGCACCAGAGACAGCAGCACAGCAGGCTCTAAAGAGTGGAATTGGAGGCTTTGGCAGAAGTGGGGTCTGTTCTTGTACCTTTTGGGGTGTGAGTGTGTGGGGGATCACAGCACGAGATGAAGCCAGGGTCTCTGATTCCCAGGCAGGAGTGGGGGGAGGGGCGGTGATCGTGGGGGGAGGGGCGGTGATCGTGGCAGGAGGTGGAGAGTGGGTTTGGAGCTGCTTGTGTGGTTATCAATACCTCTTTGATGTAAGTCACTCTCCAGGTGAGAGGTCCTGGCTCAGGAAAGCCTATTAGCTGGGGACTCAGAGACGGCCACTCAGCTGGGTGTCTGTGGAAGGGGAGGGGCGGCTGCACGTGCTGTGTCCCAAGCACAGCTGAATACTAACTTCACCTTCTCTATGCCTTCCAAGCTCTGGGAGGACAGAAGTGAACCACCATGCATACCCAGCTGTTGAATTCCCCAGTTGCGCACCTGAGCAGGCTCAGATGCGTCCAGAGTCTGCACATGATTGACAGCGAGGCTGCCCTGGTCCAGCCCCAGAACTGGTTGCTGCTCTGATGCATGGTTGGCCCTGGGAGCTTCAGCAAGCTGGGCTCAGGTGCTCTTCCTCAACTTGTCATCTCTCTGTGCGCACATGAATCAGAGGCCTTCTTCTCCGATCTAGTCATTAACGAGACCATCTTTGCTAAAGTAGACAGGTTGGCTGGAGTCATCGACTTCCAGAGACCCAAGGATCCAAATCATTTATTAAATGACTGGTCTGGGAAACTGAACTCGCTGATGTCTCTGGGTAACAGAATGACACGCCTCATAGCCAAAGAGATGATGCATGATCAATGATGAGGGTCTGGATGCTTTTAGAAGACACAAAATTGGAGGTCATTAAAAAAGAAAGACTGTTTTTTGTTGGTACTCTGTCTGGACTCCACCTACATAGTTACCTAGCAACAGCCAGGTAGGCCTGGCCCACTATAAAGGGGACTGCTTGCCCACTCCTCTCTCTGTCTCTCTGTCTCTCTGTCTCTCTGTCTCTGTCTCTCTCTCTCTCTCTGTCTCTCTCTCTCTCTCTCCTCCCCCTGTCTCCCCATTTCCTTCCCCAATCCTCCCAACCCCCCCACCCCCTCACCCCCTACCCCCTTCCTACCCCCCCACCCTGCCATGTGGTCATGGCCGGCCTCTACTCTCTCCCTCTCTCTGCCTCCACTACCCTCTTAACTCCCCTCCCCATGCCCTAAATAAACTCTATTCTATGCTATACCATTGTGTGGCTGGTCCCTCAGGGGAAGGGATGCCTTGACCTGGCCCTGCTGAGGCATCCCTTCCCCCACACCTCACCACACCCTATGGTACATAGTCTTATATTTCTTTATCTTTTTATAATCACAATAGTTTTCATGGTGTATGTTATTTTTTTCTTACTCCCCAACCTTTTTTCCCTAAAATTTTAAGATAGTAAATGTGTTTAAGCCCCCTCTGCCTTTTCCACGCCCAGGTTTCATGCTAACTCTGCTTTGAAATCGGTGCAAAGCATTTCTCCAGTCTGAAGACAGAGAGGTGTGTCTCAGCTTTCCTCGGGTGTGTTCGTACTAATTGTTTCTGTTCACCTGACAGCCACATGACAGTAATAAAAACAGGGTGCGTGTGTCAGTTCCCAAATTGCCCCTGCTTGGAGGGGTGGTGATTAGTAAGTGTTGATGATTGTGTCATAAAGCTATTGATGACTTACTAGTGAGAGAGAGAGAGAGAGAGAGAGAGAGAGAGAGAGAAGCAAAAAAGATGTGTATGTGTTTAATGTGGCCATGTTTGGAAAGGGAGCAAACAGAGAGGTCTAGGGACCCCACCCCCCACCCCAAGTCCCTCTTCTGGTTTGACATCAAATTTTTGGTTTAAGCCAAGAGCAGAAGGTTTCATAACAGATCATCCTGCTCAAGGCCTGGCCCCTCCCACCGCTGACCCACCATTGTCTCCTCTGCAGGGTGGTTTGACAAACTGTCAGAACTGTGTGGAATCTCTTCCTGGGAGGGAGACAAGCCCCCCTCTAGCAGACACAAACCTTCAGCCTTCCTCCCCACCCCCACGTAGGTTCCTGAGGCAACTGATATTCTTTGGGGTCCACTGTGTTCCCAGTTCCCTAGCACAAGTCCCTGTCACAGGACGGCTTCTCCCCTGTGGAGCAGGACCCGCCTTTTACCTTTCTTTCTCTTTTCTTTCTGTTTTAGAGTTTCACATAGCTCAGGCTAGCCTCAAATGTGCTATATAGCTGAGGACAACTTTGGTCTCCTAATCTTCCCGCACCCACCTCCCAGGCACTGGGATTACAGCTGTACAACCGTAACCAAACCCCGGTGACCTCGCCCTGCTGTGTACGAGTGAAGCTGCCTCCCTGTGGCCACATAAATGTGCCACGCCCCTGGGCATCAGCTGTGGTTAGCATTCTGCCTTTGCCCTCTTAACTGGCCGCCCAACAGCCCTGGAGCTCAAGCCCTGACCAGCTCCCTGGCTCCTCCCCCCTCGCCATGCTCCTCCTGGCCCTGCTGCTGTCCTGTTGTCCCGCTGTCCCGCTGTCCCTTGCTGTGATGCTCAGCTCTCTGCCCCAGCCTGGAAGGTCTCTCACAAGTGTCCCTTGTGTTGACCTCATTTGTCATCTACTTCACACTCAGCCTCAGGTTCTGTCCCCTGCTCACGAGGAGGTCCTCCCTGATGTGTCCTCCACCCCACCCCAAGTCTAGATGGAACCCCAGTTGTGACCGACCCCTGCCACAGTTCCTGGTGAGCGTGGCATTTGGCATCTTCTTCCACATCCACCACTTTCCAAGACCATGGGTTCCCCAGAGCCTGTGCAGGGGACACAGCTATGCCTGAGCCTCTCCTGGGTCCCCAGCTTCAAAAAACAGATAACGCTACTTCCTGCCGCGGGCCACACTCTAACCATCACCCCTGCTTTGTCATCGGCTGCCACAAGGGATTTCTGATTTCTTCAGCTTTTTTTGTTTTTGTTTTTGTTTTTGTTGTTTTTGTTTTTGTTTTTGTTTTTGTTTTTTTGAGACAGGGTTTCTCTGTGTAGCCCTGGCTGTCCTGGAACTCACTCTGTAGACCAGGCTGGCCTCGAACTCAGAAATCTGGATCAGAAATCCACCTGACTCTGCCTCCCAGAGTGCTAGGATTACAGGCATGTGCCACCACTGCCCGGTGACTCCTGATTTCTTTCCAAGGTTTTCTTTTCTTTTTTTTTTTTCTAAGACTTATTTATTTGTATATGTAAGTACACTGTTGCTGTCTTCAGACACAACAGAAGAGGGTGTCAGATCTCATTACGGATGGTTGTGAGCCACCATGTGGTTGCTGGGATTTGAACTCAGGACCTTCAGAAGAACAGTCAGTGCTCTTAACTGCTGAGCCATCTCACCAGCCCTTTCCAAGGTTTTCTATCTCCAGAGTTGTCTCCTTTTGTGATTTCTTCATTGTTTCTACTTCCATTTTTAGATCCTGGATGGTTTTGTTCAGTTCCTTCACTTGTTTGTTTGTATTTTCCTTAATTCTTTAAGGGATTTTTGTGTTTCCTCTTTAAGGGCTTCTACCTGTTGGCCCAGGCTCTTCTGTATTTCTTTAAGGGAGTTATTTATGTCCTTCTTGAAGTCCTCTATCAGCATCATGAGATGCGATTTTAAATCCAACTCTTGCTTTTCCAGTGTGTAGGAGAATTGGGTTCTGATGTTGCCAAGTAGCCTTGGTTTCTGTTGGTAGGGTTCTTGTGCTTGCCTTTCACCATCTGGTTATCTCTGGTGTTAGTTGGTCTTGCTGTCTCTGGCTGGAGCTTGTCCATCCTGTGGGGCTGTAAGCCTGTGTCCATACTCCTGGGAGACCAACTCTCTTCTGGCAGGGTCTGTGCACAGAAGGCTGTAGAGCCACCTGGCTCCCTGGCGAAAATGGCGGCCAGAAGACTCTGTTCCAGCAGGTCCACTGATCATATGCCCTGTGTGCTCCTAGCTGTTCCTTCTTCGGCATTGAGAATGACCAAGTGTGTCTTTCCCTCTCAGTCAGGTCTCTCAGATCACCTAGCAAAAGTCTGGCCATAGTAAACACACTCCTTCACCCCCCCTTTTCTGGGGTCCTGAAGAACGCATAGGGAGACATATGATGGTTTGAATGGGAATGTCCCTCAGCAACTCCTGTCTTTATCCCTGTGAGTAGTACTGTTTGGGGAAGCTGTAGAACCTTTTAGAGGTAAGGCCTGATTGACAGATGGACAGCCAAAGGACTTGGGGTATGGCTAGGGGATCAAAAACCAGCTGATTGTCCAGACCCCTAAGCAGGTCCTGGCCAGCCCCATACGAATAACTAGCAGCATACAACTCTGCCCCTCTGCTGTGACGCACTATATCGTCCTTAACTGTGAACGTGAATGAACACATCCTCAAGTTCTGTGCTTCTGTGCAGGGTTTGGAGGTGTTTGGTCACACTGAATAGATTAATGAATAAAGGCTGGAGACATGTTCTGTGATGCAGGAAGTCTCATTCTAACTCTAAGTATTTTTGGGAAAGGCCTGAGTTCGAATTCTGTTTAGCTACTAAAGAGGTAGGCAAATGTTTTCATTCTAGATCCTTCATGGATGAGGGAGGCGCACCACTGATAGAATGAACATTAACACCTGTTATGAAGGGCGAGCGTGTGATAGGAGCTCACCAGGTAACAGCCTCAGTGTTCAGGAAACTTTAGTAGAGCAAACCCTGAACTGTAACAGAGCCCTGGGGTGGGGCTGGGTAGTCTATCCAGTTCACCATAGTTCCCAGCATTCTTTGGGGTCCCCTGCCTCCTGGCACCCAGTGTTTGTTGCCATGACCATTTTGCTTTTGCCACATTTTTCCTGAGAGCAGAGGAACACACTGTGTCATTACCAGAGTTCTTAGGATCAGAGCCTGGGTCGCTACCTGCCCTTAACCAGTCAGTTAAAGAGGGAAGTGGTAGTGAAAGGCAGAGAAAGAAGGTTTATTCAGTGTGGCACATTAGGAAAGAAACAAATAAAGAAATCTAGTGGCCCACCCCCCACCCCCAACAAATCCAGCTTTGGGGTTCCAATGTGAGGTTTAGATTTAAGTAACGGGCAACGACTTTTGCAATTTCTTGGAGTTCAGTGTCTCCATAGACCAATAGCCAAGGCCAGTAGACACTTGTCCCATAGCACAGAGTGTCTCTTGAGGGTGTCTTCACTCCAATGAGTGTGGTTACACTGTCACATGTGCCTCTAGCCACTCAGTACAGCAATGTAGCTGAGAAGCTTCCTATCGACCCTGCACACCAGAGTGTTCACACAATGCCACAGCTTTTTGTGAAGATGTCAGACTCTGCTCGTGTGGGTAGAGACGGAGCCCCAGATCTCGTTCCCACAGGGTCCAGCTTGGCCTTGCTGACCATACTGGATGCGCTCAAATCTGAAGCAGGAGTGGGCGGGAGCTTGACACTGTCTGCCTCTAGCAGTCCTGATCAGCTTTTGCTCTAGGTGGCTGGGTTGCATCAGACAAACCCCTTTCCCTCTCTGAGGCTCTGTTTAAGGGAGTGGTTTGAAGTCCCTCGGCTCTGGGGACCACTTTTCCCTTACTCTTGCAGAGAGTTCTCTGGGCAGAGTTGCTGTGGGCAGGGGCTGGGGGTGGGGAGCAGAGCCCAGCATTCTTGGTGGGCTGCGTGGGTGTCAGTGGGAGCTCCCTTTCTTTTCTTTTCTTTTTTTTTTTAACTTTCCTTTTTCCTTATTTTTTCTTTTTTAACCAGAAGTTATTTTAAACCTAAGTAGGGGAGCTGCTGCTAAAAGCCACCGCCTCGGGTCTCACGTGTCACACCTCTTATGGAGAGAGCAGGCAGTTCTCAAATCCTGCTTTTTCCTTTCCCCAGCCCCAGGAGAGCTCCCCCCTCATCCATTCATCCATCCCTCCATCTTCCCATCCCTCCATCCCTTCTTCCCGCCTTTCCTCCTTCCTTCCCTCCCTCCTTCCTTCTTCCCTCCATCCCTCCCTCCCCTCCCTTCCCGCCCCCCCATTGCTTGCACAGGACAGACAGAGCCCCCTGTATATGTAGCTTTGGCACCTATAAGGGCTGCAGCCACACACCTGGGCATGCACTCGCCTGGGGTGCACCTGCCCGTGCTGATAGTGAGGGGTTTTAACTCTGTAGACCTGGGAGCCACCCAGTCCCTGCGTGTATGACCATCATGAGCCGTGCAGCCTTGCTCAGAAATCACAGCCAGAAAATTGCCTGGATGGGCTGGAGAGATGGCTCAGCAGTTAAGAGCACTGACTGCTCTTCCAGAGGTCCTGAGTTCAAATCCCAGCAACCACATGGTGGCTCACAGCCATCTGTAACAAGATCTGACTCCCTCTTCTGGTGTGTCTGAAGACAGCTACATGTACTCATATAAATAAAATAAATGAAATAAATCTTTAAAAAAAAGGGGGGGGGCTGGCGAGATGGCTCAGCGGTTAAGAGCACTGACTGCTCTTCCAAAGGTCCTGAGTTCAAATCCCAGCAACCACATGGTGGCTCACAACCATCTGTAATGAGATATGATGCCCTCTTCTGGACTCTCTGAAGACAGCTACAGTGTACTTACATATAATAAATAAATCTTTAAAAAAAAAAAAAAAGAAAGAAAATTGCCTCGCAACAACTCACCTGGCATATCACATTCTGGTTTCGCCCTGATCCCTTAGCATAAATAATATGCTTTTTAAGACCAGTTTTTTTTTAAGATTTATTTATTATTTAACTGTAAGTACACTGTAGCCTGGTTTCAGTTATGGATGGTTGTGAGCCCCCATGTGGTTGCTGGGATTTGAACTCAGGACCTTTAGAAGAGCAGTCAGTGCTCTTAACTGCTGAGCCATTTCACCAGTCCCTAAAAACTGGTTTTTAATTGTGTGTGTTTTGTGTGTGTGTGTGTGTGTGTGGTGGGGGTATATGTGTGTGCATATGCATATAGAGATCAAAGGTCAAAGTTGAGAGTATCTTCTAGTGCTCTCTAGCTTAGGTTTTTTTGTGTGTTAGTTTGTTTTTTGTTTTTTTGAGACAGGGTTTCTCTGTGTAGCCCTGGCTGTCCTGGAACACTCTGTAGACCAAGATGGCCTTGAACTCAGAAATCCTCCTGCCTCTGCCTCCCAAGTTCTGGGATTACAGGCGTGGGACACCACTGCCCGGCTCTAGCTTAATTTTTGAGACAGCTTTTTTCCCTGAACCAGAGCCCACTAGGTTAGACAAGCCAGCCAGCCTGTGAGTTTGGGGATCCTGGCTCAGTGTCTCTGTTGCAGGAACTCCATACTCTTACCTCACCCACAACTGTGACACTGGAGGGAGCCAAGAAGAAAATGAAACAAGGCTTCTCAGAGTCTTAGAAAGCAAAGGCCGGCCACCAGCCGGGTAAGAAGCTGTGAACTCAGGTCTGAAATGACTGTCCGACTTTACAGCAGGGCCTACGCACAGCCCAGCGATCTAGATGCAAATCCTGCTTCTTCCTCTTCCAAACTTAGCGACCTCACTTCCCAGAACTCAGTTTTTCCTCATCTGTAAAAGTAGAGTCTAAAGATGGACTCACTCCCTAGCAGCCTCAGTGGACAGAGTTCTTACAAGTAAGCCTGGTGCCACAAGCCCACAATAAACAACAGCGGTTACTTCATCCTTTGTGGGACTCAAGGAGCAACGAGGTTTTCATTTGTCCAAACTCTCCCAGGAAATAGTTCTCAGAAATGCCCGGGGCTATGCTTGAATGCAGTGGCCTCTCTGTGAGCAGTCACGGGAGAAATGTATGTGTGTATGTATATGGATGGATGTGTGTATGTATGTATGTATGTATGTATGTATGTATGGAAGGAAGGATGGAGGGAGGGATAGAGGATGAATGGATGGATGAAAGGAAGAAGTCTCACACACACCTCCTCAGCCTTAGTTGAAGCATTTGAGAAGTGGGAAATATTGATTCTGTGCTCTGTGACCATCTGTGTTTTCCTAATCTATAGTGACCTGATGTCCTTACTTCTTGTATCTAGAAGAGAAAGTGATTAAAAAAAAAAAAAGATAAATCCTAGCAGGGCGTGGCAGTACATGCCTTTAATCCCAGCACTCTGGAAGCAGAGGCAGGCAGATCTCTGAGTTTGAGGCCAGCCAAGAGCTACACGGAGAAACCTTGTTTCAAAAACACAGAAAAACAATAAGAACAAGACACCCTAATTGTAAAGGCGCAAGTTTGGAAGCACCTAAGATTCCCTGCATTAAGGCGGGAGAAACATAAATCCTGATTTAGGGCTTCAGTGAGACGGGCTGTTGAATTTCTGGACATCAATTTCTGACATCCTGTCAGTCGGGAGTCTGCGGGGAGGAAGGATGAGTAGATAAGAGGTGGGGATGTTTAGGGCAGGAAACTGTCCTGCATAACAGCTCACCGGTGACAGCCACAGGCTGTGTAAACACAAGCAAGGACAGACTGAGGTAAGAGCTCACTGGTGGTCAGAGGGACCCAGGGGCTGCCAGAAGCTCCCCCAGGGGACTGGGAGTGCTTTCAATTTTTCTGGAAATCTAAATGGACCCTGAAAATGGCCTGTGAGCTGAGAATGGAGACATGGGCTTGGCCTTGAGGCTTGTACTAACTTTTAAAAACACTCACAATAGAGAGAGTTCTCCAATTTCTTCCCTGTGTGCTTTGATTTAGGAAGAATGAGCCAGGTATGCTATAGGACTGCCTAGGACAGCATACAGAACTCTGTGTGTGTGTGTGTGTGTGTGTGTGTGTGTGTGTGTGTGTGTGTGTGTGTGTGTCCACCTTTATTCTCTCCTCTCTAAAGTGGGCTTACAACAGTGCCTGCCTTTTTGGGTTGAGGTAAACGTTAAATGAAGTAGTATGGCTGTCACATAGTAAATGCTTAGGAAAAGTCATCTACAGTGACCACCAAATTAGAGTAAAGAGGGAGAGGAGGGCACAAATGCCAGCCTTTGTCTTTCCTGTTTAGTGCTTAGGAAGCATTCTAAGGCCTGAGTAAAAACAATTTTTAAAATGAAGAAATGTTGTGTGTTCTGAGTGTGCACATGTTTCTGTGTGCAAGCACATGGAGCCCAGAGGTCAATGTTAGGTGTCATTCTTGGTCATTCTCCGCCTTATGTATCTTGAGACAAGGTCTCTCACAGAACCTGGAGCTCACCTATTGGCTACCCTAGCTGGCCAGTGAGCGCCAGGGAACATTTTGTGCTCACCTCTCCAGAGCTGGGATTACATGGGCGCTGGGCATTGAACTCGGATCTTCCTGCTGTATGCCATGACTTATCAACTGAGCCGCTTTCCCAGCCCCAGTAAATATATTTTTGGTTTTACCTTTTTCTTTTCTGTCTTGAGGTGGGGCTGAAGGGAGACCATTGTCGGGAAGTCCCCAGGACAAGACACAGGAGTCGGTCAGAGCTCCCCCTTCCCCGGGAATTCCAGTAAACTTACACAAGAGAGTCATATTGTGGGGTATTAGTGGGGAATCTCCCTGATTGGAGTAGTCTGTAAAGTCTACAAGACTGAAGCCTGAAGAAAGTGCCCTTACTAAAATCCCCAGGTGTTTCCAAAGAAATCTCCACCCAGGAGACCCTAACTGAACTGTCACTGAAGTCAGTGATGTCATTTTGTCCAACCCAGGAAAACTCAGCCACATACAAAGCCCTGGCAAGGGAGTGGTCAGGCACTGGCCTCACCCAGATCAGGGACCTTGATGCATAGTAGCGGTAGCTCAACCTTCCAATAGGATGCTCCCCGGTTTTAAGTCTAGAGGCAGCTGCCTGAGACATGCCAGAGGCTAGGTGGTGCTGACTCCTCCGCTGGCTCTAAAGATGGGGAGCTGAGGCCTATGGAGACAGTGTGACTGTGGACGGTCTCCGAAGTCTGGGTTAGTCTTAGCTCTGAGAGAGCTTAGCCATCAACAGTGCTGGCTGCTCTCTCAGAGGTTCAGTTCCAGCACCCACATGGTGGCTCTCAACTGGACGTAAACTCCAGTTCCAGGGCATCTGATGCCCTCATCCGGCCCCTGCCTCCAAGGCACTTCACGTGATGCATACACCAACAAACAGGCACATACACATAAATACGATACAAAATACATAATATAATAAAATACATAGATATAATGGAAAAAATACTCTGTTTCCAACCTCCAATCCCTTTTGAGCACATGTACACACACACACACACACACACACACACACACACACACACCTGTCATCCTCACTGAACTCTCCCAGAGGTCTGCTCTAAGTGTGGGAGTGTGAGCACAAGATGGAGCCAGGTGTGACTGCAGGGACCTCAGCCAGGTCCTGTCAGAAAGGGAGATTTGCTCTTCAGACCTGGAAGAGGCATTATGACCCCTTTTTGTTTTTTAATTTTAAACAACGCTGCTCACCCTTTTGTCAGTATTTTTATTTGTTTATATGTGGGGGCATGTGTGTGGTATGTATGTGGCATGTGTGTGCTTGTGTGAACATGCGTGTACATGCATGGAGGCCAGAGTCTACGCTGTGTGGTTTTTTTTTTTTTTTTTTTGGATTTGTTTCCCCCCCCCCCCCCCCATAGGGTTTCTCTGTGTAGCCTGGGCTGTCCTGAAACTCACTCTGTAGACCAGGCTGGCCTTGAACTCAGATATCCGCCTGCCTCTGCCTCCCAGAATGCTGGGATTACAGGCGTGCGCCACCACCCACCTTGCGTTTTGATACAGGGTCTTGCACTGAATCGAGACCTCTCTGATTCTACCAGGCTGCCTGATCAGAACCCAGCAGCCCCGCCTGCCTCTGCCTCCCCGGCACTGGGATTAAAGGCGCCCACTTCTGCCCTCACCTTTTAGGGAGCCCTGGCCCCCAGCTAGCATCCTCACGCTTGCATGACAAGCGCTTTGGCCGCTAAGCTGTCTCCCAGTCTTGCCATTTTAAAGTTAGCATCCAATGACATTAAGTGTTGGGCAGCGATGCCCAGTGCCCTCTTCCCGTCATCCACTTCTGGAATACCTCATCCAAACACAAATTCTACTTATTAACTCCAAGCCCTGGTCGATAGTCTCCAACGAGTCTGCCTGGCACCCACTGCTGTGACGGAATTCATTTAGCACTATGCTTACCAGGCTCATCCACACTGTAGCCTGTGGGAGGAGTCCCTTTCATTTTCAAGGGTGTCTAATATTCCCTCTTATGTACAATATTTTGTTGATGAACCCTTGGGTGGCTTCTACCCTTTGCCTCTGAATACTAGGTTTCAAATCTTTGCTCAGACGCCTGCTCTCAGTTCCCATGAGTATGCAAATTCCAGGGTGTGTGTGTGTGTGTGTGTGCATGTGTGTTATGTATGTGCATGTGTGTTATGTATGTGCATGTGTGAGTGTGTTGTGTGTATGCCTGCCTTGCTGAATCAGCTCTATTTTTACATTTCTGAGGCCCTCTCTTGCTGTTTGGCTCCGCAGCTGCATGGCCTTGCCCCACCCCCACCCCATCCCCCTCCAGCAGGCGCAGGAGGGTTCCTGTTCCTCCACTCTGTGCTCTCTGGGGTTTTCTTGAGGTAGTGTTCCCCTTGTGTTCTCAGAGATAGAATCCAGGGCTTCCCGGATGGCAGGCTAGTGTGATGCTGAGCCGCCCGCCCCCTGTGCTGGCTTTTGTGGCAGCTAACCTAACGGGTGGGAGTGAGGCAAGTACTTTGGGATCTTCAGGATGCAGGTCCTAGAGTTTGGGGGTGTGAGACATGGCTTGTACTGAAACCTGCCGGCAGGAAAAGTGCACATTGGTTTTGGTTTTATTTCTACCATAAGTCTGCGAAAATTCATTTAAAAAAAATCACATGTCACGTTTCCTAATTTTTATTCTGGTCTGGCCTAGAGAGTTAAGTTACAGCTGTACTTGATACTGTGGCAGGGGCACACAGTAGGTGCTCAATAAATGTGCATATCAGGGCAGCTTCAGTTGCTCGAGTCTAAGAAAGATCATACCAAGGAAGGTGATGGGAAGTGGTGGGTTCTGGGAATGGAGCCATGCATGGTTCTGGGAACAGAACCAAGGGCTTCCCAAACCCTGGCGAGCACCTACCTCCAAGCTACATCATCAGCCACGACCTCAGTGCTGTTCCCCTGAGTGTGGTGGGAGACGCAGACATAACTGCTGGTGCCCATACTGTAGAGAGTGTGAACTCTCAGAAGCCAAGGTGAAGAGGCTGCAGGGGCGTGAGGCGAGTGAGGAGGGGAACAGATTTGTGAAAGTCAGCACTGAGTCACACAATAACCCAGGCATGACAGGAAGAGTCACAAACCACCAAGCCAAAAGCAGGAATTTGGCAGAGGAAGTACCACGGTGTGCAGATGCCAGGGCAGCCATAGAGGAACAAGTTTCAGTGCTGAAGAATAATATTGGACTTTCAGCTGCGGGCCCTGGACGCGAGTGCCACCACTAGGCCTTCAGGCCTATCTGGTCTTGTAGCCTGAGGCACCCCCTGGCCTGCCGTGCTCCAGCTGTGTTCCAGGTGTGCTCCAGCCCTGCCACCCTTGGTTTTCTGTTTCTCCAGGCCCAAGCTACTCCCTACCACAGGACCTTTGCACTGAAACCATCTTGTAGCCTGGCTGTTAGTATGGCTGCCAACCATGTGTCAAGTGCGTGTCAGGGCCCTTCTCTGACCTCCTCTAAGTTCTTCCAAATCTCTGTTTTATTCACAGCTCTGAAATGGACTTGTTTGTTCTATTACCCCACACCTATGTTACCCCACATCTCTCTGTCCTTCTCTCTCTCCCTGTTTCTCTCTCTCCCTTTTTTCTTTTTTTTTTTCTTTTTTTTCAGACTGGGTCTTCTGTAGCCCAGGTTAACCTCAATTCCAACTTGCTATGTGTCCGAGACTGGCCTTGAACTGAATTCCCTTGTCTGTCTCCTATATTGAACTGAGTAGACTCAAGAAAGTTAGGTGGGTGTGGGGCCCACAGCTCCTGTTGAATTTGACCTACAACGTGTCTCCCTCACAGCCCTCTGGGCAAACAGCCTCACCTGCTTCATGCCCTAGGGAAATGGAAGGTTCTTAAGGACAGAGACTTTTTTCCACTGGAAAGGGAGTGGGTCATAGCCTGGGTCTGGTTCTGAGCTGAATTGCTTTGTGTTGCTTTTTCCAGCCCTCAAACAAGAGGGTGAAAATGCACAGGTCCTCTCAGCCTCAGGTATTTAGACTGAGATGGATTCACTTGCCAGAAGGAAGGAGAAACCACATTGTCCCAAAATGTCCCTAGCACAGGCTGGCCAGCACACCCATTACTGACACCCCTCTGGGCTGAGCCCAGTCCTCCCCCTCCCCCTCCCTCCATCCTGAGAGGGCAGAGAGCGGACAGCAAGCCTCTGTCTTCACTTCAGATTGGAAAAGAGAAAAGTGAGGAGCAAGGCCTTGTCTGTCTGTCCCTCCGTGCTTGGTTTCCCAAGTAGCTCCCTGGTTTCCATCTCAGAACCTTTACAAGACACACCCATCAACCTAGGATATTCTCTCCCAGTGTCCTCACACATCCAAGTTCTCTTCTCAAACCTCTCCAGGAGGCCTCTCCCACTCATCTGTTCCTACACACAGAGAGAAGATATACATATATATTTCTAATAATTTTGTATTATGTTTCAATTTTTAGCTTTATTTTAGTTTTTATTGGTTGGTTGATTGTTTTTTGACACAGGGTCTCTCTGTGTAGCCCTGGCTGTCCTGAAACTCACAACTCACTCTGTAGACCAGGCTGGCCTTGAACTCACAGAGACCCCTCTGCCTCTGCCTCCTAAGTGCTGGGATTAAAGGTGAGCACCATCTCTGACAAGCCTTATTTTTATTTTTTTATTTGTATGAGTGTTCTGTCTGCATGTATGTATATATGCCACATGGGTACGATGCCAACAGAAGCCAGGGAGGGCATCTGATCATTTGGAACTGGAGTCACAGACGCTTGGAAGAACAACCAGTGCTCCGAACCTCAGAGCAATCTCTCTGGAACCTATTTTTCAAACAGGGTCTTGGATAGCCCAGGCTCACTCAAACTCATTATTTAGCCAAGGATGGCCTAGAATAACTATTTATCCTCCCTGTTCCACATCCCTAAAGCAGGCTGCACACGTACTACCATGCCTAGTTTATATGATGCTAAGGATGAGCCCCCTAACCCCCTCACCTCCTCCACTCCCTACCCCACCTCTCCCCGTCCCCCTCCCCAGGTTCACATGTGCTGGGCAAACACTCTGCTGACTGCATTATTTGGGACAGGGTCTCCTGTAGCCCAGGCTGGCCTTAACTTGCTATGTAGCTGAGCGTGACCTTGAACTCCCGATTTTCTGGCTTCCGCCTCCCATGGGTTGAGGTCACAGACACTCACCACCAAGCCTGGCTCCGTAGTGACAGACTTTTCCCTGGCATTTCAGTGGCAAGCGCTCTTCCTCAGGGATCCGTCTTCCCCAGCTTCCTGCTTCTCTGCCTCCTTCCTACCGCGCCAGCTCTGGAAGATGACAACTTTGGTCTGCTGTTTTGTCATCCGTGCTGTCCCCAGTCCCCTGCAGGCACCTGGCAGTTCCCAAGGGACACAGAAGTGAAAGTGACTTTGAAACACACTTTTCCTTTATCCCTCCTGCCACTAGGTGTGCCCAGGGCCATGAGGACAGGAATGTCTCTTCTCTGAGGCTCTCAGTGGAAACCAGGTTGCTTAAAGCAGACCCGACGTGGGTTTCTTGTTAAGGGCAGCTGCAGACTGTGTCCAAAGCGCTCCCTGCCTTCTCTCGGAAACAGCAGGAAATGGATGATGGGAGCCAACCACTGAGAAGAGATGTCCGGAGGCTGAGTGGCTCAGTGGGTAGAGTGGCTGCCGTGCAAGTGAGGACCTGAACCCCAGCACCTGCGTAACGGGTCAGGCACAGCGAGCGGTACACAGCGGCACACGCCTGTACATCCCAGCAGAGACAGGAGGACTCAGGGCCTCACTGATCCGGCCAGTTCAGCAGAATTCATGAGCAGCAGGTTCAGTAAGCACCCTGTCTCAAAAAATGAGGTGGAGAGTGATAAGAGACCCTTGGGGTCAGCTTCCAGCCTCCACAAAAGCGTACGCAGTGGGATTCAAAAGGAGTGGGTCGAGGAGGAGGGGGAGGAGGAGCATCTGGGGGGGGAGAGGAGGAGGGATGAATTTTATTCCTTGTATCAAACTGGGAAATCTCATTATCCACCTCATTTAACAGAACTGGTAAGCAATGGACGCATGTAATCTTCCAAGGCCTGGGACTTCTGTGGTGGTGTCCTTTCAAAGGATGAAGCCCCTGGGGCTGAGAGGTGGGAAGGGGTTTAGGGGGTAGGGTCTGTCTAATCTTGAGCTGTGTGACCTCAGGTGAGGGGACATTGCAGCTGTCCACCTGTACAATGTTAGTATGGGGAACGGTCATGGAGCTGAGCTGCTGAGGCGGTGAAGATGGAGGTCACCGTGTGTAGTACCCAGCATATACTGCTGATGTTAGTGGAGTGTGTCTCTCTGGCACTCCTTATACACAAGCCTGCATATGCCCCGTGGGCTTCCTGGAGGAAGAGGTGTGATTGCATCTGGTGGCCTTTCCTCCCCACCTCCAACCCCCTGTTCAGCGCAGCCCCACGCCCAGGTCATGTGCCGGTGACTCAGTCTGGCAGCTGAGCAGACGGGAGCCTGGAGGAGTTTGGCATTGCTGTGCTTCTCCAAGCAGCTGCCTCAGGCAAAGGTCAAGGCGTTGGGTTTCTACCTTCTACCCTTATCCTGGGGTGTTCAGGGCCATGGGAGCCTGGGCTAGGGCCGCCCCACCTCCACTCACCCTTGTAGAGCTCTCTTATGTCCTGGGCAGATGGTGAAAGTTTCTGTCACTCAGAGCTGCGCTAGTTGGTTGAAGCGGGGCTCATGAGATTCCTGGGCTTGGGCTCGCCCTGCTGATGTGATCATGGAGGGGCTGCAGGGCCAAGCCTGTGTGCACCGCAAACACAAGCACAGGACAGACTGCCCTCGGCTTTCATGCACGGACTGTGCACAAAGGGAGACGACCTGACCTGGGCAGCGACCTTCCCAGTGACGTGGCAATGGCTAATTCTGGTCTTTTCTTTTCTTTTAAAAAAGATTTATTTATTTATTTTATGTATGTGAATACACTGTAGCTATAGAGATGGTTGTGAGCCATCATATGGTTGCTGGAAATTGAACTGAGGACCTCTGGAAGAGCTGCCAGTGCTCTTAACGGCTGAGCCATCTCTCCAGCCCTCTTTTCTTTTTTCTTTCTTTCCTTCTTTCTTTTTCTTCCATTTGTTCATTCTCTCTTTCTCTCTCCCCCCCCCCCTTTTTTGTTTTTTTTGAGACAGGGTTTCTCTGTGTAGCCCTGGCTGTCCTGAAACTCACTCTGTAGACCAGGCTGGCCTCGAACTCAGAAATCCGCCTGCCTCTGCCTCCCGAGTGCTGGGTTTACAGGTGTGCGCCACCACCGCTGGCACAATGCTTATTTCTCACCCGACCATTATTAGATGGTCCTGGTGTGGAGCTCAGTGATGAGGTGCTGGCCCGTGGTGCCAATACTTGGAAGGTGGAGGCAGGAGGATCAGGAATTCAAGGCCAGCCTCTAGGCTATTTGTATATCCTTCTAATTAAATTAATTACTCATTTTTTTTGGGGGGGGGATTTTTTGGCTTTTTCGAATCAGGGTTTCTCTGTATAGCCCTAGCTGTCCTGGAACTCACTCTGTAGACCAGGCTGGCCTTGAACTCAGAAATCTGCCTGCCTCTGCCTCCCAGAGTGCTGGGATTACAGGCGTGCGCCACCACCGCCTGGCAATAATTCATCGTTATATGTGTATGTATAGGTGTGTGTGTCTACACAAGAGAGAGAAAGAGAAAGAGAGAGGAGGGGAGAGAGAGGGGGGAGAGAGAAGAGAAAGAGAGAGGAGGGGAGAAAGAGGGGGGAGAGAGAGGAGAAAGAGAGAGGAGGAGAGAGAGAGAGAGGGAGAGAGAGGGAGAGAGAGAGAGAGAGAGAGAGAGATAGAGATAGAGAGAGAGAGAGAGAGAGAGATGTAGTGCAGCAGACTGGCCTTCAGTTTAATCTAGAGTCCTGGAGCACTGGGATTACAGGTTTGCATTACCACGCCTGGTTTGTGGTGTGCAGGGCTCTGTGACTGCTAGACAAGCACTCTGACAAAGAGCGTCATCCCAGACCCCTCAGTGGTTTTTAAATAGGTGTGTTAGAATTCAAAATCCAAATCAGGCCTGGCAGTGGTGGCGCACGCCTGTAATCCCCGCACTCTGGGAAGCAGAGGCAGGGGGATTTCTGAGTTCGAGGCCAGCCTGGTCTACAGAGTGAGTTCCAGGACAGCCAGGGCTATACAAAGAAACCCTGATTCGAAAAACCAAATAAATAAATAAATAAATAAATAAATAAATAAATAAATAAATAAATAAAATCCAAATCAGTACAGTGTCTGCCTTTCTCCTGGCCACTCACATGAGGTACTCAGTGGTCTCCGTCCTCTGTGAGGCGACTCTGTTCTCCAAGTCCATGGGACCATGACTGTCCCTCCCCTACCAATGCATAGGTAGTGACCCACACCACTCACTGCTCTCTTTCTCATTTTTGTTGTTGTGGTTTTTATTCCCCCCTCCCCCCTCCACTTAATAATATGTCTTGGAGATCATTCCATCCTGGTACAGAAACAGAGGCCTGGATGCTCTTCGAGGCTGTGTAAGATGGTGAATTTGTAGGGACACGTGTCATTTTGACTAGTCCCCCTATGAATGGACACTTAGGTTATTTCCAGTACTTGAAATTATAGACTATGGTGGAATGAATCATGGGGTGTTGTGGTGGGGGTGGAGTCTAGAACGTGGCTGCTCAGAATGGTCCAGAACTAGCATCAGGGAAAGCTACCAGAACCTCTGTGCAACGGCTGTACCCATTTCCCAGATCTGCTGGGTGGGATAGCTTTTCTCTCTTTCTCGAGGCAGGGTCTCAGGTAACTCAGACTGGCTTTCAGTGTGCTAGAGAGCTGAGGGTGCCCTTGAACTCCTGATCCTCCTCCTGCCTTTACCTCCCGAATGCTAGGCTTAGGTGTGCCCAGCAGCATGCCCAGCTTATGCAGTGCTAGGCTATGGAGTTCCAGGGCCTCATGCATGCTAGGCAAATGCTCTCCCAACCTAGAGACATTCCTGGTCCCTGGGATCCACACATTAAAACGATGGCCAGGGGGCCTGTGTGCACACTGAAGTTGAAGACGCAACTGTCTGAAAGACAAACCAAGAGCTAGGTGTGTATATGTATGATTTTGGCAGGGGAGACTGCTAGGACTCCAGAATCGCTCTGTCTCTGTCTCTCTGTCTGTCTGTCTGTCTGTCTCTCTCTCTCTCTCTCTCTCTGCTTTCTGGCTTCCACCATGTAAGCCTCTTTGTACATATACTCCTGACACTATGATCTCTGGCCTTGGGGGGGCAGCTGACAATTAGGCTGAGGTCATGCCTGCAGCGCTGGAGCCTGGGTCTTACCTGTTCTCTCTAAGATCTTTTTAGCGTTCAGAAGGGTGACCCCACACAACCTGGCGCAGTCTACAGTCAGGAGATCTTGGGGAATCAAAGCTCCCATTTCATACATGAGAAAATCATGCCCAGAGTGGATAACAGGTGGCCTTCAGCATTTAAATATTTAAAACAGTCATATCAATATTCATGACTAGTCAGCAACCTTCTCAAAGCAATTCTATGACCCTAAGGGACAGGAGGACAACTGTGGTTGCAAGGGGCAGCCAGTACCTACTCTAGGGCAATGATTTTGTGACTGGTCTAAGTTGGTTCAGGGGAAGCAGGTGATGGTCACAGTGGAGGTAGGGCCAGAAAAGATGCTGGTTTGGTTTTGGTTCAGTTCAGGCAGGGAGCAGGGATTTAGACCTGGGCTCATTCACCACATGTTTCATGTAAGGAGTCATGCGTCAGATATTTTGTATGTTGCAGGCCCATGGTCTCTGTTTCAAATGCCCACTTGGACCCTTTTAGCACAAAGACAGGCCCAGATGGTAGGTAAGCGAGAGATCATGTGCCAATAAAACTTTATTTATGGACACTGAAATTTGAATTTCATATTGTGTTCTCTTGTCACAGAACTCTTCTGAATTTTCCTCTGAGCCATCTGAAAATGCAAAAACCAGTCTTAGCTCACAAGCTGCCTAAAACGAGTAACTGGGCTGTGTTTGGCTGGTGACCAAAGTTTGGGACCCCAGAAGAAGGGGGTGTGGAGTAGACAGGCAGGGGGTGCAGTTGGGAGGTGGCAAGGCAGGATGTGGGGATCAAAACCTCGGCCTCCACTCCAGCCCCAGCCCAGTTCCTACCGACCCTGGAGATGTCTCCCTTGGAATAAGAGTTGCTCCTAACTCTGGGAAGAGCTTTTTATCCTTAAAAACAAATCGTCAGGGCTGGGGGATGGCTCTGTCAATCAAGTGCTCCCTGAGTGGTCATGAGTACAACAATGTGATCCTGGAAACCCACAAAACTCACTGGGGAGCCAGAAATAGACAGATTCATGGGGCTTAATGGCAAGATAAGGTGACAGACCTGCAAGATGGCTCTGCAGGTAAAGGTGCCTGAGGACCTGAGTTCAACCCCTGGATAGGAAGACATTTGACCTCTGGCCCCCAAACATAAACACACACACACACATGCATACACCAACACACACACACACATGCATACACTTGTATGCACTAACACACATTTGCCCCCACTATCCCCTTCACAGATACCTGCACAGTAGCACACACTCACATACACTAACACATACCTACACACGTGCATGCACAGACTAAGCTGTAGAACAGTATTGTCTAGTATTCTTTCCCAGGTGTTTGTAGGGTGGACACTGTCCCCAGCACCAGGGTTGTCACAGTGAATGGAATACACAAATTTCCTCCCTAGTCACACTAACATCAGAGGCAGGTAATGGAGGTAGGTATCATCATCATGATGAAGAGAACATGATGGGGGACAGTTTTCCATCTGTGTGAATGGCCCCTCCCAATCACACTATGTTTCTGCAGGGACCTGGGGATCCTGGGTACTGGGTGATTATGCAAAAACAGTAGTTTTTAACCTATGGGCCATGATCTCTTTGGGGTCACCTAAGACCATCAGAAAACACAGATATTTACATTACAATTCATAATATCAAAATTACAGTTATGAAGTAACAATGAAAATAATTTTATCATTGAGGGTCACCACAATGCAAGGAACTGTATTACAGGGTTGCAGCATTAGGAAGGTTAAGAACTTCACTTCTAAGGATCTGCTCAAAGGAAATGAAAATCTAGCTAGCTGTGTTGGCACATGCCTTTAATCCCAGGATTCGGGAGGCAGAGACAAAGGGCAGAGGCAGAGAGGCAAGTGGATGTCTGAGTTCAAGGCCAGCCTGGTCTACATAGTGAGTTCATAGTGAGCCACGGACCGAATAGCACAACTCTGTCTCATAACAAACAAACAATAAATAGAAATAAATAGGAAGAAAGACAAAAAATACCCTCCTTAGAAATAAAGTCACTGTCTAGAGAAAAAAAAAATACCCTCCTTGTTCTAACTCATCTGTGAATACCTGAATACTTGTAAATTATATTTTACGAGTATCTGTCCCAGCCCACAGTGGAAACAAACTAAAAGATCATCCCAGGGCAAATGGTTGACACTTTGATACAGTGGAATATAACTCAGCAGGAAAGAGTACCGAGCCCTAGAGCTTCAGAAAGACACACACATCCCTAATCGGAGTGAAAGAAACCAGATGGCAGAAAGTGAGCGCTGGGCCATGTGATTCCAATTATGTGACAGGCAGGACTAATCGACAGTGACAGATATCAGAGGATGGATGCTTGTGGGGATTTAGGCAGGGCTGGAAGGAGACCCCTGGAGAATTTCTGGGGCAGTGACCACAGTCTAATCTTGCTGGGAGGGGTGCAAACAGATCCAGAATCCCACAGTACTCTAACCACATGCTTCAGATTTGCCCCTTCTACTGCAAGTAAGCCTTACCCCAGCAATCAGCCACTGCAACCTGCAAGGCAGGCAGAGGCAGCCTGGGCAGGGGCAGCCCGGGCAGAAGCAGCTGGGGCAGAGGCAGCCCGTGCACACACAGCCCAGGCAGAGAGGCAGCCAGGGCAGAGGCAGCTGTGACAGGCTGTGCATGCTGCCGGCTTGGATCAGAAAACAGGTGATTTTCATTTTCTTCTCTCTGCCCCTCTGGGTTTTAGAAGGATTCAGAAACTGTTCACTTAAGACTCCAGAGACCAGGGAGAAAGCTTCTGATGTCACAAGGCCCATGTGTTCATGGAAAAGAACCCTCGGCTGGGCTGCTTTTCTGCATCTTTTGTTTAGTCTTTGCAGAGACAGCTTTGTCTCTGTCTCTCTGTCTCTCTGTCTCTCTCTGTCTCTCTGTCTCTGTCTCTGTCTCTCTCTCTCTCTTCTGTTTTTTGTTTGTTTTGAGACAGGGTTTTTCTGTGTAGCCCTGGCTGTCCTGGAACTTGCTCTGTAGACCAGGCTGGCTTTGAACTCAGAGATCTGCTTGCTTCTGCCTCCTGAGTGTTGGGATTAAAGGCCTGCGCCACCACTGCCCAGGTTTGGGTTCTTTTAAAGAAAGAAAGGAAGAAACTAGTGAGTGGGTGGGATCACTGGCTGCTCTTCCAGAGGACCTGAGTTTGGTTTTGGAGCCCATGCAGAGGATTCCACACCCTCCTCTGGCCTCATAGGGCATTTGCACACATGTGGCAAATGGCAAATACACACACACACACACACACACACACACACATACATTCACACATATAGATACACACATACACACATGCACACAAGTTAAAATAAAATAAGTTTTTAATGAAGGCACAAGAAGCTATGCAGGTGGTTCGTGTCTGTAGCCACAGCTCTTGAGAGCCTGAAGCAGGATTGCCATGAGTTCAAGCCAGAGTGCCCTTGAATGTCTTGGGATACAGAGAGAGACTGCCTTTAGAATTTAAAAAGGAAGACAGAAAGGAAAACAAGACCACAGTGGTTAAGAGCAGGACTTCTTCCAGAGCAGTGGTTCTCAACCTGTGGGTTGCGACCCCTTTGCCAGACCTCTATCTCCAAAAGTGTGTACATTACAATTTGTAACAGCAAAATTACAGTCATGAAGTAGCAACAGAAAGAATTCTATGATTAGGGGTCACCACAGCACGAGGAACTGGGTTAAAGGGCCACAGCATGAGGAAGGTTGAGAACCTGGCTCTACAGGATCCAAGAGCAGTTTCCAGCATTAAACACAGCAGCTCACTGCGGCCTGTAACTTCTGTTCTAGGGGATCAGACACTCTTCTCTGGACTTTACAGGCACTGCACACATTGTACACGCATGCACACACAAATAAAGTAAAAACAAAAAAACAAAAAACAGAAGGAGGAGGAGTGCTTGGTGACAGAATACTGTATTACAATATTCTGTAATACAGAATATTGGTGAATGGTCACAATTTTCATCTCACACACATACACATATACACAGAGATACACACATACATACATATACTCATACATACACGCACACATATACACACATATACACACATAAACACATACACATATACACTCATACATATGCACATATATACACACATGCATACACACATATACACACATACACACATATACAATACATATGCACACATATATACACACACATATATACACATACACACATAAACATATATACACACATACACAATACATATGCACATATATATACACACATATATATACACACATACATACATAAACATATATACACACATACACACTCATACATATACACATATATACATACATATACACATGTATACATACATATACACATACATACACACATAAACATTCACACACATACACACTCATACATATACACATATATATACATACATACATACATGTGTACACATAAACAATTACACACATAAAAACACACATATACACATACACACTCATATATATACACACATACATACATACACATACACACATATATACACACACACACACATATAGACACACATACACACACATACACACACATATAGACACACATACACACACACACACACACACAGTGAGGAAGAGGGAGGACCCTCTCACCCCTTTTGCTTGCTTGTTTTCTGCAGCTCTGGGGATCAATCCAGGGTCCTGCTAGTCAAGCCAGAGCTTCGCCCCTAAGCTGCAGCCCAGCCCTTTCCACCACTGGACAAAGCCGACTCCTTCATGAAGTCCTCCCTGATTTGTCTCTGAGACCTCTGCCAGGCTCGTCCCCAGTCCTAGAAGACAGGACACTCACTTTTCTTGGGTCCCCTACTGTCATACCGCTGCCAGGTCCCCTGGGCTGATGAGGAACTGAGAGGTGACCTCACAGCCCCTGTAGGGCAGGAAGGCACCGTGGGGACTTTCAGAAAACCCTGCCACCCTGAAAAAGGTCAGGCGCTTTGTTTTTCTCACAGGACCGTGGGGTTCTACCTGTTTGGCCCAGAACTGCACAGGAGGCCTGGAGGGCCTGCAGGGGCCTGGAGTTTCTAAGTGTGGGCTGCAGAGTGGCCCAGGGCAGGGAGCTGGCCAGTGCTGGACCCAGGCTCCAAACTGTGGGCACAGGAAGACAGAAGCCACTTTGAGAACCTTATGCCCAGAAGGAGGAATCAGAAGCGACAAAATGTCTGCCCCCAGCCCCCACCAACACCAACCACTGTGTTCATTTCCGTTTATTTGTGTGGTTTTTTGATTTTTGTTTTGGTTTTTTTCAAGACAGGGTTTCTCTGTGTAGCCCTGGCTATCCTGGAACTCACTCTGTAGACCAGGCTGGCCTCAAACTCAGAAATCTGCCTGACTCTGCCTCCCAAAGTGCTGGGAAGGATTAAAGGTGTGCACCACCACCGCCCAGCTTTGTGTGTTTGTTTTTGAGGCAATCTCACTACACAGCCTGATACACCTGCCTTTATGCCTCCCTCTACCTTCCCAGTGCTTGGATTAAGGCCATGTGCCACCACGCCCGGCTTGCTGGGATGACAGACACATGCCACCAGGTCTAGCCTTTCCTTTCTACAGCCCGCCTCCAGGTTGGAGAGATCTCACTGAAAGGCCCAGTTACTGTCCACCGCATGGAGACAGTAAGGGCACTGGGGTCCCGGGTGCCCTTTGTAGTGTGTTCCTGGCAGGGCATGAGATTGGAGAGTGGCTGGAGGAGCCTCCCTGTGTGCCTTGCTTTTACCTTGTCAATATCTGCACGAGTGTCCCCCTCCCCGCTGACCCCTGGAGGCTCACGGTCCAGTCCCTCTCCTCCAGGGAAAGGAGGGTGGGGTGGCGGGAGTTAGGTGACTTGCACATGAAACGACCCTAGCCAGACCTGCATCTACGTGGTCCTGAAGCCGGATGTTTCCTTAAGATGGGTCAATATGCCCCTCTCTGCTGGCCCTGGCTTGAGTTGCATCCAAAAGCATCTCATCCTTAGGATGTTAGACTATTACAGGCGCTAAGCAGTAAGATAGTTGAGGGCTCTGGCTATGGACTATGGACAAGGCTGACCCTGGCTGTATCTTCCAGAGGATGATGGGCAGAGGTGGGAGGCCACCATCCACTCATTCATCCGACACACATTTGTTAAACACTCCGTTGGTTGGTATCCCATTCCTGTAACAAAGTAATAGAGACAGAGAGTTTATCAGCAACAGACGTTGCTGCTGTCTAGAGAGGACTTTCCTGCCGTGTCATCCCAGGGCTCAGGAGAGCAAGAGCTGTGTGAGTTCGTGTGTGGGTTTATGTGGAGGCTTAAGGTTAGTGTTTCCTGCCTCATTTCTTTATCTGTCTGTATGTGATGGTTTGTATGTGCTTGGCCCAGGGAGTGGCACTATTAGGAGGTGTGGCCCTTGTTGGAGTAGGTGCGTCACTGTGAGTGTGGGCTTTACGACCCTACTGCTAGCTGCTTGGAAGTCAGTATTCTGTTAGCAGTTTTCAGAAGAAGATGTAGAACTCTCAGCTTCTCCTGCACCATGCCTGCCTGGATGCTGCCATGTTCCCACCTTAATGATAATGGACTGAACCTCTGAACCTGTAAGCCAGCCCCAACTAAATGTTGTTTTTATATGAGCTGCCTTGGTCATGGTGTCTGTTCACAGCAGTGAAACCCCAGCTGAGACATTATGTGTGCTTCTATCACATGTGGGTAGAAGCCAGGAGAGGTCAGAAGAGGCAATGGATCCCCTGGAGCTGGCATTGCAGGTGGGTGTGGCATTGCAGGTGGGCTGATATTGCAGGTGGGTGTGGCATTGCAGGTAGGCTGGCATTGCAGGTGGGTGTGGCATTGCAGTTGGGCTGGCATTGCTGGTGGGTGTGGCATTGCAGGTGGGCTGATATTGCAGGTGGGTGTGGCTTTGCCATTGGGCTGGCATTGCAGTTGGGCTGGCATTGCAGGTGGGTGTGGCATTGCAGATGGGTGTGTCATTGCAGGTGGGTGTGTCATTTCAGGTAGGTGTGGCATTGCAGGTGGATGTGTCATTGCAGGTGGGTGTGTCATTTCAGGTAGGTGTGGCATTGCAGGTAGGTGTGTCATTGCAGGTGGGTGTGGCCTTCCTGCCCTGGATGCTGGGATCTAAGCTCAGGTCTTCTGTAAGATCAGCAAGTGCTCTGACCCTCATAGCTGTCCCCCAGGCCCTACCACCTTATTATGTTTTGCGACAACATCTCTCCTTGCACTGGGAGCTCACTGATCCAGCCAGGTTAGCTGGTTAGCAAGCTCCAGGGGTCCCCGTGTCTCCACTCACAGAACTCTGGGGTTACAAACGTGCATGGCCACACCCGGATTTTTACATGGGCGTCAGGGATCCCATAGTCAGGGCCTCAGGCACGTCTTCCCTGAGCGTCTCTCCATCCATTTTGCTTTTATTTGTTTATTTGGTTTATTTGTATTTTGGAGACAAAGTAGCTTTGAACTCCTTATGCAGTTAAGGATGACCTTGGATGCCAGAGTCTCCTGCCTTCACTTCCTGGGTGCTGGAATTACAGGCCTGTGCTACCACAGGCCATTGAACTCTTATGACAAATCCAGTCTGTGGTCTAAGTCCCTCCCACAAGAACATCATTAGTCCCGGCATGAGCACAGAATCTTCTGGAACTGACCTCCTCTTACAGACATCGCCAACGCCCTAGGGATAAAGATTCTAGCACAAGGCCTTTGGGGGACACACACAAAGTCGACAGGTCCCTTCAGTGCAGAACAGGCCAGGTTCTGTGCTGGGGCTCCAACATAGCAGTAGCCGGAAGCCCCTGCTGCATTTACTCAGTGGAGTAAATGCCCAGGAGACATCTGCTCCATTACCATGACAATCAACGTCCCCATTTACACACCAGGAACACAGGCCCCTAGACATGAAGTCATACAGCCAGCCAGAGGCCAAGAGCTGATCTGACTTCTGATTTCATAATTTCCAAGTCAGCTGTGTCTGCCACATCAGGCTGGGGAGAGAAAACACGGCCACGTGGAAATGACCTCACATTCCTCCTGCTCCTCCTCGTAGTGAGCAAGGAGTTGGTTGAAAAGAGTCAGCTTGGATTGTGTCTGCAGAATGCTCCAGCAGTACACACCGGGACAGCTGTGTGCCCTGCAGAGGGGAGAGCTGATTCACAGGTCACAACAGTTTCCGAGCTGGCCTTCAGGATCAGATTAATGAAGGGCTTTCTGAAGGGAGGGGCCAGTGGCAGGCATTCAAAGGAAGGACACTGTGGATTTTGAAAGCGTAGTGGCTGCGTGGCTGCTTGCGTCGCTGTATATCCCCACATCCTCTGCCACACACAAACTTTCCTTCTCCTTTCTTTATTGGATGCTGGCGGCATAGAGAAGGAAGTCTGGCTAGCAATTCTTGACAGCGTTTGTAGTTGCAGCTGAAATCATTAGCCCCTGCCAGCAGCACCGGGACCTCCAGGTCCACACGCAAGAGATACACACACCCAAGGATGTAGTCAAAAACACGCTCGGCAAGAGCGGTGACTCACAAATGAAAATGCCGGGAGCTAGGGCTGGAGTCATCACTCGCAGCTTGCCTTTGGGAACTCAGCCCCCCTGTGGCTGTCCTTCTTCATTAGGTTGGGGAATTTGGAAAGCAAAGCCTTCTGCTGACGTCTGCTGGGGTTGGGGGTTGGGGTTGGGAGGAGAGCGGGTGGTCTCCACGGAGCACTGTGGCTTGTTGTTGGGGTTGTGCACAGGTTGATATCTGCTAGGATGTTCACTGGGACCACTTCTAAATGAGATCTGTTCATTCACTCTCTCATTCATTCATTCATTCATTCATTCACTCTTTGATGGATTAAAGTGTGTTGGGCTCTGTGTGGTTACTCCCTGTGTAAATAAGAAAAAACATGTTAACTAGGAGCCAAGACCAGAAAAATATGGTCTCCATAAAGATTTAGAGAGAGGGAGATCTCTCTCTCTCTCTCTCTCCCTCCCTCCCTCTCTCTCTCTCTTCCCTTCCTCCCTCCCTCCCTCCCTCCCTTCCTTCTTCCCTCCCTCTTGTCCTCCCTCTTCTCTGCTTACAGCTTAGCAACCACAGCTGGGACATTGTTTTTGTGAATAAAGCTTTATTGGAAACCTGCCATGCTCATTCATTTCCAATCGTCCTCGAGACAACAGAGCTTAGTTGTGGAGGTGAAACAGCAGATCCATGACACAAGAACTGTCTGGGGAGGGAGGAGAGGATGGGGGTCGTGGAGGGGAAACTGGGAAGGGGGATAACATTTGAAATGTAAATAAATAAATTAACAAGATAAAAAAGAGAAGAAAAAAGAATTGTCTGTTGTCTGCTGTTTATGGAAGTCAGTGACCTCCAATCCGCCATAAAAGAAATCGAACCTTTATGGGTAAGAATGCTCGCCACTAAGAGCACTGCTCTTGGAAATGGCTTCAGCGGGGTCTCTCACCAGCCACTGGTCCACACAAGACAACCTGAAAGTCAGAACCCTCTGGTCGGTCTCTGTCTCCAGAGCTTCCTGAGTATGCCAGGCTTTGGTCCATACACACAGAGGGCTATCGCCTGTGGATGGACGGAAGGTAGTTGTTCACTGATACACAGGGGAAACAGACACAAGGGGGCTGGATGGGGAAGCTGATCTGAAGACCGGGAGACATTGCTCCCAGCTCTGGGGAGTGGAAGTGCAAGCACAGCTGTCTGCTCGAGGGTGACCTGCCCTGACCCACTAAAACCAGGTAAAGCATAGTGTAAACTGGTTGGCTTGCTCTCTGCAGTGAGATCCTTTCAGACCCGTCCGTCCGTTGTAGCTCCACCCGCAGGATCCAAGGTCATCCTGGAGGTCACCAAAGGGGCTAGATGAAGAGTATATGGGAAGGCTTCAGGGCTTTAGCCTAGAGGGTCAGGCACACGGACCACCACTGGGCTTCCAGGAACTTAAAAGCCAGTCCTGTGGCTCTGTCCACCTGCCTAGCACTCTGGGAAATGTAGTCTTTTGGTGTGCTAGAAGAGAAAATGGCCTGTGGTCTGTACCTGGTGTTTCAGGCCCGGGACAGAGCCCTAAATGATGCTCACAGACAGGAACATAAGTGACAGACACACAAGAGAGAAGATACTACGGGAGAAAAAGGAAGAGACTGCGGGTGCTGCATCTTTGACATAAAAGCAGAAACACACGAAATGGTACAGCCCTAGGTCTTTCTCGCTTTTGTATTTCCCCTCATGTCTGTTTGAACACACATATATCTAAACAAATGTATGGCAGATGGGCAGAAAGAACACGCTTTAAATACACCCAAGTGGGTGTCTGAGGGGGAGTCGGGACTCTGAGGAGTGGAGACGGGAGAAGGCAAAAATAAGACGTGAAAATCAAACCAAGCCAAAGCTATACAGTCCGAGCTGCGGTGGTGGGCGGGGGCATGGCAGGGCTTCAGCAGACACCCAGCCAAAGACACGGGAGAAGCCGGGTGGCGCCCATGGCTTTAATCCGAGCACTAGGGAGGCAGAGGCAGATGGAGCTCTTGAGTTCGAGATCAGCCTGGTCTGCAGGGTGAGCTTCAGGGCAGCCAGGGCTACACAGAGAAACCCCGTCTCAAAAAAACAAATCCTGCCAGGCAGTGGTGGCACAAGCCTTTAATCCCAGCACTTGGGAGGCAGAGGCAGGCAGATTTCTGAGTTCGAGGCCATGCTGGTCTACAGACTGAGTTCTAGGACAGTCAGGGCTACACAGAGAAACCCTGTCTCAAAAAACTAAAACAAAACAAAAAAACAAAAACAAAAACAAAAAAGAAACCCAAATCCAAACAAGAGAGGCAGGGGAGAGGGCTAGCTCAGAATACAGGAAGTCCTAGGTTCAATGGGGGTGGGGGTGGGGCGGGGGTGGGGTGGTGGGGAGAGCAATAAGATGGAATCAAAGTTACATCCATCGTGGAAATTTTGAGAAATGTATAAAGAAGAAACCAATACCCATAATCCACTCTACAGATGTGACTGCTCCTTTTTTAAAACAAAACAAGTTTAGTGTGTGCGTGTGTGTGTGTGTGTGTGTGTGTGTGTTGCGTGCCCACCATAGCACACATGGAGGTCAGAGGACAAAGTGCAGGAGTCAGTTATCTCCTACCGTGTGGGACCTGGGGACAGAACGCAGATCATCAGACTTGGCAGCAAATGCCCTTCCTTGCCTGCTGGGTCCTCCCCTCCCCCCACCCCACCCTCCCACCCCCACCCCTACCCCCACCCCCGCTCTGTCTATTTTTATAGAGCCCCTCACTGTCTTTTCTGCGTGGATATATGGTGTGTACAGACCAGTCCACACATAATTTATTGATTACATACGGTTTTCATTCTCCTCCCATTTTCCCACGTCTCACAACCGTTTTTCCCATTCCACTGAGTATTCTTTGAGCAGATGGTTCAGTGGCTGAATGGTTTCCAGGCTGAGACGTACTATACTGTGTTTAACTGTTTGCAGACTTGCGGGAATTGCAGGTTCTTTCTGGGGTGGGTCAGCAGAGGTGATACCTTGGTGAATGGCTTTGGGCAGCAGTTTGCCTGGACGGACAGTTATTCCTGAAGTTTATAGATAGCCAGATTGAAAATAATTGGGTCAAAGGGCATGAATCCAAGGGTTATGCATTTATTTTTAAGGCTTTGAGGATATTTTTAAGTTGGGAGAGAAACCTTTTTACACACACACACACACACACACACAAAGAGAGAGAGAGAGGGGGAGAGAGAGGGGGGGGTTCTTAGGTTGGCCTTGAACTCACAGAGATCCCCCTGCCTCTACCTCCCAAATTCTGAGATTAAAGCATGTACTACCATACCTGGCTGAGAAACCTTCCTTGAAAGAAAAATTCTTAAATAGTAAATGTGGGGCAGGCAAAATGGCTCAGTGGGTAAAGGAGCTTGCGGCTAAACCTGACCACCTGTGCTTGATCTCTGGGTCCATGTGTGGAAGGAGAGAAGTGACTCTCCACGGCTGTCCCCTGACCTCCACACGCATGCTGCACCATCACCCTCTCCCAAATAAATGTCAACGTAGAAAACAAAAACTGTAAATATAAGAGATTATTATAAAGCGAGTTCGCATGAAGCTCGCATACACGCTCCAGTCCTAGTTCGTCTCAGAGGCTCGTCTGACTCTCAGCCCTTTCCTGGCCCAGAGGAAACCCCAGAGAAAAGGTACGGACGAGCTCTTTCTTGCCCGTTCTCATCGATGGCTTTGCCATTTGTCTTAGTCACTTAGCTCTTGCCGTGATAAAATACGGAGACCGAAGCGACTTAAAGGAGGAGTGTTTGTTCTGGCTCGCGGGTGGGTGTGTATTTCCCCACGGAGCGGAAGTCGGGCTGGCGCGAGCAGGAAGTAGCCTGTCACAGTGGGTCTGCAATCTGCTTCCAGAGATGAGCGCACGCAGGTCTCTCTCCATTTTACACAGTTCTGGATCCCGTGCCCAAGGAATGATCCCACCCGCGATCAAGTGGAGTCTTCGAAAATATGTTGACAAAAACCAAATAACCCCCCACAGTCACGCCCAGAGGCCCACCAAGTTAATTGTTAACATTGTCAACACCATCGATGTGCGTGCCCTTGACTGCTACAGTCTTACCACCTGTCCGTCTCAACTCTGTACATGAATTCACATGTCACATGTTGTTTTTTTTCTGTTTTTCTTTTTCTTTTATGCTTTATTTTGGGCCACCAGGATGGCTCATTGATTCCCTGTGACTGATTGATTGGAAAAAAAGAGAACAAACACCCACAAGCCCTCTAGTGTTAAGTATACATGTGTGCACACACACTTCATCTGGGCCCTCTCACCCCGATCAATAGCTTTTGCCATCACTTACCGTGACAGTGTCTCCCCCAGGTCTCAGAAGCGAGTTTTAAATCGACATCTGTAAACAGTCAAGCCTCACTGTCAGCATGACCGGATTCAAAGCAGCCCAGCATACTAGAGAGGTCCACATCGGACCTGTCTGTGAAGATGTTTCCACAGAGGGATGATTGGAGCTGCCCTCAGTGTGGGCGTCACTATCTTAGGGGCCAAGAAACTGGCCCAAGTACAAAGGGTTGAGAAAAGGGAGCCAGCACGAGGCAGGAAAGGAGAAAGGGGGCTCTGCCCCAGCCAGCAATCCCGTCATGGCTTCCCGATCTCCACCTGTGTGAGCAGAGCCTCCTGCGTGGTACCCCATGCCTACCCTGCTGTGAGGGACCAAATCTCTTCAGACGCAAGTAAATCCTTCCTCACCTAAATGCTTTCTGATCAGGTATTTTTGTCAAAGCAGCACAAAAGTAACTAGTACAGAAAACTGGCATCGAGGTGTAGTGCTGCTGCGGAATGTCCTGGCCAACCGCTTCCCGGGCTTTGGAACTGGTTTGGAAAAGAATGTGAAACAATTTAGAACTGTGGGCAAGAGAGATTCTGGAGTCCTGTTAGCAGTTTAATGGGCCTGCCTTTCTGTCCTGACAGCTTGACAGGAATGAGGGACGGAATAGATGGTGGTGCTCATGTGGCCTCAGAGGGAAACACACCCAGTAGGAAGCCATCTAGAGACCATCCTTATAGGTAGTCCAACAAAGAATCTGGGTATGTTCTGCTCACATCCTTAGAACCTGAGTCAGCTTTTGTTAAAATGTAACGGACCAGGGCTAGAGAGATGGCTCAGTGGTTAAGAGCACTGATTGCTCTTCTGGAGGTCCTGAGTTCAAATCCCAGCAACCACATGGTGGCTCACAACCATCCGTAATGGGATCAGATGCCCTCTTTTGGGGTGTCTGAAGACAGCTACAGTGTACTTACATATAACAAATAAATCTTAAAAAAAAAAACGTATGGTAGAGGAGAAGTCAAGACTGACAAAGCAGCCAGGGTGTGGTGTGGTTAAAGCTTACTGGCTTTTAGTCAGACTGAGGGAAAAAAGGAGAGAAGAAAGAAAGAAAGAAAGAAAGAAAGAAAGAAAGAAAGAAAGAAAGAACAGTAGCAAAGTTGAGAAAACAGGACCTGGAATTGCAGTTGTTAAAGAGTGGTGCATTTAAAGGGGGGGGGGGCTTCAAATGCTGTATGGGTGCCTCGAGGTGACACTTGGATCATCTGAAAGGCCAGGCACAGCAACACAGATTCATTTGAATGGGGAGTCCTGGAGAAGAGAGCCATGATCCAGGGAAGAAAAAGATGCTTTCCCACGTCCAGCCGCAAAAGTCACCGCAGCTCTATAAACGGGGTCAGGCTACATCTTCAGCTGACAGCAGCATCTTTGTGAAGTCTGTTGTGCACACATGCAAAATGCAAGCATTCCAGGCCCAGGGAGGTTGGCAGAAGGTTCTGGAAAGTCACCAAGGCCAAGCAGTGCATGACAGGACCAGTATTCCTGCAGGGATGTCCCCGTGGCCTTTGTATGAAGCCATGAAGATGGGAGATGTTAGAGACATGGAGGAAAACTACAGGCAGAGTAGAGCCAGCTGGAGAGAGAGAGGCTTCGTCTTCTACAGGCGGCAAAGCTGGGAAAGGCAAGCTCTTCAAGCCCAGTGATTCCCTAGTGAGCCCAAGGTGTCAGGCGTGGAGCTATAGGGCATCTGGGGTTTGTTCTCATGGGCTCCAGGCTTTGAGCCGATTTTTCCTGGGTGCGCCCCCAGCACTTCATTTTGGAATGGGGATGTTTACCCTGTGACACTGTATATTGGACATTCGTGACATGGCTTTTAATTTTTACAGGGGCTAACAGTTAAGAGTGTGTCTTGAGGAGCTGGAGAGATGGCTTAGTGGTTAAGAACACTGCTGTTCTAGAGGTCCTGAGTTCAATTCCCAACAACCACATGGTGGTGGCTCACAACCATTTGTAATGGGATCTGATGACCTCTTCTGGTGTGTCTGAAGACAGTGACAGTGTACTCATATTTATATTATATACATAATATAAATTACATAATATAAATAAATCTGAGAGAGAGGAGAGAGAGAGAGAGAGAGAGAGAGAGAGAGAGAGAGAGAGAGAGACTTGAGGCTCAGAGGTTGGGGCTGTTAAAGACCATAGGACTTTTGAAGTTGGACTGAATTTCTTTTGAATGATGAGATTCTGGCCATGACCCTGTGGGAGGATTACAGTGGAAACTTATGGTCTAAAAATTATATGCTGGGCTGATAAAATAACTCAGTGAACAAAGCACTTGCTGTGCAAATTCACTGACTTAAAGTAGGTTTACCTGAACCTACGTGGAAATAGGGAACTGACTCCTTGTTCTTTGGCTCCCACATGTATACCATGGCAAGCTTGTGCTCACACTCATCACACACACAGGTGTGCACACACGCACGCTGATAGTAAGGATGATAACAAAAGTGATGTGTGTTGAGTATTGAGTTTTCAGGGAATGGACTTGGGAAGGTTGCTCTTCACTGTCAATCTGACTGTGTCACAAATGAATGTCAGTGAGGTAAGCCTTCGGATGTGCCGTTAAGGATGTTTCCAGAGTGGGTCACTTGACAAAAGAATTCTCATGCTCAAGATATGCTGCAGCATCCCACGAGATGCGGCCCTGGACCAGAGAAAACGAGAAAGCCAGCTGAGCCCAGCCTCTGCTCTCTCTGCCTCCTTCCTAATCTGCCCAGGTGTGAGCAAGCGGCCTCGTGCTCTGCCACCCGTTCACCTCGGTGCCACCATGATGAATTGTGGCCTTAGAACTGTGAGCCAAAACTAAAACTGTCCCTCCCTACGCTGCTTCTGGTCAGGCATTTGGTCACAGCAATGCGGAAAGTTAATTTTTGTTTTGTTTTTTTGAGAGAGACAGGGTTTCTCTGTATACCTCTGACTGTACTGGAACTCTCTCTGGAGACTAGGCTAGCCTCAAATTCACAGAGATCTACTTGCCTCTCCTCCTGAGTGCTAGGGCTAAAGGCTCGTGCCACCACTGCCAGGCAAGGAAAGCTGACTATTACAACATCTAAGATGTCCAAAGCTAAATCCCCCAGCATCTTCTCCACCTAAGCTGCCCTAGCTGAGGTAAACTTCTCTATTCCCACCTTAATCCTCCTTAGAGTCGTAGTGACTCCTTCACCCCAGGTCCTCAGCCAATCCTGTCCATCCTTGGAGCACTCCGAGGATCGAACATCCTATTCTGTCCCCTCTTCGGTCACTCTGGTCCACACTGCGTCTTGCCTGGACTATCGCAGTGCCCTTCTCCCAGGTCATCCTCTCCTGTCTCAGCCTCCATTAGTCTATACCCATAGGGAGGGGGGGACACACCCTGTGAACTTTTGTCACATCTAACTCTCTGCTGTTGAGACCTTCTGTGGATTCCACCTCTCTCAGAGGAGAAGTCGATGCCTCGTTCCCTCAGTTGTAAATGCGTGTCTGCAAGTACAGTGTCTACTTGGGCATGTATGGAGGCCAAAGATGGATAGAACTATGTCTTTATTGTTCTCCACTTTACCTTTTGGGAAGGGGTCTTTCATTGAATCTGGAGCTGAGATTTCAACTGGTTGGCCTGGCCAGTCAGTCCCTGAGATCTGCCTGTCTTTACTTCCCAACATTGGGTTGCAGGTATGCACTGCCGAGTCTGGCTTTTACACGGGTGCTGGGGATATGAACTCAGGTCCTCGTATTTACTCAGCAAGCACTTCACCAACCGAGACATCTTCCCAATCCCAGGTGTCCAGATCTTTAAGATCATGCAATGCTCACACCTGGTCCCCTCTCTTTACACAGCTCCTCCTACCGTGATCCTTCCTTCAGTTCCCTGAACACAAGGACCAGCCTCCAGGCTCCATCCCTGCTGCTCCTGCAGCTGGGCCACAGGCAGCATCTGCTCCAGCTTCCCTGGCCTTTTCAGAGGTAAGGATGTAGGTGCTAGCTGGCACCTCACTTCTGATGTTCATTGTTCTTAATGCCAAATAATCAGGGTGAGGTTTCTCTCAAGCTAGAATCCAAAGTTGGTACTTCATTCATTCATTCATTCATTCACTCATTCATTCAATCAATCATCCATCATCCATCATCCATCCATTCATTCAATCATCCATTCATCCCTCCATCCATCCTTCCATTTCTCCATCCATCCATCCATTCATTTACTCAGTCATTCAGTCATTCAGCCATTCAATCAATCATCTATCCATCCATCCATCCATCCATCCACCCACCCATCCACCCATCTGGCTAATATTCACTTGCTGGTAATGTTTGTATACAGAGGTCACAGCTTCCACAAGTCCCTGGCAGCATCTAGGAGGTGAGAGGTGGCATGGTATGGATTTGGGTTCAGACATTGGCATGGCTGAGTTCTGGGCCTGGAGGGAGACACATGAGAGGCTTCTGGTTTCTTTCTTTGGGGACCATATCATCTTTTCTAGAATTTTCTTTTCTTGCCGGTTGGTTTGAGGTATTTTGTTGGCCATCTTGATACCCATGGCTACCGGAGGCTTGGGTCCTCACATCTGAGTCACCTATGTCTGTCTTAGGATGCTCATAGCAAGGCTGAAACATAAACTTCTGCTTAGTTTTATTTATTTATTTATCTTTTAGACAGGGTCTCACATTGCTTTGCACTTGTTAGGTAGTAGGGACAATGCCTGAGCTTCCTATCTCCCTTTACCAAGCACAGGCCCATACCAGCATGTCATATATATATATATATATATACTTTTTTTTTTGAGACAGTCTTACTGTATACCCAGGGTCTTGGACTCAGGGCAATTCCCTTGCTTCAGCATCCTGAACACTGGGATTAAAGGCATGTGCCATCATACCCAGAAGCAGCTTCTATTTGAAAAGAAAAAGTTATTATTTGTGACTTTGCAAGCTTGCATCCCAACTGACCCAGTGACCCAGTTCAAGTTTCTTCAGAGCCTTTTTTCTCACCTGTGTAACAGGGTGACAATAACCACAGGGCAGGGAGGCAAATCTGATGCATTCTTAGTAATGCCTGTTGCATAACCAAGAACAGAAACATTGGTGTTGGGGGCTGGGGTCCCAGCGTGAAGAAGGGGCTGGGGACAATCTTACCACAGCCAAAAAAGGAGGGGGGAAAAAGCTAATTATGTCCTTAAGGAACTCCATTTTCTTTTCAACAAAGGCTCCAGGAACAGGGTTTGCCTTTGGAAATTTGGGAGGCAGCTGCTACAGAGTAAGTGGCATTTGGAGAGGGTGTGGCTGTTTGTGTGGAGAAAATTGTTGGCCCTTGTCAAAGTTGCCACGGGGCATTGCTGGGAATCTGGGTTTGGACTTGGAAGTTCTAATTTTCAAGCTTTAGATACAGGAATCAAACTGGGGGAGGGGAGGGGGGAGGAGCCAGACTTGCAAACGTGTGCCCCTACATCTGCGGAAGCCATCGGCTGGCCCATTGCAGAATCCAAGCTGTACACAGGTCAGCCAGCTGCTGGGGAAAGTGGTGTGCTGGGGAATCACATGCCTGTGGGACGGCTGCATTCTCTAAGAGAAGGAGAGAGGTAGGCTCTGTAGACAGAGAGCCTGCTTAGCACGCTCAGAGCCTTAGGTTCTAGCCCCAGCACTGCATGAATGAGGTGTGGTCATGCCTATACTCCTAGCACCTAGGAAGTGGAGGCAGAAGGATCAGAAGTTTAAGGGTCATCCTTAGGTACATAGTGAGTTTGAGGCTAGCCTAGGGTATATGAGACCTTGTTTTGGAAACAAAAAGAGGGGGAGGGTGGAGAGGATGACGGACTGTGAGTGGCCATATGGTTCAAACTGGTGTGTTATTAATAACTGTGCTGATACAGCAGACCTGGCCTGGGGTTGACTCCTGCAAAGCCTAGACCAAGCTCATCCAGGGACAGAGGAATCGGCTTCTCTAAGGGAGCATTGATTGGGGGAGGGAACAGTCGGCAACTCAAGTGCTATACCTAGAGGCCAAGGCTACTGCACTGGATTAGCTTAAGTCATGAAGGCATTTAATTTTTTTGTTTTTGTTTTTGATAATATGAGAGCTCCAGAGACTCCACTTCTGTAGTTCGTTAACTCAGGAAGTCAGTTTAAGGGTCATCCTGAGGTACATAGTGAGTTTGAGGCTAGCCTGGGGTATGTGAGACTTATATAAGGGGGTAAGAGGTACTTTCCCATCTGTCATTTTGCATCTGACCACTGCACATTCAGCAGTGACCTTCCTCATGGTCTCCAGAGGGCTGCCAGGCCTCCAGGTATCATGGCCTCACCCAACTAGAATAGTTCAGAGTCAAGGGAGGACCAGGCAGCACACTTTGATATACTAAGCATTTTAATCTATGCAATAATTCTGTGATGTAAGAATCTCCTATTGACCCAAAATGGAACCTTGAAGCTCATTAAGACATTTGCACAAAGTCATACACTTGGGGAGTGGTAATGCTAGGGTTTGAACCCAGGTAGCTGCTGGTCTCTAGAGCAAGCATCTCCAATGGCTAGAAAGGAAGGCGGGTATGATTGGATGTGCTAAGCACCTCCTCCCCCTTCCCCGACCCGTGTTTGCACTAGCAGGATTTGACAGATCACGGAGCCCAGACTTAATCTGGTATCTATGGTTGTTGTGTGACACACCTTTTCCTGGTGAGATGCGACTTGTCTACTCACTCCAGCTGGAAAAAACAAAATCACAGATACCACTAAAGGTCAGCTCAGTGAACCAATGGGCTTCATTGGCCTTTTACAGGAATATGGGGGAGGAGTTACTTACAGGAGCAGAAATGACTCAAAGACAGCTGCATCATCAAAGCCCATCCCAACCTGAATGACAGCTCACAAAAGCTGGGAACCTGGAGCACACTGAGGAGAAACTCAGCAGCTTGGAGGGTGTCCTTTCCTGGTGTCATCTCTTCTGGGCTGCTCGTCTGGTCTCAAGACTGTAGCTTTTCTCCTCTGAGGGCTTTCTTTGAAGCTCGGCTTCTGTTACTCTCTGAGGGATTCCCAGCTTTTACTGCTTACTGTGGCAGGGAGAGTCCAGTGAATCAGGTCAGTTTCAGGGACTTCCTGAAGCTACGTTGAAGTGCTTCTTTGCAGGATAGAATGTTTCAATTTCAAGGAGACTGTTACAATGATGCTCCTTCCCTCAGAGATGTAAAGAGCTTTGGACAGACCCTGTGTTCATCAATAGCCGGCTTCTTCGGAGCAGTTTCTACCGAGACAGTGGGAGTATCCTAGCTAGGATCTGGGACAGAATCAAGCTTTAGTCAGAAGCAGCGAAGCTGAGCCTGTGTGTTCAGCACCCTCCTGAGGGCTGCAGCTATCTGTCCGGTTTCCAGGTCAGGGAAGACTCTCTTCTCTTCAGCAAACTGTTCCGTGATGAATGGGAAAGAGCCCCAACTTATTCTGCACATGGTCAGGCTTAGAAAATGACCAGCCCTAACTCAGAAACCAGTGGTTTCCTCCTCACCCATTTGGGATGGGGCAAAAGGATCAGCCCTGGCTTTGTTTTCTTCCTTAAAATTTATCATCACTATCACCATCATCACCATCATCACCATCACCAACATCCCCAATAAGATGTGTGTGTGTGTGTGTGTGTGTGAGAGAGAGAGAGAGAGAGAGAGAGAGAGAGAGAGAACATGTGCTTGTGGAGACCAGGTCAGTATTTGGTTCCTTTCCTTCTACCTTTATGTGGGTTTGGGGGATCAAACTCGGGTAGCTAGGCTTGGTGGCAAGAGCCTCTTGAGCTGTCTCCTTAGCTCTTGTTATTTTTGTTGTTTTGTTTTGTTTTTCAGGATGTTTAGTGGTTTGGATACCTTTTGGAGCTAGATTTTTCTATCCTAAGAAAGAATATCTGACGTTAAATCTTTGCCTTATTTTTATTTTTTATTTATTTTTTTATTTTTTGAGACAGGGTTTCTCTGTACAGCCCTTTTATAAACTGCCTCGGTCGTAGTATTTTTTGTTTTGTTTTGTTTTGTTTTTTTGTTTTCTGAGACAGGGTTTCTCTGTGTAGCCCTGGCTGTCCTGGAACTCACTCTGTAGACCAGGCTGGCCTCAAACTCAGAAATCTGTCTGCCTCTGTCTCTCCGTGCTGGGATTAAAGGCGAAGGCGTTCGCCACCATCACCTGGCTTTTTTGTTTTGTTTTGTTTTGACTTGAGCCAAACTGAATGTTCTTTCAGACAGCTGTGGGAGAGGGTCTGCAGACACTTGTAGTACTTGGTGAGGGAATAAGCTGCCTGCTCTCAGCACCTGCTGTCAGCATCTCCTCTGGCACAGGCAACGCGTGTGTGACAGGCACACAGTGGTACTTCCCAGACCTGGTGAGGTGCATGGCAACAGTCTAAAATTGTCCCCGACAAAGAATTTCCCTGTCAGAGTATCACCTCCCTTCTCTCTAAGCTGGGAGCTCTTTCACGCTCCTCCCCTCAGTTCTACCTTTAAGAATGCTCCCAGCCACAGCCTGCAACAGGTCCTGCCTCTTTATGAATCCTGGAGGGGAGGGTACAAGAGGTCACAGCTGAACCAGGCAGAAGTTGGCCTCTCCAGCTGACTGACAAGACTCAAGTGACATGTGACAAACTTTTCCAGGGGAGATGAAACAGACTCATGTAATCACCGCAGCCAGGGAGCCCAATGTATGGATAACACCAAGTCTAACATGATAAACCAATGTATTTTATTGATGTTACTTACAGGAATATGGGGGAGGGTTTACTCACAGGAGCATAAATGACTCAAAGATAACGACATCGTCAGGTGTCCACCCCGGTGTGGGTGACAGCTCACGAAGCTAGGAACCTAGAGCATGCTTGCACAGCTGCAGGCAGCTCGACAGGCAGGAGACTGTCCTTTCCAGGTGCCTCAGCTGGGCTAACCCTCTTCCAGCAGCTGGGCTGGCTTCTAATTCTTCTGGGTGATCGGTCTGGTCTCAGAGTTTTCTTTGTAGCTCAACTTCCTTCGGTCGGCAGGGACTCTTAGCCTTTATTGCTTACTCCAGGCAGGGCGGGGCCTAGTGCGACCGCTCAGCTTCGGGGAGTTCTTGAAGCTACTTTTTGGTTGTTTACCTCCCCGCTTAAGGAGCGTCCCTGCGGGATGGAACTTTTCGATCTCGGGATCTCGGAGGAACTGTTACACAACACTTAGCTACCTTTGGCTTAGCAAGCCGCTCTCAGCCAGTAGGAGTTAATCTGAGCGTCCCACCAGGCAGGGTACAGAGGGCGGCCCCCACTGATCCCGCCAGCCATGGACAAAGAAGTTGTCGCCATCAGGAGGTTTTGGACAGGCCTACAGGCCCTCAGCTGTGTATTCCTCGCTTGCCTCTGGGAAGCAGAAAGCGCCATGATTGTTGATTTGTGACCCTCTCCTTGCTCTGGACATCTGGCCGCTGCCAAGCCCCAGTAGATGCATACCGGGCTCTCGCTACCACTGAATGAAAGGGCAGGAACTTACTATTACTTCCATTCACCCTCCTGTCCCTGTAGCTCACTCCTGTCAATCTTCTTCAGGCTCGGCAGTTCCTCCAGGGCCAGGTGCTTAGTAGGTGCTTGTTGCATGCACCTTAGGGTCCCTTAGACTTGATAACAGAACCCCACGTGTTGGGGGGGGGGACATGAAACAGGCCTCTCCTAAGTCAATGAGCCTTGGTCTTGCTCAGGGACTACTGGGGGAGTGGCCACGTGACCCTGCTCTGACCTGCTGGGTCTTAACTTTTATCCTTTCAATAAGAGAGGCACAGAAGAGACAGGGTCCCCCTTGTCCTCTTTCTGCCACAGGACAGTTGTATGAGAGGAGGCAATGTATCTTCTCAGCAGCCATCTTGTGACTAAGAAGGCCCAGCCTCATGACAGAGACAGCAAGGTCAGAGGTGCTCTGATGACGTTACTGCATTTTAAGTCAGCCTTAGGAACCAAGCTCCAGGCCTCTTCCGTGAAAATGATGTCCTGAGTTTTTAAGCTCTTGCTGGTCTGTGTTTCCTTCTCTTTATGTCAAATCCATCCTAATAGACACAGACACCTTGATCATCAGCCTGTGAGTTCAGTGAGTAAAGGTTGGTACTTACTGGGTACTTATTGCATGCTCAAAGTCTTACAACACTCGGTTGAAGAAAGTACTACTACTCAAAGGGGAAAAGCCTGCATGGAACTAGATGTGGTGATGCACAACTGTAACCCTAGCACTCTGGGGACTGGGGCAGGAAGATCAGGAGTTCAGGGCTATCCTGGGCTACATAAATACAACAGCAACAAAAAGCCCCACAAGAAATTCAGACCTGTTGTGCTAGGCAGTGTCACTGTCCCAGGTGGGAGACACAGAGATGTTTTCCAGAAGACTGAGGGGGTGGGAGATGATGTGAGGGGGCCCATCCACAGATGTGGAAGTGCTCAGTCATTCTTTCTGATAGTGTGTGTCAGTTCTTGATTGGAGGGTGGAACCCGGGTGTAAATATGAGGTTAACCTCCGGCCTGAGAAGGAGACTGAGACTCACTGAGTACTACCTACACCAGCTAGCTGTGGTGTGTGTGTGTGTGTGTGTGTGTGTGTGAGGTTCTCTGGATACATTAGGAGGCAGTGATGGCTCACAATTGTGAAAAGGGTGCTGCTGCTCCTGGAACCCCCGGGGTACCGTGTGCTGCTATGCCCTACAGTGGAGAACCAACCTGACCCCAGACGTCACTAATTCTGGGTTTGCTCCCTCAGACTCTCATCTTACAGATTCAAAAACAATGGAGCTTCAGAAAGGTGAAGTGTCTTGGCCAAGGTCACCCAGTTAGCTGGATTTGGCTGGCACATGACTGCCACCAGCTAGTGAGTTATGATTTCAAGACAGGGTGCACTGAAGCCCGAAGAGGCTAACGGCTTTTCAGAGACACTCAGTCCATGACCGACACCTGGTGGGCTCACTCACCACTTTACATCCACAGACCCAGGATTCCTTGCTCATGCCAAAGGCCACAGCAAATGTCACAGTGCCCAAGCCACCAAAGGAACAGTGTCATGGGTAGCAGCAGGTACCACAGTCTTTCCTATCCTTGCACAAAAGACAGTTTTACTCCAAGGCCCCAGAGAACTATTCTAGGCATCTCGAAGGGAAGGAAATAGGTGATAATGCTCCTGTCCCAGAGATGATGACATCCAGAGAGGCTATTTTATGAAACAGGGACTGACTCCATAGGAGACAATAGATCTGCGGTGGGGCAGGTAGGGATTGAACATGCAGTTTAGAAACCACATCAAGAGGGCAGGTGACAAAGGCAGGAATAATTAAGAACAGAGATAAGGCTTCCTAGGGAGTTAAAATCACTTTCCAGGGACTATGGCCCAGCTTTATGCTGGTCCCTAAAAGTTAGGTGTTATTGTTCTTCCCATTGTACTGTGAGGCAAACCAAGGAGCATTAGGTGGGGTGGGGATGCCAACCAAGGTCACCAATGAGGGGCTGAACCCCGGAAGCTGACTCGGGGTCCCAGTGCCTCTTGAGGGTCCACACTCTCCTGTAAAAGGGAGGGGGTGAGCACATTAGCTGCATGTTTGCAGATCAAGGTCACACAGAGCAGCCTGCCGGCTGGTAGCATTATTTCCATTTTGGCCTTATCTCGGGTGGGTACCAGGGTTGCTTCCTGCAGCAGTGGGTTGTCCGAGTGGGCACCTTTGTTTAGGAATGGGGAGCGCTGGGACAGTAGGCTCCAACAGAAAGAGAAACAGAAGTAAGGAAAAAGAATCATCCAGAGTTCTTCCAAGGTCGCCGCAAGCCCAGAGCTTGAGCCGCCGTGTCGGTGGGGGCGTCTGGCGATGCGCGTGGTGGTCGCTGATCCGGCTCCAACAGATTACCCACGGGGCACTCCCTACGCGTGGATGGCGCGAGCTGCTCTTGCAGAACTGCTGAATGGGTCTTGGCCTACAGACTCAGCAGAGCCACGACCTGAGGGGAGTCCGGGGTGACTCGTCTTTAGCCCCGAACTCTGAGTGTGCGGCGAGCACACGAACTGTCTCTTGGCCGACGCTCCCTGGCAGCTGGGAGGAGGCTCCGCCCAATTCCCGCCCAGTCCCACCAGCCTCCGCCCCAGCTCTGTCCATTCTCCATTAGTCCCCGCCCAGTTTCCTCATGAGGTCCCGCCCCCATCCCTTCCATTTTCTACAAGGCCCCCCCTCCCACTAGCAGATTGACCCCTCCTCCTTATTCGCCCAACTCCCCGCCCTCTCCACTAAGACCCTGCCCCTCTTCTCCACGGCCCCGCCCAGGTCCCACCTCCGCTCCGCCCGCCCCGGGCCCGCTGAGCGGCGCCTGTCCGGGATGCCGAGCCCGGACGCCTGAGCGCGACCTCGGCGCGGGAAGTTCGGGCGCCGCGCGGCGATGGAGGCACCCGGCAGCGGTAGTGGCGACGGCGGCGGAGACCCAGGCGGGGACAGTGCGCATCCCGATGCTCGCGGCCCCGTCTCCGGGCCGTGCGCGGCCGCCCGCGACTCGGAGCGCCAGCTGCGCCTCCGTCTGTGCGTACTCAACGAGATCCTGGGCACCGAGCGCGACTACGTGGGCACCTTGCGTTTCCTGCAGTCGGTGAGCTCCCGCCACCTGTGGCCGGCCGGCCCGCGTTGCGCTTTTGTCTGTGGTTCCCCGCCTTGTGCATAGTTTGAAAATGGTTACATCCGCGCGGCCGCTGCCCGGGGGCCGCCCCGTTGGGGGCCGGTGTAGGGAGAAGCCCGGACAGGGGCTCCTTAGCTGCACCGGGGACCTTGGGCTCCGTAGCCTTGCCCCAGCTCGAATTGCACAGCCACAGGCTTAGAATGCAAAACAGCGTCCGAGTGCGTCCCTGTACCACGCACCTTACACTGGTATCAGCAGGCTGTGCCGTTAGCGGGCTCATCAGAACGGCGGTTACATTTTTTGATCCTTAAGTCCAGGGAAGAGTCCGTCCCAGAGAGCTTGAGTCCCTTGCTCTGGATTGTACTGTAGGCAGCGTAGGGTTGGATGCTGGGCGGTGACCCAGGGCAGCCCCGCGGGGGCTTTAAACTCCGGTGCGTAGTTGCCCTGCTGTCTCCAGTGAGAATGAGGAAGGGGCCACTTCCCTACCCTCCTAGGAAGTGAGAAAACTGGAGAGGGCGGGAAGGGCTGGTCTCGGAGACCTGAGGGCTTTAATCTCCGTGCCTCCTGCTGGGGCCGCTTTAACTCCCTTCTTGGGTTGGAGGAAGTCTTAGCCCTGCTTCAGGAAGGCGTGTGTGTGTGTGTGTGTGTGTGTGTGTGTGTTTCAGAGCCCCCCGCCCCCCCCCCCCGCCCCCCGTCCCCGAATCACACTAGCGTTCTCTCCATCTGGGAGAAGGAAACAGTCAGTGGCTTAAGGATGCAGGGGAGTCTGTATGAGGTCGGGGGTGGGGGTTCCCACTCAGGGCGGAGGGAGTACGAAGGGGGGGGGGACGCTGTGTAGAGGCATTGAAAGCCGTTTGGCCCAAGGATCTTTCTGGAAAGGCCTGTGAGAATAAGACAGGGTTGGCTTTCTTTCCCATCTCTTCCTCTCTCACAGTTGAGAAGGGAAGGGGGAGAGAAAGAGAGAGAGAGAGAGAGAGAGAGAGAGAGAGAGAGAGAGAGAGAGAGAGAGAGAATGAATATTGGTATCGGCCAGGGCTTGAAGCTGGCAGTTTCTAAGTGAAGGAGGCAGCCACTCTGGCATTGCTGAGCAGTGACAGATTCTAGGGAACTCCTCACTTCCCCCTCGCAGTGGCTGAGCTCCTCAGCCTTAAGAAGAAACAGGAAATGTAAACCAGTTTTTATATTAATTGGGGGAAAAAAACAATACCTCCCCACCTCATGTGAGCCCCTGGCTGTTGTGCTAGCTTAACTTGCGGGTTTTAAATTTTCCCCACGGAGAGTCCGGGGATGCTAGGATAATGGAAATTGATTGGAGTCCACATTCTTAGAGTTAAAGAAACAGGGGAAATAAAAGTTTTCTCTGTCTTTCAAGTCATCCCCAGGACACCTGTCGTTTGTGGGCAGCCATTGTTGTGAATGGGGCATCCTGAGATGAGCCAGACACTGAGGTGTCTTGGGACACTCCTGCTTCCTATGCTGGCCTCAGTTTCCCCACCTGTACAAGAGCAGGGAACCCCAGGTTGCTTTTCTGCGCTGACCTTATTTGTGTCCCCAAGCCTGAGCCAGAAGGAGAGGACTGATTGTGTAACTTGAGTAGTGCGCCTTGCCCTGTGAGCCCAGGAGGCCACCTCTGGCCTCTGGGGAATGGCCCTCAGGCAACCCGAGGCCACTTAGTCCTGGAAGCTTGGCGGAGAGCCGCTCGCTCATCTGACTGCTGGGCTTTCCTGCAGGCAGCAGGGTGCAGAGGGGCTGGCAGCTCTCCTGGGATTCTCCCCACCCCAACTTGTCAGCTTTTGTACACCCTGGCTTGAGGGGGTTCCCTGGTCTCCTGGCTCTCTGGGAGGAGCTACTGTAGCTTACAGTGGCAAAATGAGGTCTTTAAAAAGTCCAGAGAGCCTGGCAGTGGTGGTGCACACCTTTAATCCCAGCACTTGGGAGGCAGAGGCAGGTGGATTTCTGAGTTTGAGGCCAGCCTGGTCTACAGAGTGAGTTCCAGGACAGCCAGAGCTACACAGAGAAACCCTGTCTTGGGAAAAAAAAAGTCCAGAGCTTGAGCTGGTGAGATGTCTCAGAGTGTTCAAGGCACTTGGCACCTGACTGTGGCATACATACCCCACCGCAAATAAATAAATAATACATGAATAAGCAAACAGGTAAATAATATAGTACAAGGTCCAGAGCTCCAAATTCAGAGTTAGACTGTGTGGTGTGAGGCCTATAGCTCGCTCTGTGATTTAAGGCAAGCTGGCTTGACATCTTTGGGCCCTTATTCCCTTGTAAAGTGGGAGAGGAGACTAGATTTTGTTCTGTGGGTTTTATAGGGTTGTGTAACTTATCTAGAGAACTCTGAGCAGTGCTTGCAGGCAGCTGGCTATGCAAATATCAACTGGAGTTATGCGTTATGTGATGTGATAATTACCAGGTGAATAGGGTAGTAGGTTGAGCTTCCACAGAGGAAGCAGAGGGGCTGCCCTGAGGAAGTGAGGTCTGAGTCTTCACTAAGAGAAAGCCTGGGGACTTCCATTGACTTTCCTGTTGACCTCCAAATTCCAGCTGCAGAAACCAAAGAGTCTGTTCTGTTCCCCTCCTGGGGTTTTGGGGCTCCTTCAATGTGTCCACACTGGAAGGCGAAAAGGCGGGATGTTTTGTGGCAATGTTGGCACAGTCTTAGGTCATTGTAGAGATTATTGACCGTGCAGGGGATGGTGTAGTGTGTGTGTGTGTGTGTGTGGCAGGGTGTTGATCGGGAACCTTGGGTCTCAACTTTGAGATCCTGGGCTGTCTTGGGCAGTGCCAGTGGGGACAATAACACGGCAGGTGCCATTATGTAAGAGTCAACCTTTGTCATTTACTGTCCAGTCACTTAACCTCTCCTCAAGAAGGGTACTATTGATATCCCACTGACAGATGAAGAAACTGAGGCAGCAGGTTGGAGTGAGCTCCCCGTAACTCATGTCCTCTTTGCTTTGGGTTTATAGGTGGTGGATGTGAGGCCAGGCTTTCTCCCATAGACCAACTTGTCCCCATGCCTCAGTTTCCACAGCTGTATTGTGGGTGCAGCGTAGCATCTCTTTGACACAGGTATCATGGAACTTGAATGAGCCTGAAGTTAATGCCTACTACCTGACACACAGGGCAAGGATTGGTAGACAGGATGTCCCTTAGAGCTAGATTGACTGAGCCTTTCACCCCCTGTTCCTTGGTTGGGTTGGTTAGAATCCTGGCAAGAAAGCAGATACTGCATGGTGGGCAGAGAGCCCTGGGGTGGGGTAGGGTAGGTTGGGGTAGGGTAGGGTGGGGTGGGGCCCGTCAGCCTTGCCCTGAAGACTCCTCTTGGCTGAGGACAGAGACCTGGTCATTTCCAGGCATCCGGTGGGTCTTCTCAGAACCACCCCAGCTGGGGTCCTTAAAGGGATTGTGGGCACAAAGCTCCCAGAATGCATCTCGTGGTTCTGCTTTTGGGGGGAGGAGACTATAAAGATTTTTTCTCTGGCGCCTGCTCACCAAAACAAGAAACTGTGGTTTGCAGAGTCACTCCTTGTTTTGTTTTGTTTTTGCTTTTTTTTTTTTTTTTTTTTTTTTTAAGGCTCCTGTGTTCCTAGCCCTACCCTAGGGAGAGGGGCTTGGGCTGGGCATACAGGGCACACTTGGGGCTCTGCAGTCCTCCAGTCAGAAAGTCAGAATGAGTACCTAGCGGCTTTAGGCTTTATTTTCCTGTGTTTTTTGTTGTTTGGAAAAGCAGGGCTGGAGAAGTGTGGGCACAGCAGCTCTGCCTTGGAATGTAAACAGTAATCACCGGGGCGGGGAGGCAGCTCACTGGACAAAGCACTTGTCTTGCAAGTATGAGGACCAGAGTTCAGATCTCTGCCACCTAAAAGCTAGGGAGGTGTGGCTGTCGTCTGTCTGTTTTTTAATCTCTGCACTTGGTATGTGGAGATGGGACCCCTAGGGCAATGTGACCAGCCAGGGGGAAAGCTGGGGGTTCAGTCAGAGACCCTGCCTCAGTGTAGAAGGGGGAGGAGAGACCACGGGGGACAGCTGGCATCAACTTTGGCTCTCCTGATTCATGTGCACATATGTGTGTGCACATATACACATGTATACCTACACATGTGAACATGTGCATGCACAGCACAGAGAGCTTGGACCAGAAGCCAATGAAAACCTTCAAAAATTCATTACATCATTTGTGTGTGTGTGTGTGTATACATATATGCTTCCTGCGAGTGCATGAGGTCAGGGAACTGTACCGTGTGAATCCCAGGGATCAGACTCATGGAAGTTTATCCTTGCCCACTGAACCACCTTGCCATTTCCTCAGTTTCAATTTATTTGTTTTTGAGAGTAGATCTCTCCTGTAGCCCGAGCTGACTGTGCAGCCTAGGATGACGTTGTGTTACGTGACAACCAAACTTTTCCTGGGAAGAGGAATCTTCTCACTCAAATTAGGGATCCCACAACAGACCAAAGTACAGATACCACCACAGCCCAGCTAGGTGAACTAGTGGGCTTTACTGGGGTCCCTTATATGGGCTAGGGGTTGGCTACTCATGGGAGCAGAAATGACTCAGTGACAGCTGTGTTATCAAAGCCCACCCAGCACAGGTGACAGCTCACAAAGCTAGGATCCTGGAGCACACACCACAACCTGCAGGCAGCTCACCAGGCTGGAGAGTGTCCCTTCCAGGTAGCTCATCGGGCATGAAGGGATCTGGTGAGGCTGCTCAGCTTCAGGGAGCTCTGTGAAGCTCCCTGCAGGATGGAGAGTTTTAATCTTGGAGGAGACTGTTACACAACACCCTACCACTTCCTCCTGCTCTTACATACTTCCTGCCCCCTCCTCCCCGGTGATCCCTAAGCCTTGGAAGGAGTGACTATAGATGTCCACCTATGACTAAGAAATAGGCCACCGTGCAACAGTGACAGTCACTCATTCTCAGAAGCTTCACCTGTGGTTATGAATTGAGGCTGACAAATGATTTATGGGCGTAAACACATAACGTTTGATGGGCATGACACATCCGTCTAGTGACTTAGCACCTCCCCAGCTGCAGGGTTTCGTCCTGGCTTACCGGACCAGATGTAAACTCTTTCTGGTGGCGTAGGCTTTAAATCCAACTGGTGAGCCACTGAACCACTACTGCACAAGCCGGCTCAGCTTACCTCGCATGTCAGGATTTCAGCATGTAAGGTCCATAACCTGGCAGGAATATTGGTGACAGTTTTCCACCAGCACCCTGCAGGCCATCTCTGGTATCATAAAGGTCAGGCTGGCAGTTTCCAGTTCAGCCTAGTTTCTCCATGCCCCACAGCCACAGCATGTATGCACACATGCATGCACAAGTAGTGTCTTCAGCAATAGGGTCTTACCGTGTAATTGGCATATGACCAGCGACAGTGGCAATAGCCTTCACGGTTTGTGGAGCCTCTGGGGCTTCCCTGGCCAACAATTCACAGGGAGGTAGCACCCTCCCAACCCCCCACTAGGTTTGCACTCAGCAGCCTTTTGGCCTTTCAATTCACCCAGCTCCAGGAGGGTTGCAGGGTAGGCGGAAGTGCCATTGGCTTTCCAAATCTGCAAAGCACTCAGCATTATGTCATCTCTATGACAAGAACCTCTTGCAGGTAATGGATGGGGACAAGGTGACATCCCAAGCCACTGTCGCATAACAAATCATGGCGTTACATAGCCTGCACGAATCCCCCAGAATCTGTTGTGGTCTGTTCTCAGGAGGCATCAGGTCATCCTAGAGGTTCACAATGGAGGTAATACAACCTAACATTAGCAAGGCCTAAGATAGCTCAGGAAGGGCCCGTTAATTTGCATCAGTTGCTTCCTGCACAGATCAAGATTGGTTACAAAGCATGGAGAGGAGGCGCTAACTTCATTAGCTCCCAGTGATCCTTAGTCATTCTCTCTGCCATATCCTGGCGCTCTCCCACAGAGCCTCCTTCATTTCTCCACACCTGAGGAACTCAGTGGGCCTGACTTAATTTGCTGAGACCTACTCAGGGCCAAGGGAGGGGAATGAGGCTCTGCTCTCTCCAGCTGCACCCGCTGGGTTCTGGGATCAGAGTGTCCCGTCCCCCCGCCAGTTGACAGTGTGGATGTAGCTGTATCTGTTGCTACTCCATCCACCGTACCTGATTGTTGGCAGGAATTCCTGACTGGGGAAGCCATCTCCACCCCTAGTATAACCTTTTGCTGGAGGTAAACACACCCCCCTTAGTGTTGGAATAATGACCCACGCAGGGTGAGGTGAGACTGACTCTCTTCACCTGATTTGTTCTGGAACAGCTTCTGTGAAGTGCTCCCAGGCTTTAACGCCGTCCAGAAACCCTTTAGCACACAGTTTGCCTTTCTGTCAGCTCTTCCTTAGAATGCCAGCTTGATACACACAGATCTCACCACAGTTACCCAGCAAGCCAGACAGACCTTTTTACTGTCTCCCCCAGGATGCTCTCTCTCTCTCTTTCTCTCTTGACAGACTCTTTGCACTCTGGTCTGAGTCACTGAGATTTGCTCAAGCCTTTCCTACTTTATAAAGATCTTGTCCCACCTACCGACTCAGCAGACACCAAAGGTCCAAAGCAACTTTGAAGTCCCTGTTAGATCAGCTACAAACAAACAAACAAGCAAATAAGCAAGCAAACAAACAAACAACAAAAACCTCTTTGGCAAACATAGTTCTATTTGGCCCAGTGAACTCCGGTTCAAACACAGTTCCTCTTATTCCTTTCCTAGTTCCCCTAATAGTGCCTGCCCTGCCCCCCCCCCCCCCCCACGGTCCTCCAGCTCCTGATCTCTGTGGGGACCGCAGATGGAGATAACCACGTGCTCCTAATGGCTCTGATAAGCCAGTCTGTGAGAGACTGGTTTCCCTCACACTGTCTCAGACTATGCAGCCCTTGTCTTAAGGAGCGATGGCAAGTCACATTACTCAGGTTTTTTGCTGCCTCCACAGCAGCCAGACTTGGTCCCATCTGCTCCCACGTCCCACAGCCTCACAAGCCTGAGCCCTAACAAGCTCTTTCACTGATGGTTTAAAAGGCTTCCCTAATTCTGGCAGTTTAAACGCTGAATATCGTCTGATCACACTAGTTTCTTCCATCGCACCGTGGTTAATGTCCCTATGTGCATGCTGTATTGCAGATTTTTCCTCCTTTTCTACTGGAGGTTGGACTTGAGGGATATCTTTTACCATCTCTCTCATCCACTGGTTTACCTAATAGTTGCCAAATCAGGCTAACTTGGCTAGCCTCGTCTCCCTCCCTCTCTTGTTGCGGTTGCCCCTTTACACAAACCAGCTCCTTCTAGGAGCCATCTCAGCTTCCCCATGTCTAACCACACACAACAGAGGCCAGGCAACCTCCACTACCGCTTGCTGACTGCCTCGACTTGTGTGCACCCATTTCAAAGATGGCAAGACTCTTCCAAACCCTTAACTGTGTTCAGTTCCTGTTTACACAGTGGATCCTGCTCATCAAGCGGGCATGCCATCCTCTACCACACAGACCAAGACTGCCGTCCTGGGGTTCCTCCCACAGACACTCCTAATCCTGATGGCTCAGCCTCAGTTGCGTGTCTTACTACCAAACCACGCAACTGCCGCTGTAGCCCAGAGGCACACTAACACACTCCATACAGGGAAGGACAACTCTGTTGTGGAGTTCCCTCTGTGGATGCTCTCTCCTCGGGCTTCTCAGCCTCGGTTGCATTCCTTGATATCCATAGCCAGGACCACGCACTCACGCCTCCCCGTCTCATCTTTGCTTCTGCTGTGTCCCTGTTTGGGTGCCAATCATGTTGTATGGCAAAACCTTTTCCTGGGGAGACAGAATACATTCATCTACTTGTTCCAGATAGGAGACCCAAGTAGACCAAAGTACAGACACCAACAAAGTCCATCTTAGTGAACCATGAGTTTTATTGGGTTATTGACAGGAATATGGGTGAGGGGTGACTCACAGGAGCAGAAATGACTCAATGACAGCTGCATCACTAAAGCACCCACCCAGCACGGGTGACAGCTCACAAAGCTGTAAACCTGGAGCTCGCTGCACAGCCTGCAGGCAGCTCAACAGGTTGGAGAGTGTCCTTTCCAGATGACTCAGTTGGTCTAAACTTCTTCCAGGCAGCTTCCATGGTCGCTGCTTCTTGTAGGCAGCTGGTCTGCTCTGAGTCCTCTTTGTGGCTAGGCTCTGCTAACTCCGGCAGGGCGGGGCCTAGTGAGTCTGCTTAGCTTCAGGGAGTTCTTGAACTGCTTTGTTGTTGTTTACTTACCTGATTAAGGAGCTCCCTGCAGGATGGAGTGTCTTCATCTTGGAGGAGAGTGTTAAACAGTTTCTGGTCCTTCATCTCCTCTTCTCAGTGCTGAGATTACAGACACGTGCAATCACAACCCATTTATATATTGCTGGGAATTGAACTTGGGACTTCTTGTATGTCAGGTGAGTATTGTACCAGCTGAGATACTGACTAGCTTATGGTGTTGAGGATGGGACCCAAGGCCTTGCACATGCTAAGCAAGCTTTCTACCACTAAATCATATCCTTGACCCCGGTGAGAACCTCTTGGTGATGACATCTCAGATGTCTGGGGTTTGGTGGCCCCATTATTGTGTTTGTGGCAAGCAGAACCCCGGACAGATGGGAACGTGGGCACTGATTTCATTTCTCCGCGCGCAGGTATTTATGGGACGCCTGCTTCCCCTTCTAGACTGGGAGCCAGGCCCTGGGAACGCAGCCACCGAGAGAGCACACGCGGCTCTTGTCCTGTGAATGAACGGCTTTTCCTCAGACACAGGAAGGTCATTCACCAGTATTTTCCCACTCGTCCTGACAGCCATGGATCCTGTCACTCCAAGAGAGATGGATGGTGCGGTGTCCCTGGCCTGGGAGACCTCAGGGCAGGAGTACTAGAGAGTACTCCCTTGATTAGGCCAAGGAGCCAGGTTCTGCTGGCTGTTCCTCTCTCAGACTCTTCCCTCAAAAGGATGTCTTTGTAGCAGGCAGCTCCAGCCATCATCAAATTGCTTTCCTGGAAAATAGCTCTCTGGGTAGAATCCAGACAGAGCGGTGTTACCCTAATATAGTATGTGTATTACAGAATGTGTCCCCTGACCTCCCTACCTAACTACTGAGACAGGGTACAGCGGGCCCTCACCCTTGTCTTCAGATGGTTCTGACGGCTAGAGAGCGAGCCATGGGTCACGGGCTGAGTCTTTTGTTTCTAGGTGAGAAGCTGTGATCCCCGTGAAGGGCACTGGCCCTGCAATTAGACGGGGTCCTGTCCCCAGAGCCCTGGGGACTGTCACCCTAGAATCCAAGGTCCCAGAGGTGGGTCCTGGAGGAGCCAGCTGCTGTCAGGGCAGCCTGAGCTGCAGTTTTACACCGTGGGGTTACTCTCTGCAGTGTGGGGTAATTGTCACCGTCATCTGTTGCCAGCGAGATGCCAGGAACAGCCTCTGCCCAGTGAGCCTGACTATCAGGAAAGTCTCAGAAGTCGCCAGATGTCCCGTGAGGGGTGGTGCAAGGGAGCAGAGCCTTCTGATAAGAACCCCTGGGCTGGGCCCTCTCTGGCCTCCAGCTTTGGGTTCCAACTTTTGGGTGTTCACACACACGAGTAGCAGTATGGGAACCCACTACACATGTCTAAGCGTGTTCCAGGAAGGACCCGGGGTGTTGTGTTTCCCACCCAGCAGTATGGCCCCTGTGTTCTCTCTTCCCTTATGGGTAAAAGCACCAACTCAGCAAGGTTCTGCTGGCTGTTCCTCTCTCAGACTCTTCCCTCAAAAGGATGTCTTTGTAGGCTGTTTGGAGCCACCCGGGATCCCTCCCTGTAGCGCCCACGGTGGTCTGATCTGGGAAAGGCTCTTTTCACTGGTGGCTGCAGGTCACTGTTGTCCCTGGGAGTTGGGGAGGAGGGACCTTTAGCCTCCCCGTGCCTGAGCATGGGAAGTTTCATGAGCTTTCGTTATTCTTTCAGAGGGCTCCTCCTTCGACCTGTGGTCAGGCGCTCAATCCGTGTTCTTCCGTGGTCTGGTTCCTTCCCCAGTGTGGACCTGACAGTGCTCTCTTGACTCTGGGCGGAGGAGGCCAGGGTGTTGTAGACCGGTGGCTGTCAGCCTCTGGGGCCTGGGTGTCTTCTGTCTGGAGAACAGAGCAGAGTGCTTCCACCGAGAGCTTTTATTCATGAATCCACTTCCCGTTTGGACGGTGGACACAAGTACATTCTAGGTCCTAAGTGCCATGCTGTGCCTTGGTGTGTGTCTGGGTGTGAACAGGCCATTATGTCACAGAGTCCTCAAATACCACAGAAAGAGCCCTTGAAAATGACAAGTTGTTGTAGTAATGACACGAGGCCCTACTGTGTGCTGGCCATTACACAGTTATCTCTGATCCTTTGCAGAGTCCTGTAGATATCACCATATATTATTATTATTATTATTATTATTATTATTATTATTAATTTTCTCCCATGACAGTGTTTCTCTGTATAGCCCTGGCCAACCTGAGCCAGGCTGGCCTTGAGCTCAGAGACCCACCAGCCTCTGCCTCTCCAGTGCTGGGATTAAAGGCATGGGCCACCATCACCTGACTCAACCATACCTCTTTTGCATATAGGGAAAGTAAGGACCAGAGAGGTCTAGGAATGTGCTCAAGTCTGCAGCAGGGATGATGACACATGGAATGAATGTAGGTAACAGGTTTGGTGACAGCTGCTCAAGTGGAGTGGCCAAGGGAGCGTCTGTGGAGGTGGGAAAGCGTCAAGACAGGCAGTGACCCTGGTTCTGGAAAGACTCAGTGAAACAGTATTTGGCAAAACCAGAACGGGGAAGTGGGAAGGGGTGGGTGGGAGGACAGGGGAAGAGAAGGGGGCTTATGGGACTTTCGGGGAGTGGGGGGGCTAGAAAAGGGAAATCATTTGAAATGTAAATAAATTATATCGAATAAAAAAAAAAAAAGAAAGAAAAAAAAAGACAGGCAGTGAGAGGTGCGTGTGCAAAGGCCCTGGGGCAGGATGGTACCTGGCTGGTTGAACAGATAGATGCTAGAGTGTTTAGAGGGGAGAAGATAGGATGAGGTTGCTGTGGTTGGCTGGGGCCAGGTGGCTCAGGCTTCTCCCCATCCCCTACCCCAACCCCCACCCCGTGTGTGTGTGTGTGTGTGTGTGTGTGTGAGAGAGAGAGAGAGAGAGAGAGAGAGAGAGAGAGAGAGACAGACTTCGGGTCCACGGGGGATGTGGAGAGCCAGTGATAATGTTCAGCAGGACAGGTGGAAGGTGGTTTGTGTAGAGATCGCTGAGGCCTCCTGCCCCCTTTGTAGGTAGGTGTCTATCTAGGAGGCAGGTGACCCACCTCAGCTCCTCCGGGCTGACCCCTGCTGCTCTGTGCTCCAGGGTGGTTCTCCAGGCAAGGTCCCAGCTTCCTTGTGGGTCTGGCTAGGTCACAGGGAGGGGTAGTTTGGAGGCAGGGAGGGGAGGAGTTTGGACTGTTTGTAGCCCGGGTGTAGGTGTAGATGAGGTTTCCTGGTGGCTCGCCTTCTGAGCCTCTAAGCCAGAGGCTGATACACTTGAGGTGAGGGCCCAGGCTTTCCTGTGACAGAGGAAGAAGAAGACAGCCTTGTTTTCTGCTCAGGAAGTTCATTGCCTGATTAAAACCAAACCAAACCAACAACAACAAGAACAACAACAACAAAGAAAACGGTCTAATGGCACCTCAGCCCCACCCTGAGCTCAGTCTTCCTGCCGTCAGAGCTGAGCCCTTTATGTGTGTTCTGAACACTGACACACACCCACCTGTGCTGGTGTTCAGATCCACTGCAGAGGGAGGGGCTCTGGGGACAGGAGGCTCCGCCAGGGCCTCAGCCATCTTCTCAGCATCCACACCGAGATCTCTCTCATCCTCCTGCAGGGGCTGCTGCGTGGCCTCAGCATGCCCCGCCCTTCTCAAGCAGTTCTCTTTAATTGAGATGTGATTTATGCGTCATTGACCCTCACCCTTCCCAAGTGTGCAGCGCGTGGCTTTGAGTTTATTGGTGATGTTGGGCCATTTCCGTCTTAGCCCTGACACCCCTCATTTGTCCTTTCTCTAACGCACCGAGTGTGCACCACCTTCGGAGCCTTTCTGCTTGCTCTCTGTGGAATACTCTCCTCCTAGGTACTCCTCCCCCTTCCCCTCCCCCTCCCCCTCCCCCCAGCTCACTTGCTCAAGCTATTTCTTCCCCTAGTCTTGTCTGATCTCTCGCCATCCTACCTCACCACTTCCTGTTTCTTCTTTCCCCAGTGTGATTTTCCCAGTAGCTGACACTGCTGGTGTTTTACTTAAGGAGTGATGTCTTTACCTTCCCCCAGGATGTCAGCTGGACCAGGGCGGGAGTATTCCTGCTTCAATCACTCCCTTCTCTGGCTTCAAGACCGCCACCTGGCGCAGAGTAGATGCTCATTAAAGATTTGTTGAATGGACAGCCTAGCCGTTGTGTATACGTGCCCTCACCGTTACGTAATATGACGGGTTTGGATTATGTAACTGCTAGTATTTTTGTGTAGACTTTGGGAACCTGAGATTAGAACAATCTAGTGTTTTCTAATGTAGCTGAAGTTATGTTGGGCGGGTGTGGGCATGAGGGGATTTGGTGCAGCAGAAATTCTACTGTATAGCATCCTACGTAAGAACCCAGGGTTTGGGCCCGTCTGTCATAGTCAGGATATCAGGGTAAACGTTCATCTCTGCCTCTGGGGCTGTGTGGACTAGGGCAAGGAGCCATCCTTTTCTGGGCCTTGGTTTTCTTGCCTGTCAAATAGTTTGGGATGCTTAGTTCTCTGTCTCGAGGTGGCTCTTTTCTCTGGATTGTTTTCTGTCCCCCTTCTCTTTGCACAAAGACAGAGGCTTGAGGACAGCAGGACCCATCCTAAGCAGGTGGGCTCTGCACTCTGGGCACGGAGAGCAGGCACCTGTCTGGCATGGCTGCCAATAAAATGAAAAGCTATTCCTCAGTTGCTGCTGCAAGGGAACCCCAAGACTGAAAGGAGGAGTCTTTTTCTCAAGCATGCAGCAAAACTGTTCCCCTTCCCACGCTGTGCCACCCAAAGTGTCAAAGAAATAAGAGGCTGCTATTGTGGGCGGGGCCTCTGTTGTGGGCGGGACCTCTGTTGTGGGCGGGGCCTCTGTTGTGGGCGGGGCGGGTGCCCTGCTTCTTGCTTCCTGCAGCTGAGGTCACTGGTCAGGTCCCACAGATGTACTGTTAATGAGTTATAGTAAAGTTCAGTGGTTTTAAGCCACACCTGTGTATTTCCTAGGGTTTCCGTGGATCGTAGGTCCCGTGCAGCATACTGAAGCTGCAGTACAGGTCACAACCAGGGTTGGCATGCCACCTGAGGGCGGGGAAGGAGGGGCTTAGCTCCGTCCTCCTTCCTTTGCTACTTTGTGAGGGGATGGGGTGAACGCAGGGTTTGCAGGTGACAGGCAAGTGTTCTACTATTGAACTCAGCCATACCCCTACTGGCAGAATCTAGGCCCATGGTCTACCACTGACTTATATTTCCAGCTCTAGCACTGAGTCACACATGCATGTGTGCACGCATGCACCTATGTGCAAATGCCTGCAGGAACCCTAGTGGACTCTAGTCAAGGGCTTTACCAGTGAGCCAGTCCCCAGCTCCTCACTGAGGGATTTTGGGCAAGTACTGTACTGCTGAGCCACACCCCTAGGCTATTACTGGAGGATTCTAGGCTAGATCTCTACTGCTATGCCATACCCCCAGGCTGTGCTCTGTGGTAGACTTCTGTGGGAAGAATTCATGTTCCTATTTTATAGGCCTGAGCTTCCCCTTTCAATGCTGGATGCAGTGAACATTATAGCACTTTCTTCCTCTGAATAGCCTGGTGTCTCTGCCATGGCACAAAATATTCAGTATCTTAAATATTGGCTGATTGGGTTGTAGGATTATAGAGATGAGCCTGTAGCCCAGCCCATGGTACCCTTCCCCTGGGGACTTTAGGATCAGCCTAGAGGGTGGTAGGATGGCTGTCTGATTGTCCTCTCATCCCCAGATGCCCATCTGTTCTCCTCTGTGGATTGACAGGAGCTGAGGACGTCATTCGGGTCACATTGGTGTCTCAATGTTGGGGTTTTCCAGACAAGTTGTCCTGTTGTGACCGCTGATTGAATCCTGAAGTGCTCAGAGAGAACGCTGGGGACTCTCCACCTTTTTGCACTGGCTTGAAACTTGTACTGTGACCCAGCGTAGGCTCGGAATGATTGACCAACCCTTCCAGGTGCATCCGAAAAGAACGCCTGTCCCACCATGTTAGGCTGATGGTCTGAGGAGGTCATAAGGGTGAGGTGGCATTCTGGGCTACTATAGCCTTCCTGGATTCGGTACCTCCTGCTCCGTTGATCACCCAGAAGGCTGTGGTCGCCACTGCAGGTGGACATGTGCCCTTCAGTTTTCACCATGTGCATTTTGTGGCGTTACAGCTCTGCCTTCCCGAGGAAGCAATGACCCCTCTGTCATCGGGGAACACATCTCTGACCCCTTCTCTGACCCCATCTGCCTGTTTCCATTTCCCTTTGCTTTCTACCCCTTGTTCCAGCATCTCTGTGTCTTTTTATCTCCAGTACATCCCTAACCGGCACCGTACAGGTGGGCCTGCTTTTTCAAATCCATTCCGCAACCTCTGCTTTTTAATCCTACGGTTTAGCTCACGTATGTTCATTTCAATGATTGGCAAAGTCAGTTTTAGATTCAGTGTCTTGCTACATCCTTCTGACTTGGAAAAGAGGCCTCTTCCCCTCCCATACCCACTCTTCTGGAGGTAAGTGGAGGAGGTCGGTTGAATCTTATCTCCTCAGAGTGGCTAAAGCATTATTTGACTCCCCGCCCCCCTCACCCTGCGTCGGCCCCATTAACTTTCTTTCTACTGAAGATCTTGCTCCACCCTGCCTAGCCTGAGTCTTTTTTGGGGTCCCTTCTGCACGGAGCAATGCCACCTGCTCTGCCTCAAGTGTCCCCACCTTGGCTCGAGCAGCTTCAGGTCTCGTCTTGATGTCCTCTTGTCATTTTCTCCACGTGACTGCACTCCAAGGAACCCACAGAGCCAGGAGCCACCTGTCTGCTTGCTCCTCAGAATCTCCAACAAGCCCCTGTCTGCTGTGGCAGGCCATTGGCACACCCCTGGTGTCTGGAACAAAGCAGGCACCCTGTTAGTGTAAGAGGAAGGCGGGTGCAAGGGAATGATTGGGAATGGAACACAGTGAGATAGAGCCTTCCTGCCCCTGCTGTGTGGGGGGTGTGCACCCTGGGTGAGGAGTCACCCTGCCCCTGCTGTGTGGGGTGTGCACCCTGGGTGAGGAGTCACCCTGCCCCTGCTGTGTGGGGGGTGTGCACCCTGGGTGAGGAGTCACCCTGCCCCTGCTGTGTGGGGTGTGCACCCTGGGTGAGGAGTCACCCTGCCCCTGCTGTGTGGGGGGTGTGCACCCCTGGGTGAGGAGTCACCCTGCCCCTGCTGTGTGGGGTGGGCACCCCTGGGTGAGGAGTCACCCTGCCCCTGCTGTGTGGGGGGTGTGCACCCCTGGGTGAGGAGTCACCCATTGGGCTCCTCAGCCCTCACTTTACCACACGCAGGTTTCAGAAGGGTCAAGAGCTCTGTGTGGTCCTGGCCCCCGGCTGAGGTTGGCATCTGTTGTCGGGGTGGCACATAGAGTCAGTCACAAGGGAGTACCACAGCAAAGGGATGCATGGCAGAGGCCTGCTCCCCACACCTGCCCAGCTCGGCTGGCGCACGCGTTATTGTCTATGCACACAGTTATTAGGACTTGAGCCGCGTCCATGGGTCTCCACACAGGGTCTCAGGTTAAGCTTTCGAGTCATTTGCTTCCCTGTTCTCCCCCACCCCAGGCACGCACATCCTTATTCCTGCTTGGGCCCATTTACGAGTGGCTGAGGACTCCATGCTTACGCCAAAGCCCCACAAGCAGGGATATTCATTCCCAGGTCACTGCAGCTTGGTGCACAAAGCCAGGAAGTTTAATCCTGATACTGAGCTGCAGTTAGAACCCTAAATTCCCCCCACTTCCCCGAGTCACCCCTTTCCCCCCGTTTCCCCTGTTCTGGCAGCTTTAATGGCAGCCTGACCCAACCTAGAGCAGATTTCTCAATTGAGGAATTGGCTAGAACAGATTGGCCTGTGGGTGTGTCTGCGGGTACTATGTTGATTGGTAATTGACATAAGGGGGCACAGCCCACTGTGGGCGGCACCATGCCCTAGGCAGGCGCTTCTGAGCTGTGTAGGAAAGGGAGCTGAGGATAACCCTGTCTGCCAGCAGCTAGCAGCATTACCCCCTGCCCCCTCCACCCCATGGTTCCGACTCTGCTTCCTTGGCTGTGAAGTGCACTCCCTGATCAGAGGTGATGGGATAGCAAGCTGGCCTGAATTCAACTTCCTGTCCTTGGTGACAGATGGTGACCTGGAACGTAAGTCACATAAATCCCTTCTCCCCAAAGTTGCTTTTGTCAGTAGGAAAGATGACGCTAGGACCCCTCCCTGCTGCACCCCACTGCACCATCCAGGATGCTCTTTCTCTCTCTCCCTTTGGTGAGGTTTCTCACATTTGCTCTGCTGCTGTCCCTGACTGCCTCTGTGCTCTGGGGACCATTAGCTCCTGTACCTCAGTATCTTCCGCTGTAAAATGGGTCCACTGGTTCTACCTCTTAGGGTCCTTCATATTAGCCACACTGTTTTTTCTTTTTGAGTTTGCCTGTTGATGTCTTAGACGCTGGCTGTATCAGTGGCCCCTGGGGTTTCTCCTCCTGGCCTTGCTAGGGTGACATGGGGACAGCAGCCTGTAACCGAGTGCCAGACCTGGAGCCCGCTCCTTGAATGACCCTCCTGCTCTTAGTCACTGTACTCAGGACTGCCAGGCCTGTCGTAGAATGTTTGGTGAATGAATGTGGGTAGGAGGTCACCGCATTCCCACAGCCAGGGCCCTGGCTCCTCTCCTTTTCTTCTTTCTCTTCCTATGCCTGGTTGGTCATCTATACGCATTGGTGGATCTGCCTCTTCTGTCCTGGGCAAAATTCTGTGTGCTGCCACGAAGCACTCTTTGTCCCCAGGGCCGTTGGTGTCACCTAGTGAAGGACAGGGGACTCTGGATCCTCACCATCCAGTTCAGGTCCTGGCCATTTACTGGCTGTGTGACCAGTGTCAGTTGCTGCTTTACCTGACTCTAATGATGTCTTGGACTGATGGGGGTGGGGCAGGCCAGGGAGGTTCTGCAAGTCTGCCACATAATAAGCATTCTGCATATTAGCTATAAATTATCATAGTAATAAGATCAGATGGCTAACAAAACACTTAATTATGCTAGCATATAATACCATGCTAATCAAGTTTCTATTATTTAGTCAGCCATTCCTTTTATACTGGGCGTGTAGGCAGTTTTCAGCTATTCAAAGTTAGAGGCTATGTGTATCTTTGTTTCAGTGTGCATGCATGTGTGTATGTCTGTGCACATGTGTGCATGTGTAGGCCAGAGGACAACGTTGCTGGGTATCTCAGGTATTTTCCACTTTTTTTTTTTAAAATACAGAGTATCTCCCCTGACCTGGAACTTGCCAGGGTAGGCTAGGCAGACTGTCCAGCCAGTAAGCTCTAGGGGTCCTCCTCTCTGGCTCACAGTACTGGGAGGCAAACTTGGCTACTGCACCTAGGTATCTGTCTGTCTGTCAATCTGTCTGTCTGCCTGCCTACCTGTCCATCCATCTATCCGCCCACCCACCACACCCAGATAGGTATGTATGTTTGTATATATGTTTGTTTATTTGAGACAGGGTCTTTCTATGTAGCCCTGGCTGTCCTGGAAGTCATTATGTAGACCAGGCTGGCCTGGAACTCAGATATCTGCCGGCCTCTGTCTCCCGAGTGCTGGGATTCGTGGTCTGTGCTACTGCCACCTGGCCCCACATTTACCTTTTAAAACATAGCTTTTGGGGACTGAATTCAGGCCCCGGAGAAGGCAAGACAAGCTTGTGACCACTGGGCCACCTCCCCAGCCCATGCCCGCACTTTGTCCCTTTGATAGGACATTCTGGCATAAAGCACGTTGGTGCTAGAACGTAGAATCTTAGAATGAGGCCAGGGCCAGCCAAGGCGGAGGCAGCACGTTATCCATGATCTCAGGAAGGGAAACTGAGGAACAGAGCCGCTCAGTGACTGCCTTGGGATTTCATGGCTGTGAAGAGACAACATGACCAAGGCAACTCTTACAAAGGAGAGCGCTTCCTTGGGGCTGGCTTACAGGTTCAGAGGTTCAGTCCCTTACCACCATGGCGGGGGAGCGTGCTGGCAGACATGGTGCCGGAAAAGGAGTCAAGAGCTCTCCATCTTGAGCCAAAGGCAGCAGAAGGAGACTGTATCACACTGGGCATAGCTTGAGGATAGGAACCTCAAAGCCTGTCCCCACAGTGACTTACTTCCTCGAACAAGGCCACGCCCACTCCAAGAAGGAGTAGTCAAACCCATGAGTCAGTGGAGACCCTTCCTATTCAAATCACCACAGTGACCCAGGGTTACCACAAGAGTTGGTGGCTGAGATGGAACCGGAACTCGTGTTTCCACATGGTGACAGCCAGCTTTAACCCTACTGCCAAGGAGAAGGGGGAAAACCAGGATCGAGTCCTCTCTGGACACAGTAGATGAGCTGTGTGCTGGGGAGGGTAGGCTGTGTTTCTTGTAGGAAGTCACTGTTGGGTTGACACTGTGGGTCAGGTCTCAGTGTTACTGAGGAGCTGTGATCAAGGTAGCATACCCTCCCTCTCCCTCATGCTTGGAACAGAGGCTACAAATTGGTGCTCTTCCGGCCAGATCAGGCCCATAAGTGGGTTCTGTTGGCCTGCACAGTGTTTTAGATTTTCCTTGTTAGTTGTCAACATTGAGTAAGAATCTTTTGGGCCTGACAGTTGGCGGTACAGGCCTTTAATCCAAACACTTAGGAGGCAGAGGCAGGCTGATCTCTGAGTTTGAGGCCAGCCTGGTCTACAGAGTGAGTTCCAGGACAGCCAGGGCTTCACAGAAAAACCCTGTCTCAAAAAGACCTCCCCCCCCCAAAAAAATAAACTTTTGATTAAAAAAATTATTTCTTGCACAAAAATCTGTTTTTATAACTTACATGTCCAGCCGAAGTTCCTACAGGCAGACCTGGCTCAGGCTGTAGTTTGCCGTAGCCCTCCCCTTTCCCTAATGCTTTCCCGACACCAACAACTACATGTCTTTTGGTTGTCAATGCCCTTACCCTGCTTTTGTTTCTAATTGACTAGTTAAGAGGATAAAGGAATATTCCTTCTAACTTGTTTTTGTCTTTTTGTCAGACATATAAGGAATGCACATTCCCGTTATAGGAGAGAGAGGCTGTTTGGAAGGGCCATCCTTTGGTCTCCTCTGCTCCTGCCGGGGCACGGGTGTTTGAAGTGGAGGTGCCTGCCGGCTCTTGGGTGGTCCTTCTGGTCTCTGTGTGGAGAAGAGGGAGAAGGTTGTCTCCAGGGCCCGATTCTGTGGCCCAGCCTCTACTTCCTGAGGTCTGTGGGCAGTCTCTTTTGCAATGTCAGCTGTGATACAGGATACTCTCAGGTCCATCTGTCCGACAGACTGCTCCATGTCCCTTTGGGAGGTCCCGATAGTGAGGAGGCAAGGGGCTCCCCCAGTGTGAGGACAGCTCAGTCAGGTCTTCCTGCCCTTCCGTGTAAGGCTGATGTCCTTGGCTCACCCTAGTCCATGGTTTTGAAACGGTAGTCACCAGCAAGAGCTGTCTGTCTCTCTGTCAGGATTCTGTTGAGGCGAGTGACAGAAAAACCCATCCCAACAGCCTTGGGTAAGAACAAGAACTGGCGGCTATCAAGAAGGCTAAGCAGGGAAAGGCGCTCGCCACCAAGCCTGATGGCTGGTGCTTGATTTCTTGGACCTACATGTTGGAAGGAGAGAATTGATGTACAAGTGTGTACACATGTACACACACACACACACACACACACACACACTTTAAATCCAACTAGAAATATTAAAAACAGGGTGTAGCTGGGTGGTGGTGGTGGTACACACCTTTAATCCCAGCACTTGGGAAGGAGAGTCAGGCAGATTTCTGAGTTCGAGGCCAGCCTGGTCTACAGAGTGAGTTCCAGGACAGCCAGGGCTACACAGAGAAACCCTGTCTTGAAAAACCAAAAAAAAAAAAAAAAAAAAAAAAAACCCAAAAACAAAAAACACAGGGTATAGTGGCTAGCCTGGTGTACATAGTGAGTTCCAGGATAGCCAGGGCTATATAGAACCTGTCTCAACAAACAAACAAACAAACAAACAAACAAACAAACACATACAGCAGCAACAACAATCAGGAACTGATAGGCTTGGGTTACAAAGAGTCTGTCATGTCCTGGGTGGGCTCCGATTGGCTACCACAGGTCCTGTGCCCATGGCTGATCCTTCACTGAAACTCAGGGCAAGACTTCCCTGCACCCATTGGAGATGGGGGCGGGGAGGAGTGGTTCCTAGAAAGAAGTCCCAGAGCATTGGGACCACAGTGGATCGATGCTGGGTGGGTTGTTTCTTCTCTCTGCTGGGGCTTCTTCCCCAGCCTGGAAGTCCTTGCCTCTCCATTGCTTTCTTTTTTTCTTTTTGGTTTTTTCGAGACAGGGTTTCTCTGTGTAGCCCCGGCTGTCCTGGAACTCACTCTGTAGATCAGGCTGGCCTCGAACTCAGAAATCCGCCTGCCTCTGCCTCCCAAGTGCTAGGATTAAAGGCGTGCGCCACCACTGCCCGGCTTCTCTGTTGCTTTCTTGACACCTTCCTGCTTGCTTTAAAAGCCATAGTCACGTTATCTCTTCCCCAACTGTTCCGACTCTTTCCACAGATCTCATAAGAGCACCAGTGGTCACAGATCTGAAGTGCGGTGCTCCAAGCACAGCCCCCCAATCCCCGCCCCAGGAACTAAGTGGGAAGGTGTTTCCGTGTCACCTTATTGTAAGAGAACCTGTCTAGGCTCCCACCAGCTGTGTGACCCAGAGCCCATGCAGCCCGTTTGCATCCAGTGTTACATTCCTGCGTTGGAGGATGAAGTGCGAAGCGGCTTCTAGTGCCCTGGCCCAGCCTGAGCTCACAGCCAGTGTTTGTGGAGTGAACCAGCAAAACCAGCAGGGGCTTGGAGCCCGCCCCAGGTCTGCTGAGGAGTCTGGGCCCTGAGGTCAGCCCCAGTGGGAAGCATCCTGTCCTGCTCTGCCCTCCCTCCCCACACAGGGAGATCTGAATGAACAGAACCCAGAATGTTCCGGCCGTGCTGGCTCCCTTGCCAAGTGACAAAGGCAGCTTTGTCTGGCCCGGGTGTGAAATCATTCCACAGGGGGGGATAGTGCAGGCTCTGGAGTCAGCTTGCCAGGGTGGGTGGGGCTGGGCTAAGGTGTCCCCATCCCATACCGGCTCCTGTAATGGGGTAGCGTGTTCCCCACCCATTTCCGCTTTCATCTGGGCCGGGATGCCTTTTTGCCCCCTTTCCGGGGTGAGGGGAGAGGATAGAACCTAAGTCTTTGAACATGGTAGGCAAGTGCTCACGCACTGAACAATCCCCTCCGAGCAGTGCCCCCTCCCTTTATTTCTTGAGAGAGTCTTTCAGTGTAGCCCAGGCTGGCCTCAAACGAACAGACTCACTGTCTTAGCTTCTTGGGGTTGGGGTTTGCGAGCCAGTACTCCAGACTCCGCTTCTCTTGTGGGCTGCCATTCTGCTGAGGAGACGCGTGTCAACGTCAGCCTTCTGTCCTTTATACTACAGTGTGCACAGCAGCTGTGAAGCCAGGCTGGCATGGCTGCAGGGGACAGGCAGGGGACAGGCGGAGCAGCAGAGTGTTAAAATAGCTTGGCGGTTGTCTTTAAAACATCGCGGCACCCTTGGCTCTGTTCCCTTGGGAATCTCTCGAATAAAATCAAGGGGGAAGAAAGAAGCCTTTGGGTGCGCTGGGGAGATGCTCACCCGGTAAGAGCTGCTTGCTTTGAAAGCACAAGGCCCTGAATTTGAATCCTCTGAATTCATGGAAAAAGCTTCACAGGATTGGAGGTGGGGGCCAGAGCACTGAGGTAGAGGAGAATGATGGAAGATACCAGTGGCCCTGATCTGTCTTCTGCATGCACACTTATTGGTGCACACACACAAATACACACACACACACACACACACACACACACACACACGAAAGATTTTTTCTCAGCTGCTTTTCTAATGACACAGTAAAATAATAAAGAACCAACAGGCAGACCACAGAAGTGGGCATTAGCAAATAACTTGTTTGATCATCAAGCAGTCTTTGCAAAGAATAATCCTGACCTCTGATCTCTCTGTGGATATGACGGCAGCTAGAGCAAGTCAGAAAGGTAGTCCCAGTGTTTAGGGGGAAAACAGCAACAACAACAACAACCACAACAACTAGACAATAATAGACAGAAACTGGGCTTAATGTAATCCCGGCAGGGGAGGCTGAGGCAGGAGGATCAGGCAGACTTTCAAAGTCATTCTCAGCTACATAGCATATTTGAGGCCAGCCTGGGCTACATGGGATTCTATCTTAAATAGAGGAAGAAGAAGGAAAAAAATAGCACAAAAAGGCTCTTTGGGTGGACATGTCAGTCAGCTTTCTGTTGCTGTGACAAAGCATCCGAAAACATCAGTTTTAAAGAAAGATACACTTTGGGTCATAGGTTTTGAGGTCTCATCCAGTCGCCTTTGGTCCTGTGACAAGGCAGTACGTCCACGGCTGTGGGGACTGGTCCCTGAGGCCTGCTCACCTCAGGGCAGAGAGGGAGGGAGGGGCTTGGGCCCCATTATCCTTGAAGTAGTAAGTCTCTGGAGAGCTGGCTTCCTTTCTACAGGCCACACCTCCCAAAGGTTCTGCTACCTCTGAGTAGCACTTAGGATGGCCACCCAGGCTTTTGGCCAGGGGGTGGGGTGGGGTTGGGGGGGGAGGACACTTGAGATCTAACCTACTGTCTGTGATGGCACTGGCTGGTCATTCAGGAGCTGGCGCTTTGGGTATGTGAGCTCAAGGACATGAGACTGTTCTTAGAAAAGAACACTCTAAACAGTAACAGTGTGGAGAAAGTTACTGCAGGGTGCGCACCAGGATGCCGCCACAGGGGGCCTCAGACTGAGAATGAGGAGAGATACTTTGTATACTTTGGTTCATTGCTGTTGGTTATAATTAACAGAGTTTCAAATGAATGTAGAATACATTAATAATAACTCAAGTTGTATCAGTACATGGTGGCACCGCACACAGCCACAGTATATACAATGAGGCAGACTGGGATCCCCCCTCCCCCCCACACTGCTTTTTGCTACACATGCTATGGTAGGTAGTGTGCAGGATGTCCTCTGGGCCCTCTGCGAGCCTCTAGTCTTGTGAGGGTCAGTGACATAGAAGACAATTGCATTATAATTGTTGTGTGCCAAGATGGAGGCTGTCCTCGCCCATTGTTGCCTCTGCCTGGTGCCTTCCGTTGCTCTATGCCAACCCTTCCCTGTGCCTGTCGGATCTCAACACAGCTCAACTCCCTCTTTGGCTCCACTCTGATGGGGTGTTGCTGCCAGGGAAGGTGCCTTCCCTGCCGGTCCTACCTGTGTGTTGATGGGGATTGGTCCATCGGGTTCTCGCATGCGCTCTGAATGTTTCCAAGGAGCTGTTCTGTTCCGACACCTTGCACATGTGTCGGCCCCTGCCACAGCACTCCTTTTCTGTGGAATCTTTGCAAGGTACACTTTGGCCTTGGCATTGCAGATGGTGAGCCCGTGGCCTGGTTGAGAGTGGGTCTTGAGGACCATGGTCCCTTGTCAGAGAACTTTCCAGACTGAAGGCCCAAAGTATGGAAACTCGTTTTTATCTTTCTCCTCATACCCGGCTATGTGACCTGGGAGCAAGGTACATCTGTGTATCTGCCTGCTTGCCTACCTATTTGTCTGTCTGTCCTTCCGTCCCTCTGTCTGTGTATCTGTCATCTATCTTTCTATGTATCTGTCATCTATGTACCCATCTATCAATCTTCTATCTTTCAGATTCTCATGGTAATTGCTGACCGAGCCATCTCTTCAACCCCCGTTTCTCATTTTGAACCTTAACTTTATTCTTCGTAAAGTGGGAACCCCTGTAGCTCCCCGCTCCTCTGATCCTTGACCCACCCGAATCAAGGCAGGTTGTAGCAGCTGTTTAGTGTGCTGCTGGGCGTGTGGTAGGCGACTCAGTAACGATAGGTCTTACTAAGGATAACGGGCCCGGCTTGGAGTTGAGAATAAACAGGACAAATAAGCTAAAAATAACCAGGAAAAAAGAGAGAGAGCCTTTACAGAACCCCCAAAATATAGCCCTGGGATCCATAACATTCTGATGGGCCTTGGTAACCATGGTGATGATGCACAGCTGTGGTTCTTGAGGGAGACCCCCTTTTGCCTGCCAGGGGACCACTGCATTGCCCCACTTTGATGGTGGGGCACCTGGGGACCTCTGACAAGCTTCTGTCAGCTGGACTGGAGTTGAGGAGTTGAACCTGGGGTCCAGTTCTCGTGTCAGATCCGGTGTCAGAAGTGCAGTAGCTGGGGGCTTGCGTGTGTGGAGGAGGAGGATGGAGACAGCCTGTTATGTACAGAGGGAGGGCCTGAGGCTGAGAGGATGTGGAAGCCCCTGGCCTGTGTTTGTCATAGCACTTTATTTTGGATGCACAGCTGCCTCTGGTTACCACAGCACTCCTGTAGAGACACCTTCCCATCCTGCACCGTGTGTCCGGTCTTTGGTAACCCTGGGAAGGGTCTCAGTGGCTCCAGGCAGATAGCAGCTTCTGCCACCTCTGCTGGGGCTAGCGGCTCACTGGTCTCCATGAGCCGCTGTTAGGATTGGGGGAGAGTCACCCTATTGCTTCTCTCTCTGGGGCTGAGTAGGGATGGCTGCAAACCCATTGTCTGTAGAAAGTCACCCTGTGGGAGCAGGGTCCTTGGTACTGCTCTTCCCCAGTGCAGGAGGCTGGGAGTTCTGAAGGTCCACTGACTGGAACTACGGTGACTGCTCCCTCAGGTTCTCCTCGCTGTTGCGTTGTGTGGCTGACGATGTCCTTGGTTGACCTTTGGTCACATTTCATTCCCACGCTGACTTCTGTGCAGACCTGGGCGGCTCTGTCTAGACGACACCAGACTTCTCTGTTTGTCTCTTCAGCGGACCCGAGAGCTCACCATCTCGGCTTGACTGCCTTTCCAGATCATTGCCTGGTGTCCTCTGTCTAATCTTCCTCTCCAGCCTGCCCCAGTCACCAGGATATCCTGCTGTTCCATCTCCACGGCAGCAAGAGTCTGGCCTCTCCTCCACTCCTTTCCTCCTGCCTCAGCCACACCCCATGGTGATGGTCTGAGCCTCTGTTGTCCCCACCAGGAAGATCACCTTCTCCTGGCCTCCTGCTTCCACTCCTGGCCCCAGCACTTGGCTCTCCCCAGGGACCTTCTTAGTTAGCTCACTCCTCTCTGCTCTGAATATAAGCCCCGGCAGCCCCGTAGTGTCACCTCCACTTTGTTTCCACGGCTCTGACTTCATCTGCACACATCTAAACGCTTCCTGCCTCAGGACCTTAGCACATGCTAGGTCTGAAATGCTCCCCAAGTGTCTGCACAGTCTTCACCTTCAGGTCTCTGCCAGGCATCTTACCTGTGGATACCCCACTTCCTGACCTGGGGGTACCCTGCTCCCTGACCTGTCTGACGTGTCAGCTTTTCTGTGTTCTCTCTGTCTGCATTTTCAGTCGCTCCTGGTGGGTGTGTCAGTAGAACGAAAGCTCCTGAAGTTCAGAGGTCTTGTCCTTTCTGTTTCCTGGCTGAGGGAGGAAGATCTTCCTGGTCATTGTCACCTGTCCCCTTCCAAGGTCAGAGGCAACCAAACCATAGGGTGTGTATCTCATCTAGAGGAGAGGCAGTGAACACGCAGGTTATGACATTTGGGGTGTCTAAGGACACCCCAGTGCTTGAACGGGTATCTGAGCAAGGACTGCTTGCAGAAATCCCAACTCAGTCTTTAAATAAAAGAAGGCTTTGTGTGTCTGCTTGACTCACACTTGGGCTTCAGGCACAGCTGGATCAAGGAGCTTCTTTGCCTGCTTCCTGAGTTCCTCCGCGATAGAACCCTTGTGGGGAGGAGCACTGCTCTGACTGGGCCATGGACTTCCTCCCCAAACTCCTCCCAAACAGCTTGTACCAGGAAAGACCTTAAGGGTCAACTTTGAGAAACTGGAAACTGTAGGAGCCGGGGAAGGAGCTTGGAATGGGTAGAGTTGCTGATGGGGGTGGGGCCTGTGGGCTCTGATGACAGGCGCGTTGCCTGTCTCCCACACCTGCCTCATTCTTATAAACACCCCAGTCTTGTTGGGTCCCCTTCCTTTATCACAATGGGGCTCCAGATGGCTTGTCTGTCGCTCCTGTAAGTGTCAGTGCACGTCTCCCTCTCTCTCCCCTTCTGCATATGTTGCCCCTGGGCCTCTTGGATCTCCTTTCAGGGCTCTGAGAGGATGCTCAGGGGCCGCTGGCCAATCCCCTCTCTTTCTGTCAGGTAAAGGAACTGTTGTGTGCAAGTGTGGACTCTTAGGCTTGCTGAGCCTTTCGGTTCCCTGGGATGCTCTGAACCAGCCTGTCCTTCTTAACTTGGGGTCCAGGCTGGGACACCTCAGTTTTACTGTGTGCACTAGTGAGGGTTCTTGACCACCTGTGTGTCTAACAGGCTTTAGGAGATAAGGCAAGACAGGGTGCCACTGGTCTGTGACACACTCCTGTTCTCAGGGAACGCCCTCCATGGTTCTCTCTCTTTCCTCCTCAGCCTGTCAGAGCCTGGGTGACATCTCAGGATGCCTGTCTTCTCTCAGGGCCCTGTCACAAAGAGACCCGGTGATTCAGACACCTGCTCTAAGTGTTTTAACTGCAGCAACCTTCTCTGTCCTGATTTTAAAACTCAAGAGTTCCACACGTTGGGTGGCGGACATAGCTCAGTGGGGTAAGAGTGCTTGCCATGCTAGCCTGGGGACCTGCATATGAATCTCCCTACATCCACATAAAAGCCAGGCATAGCTGCACAAGTCCCCGAAACCCTAGTGCTGTGAGGGGTAGAGACGGAGTCCCTGGAACTCGTCGGCTGGCAGCCTAACTTCAGGTTCAGTGAGAGACCCTGTCTTGACAAGTTTGGATTTGGGTCCAGCCCTAGAAAGCTGTGTGACCCAGAGCAGATTACTTAGCCTCTCTGTGCCTTGGTTTCTCTACCCATAAATGGGGGAGTGACAGGTGTTCTCAGCTCCAGGGGTCACTGTGTGGTTTCTATGAGGGTTTGTGGGATAGTTCTATTCTAGTTGCCCTGGTGACATCCTTTAGTCTTTACTTCCGTTCCTCTGTTGGCTAGATCCCTGAGTCAGGCCGGTTCCTCCACTGCCACATCAAAGTAGCTCCTTCCAGACTCATTTTGTGGCACTTGGCCCCGCCCATGCAGATTAGAGGGAGCTGTCTTGGCTGAAGCTGACTAGCCAGAGCGAGGCCTCAGCAAGTGCGGCTTAGGGCAAGCCCCCACCTCCCCAGAAGGGTTAGAGAAAGCCCCCCTTCCCCACCCCTTTCCACCTCTCTGTAGCTGTTTGGAAGCGCTCCACCCAAGGGAGCCAGGGTCCCCTCTGTACTTGGGTACGTACAGGGAAAGTGTGTCCCTTAGACCAAACAGCTTTTGTTTGAAGCGGGCTGTGTGCAGACACCCAGGCAGGAGAATGTCAGAGCGGCTTCTGCGGTCTGCAGGAGTACAGGGCTCAGGCTTACAGGGCAGAGGAACTCACATCTCTCTGTCATCGCTGTGTGAGATGAGGAGGCTTCCATGCAGCCAGCCCCTGGACTCCTAACTGGGGTACAGGGCTCTTGAGAAATACGGGACATACTATATATGGAACAGAAGTCTCTTTCCACAGGGATGCACCTATTCACTACAGAAGCCGGTCAGGGTCCTGTAAGGAGCTGAGGAGGTTTCCTAGTCAGTCTGAAAACTGAGAGTTCCCATCTCCCTAATCCTGGCAAATGTTTATGCATCACCTGCTGGGAGCCCAAGGACTTTCTGCCCCTGCTGTCCCCAAGTGTGCCTGGGAATCTGTTCTGACCCCTCACTCTCTGCAGGCATCCCCGCCCTCCCTCCGTAGGCCCCTCTTCCGGGCACACGTGGTCAGGCCAGAAAGGCTTGACCCTGAGATGAGACAAGTGACTTGGCCAGCAGCTCAGGGCGAGCAGGACTTCTGGCAGGGTGGGTGGGGGTGGGGAGTAGGGGTGAGGACAGATGCTTATGAGGGCTTTAAGCGGGCAGAAGATGTGCGCGGCAGAAGGGGGGGTCTATCTTGTGCTTCTCTGGGTTCCTTGGGTCAATTAAGGAGGCTGAGTTAGAAAAGCAACAAGAGGCCTAGCATAGGCTAGACCAGGAGGTGTCCTAGTGTCCCAGTGACCAGGAGACCAAGCAGAGCTGGTTGCCTGGGATTGGATGGGAGAGGAAAGGGCGGGGCTGAGGCATCTCAGTGGAGGGGGGGGGGTCACCCAGTGGACTTCCTGAAGAAGATGGAGGGTGTGTGCAGAGGGCGTGAACATCCCAGAGATGGGAAACCCAGGAATCGGGGTGGAGGAGCATCCCTGAAGGTTGGGAGGACGGCTTGGGTGACGTCTCTTCAATCCTGCTAGGCACTGCTCTAAGTGCTGCTTTGAGCTGAACAAGAGGTCGTCCAAGGCTTTGGCTACCTGCAAAGGGAGCCAGGCATTGGCCTGGGGAAGGTGAAGCTGATGGCTGAGCCCTGCTCCTGCTGCCAGGCAGGCTGTAGTTTCTCCCTGGGAGTCACTAGGGTAGCGGCCAGGCATGGGAGGTCAGACCCGAGGCTGCCATCCAGTCACCTTTGAGCAGGGGTGGGGAGGGCAGGGGCCGCCTGCCTGGCTAGGTGAGAGACTGTCTGGGGAAGGCGGCCTCGGGATGCCTGCTTTCTCATCTAGGCAGAGACCCCTGGGAAGGCCACAGAGGGGCTGGGGACAGAGGCCATGCTGTGCTGCTCTCTTTGGGGGGATGGGGCCGGGAGAGGGAGCTAGGTCAGATGTGTGAGCTACTTAATACCCATGAACTTGCAATTAAATGCGGAAGTAGGAGACAAGAAGGGTGGTAAAAGGGAATATTGTCCCCAGCTCCCCGGGGAAATGGCCAGCCTCCAGCATGAATGGGTTTCAGTGTCTTGGGGGGCTGGGGTCCCCCTCCGCCCCACCATTTGGCTCTTTGTCCTGCTGTGTTGGATCCAACCACAAAGGCGGGCTTGACTCTCACTGGTTGCTTTCTTGGGGAGCAGGAGGGGGCTTCACCCCCAGCAGAGAACTCTCTCTGGGAAAGGGAGGTGTGATGGAATGTGGGGACTCCCACATATACAGTCCACCATGGCTGTGATCAACTCGCCAGCTCCCTTTCCATCCACAGCGTTTAAACGTTTGGCTCCTTTAGTTAAGTCTTCTGGGCAAAGCATACAGTGTTCAGTCAGGCTTGTGGGCTCGTGTGCAATATGATGTCTGCGTAACTGGTTCCCATTTCCAGGAAGGAGGGTCACTAGCACCTGCAGGCTGGCCCTTCTCTTTGTTTCTACCCCGTACCCACAATTCTGATTGGTTGTTTCAAGACAGCATCTCATGTAGCCTAGGTTGGCCTTGGGTTCACTAGGTAGCCAGGGATAACCTTGAACACTTGATTCTCCTGCTGGACATTAGTGTCGCCTGGCTTTGGATGTTAAGCTAGGATCCCGTTGCTTATGACCTTTTGCTTCTTGAGAACTTGGCTGCAGGTTCTGGCCGGGGAAGCTACCTATGAACCCTTGACCAAAGACCCGTCCTCTGTCTGGGCAGGTTATCCTTCCTGGTGAGTAGATAGCTTTGGGAGGGATGCACATGGATGTTGAGAAAGGAAGGAGGCCTAGCGGACTGACATTATCAGCCAAATTAACCCCTGGTGATCAGTGGGGTGACAGATGTCTCCAGCAGATCACCACACATCCCATTGTGTCTTTTAAATTAACTTCAAAAGCATCATAGCCATTTTTTTTATGTAAGATATGCGTATATAAAACTAGATAGTGTAGCCAGGCATCTAGCACACCCAGCTAGTCTGGGAGATAGCCCAGAAAAATAAAAGGTGTGTAAATCTGAAGCCCTGAGTTTAGTTCATTAGAAGGGATACACACACACACACACACACACACACTCCCTCAAAAACAAACAAACAAAAACCAACCAAAATCACCCCTAGGTGATATGTATGCTAAGCATGACCCATGTGTAAAAGTTACATAGGTGATTCATATGTGGCAGAGGTAGCCATGTGTCCCTTTATGTGAGTTTAGGTGGCACGTGTATTGCCACTTTGCTATGGAAGATGTCACACAGTGGCCTCTTCTACCAGCAGCACCTGCATGGGTCTCTGCCAGGTCTCAGATGGATGTCCTGTGCATTGTGTAGACTAATCCCCTGTTGTTGGACATTGAGGCTGTGCCCACCAGCGCCATTTAAAGCCATGGTGGGACAGAGATAGGTCAGGTCCCAGCTCTGGGTTGGTCCTGCCGAACCTGTTCCTTTCCTGAGATTCAAAAGTTTCCCCCTTGGATCAGAAAGTTCCCGGCTGGGACCGTCCATGACAGGTTGGCGACTTTCCAGGGTTGGGATTTCTATTTGACAACAATTCATGCTTGCTTTGTTTGTTTATTCTAGCTATGTATGTATGTATGTATGTATGTATGTATGTATGTATGTATGTATGTATCTATCTATCTATCTATCTATCTATCTATCTATTTTTACAGCAGGGTCTCACTAAGTATCCTGGAGCTCAACTATGTAGACCAGGCTGGACCTGAGTTCACAGAGATCCTCCTGCCTCTGCCTCTCAAGTGCTGGGATTAAAGGTGTGCACCACCACGCTCAGCCACATTTCATTGCTTTCACTGACAGACGTGCATGTGTTCTGATAGAAAATGGACTGCAGGTGAGTACCTCCCTAGCCTTCAGACTCTTCCAGTGTGTTCATGGTGCTGACAGTTAAACCAGACGCCTTTCGTGGGCATGCATCTGAGTCAAGGCCACAGACCAGCAGTGACTCAGAGAGTCCCAGAGTCTAGCTCTTCCGTGGGATTTAAGTCTCTAAGGGCTGTGAGTGCCTAGCGTCAGTGCCGGTCGGCTTCCAGGACCGTGTGTGGGATGGTTTTACATTGCTCTGTATAACGCCAGCACACTTCTGTCTTCTGCCTGCCGTCACTCAGTGTGGTCTCTGGAGTTCATTGGCTGGTCCCCTCTTTCTGGACACCCCTTGTGTCAGGGACTGTTCTGACCTTGATTTTACCCACTAGCTGGGACCAACCCCCTCTCTAGTTGTGACAGTCCAAAATATCATGTGTCCTCTGGGGATGCCACCTGTCCCAGGCGGAAGTCTCTTGGTCTGGACTGAGCCACTCTGCAGGTGGCCTTCTTCTCTTCGCCTCTCCACACATGGACAAGCCTGGCAGGACTGTATTCTTATTCTGTAGGTAAGGAGATGGAGGTTCAGGGAGGTTGAGTCATTTTCTCGAGGTCACACAGCAAGTATGTCGTAGAACTGGGTTCTAGCTCTCACTCCCTCTTACTTGTTAGGCACCCACCTAGAACCTAGTTGTAGGTGAGCCGGGCATTTGAGGGTGGTAGGATAGACTCTTACCCGGCTGTCACAGGCCTAACATTCTAGGTGGAGTTGAGGCGGGACACCAGACACCAGATGTTCATTCACATGATGCATCAGATGGCGTGAGGGTCAGGGCATGGGAACATCATAGCTGTGGTGCCACCTGACATTTGATGGTGTTTGACAATGACAGTGGGCGTGGGGGGGTTTCAGTGTGTCAGGGGTGGCACTAAAGAGCTGCCACTGAAATACCCGCGAGGTGCTGCTCATGTTATTTTTCCGTTGCTCATAGGGAAACCGAGGCACAGAGATGTTTATTTATTTGCCAGGAGATCACAGAGCCCAGCGGTTTGAGAGTCCTCTGTCAGGCTGCCTCTAGGCTGGTGGCTCTCAGCCTGTGATCTGGAACCCTTTGGGGGGGTGGGGTGGTCACATCTCAGATCTCCTGCATATCAGGTATTTGCACCACGACTCATAACAGTAGCGGAATGAACAGTTATAGAGGAGCGACGGAATAATGTTATAGTTGAGGTCACTTCAACACGAGGAACTGCATTAAGGGGTCGCAGCATTAGGAAGGTTGAGAACCGCCACTCTAGGCCCCTTGTCCTGTCCTGGGACACTCTGAGAGTCCCCTGCTCAGGCGACTGCTGCGGATTGTTGGCAGCAAGAAGTCAGAGCCAGTGTTTAAATTCTTGTGCCAGTTGCATCCAAGGCTTAGAAACCATTAGGCTTGTAGTCTGTCTTTTAACTGTGTCTTTTAACTCTGGTAATTCATGCTTATTGCATTTTACAAAAGTACCAGTCCCAAACGGATGCGGTATGAAAGAGAGAAGGCTGTTCTCAGGGGAGACGGAGCACACCTGTCTCAGGAGGGGGCGTGTACCTGCGACAGACTGTTGCTAAGTCCTCCCTTTGTGATCTCATGTTGGTCTGAGGATGGTTGTCCTGTCCCCCCTTCCCCCGTCCCCCACTCTATGCTCCTTGCCCCGCCCCCCCCCCCCCCCCCGTCCCCCAGGAGCTGGGACAGCTGAGGAGCTCCACCCACTGAACAGATGGAGAAGTTGAGGCTCAGGCAGGTGAGCAGCATAGGCGGTCCTGGCACCTGGATAGAACTTAACCTGCAGGCCTCCTGAAAGGTTGCAGTCCGGCAACGACCCTGAGCTCCAGTCCGGTAGGGCGAGCCGAGGACCACCGGGACCACCAGCAGCTGGGGCCCCTCTGCCTGGGGCCTCTGCCCCAGCCTCTTCTCAGCCCTTCTCTTTGTCTCTGTGGCCATGGCAACCTGGCTGGCTGCTTGGCACTTCCAGCCCCAGCCCCCAGTCTGGAATGGCTTCCTCCTCCCATGGAGCTGTCCCAGCAGCTCTGGCCTGGGAGCAGCCTCCATCCTCACTGCTGGGGGCTGCCGCTGCCGGGTGGGGTCTCCAGGGAAGGCGGCTGCAGGACTTCCACCCTTCTGGTCTCTTCCTTCCCTCTGAGGTTGCATCTCGGTTTCAGTCTCTGACTTGTCTGTTCCCGTTCCCTTCTCTCCCTCAGCCTCTGGAGCTCTGAGGCTCTGCCAGCCCACACTGGTCTTCCTTACCTGCCTCCCCTCTCTGGGCCTCCCCATCTCTGGCTGGATCCCAATACTTCACATAGGGTCCCTTCGTCTGTGGATGGCCCGGCTGGCTCAGAGACTTGCCTTCAGGACATGCAGGTCCCTTTCTCAGCTCAGAGGCAGGCCCTGTGCCAGAGGGGTCATCTACAGCCCTACACCAGAGCAGGGATCCCCAGCTGCCTTTAAGAGAAGGGGGGGGTCTCTTCTTGCCCCATGGAGTCTTCTGGTGAGTGAGGGGCACTCTGAGCTTTGAAAGGATCCTCTAGTCCAGAAGGATACTTAGCGGGAGAGAATTACCTCCTGGGAATGCCCTGGGCAGACCCTTCTGGGGGAGGTGGGCTGTAGATTCTATGTTCTGACATCTGACCAGGTCACGTGAAAAGCTTAATCTCTTAGGAAAACCTACATGCTTTCTTCCTGTCCTCCACGACAAGGACAGCCCCCACTGTGGGATGCTTAGGTCAATTATGAGTGGCCACAGCTGTTCTGTAGCTACAAATAAGTAATTCGTCCACCTAGGAGGCCACACTTGGAGGGTCTCTGGAGACCTTGGTGGGACGGAGGTTAAGAGGTGCCCCATTGTGGCCTTTGACCCAAGCCTGAGAGAAAGTGACCCGCTGAGCAAAAGTCACGGCCCCAATGCCCGCAGCTGGGCAGGTCAGCTAGCCAGCTGCGGGAAGAAAAATCATAGCTTGGTCTTTTTGAGACAGGGTTTCTCTGTGTAAGCCCTGGAACTCACTCTGTAGACTAGGCTGGCCTTGAACTCACAGAGACCTGCCTGCCTCTGTCTCCCAAGGTGCACCACCACCGCCTGGCTCAAAGCTAGGAAATTTTAATCACTTTGGAAATACATCTAAAACCGTTAGTGGTCCCTCCCATTCTTCTCTTCACTTATGGAAACTATAGAACTATTTTTTTCCTCTATCTGGTTTGAGCATCACATGTTAATGGTATCTCACAAGATGTGGTCCTTGTGTCTGGCTTCTGTCACTTAGCGTAGTATGTTCAGAGGTCATTACCGCAACCATTAGAATTTCATTCCTTTTTCCTGGCTGAGTCATATTCTAGCGAATGGACGTACCACATTTTGTTCATCCATTCACCTGTTGATACTTGGGTCCTACTGTTGGGCTGCTATGAGTGTGTATGGTGTTTTTCGTTGTTCTGAGTACAGGCTTGGGTGAGGTTTGAGGTTTCTTAGGTGGACTGAGTTTGGCCAGTGTATTTGTCAAATGAGACATACTAGCTGTTGATATTACAGAAGAATTGAGCCTTGGGCTGGGCATGGGGAGACCAGGGCTCTCTTTAACTCGGAGTGTTTACTGGATACAGCCACCAGGCCTGTGGGCTGGCCACTGTTATGTAGAAGAGCAAACTGAGGTTTGGAAGCACGCAGAGTCACATGGCCAGGAGGCAGCAGAGGTTAGACCCAAGTGAGGCTTACTGCAAAGCTCACATTCCCGACGGACATGCATCTGAGGCTGCTGTAGAACCAGTGAGTACAATGCAAGGGAATGAGCAGCTGCTTCCTAAGACAGAGCCACAGTGCCCAGCCACGGGGCCCAGCCATGGGGCCCAGCTACTGCTCCCAACACACTTCCCAGCCATGGTTCCGGCCTCAGTTCACAAATCTAGCATTGCAAGAGATTTCCAACAGCCGGACACGTGGACTTTTTTGGTATGAAATCACCCGTTTTGTAAAAAGCTGGCAAATCAGTCACATTTGCAACAAACAATTCAGGAGCCAAACACAACACATCTGTGGTCCACACAGGCTGCCAGCTCATACTCTGCCCTCTGGCGACTTGCTGGCAGGAGGGAGGTGCCCTGCTGCATGAGGCCTTGACTGATCCAGGGACTCCTCTCCTCTGTGGTGCGGCATGGTTCCGGACTGAGCTTGTTCCGGTTCTGTTTTAATGTGAGCCCTCACTGAGGGGGAGAGGTCAGAAGTTATTTTGGGGTTCCCCATCACCTCTTCGGGCCCTAAAATCATGAATGCTTCCTGACGACTTAGCAGCAGTATGATCCTGGGCTACTGACTGCTTGGTGCCTCAGTGTCCCCATCTGTTGTTGGTACCCCTCTGGAGATGCCTGGCATGCAGACATGGTTATCAGTACGCACGTGTACACAGGCCGGGCTCTACCCTCGGGCAGAACCGGTGCCAGGGCGGCCACTCTCCTATGTGCACCGTCGTCATTGTGTTTTCTGCAGAAGTGCGGTTCCCGCGTGCACGTGGTTCTGCACAGTTACAGCCTGCTTGACGGAGGCTGTTGGCTGCACGCGAGTGTGTGATTTATTCATGTGGGTGTTCCTGCTTCACGCCCACTCCCCGTCTCCCCCAGCCCCCCTTCCCCAGTTTCCTTTCCCACATCTCCAGAAATAAACGCAGGGTGGGGTTCTTGGGCTGAGACTGCAGCATCAGGGATGTCCCAGCTGCCGGTGAAGGGACAGGGCAGGCGGTGTGAGGAGGAACTGGGTCCCTGAGCTGGACCGGTGGGGCAGTGTCTGTGTGACCCCACGGTTTGGGTGTGAATCTCAGGTGTGACCCCTGCTTACAGAGTGACTGTAGGACATGCTGGCCCTCCCTCCATCACTGTCTTGACACCAGGCTCCCATTGGATGGAAGGTAATCAGGTCTCCAGGTCCTGCCCAACAGGCCCTGGGGAAGCTTTTCTCTGCTACCCCTGCCTCCATTTTTGGCTGCAGGGCGTGTGGTGGGGATTGAATCCAGGCCCTCACCACACTCCCGTCTCCCTTTTACTTTTTATTTTGAGATAGGATCTCACTAAGTTGCCCAGAACTGGCCCGGAATTCACTCACCCTGGAGTCTGAACTTAGTTTCCTCCTGCCTCAGCATTTGGAGTAGCTGAGGTGACAGGCCCAAGTCTGTGGGCTTGCCTTTGTGTTGCTTCTGAGGAGGTGTGTCTAGCCGAGGAGGCGTGTCTAGCTGAGGGGGCGTGTCTGGCCGAGGGGCGTGTCTAGCCTGGGGCTTTCTCCTGTCCCAGTCTGGCCTCTGCAGTCTGCAGACCTTCTGACCCGTGTTGGTTGTGAGGGCTGTGCTATGTCCTAGCACTGTGTATTTCAGTGCTTATATTTTTCCTCCTGCCTTCTGGCCTTAGGCTTTGTGTCCTGCACACAGGGTCTCTCAGTGAGGAAAAGGCGGAGCTAGGTAGAAGCCCACCCAGATCCCAGGGCCTGTGCTTGTGACCGCAGTCCTGTGCCGCCCTCTTTGCTGTTGGGCTCATTCCGTATGCTTGTGTGCTGGGCCCGTTTCCTCCTCTTTCCCCCACCTTCTTTATTTTGCTGCTTAGCTGCCATCTGATACCCATTCAGCCATCCATCTGTCCACTTGTATGTCCATCTGCCCTCCCACCCATCTATTCACCCACCCACCCATCTATTCACCCACCCACCCACCCATCTATTCACCCACCCACCTACCCACCCACCCACCCATCTATTCACCCACCCTCCCACCCATTTGTATGTCTATCCACTCACCCACCCATGGGCTACTTGTATGTGCGTGTGGAGGTGTGGGGGTGTAAGAGATGTGGGTGACCGGTGGTTGAGAGCAGAGGAGGAGCGCGTGGGGAGTTGAAAAGACTCGCGGTGCTGTGTAGAGGGGGCAGGTAGGTTGTCAGGAGGGGCTGCGCAAAGCCAGGCGGGAGACACAGTTGTGGTTGGGAGGGCACAGTTAGTAAACCTGGTAAGTAAGATTCCCTGGGGTCTGGAATCCAAGCTGAGTGGCTGTTGGATGTCAAGGAGGGACAGGAGTTAAGGGAATGACTCCTACAACCGACCGGTTACACTTGTCCCAGTCTGAGGTTGAGCCCTCTCCTTTCCACCCTGTCCCCACCCTCAGGTTACTGCTTCTTGATCTGAGCCCAGGGCAATAACTCTGAGGTGGAGCCACTGTGCTGCAACAGCTCCAGGCAGGAGGATTCCCCAGTGGCCCCGCCCCCTGCCTGCTGTCCCCGCCCCTGCCTGCTGTCCCCGCCCCTGCCTGCTGGCCTCGCCCCTGCCTTCCTGGAGCTGTGCACTCATGGTGGGTCAACAGATCTGCTTCTGAGCGCTGAGCTTGCTGTGGTCCTGTTTCTCCTGAGCGTCAGAGTTATCTTCTGAGACAGATCCCTGAATGAAGGAGACTGAGTTTAGAATAGCCTTGAGTGGATTAAGAAACCACAGCACTCCCTCTCACTCATTCATTTGTTCATTCATTCATTCACCACTCAGATTTGCTCACTCTTACTTGCTAATCATTCATTCTCACATTCACTCATTTATGCATCTAGGCAGTAATTTGCCCATTCATTCATGCACTCACGCATTGCAGTAATTTGCCCATTCATGCATTTGTTCATTCACTTACCTACTTTTCATTCATTCATTCACCTACTCATTCACGTTCATGCTCACACATTCATTCATGCATTTGCATACTTACTTGCTTACTTATTCATTCTTGAATATGTTTTGAGCACCTGCCTTGAGGGGCTGTGGTCACTAGGTGCTGGGACAGTGACCAAGCTCGAAGGTCCTGAGTGAGAACAGACAACCGACAAGAAGATATACAACAAGGCGATTGCTGGGGAAGAGAGCAGGAGCACAGAGCCGAGTGAGCTGCGCCCTGTGTGGCTGTACAAAGTGATGTTGGAAGAGAGTCTTTAGGAAGACTGAGGCTGTGCAGGGGCCAGGCTGACGTCTGGGGAGGAGAGCATTACAGGAAGCGGGAAGGGATAAAGAAAGACTGGTGTTAGCCATGCTGTGTGACTGAGGGACCATGTGGAGCCTGGTGCTGCTGTGTGGCCAGGGCGATTGTGAAGTCTGAGGGCGCGAACACCGTGTTTCAGACCCAGAGGGCTACACAGAGAAACCCTGTCTCGAAAAAAACCAAAAAAAAAAGGGGGGGGGATTGAAGCATCTGGAGTAGGCAGTGGAGAGGGACGTGGTGTGACAGAGGCTACTCCTGAACTTGACCCTGTCACCATTCTGGCAGGAGAGGTGACATTCTAGACTGAGACACCTCAGTCTCGTGCCAGGATATTTAAACACAAACCCTGAACAATTAAGATCTCCCCAGGACTCTGACACTGGGAGAAGAGACAGGCTGAAGACTGATACTGGCCAGAGGAGACACTTGCCTCTCAGGAGAGTGTTTCTAAGTTGGGACAAAGAAGGGTCAGTGACGGGCAGGGCCACTCCTCTTCCAGCACGGCTGCATTCTGTAGGCCTCTTTCTTGTCCTTTAAACCCAAACCGAATCGACTCTTTCTCATGTTTTCACTCTTTCTTGTATCCTCGGAACGGGTGCCTGAGCCTGCTAGGACGGGTGGAGGCCAGGTTTAGGCCTCATTCTGACAACAGCAGATGGCAGAGAAGCGGTTGGTGAGCAAGAGTTGGGCTATCGAGGTTGAAGCAGGTTGAACAGGGAACAGGGTGTAGGAAGGGATGTCTGGGTTTGAGGCCCCACAAATACCAGCATTGTGGGTGACTGGGGGGGGGGGGCTCATTGGCAGACTAGCCAGGTGAGGTTGTGTGATCCCGGGCAGGCCACTTTACTTCATGGCCTGGAAGCTCTCGATGGCCCTGTGAACATAGGCAGAATCATCATTGTCATCATCAGCATGAGCACCACCATCATCAGCATCAGCGTCAGCATCACTGTTCACAGTATCAGCATCAGCATCATCACCAATATCACCATCACCACCACCACCACCACCACCAGTATGAGCCACGCCATCATCTACACAGCCCTGCTGAGTGGGGCAGAGTGGGTGGAGGGCTGAAGGTGCAGTTCCAGGAAATATGTAGGTGTGGACCCTTACCCATGCTGAATGGGAGGGTGATTGAAGGGTGGGCACAGCTGGACCTCACTTCCTAAAGTCCCCATGGAGTCCTTGACTGGCGACTTTCTGTGTAAGGGACAGATGACAGTCCAGACCAGACAGGCTAAAACAGAGGGGACATGCTATTCCTGAAGCCGGAACTTGAGCCGCAGGTGCCGTTGATCTGGGGCTGCTGCGTGGTTCCAGTGGCAGCATTAGGCATCTCACCTGGAAGAAGGATAGAAGCGGGGGATGAAAGGTGGGGTGGCTTCTGTCATAGCCGGGCTGGGGCTTCTGGGACCTCGGAGTTCTTTGGGTTCAGGCCCTGGGGAAACAGCTGAGAATCCAAAGGACATTTGACGGTAGCTTTCATGATGTTTCTGTGGGTGAACTTGCGTCATAGCCTGACGTGTGTCGTGTGCCTTGAAGAATGCTCTTTGGGCTCAGGGGTTGGGTTCTTGGCTCCCAGACACTTTCCCACGACGACTCAGATACAGGAGGCTGATTGACAGTTCTGTTTGGGCTCTTCTCCTTTGGTGCTGGCTTCAGGTGTGTCTGCCATCAAGCCGTGGAGGTCTGTGAGCCCCCTCCCCCCACAATAAAAACCCTATGGTTTCTACTTTTCTCTGCCTGGATTTTTAAAAAATGGCATCACTAATTTTTGAAAACAAAGAAAACAAACCACAGCCGTATTTCCTGTCCCCAGCATCTGGTGGCCATTTGTCATCTGTGATGTTTGGGGAAAAGATGTGTTTTGATCATTCTTCGAATTTGGACTGTAGAAATGTAGAAATATACCATTAGGGGATGCCCTTGCTGGGCCTTTCTCATTTTTGTTTCTGTTTTTGTTTTTTTGAGACAGGGTTTCTCTGTGTAGCCCTGGCTGTCCTGGACTCACTCTGTAGACCAGGCTGGCCTCGAACTCAGAAATCCGCCTGCCTCTGCCTCCCAAGTGCTGGGATTACAGGCGTGCGCCACCACCGCCCAGCTTGGTCTTTCTCATTTTTAAAGCATTTTGCAAGTAGCTCTCCCCGGGAGCCTCTTGAGGTCTCCGCCCCAGATCCCAGATCTGCCTATAAGATTCCTTCTAATTCCAGAGTTTACAGTTTGTTTTCCTTTGAGATAGTCTCTAGCCCAGGCTGCCTTCAGGCTTGCTCTGTGTGGACCTTGAACCCCAACATTTCAGTTGCATCTGCCTGCTTTAGGCAAGCACTCTTTCTTCTGAGGCAAATCCTCAGCCCCAGCCCCTTCATGAGAAGGTTAGCTTCTCTCAGTCTCCCTCTCAAGGTTTCCCTGTGTAGTCCTGGGTGGCCTGGAACTTGCTTTGTAGACCAGGCTGGCCTCGAACTCACCCTCCTGCCTTTGTCTCCCAAGTGCTGGGATTAAAGGAGTGCCCGCCTGCACCCCTTCCCTCCCCCCACCCCAGACGCCACAGTTTGTTCTCTTGCATAAATTTGTAATCTGGAGCAGCAGGAAGAGGAAGTAGCTGGGGGTGGCAAGGCCTGAGGAGCACAGCGCTGGCCAGCCACCCTCAGGCTCCCTCGCCTCCTCAGTACTTGCCCCCTTTGCATCCCCTGCTTTATTTTCAGACTTTCTTCATGCGTGTGTATGTGTGTGCACAAGCATGAGGGTGAACATACTTGTGTGTGCGTGCACACAGAGGCCAGAGGGTGAAGTTGGTGCCTTCTTCAGCTGTTTTTATTTTATGCTTTGGAGATAGGGTTTTCTCCCTCAACCTTGAGTTTACCAGTTCAGTTGGGCTGGCCCACCAGGGAGCCCCAGGGGTCCCCCTGCTTCTACTTCCCTAGGCTGGGATTACAGGTGTGTACCACATATACGATGCTTGTCTTTTTAACACCGTCTTGAGGATCTGAACTCAGGTTCTGATGCTTGTCTCTCCTTCACTACCAGAGCTGTGAGCTGTTTCCCTAGCATGAGCGCCTTCTCTTTTGGGAAAAAAAAATGTGTGTGTGTGTTAATGTGTGTATTTGTGTGTTTGTGTGTGTATTTGCATGTGTGTGTGTGTTTGCATGTGTGTGTGTGTTTACATGTGTGTGTGTGGTGGTATGTGTGTAAGTGTGTGTGTATTTGTGTGTTTGTGTGTGTGGTGGTGGTGGGTGTGGGTGTGTATTTGTGTGGTGATGTGTAGTGTGGTGTGTGTGGTGTGTGTGTGTGTGTGTGTGTGTGTGTGTGTGTGATGTGCACATGCGCGTGCACAGGCATGTGTACGTCAGAAACCGTTGCAGGGAGTCAGTTCTCTCCTTCCATTCTGTGGGATGGGGTTTGGGTGGGATAGAACTCAGGTTGTCAGGCTTGGCAGCAAGTACCTTTACCTGCTGAGCCATCTTGCCGGCCCTTCAAAAACTTGTGAAATAAAAATCATTACAAAGTGTGGACCAAAATCCCTGGACATACAGACTGGTTTTCACTGGTAATGTTCACAAGGTTCCGAATGGCAGGGGGTGGGGTTTAGGAGCGGGTAGGAATGAGGGGGTCTGTCTCCAGGGTGAACGGGAAGGAAGAATGTGCTCAGACTTCTCAAATGGTGGCACTGCCATCCGTCACCATGGTGAGGAAGGAGGCCATGGGAATGGCCTTCTGCCAGCCCTGTGAAGCTTTTCCTGGGCGTTTCTGGCCCCAGTGAGGCCTCAAAGGTCTTCTGCATCCAGGACTCAGTTACCTGCTGAGCTTTAAGAAGTCTGTGTGGGAGAGGGGTTAGGAAGGGCCGGGGTCAGTGACCTGCTTTCTGCCCCTCACCTGTCCGTCTCCCTGCCTCATCTTCCTCTTCTCTTCTCCTTCACGCCCCAGTCCCTTCCTCCCCAGCCCCTCCTCTCTGCCAGACCTCCATTGTTTGCCACACCCTGGGCCCCAGGTACTGAGAGCTCTGCAGGCGGACTCTGCTTCCAGGGCACTTAGAGCATAGCTTTGGGTGGTCGTTGCTCACTGGTCCTTGCAAAGTGACCCTGACACCTCTAGTGTGGCCCCTGGCCCCTCCCACAGGGAATTTCTTTCAAGGCTCTGTGCCTGGGTCCCCACACGGTCCCTCCCCTTCCTCTGATGGGAGCAGTCCTGTCCCCAGGGCCCCCTAGTCTCAGCTGCCACAGCTCCCACCACCTGCCCTCTCCGGCCTCTCTTCTCTCCTCACAGCCTTCTCTGTCCTCCGAAAGCTTAGAAGTCTTTCCCCTTCTAACCCTTGACCTTTCCCCTTCTAATCCTTGACTCCCGCCTTTTCTGCTGATGCACTAGATGATCTAAAAACTCCGAGGATGAGCCGGGGAGATGGCACACGGGTCAAAGCACTTGCCGTGCAAGTGTGAGGACCTTCGTTCAGAACCCAAGGACCCAATGCCATCTGCATCAGCACTGCCGCTGGGAGATGGGAGGCAGAGGCAGGAGACTCTCTGGAAGCTGCGGGGAGGGCAGCAAACCTGGCATACCTCAAATAGAGTGGCGAGTGAGGACTCACACTCGAGGTTGTGTGCACGCATGCACGCATGAGGTTCACGGTGAGGAGAAGGAGTTGGTTGGTGAACTTGAAAATCAGCAATAAAAGCTGAGGAAAACCAGCCAGCAAGAAAATGAGTTCTTGGCTGAAGAGAGGGAGGCTCAAAAGTCTGTGCCAAATGACCTGGCCTGTGCTCCCTGAAGGACTGGGCGATCGATGGTGGCGAGCTTGGTGCCTGGAGCCAAGCCTTGCAGCACCAAGTGGGCCACCTCGAAGCCAGGTTCTTGGGCAGAGTAGACAGCAGTGCAGTTTTTATGATTGAGTCTAGTGGAGTTTTGCCTGGTGTCGTCCCCCGGACACAGGGATAAGGACAGGGCCAGCATGCTCCTGCCGCCTGCCTTCAGCTGGCCGGTTGCAGGAGACCCTGGGCAAGGAGTTGATTGACAGGCAAAGCAGTCACCACTTTTTAGAAGTATGAACCCTGCTGAGATGGATTTATATATCTTAACATCTAAGTGTAGACTGAGTGGCTTTTGCCAGCACCGCGGTGGCTGCAGGCAGAGAGCTGAGAGCCAACCCCACTCAGCCAAGACTGCTGGGGACAGGTGGCTGAGGGGCCAGGCAGTGAAGAAATAATGCTTCCCGGCTCCGTCCATCCACAGTCAGACTCCTGGCGGATTCCCACTGCCCAAGGCAAGTCAGGGCTTTGTCCTCAGTGGAGGGGCTTCTAGGGAGGGAGGGCTTGAGGTCTGGGTGGAGAGGGTGCAGTGATGCCTTCACCTTGAGGAAGGCTGAGGGCTTAAGTGCAGCCTGCTCTCTGACTGTCATCAGCGGTGTTTAGGAGATTCAGTGCTGATTAGTGTCCCTTGGGGATGCACGATCTCTCCGATAACATTGCATGAGTGCTGGAGGCACCGTAATGTGAAATTGCCCTTCACCGTGCCTTGATAAGAGTTATTTCATAAAGGCTTCTTTTTATCACATCTGTCCATCTGTCCGTCATCTGTCTATCCCTCCATGCCACCATGCCTCCACCCATCCACCCATCCATCCATCCAATCCATTTCTGTCTATCTAGGTGTGTGTGTGTATCGCACATCTTTGGCTTGTGTGTGGGGAGGTCAGAGAATAGCTTCTACCACTGGGTCCAGGGATCAAACTCAGGTTGTGGGTTTGGCACAAGCATCTTTCTCCTCTGGGCCGTCTCACTGGCCCCTAGTGAGGGCTCTGATGGTCACCTCTTCAAGGGCTTTTTATTTTCGTCTTTATTTCTTCCTTGTCAAGAGCAGCAAATGCTCTGAACTGCTGAGCCATCTGTTCGGCCGTCCCAACTGCTTCTGGAAGCGGTGTATAGAGGGTTGGAAAGCCAGGCACATGGGATGAAGCGTTCTCAGCTGGGTACATCATGGCTACCCACTCTTCAGTCCCACACCACCACTCCCCCTGGGTTCTTTCCACCCGTGCCAAGCACCTGCCCGGATTCTGCGCTCATGTGTGGAGGACACGGGTTTGCAAAAGGCAGGGGCAGTGGCTAGCAATCTTGCTTCCTTCCTGCTGTGGTATCTTTAAGGTAACCAGGCTCAGCTGGCTTCTCCAGCAGATGTGATTTTGATTCACCGAAAGCTCTTGGAGTTCTGTCAGCTGGAAGGGGTGGTGCAGGCCGGCGACGCGACGTGTTCTCAGGCTGGCGTTTTTTTCCGTCACCACGATTCGTGGGCAGTCCATTCATGCGGATGTTTTCCACAGACCTGCTGGGAACGTGGACGTGATTTTATTGGCAACGCCTTCCAGAGGCTCTATCCTCAGCTCTGCTGAAGGGATCTGCGAATTCAGCTGCCACTTGTATTCCATGCGAGCCATGGGCTCCTAAAGCGGTTTTACAGCACGTCCCCGTCACCCTTATTAACACAGGAACAAGCTGATAAGTTCTGGTATTTGAGAGCCACCAGGGTAGGTGTGGCTTATGTTTGATAAAGTGTGGGCAGTTTTCACAGGGATACCCGGAGCTCTTACAGAGCCCGAGCTGGTGCCTGTGAGTTGGACTCCGTGGTGAGTGCCAAGAATTGTCTTTCCAGTCACATGCCTGCCCCAGACAGCTCACTGAGAACTGGGTTTGTCACTCTGGGGGAAGGTCTGAGTCAGCCAGAGCCTTTGCTCCAGAGAGAGGCTGAGCCCCTGGAGTTTCTTTTATTCCTGGATGAAGGGTGTTTTTCAAAGTGAGGCAGTGTGGGGAAGGGATGGACTGGTGCATAGAAGAACAGCATGGCAGCCATGTTGCAACAGCCCCGAACATACTAAGGGCCTCCCTAACGCCCTTTCCCCTCTCTCCCTCACTCTGCCTTGTTTTGACACAAGGTCTTGGGTAGGTCCTATGATGGCCTCAGACCTGCCTTTTAGCCAGTCCTCAGAATCCCTTCCTCCCTGGCCTGCCCCTCCCTGCACAGGTAACGCCTTCCCTGCCCTTGCTCACACCAGGGATTTGAAGTCACTCTGGCTGCTTTCTCCCCAGCATCTAGCCATGCACCCACTAGATCCCACTAGATCCCACTAGATCCCGTCAGATTCCACTAGACCCCACTCTCGTCACCAACACCTTTCCTAGACCTCATTTAACAGGGATGCATCGGCCTTGTGTGCTCTTCTGTGCCTTTGGCACTCCCCACCCCCATGAGCCCGCTGCTGGTTTTTGGTCCTGACCCCAGGGCTCTTGGGGTTGCTCCTCTCACCTCCCTCCTGTGATTGGCAGGTACTCCTTCAGGTTTCCCTGCCCCAGTGTGGTACCAGCTCATCCCCAAGGTCCTTAGCAACCAAGGTCAAGGCGACCTGTGCTTGTGGCTTGCTGGATGCCCCTGCATAGAGGGCCCCGCGTGCTCACTTCCCCTAAAGCTGCGTCTCTATATTCGGAAAAGCCCAGAGTGGGGCATTTTAAACAGATTTAACATGTAGACCTCACAAATAGCAAAGATGGCTTTTTTTGGGCTTATGTTTTATGTGTGTGTGTGTGTACGTTATGTCACAGGTGTGGAGTTACTTCCCATAGCAGCTCATGTACAGAGCAACTCTGTCCTCCACAGAGCTTCTGTTGCCTCTGAGGAGCCACGCCCCCAGGTCTGTTACTACTTCCACAGCCTCTCACTCATCTATTTCTTGTGGTCCATAGTTTTGACTTTTCTAGAACATGTCTGCTTCACTGTAGACAGTGTTGTGGGGACACAGAGGAGGCTGTACGGCTCACACGGGGGACTCACATGGTACACAGCCTCCTGACCCTGAGTGGGAAGCACTTGGGCTTCAGGGGTCTGAGAGACTGGTGGTTCACATCCTCGACAACACTTGTATTGTCGGTTTAAGCCATTCTGGCGGACATGTGGAAGTGGCAGGTTGTGGTTTTCCTCAGCCTCTCCCTCACTGATAGTGTTGGATAGCTTTCTGTGGGCCTTCCTTCCACTCACATATCTTCTTTCCAGAGCCGTGTGTTTGAGGCTTTGCGATTTTCTTTATGATTCTCATGTTTCTGTTCATGTACTAGAACCCTGACCTCTAGGCCTGATATGCACAGCCAGCACCGTCTTGAGACCAGAATAGTTGAGGCTGGTGAGCTAGCTCAGCGGACAAAGGTGCTTGTCTTTAAGCCTCGTGACTTGAGTTCTAGCCTCCAACTTCTGCAAGCTCTCCCCTGACCCCCACAGGTGCACTGTTGCCCGCAGCTGTGTCCAAATAAAACTAATCAGTAAGATAAAAAAAGTTACACTAGCAGTGACCCCCCTGCATAAGGCCATCATGAGATCGGAGAGGGTCCTCAGACCCACCCCCAAGATTCTCGCTGCGGTTCCCTCCTCCTCCTCTGCTGCACATGATCTTGGGGTGCTACAATGAACAGAGATGAGAGAGTGGTTGGGATATGGACTCCTGGACTCCAGTTTCTGTGAGTCGCCGTGCAGGCTGGGGTGGGGTTTTTGTATCATGTGGCCGCTCAGGGGGGTCACCTGTGCTCTTGGAAGGGATCCTGATAAGGTCATCGGTTCACCAAGCCGGGCTTGGGACGGGAGGGGTTTCTTTGGTCTGTGGCTGCCTATCTGGAGCGATAGACATTTTTGTGTGAATCCCCAGGAGGAGTCACATGAGAAACTAGTTTAAAGGTTGGTTTGCTCGGTTTCTTTGTTGGGGTTAGGGTGACAGTCTAGGCACAAGCCCCTTGCCAGAATGTCATTTATGCATATTCCCCAAGCTCTGGTCTGTTTGTCCATTGTCTTCTAGGCCTTTTGCAGAACAGAACACAGTTTCTGTGTTGATTTAGTGCTCTGTGCTTTTGAGCGTCACTTATAAGTGATGTTGATGTCACTTTGCTTAACCTCAAGCCACAAAGATATTTTCCCTTTGTTTTCTCCCTCAAGTTTTGTGGTTTTGAAATTTGCATTTAAATGTGTGATTTTGTGTGTGTGTGTGTATGTGTATGTATTGTGTGCTCTATGTGTGTGTGTTCCTGTGTGTATGTATTGAGTGCCGTGTGTTTGTTTGTTGGTGGTGTGGGGTATGTATGCACGTGTGTGCTTTATGTACATGTATTTGGGGGCGTGCCTGCTTGTGTGACACCTAGCGAGGCCAGAGGTCAACTTTGACTATCTTAGTTTATTTCTCTCTACCTTATTTTTTGTTTTTCAGAGAGAATCGCTCACTGAATGTGAACCTTGCCATTTCGGCTAGCTGGTTTGGTCCCGGAGACCCCGGAACCTAACTGTCTGCACAGCACAGTGCTGGGGCAAGGCGTGTGCTCCCAGGCCTGGCTTTTTACCTGAGTGCTGTGCGTCTGAACTCGGGTCCTCACGCTTGTGTAGGGATTGCTTTACTCACTGAGTCACGCCCCTCGCCTGCGTGATCCATCTAGAGTTCTCTGTTTCGTGTGAAGCGTGTCTTTGCAGGAGGCTCACTGCTCTGCACTCCGTGTCTGTTTTCTGGGGTGCTGTTGGCTGACGACTGCCTTTCTCTGCTGACTTCTCTTTGCATCGTTTGCTTTTAGCTGCATCCTGCCCTCGTGCGAGGCTGCTGCCACGTCTGCTCACGTTCACAGACCCACACCCTTCCCCTCCCTCGCACCGGGCGCCGGCGTAATTATTATGACTTCGCAGTCATTCTGAAGATTGGGCCGTGGGAGTCCCAATGTTCTTTCTCCAAATCATTTCAGCTCTTCCGGTATATTTGCCTTCTTCTCTTAGGCATTTTTATAATATCAAGCAGCAAGGGGCTTTGTAGTTGGAAAATCCTCTAAAGAAGCTGCATGTTTGACTTTTCCGATGGAAGCCCAGCTGCCTGCCTGCACTTTTGCCCGGTGATGGACTGGACATGGGTGGCTTCCCTTTATCAGTGCCTGCTGTCCCCACTGGGCCTCCTTCTTGTCCTTAGCATGGCTGGCCTCTTTCTGTCCCCTAATACATGGCTTCCACAGCATTGGCGTCTAAGTCCTGGGACTCTCCGGGTGCCTGGCTGTGGGGTCTGGAATGCAGACAGCCAAGAGGAAGAAGAAGGGGGAGAGGAGCATGATGGGAGATGCCAATGTCAGCCAGGGCTCATCTGTGGTCGTGCTCAGCCCTTGGTAGATGGCCTCTCTGAGAGCACTGAAGTTCCCGTGTCTGTAATTTGGAGGATGTGTGGTGTAAGAATCCAGTCTGAGGCGTGTTTCAGTCTGGTGGTGGAGACAGGCACAAAATCAATTTGATTGCTTGGAAGAGGTCTGAGCAAGGGGACACTGGCAGCTCCTACCCTCCTTTTCCTCCTCTTCTTCCTCTTGGCGGACTGCATTCTAGACCTCGCAGCCAGAGACACTCAGAATCTCAGGACCTCTGGAAGTTGTGTGTGTGTGTTGGGGGGCGGGGGGAGTTAAACCCACGGCCCAATCTTCAGAATGACTGAGCTCTGGACTCTCAGAATCCACAGTCTGCTTGCCAGTGTTATTTTTATACACTACTAGGGAGACTGCACACTGTGTCGGAGGCGTTGTCTCCATTCCAGAGAGGAGGTGTCAGGTGGCCCATGCAGGCCTGTGGCGCACAGCTCTGAGATGAGACCCGCAACTCAGGCAGGTCCCACGCTCTCTCTGTGCCTGGCAGTTCAGGCCCCGCTAGGCTTGTAAGGCCCCTTGTGGGTGATTTTGCCTTGGAATTGAGTCTGTGATCCCCCTTCCCGCACCCTCCAAAAGCCACGTGTGGCCTCTGGGGGCCTCAGCTGCCGTTGCCATGGAGTCCAGCGTCATCCCATCACACCGTTGCTAGGCAGGTGTCTGGTTGCCAGGTGCCACCTCCTCGGACCCCTTGACTGCCAGAAAGCCCGTATGGGGCTGCTGTGGAGTGGGGCCCACACGGGACTCTTAGTAGATGCTGTAGCCAGGGAGACTTTTGAGTGGTGGCGTCTGAGCAGCCCCAAGCCTGGGGTCTAAATGAGTCAGCTCCAGCATTCCTCATTGGACGCCCTGACCAAGGCTGGACAGGTCTCAGGTCTTCATTACATGGATGGAGACAGGGAAGTCTTGTGATGTGAGAGAGGGAGGACTGTGTCCCTGGTTACTGCCAGGGGGCCAGTGGCGCAGCCCACGGTGTGTGTGTGTGTGTGTGTGCTTGCCTTGAACACCAAGGGCTCTGAGGAGGTCTGGGAGCATCTTCCCATGCTCCTTGGTGCAGAGCCCTCCTTCCTTAGGGCTGTCCTGTCCTGCTTAGACTAGACTTCTCTTTCCTTCCCACGTGGTCAGGTGTCTGTCCATCTCTGGCTGCATCCCCGATGCCATCTGCTGCCTCTTAGTTCTGCTTTTGAGCCTTGCTCACGCATGCATACATGCACGCACCATGCACGCGCGCACGCACGCACGCACGCATGCATGGAGCTGGCCCTTGTCACAGAGCTTCTGTCCCTGCTCTCTTGGCCTAACAGCTTGGCCTGGGCTCCCCACTGCTACCCCGGGGTTTCTTCCCTCCTTTGGTCTCTCTGTCTGAGGTCCTTCCTTCCTTCCTGGCCACTGCACTGAAAGCAGCCCCCCTCCCCCTTCCGCTCTTGCCTCTCTTCTGCTCTGTACCAGTCTGTAGAGTGGAGGTTTTTCTGTTCCGCTCAAGTTCCGTTCTCAGGGCTGAGACTACAGTACCACCTTCATAGGTGGTAGCAGGAGGCTGCATACTTGCCTTGAGTCCTACTCTGAGCCCATGGAAAATACCAGCAGGGCAGCCTAGACTGGGACCTAGGCTGGCCTGTCGTGTGAGCTGTTGGCTAAACCACTCCTGGCTCTCCAGCTCTGTGTGAAGCTGGCATGGGAAGAGGTGACACTGGCTTAAATACCCTTTGTCTTGGGCAGGAGCTAAGGCAGAGAGCTAGCAGTTCAGGGTCCCGTAGCATAGAAGAGATTGCTCTGGGATTCGAACCTAGTTCTGTGCTGTTCAGAGCTGTGAACCCTGGAAGCCACCTGCCCTTATCTGAGGGCCTCATCCATAGTGGATAGAGCATGAGAAGTGTCCCGGCAGGGAAGGCAGAGGACACCCCCAAATAGCAGCTATCACCCCGCCCCGCACATGCCCAGCATACCTCTTGGTTTCTTGGCTTCAGCTGCTGGCTGGTTCTTCCACCTTCAGATGCCTGCCTTGAGGGTACCTGTTGGGTCCCCTTGCTCAGACCTCTTCCAAGCATGCTTGCAGCCAAATCGATCTTGTGCAAGCATTTGCTGACAGGGGCCCTGTCTCCACCGCCAGACTGAACATACCTCAGACTGGACTCTCATACCACACGCCCTCCAAACCACAGCCTGCCCTGTTTTTGTAAAAGGGACTCTGGCCTAGCCATGCTGGAGACCAGAGGCCAGCCCTTGTCTTCCTGTCCTCCTGAGTAAATCGCAGGGACTCTGTCTTCAGAATACTAGAACCTGTTTTTCTACCATTGCCTCTCGCTTCCTCTCAGTCTCTTCTCCACACTCAGCCGGGTCCCTCGCCTGCCTAGAACTTCTCTGTGATTCTCCTGGAGGAGAATCAGAGACCCTTGGCTGGCCCCCAGGGTGCTGCACACTGGACTCCTGCTGGGTCTCTGGGTTTATTTCCTCTTCCCAGTGTTCTTGCTCCTGTGATTTAGCCTCACTGTACTTGGAACACGGGTGGGTTGAGGCTGCCTGGCGCCTTTGCACACGCAGCTTGTTCTGTGTCAGGAACACTCTCCCTGGATGTCCACAGTGAATTCTTCAGCTTCATTTAGGTATCAGCATGGACATTCCTGGTTTTGTCTCTCATTGTCCCTGCTTAGCCACATCAGCCTACTTGTTAAGGTTACATTTAGAGTCTCTCTCTCTCAAGTCCTCTGTGGCTTCCACACAGGACTTCTCAAGTCCACTCTAGGTTTCCACACAGTCTCTCACTGATCCTGGAGCTTGCCTCTTCCATTAGCCTGGTTGACCAGCACTGGGGCTACTCAGACTATGACTGAATCCAGCCCTTTGAGTGGGTCCTGGGGATTTGAACTCAGGTCCTTACATTTGCATGGCAGACACTTTACCTACTGAGCCATCAAGCCAGCCTTTAATTATGCTTTTTAAATGGAACAGAGAATGCTGGGCCACGATGGTACACAAATACACATGCATTCACGCCCATGCGCGCACACACAAAGGAATAAAGGAAGGAAGGAAGGAAGGAAAGAAAATATATCTTTCATATAAAGTTGAAATGATTCCAGAATGAGAGCCAGTGTTATGATAAGCCTTAGGTTTATCCTAATGGTATAACAGCAGCACCCACCATTAATTCCAGGACTCAGATGGAAGAGGCAGGGGGATTTCTGTGAGTTCAAGGCCAGCTTGGTCTACATAGTTAGCTCAGGGCCAGCCAGGGCTGCCTGGTGACCCTGTCTGAAAACAAACTAGAAGCAGTAACAACAGCAAACTTAAATCAAAGCAGGGCTCCTGGGGTTCACCTCCCTGGGCCTGCTGTGTGGAGGGCACAAATGATGGGTGCCCGGCAGACAGAGCAGGGCCTTGTGGTGAGCCGATCCCTGAGCTGGCACTAAGATGAGTTGTGTGGGTGACTAGAGTCGGACGGAGAGACCCTGTGATGTGTGCCTGCCGGGCTATGGTTCTGGGTGTGCTCACATAGGGTGGGGGAGGGGGGAGAGAGAGAGAGAGCATGAAGGCTTCAGAGGCATTGGTACACATTGTTGGAGGGAAGCAAGCTGTGGGGTTTGTTTTATGCAACAACAGAGGATCCTGGTTATACCCATTAACTGTGAAGCAAAGGTTTGTGGATATGTGTTGTAAGTGGGAGACTTATAACCAGAGAAACCCCAGCAATCGCCAACACTGGTCTCTCTCTGCAGAGTCCCTGTGTCTGCCTTTACCTCTCTGGCACCCCAACCTTTTCCTTGTTTGCTTCAGACTTCGAGAGCAGATAGACTTCCTATTCCCCTTTTCACAGAGGTGACCCATGAGGAGGGTGGCTTGTCTCTCAACAAAGGGCTCTGAGTCAGAGTCCCCATGGGGGCTGGCTCCAGGCATGGCCTCGGCCTACAGCACTGTATGGGAGTAGGCTGGTGATGCAGGAACCAGGCCCTTCTCTTGAAGCCTCTTCAAGCGGGTGAGTGCTTACGCCTAGTTGCTCAGTGCTGCATGGTATTCATGAACCTCAGTGAGGATCAAGAATCTCTCCAGTGGTGAAAGGCCAGGAGCAGCTCCCCAGGCCCATGGAGAGGCTTTGGCTACTCCACGTTCAGGAACCGGGGCAACAGGTCTTGAATAAAGATTGTAACAGTGTCCGTGTTGTGCAGATGGGGAAACCAAGTCTCAGAGAGAAAGGGTGGGTCACTCCAAATCACTAGCCCTCTATGGGTCTTGGAATTGAGGCTGTGTGTGAGGGAGGCAGGCTCTGGCCTTCTTTCCCTCACTCCTTTCTTCCTCCCTTCATCTCATTCATGTACCTACCCTTTACCTATCTACCTACCCATCCATCAATTTGATCACTTGTCCTTATAGTCAGTCATCCATCTGTCCATCTTTTAATCCATTCATCTGTCCATCCTTCCATTCATCCATCCATCATCCATCCATCCATCCATCATCCATCCATCCATCCACCCATCCATCCTCCATCCATCCATCTATCCCATCCATCCATCATCCATCCATCCACCCATTTACCCATCTACCCATCCATCCATCTACCCATCTACCCATCCATCCGTCTATCCCATCCATCCATCCATCCATCCATCCATCCATCCATCTATCATCTATCTCATCCATCTCATCCATCCATCTGTCCATCCATCCTTCTGTTCATCCCACCCACCCACCCACCCACCCACCCATCAGCTCATCGAATGTATTATGCCAAGTGCTGACTGCCAATTGTAATCAAAATGTGAATGAGGAGCCGGGCAGTGGTGGCACACGCCTGTAGTCCCAGCACTTGGGAGGCAGAGGCAGGTGGATTTCTGAGTTCAAGGCCAGCCTGGTCTACAGAGTGAGTTCCAGGACAGCCAGGGCTACACAGAGAAACCCTGTCTCGAAACAAACAAACAAACAAACAAACAAACAAACAAACAAAAAATGTGAATGAGGAGAGAGTGAACCTGGGCCTTCCTGTGGCTCCTGAAGGGCTGGGCTTGAGGAGCGACCCTTTACTGATCAAGGGACAGTTTCAGCTGTGTGTTAAGCATGTGTTCAGGATGTGGGAGTTGAGGAGGCCATCCCTGTCCAGAGCTGCACTAGGAGTAGGTGACCTACTCAGGGAGACCAGGGGTGCTGCAGGCAGAGAGGGTGTGCTGCGGGCCTTGGAGCACACTGGGCCTGCAGCTGCAAGCAAAGAACGGGGCCATGCACTGTGCATCTCGTGGGAGGGTGGTGAGAGTGGGTTCCTTGGCCTTGCTGCCCACTGTTTGTTTGTTTATTTTTTGAGACAGGTTTTTTTCTGTATAGCCTTGACTGTCCTGGAACTGGCTCTGTAAACCAGCCTGGACTTGGAACTCACAGAGATCTGCTTGCCTCTACCTCCTGAGCACTGGGATTAAAGGCTGCTTGTCCTTATAGTTAGTCATCCATCTGTCCATCTTTCAATCCATTCATCTATCCATCCTTCCATTCATCTATCCATCCATCCGTCTATCCATCATCCATTCATCCATCTATCCCATCCATCCATCTATCCCATCCATCCTCCATCCATCCATCCATCATCCATCCATCCATCCATCCATCCATCTATCCCATCCATCCATCCATCCATCCATCCATCCATCCATCTATCCATCCATCCATCCATCATCCATCCATCCATCCATCCATCTATCCCATCCATCTATCCCATCCATCCATCCATTCCATCCATCCATCCATCCATCCATCTATCCCATCCATCCGTCCGTCCGTCCATCCATCCATCCATCCATCATCCATCCATCCATCCATCCATCCATCTATCCCATCCATCCATCCATCCATCCACCCACCCATCCATCTATCCCATCCATCCATACATCCATCCTCCATCCATACATCCATCCTCCATCTATCCATCCATCCTCCATCCATCTATCCCAACCATCCATCCATCCATCCATCCATCCATCCATCCATCCATCTATCCCATCCATCTATCCCATCCATCCATCCATCCATCCATCCATCCATCTATCCCATCCATCTATCCCATCCATCCATCCATCCATCCATCCATCCATCCATCCATCCCATCCATCCATCTATCCATCATCCATCCATCCATCCATCCTTCCACCCATTTCCCAGCAGCCTCCTTGCTTTTCCTTCCCTGTGACTGGAAGAAGTCACCATCAAGGTCAGGCTTAAAATACGGCGAAGACTTACCATACAGGTCTAGAGGTCAGAAGTCTGAACTGTGCCCTGGGAGCTAAAAGACGAGTTGTCAGGGAGCTGCTTTCCCTGGAGCCTCTGGGGTAGGAGGGGTCCCTGGCCTGCCTTTCCAGCTTTTAGAAGCTTACAGTCCACATCAGCATCTGACCCTTGATCCCAGGCCTGCCTCACTCCTTCAGGTCCTTGAATGACCTTGGGCCCACAGATAGTCCAGGGGCACTCCTATTTCAAGGTCATTTCCTCCATCCCTTAGCTTGGGAGCTCACCATCAGTGTCCCAAGGCGGGTCTCCCCGAGAGCCCCATGCTCCGTTCAGTCTCTGAGCCCCTTGATCTTCCCTGAAAGGTGGCTTTCTCTTCACCTGGTTGAGGAAAGTGAGGCTGGTGTAAACCCTGGGGACAAAGAACCTGTTATAGAGCCTGGGAGGGGGTGTGTGGGGAAGGATGGCTTTTCTGTCACCACCATCAGGAGTCGGGGTGACCGAGACAGGGCCGGAGGGGATGCTGTAGAATGTCACTGCCTGGATGCTGGAGAGCCCAGGGGTTGGAGCTCAGCCTCAGGTTGAAGTCCACTTGTCAGGATGCTTCAGCCCATGGAAACCTCAGTCTTCTTTTCTATACAGTGGGCTGAGGCTGTGACAGGAAGCTGTGGCAGCTTGGCTCACACCCTGAGCTGCAGCAGAGCAATCCATCCATCGCCCACCTGTTCTAGAGGCGGGCTCTGCACCCGGGAGCTTCTGCTGCCTGGGAATCCCTTCCCCAGGGTCACAGCTGCTGCAGTAAAAAGCGAACAGGGGAAACCTCCAGCGTGGGCATGGGCACCACCCCCTCCTGTCCTGTTTGGAGCCACAGTGTTGTCATCCTCTGTCTTGAGCACTGTTTCCTGGTTCTCCACAGTCCCCTGTAGATAAAGTCGGGGCTGGACTAAAGCCTGTCCGGGGACAATTGTTCGGAGAGATGGGGGAAAAAAAAAAGCTAACCCTTGGACCTGGGTGTGGGGGGCTCCCGGAGCAATTGTCTCAGATGTCAAGTGTCAGCACCATTGAGAGCAGCAGCTCCATTGTCCCAAAGTGCAGAAGGAGTGGAACCCAGGAGGCCACCCGCCCTGCCCTGGGCTCTGGGGCCTTGAAGTGGCTGGCGTTGCTTTGTCTTCGCATTCCGGCAGGAAATGCCACCTAAATCAGGCCTGTTCCCAGACATGGCTGGCTGTGAGCTTGCCGCTTTTGCTCCCAGCCACCTGCCACACGGGCTGCTGTGGTGAGCTGGAGGCTGTCAGGGTGCTTTTGTCTGCTCTTGTCTCTATAGACGTCGGGCCTTGGTTTTGTTTTTGACAGCGTGTCGCTGTATTCTGCGTGTTACAGTCCCCTGGACTCAAGGGAAATGTGCTGCTCGTGGGTTTGAGCAGTCAGAGTTTGGTCGTCACCACCTCTGCCAGATGCAAGGATATTTCGTCACCGGAAAAGAAGTCACAGGAACCATTCTATGCCCCTACTTCCCAGAGGAGGGAGCGGAGACAGAGAGAGGGTATTGTTCCTTGTTCCAATTCCTCACAGAAGGAACGCAAGGTCCACAAAGGCTGCTGGGACACACAGCAGGCTGGGGCACAGTTAGTTCTTGAACCCCAGATGTCCACTCCAGTGGCAGTTTTGTTAGCTCCGTCAGCTGGCTGTGGCTGACCCTAGGCAAATACTTAGGCAATATCTGGAGGCAGAGCTGGTTGTCTGGCTAGAGGGAGGAAGCCAGGGAAACTATCAGATGTCCTCCGTAGCCGAGATCTGTCCACCTACATATCACGTCCCACACATGGGTTCCGTCATGTCTCTGCAGAAACTCCAGGCAATCACATGTCAAAGACCTGTGGTGGAGAGCCCCAGTCTTAATCTAACTGGGGCGACCCCTATTATTCACAGGAAAAAGAAACCAAAGGGCTCACAGTAGCTGAAAAAGGGAGGAGCTGGGGTCTGAGTAGGAGGGGCTCCAGAGGAGGTTATAGATCTAGGGGATAACAATGAGGAGACTCCGACAAGAAAAGGTCTGCGCTCCATTAGTGATGTCTATGCTGGTGTGTGGCTTTCTATTAGCTGTGTCTTTGTGTAGGAGCGGTTCTCACACTCAAACCTACACCTGCAGTCAGGCAAGGGAAGGCAGCAGTGAAGGTGTCAGATGGGAAAACTAAGGATGCTCGCCCTGGGGGAGGGTGGTAACCGCCCAGGCCCCAGCTACTTAAAGCCTGTGTGCCCACTATCCCAAAAGAAGCTAGGGTTGGGGCATTCATATTCAAAGGTAGGCACAAAGCCTTCTGCAGGTTCAACTAAAGAGGGTGTGAGTCACCTAGGATGGCTGGGTATCTGTGAGTGGGCCTTGACAGGGGAGGGGTGGGTGGGGCTCTGTGGGGAGAGGTTGCTTCCCCTCTGCGGCCTCCCCTCCCCCTGTTTCCGTGGCTCACAGCAGGTTGTAGCAACTTAGGTTTTGCTTCAAGTTCCTCTTTGGTGGGTCCCAGGGTGGGTGTCTCCCCCATCAGGGTCTGGAAGGGAGATGGGGTGTAGGTATGGGGGTTCAATGATCATACTGAGGGCTTCACCCTAGGCTTTGGTGCTCCCCAATACCCTAAATGGACAAGTCAATAAATTGATAGGCAAACGCAAGTAGCAAGTAGAGTCCCTGGGTGTAACTGCCCACCAGCATGGGTGTGAAGGAGGTGGAGGGGCAGCTGCTTTAGACCGGACGGGCTAGGAAAGCCTAGGGCCTGTGCCCCAGAGTGTTTCCCCCCCAGATACTCGCAGAGCTCCCTATCTGGTACCTGCTCAAGCTCCAGCCCCTCAGACAGCCTGTCTCTCATCTGAGCGGCTCCCGCAGCCAGCCCACTGATTCCAGGAAGTCTTGGTAGTGAGCGGGTCACCTTTACTAAAAGGGCAGCGTTGAGTCAGAGGTGCTGGGTGCTTCCCAAGGTTGGGGGTGGGGACAGTCTGCTCGGCATAGGCGGGGGTGGGGTGGGGGTGGGGGCTGGGGGTGTGTGCCTGGGGTGGCAGGTGGCTTTGTTGATAGTGACAGGCCACACTGTCCTCTGTCACTGTAGAAGACTCGGGTAGCTAAGTTCAGACTAAAAAACACAGACTTCAAAAGGTACTACTATTCCAGGCCTAGCGGTATGGGTGGTTCATCCTGGCTATTTGAGAGGCTGAGGCAGGAGAACTATAATTTCTAAGCCTGTGTGGCCTGTACACAGTAAGTCCGAGGCTAGCCTGGGCAACCTGATGAAACCTTGCTGTATCAGTTACTGTTGCTATAACAGCATACCTTGGTAACAGCATCTTTAAGGAAGGGGCGGTTTACTCTGGCCCATGATTCCAGGGTACAGTCAGTCATGGCGGAGAGGGCGTGGCAGGAGAGGCACCAGGCAGCTGCTCACATTGTATCTGTGATCAGGACACCAACCTCAGCACGCTCTCTCCTTTTCAAGCACTCCGAGACCCCCGCCCGTGGAGTGGTGCCTGCCCCCCAACATTCAGGACGGGTCTTCTTACCCTAACCTAACCTAATCCCTCACTGGGCGTGCTTAGTGACTTGTCTCCTGAGGTGACTCCAGATCTTGTCAAGTTGACAGTGATAGTGTAATGGTCGTTACATGGCCACAGGACAAGAACCGAATGGACAGCCTGGGAAGTAGTTCAGGGGTAGAGCGCTTGTCTAGCCCGGTGATGCCCCTGCTCAGTCTCCAGAACTGCAAAGAGCCTAAGCCCAGACAAGTACCAACAGGATTGGGTGGGTGTGGTCATGCTGGAGGTGTGGCCACGTGGAGGTGTGGCCACGCTGGAGGTGTGGCCATGCTGGGTGTCTAGCTCCTTAATGGCTGCTGACCAATGTCCAAAGCTTTCTCAGGAAGCACGGTGCCTGGAGCCTGTGGACACCCAGCTCCCACTTCCCATAGACCCCTGTCATCTGCAGTTGGGGGTGCGATGGGGCTAGATGCTCTCCGATGGGTCTCAAGTGTTGTATGTGCCTCCACTATGTGTGTCATGTGTGTCACGTGACAGTCTGCGACGTGCTCCCTGCAGGCAGAGCCCTCACTCCTTCCCTGATTCAGGAGGAAACTGAGGCCCGGGGTGGAGGTGAGTCACTCCTCACCCGTCTTCCCCCTCGCCTCAGTGGCAGAGCTAGACCCTTGTGGCCCGCCCTGCACTGCTAGCGATCGTTCCTGGCCCAGCCAGGCCTCTTTCACGCATGCGTGAGGTCCAGGCAGTTTATTGAGCCAAAATACTAGCTGCAACCCCGTGTGTGCTCCCTTGTCCCTGGTCCTTGTCCTGGATAAGGGATTGCCAGTGGCTCTTCTCCAGGTCGTTAAATGGCCTTCTGTGTCATGAACTTGTCATTGCATGGCAGTCCTGGGCTGGGGTGGGGAAGGAGGTGTCACTCTCCCATGACTCACGGGACAGATGGCATGTCATTGGTGGAAGCAAGATTTTTGTGCCATACTTATTTATTTATTTATTTTTATTTTTTATTTTTTTGGTTTTTCGAGACAGGGTTTCTCTGTATAGCCCTGGCTGTCCTGGAACTCACTCTGTAGGCTGTAGACCAGGCTGGTCTCGAACTCAGAAACCTCCCTGCCTCTTGTGCCATGCTTGAGGTTCCTGATCCTCCTGGGATTCAAACCAGGTTTGTGAGCCAGTGGAATATAGCACTGGGGTCTTTGCAGGGCTTACTGGGTGCTCAGGGGGGCCTCCCCATGTCTGGCTGGGGGGGGGGGTTCTGCTGGGAGCAGGCAGTGCAGCCTGTCTGCTGTCTTATAGGGCTGGTTTACTATTGTCAAAGGCATGGTTTATTCTGACTTTGTTGCCAGGGCGCTATTGGCCCATGATCCTCTGCTTCCTCGGGCCCTTGACCAGCAGATCACAGTGGGGATTGAGCCCCACGGGCATCTCACTTCCTTTGTACTTGGTGTGATCTGGGGGTCCCCCCACCTTCCCTCTCAGGTTTCACCATATGTCGAGTGAGGTCACCCCAGCTGAGGTGTGGGTGTCCTTGGGGACAGCAGTCCCTATCCCCCAGCGGTTCAAATTGCCATTGTCTCTCTCCAGGAATGAGTGCAGGGCTCTGCTCTGTTCTGCACCTCCAGGGAGAGCTGTATCGTCCGCGGGCTGTGACTGTGGTTCCAGACAGATGGCGTGGGTCCCCAGGCAGCTGCTGGCTGCTTTGAAAGCCAGGGCCATCTGTGTCCCACAGTTACTCACTTGAGATGCACATTTGGGCAGGGTTCTCCATGTCAGGCCAGACCACCACATCCTAGCCCCGTGGCTCTAAGTGAACGCTTTGCAGCTGGGTACCCTCCGTTCCCCTGTTCTGTAAAATGGGTGCACAGGAGAGGGCCTCTGAGGCCGTGGGGTTCAGAGACATGTTGCTCTTGATGGCACACCCCTGCAGTTCCAGCTTCTTAGGAGGCTGAGGCAGGAGGATCACTTGAGCCCAGGGGTTTGAAGTCAACCCATGTGACAAAGAGAGACCCAAGACCTGCTCTCAAAAAGAAAAGCAAAAGTAAAATCAGAACAAACCAAAACCACACTGGCCTGCCATAGGGTTTCATTTGTGATACTCAGTAGAGCTCCCATCTCTCTCCCTCCCAGGCCTCCTCCTCGCCTAGAGTTTCCTCAGGCCACGCCTTAGGCTAGCACAGTGCAGGCAGAGACAGCCATGAGTGAGCCTGTGCCCTGTGCCTCCCTCAGGTGAGGGAGGAGCTGTGGAGCACAGCCGTGGAGCAAAGCCATGGAGCACCAGTGCTCTGTGCACAGCCTCAGGGTCCAGCAGCCCTGTTGCGGGGCTTGTCACAGAATACGCCCAGCAGGGCGGGAGTGACTGCACTCTTCACTGTGTGTTCAGGGAAGACAGCTCTGAGAGGTGCCCCATGGAGGGCCGGCCGTGCACATCTTAGAGGCCGGACACTTCAGACAGTGAGTGCCACGCCCTGGGGAAGATGGGCTTGAAGGGAACTATGAAGCTGGGGATGAGTGCATGGGGCAGAGGAATCTCATTTTCCCAGGGTCACATGGCCAGGTTAGGCTTCTGTCTGGATTGTGATGGATGCCTCCTCTGAGAAAGCCTCTTTAGGCCCTGCAGCTGTGGCAGACATCTGTCTGTTGGGAACAGATCTAGGGAACCTGAAGACACATGCATGCACTGTGTGTCCCAACAGTCCTTTGGTGGGGGGGCCCTGTCCCTGTCCCTGTTCAGGTGTTTGCTCTGTGGTTTTGGGTTGGGTGACGTGCCGGCTCTTTGTCCCTGGGACTCAGTCTACCTCATTTGTAGAATGGACAGACAGGAAGGCCTCTCTTGTAGTCTGAGGCTTGGTGTGTGAACCATTGAGAGCCTCCTCCTCCTCCTCTTCCCCCTCCTCCTCTGTGTGAAGTCAGGAAGCCTTCTCCCACTGCTTGAGCTTGTCTTAGTCAAGATGTATATTTACCTGATCGCCATTAGTCAGGATTCTGTGTCCCTAATCTCTGTCTAGCCAATTCACCCTGGAGCAGGTCACACACCTGCGTCAGGCAGCCTCTCTGTCCCTAAGGGGACTCACACCGGAGCCTGGCAGATGGAACCACTCTCCCAGAAGAACCTTGGGGATATACTCCCCGAGGCCTCGGTGACAGGTGGACACTTGACCTTGGTACCATGTTGCTGGTGTGGCAGTCAGCCATGCTTGTGATTAGACCAGGAAAGGAGCAGTGGGGGTCCCCAATAAGCTCACAGGACTCATTCAGAAGGAGCAGCGGGGGTCCCCAGTAAGCACCCAGGACTCACTCAGAGAAGTGGCCTTGTGAGGAGTGGGCACACCAGAACTCTTGGGAGTGTGGGGAGAGACAGCCATTTGCACTGTGGAGCAAGTCACCTTGTGGAGCCACCTACACCTCGTGCCATGTGGGGAGGTGGCCCCTTACCTTCTAGGCAATAGGACAAGAGGTGGAGGCTCTAGGAAGCTGGGTCCGGAGCTATGGCGGAGCAGGAGAAATAGGTGTGGCTGGTTAGTGATGTTTGCTGCCGCCGCAGGAGGGCAGGAGATAGACCGCGGGCTTGCTGTCTTGAGCGACCTATTCCACCACCTCCCGCTTCCTTGGAGTGTGGCCTTCTCAGGTCCTTCATCTGTCTGAGGGCCAGCTCCTGCCAGTGATGGCTGACACCTGTTCCCTGTCACATCAAGGAGGCCTCTGGGCCCAGAGATGTCACCTGGCATTGCTTACAGGTGCATATGAGCATGGGCGGGGTAGAAGCCTGCGTGGAATTGAAGAGTGTGGTGTCTGTGTGACAGGTGCTCACTTCTGCAGCAGGTCCATGGAGTTTGTGTTCACACAGTAACGTGGCTAGCACAGGCTCTTCCCTGTGCATGCTGCTGGGACCTCGTGTCTCAGTCACCTGGGACTGTGGTTTAGACCAGGATGTGTATTCCCAGTGCTCCAGGTCCCTGAGCGCAGCTGGTCGGCCTGTTCCACCACTCGTGGCTCCGTGGTTGGCCTTTCAAGAGCCCTTGCCTGGCTAGAGTTTGCCCAAGCTGTGTAGCGATGAGCCTACCATTCCCTGCATCTGTGGTGTATGCCTTAGTTGCTGTTATTACTGGGATGAGGAGGCAGATGGATGCTGAGGGACCGGGTGCTTCAGCCATGGACAGGGCCCCGGGGAGCCAAAGGGAGCATCGTAGGATGGTATTTCGTTTCAGGGACATCTCTAAGGTGCGAACTGCAGTCATCGTGAGTGTTCTGCTGCCAGCAGGCCTTGGGCAGAGTCCCTTAGAGGGTCCCTCAGCAGCCCCTCCAGTACAGAGGATAGATACCGGCACCGCCCACAGGTTGGCAGCCAAGGGGCTGCCTGTGCCTGCGCCCAGAACCCCTGCTGGCCCATTCTTTCCGGGTCACGAGCTGTTCTTGGTGCCCATGCTTGTAGTGTTGGCTTGCGTGCACGTCCTCTGTGGGTGGCCTGAGCCTCTCATTGTCCGTGCACAATAGCAGTAGCCCAGCTCGTGTGAAGAAACCAGGACAGGAAGCTGCATCTAGGTCAGACCAGTGGGACTCAAGCTTCCCGCCTGCTCGGGCGCCTGTGCTGGGTGGGGCTACCTTTGTCTGCCTGTCTGGGTGGCTGGAGACCGACGGACGGATGGACGGACGGACGGGCACCCAGGCCTAGCTGCTGCATCCTCTAGGAAACTTTGCCCCCAACCGTTCCTACCGTGTCCTTTCAAGTCCAACTGTTCCCGGGCTTGAGTTGAGGCTCCTGCCTTCATGCCTCTGTTTGACTGACGGGTGTCTATGGTGGACCAGCTCTGCCCTCCAGCCATGAGAGCACAGGGTCCAACTGTGAGAAGAGATGTGACGTCCCTCCTTACTGACTTGCTGTCACGTTATCCTGTTCCATCGACAAGACACACACACACACACACACACACACACACACGTATACAAATGCATGCACACACACACCAACACACACATACACACTGATATGTGTACACACACACTGACACATACACACTGACACATACCGATATACAGCACATAGGGATATTACACACACACACATACACACACATATATACATACACACACACACCACACACAAAATACCCACTACTTATATACTCACACACATACACAAAGACATGTCCACATACGTACACAAATGCATGCACACACACCAACACACACATATATGCTGATACTAACACACATGCACGCACACACACTGACACAGATATACACACATGTATACATGCGCATATATATATATATGTATATATATATACACACACACCACACCCAAAAATACCCACTACCCCTCCCCCACACTGACAAATACATACTGATGCACACACACTTTCACATATAGACACACACTGATACATCGCACACACACATCCACACATATACACATGGATACATACATACTAAAACACACTCTGATGTCCATATTTGGGGAGAGTAAACTAAGATTCAGAGAAACTGGTTCACTTTCCTGAGGTCACACAGCGGGATAGAGGAAGAGCTGTGGTTTAAACCAATGCCCAGTGGTTTCCAAACCTGACCTCTGTAGAGATTAAGATTACTAGCCTCACTCCTGTTGTACTGTTTAACTCTTAAAAGCTGGTGTATCTTGTTTGAGCTCATTTTTTTTTTAAAATAATTCAAAATGAGGAGGTAATGACCTCAGGGGGCAGGAAGGGCTTCTTGGAAGAGGTGAGTATTGCTTAAGGCCTGACAAAGAAGATGGAGCTGCTTCAGGGCAGAACCGGAGGGGAAGCTTGTCAGCAGGAAGAGCATATGCAAAGGTCCTGGGGCAGGCTTGAGAGTGTGACTCCAGTGTGGAAGGATGGAGTGCCAAACAAACTGACAAACGCCAAGGGTATGCTTGCTGAGACATAAGACTGGTCTAGAGGAGGAGTTTGCTGTGGTTCACAGTTCAAGGGTGTGTGTGTGTGTGTGTGTGTGTGATGGCAGGAGGAGTCTGAGCAGCCCATCGTTGGGGGTAGGTGGGGGGTTGGGCGTGAGAGGAGTGTGAGGACCTGTCACGCTGCCCTTGAGGGGAGGAAGCAGAGAGAGATAAGGCTGGTGCTCAGCTGGCCTCTGCTCGTTACCCAGTCTGGCACCCCAGCCCATGGAGGCGTCCCCCACACCGTGTCAATGTGGTTCCGTGGTGATTTTGAGTCGAGATATATATTTTAAAGCAATATTTTATTAATGTCGGTGTTTTGCTTCCATGCATGTCTATGTGAGGGTGTCAGATCCTCTAGCACTGGAATTACAGACTCTGATCTCTAGGTGGTTGCTGGGAATTGAACTCAGAACCTCTGGAAGAGCAGCCAGTGCTTTTAACCACTGAGCCATCCCTCCAGCCCCTCAAGTCAAGATCTTAAGCTTCAGAGCAGGGAGTCATGAAGAATTAAGCTGAGCCTTGACCTGTCTGTGCATCTTAAGGGATCTTGAGGGGTGAAGAGGCTAAAGCCCCAGGAGGCAGAGGTGTCATTGACCAGGCCGGCTGGGACTCTGAGGGACCGCGGGGAGCTAGGACTGAGAACACCATGGTTGGGGTGCATGCAGGCCTGGTAGATGGGGGGTAATTGATGTCTGTACTCCCTGGAAGCCAGGTGGACCAGTAAACCAAACCAAACCAGGCTCACCAGTAAAGTGATAGCATTGAAAGTCCATCACGACCCATGGTCACAGAGGGACTTGTAGGTGGAAATGAGGGGGCCTGGCTGTGTGCACCAGCCTTGCTGCTGCATGAAGGCCCTGCTTATTTGGGGACACTGTGGGTGTCAGTCCAGGTGACAGAAAAGGATCCGATAGCAGAGTTGAAGGACCAGCAACCCCTCTGCCGTCCGCTTCTGCCTCCCCCACACTAGCCCTCTCCCTGAGACATCTCCTTAGACGAGGGTGGTAGGATGGGGCACACTCAGTCCCCTTGAGGTCCTGGCTGTAACCACATGCGGGAGAAGTTGTTAGCTGATGGCTCCCCTGGGCTGGGACAAGCCCATAGACTCATCTTTTCAAGGGTCTCTATGTGACCACTGCCCAGTTAACCTGGGCCAGGCTTCACGTCCTGAGCCGGAAGTCTTTGTGGGAGACTAGCCTCAGTTTCCCTTAGGTGCTGGCTCAGGTCCCTCTCTTTCCTTCTATGCCCTTTGTGTCCTTAGCCACGTCTACAGCTTCCACAGTAGCTCTCCCTCTGTCCTGATGCCCACTCTGCCCACTCGGTCCCACCCAAGCTCTCCAGCCACCATCATGTCTCCTCAGTGCGTTACACGCCCTCCAGTCTTACACTGGACCCCTGTCATCTGCTCTCTCCTAATAACAGGGTCTCTCTCTAGCACTCTGAAGGACACATCTATGATCCCAGCACCAGGGATGCGGAGGCAGGACTGAGTTTTAGGCTGGCCAAAATATAAGGGAGGATGGAAGGGAGGAAGGAAGGAAAAGTGGACTGGGAGACACGTGAATACTCCCAATTTTGATTTCAAAAGGAGGGGTGGTCTAGAGATCAGCCCAGTGGTAGGGTCTAGCATGCACAAGAGCCTGGAATTTCATCCCAGCACCCCGCAAAACCCATCATCCCACCTGGTGACATTGGCTGGCCATCTTCTCCCCTGGCCCCATATGCAAGGGGACAGGAGAGTGTCTTTGCACTCTGCACCCTTGTGGGTAGGTTTGGAGTGTCCCTGGTGCTGCTGTTCTAATGTGTGAAGGGGAGGGACAGTGAGAACAGCTGTGTGGGCACGTGAATGCACAGATGGCGTGTGGCCATCTGTGGTGCCGGGAGCTGAGGTTCCTGTGAGGGACAGCGCGGGTCAGTGGGCAGGGCTGGGGTATAAAGGAGATGCGTCACGTTCTTGACATTTTATGCTTTTTTTTCTTTTGAGTGATATAAATGCCTTAAAGCTTAAAAGGAAAACCTGGAAAGATGATCATTGTTGCATGGTCTGCGAGGTATTTGGGTGAGGAAGCAGGTCTGAGTGTCTCTTTGGGCTGTAGATTCTTGGGGGACTGGGGCTCCGTGTTGTTAGCGCCACACAGGGTCAGGCATTGTCCATCCTCTGTGGAAGCCTTTAGCTGAGCAGGCTGTTGGGGGGCGGGCAGCCCAGGACAGTAGCCTGTCCGCAGGGGAGCCTTTACATCTTTGCCCTGACTGTGCAACCTCTCAGGTCCTGGCCAGCATTTGAACCCGTGTCCCGCAGGCAGTGTGTCCAGGATGGTAGATATGACTGCTCATCTCTGCTTTCTGTTCTTTCCGTAGGCCTTCCTGCAGCGGATCCGGCAGAATTTGGCCGTCTCTGTGGAGAAGGGCCTCACGGAAGAGAATGTCAAGGTGAGGACTCCTGCTGCCACTGCTGCTGCTGCTGCTGCTGCTGCTGCTGCTGCTGCTGGCCCTACATCTTCTAGGTGGCTCTGAGCTCACTCCTCAGCACTGCCCGCCTCTGGTCCCCAGCCTGCCCTCAGCAGCCCTTGGCACTGCCTGCCTCCCCTAGAAGGGAAGGAGGGTGGGAAGGAGGGAGGGAGGGTTGGAGGGAGGGAGGGAAGCTGTGCCCCAGCCCCATTCTCCAGTTCAGACTCCATGTGGCTATTTGGCCTTCCCTCCTCCTCCCCCGCAGCTTGGTGTCTCTGTCCTGGGAGCCTGATGTCTCCTGCTGCCCGCCTACTCCTCCCATGGGCGTGGGCTATCAAGACAGGCCCACGAGTCACTGGGCCAGCTTCATTCTGGCTGTGGCGCTGGGGAGTCTGGGCGGTATCAATGGGCCGTCTGTGTGCCTCTGAGGCCCATGCTGGCTAGCACTCTGACCTCCTGTTTCTAAAAGCCTTTTACTTTGTGCTCTGATTGGCCCGGTTCAGGGGGAAGTAGATACGAGGGGATAATGTGTATCTGAAGAACCCAGCATTTACCATATATGTGGCCAAGGATGACCCCCTGCCTAATGTCCTGGCTTGTGCCAGTCATGTGCATGTTGACAATTCTAAGCCCTCTCTTTGGCTCTCTTGGAAGGCAGTGCTGCTGCACAGCAGACCCTGGGGGATGGGATGGCCAGGATGGTGAAAGTATGCCTGTTTGCTGGGACCTATGTGCTTCATCATTCATTCATTCATTCATTCACTCGACAGATAATCACTGAACACCTACAGTTTGTTATATTGATTTATTACACACTGTTAGAGCTTAGACGCCCTTATTATCACTTAAGGTTAAGCCTTGTTAGTTTTTAAGAAGTCGCCTATATGTCAGGTCTTAATCTCCATCCAACAAGGCATTGGAGTCCTGAGGGCGTGGTTGTACCACACCTGGGTTCACCCTGAAGACAGGGAGTATCTGTGGCCTGCTCACTGCCCCTCCCAACCAACACCCCCTCCCCTCCCACCTCACCCCTCTAGCTGTGAAACTTCCACTGCTGTGATGGTTTTTGTTTAGTCTTATCTTTTTTTTGTTTGTTTGTTTTTGTTTTTTTTTTTGGTTTTTTCAAGACAGGGTTTCTCTGTATATAGCCCTGGCTGTCCTGGAACTTACTCTGTAGACCAGGCTGGCCTCGAACTCAGAAATCCGCCTGCCTCTGCCTCCCAGAGTGCTGGGATTACAGGCGTGCACTGCTACCGACCGACCCGACCGGCCCACAGTCTTATCTTTTTTAAAGACAGAATTTCTCTGTGTAGCCCTGGCTGTCCTGGAACTCATTCTGTAGACCAGGCTGGCCTCGAACTCAGAGATCCATCTGCCTCTGCCTCCCAAGCACAGGGCGTAAAGGTGTGCGCTGCCTCTCCCAGCCCTGTTTCTGCCTGTTCTTACACTTTATGACAATGAGCTCTTGTGTGTCTGGTGTCTTTTGTCATCCTACATCTGTGGGATTTGTTTGTATTACAGTGTGCAGCCCTGGCCTGTGCTTCTCCCCGACTCTGTAATATTCCACACAGGGACCGCGCCACAGTCTATTCTCCTATGAAGGAATATTCGAGCCATTCCCACTTTGGCCCTGTTGCCATTTTTGAGTATGCTTTTTGAGTGGGCCTTTCTTGTTTCTTTTGAGTGTCCACTCAAGGGACAGACAACATGGCAGCCCTTCCTTAAAATCAGTACAGTGGCCTGGTCTAGAATGTTACCTTCAATATAACCAGGCTCAACCACGCAAGCTGAAGGGCAGAAGGGAAGGAGAACATGGGTGACAAGCAGCCCCCGATGGGGTGGAGGAGGGAGTGGGCTTCTGGGTGTGCTAGGCCTGGCAGGAACTGGGGAGTGGGTTCTGGCCCCCGGCCCTCCCCTTTGACCACTCACCATTGCAGGAGCACGGGCCATGTGAACACTCGTTGGTGTGCATCGCCCTGTGGCTTTATACACCTGAAGCTTCTGGGCGTGGCAGAGTGATGCTCTGCTCTGCAGCTGTCTGGGGTGTCCAACCTTGCTCTTTGAGCCTCCGGTTCTCGGGTAAATCGGGGCCAGGCCTGGCTTCTTCCTTGTGAAGATTGGATCCAGCCCCGGTCTGCCATTGGCCTGCACACCTGCTGCTGATGGGAACGCAGCCAACAGCAGCTGCCTGGCCCAGGGGAACCTCACCCTTGATGCCTGCTCCTGCACCCTGGGGTGCAGCTATTCTGGGCACGGCCCTGCTCCGTGCTCCTGACTGACTCTGGCCTTTTGGTCCACTCTAGATCCTCTTCTCCAACATCGAGGACATCTTGGAAGTCCATAAGGACTTTTTGGCCGCCCTGGAGTACTGCTTACACCCAGAGCCTCAGTCTCAGCACGAACTTGGGAATGTTTTCTTGAAATTTGTAAGTATGGGGCCCGGAGAGATGGGTCTGTGGGTGAGAGTAAGGACCAGGGTTTGAGTATTCAGTCAGCTCTGCCTCTGCCGTGGCCTTTGCGTGGCCCTTCCCGTGGTCTGGTTCTCCCAACCACCTCCCAAGAGTTTGTGGGGCGTGGTCTTGTACACTGATCCCTGGCCACAGTCTGCTAGGCCTCATTCTAGGCTCTTGGTGACTTACTGTGAGCCCCTGAGCCTCGGTAGCCTCTGTTTTTTCCCCCTCGGTGAAGAGTTTGGAAACCTCAGTGAAGAGCTTAGGGCCTCCTCTAAGCTGCTAGAGACCCCCTGGAAACACAGACATGCTTGCTTCTCCCATCTAGAACTCTCATGGCTCCACACATCCCTGCCACTTCCTGGATGTAGCCCCTCATCCAGCCACACCAGTCCCTTTGTTGGTCTAGAAAAGCAGTTCTCAACAGGTAGGTTGTAACCCAAAGAACGACCCTTTCACAGGAGTCACTTAAGACCATCAGGAAACTCAGATTATTTACTTACGATTCATAACAGTAGTAAAATATAAAGTAGCAGCACAAGTTGCCTGGGGGTCACTGCAACATGGGACACTGTAAAGGGTCACGTCCTGTCCTCTTGGCAGGCCTCCCTTTATAATACTGGCCACACCACGGGAGTAGAGAACTGTATGGCTTGATGGTCTGCCCCTAGGCCACAGGTGAGATGGCTTAGCAGATTAAAACACTTGCTGCAGGGCGTGGCCCCTGTCATTTGGTCCCCAGGACCCATGGAGTGGAAGGAGGGACCTGACTTCAGTAAATTGTTTTCTGAGCTCCACATACATGCCGTGGTATTCTCATGCCCAGACAGAGTGACACACATATACGAAGACATAAGAATGTACTTCATATTATTTTCTTTTTTGAGACAGAGTCTCACCGTGTAGCTCTGCCTGGCTGGAATGCACTATGAAGCTCAGGCTGGGTTTGAACTCAGTGATCTGTCCACCTCAGCCTCTTGAGTGCTGGGATTAAAGGTATGGGCCACCACATCCAGCTATAACTACAATTAAAAAAAAATGGAGAAAAGAGATATGAGACTATCCCACTTTCACCTGCCCACTCCGTGGGCAAACAAATGACAGGACATGACAGTATGATACCACGGTTGTCACCACATGTGACATCAGATCTGGAACTAGAAAAATCTATCCAGAGCTTTCCAGGTTACAGATTTATGACGCTCTGAGGCTGAGGCCTCTGCTGCATCTGCCTGCTGGGGTTATTGTGAAATCCTTTAAAATTATTTCATTTCAATACTTGAGTAAACATACTTAGCAAGGTGCATGAGTGTCCTTGCTGGAGGGGACGGTGGACAGCTGCCACTGCAGACAGAAGGTGCTCGGGTGACAGCGTGTGTATCGGGAAAGCTCCCTTTCACGAATCCTACCGGAGAGTCACCTACCTGCCTCAGGCCAAGGCCGCCTGAAGATTCTGTGTGAGGTGCAGGGTCTGTAACCTCAGTGTCTAGGAAGCTGAGGCAGGGGGAATGGGAAGTTCTCGGCCAGCCTGGGCTGCTTAGACTGTGTCTCAGGAGAGAGAGGAGGCAGGATGGAGGAGACACCAGCGTTACCCACACACCTGGCTGAACCCCTTCCTCAGGAGGTGCCAGCAGCCGAGAAAGCAGCCCCCGGGCTGCTCGGGATGAGTCAGTGTTTTTAATTTCAAATCATGTTTTAATTTAAAATGTAGCTCCTTCACCCTCTCTGCCCCCATGCTCAGGGAGGGAGGGGGTGAGTCACCATGGCTTGGGATTTTTACAGTTGCTGGAGGCAGGTGTGCAGGTGGCTTCGGTGGGGGTGGGGCAATCTGAAGAGGTTGATCTAGTGCCACACACCCGTCTAGACCTAAGCTGGTGGCAGCTGGGAGGATGCCAGAATTGGGGTGGCCTTGGGGGCTGTGCACTTGGCAGTGAAGGGGTCCCACTTTGGTGCAGGCCAGGAGCTCTTAGCAGGGATTTGGTTGCCGGTGGGAGGAAACTGCACAGTGTAATTCCTGGTGGTCCCACAGGATCAACACGGTGTCCACTCTAGCCCCAAAGGCCAAATCCTGCTTTGTTCCTTATCCTTACGTCCCTGGGGACCCCAAGCAGCATCGAGGCTGAGGAAGTAGGAATTGACCAGACCAGTCATCCCCTGCCACCTACTCAGTCTTTAGAAGGAGCCCACATCCTCAAGTTAACCACTGTTGATTGAATTTACATAGACAAGCTCCAGGTGGCCCCCTTTTCTGTTCAGGGTGCTGTTTTTCCACACATACCCGCTCCACATATACTAAAACTGCAGGATGGCAAGGGAGGTGCCACACACCTGTCTCCCCAGCGCTGGGAGAGCTGAGGTAGGTGGATTACCTCAAGTGTGAGGCCAGCCTGGACTATGGAGTGAGTGTAAGGCTAGCCTGGGCTAAAGAGTAGGTCCCTGTGTCTCAAAACTTGACAGCGGCCTTTGAAGGTAGTTACTGTCACCGCCTATTTTACAGATGGGGAAACTGAGACCCAGAGAGACTAAGTTATAGTTTGAGTTTGGGTAACTAGTTAGTGTCACAACTGGGATTAGGCCTGAGACATTCTGCCATTGGAATCTGCCATTATCGAAAGTGACAAGGACTCCTGAAATACAGGTAGAAGTCTGAGCTTCAGGCACGGTGCCAGGCCTCATTCAGATGTCCATGCCGATGATATGATGGTGGATATAAGATGTTGGAGTCATCAAGTGACTAGGACCCCTCTGGGGGGCTACTCAGGGTCAGGCTTGGTGGATGTGGCAAACAGGAACCCAGGACGTAAGGGTGGCTTTTCAGGTAAGGGTCATAGTGACTCATGCAGTATTAGGGATGTGCACTGTATCGTGGCCAGCTGTGCATGTGAAGCTGGAGTTTACACGGGCACCCTGAGTGGCCCTCTTCCAGGGTGGAGGTAGGGTTGCCTTGAAGGAAGGTGTTCTGGTTGGGGAAAGGCAGAGTGTACTGGCTGGTTTTGTGTGTCAACGTGACACAGGCTGGAGTTATCACAGAGAAAGGAGCTTCAGTTGAGAAAGTGCCTCCATGAGATCCAGCTGTGGGGCATTTTCTCAATGAGTGATCAAGTAGGGAGGGTCCCATGTGGGTGGTGCCATCTCTGGGCTGGTAGTCCTGGGTTCTATAAGAGAGCAGGCTGAGCAAGCCAGGGGAAGCAAGCCAGTGAGAAACATCTCTCCATGGCCTCTGCATTAGCTCCTGACCTGCTTGAGTTCCAGTCCTGACTTCCTTTGGTGATGAACAGCAATGTGGAAGTGTAAGCTCAATAAACCCTTTCCTCCCCAACTTGCTTCTTGGTCATGATGTTTGTACAGGAATAAAAACCCTGACTAAGACACAGAGGGAAGCCCTTATGCTGCCAAATAGCAAGCTGTGGGGGAGAGATGGAACGACATGGAACCAGGTCCCGTGGGACTTTTAGCCAAGACCAGGACCTTGGGTTTTGTTCTGAGAGTTGTGGCAGCCAAGGGGTGGTAAACCTGAATCATGTGGATGCTTTCTGCTTACAGAATGTGTGAACAGGTGACAGGTTGTGGACCTTTGCGGGTGTAGCTGGCCGTTCCCTATCTTTATGGTCCAGCTGCTTCCTGCCCTTCTCCAGGCCTAGGTCTTCCTGGCTGTGGTTTGGAGCTGATGGTGCCTTCTCTTGGGCATTCTCGTAGCTGTGACAATGTGCACGGCTCCCGCAGTGGCTGGGTCTTTCTCCCAGCTGCTGTATGTCCCCACCTGTGTGGGGAACTCGGTACTTAGAGGCTTCCGAATCTGCAGACCAAGGCACAGGCTGAGGCTGAACATCCTGCTGTGAGGACAGTGGGTGACTGATCTGCTGGGTTTGTGGAGGGGAGCATGGCTGCTGTCTTAGTCAGGGTTCTATTGCTCGAAGAGACCTGTGACCATGGCAACTCTCACAGAGAAAAGCATTCAATTGGGGCTGGCTTACAGTTTCAGATTTAATCTATTCCCATCATGGCGGCAAGCATGGTGGCGTGCAGGCAGACATGGCACTGGAGAAGATGCTGAGAGTTCTACATCCAGATCCCCAGCCTGCAGGAAGAGAGCAACAGATGCTTTTGAAACCTCAGAGTCCATCCCTGGCAACACACTTCCTCCAATAAGGCCACACCTCCTAACCCTTTCAAGTAGTGCCACTCAGTGGTGACTAAATATTTAAATCTTGTGAGCCTGTGGGAGCCACCACAGAGCTACTGGCTACTCCTAGCTGCTCCAGGCAGCAAGTTTTAGGCCTCCCCTTCTGGAAGACTGAGGCAGGGGTGACCTTGTAGACTGTCAGAGGTAGAGTATCCTGCCCTTCCCTCTCTGCACCCGTGGCAGACATTACTAATCAATCACAGTATTCTATCTCTTGAGTCCCTAGGGGTGCCAGCAAGCTCCAGTTTCATTGCCATTGGCTGGGGTTGGCATGTGGGAACCTTGTCTTCTGGACTGGCTCCTTGTGGTATAGGTGGAGGTCGACAGGGAGGTGACACGTCATTATATTTGAGCCTTGTGCTTTGCATTTTCTTCTTAGAATATGACTGGTTGCACCCAGTCAGTGGCTCACAGCCACCTGTAGTTTGAGCTTTAGGGGATCTGGTGCTGTTGTCTGGCCTCTCTGGACACAGTGTGGCTCTCATGTACTACACAGGGAATGAATCACCACACACACTTAAAAATAAGAAATTAAGGCTGGAGAGATGGCTCAGTGGTTAAAAGCACCGACTGCTCTTCCATAGGTCCTGAGATCAAATCCCAGCAACCACATGGTGGCTCACAACTATCTGTAATGGGATCTAATACCCACTTCTGGTGTGTCTGAAGACAGCTACTTACATATAATAAACAAACAAACAAACAAGATTCTCTTAAGAAATAAGAAATTAAAAACAAAGATCAGAGCTGGTCTAGAGGATCTTTATTGTCATGACAAAAGCCGCAATTCAGCTTCTGTAAAGAAAGCACCTTTTTTGGTGCCCGTGAGCGACCTGCCAGGATGTGTGTTGGATTCATGTGTGGCTAGATCCAGGGGCCCTTATGACATTTTTAGGACTGTTTTTCTCTGTCTTTGGTCTTTTTCTCAAATGTTGATTTCATCCTTAAGCAGCAGTGGTGGTAGTGCATAGGTATATTTCGAACAATGGCTGAGGTAGCCTGCATCTCTCGCCCAGAACACCAGGCCTTCTTCAGGGCTCCCGTTGGCCACCGTTGCTAGGACAGGGAGCTCTCTGATTGGCTGCCTACTGGCAACTTTACACAGTGCTGAGAGAATCCCAGATGAAAGCAATTTAAGGGGAAACTTCTGCTTTGGTTCATTGTCAGGGGGCTAGGCCCACCATTGGTAGGAAGTGCATGGTAGATAGGAAACAGAGCTCTGCCTAGGAGGTTATAGGTAGCAAGGCCCACCCCTGGCTACTTGATTCCTCTGGCCAGGCCCTGCCTTTTAAAGGTTCCACAGTCTCCACAAACAGCAGCCGGAGACCAAGCATTTGAACACATGATCCTGTGGGGGACATGACGCATTAAGCCTTCCTGACCCTTGCTTCACAGTGGGCTGCACAGGTTGCAGGTGGAGGCTGGGTCCTGAAATCCATGTGGTTCTGTGCACAGTAGCTGCTTCTAGTGTGTCACTTGACTGTTGTAATGTCCAGAGGGTCGGGGTTCACTTCATGGTATATGGACATGTGCATGCTGTTGGGTAAGTGGGGTGGTTTTTATGTTGGTACTTTCCCAGCAGTGTGTGTGTGTGTGTTGCTTGTTTGGAGGGTACTCAAGTGCCCTGAAGTCATTACCATGTACCAGGCTGTTCTCTCGTCACACAGTTGTCAGGAACCTGTTATGCAAAGAAACCAAAGTTTAGGGGGGCAGAGCTCCCTGGCCAGGGCCACTGCTGCTCAGGCAGTGTGTGCTGGGTGAGACTCCTGGTAATTTTCCAGGGTCCCTCAGAGCTTAGTCTGTGACTTTCTACCCTGGGCATTGATTGCCCCCAGCTGCCATCCTTTGTCCTACGCCATGACCTTGAGAGGGCACTGGGAAGGGGGTACTACAAGATTTTAGGTCCTGGTGAGATGAGGTGTTTTTTTTTCCCCTCTCTGCTTTTTGGGCGCTTGGGTCAGTATGGACCTTGTGAGGTTCTGGTGAAGAGTGACTGTCTACACTCATGAGAGAGCAGTGGCCTTAACCCTGTGCTCGGCCCATACCTGATGTGGCCGTTAGCGCTCGCTGGCCGCGGGCGCTGTTCCTCAGGGTGTGCACTCAGATCCGTGGAGCGGAGCATGAGGGTAGCAGGCTAGGGCTCCTGATGGTTGGAAACCCCGTCCTTCCTTCATTTCCCTTTTCTGTTTCCCTCCCAGGCGCCTGTGGAGGAAATGCTCCCCCTCGTGCTCCTTCTTTTGTTTCCCTCCCCCACCTTCCTCTCTGGCTTCCTCTTTCCTGGACCCTCTGTAGGAAGCATGGGCTGCGGAGCTGCTTTAGACACAGGATGAGAGGCATGCCCTGCAGACCCACCTCTTCCTTCCTTAGTTTCTTGGGGTCTCTGCTCCATCCTCCTTCGGAGGTGTAAGCTCTGCAGGCCTCTGTCCCCAAGGGACCTCCTCAGGACATCCTGGTTTGGGGTTTGGCCGATTCTGGGACCCTTTGGAGTGGGGGAATGCTTAGCTGAGAACTTCCTGCTGAGAGGGCTCTGTTTTGTCCAAGTCTGAAATGTGACTGATGAATAGCGACCTGGTGACCTTCAGGTGGCCTCTGGGCTGGAAGGAATCCAATTTGGGGCTCAGAGTCACCTAGAGGTCAACAGAGGTAGCCTCCTATTGCAACAAGTTCCTGACATTTATTAGCACCATCTTCCTGTGGAGGACACTGTGGTGTGGGGTTCCTGTGGGGACCTCAGAGTCACAGCAGGTGCCCAGGTCCGGGTCCCCTCGCTCAGTGCTTCTCCCCGATCTCAGAAGATCACACAGGCTGCCAGAAACAATGGACCTAGTACTGAAGCCAATTGGAGCTCCTTCTGGACCACTTCATCTTGAGGCCTGAGCCCGTATCCTGTGCATGACCCCTGGGGAGCCCCGCCCGCCTGTGTCGGCCTGCCTCAGCCCGTGTCCTGCATCTCACAGCTCTGCCCTTGTCTTGCAGAAGGACAAGTTCTGTGTGTATGAAGAGTACTGCAGCAATCACGAGAAGGCCCTGCGCCTGCTGGTGGAGCTCAACAAGGTGCCTGCTGTGCGTGCCTTCCTCCTGGTGAGTGCCCGCCTCTGCTCTGCCCACCTCCAGCCCACCTGAGCCGCCCACAGTTCCCATCTGGGGAATCTCCCTGGGCTAGTTACGAAAACGGGCAGTGGGCAGGTTAGAGTCAGTTTCCAATTTCTGGTCTAAAGTACAGGTAAGGGACCAAAGTGCATTCTGGGGAATCGAACGCAGGTTCTCAGGCTGATACCCAAGTCCTTCACCTGCTGAGCCGTCTCGCTTGCCCCGCTTCCCACTTACAGATACAGATCTTATTCTGTAGCCCACACTGTGATAAGTCCCGCCTCAGCGTCCATGGTGTTGGGGTAGCAGATACGTGCCACAATGCTTGGTAGAATGTAGGCTTTATTCCGGTCGGCCTGTGACCAGCTAAAATGTCTAAGAAGACATTAGGGTACTGCCCCATCCTATGTCACCAGTAGATCTGAGGCCTCAGTGATGCCAAATGTCTCTCAGGATCTGTGCTTGAAGAGAGAGCTTGTTGGGGCACCAGTCCTGTACTCTGACCTTTGAGAGTCCCCACACATTTAGCCGGGGATACCCCACTCCGTGCTCCATGCTGCCGGTTTCCCATGGGAATAGAGCTCGGCTCTTGGAGTCGACCAGTTCTGTGGTATGGCTGGGGAGCTTCTAGGCTCTCGGGCATCTAACCTGCACCACGGGGCTCCTCCCACCCTCTGCTTCCTGAGCCATCATCTCCTTCCCGCACAGCCTCCTACCAAGCCTCCTCAGGCCTTTGATGCCAGTGTCACACGGGATTCCCTCACAGGCATGTTCATGCTGCCTCCAGGGCCAGTGAGCATCCGAGGGAGGCGAATCCCAACTCTTTTTCCATTTTTGTCTCCACTCCAGCAGGCTTTCGTGGCCATTCCTCCTTTACTCCTGCCGTCTGGACCTTTGAACTTTGCTCTTTGTTCTTGTGCTAATAAAATAGTTTGGGCAGAACATGGAGACAGGAAGGTTACTCTGCCCTGGCCTCTGTCTGTCAGCAGCAGTCTGTCCGTCTCTAGTTCTCTAGCCCCGGCTGCTCTGGGCCCAACCCTAGACTCTGCAGGGGTCCTGGGGGCCGGAAGAAGCCAGGGAAATGAAGGGGGCATTGTAAGGAAGATTCCCCCACTTCCTTCTCACACAGCCTTTCCGGTGGGCCAGGCTGCCACACTCCGGCAGCAGCTGCTCGGGGGCTGTGTAGACAGGGAGGCACGTGGGGTGTCGTACGTGTACCATCTGTCTCCCTCCTGGCTGGCATCTCACAGCTTCTGGCCACCTGCAAAAGAGCTGTCACGGATGCCGTGGGAGGTGTTATTAGTTTGGGTTCTTTAGAGTCACAGAATGTATGGATAATCTTTATATAGTTAGGGAATTGGTCAATGACTTACAGTCTGTAGTCCAACTCCCCAACAATGGTCAGCAGCAGCTGTGGATGGAAGTCCAAGAATCTAGCAGTTTCTCAGTCCCACGAGGCAAGCAGGCAAGGAAGAGTGAGAGAGAATCTTCCTTCTTCCAGTGTCCTTAGATATCTCCAACAGAGGGTGTGGCCCAGATTATTGGCGTGTGGGTCTCTAGCTGAGGGTGTGGCCCAGATTAAAGGTGTGTGCATCCATGCCTTTAATCCCAAATGATCTTGAACTCAGAGATCTCCTTGCCTTAGCCACTATGCTTCAAGGTCTCCATGCCAAGATCCAGGTCAGAAACTTATATCTCTGAGCCTCCAAATTAGGATCATAGATGAGCCTTCCAATTCTAGACTGTAGTTCATTCCAGATATAGTCAAGTTGACGACCAGGAATAGCCACCACAGTGGTGGGTGACTGTGCTGGGAACAGACAGGCTGGCTCTCCTTTTGAGATGGCTGTTCACTAGTGGAAGGTCTTGGGGACTTTGGCTTTCTGTGTTTCTGTGTCTGTGAAATGGTCGAATTGTGAATCCAGTTGGTGGCTTTGTGTGGAGAGGCTGCCATCTTGAGAGGATCAGTATTGAGTAGGGACAGTAGTGGACACGGCAGATGTCTCTGTCCTCATGGAGGCGGTCCAGGGATCCCTGAAAGGTATCTTATGCAGCCTTAAGTTCCCTGAGTGAGACATGGTGCTGAGGGTAGCAGGGTGCATGCATACCCCTCATCTCATAGCCACTCGTACACAATCCGGGGCACCAGACAGAGTGGTGCTGCCCGCTATGGGCTGGGTCTTTCCACATCAATTAGCATAGCCAAGACAACCCCTCCACAGACATGCCCACAGGCTGTTCTGAGCTAGACAGTCTCCACAGGTGACTGCAGGCTATGCCAAGCTGACAATTAACAGTGTCACAGGACCTCACCGATTGGCCAACTGGAGTAGTTTGTTCTCAGATGGTGAGGGAGGCAGGCCAGCCAAGGGAGTAGGAATGCCCCTTCAGGTGAAAGGCAGGGCGTGCAGGGGAGCCTGGAGGTCAGGGAAGGAGCTTTCCTTTCAAATGAAAGTAAAAAGAGGGCAGGGTAGGGTGGGGGTGGGGGTGGAGGGTGTAGATCAGTTGGCAGAGTGCTTCCCCAGAGTGCATTCACCCCCAGCTCCCTACCTAGCACCACAGAAACAGGACATACTGTTGCATGCCTGCAATCCCAGGACTCAGGAGGTGGAGGCAGGAAGATTAGAAAGTTCAAAGTCATCCTGAGTTCACAGCTTGCCTGCAGTACAAGAGACCCTGTCTCAAAGAAGAAAAGAAGAGCAAGGCAAAGTGTGGGTTTCGGAGCATTGGGCCCGGTGGTGGCCGTGGCCGTCCCGTTTGAATCTGAGGGGCTTCTGGAAAGTCCTCTCGTCCTCAGCTCTCTGTTCTCCTTTGCCTGGAGCTGACATCACCCAGGCAGCTTGTGGTGAGGACAAAGGCCCGAGTGTGCGCAGTGTGGGGTCTGGCATCACCCAGCTGCCGAAGCCAGGACCCCTCGCCTGTGCCAGGGACAGATGCAGAGACTGAGGATGTGAGGGCAGCGACAGCCAGGATCCAGGGTGCAGAATTGTACTTCCCGGAGAACGGAGCCTGTGAGGATGCCCAGAGGGCAGTCGGGCATCCCTGGTCCTAAGACCAACTCTGGGAAACAGGAGTCAGCCGGCACACTCGTTTCTGAGGCTGTGTGCTTGTGTCTTTACCCATGCCGGGATCACGGTAAACCATGCCGGGGATCACGGTAAACCATAGGAGGAAGTCCTATTTCCTGGGGGGCCAGGTTCATTTCATTCTGCAGAGGGGGGAGGCTGAGGGGTTGGTGATGCTGTCTCTGTTCTCGGTACCAAGCCCTCCAACCTCAGAGATGAAATTCCTGCTTCCTGCATCTGCAAGATGAGTCCTCATGTCTGAGTCCCTCAAAAGGGGAGGACATTGCCTGTGACATGTTGCCTACTGTGTTGGCACTGGGTGGACAAGTCTTGAGAGGGACTGGGGAGATGATAAAGGAAGTTAGGACCAGAGTTTGACCCCTGAACCTGTGTGAAAAGCCAGGCGTGGTGGTTCACACCTGCAACCTCAGTGCTGGAAGGTAGAGCAGGCAGATCCCAGAGGGTCTTTGCCAGCCTCGCCTAATTAGTGAGCTCTAGGCTCAGTCAGGTGTGATGGCAGAGGCCCTTAATACTAGCACTTGGGAGGCAGAGGCAGAAGCAGGCAGATCTCTGTAAGTTCAAGGCCAGCCTGGTCTACATAGAATACATGTCCAGAATAGCACATAGTGAGATTCTGTCTCAAAAATAAATAAGTAAATACAACAGAAGACAACAACTTGGCTTTGACCTCTGGCTTCCAGACACATGTGCATGAGCATGCACTCCTGTAACTCTCCCTCCCCCATCTGTGACTTACTAGTTCTGGACACCCCAAACTCCAGTGCCTGAGCCGTGCATTGAAATAGTAACAGTTTCCAGTTCTTTGCTGGTTGGAGGTCAGGCTCTAGCTGTTGTCACATGCTGGGGCAGGAGAAGGCTTTGTGGGGGCCCGGGAAGTGGAGGCAGGGCAGCCTCTGCTGGAGGTTGTGGTTCTGGGTAGATCAGGTTAGCCTGAGTTGGGTGATTATGGCAGCTTGCTAACCACCATAGAGTCCTGGTTCTGGACTTACCGCTTATAGGCATTCCCAGGCCGCCTCCGTAACCTCGTTTTAGAAGTAAGATTCTTAATTCCTAGCCTGTTGGAAACTGGGGTGTCTCTGCTTCATGTTTGTTTTTCCTTCCTACATTGCCATTTTGGGGTGGAGGCACAGCTGAGAGTTCATCCTGGTGCCAGAGGACCAGAGTTTGGGACTCTCAGCTGTGTGTGCTTCTAGGTCCAGGGGATCTTAGGTTCTCTTCTGGCCTCCATGGCATCCACATGGAGTATAGTAATGCAGACAAACATGTATACACACAAAAACAAAACAAATGAAGACAACAACAAAAGCCAGACAACTCTTGGGTTTCTTTTTCACGCCTTTAAAAAGGCTTATGAATGGGGTTGTCCTGTCCATAACTTTCTGTTTTTCTTTCTTGTTCCAGTGGGTTTGGGGATTTATCTGGGTTGCTGTGCATGGCCCTGGTCCTCCAATGCTCCCTGATGTTTGGGATGCTGTTGTATGAATCTGTTGCAAAGCAGTTTAAGCAAAAATACGGATGCTTTCCTTCTCTAGCAGGTGGTTACTTAGGTCTTCTCAGGTTTAGTCAGCCTAAATAAGGTAGTTTGACTGTGCTTCTCTCTCTCTCTCTTCCTCCCCCTCCCCCTCCTCTCCCCCCCTCTGTGTGTGTGTGTGTGAGAGAGAGATTGTGTGTGTGTGTGTGTGTGTCTGTGTGTGTGTGTCTGTGTGTGTGTGTCAGATTTCCCGAGCCAGAATAGTGAAATTGTCTGTAAAATCATCATAGTCAGGGTTTTTGGATCTGCAGTTCTATGGTCCGTCTTAATTGCTGAGGTGCTGTGTGTGTGTGTGTGAGCGTGGGGCTCTCAGAACACAGTGCTCTCAGATAAGTGCTCAGGAGCACTAAGCGACCCTAGGATAGGGGCAGATTCTGGAACTCTGCAGAAGTCTATATGGGGCCGTATGGGTGAGACCAGGCCCCAGGCCCACGCTCCTGTGTCGCTCTTCAATTCTATTAATGCTGGTCTTACGTCCCTTTGCAGAGCTGTATGCTTCTGGGAGGCCGGAAGACCACTGACATCCCTCTGGAGGGCTACCTGCTGTCCCCGATCCAGAGGATCTGCAAGTACCCGCTCCTGCTCAAGGTGAGACTCCCTTGGACCTGCCCCCAGGCAGAAGTGGCGGGCTCCACCAGGCTGCCACTGACAAGAGAAGTGGTTAGTTTTTAGGAGCTATGGTGTCTAGTGGCAGAGCTGGCCCTAGGCCAGGCTGGACCAGCTTCTGCCTCTTTCTCTGCTGTTCTTTCGGCTTCCATAACCAACTTCATCTCTAGCGAGGCAGCAGATGGCTGTAGGCATCTGGACTCACACCTTGTCAAGTTTAAAGTCAGCAGGAGACGATGAGTCTCTCTCTTGGAGTTCTGATGGACAGCCGGAGAGTCACTCCGGCTGTGGCCAGCCATCTGTGGCTAAGGGAATGGTGTATTCCAAATGGTTTGGATTTGAGTCATGTGGTTTGACATTAGCCAGTCACGGGAATCTTTGGCTTAATCCTCTGATCATCTTCCAACCTCCTTAGACCATTGCTTTTCCCTTGAGTTGGTCATCAGCCACTGGGTAATGCTATGCTCTGATTGGCTGAGATGGGCCCCCACATTCTGTTCTACTCCAATGACAGTGTGCAGAGCAGGATGGGGTTCTGATTGGCTGAGATCCGGGTCAGGTGCTCTGCTCCTGAACCAATTACTTTTTACTCAGAGTTGAACCTTAAGCCAGTTACTGAAACCCATATGCCACAGGCCCAAGGAGGGACAGACAGGCTGGCACCAAGACTTGGGCTATTTGGGGAGGGCATGGAATGACTTGGCAAGGCACCCATGCACCTGCTGTCACCTTCTCTGCTAGCCACCTTGGCCTGGCCTTGCCTGAGCAGTCCAGGGCAGAGCTGACCCTTGACAACTTCATCCTCAGCTTCAGAATCGACAGTTGGGCAGGTCCCAAGCATCGTGGATGGCCCTGTCCCCATCTGCTGCTTGGTCCTGCTTTCCCAGCCTTTACAAATGATGGGTGTTGGCTGGTGCCAACCCTGACTCTGTCCCGAGGCCTGTTTGATAGCTGACTCTTGGGCTTCCTGCTGCTAGCCTAAGCCACCTAACCGTTCATGCCTCATTCGCGAACCTGCTCATGGGGACCGCCTCTGTCTTTGTTTCCATGAACTGCAGGGAGGGTAAGGAAGATGCTGGGGGAAATCTTGACTTGTAGTTTGTGCTGGAGAAGGTGAATGACCTTGAGTATCTGAGCTGACAGGATCCTGGAGCTGTCAGTGCTGCTGGGGTCATGATTCTTGTGTGTGTGTTGGGTCATGTATGTGTTGATACCAGAGGCTAACCTTGGGTGTATTCTTTAGGAGCCATTTACCTGTTAGAGCTCTACCTGAGATAGAGCATCTTAGTGGGACCTGGGGCCCTCTCTTGTGCTAGACTGGCTGGCTGTTGAGCTCCAGGAAGCTGGCTTCCTGTCTCTGTTTCTCCAGCATGGCGATGACAACCATGTGTCACCATACCTGGCTTTTATGTGAGTGCTGAGGAGCGAGTTCAGTTCCTTTTGCTTTCGCAGCAGAACTGAGCCATCTCTCCAGCACACCCAGGACACTGTCCTCCCAGAAGAAGTTGTGGGAGTGGGGCTCAGCTCACCCTGTGCCTCCTGCAGCCATGGCCACTTGGACCTCTGAGGGAATCCACAGCAAGCTGGGCTGCATCCTCCTGTGGCTTCAGTGAGTGCCCGGGCCAGGGACAGTCTGGGCTCAGAAGCAGCAGGTTAATCTGGCTGGGGAGCGTGAGCTATCCCTTGGAGGGGGCGCCCCTCAGTCCGCCTTCCCCCCTCCTTTTGTTTTGTGTTCACACTAGTTCCTAGTTCACACTAGTTCCTAGTTCACACTAATTCCTAGTTGGGGAAGAAACCCCAACTCCCCACCCCCAAGGTAAACCAAAGTGAGCAGGAGGATCAGGCACTGCTCGAAAGCCTGGGTGTGCCCTCTCTGGCCCTGTCAAGCACCTCAGCGGGCCTGCGTTAGTGCTGGGCTTGTAGTCCACGGCTGCCTGTGTCAGAGTTGCCTGGGCAGTTTATTAGCTCCAGCTCTTGAGTAAGTTGTGCCGCTCCTTATGCCTCAGTTTCTCCAGCCCTTCTAGGTTTGTTATGAAGTGAGTGCACACTACCTGCGCCACAGTCAGGAGGACAGACAAGGCCTTTGGGACGCAGAGAAGGAAAGTAAATGACTGCCCCCCAGCACATGAGCTGCGGCTGCTGCTCCTGGCCAGTCTCATTCTAGAGACCTTCCCCCGCTTCCCAAGTCGTACATCCATTAAAGAAGCGTGCTCGGGAGTCCAGTTGTCCCCATGCTTGGGGGTGAGGTCTGTAGGCCTTGTCAAGTTCCCTAAATGAGGCCTGAGAACTCCGATGGTTTCATGGCTCAGTGACTAGTCTTACTTTTCTGGGTTCCGAGCCTTGAACATCTGACCCTTGAGGAAAAACCCTTATTTGCAGCCCCAGAGCTGAGCCAAACTGCTAACCCTTTGGTTTCTGGGTCTCGACCAAGCCTGGGGTCATGGGAGCTTGCAGAGAAGCAGGTTCAATGATCTGTGTCAGTGACCCCGGGTGAGAGGACCTGTGTGGTGGCTTCAGAGCTTGGTGGACCTGAGGCCTGCTCCTTTTTCTCTAGAGCTTGGGGTTTTTAGTCCCACAGGGCTCTTGCCCCAGGAAGATGGAGGCAGCTGGGGCCAACCCCTGGCTACCTCTGCAGTAAGCACCCACAGGAAGTGGTGGAGGTCTGGCCTTGCCCTCTTGACAGCTGTGCACACTGCTGCGCTCTCCTCCCGATGCATGCATCGGGAGCCTGGAGACCGCCGGGGACTGAGATTCCTGTGGGGACATGCATGCTCCTTGACAGACAACTGCTCGGTGTCCCCCGCCTTGGCTCCTGCCACTGGAACATTTGTATCAGCAAGCGGCAGGGCTGAGGACCTTTTACACCCTCCTGGGGGGCCTCCTCTGCTCCCAGTTTCCAGGGCATTCTAAAAGATGACCCCATGAGTGCAGTAGCTGACTCCAACCCCAGCCTGTCCCCTCAGCTGTGCAGACGCGTCCCCCACAGATGTCCTCCGTTCTCTGAGGCTCCTTGTTCCCGCTGAACTCCCAGTGGTACAGGCTGCAGGGTTGGGGAGCCTCGGGTGGGGGAGGAGTAGGCACGAGTGAAAGCCTTTTGGGAACAGCCCCAAAAGCTGAACTTGAACACTGCCTAAGAATAGCCGGAACATTCTATTTTGGCTCCTCAGCCCGGGCTCAGGATAGACAGTTGGCATTTTCCAGCTTTATTGAGTTTTCCGTCAATGTTTCCAGGGAGATGATTCAGAGTTGGGGTGACGCCTTGAGATGTAGCAAGCAGGTCCCTAATGGGAACCCGGGGATGATTCTGGACCTTTTGATTGTCTGCTGATAGTACCTGGCCCTTGCTGTGGCACTGTCCTGTCCTGGCTGCTGATAGAGCCTTGGATCGACAGCTGGATTCACAGACTCCAACCTGGGCCTTGAGTCTCCCCCTGGTAGGTCTCTAAGGATCTTGGGGTCACAGATCTTATCCCTACGTGTCTGGCTTTTTTTACTCGGTAAGATGTACTTCGCACAGTGGCCTGGGTTCATACTTCCTTCCCTTTTCATGACTGAGTAGTACTCCCCTGTGAGCTGGACTATGCCCTACTGTCCCCTCATTGGCTGGTGGACATTTAGAAGCAACACTGCTATGACCATCCACAGCTCATAACCCCCTGGACCCCCTATATGCTGGCTCTCATTTCCCCCAGAATGGCTCCCCTCCTATCCTACCTCCTGTCTCCATTCCAAGAATCAACCACTTCATACTGGTGGTTTCTGGGATGAAAACTTGGGTTATCTATGTCCCCCAACTCTCCCTCCTCCATTACAGTTGGGGAAGAAGCCCTGTTGGCTCCTCTGTGGAGTCTGCCCAAGGCTGGCCGCTTGCTATCCTGCCCTCTGCCTTGCTGGAGTCTGCCTCAGCTCCAGCCTCTGCTGTCTGCCTTAGCCCCTGGCCCTCCTACCCTGAAAGCATCTCCCGTGTCCTCACACAGCACCCTCCCTGGGGTGTGCCCAGATCACCCCTTCCGGGGTCCTGCTTCATTCTGCGTCTGTCTTCTCTTAGCCTCGTGACCAGGGAGTCTGCTGTGTTTGCTTCCCCAGTGGGTGCTTGCCGCCCTGATTCTCTGTGTGGATTGGACAGTTTTGGGGGAACGTGCGTTGACAACCAAATGTGCCTGGATTGGAGAGTGCAGAGGGGACTTGTGCAGACACCTGCGTGTGCCACGGGCACACCGGAGGAGTATTCTCTGATGCTGTCATGGTGGAGGCTAGTGTGGGATTTTTATTTCCTTTCAGATCCTGCTAGGTGCCTCTTCGAGACGTGACTGAAGCTCTGTGCCTCAGTTTCCTAGAGTTGATGATGCATTAGTTTTGTTACTGTAAGTGACTGCTGGATAAAGAGTGAAGGGTGGAACCTCTAAGATCCTTCGGTGAACGAGAGCTGTTCTGATTGACACAGGTCTGCTTCAGCCCTGACTAGCCACACACTTGGTTTGGCCTGTGTTTCACTCTCTTTCAGTTGAGTTGTCATTGTCCTTAGGTTTAAGAAGCTTCAAGAAGCACTAGAAAGGCCATGTTTGCAGTCTGACATGATAGCATTACCCCAGCTCAGCTCCTTCTGTTTATTGTGCATATTGATGTGAACTCTGTCCATCTGTCTGTCTGTATATATGTCTCTCTCTACCTCTCTGTCTTTTGTGGGGACGGAACCCAGGGCCTTCCATATCCTAGGTAAGCGTCCGTCATTGAGCTGCACCTCAGCCACTTTGATTTTGACACAGGGTCTCAGTAAAGCTGCCCAGGTTAGCCTTGCTCTCCACTCTCCTCCTTCCTCAGCCTCCTGAGGAGCTGGGCGCTGTCCTGTCCTGTCCTGCCTTCTGTCCATCCCCTTGCTGCTGTTTCTTCCCATCTCTCTCTAGGATGGCTTGCTTGCTGGTGTTGGGGGTCAGTCCCTCGTGTTTCCTGCCCTCCCTTTTTCCTGCTGTAGCTGTCCAAGGAGTGTCCCAAGTATCTGCAGTCTTCTTGTTGTCTCTGGAGCATCATCTCTGTAGAGCCTGGGGTGTCACCCTTGTGGTGGCTTCCTTGGGAGGCTGGCCCTCCAGTCCTCTGACTGGTGGAATGTAGAGGGTTGTGAAGATCTCCTGACCGTGCATTGCAGACCTGGGCCACATATACAGCAGCCCCCACCCCACAACAAATGAGTTAGGGCAGCCTGGATCTTGACACAGTTGGTCCTGCTAAGGGGTAGCTTCCCTGTAGCCCACCAGTGGTCACTGTCAGGTGACAGCCCAGGCCTGCATGGGCAAAGCCAGAGCTAGCCAGAGCTAGCCAGAGCTAGCCACAAGAGGATGGCTCAGGAGGAAACTGGGTAAGGTGAGCTGTGCCTGCACTGAGCAGAGTGTCCCCACTGGACCTGAACAGCCGCACCCCTTGCTCCTGCACCAGTAGGCCTAGGAGTTGCGAGTCTGTCTGATATCCCTCTTTCTGTCTCCTCTTGGAGGCTTGGGTCCCTGGATCCCCACAGGCTAGAATTGCTCAAGATATTTGCATGGAGTTTGCATAGAGTATCTGTGTCAAGGTTTTTTCTGCTGTGGTAGACATATTTTCAAGTTCTTTTAGAAGTTTTCACTTCCTGTTTTCTTGCTTCATTTTTCTTTCTTTGGCATGTGTGTATGATATATGGGTGTGTGTGTGTGTGTGTATGTGTGTTATGTATTTGTGATGTGGATGTATACATGTATGTATTCATGTGCATGTGCATGGAGGCCAGAGGTTAGTATCGAATGTCTTCATCTATTGATTTCCATTTTTATTTTGTAGACCAGGCTGGCCTTGAACTCGGAGATTTGCCTGCCTCTGCCTCCCAAGTGCTAGAAATACAGAATTGCATCACCACGCTGTCTCTGCTTTTGTTACACAAGCGCTGAGGACCTGAGCTTACGTAGGTCCTCACGTTTATAATTGAGCCACTTCCCCAGCCTCTCCTTTTCTTTGGCTAATCCCCCTTGTCTCAGTCACTGTTCTATTGCTGTGAACAGACATCATAGCCAAGGCAAACTGTAAAAGAAAGCATTTAGTCGGGGGCTTGCTCTCAGCTTCTGAGGGTCAGTCAGTTCATCGTCATGGTGGAGAGTGTGGTGGCAAACATGGAGAAGTAGCTGAGAGCTTCACATCCTGATTCAGGGTCGGAGGCAGAGAGGGAAGGGTGAGGGGGCAGGGAAGAGCCTGCAGTGGGCTTTTATAACCTCAAAGCCTGCCCCACTCGGACACATCTCCCCCAGGGCCACACCTCCTAATCCTTCCCAAACAGTTCTGCTCCCTGGCGACTTAAGCATTCAGACACATGAGTCAAATGGGGGCCGTTCTCATTCAAACCACACACCTTTAAGTGCTCTCCACTGCTATCCTAAGCATTATTAGAGGGGACACCGGAACACTGGGCTGCGCCCTCTGAGCTAGGTAGAGGAGCCTGGTGCAGGGGCCTTTGTGAGCAGAGCTTACATAGGAAGGCCCAATCTACACTCAGCCCCAGAAAGTAGGGGTGTTGCTCTGTTTGGTCTAGCCTGCAGTTGGTACCCCTTCCTTTCTAGGCCCCCCTTTTCTCTGTGGAGATGCTGGCACAGCCTCCTGGCCTTGTGCTGACTTCCAGGCATCTGACAAGGCAGTACAAGCAGTGATGGGTTTCGTCTCCCAGTAACGCATCCAGCGTTGTTTTTATGAAACAGTTTAGTGAATACGTCTCACTGGTGACTAAAAACCTATCATCTTATCATTCTTTGTTGTTAGCCATCTCCACACCTGGAAAATCTAACTTATACTTGCTTTTTTCAGAAAAGAGTGGAAAACTGCCAGGACTCCCCTCAGGGCCTGTTTTAGCCCTCCGCCCCACCCCCAAATTATCCACTCCCTGCCCAGGCCAATGTCTCCAGCTGTTCTTCCTGGAAGTTTCCAGTTCAGTGGGCCCTTCCTTCAGGTGGCTTCTCCTGTTAGGCATCAGCAGCCTCAGGATTACATCTTCAGAGAAAAGAGGGCTTATCCCTCTGAACCCCCCAACGTGAGTCCTGGCTGGAGCGCTTGCTGAGTATCTCGGCCTCCCTTCCTGAGGTGGAGGCTGGAAGACCCCGGCTTTGATGTGAACCTACACTGGAAGCCTGGCTGTAGTGGCGTCTCTGGGACCCGTAGCCCAGGAGAGGGTCAGGAATGCGGATTTGGATGGCACGTCTGCCCTCCAGTCTTTCTCTTCATGTTTTCCCATAAGCCCTTGTCGGGCCCCAGGGAGGCTGAGCAGGTCAGCCGTTGCAGACCACACCTGACCTGTCCTTGTTGCCTGGCTAGATCTGGTGTCAGAAGCTCATGTTCCTGCTTATACTCTGTGGCTGTTCTGTGCAGGACCATCCCTACTTTGGGGACAGGATGGAGTCACTCAGAGTTGTACCTGTGGGCACCACCTTGGTACAAGTGATTGCAAGATGTAGAGGCATGAGGTGGCTTGCAGAAGCCCGGGCCCACTGCCCTGTTTCCTTCCTTCCTGGAGCTCCAGGCCACCTGCGAAACCACACGAGCTAGAACGACGCTGGGGAGGTTCACACCCCGGCTTGTGTGGTGGCCCGCTGTCCCCCCCTCACCCAGAGCTGGCCTCATCCAAACAGTTTTTACAAGAGCATAACAGGAGGAGACCTGTAACTAGCATCTACCATGCCCCACTTCCTGTCCGTGGTCTTGGACTAGAGCCTCTATTGATCGTGCCTCAGTTTCCTCATTGGGGTGGCAATGCTTGGCTGTGCTGGTTTCGGTGCTGGTGTGCAGCCAGTGCTCCTAGCTGCTGCTGCTGCTGTTGTGTGATCCCCACCTGAACAACCCTTGTCGTTACTCTGACTGTATAGAGACAGCAAGGACCGAGTTACTGTTACCACGGAAACGAGGTAACCGTGATAAACACTGTGCACGCTCTGCCGAGAAGCTTCTGTTCACTTCTGCTTCTGTTGGTGGGCGTCAGGGGATGCTACCTGGTTTCGCTGTGAGCACATTTTGCCCCAGAGAGGTCAATTCACTTGCAGCAAAGGGTGGATGTGGGCTGTGTCTGTTTCTTGGCAGCAGGGTCTGGGAAGTTGTTTGATAGCTCGATGCACATGAGACCTGAATCTCTTATGGATGCCCCTAGTGATGGGGTGCCCACTGCTTTATAAGTCAGACCTCTCCTCATGGAAAACTCTGGCCATCATAAGGGTGTAATTAACTCCACCCAGCTGCTGTCCCCCCATCTGCTTACTGGACCCTCTGAACTCCAGTGAGGCCCAGTGACCTTTCTGATCATCATTTTCTCAAAGTGTTTAACAAACAGCTCAGAGTTCCTTTCAGAAATACCTCTTGGGGCTCATAAGTTCATACACAACCATGTCATTTTGGATGTGGGTCCCTGAGTTTTCAGGGATGGCAGTCTGTCTCCTTGGTGCCTGGTTCTGTTCTGACTTTACCCAGAGAAACCTGAGTTCAGCTGAGTTCTGAATTGAAAGGGGAATTCTCACCTCTCACCACATAGGTCATAGGCCCCAGGGATCAAACAGGGGTTTGGGTGCAGAAGCAGCCTTCAGTGATGAACCATCCCTCTGCCTGGCTCTCTTCACCAATTTTATTTTTAAAGAAACTATTTTATTTTTTACCTGTGAGTGTGGTTGCCAGAGGGGGCCAGATTCCTGGGGGCTGGAGTCAGAGGTAGTTGAGCCACCTGGTGTGGGGGCTGGGAAGTGAACTCTTGTTCTTTGGAAGAGCAGCAAGTGTTAACTGGCCATCTGGACCCCTCCTCCCTACATCACGCATTTAAAATTACTTATTTACTTATTTACTTATTTACTTATTTACTTATTTACTTATTTACTTATTTACTTATTTACTTATTTACTTATTTATTTATTTATTTATTTATTTATTTATTTGAGTGTGCAACCGCACCCACACCCATGTATGCATGATGTATGTATGGAGGTCAAAAGATGACCCCGGGTGCCTATCATCAGGTAACTTCTGTTTTTTGTTTGAGACATGTCTCTCATTGGTCCTCACCATGTAGATCAGGCTAGCTGGTCTACCCTCTTCTAGGGATCTACCTGTCTCCCCCTCTCGTCTCACCATTTCTGGGCTTATAGGTGAATACCATTATGCCTGGCTTTTTGGGTGGGCTCTGGGGCTCCAAATTCAGGTTCTCACACTTGCAAGGCAAGTACTTTACCGACTGAGGGTCGTCCCTCACCTCCCCACCCCCGGCCCTGGATTGTCTTTTTGTCCTTTGGTTATGGGGTTTTTTGTTTGTTTGTTTTTTGTTTTGTCTAGTTTAGACATGGTTCCACAGTCTCTTCTTCCCACCTTTTGGATGTGTTCTTGGGGACACAACGGCTTTGAATTTCACAAGGTAGTGTCACGATCGTGAGGTTGCTTTACGCGTGAGTGTGTCTGAGAACACATGGCCCGACCTAGGTCACAAGGGCTCCCTTCTCTGTTCCCCTCCCTCAGTTGTACGGTGATGGTTCTTCCATTTGGAATTCAGCCCACAGAGTCAGCTCTTGGTGAGGAAGTGGCCTGGTTTGATGCCGCACTCGAATGCGGGCCGAGGTTTCCCTTTCCCAGGAGTGACCTGCAAGGTTGAAAGTGAGCAAGTCTGTGCGTTGTGGGGTTCTGTCCTCTGCTCAGTTCTCCTCCACCCCCCTCCTCTCTCTGTAAGAGCCTGACTGGAGGGCCCAGAGGAAGCAGCCTGCACGAACGAATGCTGCACCCCTGCTCAGGGGCAGGGGTGGCTCTTGCTTCTTGGAACTTCCTGGAGTGGCGCCAACACCCTTTGTGGCCCGAGACACCCAAGTCTGCACTTCCCCCTGCGCTTGGGCCAGTGGCCAGCCTGGCTGCCCTTTATGCCTAGTTTCTGTTCCCACCTTCGTTGCTGACCTCAGGCAGAAATAGGGGTAGGGGCAGTCAGCTGGGAACGGAACTGAGTCTTTCCTCTGTTTGACTGGCTGCCTGTGGGGGATCCTCTGAGGAGTGGCTGGACTTCCAGCTCAGGCTGCAACGAGGGAGACAGCTGCTGCTGTGAGCAAGCTGCCGGCCATTCTGGCCTCCTGGGACTCTTGCGGGGCTGACTGAAGTGTGCCTGGTGGATCCCTTGCTGTCTGTCCTGAGCAAGCTGGTGGCCCTGAGTTTAGCTCCCAGCCCCTCCTCCCCAGTGGCTTTGGCTGCCACAGTTCCCTTTGTTAGACAGTCTGGGACCTGGGGCCCAGCCAGGGGTCTCAGGGTGATGCTGAGGCTGAGGAGGATGGGCCTGTGTTTATCCCGTTAGCGGCCAGAGCCACCCTGGTACCCAGTGCAGGAGAGGCAGGGGACATTGATTGAACACAGGAAATAGAGAAGTGCACTGTAGCAGGGCCTGGGCTGTCTGGTGGGTGGGGTGTCTGGTTCAGGAAACTTCTCTAATGCTGTCCTGATGCCCTGACTGAGGAAGGCGAGGGCCTGGCACAGGCCCCGCCACCTCGGCATCGTCGCCACCACTGCTGGCCCTTAAGTCTCTTCCACGTCTCACTTACCACACCTAGTGCGTGGCTGGAATCTTTGGGTTGAGCTCAGTCAGTCGTGAGGTGAGTTGGTACAGTGCTTAATTAGCACGCAGGAAGCCCTGACTTCTGCCCTCAGCACTGTATAAACTGATCGCGGTGGCACACGCCTTTAATCCTAGCCTTCGGGACACAGAGGCTGGAGGATCAGGAGTTTAGGGTTCTTCAACTACAGAGTAAGCTTGAGGCTAGCCTGGTCTACACAAGGCCATGTCTCTGGAAAACACTGTCCAGCCTTGATAATGTCCCTGCCTATGTCTGAGATAAGGGTCAGCCGACGGCAGCGCGGCTGGATGCTTTATGCGCTCTGTCCTGTGTCCTCTGAGTGAGAGACCTGTTCGTTTATTTGCCTGTCAGTCAAGGGTGAGCCTTGAACACACACACACAAGGCAAGTGGTTACCACTGAGCCACGCATGAGCCCCGGAGGCAGTCCCCCCTCCATTTCACTAAGAGAACTTGGGCAACCAGTGTCTGTGGCCACCCCTGTGACCTGCCCATCTCCATGTTGTGAGAGCCCTCACTCCAGTCACCTGCCATCCCTTGTCATGCCCTTTGCACCTACCCTTCCGGCTGCCTGCCATGTTGCCCCGCTCCCCCGCCCCCACACATCCCCAGTCTCCCTGATTGATGCTCGTATGTTATCTATTCTGCCTTCTCAGAGCGTTTCTTACTGTTGGCCACCGAGTTTTCTTTGCTTTCTGGCCTCTGTCTGTCTTCTGTATTAGGCCATGATACTCATCAGGCAGAGTGTTTTTGTCTGTGTTCTTGTATATTGACGCTACCTTTAAGGACAGTCAGATGGCACCCACAGAACGAATTAATGACTGAGTGAGGGAACGAATGAATGTCTTAGTTACCTTTTCAGTCGATGGCATGAAACATGTGACAAAATCATCATAAGGGAGGCATAAGGGAGGCAGGGCTTATTGCGGTTCGTGGTTTTCAGGTACCGTCCACCAGGATCAGAGAGGGGCGTGGCTGGTCTCTGTGTCTGTCCTCAGGGAGCAGACAGAAGTAGACGCTGGTGCCCTGCTACCGTTCTCTGTGTTCATTCTTGAAGCCCTGTCTTTGGGATTTCGCTACTCATATTCAAGGCTGGCCTACCCTGTTAGACCTCTCTAGAAGCGCCCTCATAGACACCCAGAGATGTATCTTCTAGGTGACCCCAAATCTAGTTAGTTCTCTGTGAAGACTGACAACTCGTATGAATTGCTTCTTGGCCCTTAAGCACACTGGTTTGGCATGACTCTACCTGTGCCGGGGCCTATGGCCCTGGACTGATCACCCTCCTTTCTGCCCCTTCTCATACTAGGAGTTGGCCAAGAGGACCCCTGGCAAGCACCCCGACCACACCGCGGTTCAGAGTGCCCTGCAGGCCATGAAGACCGTCTGCTCCAACATCAATGAGACCAAGAGGCAGATGGAGAAGCTGGAGGCCCTGGAGCAGCTGCAGTCTCACATTGAAGGCTGGGAGGTGCGTGGTCAGGGCCCTCAGCTGAGGGGGCTGGGCCCCCAGTTGGAGCTGTAGTTCACAGGCTGGTTCCTTCGCTTGGCCTGCCACGTGACTGCTTACGCATGGTTTAGTTGATTTTCAGTGAAACATAAAATCCCAGATTTCACCTTTCTGCTGTCTCACAGTAGCTGCCGCTGAGACTCCTGTTTCCTTTGCTTGTCACTGTGGGCCATGCTAACTCCCCTCAGTAACTGTGTGGTCTCACCCTCCTGCTGCCCACAAGCCTTTGCTGCTTCTTGTGCCAGCATCGAGGGGCAACATTTACATATCTCTCTGTATTAGTTTATTTTCCTGTCACTGTGACAAAATGCCAGATGAAAACCACTGGAAGGAAGGAAGGAAGAATTTGTTGTGGCTTACAGCGGGGGTAGGGTGGGTGCCCCATCTCGGTGGAGAAGAGCAGTAGCTTCACACAACTGGTCCCAGCACACCCACAGGAAGCCGGCAGATAGCTCTCTTCTCCTTTGTACTCAGATGATGATACCACCCGAGTTTAAGGTGATCTTCCCTCTTTGGTAAACACAAGAAACTTAGAAACTTCCTTACAGCCAGAAGTCTAGAAGCTGATTCTAGGTCCTGGCAGGTCGACAGGCTCACGGCTTTCACACCATCCGAGGTATATGTAACTAGCACAGTGTATGCCACTAGCTTTTCTTTATCACACATGTGTGTACGTGTATGCCTGCGTGTGAGCTCGGTGTGCCACGGCAAGTGTGTAGAGGTCGGAGGACGACCGGTAGGAGCCATCTCTTTCCTTCCACTGGTCCACTGGATGTGACCTAGGTGTTGAACCCATGTCATCCGGGTTGGTGGCAAGCCCCCTTACCCACTGAGCCATCTCTTTAGCCTGTGTCCGACTCCCTTTCCTAACCTTCACCTCCTACACTGTTGAAAGTTTCCTGTGTGTCTCTAGAAAGACGACAGAAAATACAGCAGGTAGGAAAGGCCGGCTCAGCTGGAGCGAGATGTTAACAGATGAGATAGAAGGTTCTGGGGACAGACGCTGCTGTCTGACACCCCCACTCCCACCCCACCCACCAGGACCTGGGTGATCCTGGATTTAATGTTCCTTTCTTGTACCCATCCCCTACCTCTGGCTAGAGAGCCCAGCTGCAGAGAAGACTTGGGCTTTGCTCAGAGAGTAGGGGGTGACATGTCCCCTGAACTCTCCCTCACTGGCCATCTTCCCGAGGAGAGCCCTCCAGCTCCCAGAGTCCCTTGCAGGTGGACTTTGGAAGGGGCATTGAGGTTTGGCTTCAGTCAAGGTGGAAGGTGGGAGAGATGAGGTACCCACTTGTGTGAGAGACGGGCTACCACAGGAGGGCCTGGTTTTCTGTGGGTCAGCAGTACAGTCCTCCCCCTCCCCCCCAGATTCCTGAGCTGCTGGCTTCCTCCCTCCAGCTTCCATTAACTGGCCTGAGGAAGGTGGGATGGTATGTTCATCAGGCAAGATGGCCGCTGAGGCAGCCGACCTCGCATCTGGCTTCTTTGGCTGTAGGGGCCACTTGTGGCTTTACCCTACGTGAGTGCCATGTAGCCTGCCTTCCTATTGTGTCACAGGCCGCTGTCCCTAGACACACACTGGCATGTCCTGGTTGCTGTGGGACTGAGGGGGTGACTTTGAGGAGCTCATGGTGTAGTGCAGACCAGGAGGTGTGGCCAGCCAAGCTGGCCTTGCTCCAACGGGGCTGTTTCCTTCCTGTGCCTTGGACATGTCTGTCACCAGCACCCTTCCTTAACCCCGATGCTATCTTGCATCTTTGGAAAGAGATAGGGAGTGGGGAGAGTGGCTAGAGACCTACCTCAAGGTAGTGACTTATCACCGGCTCCTTGGTGTGATTTGGTCATTTGGACCGTGCTTGGTGCCAAAGAAGCCGGGAAATGTAGGTCATCGGCCAGGCAGCCAGTGCCTGTGAAACTCGTTCCCCAAGATGAACTGAGGGGAGCGAGGATCTGGGCTGCTGGAATGAGGGGTTCTGAGATTGCCAGGACTCCACTCAATCCCTGCTCTTCAGCTCTTGCAATCTGTATGACCTTGTCTGACCGGCCTACCTAGGACTCCACACAGACACACTATGTGCTGACCCACTGTGTGCTGACTCTGAGGACTCCTGAGGGCTACTTTCGTGGTCCCTGTCTGTGCTCCTCCTTAACACCTCTCCTGGTCCTCGGCCCCATCTTGTCATCGCTGCCCAGCATACGCGGTCATTAGCCTGTGTGACCCCCATTCCACAGCCCTTCATGATGCCTGAAGCTGTTCCCCGCTGCACCCTCACTGGATCGAGCACTCCCAGAGTCCTGCCCTAACATTCCACACGGCATCTGTCGAGCCCCTCCTGCATCCCGGGGAAGGTTGTTAGGTGCTAGAAATCTGCCCTTCCCGAAGTGCTTATCTTGTGGGGAAGGCTTAATAGGCCAGATTGAAAATAGATCACAGGGCAAGACAGGCCACAGGGCACCCAAATGAAACCCAGTCCCCCACCAGACCAGGCTCAGACCCCTAGGGCCTGCTGTCAGCCACATGAATTGGAGTATCAGCTCCCTGCACTTCTGAGTGTCTCCTGTAAAGGGCACGCAGCCCCTGACGGCTCTGGCCCACACAGCCTTCTGTCACATCACACTGGCTTTCTGTCTGCTGAGAGCTTTGCCTGTGGAGGCCGGTAGGGATTTAGGGGTATGGAGGGCAAGGTGCTGGATGGCTAGTGTTGCCAGTCTGACAGGGTCTAGAATCACCTTGGAGATTCTTGGAATCACAGGTATATCTGTGAGGAATTATTTAGCATCTGGTCTCTAAGGGTTGACTTAGATTCATTCATGTGGAGAGATCCAGTTTAGTTGTGGCGGGGCCACTCCCTGGCTGGGATCTGGACCGTGCAGATGCAGAGAGAGCTAAGAAGCAGTGGACATCCTTGGCTCTGCTTCCTGGTTGTGGATGTGACGCAGCTGGCTGCTTCAGGCCCCTGACTCCCCAGCCGTGATGGACTGGGACCTTGAACTGGGGGCTGAAGTAAAACCCTCATTGCTGCCCATCCATTGCCTCCCCAGGGCTCGAACCTCACAGACATCTGCACCCAGCTCCTCCTTCAGGGCCCTCTGCTGAAGATCTCTGCGGGCAACATCCAAGAGAGAGTCTTCTTCCTCTTCGACAACCTGCTCGTCTACTGCAAGCGGAAATCAAGGTGAGCTGCTGGGACGGGACCCGGCTGTCCAGGAGGCTGGGGAAGGGTCTGGCTGCCCAGGTGATCTGCTGCGCTGGCCCTGGTTACCGTGGTGATAGAAAATGCGAAATGCCCCTTTAGTCAGTGTCCCCCTCTGGGCTTTGCTTTCCCTTCCGAGTATTCATGGAGATATTCTAAGTCAGGTTTTGAAAAGCAGCAAGGAGGTATTTTTGCCGTATATGTTTTAATATTCAGCCCTTGAAGTGGTTCATGTATTAGCATTATGCTTCTGTGGGTTCCAGTCATGTTTTCCTTGTACCCCGGAACACTGCGTCATGCGGGGCAGCTCTCGAAGTTCACCAGCATCCTGAGATCCTAAGGTCCGCAGGGTGCAGTGGGAGGGGGGAAGGCTCTCCGCATTGGGCAAGAGGAGGAACGACCAGCCGGTCAGCATCTTCACATCTCTCGCTGAGCCGCTTGCCCGCCGTGGGGACCAGGAGTGAGGGACAGGTGGCAGGCACCTTGCGTGTGGATGGAAGTGTCGAGTGGGCTGTGGAGCAGGGGGAAGAGGGATGGAGAGATCGCTAGAGGCTTGGATGGTGAATGGATAGTGGGTGCCGAAGGGAGAGGGACCAATCTGGCGCTTGCGGGTATGAAGGAGGAGGGAGGGAGCGGGTGATGAGGAATCCGTTGAGCCTGGGGATGAAGGAGCAGAAGGGATGATTGAATAAAGGAGGGGATGGATGAGGGAGGTGAGGGAGTGGGTGAGTGGCCTCTTGAGCCTGGTTATGTGTGAGTGACGGTGGGAACGGATAGACACGGGAGGCTGGGAAGGATGAAGCGATGGAGTTTGTTGAGCCTTGGGTATGGGAAGGAGTAGAAGGTGTCGACGGGCTGGAGGTGGAGAGGGAATGGGAGGAGGGGGGTGCAGGGATGGCTTGAGGTTAGGAGGTGGTTGACTGGAGTTGGCTGGGGGGTGGGTTGGTGGGTTGGGGGCAGGTATGGCTGTTGAGAGGAACGGGGCCTGAGTATCAGGCGTGTTGGAGGCTGGGTGGATGGCCGGGTGGTCTGCTAATAGGGAGGGTGTGGGGCAGTCAAGGCTTGGTGGAGAGTGGGCAGCTGGACAACATCGGGTTGATGGCTGCCAAGTTCACTGGCTGGTTCTCTAAATGCACAGCTATTGGGAAGAGGGAGTGAGGACATCAGGGAGAGGGGTAATGGGCAGAGGACACTTGTCCTGAGAGAGAAAACAGTCACCTCCCAGAGGCTCCTCCACGACCTTATCTGGCCGAGACTGCGCCCAGAGCATCGTGGCCTCACGGACTAGAGCCTCCCGTTTCACTTCCCATGTCTGCCCCCAGCTTCAAGGCTGGGTAAGAATGCAGGCCACAAGGCATGGGTGGCCATTCCACACGCTCTGCGCAGACTCAGTTTCCCCTTCTGCAACAGGGGTCACATCTGCCCCTCTGTGTTTGGTTCAGAGTTCGGCCACTTCTCAAGGTCTATAACTTCTCCTGCCTGTGCCTCAGTTTCCTTTCTTGTCAAACAGGGGATGCAACTGAATGTACCTCATAGGGTCGTTGTGAAGGAGAAGGTAGTAAAGGCCTGGTGTGTGAGGCCGGGCTGGCTGCTGGGGCCATGCCCAGGGACCCCGCACTCACCCCTGGGTTCTTAGTGCCTCCTGTGGGCAGCCCTAGGGCACAGAGCCCCTGCTACAGTCCCTCCTCCCTGCTCTGGGGGTTGGTCCTTCTTGCTACAGGCTTTAGTTTCCCTTCTTTTCCAGGTGGTCTCCTGCTTATTCTGTGCGGATCTCCACTGCTGTCTTATGTCTCTTGTCCTGCTGAGGACACCCCTAGAGGCCTCCTTTGACAGTCCTAAGACTAATGAAATGTCACCCCCCCCCCCCAGCCCTTCCCGGCCCTGGCTGCTAGAGGCAGGCACTTTGCCCAGAGCTTCCTAGGGTTTGGGAAACAGAATGTCCCTTTAGAACTCTGTGGACAGCTCCCAGCTGCTGGCTGGGCTTGCCCGGCCCCTGGCTTCCGTGCCAGGCCTCTCTTTCTCTGTGTCACCTGCCTTGGGAGGAATAGCAAGGACTTCCACCATCTTGGCTTCTGTGGGGACTCTCTCTAGCCTTCCTGTGGACAGGCTATGCTCTCTAAATGCCACTCCCTTAGTAGTGACACAGGGAGCTGGCCCGAGGGAAAGGGTACACTTGTCTTCCCAGAGGGCCAGGCATGAGGCCAGCGTCCTGCCTCTAGATTAACAGCCAGAAGGTTGAGTGCCCTGTGGGCAGGGTCAGATGTTGGTGGATGGTGCCTGACTGACTGGAGTGGTCACAGGAAGTACCTGATGGGATTAGGCAGCCGCTGGCTCTCTTGGTCCATGTCTGGGATGTGGGTGGAACAGTCACCATCAACAGTGGCACAGAGTCTTTCTTGTTGATTTAGAAGCTGAGGCTTTGGCCACCAAAGGAGGAGGGGGTGTTCTAAAAGTCGACCTTCTCAGTTACAGTAGGGGAAACTGAGTCCCGGAAAGGCTAAGCTTCATACCCTGTTGCTGCCCACTCTGTTCTGAGAGGCCAGAGTTAGCACCAGGCCCTCCCGCTGCTGTGTGACTCTGGGCGAATGCTGTTTTCGTGTCTGTTACTTGGGGCTGAAGCCCTGCTGTCCTGGAAGGCCTGCTTTACAGAGTGGACCAGAGCCATGTCCAGGCACCACTGTGGAGTGGCCGGGACGGTGACGGCTCGCAAGTGAGGCTGTTGCGTTTCCCTTGGATGTTTTGCACACAGATCACGTACGTCTGAGCTCATCTTGTCCTGTCCCAGACTTTTATTCCTCAGTCCGTCCTCATTCCCAGTAGGAGACATTAAAGTCTCTGTCAGTTAGGTTCCTCTGGGAACAGACTTGCTTCTACTGGGTAATTGGATGGTGAGCTGGTAGACTGTGGGTATGTGGGGCACAGTGTGTAGCGAGAGGAACTCTTGGTTCCCCACTGGAGAGATGGCTAACAGAGGGACGGCAGAGTGAAATGGCCCAGCAGAGGCCCCATGGCCCTGCAGGGATGGAGAGTTTGTGGGCCTAGAGACCAGCAGCTCCAGAGAGTTGGCGGCGGGGGCAGCAGTGTGGGAGCATGGTCTGTCACCGCCGCAGTGTGGAGTTCTTTTTTAATATTCGCCACAACACAGTAGGATGTATGTGTATGTACACAGGCACCTGCATGCTCACAGGCAGAAACACACACTGGCGCACACAAGCAGATAACCATGTATAAACTGACACCTATCCATACACACACACACACACACCCATGTGTTCCCACGCACATTTGTCCTGCATATGGATATATACACACGCAGGTGTATCCAACATCTACGTGCTCCTACATATAGGTACACACACACACGTGTTTCCAGAGATCAATGTACCTGCATACACTGGTGTGCGCTCAGATACACACACACAGACACACATGTACATGCAGGCATGCCTGTTCACATATGGAAGCAGGAGGGAGAACTTTGGTGTATATGCTTGTAACTTTATAATGAAGCAGGGTTCAGCCAGTAAGTGTCCGAGGAAGCACAGGGTCCCTTTAGCTCTGACAGTGTGGCCCTCACTCATCACAGCCCACGGAACCCGAGTCTGGAAGTCACTCTCATCCCCCACTGTTCCAACCTCCACCACTTGACACGCACCTGCATCAGGAGCCAGGGTCTCCCCAATACAGCTGCGTTCTCAGGGGCGTCTGGCCACATTTCGGTTCAGCGGTCCTCAGCCTACTCTGCGCATACCCTGTTTGATTTACCCAGCTGCAGTGAGTTTGTCTCAGGTAGGGAAGAGAGGTCTGGTCACAGTCCTAGCTGGCTGTGGGTAAAGAAGGCCCACCCAGTGGCTCAAGGAGGCGCAGAGGGCCCTTGCTCTGACTGGTGCCCTATAACGCCTCTCCCACAGAAGACAAGTTCCCCAAGATTTCCTGTGTTTCCCTGTGGGCCAGCACTGAACAGAGTGCCTGGCACCCACCAACCATTTACCAGCACTTACCGAATATGTGGTCCCTCACATAGGAAGCCCTGGCCAGGTGCTTTTTGTTTGATATCTTAATTTGTTTGGGTGACCATAACAAAATAACATTAACCAGCTATCTTAAGGGACACATTTCTTCAAGTTCTACAACGTGAGAAGCCTAAGGGTATAAGACACCAGGAGACCAGTGCCCAGCAAGGCTTTTTCCATTGAGTCCTGGCATGGTGGAAAGGGTCGAGGTGTCTCTTTGAGGCCTCTTTTGTAAAAGTCTCTAATCCTCTGCATGAGATGCCACCAACCTCTGCTGTCTACCCACCTCTGCTCTCAAGCCTCCTCTCCCTGACTCTTCATATCAGAGTTTAGAGGTCGGCAGATGGTTGTGAAGGACACCACATCCAGGCTGTAGTTGTAACTAAACATGTGGGCAACAGGGTTCCCCCAAAGTGAAGCATGAGGTGGGGTAGGCGTGTGACGGATGTGTGAGTGGATGGATAACACGGATGGGTAGATGGCCGGATGGCCGGGTTAGTTTGGATAGGTGGTTAATGAAATGGGAAGATAGATGAGTGAGTTTGTGGGTAGATGGGTAGAGGAACTGTTTGGATGGGTGGGTAGGTTATAGATAGATATCAGTAGATGGTTGGAGATGGTGGGTGGTTGGGTGAGTCATTGGTGGATGATGGATTATGGATAAATGGAGGGAGGGAGAGAGGGAGAGAGAGAGAGAAACACAGAGAGAGAGAGAAACAGAGACAGAGAGGGAATATGTATGTGTGCATGTGCACGCACGTGATGGTTATGTGATGGTGGATGTATGGATAGTATAGATAGATGGTAGGTAAGTGGATGGCATGTAAGTGGATGGCATGGTGGTGGATGGGATATAGATGGATGGTAAGTGGATTAATGGATGTCAGTACATGGGTAGATGGATGGATGAGTGGGTGGATGAACAATTACCTTCTCCTACTCTGGTTTCAATTTTGGAGGTACCATCTGATAGAAATCCCTCTTGCTAGCCCAGAGGACTAGGTTTCTGTTCTTCCTGTTGGTCTTCCACAAGGTCCCCATTAACTGAAGAATTGATCTGCAAGGTCAACAGAGCTATTAATTTATTTCCAGATGAGGAACTATGACCAGCATAGAAAAGATAGAAAAGACTCACCCAAGTCGCCTGCCTACCAGCAAACACCCATGTGCTTCACCCTAGCCCAGAGCTCCTCCCTGCCCCAGGCTCTCCCCTTTGTGATGCCGTCCTTTGTAGGGGATACTGACTTAACTGTTGTCTTTCAGGGTCACTGGGAGCAAGAAATCTACCAAAAGGACCAAGTCCATCAACGGCTCCCTGTACATCTTCAGGGGTCGGATCAACACTGAGGTCATGGAGGTGGAAAACGTGGAGGACGGGACAGGTGGGCCCCACCCCTCTCCACTAAACCCCTCCCTGCCCGCCCTGGCGCTCTCGGCCATGTGTGTCTCATGTGTTGTTGACTGTAAACTTACCCAAAGCAAAGCACTGGAACTTAGCAAAGTACGGTCCTGGGGCTGAGACCTCAGCACAGTGCAACCCAGCCCTGCGCCCCTGCAGGTGACTTCTGTCCACGTTGGTTTTCCCCCCATTTTATTCTCTTACATGGACGGATGTTTTGCCCACCTTTATGTCTATGTGCGCCATGCATGTGTGTGCGGTGCCTGTGGAGGCCAGAGGAGGGCATTGGATCCCCTGGAACCGGAGCTACAGATGGTTGTGAGCTGCCATGTGGGTGCTGGGAATTGAACCCCAGTCCTTTGGAAGGGCAGCCAGTGCTCTTAACTGCTAAGCCACCTCTCTAGCCCTACTCTGTCTGCGGTAATACGGCCCCTCCCCCCCTGCTTAACTATTAAATATTAAATATTTTTACAGTGTTTGCTATGGTGGTGCAAACCTTTAATCCTCAGCACATGAGGTAGAAGCAGGTTGGTTTCTGTGAGTTTGAGACCAGTCTGGTTTACACAGTGAGTTCTAGGACAGCCAGGGCCATATATAACGAGACACTGACTAAAATCAGTCGTTATCCCCTTAGCTTCCCTTACCAGATAATTTTCTTTAAAATTCTCTGGGTTTTAAACATATGTATTTGAAATGGTTTTAGATGGATGTGCTATATGAACATCCTTTTTTATGCATATAGTTATACGGTCTCATGTCTTGTACCTGGCTCTTGCGCTCAGGGTACTGGCTCTGGGATGCATCGGCCTCAGGTTCAGGGCGTGGCAGGATCCCATATTCCTAGGTACTGTTTGCTTTCAGAGAGGGCTACTTTCCTGAGCTCTGGGCATGCATCTCCTTTGCCACTGTGCTTGTGCCTGTATAAGAGGTCAGGACACCTGTGTCACTGTGCTGTTGGAAGGGGTCTGGGCAGGTCTTCTTTGCCTGTGAGAGAGAAGGCAGGAGGGAGCACTTGTTGGTGGAAGGCAGGAGGGAGCACTTGTTGGGGAAAGACAGGAGGGAGCACTTGTTGGGAGAAGGCAAGAGGGAGCACTTGTTGGGGAAAGGCAAGAGGGAGCACTTGTTGGGGAAAGGCAGGAGGGAGCACTTGTTGGGGGAAGGCAGGAGGGAGCACTTGTTGGGGAAAGGTAGGAGGGAGCACTTGTTGGGGGAAGGGAGGAGGGAGCACTTGTTGGGAAGGCAGGAGGAAGCATTTGTTGGGGGAAGGCAGGAGGGAGCACTTGTTTAGCTCCCCAAGCCTGGTCATGTAGGCAGCCATCATTCTGTGGGTTGTTGAGCATTGCAAGCCTGTCTGTGAACTGATCGCCGTTTGCCTCCTGCCCCTACCAGCCGATTACCACAGCAATGGCTACACTGTCACCAACGGCTGGAAGATCCACAACACAGCCAAAAACAAGTGGTTCGTGTGCATGGCCAAGACGGCAGAGGAGAAACAGAAGTGGCTGGACGCCCTGATCCGAGAGCGGGAGCAGCGAGAGAGTGGGTGCCTACACCGGGCCTGGGCTGCCGCGGAGGGTGGGGGGGGAGGACTGCGGAGGGTGGGGGTGGGAGGACTGTGTATGTCGGGGACTAGGTCCCTTGCAGAAGAGGGTTTTGTTGGGTGGGGACCTCTGTGACTATGTTGAGATCTGGTGTTAGCAGGCCTCAGGTCACCCTGAGCATCTGGAAACAGCTTGTCCTTCCCCCACCCCACCCCACCCACCCCACCCTACCCTGGCTGCTCAGGTGCTTGCCGGAGCTTTTGTTTCCTGTCCCTGAATGGGAATCTGGGACGGTCCTTGGGGTGCCCATTTGGGCATAGCAGAGAGCCCCTTAGGACATGGTTACCAAGGTGGTTCATGGGAAGACAGTGCAGGGGTTGAGGTGGGAGACCAGGGTTGGATGGCCTGTGAGCTGCGTCTGTGCCTTGAGCTACTGTACAGAGCCCCCCAGGCTGGGCACTTGAGGGCCTGGGTGTCCTTGGGACAAGTTACTTCAGTGACCTGAGCCGAGGTAGACTTGCTGTAGATACTGTGACTTCTGCCCCCCAAGGCTGTATGTAGGGCCATCCTTGCAGACTCAATGTGCTGCTACCCCACAGTCACGCCCCTAGTTTGACACAGGAGCAAACTTTGCCTCAGGTTCCCCCATGTACATCTGGCAGGCCTGAAATCCTGGCTGGCCTATGTGTCACAGACGCCTCACATCTGCCATGGTTCTATCGCCCTCTGGGCCTGTGTCGCAGGCTGTCCACCAACCAGTGCTGAGGCACACCCTCGGAGCCACCCCTGAACCCCTCAATGCTGCTCTGTGTTCAGGAAGTCACGGTCCAGGCCACCTGCCTCTCTCCCTGATCCACACTTCCCAAGTCACGGTCCCCAGCTCTGCCTCTGCCTGTTTTCTAGAAAAAGTGGGTCCTTTAGGTAGTAAATATAAGCCAGAATGTATTAGAATGCTAGGAGGCCAGATAGGATCCTAACTTTGGCCTTTCGATGGGCAAGGGCTGAACCTCTGAAACTGCTCAGGGCTGGGGTGGGGTCAGTCCTGGGGGAGGGGCAGGGAGTTGTCCGGACTGGGTGGGACCAAGCTGAACTTTTGTGGTTAGAATCTGGAGCTGTGGTTAGCACAGGGCCTGTGTCATTAAGAGGTGTGTGTGGTCCGAGGAGGCCTTGTCCTTAGAAGTGAGTGCTGTCTAAAGTTCAGCCTCAGGGCTAGGCACCCAGGGCTGGGCTCACACTGTGGTCTGTGGTCGGAGTTTCAGATCAGAATCTGGAGCAGAACATCTTGGGGCAAAATTTTGGTCCCATGTCTTGGATCCAGACAGCATACTTGTTTGTAACATGGGAGTGATTGTGTCTCTTTTCTCAGGAGCATGGGATCTGTGTCGGGGCTGTGAAGCACTCATTTGCTGTTAATTGTCTAGATGGGGCGGGGTTCAGGAAGAGCATGAGTCAGGGTGGGGACCAGCTCATGGCATGGGGGCAGAGCTATGTGTGTGCCCTGTGGATAGGACACGGCTTCGGAGTTCAGCTCTGAATTAAGGTACCACCGGTCTGTGGGTCCCCACTCAGTCTTTCTAAGCAGTCCCTGACAGGTGTGTGTGGCATTGAGGAAGTGCTTCGTGACTATGGTAGGGTGACAGCAGGGGGGGGGCATGAATGCTAGACCCCCCCCCCCCCACTGCCTCCTGTGCCCCCACGGCAATCATGTCTCCACGCAGGCCTGAAGCTGGGGATGGAGCGTGACGCGTATGTCATGATCGCAGAGAAGGGGGAGAAGCTGTATCACATGATGATGAGCAGGAAGGTGAACTTGATCAAGGATCGCCGGCGGAAGCTGAGCACCGTCCCCAAGTGCTTCCTCGGCAAGTGAGTGGCTTCTACGTCCTGGTCCCTGCTGGCCATCTTCCCATCCTGCCCTGCGCCTGCTTTGCCCTGCCCTGCCCCACTCCCTCCTTCTCTTGCTTGGGACCTCCTTACACAGCCTCCTCATGCCTCTCAGGTCTGGGGATCAGGCTCAGCTGAGGGTCGGGGCTGGCAGGGTTCTGCTATAGATCTGCCTGCTGCATTTGCTCCTGACCCACTGTGTCATCTGATTCCCGAAATAAAGTACATAGTAGAAGCTGAGATCGTCCTGACTCAGTGGGCTGGCCACGCCCTGCCCGTGTCTGTTCTGCTCTGCCATGGCCAAGGCAGAGGTGGCTGGGGCTATGTTTAGAAGAAGGTAAGGGAGATGAGATAGGGTCTGAGGCAGGCTGGAGCTCTGTGGCCAGACACTAAGGAGGAAGCTGAGAATAATGTCCGATTGTCCTGGGAGGAGAGGCAAGATTGGTGACCCGTGTAGGGGACAGGTCAGCAGACTGCCCTGCGGAGCACCATGTACACCGAAGAGTCTGAGCCAATAGTGTTGGGGAAGGGACAAGCTGAGGCCTCTGTGGCCTGTGGCCAGCAAAGTGGGGGTCCCTGGGTAGGGAGCAGTTCTCAGAAGCAAGATGACGTGATGGAACCTGTGGAGGGCAGGGGCCAGCATGTCAGGGACTTGAGTTTAGATATATGGAGATAGAAAGCCCTGCTGGGTGTCCGTGTTGCTCATTGAAACCTTTGGAGTTAGGAGATAGCCCAGGCTAGGCCTTGAGGCCTGGCGTTAAACAAGCCAGGGCTGGGTGTTGGGGGAACCAGCATTTTTGGACTCTTTCATCCATTGTCCTTGGGGGCCCTGACAGTCCTGGCTCTGCCTCTCCGGGGCTCTGTGAAAAGGAGAAAGCTGGGCCCAGGAGCCTCGTGGGAGCTGGAGCAGTTGGGAAGGCCCCGGATGTTTCCCTTGTTAATCCTGATTCCACTGTGAAGGCTCCTTTTCTCTCGCAGTGGCCCACCCCACTTTTGCCTAGGGGGATATCGGAGAGCCTTCCTGCCAGCCCTGCTGCCGGATGGGATAACCTGTCTGTGATGAAGGCTTCTGAGGCCTAACTCCTCAGGAAGGATTAGAGGAGATTTCTCTTGCTGCCCATTTGAACCCCAGCCAGCAGCCCAGCTCATGTAACCATGGGGCCCAGAGGAGCCGACTCCCCACTAAGAGGAAGCTTCTTCTTCCCTCTGCTTCCCTCTGCACCTGCCCCGGCTTCCACACCCCTTCCCAGCCAGTGTGCAGCTCCAGGGGCCCCTGGTCCCCTCTGGAAGGAGAATGAATAGGTAGCTGCCCCACAGGTCCTTTAATCTGATCTACGGCATTCACATTTGACTGTGGCTGTTAATCTCACACAACACCATGAAGCAGGCCACTGCTGGTGTCCCCATTTTAAGGGTAAAGGCAGTGGCACAGAGAAGGGAAAGCAGCCACACTGTTGCAGTGAGGTGGGATTCGAACTCAGGACAGGGTGACTCCAGAGCTGGCGTTCTTGCTCACCACCTCAGTCTTGGTTCATTTTAATCTCTCTTCAGCATCTTCAGTTTTCCTCAGTCATTGCTTTCTCCTCCTCTGTCAGCTACTGGATGGTGACAGCCTGGGCTTTGAGTCGCACTGTGGACTGGGCCTTACTCCCCGTACCTTCTTGCTGGATGACTTTGGGCACTGGGTTAATGTCTCTGGGTCTCAATGAATGATGATAAAGGAAGGAGAAAGGCTGGAGGATGCAGTGGGCATGCAGTGGGAGCACAGTGGGGATGCAGTGGGAACACAGTGGGGATGCAGTGAGGATGCAGTGGGAACACAGTGGGGATGCAGTGAGGATGTAGTGGGAGCACAGTGGGGATGCAGTGGGGAAGCAGTGAGGATGCAGTGGGAGCACAGTGGGGATGCAGTGGGAGCACAGTGGGGATGCAGTGGGAACACAGTGGGGATGCAGTGGGAGCACAGTGGGGATGCAGTGGGAGCACAGTGGGGATGAAGTGGGGAAGCAGTGAGGATGCAGTGGGAACACAGTGGGGATGCAGTGGGAGCACAGTGGGGATGCAGTGGGAACACAGTGGGGATGCAGTGGGAACACAGTGGGGATGCAGTGGGAACACAGTGGGGATGCAGTGGCACATAGTACCATGCTGTCCAGAGCACTGAGAACACATGCTGAGGCCTCCATACATGTCATCATGTTATAGGGACAGGTGTGAAGAAGTGGCCAGTTTGTGCCTCACTCAGAAATGAATAGACTTCACATTTCAATGGTAAAATCTGTGTACTGTGAGAGAACATACTCTGTGTGTGTGTGTGTGTGTGTGTGTGTGCGTGCACCTGCCTTCCAGCAGCCTCAGATTAGCTAGACAGAAATTCCTTCCTTCCTTCCTTCCTTCCTTCCTTCCTTCCTTCCTTCCTTCCTTCCTTCCTTCCTTCCTTCCTTCCTTCCTTCCCTCCCTCCCTCCCTCCCTCCCTCCCTCCCTCCCTTCCTCCCTTCCTCCCTCCCTCTCTTCCTCTCTCCCTCCCTCCCTGTTGCCAGCCACCAGCAGGGAACTGAACAGACAGACTTCCTGCCCACAGGGAGATGACTCTTCCTCCGGGCATTGGTCAGTAGACAAGTGCACATATTAATAAAGGACGCCGCTGGGCCTGTGAGCCCCACCAGGCAGTTGTGCCTAGATAAAGGGGAGAGCTGTGGAGCTGCCTCGGCCAGGGCGGGTAAGATAGGCCTCCTATCAGAGGTTACATTTCAACCAAGATCTGAGTGACAAGCAAGTATCGGCCACAAGAAGTCCAGAGGAACAGCACTCCTGGGCATGGCGCGGCAGATGCAAGAGTCTGGTGGCTTCCGTGAGCCATGACACTGAGTGGCAGGAGTCCTCAGTTGGCAGCTGTTGGCACGAGGCCCAGGAGTCAGCTGGACTGCATCTGGCGGCACTGTGTCAGGGGTCGGGTTTAGTACAGGTGTTGAGGGAGGCTCAGTAGGGGACAAGGACGAATTGAGAGAGCTTGGGGCCACTCGGGACAAGGTGTGCCAGTAGGCAAGTTTGGGAAGGTTTCCTGGAAGGCAGAAGCATTTGCTGCTTCCCTTGATAGCAATTATTTAACATCCACACACTGGGGACTCTGAGGGAGAAGGCTTTGCTGCGGCAGCTGTGGGCACAGCTGGGTGAGGCGGCACACACCTGCACTCTTGGCACTCGTGAGGCTGAGGGGTGAGCTGTAAGTAATTGGCCAAGGTAGGCCCAGGCATCATAGCAAGATCCCGTCTCAAAAACTGACTGGTCAACCACCGACGATCCTTAAAGACTTGTCAGGGACTGGGAGATGATGGCTCAGTGGGTAAATAAATGCTTGCTCTGCAAGAAGCAGGATCTGGGCTCAGATCCCCAGCGCCCGTGTGAAAATCTGTAAGCCCAGTCAGTGCTGGGAAGGGGGTGGAGACAGGTTGCCGACCAGCCAGTGTAGCAGCAGTGGCAGCCTTGTGTCACAAAATAAGATGGGGATTAATAGAGGAAGACACCCCAGCATTCACCTTTGGCCTACACACACACACACACACACACACACAGGGCCTGACAGACATCACTAGGGACCTTGGCAGGGACTTGTGCATGGAACTGCCAGGTTGCATCTCAACCCCAGGCCCCAGGCAGGAAACAAGTGGAGAGATGTTCATTCTGGGGAGTGGTCCACGGAGCCTCCGATCAGGTGGCACTCATGAAAGAATGGCAGAGATGTGCCCACATGTCCTCTGTGCCCAGCCTTGGCCTCTTCCTGCAGCAGGCTGAACAGTGTCCATCCAGCAGGCCTGGCGGGAAACAGAAGTCGGCACAGCTTAGCCGTCAGTGGACTCTGCCATTTGATCCCACCCCACCTTGACCCCCAACCTGGCTCAGTGCCTCCCACTGCTGTGGGGACCCAGAGCTACGGTCAGATCCCAGCTCCCTCCCCCACCTGTCACTCAGAGCTGCTGTTCGTGCTCGTGTCCAGCCCGGGACACTCCCTGCTGGCCCTGGAAGCCTGAGGACAGTCTTTAACAACTGGGAGCTTCCCAGGAAGTAGCCCGTGCCCCTCTCTATCTCTTGAAGAGCTGGGCCCACTGGGTTGTGGTGGGCTCTTGGAGCAATGGCTTCCGCTTTGACTGGCGTGGTGCAGTCTCCACCTGGCCAGCATGCCCTGACCAGAGTTTGAGGTTCCCGAGTAAGAGATTAACTTTATCTGGTTTCCCTCCTGGGTTCCAGCTTAAAGTTTCACAGGATTAAAAAGTCCACCCACTAGTTCCAGATGTCCCTAAGCAAACCATTTGCCAGCCACGTCCCGTTGAGCGGTGGCCAGCTGTTTCTCGTTCCCTAGATGAGGACAGCTTTGCTTTAATTGGCCCAACAAGCTGAAGACAGACCCAGCTTGGTTTCCCAGAGGGTAGCAAGTCCCAGTGTGGACACAGTCGCCCCTCAGTTACTCTCCTGAGTCTGTATCCCGCCCCCTGCAGTCACTCTGGGGTACTTCCTGTTCCCTGCTGTGACCACAGGGCCTTGATCCCTACCAGAGGTGGCCCCGGATGGGACCACTGTGATCAGCCTTGCTCTGGTTCTCCAGCCTCGGAGAGTGGTCACACCAACATCTGTTTGCCTTCTGGGGTTGCTGGCAGTTTTTGCCTTGTCGCAAGAGCTGGGACTTGGAGAACAATGGAGCGGGGTGCAGAGGGGCTGGTGAGCGTGTGTGGGGTGGTTAGAGGGACACAACTTGGAATGTTCCAACCCAGGGTGCCAGAAATGTACCTGTTTCCCACATCCCTGGTGGGGGGGTCTCCTGGGCTTTCTGAATGACTCCTAATGCTGCTACCAACATAAGGCCAGGTCCTTCCTCTGCCAGCACTAAAAATAGCGTCCCCTGTTGTAACCGGAGGTGGCACAGCTGGTTCCCATAAAGGGGGCTGGGCACTGCTGCCCACGCTTCTGGGTGCTGCTTGCTCTAGGCTTGCCCTCTTCCGTTGGCTCCAGTGGGCTGAAATCTGGGCTGAGCCCAAGAGGCCCCAGGGGCTGGGACCTCAGAGGCCTGGGACCCTGAGCCAGAACAGCTACCTGTCTCATCTGTGCCCCCAACCTTCCTGCCGACACCAGGACATTCCTTCTTGCCCGGTCCTCGTTTGTTGTGTAGAGGACTCTTGAGTCTCTGTGTCAGGGAAAGGTCAATGAACAAGGTCAACACTATCAGCAAGGGCTCACGTGCTGGCTGGCTGTGTGCTCAGGGATGGGGGCTGATGCACATGCACACACACACACACACACACACACACACACGTACGCGCGCACTGTAAAGCCGTTGCTGCAGAGAGTGCTTGGTACTAAAAGGACGCAGAGTCGGGTGGGCAGGCTGTGTAGAGCCCTCCGTGGCGGTGGTGTGGATCGTTGCCCCTTGGAAGAGATGGCGTGGAAGGGGCCAGGAAAGGACATTTCTAGGAAGGGGGAGCAGCAGTTTCAAGGTCCAGAGGCATGACGGGGTCTAGGGTATTTTTTAAAAAGAAGGGAACAAGGGTGAGTGAGCCAAGGCCGGGAGGGTGGGGCACAGGAGAGAAGACTGTCTAGGAACGACGTTCTAGGCGTGCCGTTGGTAGCTGATGTTGGTACACATTTCTGGGCAGAGGTGTGAGACAGTGGAGACAGAGCTGCACTGCTCTCTGAGTAAGGCCAACGCCTGTTGGAGCACTGTGAGGATGGAGAGGATGTGATGGGAGCACTGTGAGGACGGAGAGGATGTGATGGGAGCATTGTGAGGGTGGAGAGGATGTGATGGGAGCACTGTGAGGATGGAGAGGATGTGATGGGAGCACTGTGAGGATGGAGAGGGTGTGATGGGAGCACTGTGAGGATGGAGAGGGTGTGATGGGAGCAGTGTGAAGGTGGAGAGGGTGTGATGGGAGCAGTGTGAAGGTGGAGAGGGTGTGATGGGAGCAGTGTGAAGGTGGAGAGGGTGTGATGGGAGCAGTGTGAAGGTGGAGAGGGTGTGATGGGAGCAGTGTGAAGGTGGAGAGGATTGTGAGGGCAGAGAGGATGTCATGGGAGCACTGTGAGGACGGAGAGGATGTGATGGGAGCACTGTGAGGATGGAGAGGATGTGATGGGAGCACTGTGAGGATGGAGAGGATGTGATGGGAGCACTGTGAGGATGGAGAGGGTGTGATGGGAGCACTGTGAGGATGGAGAGGGTGTGATGGGAGCACTGTGAGGATGGAGAGGGTGTGATGGGAGCAGTGTGAAGGTGGAGAGGGTGTGATGGGAGCAGTGTGAAGGTGGAGAGGGTGTGATGGGAGCAGTGTGAAGGTGGAGAGGGTGTGATGGGAGCAGTGTGAAGGTGGAGAGGGTGTGATGGGAGCAGTGTGAAGGTGGAGAGGGTGTGATGGGAGCAGTGTGAAGGTGGAGAGGGTGTGATGGGAGCAGTGTGAAGGTGGAGAGGATTGTGAGGGCAGAGAGGATGTCATGGGAGCACTGTGAGGACGGAGAGGATGTGATGGGAGAACTAACTGTGAAGGTGGAGAGGATGTGATGGGAGCACTGTGAGGATAGAGGGTGTGATGGGAGCACTGTGAGGTCAGAGAGGGTGTGATGGGAGCATTGTGAACCGAGGGTGTGATGGGAGCATTGTGAGGACAGAGAGGATGTTGTGGGAGCACTGTGATGTCAGAGAGAGTGTGATGGGAGCACTGTGAACAGAAGGTGTGATGGGAGCACTGTGAGGACAGAGAGGGTATGATGGGAGCATTGTGAACCGAGGGTGTGATGGGAGCATTGTGAGGACAGAGAGGATGTTGTGGGAGCACTGTGAGGACAGAGAGGGTATGGTGGGAGCACTGTGAGAAGAGGATGTGATGGGAGCACTGTGAGGTCAGAGAGGGTGTGATGGGAGCATTGTGAACAGATGGTGTGATGGGATCACTGTGAGGAAAGAGAGGATGTTGTGGGAGCACTGTGATGTCAGAGAGGGTGTGATGGAGCACTGTGAACAGAAGGTGTGATGGGAGCATTGTGAGGACAGAGAGGGTGTGATGGGAGCACTGTGAGGACAGAGAGGGTGTGATGAGAGCACTGTGAGGACAGAGAGGGTATGGTGGGAGCACTGTGAGGACAGAGAGGGTGTGATGGGAGCACTGTGAGGACAGAGAGGGTGTGATGGGAGCACTGTGAGGATGGAGAGGGTATGGTGGGAGCACTTTGAGGACAAACAGACAAGGTGTGATGGAGCACTCTGAGAATGAAAAGGATGTGATTTGAAATACCTGAGCCTTCCTGACTTTCCAGTCAGCTTTCTGAGCTTGGTATGGCCTCCTCCTTATATTGTGAATTCCATTTATACTGCCAGCATACGCGTATACATACATACATACATACATACATACATACATACATATAAACAGACATGCGCACTTAGTATCCACGCATTTAGCAACCCCCCAGCTATCCATGGTGTACCTCCACCATCTACCCAGCATCCCCACTTTAACCTCCGTATCTGCCCATCTCTCCAGTGTTGATCTCCATTATCCACCTGTCTGTTCTTAGTTACCTATGTCCCACATGACCTAGTATGTACCTAGTATGTACCTAGTATGTACCTATCGGCTTATCCCTCCATCCATAGGTCCCATCTACCATCTATTCTCTCTATCCATCATTCATATCCTACCTATTCTTCTGTCCACCTACCCACTTGTCATCCCTGTCTGTCTGTCCATCGTCTATCCATCCATCCATCCATCCATCTATCCATCTGTCCATCCATCCCTCCACCCATCTACCCATCACCTCCCCACTATCTGTTCTTCCATCCATCCCTCCCTCTATCCATCCACCCATCACCTTCCCACTATCTATTCTTTCACCCATCCATCCATCCACCATTCATTTATCTACTAACCATGAACCACTTTTTCACTTTCTATCTATACATCTACCTACCCACTAAGCATCTCCAGCCACCCACCTTCCTGTCGGAGTATCTGTCAATCATTCATCCACACACCTATTCCTCTCTCTTGCAAACGTCCACTGTCCATCTAATCATGCACCTGCCTGCCCACTCATTCATCTGCCTACCATCCACCCACTCCTGGGTGGATGAGGCCATCCAGGAATTGTTAGGCACCAACAAGCCTTATCTTGGTTTCTTGGGCTGTAACTGCTGGTTTTGTGTGCTATGGGAAGACATGCCTGCCATTCCTGGGGTGGGCGGGGCCAGGCCAGCTTGGTTCTGGGGCTGGGGACCATCTCCCTGATCTTCTGTTTCTGGCAGTGAGTTCGTCGCCTGGCTCCTGGAAATTGGTGAGATCAGCAAGACAGAAGAAGGGGTCAACTTGGGCCAAGCCCTGTTGGAGAACGGTATCATCCACCATGGTGAGTGGCAGTGGGTGTGGCGAGGTAGGCGGAATGTCAGGACGCTGCCCTTCCCCCAGAGATCTGCTCCTGCGCTTCCCAGCTGCTGGCCCGGTCCCTCTCACACACACTCAGGACCATGGCTGCCGTATGACACTTCTCTGGGGCGGCAGAACCAGCAAGCGAGGACTCCTCAGAAAAGCGGGTGGCCAGGGAGTGGAATTTTCCATTTGCCCCTTCAGGAAGAGCTAATTTGAGGATGTTTGTCGGATATTTCTTGCAGTGGGGCACTTGCTTGCACAGCCGTGAGTGGGACAGGTGAGGAGTCCTGTCCTCACGGAGCTGACCTTGTGCTTGGAGGGGATGACGGTGGCACAGGGTGCCAGAACTGCACGATCAGCGCTGGCGAGAGGAGGGGTGGCAGTCAGTGTCGTAGGGGGTCAGTTCTGAACAGGGGCTTGGGGAGCTCTCCCCTGGGAGTGAAGGAGGCAGGTGGGCGCTATGGCTTAAGGCAGGGGCAACAACCAAAGCCAAGTGCCCTGGGGCGGGGGAGGATGCTGAGTGCTCTTTAGGGAGCACCAGAGAAGGCGGTGAGCCTGCCTCCTGAGTGGACCAGAGCTTGCTAGGAAGTGAGGTCAGAAGTCTTGGCGCTCAGGAAAGGACTTGGCTGTGGAGCCTGTGTGAGCCCACGAAGCCAGCCAGGAGCCACTGACGTCCAGGTGGGAGGGAAGCGTCTTAGTTTTTAGAGCTTCGGGCTTTGGGCTGTACAGGGTCTGCTTTGGGGTCTGAGTCTCCGGCAGAGTTGAGAGGTGGCTGCCACGATGCCAGCAGTGTGGTCCTTACCCCAGAGCACTCGCTGCTTCCTGTTCTTTCCAAGGACAGGCCAAATCACAGTTCCCACAGATGCCTAGCTAGGTCTCCAGTCTCTGCAGACCAGGCCTGTACAAGCCGTGAGCTTCACATCCCTTGATGTTCTGGGGGACCAAAGGGTATAGACGGAGGGTGGGGCTCCCGGCCTTACCTGCCCCTGGGTCCTTCCAGTCTCTGACAAGCACCAGTTCAAGAATGAGCAGGTGATGTATCGCTTCCGCTACGATGACGGCACCTACAAAGCCCGCAGTGAGCTGGAGGACATCATGTCCAAGGTAGGAAGCCATCTCTCAGCTTGTGGCCCCCATCCAGCCTATGTCCCTGCAGCCTGCCCCGCCCACCCGCCTCTTCCCAGCAGTCCAGAGGGTATGGCTGATTCAGACCCTGCTCTTGCTTGTAGGGCGTGAGACTCTACTGCCGGCTGCACAGCCTGTACGCCCCCGTGATCAAGTAAGTCCCCATGGCCTCCTCCCCTGACAGTAGCAGACCGGCCCCACCCATATCCTGTCCTCTCTGAGCCTCTGTCCCCTTCTCCATCAGACATGGTTAATAACTGGCCTCTTCCATCAGACTGTCAGGAGGAAGTGAGTGAATTTGTGGGAAGTGCCAAAAGAAGTGCTTCTTAAGGGACAGGAGAGCCAGGCTGAGGAGTGGATCTGCCCGCTGGTCCCCAGCTGTGACCCCGGACAGTCACTCAGCCTTTCTGTTCCTCACCAAGTCTTTCTGAGGCAGGTTATAAAGCAGGATGTGCCTCAGGACCTTTGCACTTGCTGCTGCTATGGAATGCTCTCCCTCACATACCTGCTCCCGCTTCCTCCTTCCTTATTTTTCCTGAGATGAGACAAGAGTTCTACCACTGAGTTCCATCCTGCCCTGACCAACCACCTTCCCAAGGAGTTCACCATGCCTCCTGTCAGGGCCGTGCTTTTATCTATCCTGTGTCTGTATTGTCCCTTGCAGAAACCACCTGACCTAAGGTTTTTCAAATGCTCCAACTTATAGAGTCTGCTTACTTACTTATTTTTAATTTAACAAATTTCTACATTTTAATTTCATTGGCTGTTTGAATCTAAATTCAAATGGCTTCCACACACAAATTTGTCCTTGAGCAGAGCAACCCTGGGCCAGTGTTTGTTGAGTGAATATCCTCCTCCAGCCAAATGGGCCTAGCAGCAGGTCAGACCTCCTGGTGCCCCGAGGGTTAAAGTCACAGAAAGCTTGCTCATAGGCTTCTAGAGTCAAAAAACCGAACGGCTTGGTGTCTGCTACGAAGCTTGTGGTTGTGGGTGGAGGAACAGGGACAGGGCGACGTGACGTGTTCTGGGGACTTCATCCAGTCTGTCTGTGGTCTGTGAAGTCAGGCCCTGGGAACCCTTCACCCACAGCACCCACAGCCCTGCCTCCTCAGTCACCCTCCTTCGCTGCCATGCGCCAGTTCTAGGAGGTAGTGACAAAGGACCCAGCCTCCTCCTGGGGCTCTATGGCCTCTGCCTGGGCGCAGCCTCCTCCCGGACCCCTCTGGCTCCTGCCTGTTTCCTAGTGGCCTTCCCTGGGCCTTCCGGCCTGCTGGTATGACTTTTTTTTTTGTGGGTGGTGGCGGGGATATATGCCTAGGGTCCTTGCTTAGGAGAGACAAGTTCTCACAGCCAACCACTCCCAATCCTGAGCGTCCCTCAGCGGCTCCACCCAGGGCCATAGACCTCAGTGACCATCAGACTAAGGCTGAGCTCTTTGCAGTTTGGCTCTTCAGGTCCCACAACCCCTCAGGCCAGCGAGGTGGACCTCACTGAGACCCCCGCTGCACCCTCTGGGCTCTGGCTTTGCTCTGTGCTCAGGGCCCATCCTGCACACAGCTCCGTGTCTTTGAAATGTGCGTGTCAGCACCAAAATAAGGCAGGAGGATGGGCGCCCCTCTCTCACCCCTCCTTAGAGACTCAGGGCTCCTTTGCTGTGGACTGTGGATGCCTGGCCAGGGGAGGTTCTTGCTGTGGGGATGTTTGGCTCTGTGGGGTGCCCATGGTCTCCCCAAGTGTGACACTCCGCCCCGAGACACTGTACATGCAGGCAGAGCTGCCTTTGGAGGCGTGGCTGCGCAGAGGTCCCCTGGGCTGGAGAACTTGCCCGTATGTCAGGAGAGGATCAGCCTCTTCCCCATGTCTGTTAAGGCTCTTCTGGCTGGAACAGGCTCCAGAAACCAACGTGCTCCCCCCTCCCCCGTGTTCCCCCTTTCCCCCCAAAGCTGCTCATTGTCCACCTCTTCCCCAGGGACCGTGACTACCACCTGAAGACCTACAAGTCCGTGGTCCCCGGGAGCAAGCTGGTAGACTGGCTACTGGCACAGGTGAGCATGTGTGTGCATGGCCCAGGCTCTAGCCAGGGCGGCGGCAGGAGGGGTGGGGGCGGCAGCAGCAGCAGCGTAGCTAGGGACAGACCTGGCTCCGTTCCGCTCTCTGCATCTACAGAGTGACAACACAGGGAGCCCCGCAGAAAGGGAATTGCAGTAGCTGCACCTGCACAGCCGCTTTCTGTCACGGAGTGTGGCATCCTTGGATGCTTCCGATGCTCAGTTTCCTACCCAGCCTTCTCCCTTTCTGCCATTCCGCTGTGCAATCTTCTGATTGGTTGCTTCATGGTCCCACCATGGCAGCCACAGCTCCGGCCATTGCACTTGTAACCACAGTTAAAGCAAGCAGTGGGGAGAGCTGAGCCTTTTCCTTTCATGTAAGTCAAGGGAGGGGTTGCCACTCATTTTCTCCTATCCGAGTGGGTCTCCCCAGAGGTGCCATTGATTGGGTGAGCCCTGCCTACATGCTTAAGCCTGTCTGTGTGGAGCAGGCCAGGGGTGCTGAGAGGGACGCCGAGTGTCTCAGGATCCACCCCTGGGTACTTGGAGACAAACTCACATGCTTGGCCGATGAGCGACTCCGAAGGTCAGATGTATCTAGGCTTAGAGAAACCAACCAGCCTTGCTGTGTGAGATCTCAGATCCTGGCGGGTGTGTCATCTTATTTGACCCTCAGGACAAGCTGGGGTGGGGTGGGGGCTATCCCAGTGTTACAGATAGAAGGATGAAGCTTAGGTCTTGTGACTTGTTCAGAGTGTAGGGCCAGGTAGGGAGTGCAGGGAGGGAGTGCGGTGGGGTGGGGGGTGGGGGGACACCACCTTTATGATAACTCAGCTGTGGGATAATGGTGAGCAGAGGTGACACGTGCTCTGACCTTCCTCCTCGCTGCCTCCTGGACCCCAGGGGCAGCACCAGCAACTGGGCCAGAGAAGATGGATGGTTGGGGTTCCCTGAGAGCCCCTTTGCAACAGCTACCAGGGCCCAGCAGATGGTGCTGCTGGGGGCCTGGGCACACAAGTCACAGGGAGAGGCCATATGTACCCTGCAGGGAGGGGCTGTGTATAAATACACCGACTCAGAACCACAGCCCGGGGCCGGTGACCGACTACCCCTAGGAATCTCGGTTTTCCTGTCTGTGATGTGGTATCTGAGGAAAGCCCAACTCAGAAGGCCTCCTGTCATCAGGAAGCCTGGGTCAGCCCTCCTGCCTATGCCTCATTTTCTCCTGCCGTCAAGGAGCCAGTCAGTGGAGAGATGGGGCATGGTAGGTATGGGGGACAGAGGTGTCCCATGTTGTGTATGTGGCCTTCAGTCAGTCACACTCTCCCTGTGAGTTTCCACTGGTCCCCCAGGAAGTCAGGGAGCGAGATGGTGGCAGCTCTCCTGTGCCCCTTTGTGTCAGGCAGAGGGTGGGGGAAGGGGTGCACACATATCCCTCCCAGGGACTTGTGGGGGACACCATGACTTTTGACTGAGAGACAGAAGCAACCAGAGAGGAGTTGGAGAGCTCTGCGCAAACTGCTCCCCTCCCCCTCCTGACCTGTCCTCTGGGTTGCTCAGTCTGTCACCGTGACCTGGGCTTGTGTCCTCAGGAGCCTCCCTGGCCTCTGCCTCTGGGGATAGAACAGACAGGCTTGGCCGGTTCTGAGCTCTTTGCAAACCAAGTAGACTCCAGAGGCTGGCTGGGGTTCTTAGACCAAGCACCCAGCCAAGGCCACTTGGGCTGTCTGTCACCATCTTCCGGCTCTGTGGCTAGAGGCAGCAGCTCTGGATGTGTGGAGTGTCCCTCCCTGTTGCCTCCTCTGTCCTAGCTCCAATCTTGCATTCCCCTGCCTCTAGACTAAGGGTCCTAGGAGTTGTTTTCTTTGTGATCCTCATCTAGTAATGCTTTGAGTGCTGAGGCTCCCCCGTCTCTCCCTAGAGTCCTCAGCCCTCCCTACAGCCCCTGCTAGAATCTTCATCCTACCCCGCAGCCCCTGCTAGTCCTCATCCCAACCTACAGACTCTGCTAGAGTCCTCAGTCCACCCTGCAGCCCCTGCTAGAGTCCTCATCCCAACCTACAGCCCCTGCTAGAGTCCTCAGCCCACCCCACAGCCCCTGCTAGAGTCCTCGGGCCGCCCCACAGCCCCTGCTAGAGTCCTCAGTACACCCGGCAGCCCCTGCTAGAGTCCTCAGTCCACCCCGCAGCCCCTGCTAGAGTCCTCGGGCCGCCCCACAGCCCCTGCTAGAGTCCTCAGCCCAACCTACAGACCCTGCTAGAGTCCTCAGCCCACCCCACAGCCCCTGCTAGAGTCTTCGGGCCGCCCCACAGCCCCTGCTAGAGTCCTCGGGCCGCCCCACAGCCCCTGCTAGAGTCCTCATCCCAACCTACAGACCCTGCTAGAGTCCTCAGCCCACCCCACAGCCCCTGCTAGAGTCCTCGGGCCGCCCCACAGCCCCTGCTAGAGTCCTCATGCCACCCCACAGCCCCTGCTAGAGTCCTCAGTCCACCCCACAGCCCCTGCTAGAGTCCTCGGGCCGCCCCACAGCCCCTGCTAGAGTCCTCTGACTGCCCCACAGCTCCTGCTAAAGTCCCTACACCTGGTCCTCACAGCCACTGGAAAAGCAATCATGTCTCCTTGGCTGGGAGCACCCTCCTCCACCCTCCAGGAAGAGGGCCAGGCCTGGCTGGCCAGGTGTCCAGCAGCCTTTTCCCTTGTGTACTGTCACAGTTGTGTGCAGGGCTGGCTACCTGTGTGTCTGGAAGCCCAGGAGCCTGGCCCTAGCTGCCGTGAGGTGTCTGCCCCCGATTGCAGCCCTTGATCTAGTCAGCAGCTGGGACTGAGTTCGCCAGTCCCACTCTGAGGTCCTAGACTCTCTCTACCTGGCTAGCAGCGAGATTTTTGGGTTCCAAGACGATTGTGGTGGCATACACTGTCCTAGCAGGCTGAGTCAGGGGGATTCCAAAGCTAAAGCCAGCCTCAGCTGCAGATGACTTGGGTTACAAGCTACACAAACATACTGCTTTGGACAAGGGGGAAAGAGGGCAAGGGGACAAGGTGGGAGCCCTACAGCCAGGCCACTAAGAGAGAGCAGACACCAGAAGTCAGCTGCGGTCCCCATCCCTTGAGATCAGCCAGGTCCCTAGTTCTGCTGATAATGTCGTAAAGGCAGAAAAACCAAAGTGAAAGAGGACTGGGCCAGAGCCACATGTCCAGACTTGTGGAACCAGGTGGCCTTCAGGACAGTCAGGCCATCATCTTCTCTTGGGTCAGACCACCACAGCCGCACCGTCACCTCCTCACGTGGCTTTGAACCTGTGGAAGGGGCAGTGGTGTCCTCTTTCCTGAGGTTCGCAGAAGCCCCTGCAGCCTTTCCAATTATTGTGGACTTCACTTCTAACATCAGGGACATGTCTGCAGATAAACAGAGCCAGAGCGATTTGGGATTTGTGAGAGCAGCACAGGGGTTGGTGGCCCAGAGCAACTAGTGCCATCGCCCAAGAGTCTCTGAGGATCCCACTCTGTGCTTTCGACCCTGCCACCATTATCGTGTTGTACCCTGCGGCCGTGCTGTGATTGCAGAAGCACTGGGCATCGCACCTTAGTTCCAGGCAGGGAATCAGGACAAAAGGGACAGTCTGTGGGCACAGGAGGTTTGCCACAGCACTCTCATGGCGGAGGGTTCTGCAGTGTCTCATTGTCCACCTTAACTGCCTCGGTGGTTGTAAAATGGGGGGAGAGTTTCCTTACTAGGGAGGGAACAGGGAAGGGCTGTTGCTAGGCAGCCAGCATGCTCTAATAGAGTCACTCTCTTGTTCGGAGTTTAACCCGAGTGGTCCCTAACCTGTTTGGGGACCTTGGTTCGCAGTATGACAACGCTCTGCCCTCATGAACTTGTGTCCCTCGGTGGTGGCCTGTCTTAGCTGATTCAGTGCTGGCTCTCCTCAGAGCGGCCTCTTCTGTTCCATTGCAGGGGGACTGCCAGACACGGGAGGAGGCGGTGGCGCTCGGCGTGGGCCTGTGCAACAACGGTTTCATGCACCATGGTAAGTGCGGGGCCTCAGGATCTCAAGCCGGCTTTGCGCACATGGTGTCTCCGCACTGAAGGCTTGTGCTTTGGTCTCCCCTGCTCCCAGGAAACATGGTGTCCTCCCATGCTCCCCTCCACTTCCTTTGCGGGTCCCTCTCTCAGAGAAACTATGTGCCTCCATTGAGTGTCTCCTCCCACCCCGTGGGTGGCCACTGTGTGCCCAGCATGGCACCGCATTGTAGCACAGAGGGCTGAATGCAATGGGGGGCTTGGGGCTCAGGGTCTGACATATGTGCATGTGTGATAAGACAGACACAAGACATCTCGTGTGTGCTGACGAGATGGTACTGTGGTAGAAATGCTGAGGCTTGGATCCAGGTACAGGCTGCAGAAGTGTGAGCTGGTGGCAGGGGACTGGTCCTGGTTGTCCCCAGGTCCTCTCCCTGCCCATGTCTCTGCTTTGTTCTAACTTAGATTTAGTGAACTTGCTCTGCATAGAGCCAAACAGCTACCACAACACTGGAACAAAAGGGGCGTGGCTAGGTGCCAATAAAACTTTATTTAGAAAAACTGCCTGGGGGCCATAGCATTCAGAAGTTCCTTTGCTTGTCTGTGTCCATGGCCCAGCTCTGTGCTCCTTCTAGGCTTAACTCCCCTGTGGCCTCCGTTTCTCTGGTTTCTCCAGAGACCTTGCGGTCTTGTCCTCTTTACTGCTCTTCTCAGCTGAAGGGACCGAGCTTGACCACTCATTGGGCCTGTCTCCTTCCCAGAAGCCGTTTGCACCCTCCTGTTACGCGGGCCCTGCTGCCCATCCTCGGCAGGAGCCTCTCATTTGTGGGTGAGGATAATTGTGGTCCATTCAGCCTTGTTCCAGGAAGGCAGCTATCTGGGGAGACTGCACAAGGAGGGGTACTTGGGGGGTCTGATGCCCTCAGGGCCCTTCAGGGGGAGGGGAAATTGCAGGCTGTGTAGCTCCCTCCCCACCTTACCACAAACTCAAATATCTGCTAAAATAGGAAAGGGCCAAACCTTGGGGAGTGGCTGCAGCAAAGAGCAGTGTCGGCGCAGAGTAGAGAAGGGGGTGGCACCTTCTGCCACGTCTGAACCGAGCCTCAGCGTCCTGGGTGCCTTCTGGGAGGGGCTTAGGCAGACAGGGAAACTGAGGCTTGCCGCAGCAGCCCTGGAACCATTCCAGGGACTCAGTGCTCTTGGTCTTCTACTAGAAGGGAAAGCCAAGTGCAAAGGGTTAAAGTATCTATGGAGGGATTTGAACTCAGGTCTGTGTGTACCTCTCAAAGGTGGGCTAGCAGGAGGGGAGGTAGGGCCTCACCTGGCTGGGCTTAGAGTGTCAGTCTGTGTCTCCTTGGACGTCACTGCTCAGAGACAACACCGTGACTCTCTCCAGCTCTGGAGTCTCCTAACCCCATGTTTACAGTGGAGGCTAAATTAGCAGGATGCTCGGAGTCCGGCTGTGCTCTGCTCTGAGGAAGTAGCAGTTGGTGCGTCTGTTTGTTCCAAAGCGGGAATAGCGGTTGCCCAGCTACACGCTCACACACAGGAAGGAAGTTCCCCTGCAGGAGGAAGGATGCCCCCCTTGAATAGAGTGGGGTCTGGAGGAATCTGGACTGGCTTTCTTGTCACAGGCCCTCTCAAGCCTTAGACAGCTGCTAACTCTGGGCATTGATGTTCCTTCCTTCTTCCTTCCTTCCTTCATTTTTTCTTTCTTTCCGTAAGATTTCTTGGTTTTGTGTGTGTGTATGTGTATGTGTGTGAGATCTATGGAGGGCAGAAAGGGCATCAGACCCCTTGGAGCTGGAGTTATAAGTGGTTTCGAACTGCCCAATATAGGTTCTGGGAACGGACCTAGGTGTGTGTGTGTGTGACATGTGAATACGTATGCTCACCCATGCACACATGTGGAGGCCAGAGGTGGACACTGAGTATCTTCCTCAGCCACTTTCCCAGAGCAACTCTCCCCCCCTCCCCAACTGGATAGATCCATCAACCAGCAAGCTCTGAAGATCTGCTGGTCTCTGTCTCCCCAGAGCTGGGGTTGGAGTCACGTGCTGTGCCTGGCATTTATATGGAAGCTGTGGCTTTGAGCGCAGGCCTGCACGGTAGGCGCTGTACGCACCAAGCCTTGTTAGGTTCTGAAAGGAGTCCGATAGCCAGGCTTGCGTGGTGTTCCCACATGTTAGCATCGGCTCACAATTCCGCTTCCTCTGATGCTCTCCCCGCCAAGCTATGCTTGTCCGGGAGCCGCTTCTAGCCTGTGGCTACCGGTTGGCCAAGGCAGCTGAACCGCTGCCATCTGACCACGGCTGTGTGTCTGTGGTGTGGCTTGCAGTTCTGGAGAAGAGCGAATTCAAGGATGAGTCCCAGTACTTCCGCTTCCATGCTGATGAGGAGATGGAGGGCACCGGCGGCGGCAAGAACAAACAGCTTCGCAACGACTTCAAGCTGCTGGAGAACATTCTGGCAAAGCGGCTGCTGGTAGGAGCACAGCAGGGCTGCTCTGCCTCTCTTCCCTGACTCTCCTGTGGCCTGGGAGCTGGGCAGCTTCAGACAGCGGCCAGAGCAGGGCATGCAGCTCTGAGCATGAGTCTTGGGACGGAGTGAGAAGCCATGTCCCTGTGCCAGCCAGGACTACATTCCTCATGAATCACTGGGGTTGCAGGAGCTCCTAACCTTTCATCTACCCTACAGCCATTGCTTCCCTCTGCCTCCAGAGTCACCTTGTACAGCACTGTAGGTCTCAGGAGTTTGTGTCCTCCTCACATCCAGGACCCTTGAGTTTCTGGAGTTGGGGACATTTACAAGCTAGGTCAGGAATGTTGGCATCCTAGCCCACCTAGCCTGACTTCTTAGGTTGGGCTTCTGGTGAGTTGGCTGGAAGAGGTCTGTCTGTAGTCACTCTAACAGCTCTGATCTATGGTAATCTTGGGGACGGACTCTAAAGCCGTCCAGTGTATACCCCACCACACGTGGGTAAGATGCAGCATCTGTCCTGAGCTCTTCCTGCCTGCCCAACTTTGTCTCCTGGGTAATGCTTTCCTCACCGCTGAGCCAGGCTAGTCTCTCACCCTGGGGCTGCCTCAGGGCCTTCCCGCCTCTGCCTGCTGCCTGGAGCTTGGTCCCCATCTATGTGGTTCTCAGAGGTCACCTGCTCTGCTCTTTTACTTTAGCCTGAGCACATTCTTAGTCGAGCTGTAGACTGCCCTCTTCAGTCAGCGGTACACGTGGGGGCAGCTCAGTAGCCTTGTAGATTTGGGGCCCCCGCTGCAGGATCCTACTTGTTGGAGAACAGGGTGGTGTTGCTCCCATCTGGTTGCCATAAGTGCACCTTGGGCTTTCAGATCCCGCCGCAGGAGGATGACTATGGCTTCGATCTTGAGGAGAAGAACAAGGCTGTGGTGGTGAAGTCTGTGCAAAGGGGCTCGCTGGCTGAGGTGAGACCCACCGGTGGACACTCAGGTGGCTTGATACTCCAGCTGGGGGTGTCTCTGTGTCTCTTGAGGTGGGCCAGCTCTGTAGGTTCTGCAGGGTAGCTGGGAATGACTGCCTTCATGGCATGCTCCACCAGCGCCACCTGCTGGGCTTCCGGGGATGTGCAGGGAAAGCAGAAGGCTCCCTGAAGGGTTTCTTGATGTCTCCCAAACCCCAATTTATGGCATCTCATTCCACAATCTTGTTCACATTCTTGTGGTTACGAAGTGGCCACCACACTGACCTCTGTGCTGTCACAACACAGGCTGGCGCTGGCCATTTCTTCCCAAGGGAACTGCCACCCACCCTTGCCTCCTTGGGCTTTCATTTACAGTGCAGAGCCCAGCCTCCTGGTGCTTCTAGAATGTCCCAGCTTCCTTGGTGAAGAGGGAGGAGGCCGGTGACACCTGTGCTTGTCCCTCCAGATGGCTGGCCTGCAGGCGGGGAGGAAGATTTACTCCATCAACGAGGACCTGGTGTTCCTGCGGCCCTTCTCTGAGGTGGAGACCATCCTTAACCAGTCCTTCTGCTCACGCCGCCCGCTGCGCCTCCTGGTGGCCACCAAGGCCAAAGAGTGAGTGTGAGCCTCAGACTGGCCAGGCCGGTCTCCCTGGGCCTGACCCTCCTGGGTGGGCCTGTTACCTTTGTTAGTCTAATGGGCTGTCCCAAGTTCAAGTGACCAGCTCAGGCTTGGGAACACAGTCCCGTCAGGGTGGATTCAGTTCCCACCGTCCATGGATTCTCATGAAGTCCTGGAGGGAACGGGGACAGATATACACTGGGCAGGTGAGCAGTGTGTGCTGAGATGTGTGTGCTGGTCATCAGTCAGGCGGAACCTGAGGTTGGAGAAGGAAGCCAAGGTGTGCAGAGAGACAGTGGCCAGAGGGATGTCACTGGGGATGGAGTGATGGCCCTCAGAGGCAACTTCTAGAGGACGGGGGCTCTAGAGAGATGAAGTATTCACTGCAAAGACCCTGAGGTTGCATTGCTGACGGCATGTCAGAGGGAAGGAGGCAGTGAGGGGTTGGGGCTGAGTTGGAAGAGGAGACATGGGAAAGTCCCCATGAATGAGGAAGACTTCCCTGGGACTGCAGGTGGACACAGATGTGGTTCCGCAGCTGCCCAGCCTGCAGGGTCAGGGTGGGCCGTGTCCAGACATAGGTGCAGTGGACAGACTTCTAGTTTACTTATTATTTATTTATTTTATGTATGAGTGCTCTATCTGCATATATACCTGCATGCCAGATGAGGGCATCAGATACCATTATAGATGGACCTGAGCCACCATGTGGCTCCTGGGAATTGAACTCAGGACCTCTGGAAGAGCATTCGGTGCTCTTAACCGCTGAGCCATCTCTCCAGCCCTGGTATACTTCTATTTTAAGATTAAGTATTTGGTATCATGCTTCCCAGAGACTTGAGGCAAATGTTGGCGGCAAGCTGTGGAGAGTTTTCAGTGATTCTCAACCTGTGGGCGTCGACCCCTTTGGTGGGGGTCAAATGACCCTTTCACAGGATTGGAAAACACAGATATTTGCGTTATGGCCCATACATTACAGTTATGAAGTAGCTTTGAAAATAATCTTATGGTTGGAGGTCACCAGAACATAAGGAGCTGTATTAAAGGGTCACGGCATTGCGGAGGTTGAGAGCCACTGGTTTAGACTCAGTGTCTGTAAGGACAGGAGATTTAGGGACAAGGTCACAGGCAAGGCTTAGCTGCTCGATGCCAGACAGAAGTCACCGGGGTTTATTCTCTGAGGAAAGGCTCTCAGGGTGGCTCTGCCTGCCCGTAGACATGGAAGGGGTCATGCTGTGTGTTGGGGACAAAAGCTTGCCTAGCAGCTCCAGATGAATGACATCTGCCACTCTCTGCAGCTGGCACCCACAACCCCCAAGCCATGCCCCACCCCACCGTGGGATCCGCCCTTCTCTCGGCCCCTGTCTGCTTTGGTGAAGGGCTTGGCTTCTTTACCACATACTTTGGAGACCTGGTTGACCTTTGGAGACCTGTGTTTCCTTTCAGGGCTGATTTCCAAGAAGCCTTGGAGACAGGGCAGGGTGGTGGCAGGAAGGGACTCCTTGAGGACGCACACACCTTTCCTCATGGCCTGTCTCTGCCCCTCTGCCTGCTAGGACCATCAAAGTCCCTGACCACCCAGAGGCCCTGTCCTTCCAGATTCGAGGAACGGCCCCGCCGTGTGTCTTTGCCGTGGGCAGAGGTGAGCTGCAGTCTGGTGTGCGGAGCCTCTTGGGGCGGCATCGCGGGCATGGCGAGCCACATGCCCAGTGCAAGTTTCCATGGCTTCCCAGCGGCCTGTGTGTGAGACTTTGACTAGAGCCTTAGGCAGACCACCTAAAACTAAGAGGGCCAAAATCTGCTGAACACTTTACTAAGGACCAGCCATTCCCCATGCCTAAACTTCCAGGTCTCTCCAGAGTCCTTTGAAGAGATGCACGGTTTCCACACTTCACGGATGAGAACATTAAGGCCCAGAGAGGTGAAGTCGCGTGTTGTAGACTGCAGGGCAGAGATGTAGTTGGAGGCCCCAGAGACTGGGGCCTGCACAGGCCAAGGTCCTCAAGGCCTGCACATCTCTTAGGCTGGAGGCAGCTGGCCATATGTTTCTATTTCTAGACCTGTCCGTCAGCCTCAAGACCCACTGCTTGGGCCTTGTGGTAGAACTGACAGGGATGGACCTGAGCTAGGCAGCTGTATTGTGCCCTGGGTTTTCTGAGTCTGTGCCCTGAGGGTAGCGTTGGTGTCTCTGCCGCCTGGCTTCAGTCCATCACTATGCAGGATAGGGGTCCGAGCCTTTGCCGTGACAGCAGCAGCTCTCTGGTTGGCAGCTGGGAGGGGACACACTCTGGATTCAGCTGTTGGCAGGGGCAGCTGGAACCTGGCTCCTCTGCCTGGCTCTGGCCGTGATCAAGGGCTCCTGTCCCCCAGGCTCTGAAGCCGTGGCTGCCGGGCTCTGCGCGGGCCAATGCATCCTGAAAGTCAACGGCCACAGCGTGGCGAATGATGGCGCCCTGGAGGTCCTTGAGCACTTCCAGGCTTTCCGCAACCACAGGGAGGAGGCCCTGGTGAGCACTTATCAGAAGGTGGGAGGCTGGGCGCCATCTTGGAGGTCCCTTTGGGGCGCTGAGCTGAGCTGGGTGTGAAGGACCCTTTAACAAATGAGAGCATCTTAACTTAAGCGAACACCGTATGCCACGTGCAACAAGTCACCTTGACCATAGAAATCACTTGCAGGGTTGGGGACCTGGGTTCTGGTGGAGGTTACAGTTACCCTTCTGTCCACATCCCGTCTCTTGGCCAGTGTTTTTTTACTGAGTGCCTGTCACACACCGGGCATGTTTCTTGACTTTGGAGATTCAGAGATGAGGATGCTCCTTGTACCTCGGTGTTTTCAAAGCCCCGCTTCAGAGTTGATGTTCCACACTCAGCCCTCAGATCCCAGGGTGACCCTTTGGAGGTCTCTCATGGACAGGCGTCAGGGGACCACCTGTCTTGGCTTATCCCTTCCTCTCTAAGCACTGCGGACTCTGACAGCGGTTCTTTGCAGGGTCTTTACCAGTGGGTCTACCACAGTCCTGAGGATGCCCAACAGGCCCGAGCCAGCCAGGGTGCCCCTGATGAAGACCCCCAGGAAGATGACCAGCCTGACTCAGGTAAGGGACAGGGGGTGGGAGGAGCTTCAGTTTGGGGCGACCGTGAGGTCCTAGGTCTCCATCCCAGCTGGTCCAGCTGTGTTGGCCCCTTGGTGCCTCGACAGCTCAGAGCAGCTTACACTGTAAGAAATGAATCTCACACAGCCCAGAAATGAATCTCGCTGGGCCGTGGTTCTTTCTGGGACTCTAGGCAGAGTCCACTGACTTGGTTGTTTCAGCTTCTAGAAGCTTCTAGAAGCCCTGGCTCCTGGTTTTCTGGCTGGCTGGTGGCTTAGCACAGTTCACCCAAGATCTAGCTCATTATCTCTGTGACTCCGCCTCAGTCTGCCTGCTGTGGTTCCCAGTTACTTTTCCTTATTTTTTTTTTTAAAACAAACTATTTTTATTTCATGTGCATTTGTGTTTTGTCTGTCTGCCTGTCTGTCTGTGTAGGGGTGTCAGATACAGACAGTTGTGAGCTGCCATGTGGTTGCTGGGAATTGAACCCAGGTCCTCTGGAAGAGCAGTCAGTGAGTGCTCTTAACCACTGAGCCATCTCTCCAGCCCCTCCTACTTAATTTTCATTGGCTCAACAAGAGTTGGTTGCTTAGTTACAGCCCAGCTTCACCCAGGAGTGTGACAAACTCCTGGGTTATGGATCAGAAGTGCATGTCTTCTATCAGGACATGCCAGAGACCTTTGGCCTCTCACCAGTCAGCTCACTCCCTCCGCTGGCTGTTGATGGGCACCAGAGCTTAACCTGAGCCTGCCCCAGGTCCACCTTGGATTCTCAGGCCTCTTTAGTCCTTGCTTCCGCCCACGTGACTCCTACCACACACTGTCTACTCAGCGATATTTTTTTCCACAGTCAGAGTCTGACCAGTTCCCACCACCTTAACTGGTACTGGTTTGCTCTCCAACTGGGTTTTTACCAGGATTCTTGCAGCCATGTGCTAACTGTCCTCTCCCTGGTTGATCACCACTCCAAGTCCCACACAGTGTTTCCAGAGCCATCTGGTGGCCTCCTCCCTGCTCAGGGAGAAAAAGAAAACATAACCACAGCCTTCAACGCTGGGGTCCGGCCAGCCCGGCTCCCAGGACCACCTCCCTCCTCCCTGCCCCTTCCCTCGGCTCTGTGTCTGGCTGCTTGTGTCTCTGCCCCAGCTTCACACTTGTGTGCTCTGCCTGGACCACCGCTCTCCTCCCTTCACCCAGATGTCACCTCCTCAGAGGTCACCCTGTGTGCCCTGACTTCAGAATCCTTCCTGGAGATTCTGGCTCCACACAGAAAGGTGTGGGCTCAGCCTACTGAGATCCGAGTAGGGCCGGGCAAGCTGCAGGGCCGGCTCAGTCCGGTTCCTCTCACTTCTCAGCCGCTCAGTTGGTTTTTTACGTGGTGGCCCTGGCAACCTTGAATCCACGGAAGAGAATGTCTCCTCCCCTCTGTGACTCCAATGGGGTCCGGACTGGCAGTTTCCTGCTGTCTGTATAACAGAAGGGGGCAGGTGGGGTCAGCACCTAGTGGGTGAACTCCATCCAGGAGGGGCTCCCCAGTGGGTGGGACCATGGAGCAGCAAACCACGGATGCACACTCTGTTGGTGAGGCCCGCCGTGGCCCTGCCGTGGCCCTGCCGTGACCCACTCAGGGATGCCGACAGCAGCCTAGGCTCAGGGGGACAGTGCTGTTCTCAGTGTGGCTTGCCCTTCTGGCTTCTAGCCCTGCCCCTGCTGTCCCTGGGTCCCCAGCTGAGCCTGCACGAGGACAGCTCTGTGGTCAGCCTGACGCTGGACAACGTGCACTTGGAACATGGGGTGGTTTACGAATACGTGAGCACGGCGGGAGCCAAGTGTCACGTGCTGGAGAAGATCGTGGAGCCCCGAGGCTGCTTCCGCCTGGCTGCCAAGGTCTCACCGCCCCCTCTCTCATCCTTCCCCAGTCACCCCACTCCACCCTGCTCCACACCCAGTCCCGCCCCCAGCCCTGCCCCCTCACACCCTGACCTGCTCCTTCTGCCTCAAGGTCAGGGAATGGATTCCTTTACCCTGGAGCCCTAGCATCTAGTCTTTATGACAGGACTCATCAGCAGCGGAACCAGGGAAGATAGTTAGGGTTCTTTTAGTCTCACTTTACCCTTCTCCAAAATGGGTGTGTCCCAGTCCCAGTCTCTTAGGGTATCTTGGTGTAAAAAGGCTCCCCACAGTCTGTCGCCATGGTACACATGCTCAGAGGTGGTCCTCCCTCCCTCCCCGCAGATCCTTGAGGCCTTTGCTGCAGATGACAACATCTTCGTGCAGAACTGTGGGCGGCTCATGGCCATGAGCAGCGCCATTGTCACCATGTCCCACTACGAGTTTCATAACATCTGTGACACCAAGCTGGAGAGCATCGGCCAGAGGATCGCCTGCTACCAGGAGGTAGGTTCTCGGCGCCCACACTCTGCTTACAGCTCCTCAGCTAAGTTCCCCCTGAGGCCTCCGGGGACTTCAGGCATGGCTGTATCCAGGTGCCTGATCAGACCACGTAGGAATCTGCTTCCCTCTGAGGCTGTGACTTCGCCTGTGGTGACCAGGTGGCCTGTGGATCTATCTCTAGCATCGCTGTCAAGGTGTTAAATAGCACCTAGGGTGACTTTGGCTAAAGCCAGGGACAGGCACTTCTGTATAGCACGTAACAGATGTCCAGGCTGTGGATGCAGGGAAGAAGAGGAGGAGGAGAGGAGAGGAGGAGGAGGAGGGGCAGAGGGAGGAGGAGCAGAAGGAGATAGAGGAAGAGGGTCAGGAGGAGGAGCAGAAGCCATTGTAGATCAAGAGGCCTAGAAAGTACACTAGGCAGAAATGGTGTCTGGACCGTGTGGGGACCTGCTTTCTCACAGGCTCTGCTTACGTCCCTTGCCTTGCCCTGTCCCAAGCATTGTAGAATAAGGAAGTGACCATGTCTAAGCCTCACAACTGAGGGCCAGGAGACATGGTTTTTAAGACATTACTGCAGCTAAAAGAGAGAAAAGACATCCGGGCAGTGGTGACGCGCACCTTTAATCCCAGCACTCGGGAGGCAGAGGCGGGAGGATTTCTGAGTTCGAGGCTAGCCTGGTCTACAGAGTGAGTTCCAAGACAGCCAGGGCTACACAGAGAAACTCTGTCTCAGGAGAGAGAGAGAGAAAGAGAGAGAGAGAGAGAGAGAGAGAGAGAGAGAGAGAGAGAGAGAGAGAGAGAGAGAGAGAGGGAGGAGAGAGAGAGAGAGAGAAGACTCCATATCATTGTTGCTCGGCCCCACAGGCTCTGGTGGGCTGTCCTGGCTAGATGGCTAGAGACACTCAGGGTAACAGCTTTATGTTCAGCCATTACTGTTTTTCTCCGATTTGGGAACGTCGCCGTCGGGTCTACAAAGTGGTTCCAGGGTATTCAAGGACCCGCTGAAGCTAACCCATCCTCCCTTGTCCCCTCCCCGTCCCCTCTCAGTTTGCAGCCCAGCTGAGGAACAGGGTCAGCCCCCCCTTCAAGCAGGCACCCCTGGAGCCCCACCCACTGTGTGGCCTGGACTTCTGCCCCACCAACTGTCACGTCAACCTCATGGAAGTGTCCTACCCCAAGACGACCCCTTCGGTGGGCAGGTCCTTCAGCATCCGCTTCGGACGCAAACCCTCCCTCATCGGCCTTGACCCAGAACAAGGTACCCGCGTGTGTCTGTTAGAACTGGTGTTAGGGCTCACCTTACAGAGGAGGAAACAGAGAAATGCCCCCGAAGGCCACTGTCAAGGCGGGGCTGGTGGCTGCATGGTCATCAGGGACCCAGGACATCTTTAGTTTGAGTCTTGCATCTTCACGGTGCCTTTCGTGGTAGAGTATGGCTGCCAACGTACCTGCTATCACATCTGCACTCTAGGTAGGGGGAAAATACCTCAGTAGTTAAAATGTATTTTTGTCAAATGGCAGCTACCTTCTCGGGTGGCCTGGTGCTCTGCGATGATAGAAAGTCAAGTTGCTGCTTGTATTTCCCTGTCCAGAGGTTCAGGCAGGGTCCCCTCTGTGTGGGTCTGGGCCTGTTTCTGAGTAAAACTCCCATCCTTTGCTTCAGGCCACCTGAACCCCATGGCCTACACCCAGCACTGTATTACCACCATGGCCGCCCCATCCTGGAAGTGCGAACCTGCGGCAGACGGGGACTCCCAAGGCCAGGGTCTCAATGACAGCAGCTACGGGTCAGCCAGCGGTGCCCCAAGCCAGCAAGACCGGGGCCTGAGCTTTCTGCTCAAACAGGAGGACCGTGAGATCCAGGACGCATACCTGCAGCTCTTTACGAAGCTGGATGTGGCCCTCAAGGAGATGAAGCAATATGTCACCCAGATCAACAGGTGAGGCCTGGCCCCACGGCCCTCTCCACTGTCTGGACGCCACTGGTCATAGCGGCCATCCTGAGCGCCTCAGGTCCTGTGCGGCATGCCTGGGCTGTCCCTACCAGGTGCCCGGAGCATCTGCAGCCACAGAAAGTCCCTAATTCTCCAGGGAGGGCCAGCTCTAAGGAAGTGAGGCAGGGAGGCAGTGTCCTCATGAGGCTAAAGCCCGTGAGACTCTCTGTGTTAACGCTAGAGCCAAATGGGCTGCTGACAAGGTGTCCCTGTGACCACAGGGCATTGTGGTGCACGTGGCAGCTGCCAGCTCTGGGCAGAGATAGCGCACTCGCTGCTCAGCCTCAGGAGGGGGGCAGAGGTTTGTTAAACAGCACCTGGGGTGACTTTGGCTAAAGCCAGGGACAGGCAGTTCTGTACAGCACGTAACAGATAAATGTCCAGGCTGTGGATGCAGGGAAGAAAAGGAGGAGGAGGAGAGGAGAGGAGAGGAGGAGGAGGAGCAGGAGGAGCAGGGGCAGAGGGAGGAGGAGCAGAAGGAGATAGAGGAAGAGGGTCAGGAGGAGGAGCAGAAGCCATTGTAGATCAAGAGGCCTGGGAAGTACACTAGCCAGAAATGGTGTCTGGACCGTGTGGGGACCTGCTATCTGAATGCTATCTGGAAAGAACATTTTATAGCCAGTCAGTCAGGACTTGTTCATAGCTTGGTACCATATAATGCTAAAGGGAATGATAATGATATTATTATTATTGTTGTTGTTGTTACTATTACTGTTGTTGTTACTATTGTTGCTGTTGTTGTTACTATTACTGTTGTTGTTGTTGTCCCTTGGTCCAGTGAGAGCCAGGCAGTCACGTTTAAGGAAGGCCCCTACTTTGGCCTGGCGATTCAGGTGGTTGGTCTGTGCTGTGGGGCTCCTGGGCAGACGGGTAGGACGTTTGCAGAGTGCTTGGCCTCTGCTTGCTCAGAGCCATGGCCTCCTCTTCCAGCTGACAGCCCAGGTTGTCTCCAGCCGCTGCCCAGTGTCCCCTAGTGGGCACGTTTATTAAACGTCTTACAGACTTAATGTCCTGTCTGTCACTTACAGGGACAGGTGCTGCCCTGTGTCCTTATGTTTCAGCTCTGTCTTCACAGCTGCCTTCCATGGGGATCCTGGTGTTACCCCATTTTCCAAAGGAGGAATAGAGGCACCAAAGGGAATAACTTGCCTCTAACCTAGGAAATGTCAGTGTGAGAGGGCAAGCAGGGCCCGGTGCAGCCGCCAGGCCGGTGCTGTTAACTGATGCCCGCTGTGCTGTCCACCGGAGGCTGGAATCTGTCCACCACCAGCTTTCCTTTCTAATTAAAGTTTTATTGTAGACATACCTGCTAATGGCGTGCTCCAGAGGCAGAGTTGGTGCCTATAGCTGAGACGCTCTGTCTGCAGACTCTGGGTTTCTTGTTTATAGTTACTTTTTTCATTTTGCTATTTTGAGACAAAGTCTCAAGTAGCTGAGGCTGGCCTAGAACTTGCTATGTAGCTGAGGCTGGCCTTGAACTCTTGATCCTACGCTCCAGTCTCCAGAATGCTTTGACAACAGGTGTGAGCTCCCATGCCTGGTTCGTCTAAGGCAGTGATTCTGCAACCTTTTAATACAGCTCCTCATTTTGTGGTGACGCCAACAATAAAGTTTATAGATATCTGATATGTAGGCTATCTGATGTGTGACCCCAGTGAGAGGGCAGTTTGGTGCATCCAGAAGTCATGACCCACAGGTTAAAAACAGTGGTGTAAGCGTTTATCCTCTGGGCTGACACACATCCCCAGCCTGTGTGAAGTGCTTATAGCTGGCTCCAGCAGGAGGCAGCACTGGGCAGCCGTGGTGTTGCTAGTGGGACTTCCAAGGGGGAAAGACTGCTGGGAAGCTTCCCTTCTCCCTCACTGTGGAGTAAGACGTGAGGAGAAGCCTGCACTTTGGTGAGCCTGTGTGGCGGCGCCCTGCTGGCCTGTGTCCTCACCTAAGGCCTTTGTCTGGCTCTGGCAGGCTGCTGTCCACCATCACAGAGCCCATGTCAGCTGCACCCTGTGACCCGCCCTTGGTGGAGGGGACCTCATCTTCCCCACCGGTCAGTGAGGAGAGCGAAGTGGACAGGGCCGACCACGGCGGCATCAAGAAGGTGTGCTTCAAGGTGTCGGAGGACGAGCAGGAAGACTCAGGTCACGACACCATGAGCTACCGTGACTCCTACAGGTGCGTGCGTGCGTGCGTGCGTGCGTGCGTGCGTGCGTGCGTGCGTGCGTGCGGCCCACAGGAGGCCACCAGACAATTTCTGACCCGTGGGAAAGTCAAGACTGCGGCATTTCCCAAGATGAAGGGCATCAGTCTCTGGGGCTAACAATGTGTGTTTGGTGGGATAATGCTCTTGGAGAACATTCCAGAATGCCTGCTCAGCTCCCTTGCCTGAGCTGAGGCCTTTGAGCCCGGCAGACGGATACCGTTCATTCCATGTTACCCCATATGCTCGCAGACTGGACGAGAGTCTGGGTTCTGTGGCAGAATTCTGTGTGTGGCAGATCCAAGAGTCCGACATTTTCTTGTTTTCCTGCCTTTGAGGATGGGAGTAGTATTTCTGAGATTGTTAAATTTATTTTGAAAAATACCAGCGGGGTGTTAATTAGTAACCAGACAAAACCAGGACTTTCTGTGCCGTGACAGGTCACCCTTATTACCACAGAAAAGTGGGGGTCCCCAGTGGAAAATCACGGGGTCTGACTCAGAGTCTGTCTCAGTCTGTAGTGTGGGCAAAGTCTGAAGCCACAGGATTGGGGGGGTGGCATTGTCAGCCTACCTGGCTTCAGTGACCTCCCTGTGTCCCCAGATCTGCTAGTCCCCATGGCTACCTTCCACAGTGTCTCTACGGCAGGATTTTCTGGCTGCTTCTCACTCTGAGTTCTTGGAACGTTGTCCCAGATCCTCCCTCTCCCTTACATCTTTGGCTCTCTGATTTTTCCTTGTTCAAAAAGCTGTTGGCAAGGAGCTTCCTGTTCCTCATCCTGTTGAGTTCCTTTTGGCCAAGTGCGGTGTGGGCAGGTGTGTTGGAGTTCACAGGAGCTGTGAACGGCTCAGAAACCTGGGTGACAGACACTAGGACACCCAAGTGAAGAAAGTCCCGCCTGTGCTTCTGCGCTGGAGCCCCAGCGGGTTTCCCCAATCAGACACCAAGCCTTGTGCCGCCTCTGGCTGGGTGTCTGCCCAAGGCTAGGAGTTTTGTCTATACCACAGATGCTGGATTCCAGGGCTGGGATAATGGTGACTCAGGGTGTCTTTTGTCCTGTTGCAGCGAGTGTAACAGCAATCGGGACTCTGTCCTGTCCTACACCAGTGTGAGAAGCAACAGTTCGTACCTGGGCAGTGATGAGATGGGCTCAGGTGAGCTCAGGGAGAGGCTGTGGGGGACACGGGGTGGAGAGGCTGTGGGGGGACACGGGGTGGAGAGGCTGTGGGGGACACGGGGTGGAGAGGCTATGGGGGACACGGGGTGGAGAGGCTGTGGGGGACACGGGGTGGAGAGGCTGTGGGGGACACGGGGTGGAGAGGCTGCAATAGGAAGACTGTGACTGTTCTCCTGGAGGTTTTGTTTGTTTGTTTTGGTCTTGTTTTTTGTTTGTTTGGTTTTTTTCTGAGACAGTTTCTCTGTGTAACAGAACCCTGGCTGCCACTTTGTAGACCAAGCTGTCCTTGAACTCACAGGGGTCCCCTGCCTCTGCTTCCTGAGTGCTGCGATTAAGGGTGTGCGCCAACACATCAGTCTCTGTTCTGCTGTATCTTATCATGTTCCTCAGCGTCATGGAATGGGACAAGTTTCCCAGAAAATATTTACTATATATCGAAGACCAGCCAGGTGCTAGGGACACAGCAGCCAGTGAAAGGAAGAGGAGAACCAGCCATTATCACGTATCAGAAACGTGTGCACACGCATGCGCATGCGCACAGACCACACACACACACACACACACACACACACTCACACACACATATGCATGCTTCAGACTAAAATAATAATAACAATAATGATAATGATGACAACAACAACAACAACAACAACAACGACAACGTGCACCATGGGTGTTTCTCAGCGATGCAGCGCTTGCTCACCATGTGCAGGGCACTGGGCCTGCCCCCAGCCCTGCCCCCATCATCACTAAGAATAGGAAACTTCACTTTGTGACCACACAGTACATTACTGAAAACTCCCTCGGTTGTTTGAGGCATCCTGTCCCCCGTGAGTTCCCAGCCTCCGAGGTCTCAAGCTGTTGTGTCTGTTCTCTCTCTTCTGTGTGTTTGTCCAGTAGCGTCTACACTTAAAAAAGTAATCTTTAATTCTACATCCATTAAATGGGAGGGAAATGGAGGTCAGGGCAGGCTTTACAGACTTGTGTAGCCCGTGAGCTGCTTGATGGATGGGAAGGCTGTCTTGGGAGTACTGCGGAGGATGCTTGCCCTGGGAGCACTGTAGAGGGTGCTCACGTGAGGGAGCTGGTGTAGGGAGTAGGCTTGCTGACTCTTGCCCGTAGTCCTGGCACTTGGGAGGATGAGGTAGAAGCATTGCTGAAAATTTGAGGCTATCCTGGGCTACATGCTGAGTTAAGAGGCCAGCCTGGGTGTGCAGAGTGAGATCATCTTGAAACTCAAGAGAGGCCAGCGCAGTGCCTCGGTGTGAGGAGGTGTCCAGGCCGATGACCTGAGGTTGATTTCTTGGATGTTCACGCTGGAGGAGAAAGCAGGCTCCCACAAGCTGTCCTCTGACCCCCACCTGAGCACTGCAGCCACCCCCAGCAAAATAAATAGATGTCATTAAATATTTTTTGAAAGAGAAAGAAAATCCAGGGAAGGAAGGAGTAGCTGGTCAGTGGATCTGTCCCTCTCCCTGGCTGTCACCTGCTGCCCATCCTAAGACTTTGATGCCCGTGTCAAAGCTGAGGTTCACGAGGGTTGAGGGCTCTCTCCAGGGCCTTGGCTAGGGCCTGAGCTCACCACATCCGCATCCCCTGTGGGTCCACGTCTTGGTAGCCATGGCGCTTCCTCCAGAAGGTGTGAGGTGGGGCAGCTGTGGTTGACGGCTGTGGTTCCCTCTTCGTGCTAGGAGATGAGCTTCCCTGTGACATGCGCATCCCATCCGACAAGCAGGACAAACTGCACGGCTGCCTGGAACACCTCTTTAACCAGGTAGGACCTTCCCCGCCCCCACTGTGCCCTGGATCACTCTGACCACGCTGGGGTGTGGGGTGTGGGGTGCGCTGTGGCTGGCGGGCCCTCCCTGCGCTCACGGGAGCTTCTTGTCCGTAGGTGGATTCTATCCACGCCCTGCTCAAGGGGCCTGTGATGAGCAGGGCGTTTGAGGAGACCAGGCATTTCCCCATGGAGCACAGCTGGCAAGGTGAGGGGACTTTGAAGGGCATGGCCACATGCAGGACTCTTCTGCAGGACAGCTCTGGAAGGCCGTGGTTCTGCCAGTTCCAGCCTGTGAGCTGGAGCAGACACTCTTGTGTTTGCTCAGACTGAGTGTGGGATTTCCCCCACACACACACACACACACACACACCCGCCTTGTGGGGTGAGGCAGGAGGACAGCCTGGAACATGATCTCAGTCCTCGTGTTGTCCTCCCTGAGCCTGACACACAGTCTGCACACATTGCCGCATCAATCATTTTAACTTACGGTCAGTTTTATGGCCAATGTAACTTAAAAACTAAACTCTCCCCATCAGAGACTCAGTTTCGTGAGCACACATTAAGCTCTGTGGAGTTGAGAAACCAGCACATGACACCCAGTAATGATAGATCAAAGCCGCAGATATGTCGGAGACGACACCAGGACGTCTCAGGCACATGCGGCTCCGGTGCCTGCTCAGAGCGTCTGTCCGTGAGAGGGCATCCCGAGGGAAGGGCGTGCTAAGGCCTCCCTGGCATCGGACTGAGCGGAGAGGGGAAGATTAGCATCCCCGAGCCTCCCACTCACACATCCGAGCCGTGTAGCTGTGTCCCTCCCGACCCATTCACCCCGCGTCCACCCACCCCCTCCACCCCATTCAGTCACGCACCATCTGTCCTCTTGCTTACCCAGCATTCCCTCACATCCTGCTCATCTGCCCTGCATCCATCTATACATAGACATCTGTCTGTGCATTCACCAGCCCTCCTCCTTCATCATCCGCCCTCCACCCGCCTGCCTACTCGCATATCCACCTATCCATCTACCTGGACGCATGCACCTACCGTCCATCTGTCCGTCCATCTGTCCATCCATCCACCCACCCACCTATCATCCTCTGTCCTCCCTCCATCTCCCCTCCCTCCATCTGTCATCATCTGACCACCTACCTATCTTCTATCCATCCCTACACATTACCTACCCCCTCACCATCCATCTGTCCCTCACCCACCCTCCATCCACCTCTCCCCCCTCCCTGCCTCCCTCCCTCCCTGCACTTGTCTCTGCCCTTCACCCACCTACACACACCCTCCCGCCTATTCATTCTCCACCTACACACCTGCCGTCCATCCACCATTCACCTACCCTCTCACGCCCACATCCACCGTCTACCCACAACTCACAGCTGCTTATCCACCCAACCACCCACCCAACCACCCACCCAACCACCCACCCAACCACCCACCCAACCCCCCACCCAACCACCCATTTGTTCATTTCTGTATCAAGGCACCAGTAAAGTGAAACCAGCTTACTCCAGGCCTGCTCTGGACACTGTGGCCTTGAGATGAGTCTTCTCCAGATCTCTGCGGTCACCCATTGTGTAGAGGAGACCGGGTTCAGATAGGCAGCCATCTTCCCATAGAATGAGACATAGCAGAGAATCAGGAACCCTTGGACAGTCTCAGGGGCGCCACCCAGTGATGGGCCTCTGAAGTCACAGGTGACACGGAAGGCACACCCACGGGAGGTTTCAGAAAGCCAAACAGGGTCCAATGCCTACCTGACCTTTGACCGGTCCTGTCCAGGGCAGATTCATTGACCGACCTTAGATAAATCCCATCTCTTTCCTGCTCCAAGTCCGGGCTGCTGCTTCTGTGTAGGGAAAGGCTAGCGGTCTACCACTCATCTGCTGGCTCAGTTGGTTATGGCTATGAGGAGCCTGTGGCTTCCTTCAGCTTCTAGGAGAACCCGCTGTGATTGATTTGTAATGTCTGCACTGGGCTGGCTGTAGCTATGGGAGACAGGGGTGGAGTGCTGAGGCTGATTAAGGGTGTCTGTTGCGGATGCAGTGCTATGATGCCTCCCTTAGTTTTGCCTTGTACGACCTGCAAATATCCATGAGTCCCGACAGTTACCTTGATATGGGGTTGTGACCTTTGTGGTCTGGTGATGGTGTCTGTTCTTCAGAGCTACCTGCAGCCCTCTCCTCCTCTCACACCCTCTTGCTACTTTGCTGCCCCAGAGTTCAAACAGAAAGAGGAATGCACAGTCCGAGGGCGGAACTTGATCCAAATCAGCATCCAGGAGGACCCTTGGAACCTGCCCACCTCCATCAGGACCCTGGTGGACAACATCCAGCGATATGTGGAAGGTCCGTCCGTGGGTGTCACGCATGTCGGTGGCCTTCGGCTCTGAGTATAGGCCTGCAACAGGCCTAGCGATGTGGCCCTGTCTTCATGTCTAGGGAGGGACAGCAGCGGGGCCATTTCCCAGTGGATGCCCTGACCTGCTGAGGCTCAGGGCTATCTATGTGGCCGGAGGAACCTGGAAGTGGGAGCCATTCCTACTGCGGCTTCCTGTAGTCAGGAGACTGTCACTCTGGCTTCATTCCTTCTCCGCTTCTAAAACTGGATTCCATCCGGGTCTCTGCTTGTCATTGATTGTCACAGATTGGAGCCACTGGTCTGAGTGGTTTGTAATTGATTTGTAATGTCTGCACTGGGCTGGCTGTAGCTATGGGAGACCTGATACCTTAGTGGCGAGCTGCCCCGTGGCCACACTTGTGTGAGGACAGTAGGTTGATACTCATGTCTGCTCGACATATGTCGTTTACTTATTTGAGCCTTTGGGCATCTGAGTCAGGCTCCTGAGGCGGGGGGGGGGGGGGTGCTGGAAGAGGAGGGAGGAATTACAGAGGCGTGGCTATCTCAAGCCAAGCCACCTGGTTCCTAAACAGAAGGAGGTTACAGGAAGGAGTCCGGGACCTGACTGCCATCAAGAAATTCCTTCTTATCTGTTTTCTGCTTCGTATCGGGACTTTCTCGTACCCGCCAGTGGTTAAATGGCACAGAGACTTATTAATACTTATTAAAGCTGAAGGGTATAGCAGGGCAGCCTCTCAGCTACCTCATCTAAATTATCCTGACCCTTGTAGTACCAGGTCCTGCCACAGGGCTAGCTCTCTCCCTCCCCCTTGACCCTGGCACCACTCACGACTCCTCCTCCCAGAGACCTTCCCTCTCACCCTCCTTCCCTTTCCTGCTCAGCTATTGGCTGTCAGTTTTTTTATTAAGCCAATCAGCAAGTGAGGAAGGTGAGTGTTTACAAAATAGAAAAGCCATAGCTCTCTGCGGGTATAGAGCTGACTGTTGAATATACAGAGACACACCTTTACACCAAGAGGAGCCAGGGATACTGGCAAGAGGGCCTCCATCTCTGACGTCCAGGGGCTCTGGAACTTACCCAGCATGCACTGAGCGCAGCTCAAGTACCCCGGCCTCTGAGGGGCAGACCCCGTGTGCCGTGTGCCCGTGTGTGCTGCGTGCCCGTGTGCCGTGTGCCCGTGTGTGCTGCGTGCCCGTGTGCCGTGCGCCCGTGTGTGCTGCGTGCCCGTGTGTGCTGCAGGCACTGGCTCGCTGCAGCTTCTGCCAGCCCTGCTCAGCTGCTTCCTCCTCTCTCCCTCTCCTTTCAGATGGAAAGAACCAGCTGCTGCTGGCTCTGCTGAAATGCACAGGTAGGAATGGGGCTTTGAAGCCCCCCCTCCCCCGGGAGACACAGTGGGTGCCTGGCCACAGGCTGGGGTGGTGCCCCTCTGCTGGCCACCAGCACCTCAGCGGGGCCCTCAGCACCTGCATGGAGGGCGGGGTGGGGGGGCAGACAGCCTTTTCTCCCAGTCTCACCGGGAACTGCTCACGCTTTCCTCTGCGCCCGGGCAGGGGACTCAGGTCCTGGGGACCGTGAGCCCTGCCTGCCTGTTAGGCCTGGTGGGCGTTGGCAGGGAGACGGGCGGAAGCGGAGGGTGAGGAACATGGGCTGTGAGTAAGTGGAGCCTAGCACTGGAATAATAGAGGGTGGAACCGCAGGATGCCTTTATGTGTGTGTATAGGTGTGTGTGTATATGTGTATGCGCCTGGGTAGGTGTGTGTGGGTCTGTGTAGGTGTGTGTAGGTGTGTGTGTATGTGTAGGTGTGTGTGTGTGTAGGTGTGTATATGTGTGTATGTTTATGTGTGTGTGCGATAGGTGTGTGTGTAGGTGTGTGTGTGTATGTTTGTGTATGTGTGTATGTGTGTGCATGTGTGTATATGTGTGTATGCATATATGTATGTGTGTGTGTATGTGTGGGTGTGTGTATGTGTGTGTAGATGTGTGTGTATGTATGTAGGTATATGTGTGTATATGTGTGTGTATGTTTGCGTATGTATGTGCATGTGTGTATATGTGTGTATGCGTATATGTATGTATGTGTGTGTAGATGTGTGTATATGTATGTGTAGATGTGTGTGTATGTGTGTGTAGGTGTATGTGTGTATATGTGTGTATATGTGCATGTATATGTGTGTATGCATATATGTATGTGTGAGTGTAGATGTGTGTGTGTATGTGTAGATGTATGTAGGTGTATGTGTTTGTAGGTGTGTGTAGTTGTATGTGTGTATGTGTGTGTGTAGGTGTATGTGTGTGTAGGTGTATGTGTGTATATGTGTGTAGGTGTATGTGTGTATATGTGTGTGTATGTGTGTATATGCGCATGCACATATACTGTGAGTATGCACATGTGTGTGTGTGGATGTGCCTACTCTTATACAGATTTCCTACTGCCTGGCGTTGGCCAGTCAGGGGCAGAACATGGGGAGGTGAGGCAGGGGGAGAGCATTCTTGGGACTAACCTTGAATATGCAGCTTAGTACTGCTAGTGTTTATGTGTCCAAGGCTGTGAGGTCCCACAGCTCATTGCTGGACACGCGTTGGCCTTGGGGAAAACCACACACTTGTTTCTCCAGGAAGCAGGCACTTGGGCAGCGGGAGAGTGAGAACTGGGGCGGATCTGTCTTCTTTTGAAGAATTTATTATTTTTTTGGAACTGGCTTTTAGCACGTCCAGTCAGAATTCTCCATGGGCCCCGGTGGCGTGCCGGGTCCTGGGTTCGGGCGTTGAGGGTGGAGATGCTGTCAGCACAGCATGACTCACGCAGGGGTTCCCCCCCCCCCCGCCCCGCACCTCCCACAGACACGGAGCTGCAGCTGCGCAGGGACGCTGTCTTCTGTCAGGCCCTGGTGGCCGCCGTGTGCACCTTCTCAGAGCAGCTGCTGGCCGCCCTTGACTACCGCTACAACAACAACGGAGAATACGAGGAGAGCAGCAGAGACGCCAGCCGCAAGTGGCTGGAGCAGGTGGCTGCCACGGGTGTCCTGCTGCACTGGCAGTCTCTGTTGGCACCGTCCACCGTGGTAAGTGGCTGAGGTCATTGGCAGCACAGAGAGACACCGTTGTGGGCACTGTCGGCTCCCGCTCACCCAGGGGTTCACGTGCCTGTGATTCGCTGAGCATTTACTGTTACGTTTTGGAGTTTGTGGATGAACAATAAATAGTCCCTATGCTCAGTGGCATCCCGGGAAAGAGAGACAGACAGACAGACAGAAAAGACCCGTGGTTCTGAGCCGCAAGCAGGTGTCTCGTGACAGTCTGGGCTGGCATCTGAGGAGTCCAGGGAGGGGGAGAATCTCCTTGCATCTCGTGCATGTGCAGAGGGCAGGGGTGCTGGCTCACTGCCCAGCAGCAGCTCCAGTACATCCGGTTCCACGGGCAGCACAGCCCCAGGTCGCCCCCTGCTGGCCACTGATGGGCACTGCTGCCCCTGCCCAGAGATCTGCCTCTGGCCCCATCAGACCTCTCTAATCTCTCAGGATGGACCACCAGATCCAGCTCATTCCCTGATGTCACCGGCACTGAGCTGGCTGCTGGGTCCCAGCTTATTTCCTAGAGACATAGACTGGGAGGAGAGAAAGGCCAAAAGGCCTTGGAGTGTCTCTGGAGGGAGTGGCCAGACTTTCTGAGGAGGTGACTTTTGATCTATGACCTCTGCCAGCCAATATGGAGGCTTGTGCAAAGGCCCTGGGCAGAGGCCTGTGTGGCCAGTGGGGACAGGCAGGGAAAACAAGGTTTGTGGGGTGGTCTGCAAGTAGAAGGTGACTCAGACACAGGACAGGGGACTCACGTAATCTGGGCTTAAGTTTTTTTTTTTTAAGATTTATTTATTATTATATGTAATATGTAGCTGTCTTCAGACACACCAGAAGAGAGCTTCAGATCTCATTATGGATGGTTGTGGGCCACCATGTGGTTGCTGGGATTTGAACTCATGACCTTAGGAAGAGCAGTCAGTGCTCTTAACCGCTGAGCCATTTCTCCAGTCAGTTGGGTGTTGGCCAGGAGGCTGGACGGAGGCAGACCAAGTGTGTCCAGGCAGTCATGGATGGGCCGACCCGAATCTGGACGGCCTTGGGAAAGGGGTACAGAACAGGAGTGGGGGCTAAAGAAAGGAAGTGCGGAGCTCATGGAGTTGGTACTGAGTGTGGCTTTCCTGGGGCCACACAGCAAGGCAGAGCAGAACTGGCATCTCAGGGCAGGTGTGGGATGAACCATGATGTCACGTGTAGGGCCACACCCAAGACATCCCCAGGCCTCCCAGCCTTGTAGGTGAGGAGTGTGGCATCCCCAGGGCAGCCCAGGACAGGGTGGCATCTGAGTCTCCCTCACCACCGCCTCTCCCTGCAGAAGGAGGAACGGACCATGCTGGAGGACATCTGGGTGACGCTGTCGGAACTGGACAATGTCACCTTCTCCTTTAAGCAGCTGGATGAGAATTCTGTGGCCAGTGAGTGAGCCCTCCCTTCCTGCCCTGAGTCGGGCTGCTCCGAGCCACGCTGACTCCCCTCCGCCGCCAGGCTAGCAGCCCAAGTGGACCAATCTCCAGTCTTTCAGGCCTCACAGCCCAACCCAAGTGTCAGAGTCGGCCTTTGGGGAGCACATGGAAAAGGGAGAGGGGTGTATTAGCTACTGCTCTTGTTGCTACAACAAACTACTTGGCGAAACTTCAGCTGACAGCAGCTACCTATGTACAGACTGAGCTGTACTCAGTGAGAACAGTGATCGATTAGTGATGCCTGCCTGGTAGAGGTATGGGCTCTGAGTTACGTTTGTCAGCCATAACTCTTCCTTATGGGTACAGATAAGCTACTGAGCCTGGCTTTTTTTTTTTTTTTTTAACAGCTTTTGCTCTGAGCTGCCAGGCAAGGGAGTCGCAGGACAGGGTCGGGGAGGTTGAAGACACTACGGCCAGCTCTCCTCAGGGGCCAGGGGCGCTGTCAGGGCAAAGAGTAAAGCAGTGGGGTGCCGGGGCCTATGGGAACCAGTGAAAGGGGAGACCATCACAGGCAGGTCTGGAGAACTTGAGGACAGGGGCTTGATGCTGCCCCTCTGAGATATTAGGGTAGGGAAGCCTCAGATGTCAAACATAGAAGTCCCAGCATGCCACCTCGAGGCTGGGAAGACAAGAGGGTCTGAGGCTACCCCTGTGAGTCAGGAGGGCTGGAGGTATAAGGTTAGCCCTCTGGAGTGCCGCTCTGGCCCTTGAGGGAGGTGGCCCTGTGCAGTTTTTGGCACAGCTGTGCCGGGACTGCCCCTGGCCTCCTCGGTGACCCATGCTGCTTTGCTTCCACAGACACCAACGTCTTCTACCACATCGAGGGCAGCAGGCAGGCCCTGAAGGTAGTCTTCTACCTCGATGGCTTCCACTTCTCCAGGCTGCCCTCTCGCCTGGAAGGTGGGGCCAGCCTCAGGCTGCACACCGTGCTGTTCACGAAAGGTGAGCAAGCGGGGCTGAGGGACCTGGGCAGAGGCTAGACCACCGAGCACCCTAGGGCCAGGCACCCACCCTCCCGTGCGCCTCCCCTCACAGCCCTGGAGAATGTGGAAGGGCCGACGCCCCCAGGAAGCCAGGCGGTGGAAGAGCTGCAGCAGGAGATCAACGCACAATCCCTGGAGAAGGCGCAGCAGTACTATAGAAAGCTCAGGTAGCTGCCGTGGGCAGGGTCAGGGCGGGATGAGGGCTCTGGGGTGGGGGTGGGAGCCCACAGGGTGTGAACGCATCATGCAAAGCCACCGACAAGCCAGCACTGCACATGCGGGCCACTGCTAACCCATTGTACAACTGCGTATACTGAGGCCCAAACAGCCTGTCCCAGGCACACAGCCAGATGTGTGGCCCATTCCCCCAGTGCAGGGAAAAACTAGTAGGGAGGGTTGCTTCTGGGTTCTTGGGCCCCTAGCACTTGGTCCTGCTCTGAGGAGAACTTCCAGAGAGAGAGGTGAAGAGGGCAGCGGACAGAACATTGTCCGGAGGGTGAACAGCCAGACCCAGGAAAACAGCTAAGATCTGACACTCCTACTACAGCTACCTACAGCCACACCCTGACCACGCCCGCCAACATGTGGAGGGGGCCGGCCCTCTCTCCCCAGGTCCCCTCTGACCACCATTTTGCAAATTGAAAAAAGAAGCTTTTTGCACATTTCATAGGCTGTACAAGCCGGCACACAACTTACAACTTAATTGTTGTCCTTTGTCTCTCCGGAGTCTGTCTGATTAGCTGCTAATTCAGTCTGCTCAGAGTGCTCATGGAGACTTTCTGTGGGCCCTGCGCTGCCCTGGGGCCCGAGAAGCCATCCTGTTCTTCATGAACACTTATTCTGTCAAGGCTGGGCCGCCAAATCTGGTTTGTTTGTTTGTTTGTTTGTTTGTTTTTCTTTTCCTTTTCCTTTTTCTTTTTCTTTTTTCTTTTTTCTTTTTTTTTTCCTTTTTTTCTTTTTTTTTTGGGGGGGGATTTTTCAATACAGGGTTTCTCTGTGTAGTCCTGGCTGTCCTGGAACTCACTCTGTAGACCAGGCTGGCCTCGAACTCAGAAATCCACCTGCCTCTTGCCTCCCAGAATGCTGGGATTACAGGCGTGCGCCACCACCACCACCCAGCTGGGCCACCAAATCCTTATGTATAAATAAAGTTTTATTCACACTCAGCCAAGACAGTTTCTTTCTGAATTGTTGGTGGGTTTTTTTTTTTTTTTTTCCCTTCTGTGTTTAGAGAACAAGGACTCTCTGGTTAAAAGGGCCAGTGTTTTCTGGTTGGCCCTGTATAGAAGGATTTAGAGGGTGAGAAAGACCACAAGCTGGTAAACCCAGAACAGTTTTATGCCAATTGTTTAATGTTCAGAGAAGAGAAAGCAGGAATGGGGGCTGGAGGGACAGGGCGCTGGGCTCTTGTCCAGGGCGGGAAGGCAGAGGTGGCGGTGAAGCTCAGACAGCCTTTCTCGCTTCCCTGGGGTCACTGGAAGAGCAGGTGACTCAGTGACCTCCTTCTGAGAGTCTGGGGGGGATATAGCGGGGTCGCTGTAGGGGTTGGGACCTGGGGCAGGGGAGGGCCCGCCCAGAGCATGTGTGTGTGTGTGTGTGTGTGTGTGTGTAGAGGTGGGATCCTCAGCCTTGTCTGTTTCCTTCAGGGCGTTCTACCTGGAGCGGTCCAACCTCCCCACAGATGGCGGCACCACAGCCGTGAAGATCGACCAGGTGCACTGCTCTTCCTGGAGCCTTGGGCAGGGTGGGGTCACCACAGGCCGAGTCGACTCCAACCAGAGTGAGGCCCAGAGGCCCCTGCCAACCTGCCAGCTTGTCGTCTCCTTCTAGGACTTCCTGGGTGACACGCTCATGCTGGCCTCTTTTGCTTGGGGCTTTCTGATGAACACTTTCTTTGTCACCTTTCTTGAGCTGAGGCCTCTAAGGATCAGCGTGGTGGATGCTATGATAAGTGTGGCTTCCCGTGGTATCCCGTTGCTTCAGGTTCTTGCTCGGCATTTGGAAATCAGAATTTCTCCATCAGAACTAGAGGAGGCATTGCCATTTTTTGGCCTTTTGGCTAAGAGCAAGTGTCATGTCTCTTCTTGCCAGTTCAGTGCCCCATCGGTCCCCTGAGGATGACAAAACAGAGGCTTCCAGATGCTTGTGAGAGATGGATGCTCTGAGATCTAGTTGTAGCTCCGTTCTTTGTGCCATGGTGACCCTGGGTGGTTTCTGTCCCTCCGCCTCTCACCCACAATGCATCTCTTTGGGTCTCCTGGTTCCCCGGGCCCAGGCAGGCCTTGACCTTGGAATGGGTTGTGAGGAACTGGCCATGGGCCTCAGAGGCTGTGAGCTCTGAGGAGTGTGGGCGCCAGCCATCTTTGGAGATTTTGTAGTGTGTTGGATACAGACCAGAGGATCATAATGGCGCATGGTTGAGGGAGATGGTGTAAGGAATGGCTTGTCACTTTGGTCAAGCCCTTGGACAATGACCACTTGAACTAGTTGTGACAGGTTTAGAGAGGATAAAAGAGGTTACCCACTTAGATCTAGGTGGGGCAGCGCTTGGCAGGGGAAGAGCCAGGTTGGAAGGTCAGAAAATTGAGACGGTAAACATTAAATGCCAATGTACAGGGCAGTGGGGGCTGCTAATGGTTCTTGAGGTCTGCAAAGGATGCTGGGAAGACAGCTGTGTAACAGCTGGATTAGGGTGTTGGAGAAGGCCAGCAGAGGTGTCAGGGCTGCAGGCCCCTCCTGGACATCTGTCACGTTCCTTACAGCTGATACGTCCCATCAACGCCCTGGATGAGCTCTGCCGCCTCATGAAGTCCTTCGTGCACCCCAAAGCCGGCACTGCTGGGGGCTTGGGTGCCGGTCTCATCCCCGTCTCCTCTGAGCTCTGCTATCGCCTGGGGGCGTGTCAGATCACCGTGTGTGGCACCGGCATGCAGCGGTGAGCCTGAGCCGAGGCTGGGTGGGGCAAAGCGGGGCTGCGCAGGCTCTGGGAAGTTAGGGCTCATGCACAGAGATGGGAGGGTCAGGTTCAAATCTGGGTGCCCGTGTTCTGGGCCTTGGTTTACCTGTCTCTGAAATGGAGTGACCAGGGCCAGGGCCAGAGAGCAGGCAGGTCATCTCGCTAGTGTCTACCCAGGGGAACTGCTGTCTCCTTATAACTGTCAGACATTGTGATGCTATCCTGGAGACAGCGTGAAGCTATCCTGGAGTTTTTAGCTGGTGAGAGAGTCCTCTTCTGGGGATACCCAGCCATGTCTGGATACAGGTGTGGTCCTCATGACTGTCGGAGGGAGGGAGGGAGGCTAAAGAGCGGGTGGAGGTCAGAGAAACTGCTGAGTGTCTTACAGCGCAGGCGTGGTAGGGGAGGCCTGGTGCATTACAATTAGGGAAACTGAGGTACAGAGCTCAGGGTGACTGGATGGAGCTGTCGATTTGGTCCATCTTCCAATCTGGTCTCAGGAACTGAAGTAAAGCACACACCTCTGTGCCCTTCTCTGACCCCCTGAGTCATCCCTCAGTCAAGTGTTTGCCACAGCCTCTGCCTGGGGCTGTGGGCTCTCACAGAAAGCGCCAGGCAGCTCCTGGTTCGGGTGCTGCCTTAGGGGTGTGGGTGGTGCACTGAGGAGGCGAGGACCGAATGGGAGGGTCCAGGAGCTTCCCTAACAGACAGTGGGCACCTGGAGAGAGTGGAGGAAGGGAGGCTCTTGTCTCACCTCCCCCTTCACCCACTGCAGGAGCACCCTGAGTGTGTCCTTGGAACAAGCGGCCATCTTGGCACGGAGTCACGGGCTGCTGCCCAAGTGCGTCATGCAGGCCACAGACATCATGCGCAAACAGGTGAGGCCACCCGCAGTGGACAGCATGGCCAGGGACCCTGAGCGTAGCCCCGTAGGATGTGGTTCATCTTAGGCCCGGTGCTCCTCAGCCCCAGACGCCTCCTCAGCCCCAGACGCCTCGCTCAGTCAGTCCCAGCTGTTCACATTTGCTACCCAACCTGGCTCCCTGCTCCCCCCTGTACCCTGAGTTCCAGACCCAGGCCTGACATTGGTTTTCATTCTAGGGCCCCCGAGTGGAGATTCTGGCTAAAAACCTTCGCATCAAGGACCCCATGCCCCAAGGTGCACCACGGTAAGTGGCCACCCACCTTCTCCCAACCCAGTGCTCTCTCCGGGCAGACCCAGGCCTGCTTGGCATCACTTCAAACAGAAGCCTAGTGTCCTGTGGGACTAGGGAGCTTGGCTTGCTACCTGACCGCTGCCCAGCCCCTGAGTGGCGGTTGGACTCCCTCCCGGACCCTGATGGTGACTTTTGTCAGTGCAACCTTTCTGCTACCAGCTTCTGCATCTCCTCAGGGAGTCATGACTCCTCAGTCCCTGCCCACTCTGCTACCGATGGCTGCCCAGGAGTTCTGGGTGGCAGCATTTCTCAGTGACAGTATCCCCTAGCACCTCAGTATATTCCTAATCAGTGCCCTAGTGTCCACGCCTCACATGGCGCTCAGGTCCTTTGGTCTGCCATGTTCTCTCGCTCTCAGCTTGTCTTCACGCTTTTATGGTGCCTGGCCTCTTCAGGAACCGTGTCATCCACCCTCTTGTAAACCCAGTTGACCCCCTCCCCACCCCCCGGAGCATCCCTGTGAGCGAGGCTCTTCTGAGATTCTCATTGGCAGGTGGGTACATAGAGGCCCAGAGATGTTCAGTATCCTGCCCAGGCCACCAGGCTGAGAGAAGAGCTGGCCCCAGACAGGCTAGGCTTAGACATCTTACTCGGAACCATGTCACAGTGTGGCTTTGGTCACCACTTGTGCCCCCCCCCTCCCCTAAAGTCATCCCTCTCCATGGCCGCCTCTCCTTGAAGCCCAACACGCACTCACTCCTTCATGGACAACATTCTGCAGGGCTCCAAGCAGACAGGCGCACAATGCCCTGTGTGCACCCAAATGCACATACCATTTGGAGACACTCTGTCGGCCTCTTGAGGTTCTCAGCCTTCCTAATGCTGCCACCCTGTATTGCTGCTTTGTAACTGTAACTTTGCTACTGTTAGGAATTACAATGTAAATATCCGATATGCAGAATAGCAGATAGTCCTTCCACCAAAGGGGTTGCGACCCTCAGGTTGAGAACCACGGCTCTAGCGGAGCAGGATCTGCCTTTGAGAGGGGACAAGGTGCTAAGGGCAGGTTCAGGGCTTACTACTCTGCATATTCTGGGTGTGAATTACTTGTCCCAGTAAAAGGGGAACTAGCCACGTGGGGTGGCCACACAGTCCCTCCTCATGGTCTCTGTCTCTGCCTGCCAGCCTCTACCGCCTCTGCCAGCCTCCGGTGGATGGAGACCTCTGAATACCGACATGCTCCCTGCTCGGTCGCTGCGATGTGAGAGGATATGGAGAGGCCGCAAGGGCACCGGAGGCTCCTGCCACAGCTGTATCAAGACCTACCCAGCTGACCCTGCCGCCTGGCCACCACCGTCCAGGACAAGCCTCTGTGTGTATTCTCTCTCTGGACTGGCTGATCACCGGCGGCGGGCTGGCAGGTTCTCCATACTTATGCCTAAGGCCTGAGGGCTGCTCTGGCCCCCCCGGAGCTTGTGGATGTAGCTGGAGCCTGGATGCCCGCACTCACCCAGGTCCCCTACACAGGGAAAGGTCACAGGGTCCCAGACCCTGATCCTTACTTGGTCAAGCTGCACTTTGAACCTGGGTTCCTCCCAGACCACATTCCAGGAGACTCTGCCTGCTTCCTGTCCTGGCTGAAGCTTCCGACATGCCTCCCACCCGCTACTAACCGGCTCAGCTGACTCGGGACAGCCAGGCCTCTGCCGGGAGAGGACACGGGGCTGGACATTCGTGGACACTTGTGGCCCTGCTGGCTTCCAATACCCACCACTATTGGAATTTGAGCTGCCGGTCCTGGGCACCAGATTGGCTCTGATGTTAATTTATATGACACAACATCTCTGTGGTTTATGTTTTGTATTTTTTCTTACTGTTTATTGTTAGTGTTGTCGAGAGTTTTCCCCTCCCCCTAAGGTTTGTGTGATTATGTCTTTGACACTTTAAATTTCAGAGAAAAGTATATTGCCTAATGGGACCAACCTAAAGTAGTAACAACAACTTTATTCAGTTCTACTAAAAACAAAACAAAACAAAAAAGGAACTAAATTATTGAAAAAGTTTAAGACATCATCGTTTCCATGTTCAGATCTAAAGTCGTGAGATGTGGCTCACGGGCTCCACCGCTTCCTTCCCCTGCCTCAGCACCCAAGAGTCCGGCCCATGTTGGACTTTGTTGTTTCAATGACTGGACCAGGAAGGTACACTATCTAGTTAGACTTAGGGCTGGGCTGTGAGTCCTTTATTTTGATGTTGTCATCTCAGAACAGGGTGTTTGGGATTTATCAGAGAACCAGAGAGAGAGAGAGAGATAGGAACCTGTTATCCCACCTTCTGAGTAGGGGGGCTGCTCGTGGGGACCGCTGGGCTGTTTGTCTGCTCTCTGACTTCTGGACATCTACAGGGAAGTGCTAGCACGGAGGAGGGAGGGGATGCCATCTCACCGTGGCTGTCTGCCAGGCTGGGGTCAGGGAGTATGGTCTCCTCGGTCCCCTGGGGCCACCTTTCTCTTGGTACCCGGGTCGTCTTTGTTGATGTGCTTTGTTCTTCAAGAGAACCAGGGCCCCTGTTAACCCTGCTGAGGGGAACAGGGAAGCCCCCCCTCCCAGGGCCAGGGCATCATGCCTGGTTTATTTTAAATGTACAGATTCTTTTCATCAAATCCATGATAGATTTTTTTATTATTATTAAAGTCAGTATATAATTCAAATAAGGTGTGGTCTGCTTGTATGGTGGTGAGTGTCACTGTTGCATGGGTTCCAGCTCAGATAATTACGTGGGCGTGGCTTAGATTCTGGCTGTCAGTGTCCCTGAGCCTACAACGCTAACCACTGTGCCTCAGTTCCCTCCTGAGGGATGAGGACCAGCTCCCATGTAACAACTAACAAGTCTTATATTGAATTTCAACCTAGCTGGGCAGTGGTGACGCACGCCTTTAATCCCATCACTTGGGAGGCAGAGGCAGGCGGATTTCTGAGTTCAAGGCCAGCCTGGTCTACAGAGTGAGTTCCAGGACAGCCAGGGCTATATAGAGAAACCCTGTCTCCAAAAACCGGGGAAAAAAAAAAAAGAAAAGAAAAAGAAAAAAAGAAATTCAATCTTATTTTGGATTCTAAGCAATATGGCAACAGGTCTATGCTGTAGGCAAGAGACTCACATACACCAAAATAGATAAGTCTTTTAAAATGCAGTGAGGCCTGGAATCCAGGGTGGCCACAGGCGTGCCCATCGTAACAGTTTCCGTACAGCCAATCAGAGCACTGTGCTGCTCACAGACTGGGCCCAGGCGGGTCCCACGCTGCCTGTGGGCGTTTCATCTGCTTAGACCGAGGTAGACTTCATGAATTGCCAAGATTTGTAGGTCCAGTCCAGCCGTTGCTTCTTGGGCTAAATTTGATATGCAGGCATTGGCCAGCCCTGAGTGACCGACCACCTTCCGTCTCTCCTTTTTCTCTCCCTCTTCTCCTCTTTCTTCCCTCATTCCCCACATACTGGAAAACACCAACACTCCTGTCCGTTTCTCACGAGTCCCTCATAGTCCCCACCTGTCCCTCATCTATTCTAAACGCCATTGGGTCTCTGTGGAAAGGTAGCCTTGCCTCTCAATCCGGTTTCAAACGACTCCATACTGAGTGGAGTCTTCTGGATCATCTGGATTCAAGGTGTGCACCCCTGGAGTTGCCAGGGAGGCTCTGAGGCACCCACAGGAATCTCCTGCAGGGAGAACATCCCCAGAAGTGACGCAGGGAGACCAGAGGCAGGGTGTCTGTGACTTCGAGCCAGTCCTACCTGTTCCTGGATCTGGTGAGAAGGAAGAGCTGGGTCCATAAATCGCACACCTGACCCTCCAGGGGGCAGCTGCCTGTGCTTCCGTCTGACTGAGGGGGAGGGCTTGCCTTATGACTTTTGAGGCTGATGTTCTTGCCTGTCTCCCATCCTGCAGCTCTTTGCTTGCCCAGAGGGCTGTCGCCACCTCTCTCGGAGGCTCAGTTTCCTCCAGAACAGCCTGCCCCCTGAAAGTAACTTTCTGAGGGTATGTAGAGCCCATCTTGTCCAGCAGGGGGCACTAGGGACCGCGGAATGCCCAGAGGTTGCGGTTGTCTGGTAGGGCCCTTCCTAAGGGCTTCAGACACACAGTATGGCCGCAGGTGCCCGCTTTGAGGACAGTGCTTGCCTGGAGAGGTGGCTGGGGATGTTTGGATAAGAACAGCAGCAGCCAGGCTGAAAGGCTGAACTCTAGATAAAGTGTGTTTTCGTTAGTTTCTCGACAGCTTTTCTTAGGTCTCTCTCTCTCTCTCTCTCTCTCTCTCTCTCTCTCTCTCTCTCTCTCTCTCTCTCTCTCTCTCTCTCTCTCTCTCTCTCTCTCTCTCTCTCTCTCTCTTGTCATTTTTGTTTCTGTCCCTCCCTCTCCAGTCCCCCGCCCCGCCCCGCCCCCGAGCACCCCTTCTGGTGCTGGGTCTTTGGGCGTGATTCTGTTTTTTCTGTTCTTTCCTCTTCCGTTTCCTTCTCTCCTTTGCCTTTCGTCTTTCTCCCATTTGGATCCAGGAAAACCCAAGAGACCCTTGTCACCTACAGAGGCGCTTGTGTGTGTGTGTGGGGGGGGACATGGCTGCTAACCCACAATTATTGCCTCCCCCAATCCCCCACTTACTACTGGAACCATTTAGAACTATGGCCACCAGGTGGCGCTGTGGGCAAGGCTGTCTTGAGAGGAGTCCCCTGCCGGTTCCAGAGTTAGAGGCAAGGCAGAGAGAGGGGTAGTTGGGGGAGGGGGTGTTCAGGAGTGACTTGAGGTAGAGATTCCCCACGTGTGTCCTTGTCTCTCTGCACTGTCCCACGCAGCCAGACCCTCGAAGGGAACTTCTCTCCAGTCAGCCCAGCTGTCCCGACGTCTTTGAAGAGCCAGCTGTGACATTCAGACCTGACACTGTGTCAGGGATCCACCTCAGTGGCTTGAAGACACTACTACCACTCTACAGAAGAAGAAGAAGAAAAATAGCTCAGTTGGCTTAAGGGCAGACAGTCACATGAACCTGAACAGTACATTGAGAAATTCCTGGTGCAGCTCCCAGTCAGGCAGGGGCATTGCACATGACAAACGGAAGCCGCCAAAGCCATTGGGTTGTGTGGACTCTCAGATATGCCATAGGAGGGCCTGGTTTTATTCTGGGAACCCAATCAGCAGAGAGGAGCTTGGGAGACAAAAGAACGGAATGGGCCCAAGCTCATCAGTGGGAACAGAAAGTGGCTTGGCTACTGTGAGCGCTGCCTCTCCACGTCCCAGGGTGATTGTTAATCTTAGTATCAACTTGATTGGATCTGGGATCAACTGAGAGATGCGTGTGGGTAGATGGGGGAGGGTGTTTCCCTGAAGGACTGACAGATGGGGGAGGAGGAGGCCATCCCCCAGAACAGATGGTACCTTCCAGGATGGCCCAGATAGAGAGTTCTGAAGGAAAAGCAATACTGATTATTTTAGTTAAGGTTTCTGTGGCTGTGCTGAAACACCAGAACCAAAAAGCACACTGGGGAGGAAAGGGTTTATTTGGCTTACACTTCCACATTGCTGTTTATCACCAAAGGAAGTCAGGGCAGGAACTCACACAGGGCAGGAGGTGATGCAGAGGCCATGGAGGGGTGCTGCTTACCGGCTTGATTTTCTTGGCTTGTTCAACCTGCTTTCTTATAGAACCTAGGACCACCAGCCCAGGGATGGCACCACCCACAGCGGACTGGGCCCTCCCCCATTGATCTCTGATTGAGAACATGCCTTACAGCTGGATCTCAAGGAGGCATTTCCTCAATGGAGGCCCCTAACTCTTTGTTGACTATAGCTTTTGTCAAGTTAGCACATAAAAGCAGCCGGGACAGTGCTTTTGCCTACTCACCTTTGCTCTTCGCTGATAAGTGCATCTATCCAGACGCTGCTTCTGCCGCCGCCGCCACCATCCTTCATTGACATGAACCTAAGTTCTTTGACCTTCCAATCAGTTCCAGATTGATGACCAGCTTCTCTCTAGGAATCCTCCAGGCCTTTGACAGCAGGCTGAGGTCTCCAGCCTCACTACTGAGCAACTAGCAGACTCTGAGCCTCTCCCAAAAGCTGTGGTTGGATACAATCCTAACTGTGTAAGCCAAGCCAATGGATAAACCCCGCTGTGACACATATCCATTCTGTTGCTGGCGTTTCACTGGAGAACCTGATGGACAGTGTGGAACACCCTTTCCATATGGCTTCTTGTTCTGACTTCATTTTCTTTACATTTATTCGTGTGTGTGTGTGTGTGTGTGTGTGTGTGTGTGTGAGACGCACATGTGCATATACACATGTGGAGTCAGTTCCTTCCTCTTACACGTGAGTCCTGGGAGATTGGACCCCGATTGTCAGCCTTGGAGGCAAGGGCCTTTACCCACTGAGCTGTCTTGCCTGTCTGAGTATCTACATTTTTAGTTTGCTCTGGGACCCACAAAGTCCTGCATTGGTCTCAGACAGAGGCAGAAGCGGGTCACGGTGCCTCTTTGGGGATGGCTGGCAGCCATCAAGTCACTTTGACCAATGAGATGCAAGGGTCCTGTGCTGGAGAAACTCTGGAAGGTTCTTTGCTCTGTAGAGGCTACTGAGGAGCCTGTCGTCTTCCTCCGGGTCCCTTCCTTCCTGCTCTGACCGTCGATTGGCCACTCGTTCCCACCTCTGCTGCCTCTGCCCTATCATGGCTTGCCTAGAACATTCTGGACTCCTGACTGGTCTTCCAGCCCACTGTCCCCTGTGTGGGGCCAGTGACTGAGTCATTGTGGCCCTTTCTACCCCAGAGACTTCTAGAACTTTCACTGTAGTGATGGTTAGTTACTCTTCCCACAATGCCCAGCAGGCCCTCACCCCATGGGCCTCACACCCCCTCCGACCCTGCCCTCAGGACTGGTCTTGGAACTTGGTGCAGGGCCTTTGCACAAGCTGTTCTCTGCAGACAGTTCCCAAGAATCCTAAGGTTCCTCCCTATGGGTCTGTCTCAGTCCCCTATCAGTGAGGATCACAGAGCTGTGTGGCCAGGCCTCTCTGTCCTCACCAAGAATTTGTCTTTCTCTGTCTCCCTCGGGGCCTTCCTTACACAGTGACTGAGTGCAGAGTCAGCAGGGCACTTCCCCCAGGCCCTTCCCTCTCCAGCTCATCTGTCCCCGGGGCTGAGGCCCGGAAGGATGAGCTGAAGTGGATACCTACACCCAGTAAGCAGGTAAGGTAGATCCATGGTCCTTCTGAGGCCTAAGAGACACCAGAGTGTGAGCATTAGCTGAACACCTACTGTGTGCTGGGCATGGGTGGGGCACATTCCCTCAGCAAATGCTCATGGTCCCCCTACAGGTCCCTGTAGGGAGGAAGATAGGAACCATGACAGAAGTCAGCCCACACCTCCTCTGCTAAGGAGCCTCAATGGCTAAGAGCTGGGCCCCTGGTATCGGAGTCCGGGGCCTCGATCCTATCCCGTGGCTGCCAGCTGGAGCAGAATGGATAGTACAAGGTGACCCGGGACACCTTGTGAAATGTGAAGAACTGCAGAGCCTGGCTGTGGAGGCTGAGGGTGGCTAACAAGCTCACTTCACCCTGGCGCCGCTCAGGAAGAGAGAAACAGGAAACGTGAGCCCAGGTGCTCGGCAGACAGAGAGGGCTGGCAGAGGGCTGGCCTCGGCCTGGAGCCCACGAGCTCTGCGCTGGACTTTCTAGGCTCGGGTTTCTGGGCCAGCGCCTCTGTGTGTTTCCCCGCACCACTCTCCCTGTGGGGCTGGTGCGGACTGGGGGTGGGGATGGGAGGGATGAGTCATGCGACAGGAGATGCTGTGACCATGACTGAAGGCCCTTTGCTGTGGTCGGAGGTCTGTACTGTATCTACAGGGATCACTGGAGGTGATCAGGTGTGTGGGAGAAGGCCACCGGGCAGGCCTGGTTTTGGGGAGGTCTGAAGGGCATTTACACCTAGACCTGATTGCCTGCTCTCTCCACCCAGAGCCCCAGGAAGCACTGTGGTCCCACTAGAGGTGACTCTGTGGGCTTCCTTCACTCAGGCTAACGGTGGAGTGAGGAGGTCAGGCCGTGAGCGCAGGAGCAGAGCCGTTCTGGGCCACAGAGAACCAGGGCCAGTCGACATTGGCTCCCCTCAGTGGGAACTCAGGATCACAGTCACAGAGAGTCTGATGCTGCCCTCCCCATGTGTCCCCCCACCCCCAAGTTGGATGTGGTGACTTGAGTTTGAACCTGACACGAAGTAGAAGGTCCCGGATTCAAATTTCACCCTTGCCGGTGGCTGGCTTCAGGAAAGGTAAGAACGGAGAGAGGAGGCAGACTCCGAGAGGAGCTGTGACTTCCAGCAAACCGAGACCCTGCCCCAGGCACTGGCAATGTCACAGGCTCAACACGCTCCTGCCACAGTTGCTCCTGTGGCCTGGCCACCATAGACATCCGGAAGTTGAAGAAGAGAACTGGGCAGTTGCCTGTGAGCCTCATTGGCTTGTGACAGCCGGTTTCTGCTCTGTCGTGTGCACTGCGCACTCTGCTCTCCTTTCCGGAGCATGGGATCACCAAGACAGGTCCGGGAGCACCATGCCTTCCAACTGCTTCTTGCAGATCTCCTGAACCAGGGCCAGCATCACAGAAGGGAGCGAAAACTGGGCTCTTTTGATTAGAGAGAATCCTCTTCTGTCTACACAGCAGCTTTGGAAGATCCTGTCTGCTGCAGGGGGTTGGGTTCTGGGGGCTCTGAGCATATCACAGTGGTTAATGAATAACGGCCTTACCGTGGACACATGTGCATGTGCGTGCATGTGTGTGCATGTCTGTTCCATGTATACTGCAGCTCTACAGAGCTTTGTCTTCTCAGAGCTCAGGGCACAGACTACAGTCAGTGACTAATAGCCTCACTGCGGACACTTGTGCAAGTGTGTGGTAAACGTATGTGCCCATGAGTGTGCACACGCATGGCTGCATCCCGAGTGTGGGTGCACAGTCCTGTCTGCAGGACAAGTTTTCTGAGCTTTCATGGCTCCCTCCAAATCCTCAGTATCCACTGGCGCTTGGAGGTGTGACATGTCTGTGGATGTGGTGTGCGACTGGCTGTCTCCTGCTCCTGCCGTGCTGACTTTCCCCCAGCAATGGAGAGGCTCTCCTGGGACTGTGGGTTAGCCTAAAGCCTTTCTGCCCTAAGCTGTCTGTGGTCAGCGCGTTTGATCACAGCAAGAGACACGACACTAGAACAGATGTCAACTCCGCCAGGGCCAGATCAAAGCAGTGTCCAGCCCACAAGACACAACCCAATATCCATGGAGGAGGTGATTGATGGAACGACTGGTCACTCTGTGGGCGGGGGCGGGCGATGCTGGCCCTGCAAGCAGAAGGAGCCCATGTAGGTCCCCAGCACTGCTGTGAGGCAGAGGAGAACAAAACAAAATTAAATAAAATAAAGAACAAAATATTCCAGTGAATGGTGGGTGGAGACTGGTGAGTCCCCTCAGTGCACTGGCCAGCCAGTCTGACTGAACTGGTGTGAGTTCCAGGTTTAGTGACAGAGCCTGTCTCAAAAGATAAGGCAGAAATGAATAGAGGTGACACCTGACTCAACTTCTGGCCCCCACATGCACAGACACACATGTGCACTTGCATGTATACATGCATTTACATAGAAACAGGTAGTCACAAACACACGAACACAAGCATATCCTACACTCATACATACATGTGCACATACCCTCCATACACACAGATGCATACCACACACACACACACACACACACACACACGCTAGAAAAACTCACTCCGGCACTGTGAGCAGATTCAGCTCAAACTTGCCCACCTCACATCCCGTCTCTCTCAAAGCCTCCCGCATCTGAGAGCTGATGGAGAATTTATTTATTCTGATGAATATGTATTGCTTCTTCCCAGACAAGATACGCATGTTTTAATAAGGAGTGTCTAGAGACACAATTTTTAAGCCCAGGGACATCACCCCAATAACGAGACTGTAAGGCAATGATGAGGGAAGGGGGGACAGTTAGCGCGCCAGGAGGCGTTGAATCACAGACCAGCTGAGGCCTCCCTAGATTGGGGGAAGGGTACTTGATACTGGGTTGGTAAGGAGTTAGACATGCCTCCTCTTTGTAGTTAAAGATCATGAAGCAGCTGCTAGGTTATTCCTATATGAAAATCTCCAGGACCTTGGCCCATGTGTGCATGGATGAAGGACCCATGTCTCTCAAAGATCTGATGTCATTATTCTATCACTCTGGTCATGGGTTTGACACCTCCCTATGGGCTTCTTCAGAGGGTCATGGAGGAAATACCCTGAAATGGATATCCAAGGGAGAACTCACTCTATGAATATGCCACCCACCTCATGAATATTCATGAGAACATCAGTAGAATCTGTAACACTGAACCTTGGGGCAGCCACTCCAGTGTGTCTGTAGTGTTTGCTTTGATACATAAACTTCTGCCCCAGCTGTCTATGTCTCTTGACTGAATTCTTTCCTTCAAGAAGACATTCCCTTAACCCCTGGGGGCAACACAGGGGTGGTGACATCTGTTCGGCCACCTCCCCGAGATGGCTACAGGGCAAGTCATCTCTGTAGTTGTTTGCTCTGGATGCTTCACAGGGGTGTGATGGATAGGCCTGTCATTTTGTAAGTGCCAGACTTTGACCCAGCAAACTGTGGGAATTATGGAAGTGTCACTGAGGAGATGTTCTTGAATTAGAGAAAAAGGGAATTCCAGAATGAGCAGCTAAGTCATGAAGGACGACTTCACACACAGGAGGACTTGCGGCTCATCCGGGACAGCTGGCTGCTGGTCTGGGTCACCTGGTTCTCAGAGCCACAGATCTGGGGTTCGCAGGTCCCAGAGGTTATTCCCCATCTCCAGCTACCTGCTCCTGTAGCAATGCCAGAGGCAGAAAGGGAAATTGAGGTCTCCTCCCATAACTGCCATAAGGAAGCCAGGACACCTCTCAGAACCCCCACTGCCATCCTCCACTGCCCCCTCCTCCCACTGCTGTGCTCCACTGTCCTCTTCTCCCACTGCTATCTTTCTCCTCTCCCTCCTCCCACTGCTGTCCTCCTCTGCTCCCTCCTCCCACTACTGCCCTCCACTGCCCCCTCCTCCATAGACACATGGGTGCCTTTCTCCGTGACTTGAAGAGAAAGTAGAATTGCAATTTTTCAGCTCTTGCAGACCAGTTAGAAATATGTGTATGGTGTGTCTGTATGTCTCTTTGTGTGTGTATCTGTGTGTGTGTCTGTGTGTGTGTGCTTGTGTGTGCCTGTGTGTGTGCCCATGTGTGTGTGTCTGTGTGTCCGTGTGTGTGTGTGTGTGTGTGTGTGTGTGTGTGTGATGTGTGTATGTACTATGTGGGGCTCAGAGGACAACTCGGAGGAGTTAGTGCTCTCCCTCTACTGTGACGGTCCCAAAGCACAGACTCAGGTTGTCAGGTTGGTAGCAGATACCTTCATCCTCTAAGCCACCTTGCTAGCCCTGAAGATGCTACTTTTATACTCAAAAGTTACCTCCATTTCCCTCCTTCTATTCCTTTAGAACTTCCTGCCCAGGGTCCGTGTCGGCGGGGCCTCAGATGCTGCCTGCCACTGCTCATTTGCATATTGAGAGATGATGTATTTCACTGCGAGCGAGCATCCTTTGATTTCTGTCTAGCCTTTCACTTGGGGCCTCCTAACGAGCTTTTAAGTGGGTGTGCCATGCTAAGGTTAATTACTTAAGGCTTTCATTTCAGGGCACTGGAGCGGTGGTTAAGTACACTTCTCTGGATGTGGTGGGGTCCACAAGGTGCAGAGTCTCTGGCTTGAGTCCACTGGGATGCATGCCCTGGGACCAGGGAGCTTGAGCTCTGGGCTCTGGGATGCATGTAGGGCCACTTCCTTCGATGTTGAGCTGGACCTGAAGGGTGGGTGTGGCTACTGGGTTAGCACTGATGTGCATGGAACTGCATACACACAGCCCTCCCTCTGACCAAGTTAGAGTGGTGCTGGGGAAGAAGCTGTCATGTGCCCATGTGCCCATGGGCAGGGCTGGGCTTGCATTCAGGCCTGGACTGGATGTTGGCAACCCCCAAGCTTAGAGGCACTGACTGTTGATTTCCAGAACTGCTCTGAGTGTACAGCAGAGATCTGCTGGTCCAGGTGCCCATCAAGAAAGAGAGAGAGCAGCCTGTGACCGGAGTCTTCTTGAAGCAATGGCTACCTGAGTTCACCCCACTAGCTAGCTACTTTTATTGCTGTGAAGAGACACCACGACCATGGACTCTATTATAAAGGAAAACATTTAGTTGGGGATGGATTACAATTTCAGAGGTCCAGTCCATTGTCATTGGATTGGGAAGCATGGTGGCACGAAGGCAGACACGGTGCCTGGAGTGGTGAGAATTTTACATCTGGATCCACAGGTGACAGGAAGAGAGAGGAAGAGAGAGGGGGGGGGAGGGGGAGGGGAGGGGGAGGGAGAGGGAGAAGAAGAGGGAGAGGGAGGAGAGAGAGAGAGAGAGAGAGAGAGAGAGAGAGAGAGAGAGAGAGAGAGAGAGAGAGAGAGACCGGGCCTGGGTTGAGCTTTTGACACCTGAAAACCCATACCCAGTGACGCGCTTCCTCCAACAAGGCCACACCCCCTAATCCCTCTGAAGTACCGCTTCCTATGGACCAGACAATCAACTCTATGAGCCTGTGGAGACTGTTCTTATTCAGCCACTGCACTCAGCACCTGCTGGATCCAAGGGACCATGTATCCAGGTGTGGTGGTTTGGGGTGTCAGCCTGTCACCTGGCCTCTGGCTAGGCCTGTCCTGACAGGCCCAAGACGTTGCTGTGAGGACAGATAGCTGAGGTTCTGTTTCAATGAGGCCTAACAGAGGGAGAGGCTTTATTTCAAATTAAGTAAAATGTGTCGGCAATGAAGAGCTCGTCCTCTGGGGCCCAGGACCCAGGTTTGGCTCTCTGCACCCACACAGTAACTCACAGCTGCCAAGGGCTCCCGTTCTGGGGAATCTGATGCCCTCTTCTGGCCTCTGCAGGCATTGCATGCATGTTGTGCTCATAAAATTCAAAATGGCCCATACACACAAATGAAATAAATGAAAGAATAAATCTTAAAATAAAGCAGGTGCAGGAGAGATGGCTCAGTAGCTAAGAGCACCGGCTGCTCTTCCAGCGGACCTGAGTTCAATTCCCAGCATTAACATGGCAGCTCACAGGCATCTGCAATTCCCAGTTTCAGGAAACACAGGGCCCTCTTCTGGACTCAGTGTGTACCAAGCAAGCAGACGGTACACAGACATACATGCAGGCAAAACACCAATACATATAAAAACTACAACGAAAACTCTGAAAATAAAAACAAAAGGGAACAAACCTTACAGTATGTTTATTCATTTCATACAAAGAATATTTACTGTGCACCTACTATGCACAAGCTTCACGATGTGCACTAGAAGTCACGTGAGCATGGGAAAGGGACCAGGAGCCAAGCAGAAGTAGCCACCACTGGTCTCCCTACAAGGTAAAGGCAAGGCTTCCTTGTAAGGAGCCTTGTCCTCTCTTCCGGCCCCACCCACCTGTCATGGCCACAGCCACAAGCACCATGGGCAGGTATAGTGTTTGCTTTGGGGGGCACAGAGACTGTTCTCGGAAATAGTTGCAATGGTTTGAGGCTGGGGAGCTCATGTGAGGGCGCTGAAGGACAGCGGGTTCTGTGGGACCGGGGAATGTGTTAGGGCACTTGCTAGGGTTTCTGGTCTCAGTTTCTAAAAATCACATTTAGTTGTGTGTGTGTGTGTGTGTGTGTGCACTCATTGCTTGTGTGTGGAAGTCAGTTCTTTCCCTTCCACTATGTGTATCTTGGGTGTTAAACTCAGATTGTAAGGCTTGGCAGCATCCAGGCCTTTACCATCCAAGTCATCATGATAACCTAGATATTCTGAATTTAATGGCTAGTTCATGAAGGGAGTGACTCTGTCTACTTGGTTGGTGGCCCACTCGTCAGTCTGGATCTCAGTGATCATGGAAAGGAAGACATTCAAAGGTGTCAGAGACGGGGCGCTTCAAATAACTTCTTTCCAACCCGCTCTGCGCCCCACAGAGATGCCCGGTGCAGAGCCTCATCACACCCCATCCAATGCAGATGCTTGGCCTGTGGAGAAGCTAATGGCTCTTGGAGACCGACTTTAAATCCAGTCAGGTGGTGAAGTCGCTCACTACTGCCATTCCAGAGGTGTTATTTTACCACACCCGCTGACACCTCAAAGGCAGCTGCGGCATCGTCCTCTCAGGACCAGCTCATGAGATCTAAATGTTTCCCGTCTTCCCACTGGTGCCAGTGGTGTGAGCCTGCACTCTTACCTCAGCCTGTGCTGACTCTCCAGCCTTGGCAAGAACTTCAGAGTCTTTCTATTGTGTGAGCATCGCACTGGCCCACAGTGTCAAGGACGTGTGGCTGATTAAAGCCTAAAGATGCAAGACGCAAGCGCGTAGTTGTCTTATGGAGAAGACGAATCCTCATCCATGCGCTCTGGCAGCTATTAGTCATGACTAGACTGAGTGCTTGTACATGGAGTTGTATTAGAGCACAGCCATGAAGTCTGGAAATTGCTTATGACCGTCCTCATACAATGGAGGTGGGGGGCGGATCTCGCAAGTCACACTTTTGGGAACGTTAGTGACACTTTTAGGGGAAAGAAAACGCATCTACTTTTGAACTCCAGCGCTGCAGATCTGGGTGGGCCTTTTGCTGCTGAGCGGCGGGCGGGGCTGAAAAGTCTCGTAGGCGGGGCTGGTTGAGGATGTGGGGTGTCTGAGGGGGCTGCTGTGGGGCTGCCGTGGTGTTGGTGGGAATGGCGGAAACAGGAAGAAACAGACAGGAAATGCAAATCCTGCCTGCCTCCTCCAGCTCCACCATCTTCCTGCAGGTCTCCCGTTGGCAAAGGAAAGGAAGTCACGGGTAGAGCCCAGCAGGAAATGCCTGGCAGAGGCCCACAAGAGGGTCTCCGAGGAAGGGGGCTGTGGTTGCAGAGACCCTGATCTTTACCAGTAGGCAGCACAGACTGGGAACTTCCAGCTTACAGGTATTGTAGGACTCTGGCGAGCCTTAGCTTACCAGGGACCTCCTGAGTGAACAACGTGGAGACGGGAATCGATGCAAAAGCAAGAGAAGTTTTATTTAATCCAGCATGCTGGGGTCGCCCTGCACGTGGGGAGAGAACGACTACGTGCAGCCGGTCCGGCGGGCCTTTATACGGTCCACAGGGCAGCCGCCATTAAGCACAGTGTGATTGGGCGTTCAGGAAGGAGGAGGTAGGTCTTGGAATAACTCTGGGCCTCCCCTAGCTGCAGGGACCTCCCTGTGGTTTGAGCAATGTAATTTAGCCCCTCCCTTCTGGAGGGGTCTGGTGGAATTTTCCAAAGATTTTGAGCTGTATAAACACTAACAAATTCATCTTTTCCCTGCTCAGTCCCACTCTAGGGGACTAGAGATGGAAGGCGGAATGTGTTGATAGGGGCATCCTGAAGACTTAGATTCTAAGGTAGGACTCAGCTTTCAAATCTGTGTAATGGCTATGCAATAGTAAGAACAGAGATAATGATCCAATGCCCAACATCAGAACCTGGCATGGTCATGGCTGGCATTTCTGGTTGCCAGGGAAGCTCATGGCACTCACGGGGTCTGGCACCTGGGCTGGCTTTGAAACAGGGTCTGCCCACATTCACAGTGGGGGGTCTGAGCCTTAATCTGGCTAATGTTCCCATTCCCCTCTCCGGCACCACCGTGTAAGCTCTCCGAGTGGAACTCTTCCAACTCTTCCAGTGAGCTCTCTGAGCACCTGGAAGTCTGGCTTGTTGTAGCTTGGTCCCCACTAGTTCCTAGAAGAGGCCCAGGTGTGCAGCCGAGACTCCACCTGGGACCGCCTCTAGTGCGCTCTGTCTGGACGGTTTTGTTCTCCCCAACAGGAAGTAAGAGAACAAAGGGGCAGTCACCTCCTCAATGTCACAGACAGAACTCAGCTGCCTTCAAATCCAGTCTCTCAGGCACACTCTTGCTTCAGCCAGAACTTCCTCTGCCTGTGGCCCGTCGTCTGGAGAGGGCTTTCTGTAAGCCACTTTTTGCCAGTTCAGGGAGGGCCAGCCCCTCTCCCAGACAGCACAGTGGCTCCCAATGGCAATCTACTCTCCTCTTCATGTCAATAATAGCCCCAGAGAGATAAATCTAGCGATATGTGTGTAATCAGCAGCCTCATGGTCCCCCCAAGACACAAATTTATGGGGCATTCACACTCGGGGGTCATCTTCCCAATAGTTTATAGTATCGAGCCTCCTTTATTTCCCCAGTAAATCTAATTTATATGGACGAACAGATCGAGCTGAGCTGTTCCAAGGATTGGAAGGCTGTGAATCATTCACAAGGCTTTAGGAAACTTGGGGAGATTAAGGTTTTGCATAATGCAAATCAGGAGGGAAAGATGTTTGCTCTGCCTCCGCTGTGGATGCAATTAGCGCAATGAACACCAAAAGAGATTCATTTTCTTGGGACGCAGAAAGGTCCGCTTGGTATGCAGGAGAGCACAGTTATTTGCAATACAAGAGCCCAGAAGCTGAGGCTAGCCAAGCACCAGTGACTGTTTGATTTGCAATTTTAAAGAATTTAAGGATGAATAAAACATCCGGTTAATTTTCAAAAGGCCGTCGTCAAATGGCCTAAGATCTGGGTCTTTGCTGGGCTCAGAAGTCAAGACAGCACTTGAGGTGTGTTCTGGGCCTTGGTTATGGGGTCCTGTACACACCTGGAATTCTCTTCCACCTAGCTCCGGATGCTCCGGGACCATAAGCCCCCAAACTCAAGAGCCCGGACTGTTTCTGGGAATCCCCCTTGTGTACCCTAGCTGACCTGCCCTAGCACCTTTGATTTTTCCTCCCATGGCCCCAGGAAGACAGTGGCAGTGTGGAGGACAGTAGGCTCGGAACCGAGGCGCGGAGTGGGGGCCACTCCAGCTGACAGGTGTGGGTGTGGCCTCAGCTCACAGTGTCCGGGGAAGCGACCTGATGGGCATCTGCCTGGCCAGCCCCCCATTTTCCTGTGAAAGGCTGCCTGGCCAGCCCCCCATTTTCCTGTGAAAGGGAGGCAGGACCTGACTGGGGCTGGGGCACCATCTGCAGTGTGAGTGCTTTGTGATGAGGATTATGTGTGAGCCATGTGTCCTACCCTAGGGAGGCACAGACTCAGAGCAGGAGCAGCTGGCAGGGAACTGAGGGTGGGCTTGGGTGCCTGTCTCCGGCTGTGTGTAACCCCTCCCAGGGGGCCCGGTGCTCACTGTCTCAGGACAAGGCTGAGGTCCACCGTGGGAGCTTGGCCTCCTCACCTCCTCAATTGAGCAGCTCCGAAGCCAGACAGCCGTGCTGTGCGGGCAGCAGCTCAGAGGCTGTACCCTGTGAGGCTCCCTTGTACTCGGTGTCCTGGGCCAGGCAGAATCCACACAGACCTGACCGACCAGGAGGAGGCACAGAAGGAACTCTGAGGACAGACGTGGACTTTGGCCTCTTAGAACTGTTGTAATTTTGTCTGTACGTGGAGAAAAGAGGCAGGGGTCTGGGCCATGGCCTCACCCTCCCCACACCCTGCCTTAACCCAGGAAAGCAGGTGGTTTTCTCTTGACCCTGGTCTGGCCCCTGTGGTGATGTGAGCATCCTGGAGGGCACAGGCTCGGTCCATGTTGTGCTCGGCTGTCAGAGGTACACGGCTTGCAGACTGCTGCTTGTCCTGACTGCTTGCCTGTGGGTGGGGGTGGGGCTGGGATGCTCCAGTGTAACCTCTGCCCAAGGATCTTGCTGCATTGGTGGCAGTGGGCCTGCTGAGGCCCCACTGTGTGCACCACAGGCCTGGCAACTGGAAGACTTCCACTCTGCCACGTTGCTCCGACTCTGACAAGACACAAGTGATGGGGATCCCCCTCCTCCCTAGCCTTGGCGGGGGGGGGGCAGGATGGGGGGATGGTACCCCTAGTCGGTCACCTGCTGTGTGCCACCTAGAGCAGCTGGGACAGACCAGCTTCAGGGGACACAGTGGGTAGCAGCCCCTGTGGTTTCTGCAGCCCAGTGTTTTCTAACACACAGGGAGAGAAACTCGAGGGCAAGAGGCAGCTTCTCTAGCTGTCTCTCCCTCAGCGGCCAGGTTGGTCTTTTCTGGGGCTGGCCAGGCCTAAAGGGCTCAAGGTCACAGTGGGAACAGTGCTCTTTCTGTCTTTGTCTGTCTGTCTGTCTGTCTCTCTGTTTCTCTAAATTCATGGCCTCTTTTACTTTAGTTGTCTCTCTCACACACACAGACACATACACACACACACACACACACACACACATATACACACACATACACACATACATGCACACACACATATATACACATACATACACACATACATGCACACACAGACACACAGACATGCACACACAGACACACAGAGATACACATACACACACAGACACACATACATGCACACACAGCCACACACACACACACACACACACACACACACAGTTTCCTTGATGAGGGGTGAGGATTACACTTATCCATGGATGTCTTAGTTACTTTTCTATTGCTATGAAGAGACACCATGACCATAGCAACTTAGAAAATAGAACATTTTTTGGGGGAGGGGGTTCTTACATTTCCAGAGGGTTAAAGTCCATTATCATCACGATGGGAGCGTAGTCACAGGCAGGCAGGCAGGCAGGCAGGCCAGCACAGTGCTGGAGCACTAGCTGAGAGCATACATTTGATCCTTAGGCAGAAGGCAGAGAAAGAACTAACTGGAAATGGAGTGGGCTTTTGAGACCTCAAAGCTCACTGCCACTGCCACACCTTCTCCAAGACCACAACCCTCCAAGGCCACAACCCCTCCAACAAGGCCACACCTCTTCCAACAGGGCCACACCTCTTCTCCACCCCCCACCGCCCCCCAGACGGGGTTTCTCTGTGTAGCCCTGGCTGTCCTGGAACTCACTCTGTGGACCGGCTGGCCTCGAACTCAGAAATCCGCCTGCCTCTGCCTCCCAGAGTGCTGGGATTACAGGCATGCGCCACCACCGCCCGGCTAAGGCCACACCTCTTAATCCTTCTCCAACAGTTCCACCAACTGGGCACCAAGCGTTTAAATGTATGAGTTTATGGGAGCCATTCAAACTACAACAGTGGTTACAGACAAATACTTGGACTGTAACCCATGGTGAACAATGTCTTGGGGAGCTGTGAGAGAGGAGGCAAGAAAAGAGGCAGAGGGCCTTTAACTTCTAGGGATTTTGTTCTCTGGATTGTTCCTGGATGTGGTTTTCTGCCTCCAGTGTTAAACATTTACATTTCTAAGACATGTTTATTCTTGCGGGATGTCAGATCATAGCTATAGAACCCAATCTGGTCAGTGTGCCCTGAATCTGGACATGGCCTTCTGCCTTGCTTGTATACGCTTCCAGATAAAATCTATAATATGTGCCAGGCAATTGAGTTTCAATTGTTCTGTCCTGAGAAAGTTCTGGGAAAGCACTGCTCTGTCAATATTTAGTATGCGCTTACTGACAGTTTATTTACGTGTTTCTCTGATCATGTTCTTCTGAACTCAAACAACCTCCCCTAGACCATTGCTTTCTTTGTTACATTTGTGTATAGAAGTACACTGACTCTGAAGTAAGCTTGTCTGCAGCGTTATAGTTTGCCCCATCTTTTCAGGTCTTCGGGGCCCAGGTCTCACAGACACAGGTCGGCCAGTGTCAACAGTGCCGGCTTAGGAAAGTGGTGGTTGTAGGTTCTTCTCAAAGTCCATGACTTCACTGGTCCTGAGTGCGTCTCCCTGCTTTCACAGATCGTTGGCCTGTATGGTCCATGAGGGCAGTGGGAGCAGTGAGGACAAACGGGTTGGAAGCCCTGTGAGGACATATGGTGAATGGCCACACCGGAGCCGGCTATCAGGACGCAGATCAATTTTACTTAGGGTGATTCAAGGCTTATAAAGTTTTGGGGGTACTGAGGGTAGAGACATCCAGGATGGGCAAAGGTCATTGGCTGAGGGCTTAGGGTACAGAAATGCCTCATTAGCATGGGGAAGAATTTTAGAACTCTCCGGTGCTGGCTGAACAGGTTGTAATCAGGAGAAAGGAGATCAGTCCTGTAATCTAACTAAGGTTATGTGACATTCCTCAGGTAGAGGCATGGGGGAGGGAGGACTTAGAATTCCCTAGAGAAACCCTGCCAATGAAGGGAGTCTTCCATTACGCACCCTGAGCCCAGAGGCTATCAGGTTAATGGTGGACTAAGACCTTAATTGGCAGAGTTTCCCCACAGGTTTCCAATGCCAAGCATGGGTTGCCTCTTGTTGAGTGGGTCTTAAGTCCAATTAGGGAGCTGTTGGTTACCACCAAGGTATGTGTGCCACTACTGTGCCGAGGGTTATGCACTGTCCTGGTTGTTGTTGTGGCACATTGGCACCACAGTTGAGTAGAAGAGTTTGTTGTCTTCCTCCTTTTGGAAGCTTGCATGGCGCCTTCTGGTACCATGAAAGCTAGTCCTGAGGGAGGAAGCTTTCAGGACAGACTCAGCTCTGGTCTTCTGGACCCTGTATCAAAGTACACGATATCTTCAGCCACAGGGACTTGCCTTCATCCTCTGGGAGGCAGCCAAGGACAATTGCAATAGCCTAGAAAGCATTTTAGAACTCTCTTGGATAACTCTGGCCAACAACACGAAAGAGTCTCATGCCTGGTCTTAGGGTTTTGTTAGATGGTCGATGACTCCTGTTGGAGTCTCCTCAGCCTGGAATTCTGCTGTTCCATACACAGACAAATAGCTGCTCTGGCTTAGCCCCTGGGTAGCCTGGAACAGCGCCTGCAGTTTGACTCCAGGCGAGGCGTGCTGCACATCTTCTGCCACCAGAGCCAGAGTCGCTGTCACCTCTTCTTGAGCCACTGCAGGCGTTTCCATGGTGAGGCTCGGTCCATTGTCCCCATGGCTGAGGACTCTGAACACATGAGTTAGGCCTTGTCACCCTCCTATCCACTGCCACCCTGTCTCTTAGGTGAAGCCATAGCCCCCGCCTTGGCTGTAGCTTGAGCCACTTGTCTTCCTTGGTCCTCGGTACCTACCTTCTTCTGTGACTGTCATGTCGTCTGGGTGACTATGCTATGGGCTGCTTGCTTCTGGCTTTGTGCACCAGTGAAGGCCCCTGAAGGGAGTCACAGGTATGATTGTTGGGGTGCCAGCTCGTAAGTCTCCTTCCTTTCGGGGTCTCCTGGAGCTGACTGTGCTCTGGCTTTTCTCTTGCCGTGCAAGCTTTTCCTGGGAGACACAAACCAATGCCCATTCATGCCAGAGAGCCAACCAAAGGGATGCTTGAGCCCAAATCCAACGTGTTGAACCAGCGAGTTTGTTGTGCTTCCTTATGGAAGTATGGATGAGAGGTTATGGGGTGATGGGGTACCCCAAAGCAGCACAGCATCAGATCTCACCCCAGCTCGGATGCAGCAGCCCCAGGGCTTCAACGTAACTTAATAGATGAAGTCCCCTCTTCATGTAACTGTCTGTACAACATCACCTCCTGAGAACACAAGTCTATGTGGTTGGCTTCCTCCATGAAGGCCGTAAAGCCATGATTCCACTGCACAGCGCCTGGCCTGCTCAGCCTCTGCCTGCCACATGGGCTGCTGAATGCCAAGGCTGAGACACAGAGCTGAGGGGTATCCAGTAAATACTGATGAAGAGGCTAGCCTAGGGCATATGGAAAATTCCACCAGACCCAGCCCTCCTGGAAGAGAAAGGTCATGGAGCCCTTAGGCTCCCCTCCCGAAGGGAGAAGCTAATTACATTCCTCAGACCACCATGTGGAGGGACCGACCATCGGGCCACCCCATGCGGGGGTGGGGGGGTGGGAGGTGGGGGGGGTTGGGGAGGTGGGAGGTGGGGGGTTGGGGGCCCAGAGCACATAGACACATTGCAGATCAACAACCGGTTGGCTACCTATAGACAAGGGAAGTTCTTGTTACCTCATTCCCTAAAGACCAATCAGTTTAAAAATCACACTGTTCTGCCAATCACATTGTGCCTAATGGCTGCTGCTTTGAAAACTGTAAAAAAAACTCGCCGGACAAGGCTGTGCTGCGTGGGGTCGTTCTGTCTTATCCTTCATGTGCAGGGCGACCCCAGCATGCTGGAACAATAAAATTCCTCTTGCTTTTGCATCGATCCCTGGTGTTGTCCACTCAGGGGGTCTCCAGTACGTTAAGGCTCATCAGAGTCTTACACTGACGGAGGGAATAAAAGATCAGCCTGCAGCATTGGGTCTGCTCCCACATATCTGAATGCACAGGCACCTGGTCCTTGCAGGAGGTGGGGTTACTCCAGCAGCACAGGTTCCAGGGGGAGCTCCAAAGGTATCCCTGGCCGGCCAGTGGGCTCTGCAGATTCAGAACCTGCTGCTTGTCTCAAGGAGTCCTCCTCCCCTCCCACCCCTTTCTCTCCCGGCCACCCTTGCAGAGGCCTTCACTCTGTCTACAAGCCTTCCATCTCCTCCCATCTGTCTCTCAGCCTCTGTCCACACCTCTTTGTTGCCCCTGAGTTTGTGGAGATGCACAGAGAAAACCACAGGGTGAAGTGTCTTTGAGGCAGAGCCCTGACTTCCAGGAAGTGATGTCACCAAACTTCCCTGGAAGGCTCCACCCTGTTTTTTTCCTGGAGGCCTGGCTTGTCCTCCAGGTCCTTTCCCATCTGGTTCCTCTGGGTCACTGGGATTCCCTCAGACACAGCCTCTCCATGGCCAGCTGCTCACATCCCGCCCCCCCCAGGGGTGGGGGGGTGGGTGAGTGGGGTGGGGCTGCTTTCTGGGGCTTTCCCAACCCTTCCCAAGGACTTGGTGTCAGACAACCGCAGACAGGACCTACAATGTCACCATTCGCCATAAAAGCCAAGATAGAATTTTAAAGCTCTGTAAATATTTAAAAGTAATGAAATTAAATTCGGGCGCTCTTAAGATGGCAGTAAATTCCAGGCTGCATGGTGACGAGGGGCCGCCGTCCCGACGCAGTAAAAAAAAACGTATGCATCGGACATTAGGAATGTCCTGCCTGGCCCATAAATCTGAAATAAAACTAACACACGCACTGTGGGAGGCATTAAACCTTCTGTCGAGCTCTTAGGTCTAACTCTGTTGGTCTCAGGGTCTAGGAGTCAGTTTTGTATATTTGGTGGGGAGGGGCAGCGGTGGTGGAGGGGAGTGGGGAGTGGGGTCAGTGGGTGGAGGGGATGGTGGTGGGGTGTCCTAGACTGCGATCTGGAGCTGACAGGAAGGTGTGGGCCGCAAATGAGATCCGCGGCTCAGCTTCTCTTGAGGGAGCGCTAACTTGTGGCTCAGCCTGGGCCTGGAGGGAGGGGACAGGAAGAGGAGGCAGCTCCGTGCCTTGCCGTGCAGCAATCTCACATTTAGCTGTGTCGCCTGTCTGGGAAGCCATCTGTCCACGAAGGTGTGTGGAAACCACCATTTATTTTAGAACATCGTAGGCTTTGTATCAAATCGTGTTTCAGAGGATGCCAGCCTGATTCAAACTGACTTAATCCAATACAGGAAGTTACTGAGCCGCTTTCTCCCCCATCACTGGAGTCTGCCCTCCAGCAGGGAGCAAACCCAACGGAGAGGATCTCAGCCACACCCACCCCGGCCAACTCAGGGAAGGCTGCTCTGCGCCATCGCCATCGCTTAGGCCACCTGCCCGCCCTACAGGGCAAGCTGGGCCTTTCAGTTACCTGTCTAGTAACAGTAACTGAAGCTGAGGCGTCACAGTGGAGACAAAAGGGATGATGGGACTGAGAGACAGACATGGGGATGGTTAACCTCTGGGGGCCGCTGCCTCAGAGGCTGCCTGTATGGGTGGTCTTGACACTCGGAGAAAAAGCCCAATAAGAACTGGTCAGGTGAATGAATGAAGAAATTATCAAACAAGCCGGCGACTAGGATCGGTGTGGCTGTCTGAATGAAAATGGCCCTCATAGGTTCACAGGAAGTGGCTCTGTTAGGGGGCGTGGCCCTTTGGAGGAAGTGTGTCACTGGGAGGCGGACTTTGAGGTCTCAGATGCTCAAGCCACGCCCAGCACCATCCTCCCTTCTTGCCGCCCTCCCGTCTGGATGTAGAACGCTCAGATCCGTATCCAGTACCGGGAACCTCTGGACCATAAGGCAGCCCCAGTTAAATGCTTTCCTTTAGAAGAGTTACTGTGATCACAGTGTCTCTTCACAGCAATGGAAATCCTGACTAGGAAGGAGCCTGGAAACTGTCTGGGAAGTACAGACGTGTGTCTGTTCCCCCTCCCCTCCCCCACTCTCCCACTGTACCCCTGAACATGCGCTGTTCTCCGGGGCTCTGCTCTTTACCCCCTGGTTGTCAAGGCCCCACTGCCCGGATTCTGCTGTTTCCTTTCCCACTGGCCCTAAAGTTGGGTGTCCCTGGTTCCGTCTCCTGCTCCCTCTGTGCCCTGGACCTCGTGGGCAGCCCCCCCTGCTCCTAGCCTTATTTCTTGCCCTAATATCATTCTTAAAGTCTTCTGGTAGGTTTCTTAAAGCTAAGACCAGGACCCCATGCATTACACACTTACTGTGTACGGAATGCTTTGCTAAGCATCTCATTGGTTCTGTCTTGCAACCCAGACAAGATTCAAGTTACAGAGACAAGACTGAGACCACCGTGTCCTGACGTCATCTGTCCAGAAGCACAGATCTAAGATCTGACCCTCCAACCCTGAAATCCCTCTGCCTCAAGCCAATGCCTAGTCCCACTCTGTCCATTTCTTCTTGCTCCTGGGACCGCATCGATGGAATCAGTCCTATCGGCGTCGAGGACCCGAGGTCTGTGTGCTCACAGATAAGTACAGGGAAACCAGGGATGTTAAACACGCAGCCTGTCTATTCAACAAAGGGGGTGTGTATACCTGTTTCTCCCCCCTTCTCCCCCCCCCCGAAGGATGGGGTGGATAATAGCCTGGCCATCTATGTTATGTGAAGAACCAGGCCCTGCCCAAATCCCCCAGAAGGTCTATCCCAGACTCTCCCTCCCCAGACCTTTATCTTAGCTTTGTTTCTCAGTCAGTAGACCCCATCCCCAGAGGACCGTCACAGGTACTTTGCAGCCTGCTGGTCTGCATGATGGAGACCACACCGGATCCTAGTCCCTTAAGCTATAGAATCCATCTTTATGGTAGAGGTCACATGTGTTTGGCAAAAGAGTTTCAATGCAATCACGCTATAAGCTTTATTGTGGACAAAAAATTGTGGACACAGGACTGTCTGCGCCAGCACCCCCCCCCCCCCACTCTGCCCCCGAATTGTACTGCACTTAAATATCTTTGAAATACACTACTCAGGATCAGACACTAGAAGTTTGAACCAACACCTGCTAAGTCTTGCTGGACCTGACTTCCTTTTTGCCTAGGGCCGACTGTTTCTCTGCCGGCTGTAGTGTTTGCAGTGACTCCACACATCTGTGACATTTCCCATGCATTTTCCTTAGGGGTTTCAAAACAATTGTAATATTTTTATGGGTCTAAAAATGTCACAAGCCCCCAGAACTGTTTCCACGGCACACCCCAGACCATGCGACCTACAGTCCTGTAGCTTTCTACAGTGGGGTTTTCTTTGTAGACTGGGGTGGTCCTGGGCACACAGGGATGAGGTTAGCCACCTTGGCTTGGGGGGGTCAGTCGGTCCCGAGACAGCTGTGTGGCTTTGGGAAAGATTAGAAACCTCTCTGCTCTTTAGGTCCACAATCTGTCTGCGTAATGGGAATGATAGGGTTTGACCCTGTGGGAGTCTGAGAATTCCCGGGACTCCATATTAGTTACAGAGACACCACAACTGAGGCAGCTTATGGAAGGAAGAGTTTATTGGGAGCTTACAGTTTCAGAGATCTAGAGTCCATGCTATCATGACGGTGCAGGCAGGCACAGCACTGGAGTAGCAGCTGAAAGTTGACATTTGTTCTACCAGCAGGAGGCAGAGAGAAGGTAAGCTGGAACACCCGAGTCCAACTTCAGGGACATACCTCTTCCAACAAGGCCACGCCTCCTGATTCTTCCCAAATAGTTCTACCCACTGGGAATCAAGCATTTAAACATATGTCTAGGGGGCGGGGTCCATTCTCATCAAACGCACCACAGAATCACACCAATACCTGGTTGATTCAGGACTCTTTAATTCATCAGCCCGCACTGCGGTTTGGTCCTATGGCTGTCCGCCTCTGCCCTCAGGGCCCCAGGCAGACTCTGTGCTGCAGTCCATCAATACTTCAGATGATGACCACCTGCTCTCGGATTAAAGCCCATTGATTAGATGTCAGGCTCCGGGCAGCAGGGCATCTTCACCTGGCGCTTTAAAATTCCACTCCCCTTGGCTTAGCAATTGGACTGATCTCTGCTTGTGACCCCTGCCAGTGGGGTGAATCTGCTCCCTGCTGTGACCCGCATTTCTGCAGCTTTGCCCCAGGTTCCTCTCACCCTGACCCTGACAAGGTCCTCTACAGCTCAGGACCCAAAGGTCACAGGGTATTGGCTGCTCAATGAATATTTACAGAGTGCTGCATACTGAGCTGTGTCTCCAGGTACGCCAGTGAAAGAAACAGAGAGAAAGAAATCACCATGGGTTTATAGCCTAACGAGGAAGAGAGGGGAAGAAGGAAGAGGGAGACGATGGGAGGGAGGGTAAGAGACAGAGAGGGAGTGGAGGAGGGCGGAAGGAATACGGAGGGGAAGGTGAGGCGAGGGAGAAAGAAGAGAGGGAGAGGCAGACTTAATGGGAAGCTGAGGGGAGCCCAAACAGCACCCCAGCTCCTCGCTTCTTTTCCCTCAGGGCCTTAGCTCCTCAGCTCCCCTTCCCACTGCTGTGGGTCCCCGGAGACTGCTCAGCGCTGGCTTCGCTAATTGATATAAACGACCTGCTTCTCACTGTCTCGTCAGCTCAGCACACTTTCATATTAATTGGGCTGGAGGAGGAAAATTAAGTGCTTCAGCCTGCCATCGTTCAAGATGAGAAATGTGGAAACAGAATATGGAGAGAGAGGGGTGGGGGCGAGCAGTCAGAACCCCTAAAGGGAGGATAGAGGTCCCCTGGGGAGGGGACCCGGCTCCTGGGGCAGCCTGGCAGCGCTTCCTGTGCACATGGGTTTATGCCCACCGGGTGGGGCTCAGCCCAATTCATGGCTTCCCCCTTAGGCATCACTCCCTGACCCCCAGTCAGGCGTAGGCACTGCTTCCTGACCCCTGGGTCACAAGGACTGGAGAGCCAACCACCGGCCAGATTGCAAAGTCCCATGGGCAGGCAGCATCCAGGACCCAGCAAGCTTCTCTCAGCCTGGCGGCTGCTTGCTCTCTGCCCTTGCTAGGGAGGGCCCTTGGCAGAGCTGCAACCCCAAGACCTCTTTGTGGTATTGCTTTACTGTGGCTCTCAGGGTTCACCTGATTGCACCCGCCCATTCATGTATGCCCCTCAAACACGGGCGACAAGGGGATGGGATTTACTCGGGGTCAGGGCTGCCCCTTGGGATGCTCTGGACGGCCTTAGAAGAAGATATGGCTACATGCTACCATAAGCCTTTCTGGCTGGGGCTCGGCTCTAGTGCAGAGCCCCACTGGGCTGCTGTCTCCAACCCATAGCCTATGACCCAACTGTGGACGGCGGTGCTCTTCAAGGATAATTAGTGCACGGTGTCCAGAAGAGAGGAGGAGGGAAGAGGATGGGCCACCTCCACATTAGAAAAGGTTCACTGCATGCAGAGGAGCCAGTGACCAGGTCCCTGCCCTTGGATTGCTAGATTCTGGCCTGGGACGGTAGATAGAATTATTACTCTGACAAAATCCCTGATGGGTAGCAACTTATGGAAAGCAGGATTATTTTGTCTCCCTGAGACTCAGTCCTTCATGGTGCAGAGGTAAGGGTCCAAAACTCACTGAAGGAAGACCCCAGACTCAGATAGTGTGCAAAGACAAAGAGCATTTATTCTGCAGAAACATCCAGCAAATGGGTGTCAGCCATTTTCCAAAATGGCGACCCCAGACAAAGGCACGAAGACCTTTTATAGGGAATTGGGGAACCATCCAGAAGGATTAGGTCATCTAAAATGTCATTGGTGGGTACTAGGGGGTCACTGGTGGCCAGTGTTCTGCATTCCTAAGTCATGGATGTTTAACCATGTGATGAAATAGTGCTGCCCAGCGCAGATGGCCCGTTCTGAGATAAGATATTTCCCCATGTTTGTGGTTATCCCCAGGCCGTTCTTGGGGGAGGGGGAGTTATGATGTTGTTCTGGATTTTATGGTCTGTTCCTGGAGCTGGTGCCCGTGGCCTTCTTTTTGAAGTCAGGCCTGGTCCTTGCATGGAGACAAAGGGTGCTTATTCTGTCCTTTCACAGAGGACACACTGTGCTCAAAAAAGCTGTCCTTTCTATAGCGTATTGCCAAATCTGCCTAGATGACCAGGGGTGAACTCAGCTTGGTTGGTTGGCATGCTTTGAAGCGACAGAAAGTCATTTTTTCATGGAGACACAAAGATCAGGGTGAAGAAACAGTCCGTGTGATTAAAACTCAGCTGTAAGGGCTTCAGGCTCAGCTGGATCCAGGGGCGCCAACAACTGAACTGTTGCTATCTCTGCATCCAGGCTCTGCCTCATTTAGCCAGTTGGTCTTCATGGAATTGAGGGCCAGTGGCTGAACTCATCTGACCCTTGGTTTCCAGAGCCAAGGACCTGTCTCCACTAGAACTGCTGGAGAATTACGTGGGAAGGGCTCAGAAGAAGTCCCAGCATCCATAGGTACCGAACAAACATGAGCCACGATCGTATAGCTCCATGGCTTGTGTTGATACACTCACTTCCACGGGTGAATACGCATCTGTCCACCAACAAGCACACACCCAGCCAGTGCCTGGCGCATGTACCGCTCACACAGAGATGTGCAGTCACTCAAAAGACTGAGTGATCAGACTGAATGACAGAGGCGGGTGATAAAGACTGGTTGTGCTTTTTTTGTTTGTTTGTTTGTTTTCTTCTAGGAGCCTCGGTTTTCTCATCTGTCAAATGGGGACATCTATCCTTCCCTTGTATGGGGTTTTTGTAAATCATGGAAAACAGTTTAGATTAGCTTCATCTGGGTGTGTGTGTATGTTAATTTGGACTCCTTGAAAGCTGTGGCTGTCTCCTTTGAGTCTCTGAGTCTTGGAGACTTTACCCAAAGGCTGAATATTCTAGTTTATTTTCCGATGCTATGATCAAACACTCCGACCAAAAGCAACTTTGGGGAGGAAAGGGTTAACATGGTTCATCCTTTCCGTTATTAAAAGAGGCTACATCAGGAACTCTAGCAGAAACCACAGAGGAATCTTGCTTGCTGACCTAATACTCAGCGAACTTTCTTTTATCACATGAGATGAAGAACTTCAAAGAGGGAGCATCTTGTTACTCTGTAACAAAACTTGTTTTCTCCAGCATCAGCTTGGAGGCGCTCAGAAAAAACCAGACCCAGTTCCGGCCACGATGAAACCTTCCCACTGCCATGGGCCATGGCCTGGGGTCACCTTGACACCTGGCTCTGTGACTTGGGTGGGCATGGAACGCTCCTCTCCACTCAAAGCACAATGAATAAATCTAACACATGGTGGTCCCCTGGGGGAGGGGATTCTCTGCTTCCCAAAGTGACACTCCAAGAGTGAGTGATGCTGTCACTGGACATGGCCACCAATGTCCTCCTCATCCAGCCTTGGCCAGGAGACTGGAGCCAGCTCCTGAGGAAATCTCAGCTTCTCACCAACTCCAGACCAGCAGAGGGAACCCCATCCCAGATGGGAGGGCAGTGCTCTCCATGTGTGGTGCTCCCGTAGTGCTGCCTGTTCAAGGGCATTCTAACAGGGCCACCGGGATCGCAGGCTGTGAGTCACAGTCTGGGCACAGACACACTTGTGCCTTCACACTGTGGCTCCGGTTTCCCACCCACTCAGGGTTCTTATAAGGAACGCATCACTCAGCGGGTAAGTTTAGAAACGGAATGTGTTGTTAGCATAGCCCAAGCCTTAAGTTATAGTGAGGAAACAGAAGAAACAAAACGGCAAATATGTTCAAATATCACCTCATGCCCAGGGAGGAAATTCGAGGCTGTCCAAGAAGGCAGGGAGGGAGACTTCCTCACCTGCAGACGTCCATCATGTCCTCAACCACGCCCACCCGCTCACAGCATTAAATCCCTCGCCCGGGACCACTATGATGATTGGCTCTCTCCTCCTTGGTGCTACCAGACTGTACCCTCTATGTGTCCCCTCCTCTTTCCACTGTCACAGAACTGCTTTGATTTAGTTTATTACACCCCCACCCCCAGGGGGAAGGAGCTGGAGTCCCGGAAGATCACCTTCACCACAATCTGCAAGGTGAATGATTCCAGGGGAGAACGAGCAGGCACTCTGGAGACTGAGCTCCAGGGCAGCCCGTGGCGGGTGTCGAGGGCACACCATGGAGGAAAGGTGCAGGACAGATGGGCGGGGGATGGCTATCCTGACATATAAAGCCGAAATCCAGACGCAAACGTACTGGATTGTAGGAGAAAACCAACCAGCAGCAAAAGAGAGGCGTCCAAGGTCACGGACTGCCGGGTGGGTTTGGAACAGGTGAAGGGCTAAGTCTGAGGTTAGAACAGCCAAGACTGTGTCTCACACAGGGGGAGAGAGACCCTCCTTCCACGACAGCAGTGACGGTTTCTAACAACACCCCCAGAGGCTGTGGGGGAGCCCCGGGCCAAAAGGTTGGGGGCTTTTTCTGTCCTCTTTCTCCTAGATAAGCTGTCATCCAGACAAAAATGTGTGTGTGCACAAGTGTGTGTACATGTGTGAATGTGTGTATGCACAAATGTGTGTATATGTGTATGTGTGTGTGTGTGTGCATGTCTGTGTTTGCCTGTGCATGTGTGTATAGAGTTGACAGATAAATTTAAATTCAAGATTCTCAGTTAAATTTGAATTTCAGATAAAGAACAAATTAATTTATTCTAGTATAACTCTGTCCCAAGCAATATTTGGTACATATTTACATAAAAATTTTATTTTTTTTTGTTGATCTGAAATTCATTTTTCTTTTCTAATTCCAGGAAGCTTTGGTATATGTACGTTTAAAGAGAAAAAAAGGATTTGAAAATGAGTTTGTTACCATATGGTATACTCCTTCGGGCCTTAACTGTATGAGGCCCTGCTTCCCAAATTGAACCCTGCAAACAAGATTCTAGACCATTCTTCTGTTCAGTCCCCATGAACGAAAGGCAATTCAGGTGTGGGGCCACAGCCAGTTGTGTTCACAAAGGAAGAAGGGTTGGGCTGCTGTCACGTGGTTGTGTGGCTTCCTCTTGCTTCTTTCTGTTGGAAGACTAAATGTGGTGACAGTGACATTTGTTCCAATCGTTTCCAATCTGCCCAGGAGGGGCAGATCTAGCCTGTGAGCTCCTGTGTGTGTGTGTGGGGGGGGGGGGTCTGCAGGGCCTGCATACTCACCCATCAGCTCAGACACCAGAGGGACCTGGGAATGCCTTTTGGCTATGTCTTCCCATAATTCCCAGCAAGCCCCATGGGCATCATGTTCCCAGATAAGATGGTTAACTCTAATTGTCAGCTTGTCAACAGGACTTGAATAACCTGGAGAAAGTCTCAGCGGGGTATTGTCTGTATTGGGTTGGCCTGTGGAAGATTATTTTAATTAAGTTAATGAATGTGTGAAGACCCAGCCTGCAGTGGGTGGTGCCGGTCCCTAGGCCTGGGTCTTGAACCGTTGGTGAGTGGAGAATTTGACTGAGCACAGCAAGCTAGCAAGCCAGCTAGCACGCGTGTTCTCACCCTCTCTGCTCACAGATTGTGACTGTGATGTGACCAGTTTGAAGTTCATTACTTGGCTTTCCCACATGATGGCCTGTAGCCTGGAATTCTAAGTTGAAATAAACCCCTCTCTTTTTATTAGGGTGCTGTTTTTTTTTTTTTTTTTAATCACTGGAACAGAAATGAAACCAGGGCATCGGGCACTGGGGACTGGTGGCCCCATTTGGAGTCTCAGTGTCTGATGGAGACATGAGAGTCCTCGGAGCTCAGCTGTAATCAGCTTAGGAAGTCACTTTGCTCGGGTCTGATGCTCAGCCGCCTCTAGGACCTTCATCTCCAGCCCCTGCTGCTTCTGACCACACCCTCTAGACAGCCTTTCTCTTCCTGAGTCCTGCATGCTTTGTGAGATGCCTTTCATACTGTGACTGACTGTGGCTGGACAATCAGCTTCTCATGTTCCTCAGGCTGCTCCAGCTCCCTCCCACGGTGCACGTTAACTCACAGGAACCTTTCTTTTGACACACACACACACACACACACACACACACACACACACACGCTGCTTTCTTCCTTCCATATCCTTCTCGGTAGCTGGGCGCCGGGAGGCTTACTGATAGCTTTTTCCTGGGTTTTGTCCTATGAGTGTTTTGGCCTGGCCACTTTCTGGCTGGCCATGAGACCGATGTGAGTTTATGAGGCTGTGAGAGTCAAGCTTTGAATGTGTTTCTATCAAATTGCTGTGGGAAGGAGATGCATTAAAGTTAAGGAAAATAATGAGGGTAGTCTGGGAGGAGTCAGGATGCTCTGAAGCCCCCCAGGGTTGCCAAGTTGGGGCACAGGTATCTCACAACTAGCTGCTGTGGCTGCGGCCACCGAGGGAGTAGTGAGAGGTGCCTGCGTGGGGGTGGTTACCACTGCCTTGACAACAGGATTCCAAGATCTTCTGTGTAACACAGCCTTACTGCCAACACTGCCCAAGTCTTCGTTTAAACCCAAGCTGTCTTGTTGGTGGAACACAATTACATTAGGGAAAAAAATTGTTTATACGTCTTGAGATATTAAGATTATGAAAACAGCTACATAAACCCCTGTTAAGTTAGAAGAAAGTTAATTGTGTTTTGTGTTGCCTCCTGGGCCAGTGTACTGGTACGGATTTATTTCAACAAAACATAGCTAATCTTGAAGCCCCAAAACACATTTTCTCCCTTAATTACAAATAATTGTACAGAATGATTTACACTAGTGCGCCGTGCCCAGAAAAGCATGCTGGAGAATAAAGGATAAGAGTGGGAGGAGGGGAAGCTACAGACAGGAATACCGGTCAAGCCCCAGGCTGATGCCGTTAGCAGAGACGGCAAGAGGCCGCCACCTCCTCAGAATGGAGGCTCTTAACCTAGCCTTCTCCCATGTGCACACGAAAGAGGCCAAGCACATGGTGGCACAGATGGGCATGTGGGTACAAGCTCTGGCTCTCTGTGGAGGGGACAGAGCCATGACTCTTCAGAGCAAGGACATTTTCTCAAGGGGAGAATCAGGGTCCATCGAGTCACAATGTGAGCCCACCCAGAGCTCTTGGGACAAAGTGCTTTGCCAAGCTTTTGTGATCCTGATTGATTCCCTAGCACCCCAAGAACTGGGTGTGGTGGTGCAGGCCTGCCATCCCAGGACTGGAGAGATGGAGGCAGGGGAATCAGAATTTCAAAGTCATCTTTGGCTACAGAGTTTGAGGTTGTCCTCAAATAAGCAAACAAGAAACCAAGTAAAACCACAAGGAAGCTGAGCCCTAGGGACCGAACAGGAGCAGTGTAGAGGCACCTGGGTAGGAAGGACCCAGCTCGCCCTGGGCTCTGCTGACCCTCTGGGTCTTAGCTATTCATCTTTTTGTTTGCTTGCTTAGTTAGTTAGTTAGTTAGTTTGTTAGTTAGTTAATTAGTTAGTTAGTTAGTTAGTTAATTTGTTAGTTTGTTTGTTTGTTAGTTTGTTAGTTAATTTGTTAGTTTGTTAGTTAGTTAGTTTGTTAGTTTGTTAGTTAATTTGTTAGTTTGTTAGTTTGTTTGTTAGTTAGTTTGTTCGTTTTTAAGGCAGGATCTCACCATGTGGCTCAAGCTGTGCCAGAACTCACTCTGTAGACCAGGCTGGCCTCGAACTCAGAGATCCTCCTGTCTCTGCCTCCCAAGTGCTGGGACAAAGGTGCCCTCAGTTTTTTCATCTTAAGCATGGGTTGCTATCAAAGACACTGGGGACTGTCCCACGCACAAGGTGAAAGAGAATCTGAATGAGAAATCCAGACTCTGGGCTCTTCCTGGGTCTCTTTAGAGTGTTGTGTCACCATGGTGGACATGTTGAGAAGGAGGGGACTCAGAGGGGTCGCATAAAGGAGCTCTAACTTCAGACTACCAGAGCGGGCCTCCCGGGACTCAAAAGCCTCAGTGTCTTCATTTAAGACTGGGCTGAGGGGGCTGGTGAGATGGCTCAACAGTTAAGAGCACTGACTGCTCTTCCGAAGGTTCTGAGTTCCAATCCCAGGTACCACATAGTGGCTCACAATTATCTGTAATGGGATTAAATGCCCTCTTCTGGTGTGTCTTTTGACAGCCACAGTGTATTTACATATACTAATAAATAAATATTTGGGGTGGAGTAAGTGGGGCTGGAGGGAGCAGAGGTCCCTGAGTTCAATTCCCAGCAACCACATGATGGCTCACAACCATCTGTACAGCTACAGTGTACTCATATACATAAAATAAATAAATAAATCTTTAAAAAAAAAGACTGGGCCGAGGGTGTGGCATTCGGCTGCTTTGAGGGGGTCTTCTGTCACTGAGCCCTGGCCTGGAGGCGAGAGCTGAGGGGAGCTTCTGCTCTGTCCTGCAGGAGTGAGCAGAGTGGTCACCATGTGTTATGCAGCTGTGGCGTTTTTCATGCGAGGCTCATTCGCTTACTCCGTCACCTGACACATGAGTGATGTTAAGTGACATGCGTGACATCTGGCTGTCCTGTACCGCTTCGGTGGATCAGTTCTTAGGCATTGGGGACAAAGCTATTCTGTGCTCAAGCACCATGAGTCTAGAGTGAGAAAAAGTTTCTCGAAACCAAATGTCCCCTAAAGGATGTCCCCCATAGTCACCCTTGGCTGGGAACTACTGAGTTCAGGTCTGATACTGAAACAGATGTAACCGGGGACCCTGGCGAAAGTTTTTGTGGCAAAGATGTGACTGAAATAGATCCCAGGGTCCTAGCATCATGAAGCTGTTGGTCCAGGAAGGGCCTGGGTATATAGGGCGTGCAAGAAAGGCGCATATTACCCACATGGGGGATACTTCTGTAGACTTCTTAGGCACATGTGGACGTGGGACACACACGGCCACCCTCCTGAGCACCAATCTGAGTGTGTGACAATCAAGAATCGACTTATTGATGTGATAAACATGATCCTGTGGTTTCGGAGCCTCTGGGACTGGTTTTCAGGACGGATGCGGAAGAGTTTAGGGCCACAGATTAGAGAACCTTCAGAATGTGTGAGCAGAACATGGTAGGCCATTCTAGTGGGGCCGTGGAAATGAGTATCGCTGAGAGGAAGGAGGGCAGCAAAGATCACGCTCACGAGGCTTCACAGGGGAGCAAGGACTCCACGGGCCAGAGGCCACCATGAGTGCTATGCTCTGGTAAACAATGGCTGCATTCTTTCCTGAAAACCTGGATGGAGCTGGATTCCAAAGGAGCAGAGTCAGGTTATGTAGGGGAGGGTATTTCAAAACAGTGCAACTTCCAGGTGGCGGTAAGGTGGCTCCTGCCTGCTCTTTGTCAGCTCCGTCATGAGGACGAGACAGACCTGAGGGAAGTGAGCATTTGGGTGAGGAATGGACGGTGAGCTTGCAGATGCTCACCAGGGGGGTTCACAAAAGTATCCCTGACTATTAAAGGGACTGATGGTAATGAGGAGAACCCTCCTACCCTTCCGTGGGACGATAGGAAAGAACCAGCTTGCTGAAGACTCTGGTTTGTGAAAATTCAAATGTTTTGTAAAGGCAGGAACTAAGCTGAGATTGCCCCTTGTCATAGTTTGAATATGCGTGGCCCAGGGAATAGCACTATTTGGAGGTGTGGACTTATTGGAGTAGGTGTATCACTGTGGGTGTGGACTTTAAGACTTGCCCTAGCTGCCTGGAAGCCAGTCTTCTCCTAGCGGCCTTCAGATAAAGATGCAGAACTCTCAGCTCCTCCTACACCATGCCTGCCTGGATGCTGCCATGCTCCTGCCTTGATGATAATGGACTGAACCTCTGAACCTCAGCCCCCAATTAAATGTCCTAATAAGAGTTGCCTTGGTCATGGTGTCTGCTCACAGCAGTAAGACCCTAAGTAAGACAACCCCTAAAGAAGACCCATTCTTGGAAACGACCATGTGAAGAAGTGATTTCCTAGATTCGATTGCCAAGGTTCATACAGAATATATCAATGTGGTAGAAGGTGGTCCAATTACACCTTGAACTGGTATTAGAACTCAGTAGTGTTGTCTATGTGCGGCTAGTCTTGTGGGCATGCAGACTGGAAAAGGTGTTGGGTTATAACGGCTGAGGGCAGGTGACCTGTGGCAGGATGGTCCCTACAAGGAGACCCCAGGGGATTGTTTTTTAAGCTTGTGGAGGTGAGGCATAAGGAATAGTGGAGGACCCAGGACACCGGAGAGCTCAGTACTGTAGCTGGCTGCTGACAGAAAGCAGCAGACACAATGGAGCAGAAGGGAGAATTTTGTAGAAAACAGGGCAGGGTTCCCTAGCAGAGCCCAGATGAGGCCACCGCAGGCCCTGGCTGTGAAGCTGTAGGGTTGGCTACCGCCTTGCTCCGTCCCACCTTTCATTTCTGTCCTGCCATTCCTTCCTTCTGTTTAGCCCTCTCATTCATACAATGCTATTGTTCTGTGGCGAGACAACTTGCTCTTAGAGTTTACACTCCCTCATTGTTAAGACCAGACTACGGGTGTTTGGATGATGTCACAACTGTTAAGATTCAGAGGTTCCTTACAGATGACCTTGATGCATTTCGCACTGTGAGATGGCCACGAGCCCCTGAGGACCAGGAGTGGAGTAGCGAGGTTTAAAGGCAGTATATTTTGCTGTCATGTTGACGACCGGTAGGGTTAATCTTCGTTATCAACCTGACTGGTTTTGGACTCAATTAGGAGATACAGATCTGGGTAAATCTGGGAGGACCTTTCCAGAGAGATTTTGTGGAGGAAGGAAAACCCACCCTGATTGTGTTTGGTGTGTCATCTCATGAGCTGGGGTCCCCAACGGGGTAAAAGGCTCAGAAGGAGAGAGGAGAGGAGGGCATAACTGGGTAAGAAGCCCAGGGCCTCCATACCTACTCAAGTTAGGACATCTTTCTTCAGTGTCATCCTGACTAACGGAAAAGTACATTGAGAAGAACCAAAACCCAGTTCTGTTCATACATACTCATCTCTTTGCTTTTTCTTATGCCGTATGCTAAGGGAAGACTGTTCCGTTTCCTAGTACGAGCCACCTACGCGACAGTGTGGAATTTGGAGAGGATGTTTGTAACATATAGCAGGTGGCTTTTCTGCTCTACCTTCATGGTCTAAAATTGGCAGACGGCACACATGCAAAACCCACGGTTTGGTAAGGCATAAGCCAGTCGTGTACAAGTTACAGTGCATGTGTGGAAGTCAGAGGCTGTCTTAGTGAGGGTTTCCATTGCTGTGAAGAGACACCATGACCAAGGCAACTCCTATAATTGGGACTGGCTTACAGGTTCGGAGGTTCATTATCGTCACGGCAGGAAGTCATGGTGCAGAAGGAGGAGCTGAGAGTTCTGCATCTTTATCCAAAAGAAGCTAGGAGCAGGCTCATTTCCAGGCAGCTAGAGGAGGGTCTCAAGGCCCACCCCCCAAATGACATACTTCCTCCAGCAAGGCCACACCTACTTCAACAAGGCCACACCTTCTAATAGCACTCCTCCCTGGGCCAAGCATATTCAAACCACCACAGAGGGCAAGTGGTAGAAGTTGATTCTCTCCCGCCAGCGCATGGGATTCAGTGTTTAAACTCAAGTCGTTAGGCTTGGCAGCAAGCACCTTTACCCACTGAGCCATCCCACTGGCCCTAATCTGATAAGTTTGTTTCCTGCATGTGCAGTCGTAAAACCACAACCATGGCAATCAAGATACTAAGTATCTCCATTGGGCCAGCAAGATGACTTGGTGGTTAAAGGTGTCTGTCCTCAAGCTTGATTAGCTGAATTCAATCCTGGGGACCCACATGGTGGAAGGAGACAGCTGACTTCCAAGGCTCGTTCTCTAAGCTCTACGTGTGTGTGTGTGTGTGTGTGTGTGTACTAAGAGGTGAAGCTGTTGGTGTAACACACACATGGTCTGTGGGCCTTTGGAAGTGGTTTTCAGTGTGTGTGTGTGTGTGTGTGTGTGTGAGAGAGAGAGAGAGAGAGAGAGAGGGAGAGAGAGAGTTAGTTTAGAGCCATGGGCCAAAGAACCTTCAGAATATTGTAAGCAGAGTATAACAGGCTGTTCTGCTGGGAGTGTGCTGAGAGAAATGAGGGCAGCGAGGACCAGCTCACGGGTCTTCAGGGTGGGGCCAGGGCTTCGAGGAATAGGTTAAAGGCGACATGTGTTCTATTCTAGTGAACGTCATTGGAGGTTACTGTGTCCTGAGACAGGAGACTGGGGAGGAGTTTTGGTTTGGGGAAATGCACATGGTCCATTCATTGACCTGCCTGGAAACAAATTCTCATGTAGCCAGACAGGTTATGACTCTAGAAGTCAGTTGTCTCCTACTTCCCTGGTGCTAAAGACAGCCCGGACTCCCCATGGCTGCACCTATGGATGGAGGAGAGGTGTATTTTTAGCAGGTGGCAGACAGCAGGGCAGCCTAGGTCAGCACTTCCTGCAGAGGCTGGAGACCCATTACACTCTGAACGGCTGCCCAGGACTGGTTCTGCTCAGCAGTATTGCAGATGCTTGGGTAGGAGGAAGACCTCAGATCTCCTGGTGTTCAAGGCTGCTGACTCCAGGGCTACCTTGGGCGTGGCCTTAACCACCTTCATCTGTCCTTCTGCAAACGCGCTTGATCCCGTCATGGAGGACCTGCCGGGCCAGTGTGGTCAGCACGCACTGTCACACTAGTGGGGATTACGTGCTGTTAGCTAGGGTCAGACCATTTTGTAAAGCCCCTCTATTTTGTTTGAATTGTGACAGTCTCTGAAGCTCTAGTAATTTGATTTCCAGAACTACAACGACTCTATTTTCTAGATTAGTCCCTGCTCACTCTTATAGCTGATTCAGAGACAGTGTGACTGTAAGCAAGTATTATGGGCCACCCATCCATCACGGAGCACAGGGCATCTCTCACTTGCTGACCCTCACTCTGTCCCAGGCCTGAATTCTCCTCAGAGGCTTTCTTTCCCCATTGTGGTGGCCCAGTAGCCTGGAATAAAGACTACATTTCCCAGGATGCCCTGTGGCCCAATCAGGTATGAGCATTGGCCCTTTGCTGTGTTCATTGGCCGGAAAGGTCAGGCGTGGCAGGCCCCTTGGCTCTCTTAGTTGTTGAATTGGTAGGGTAACTTGGTCTGCCTCAGCTGGTCTTAAAACTTAGGACTCTTTCTTTAGCTAAATTGCAGAAAAACTCAACGCTATGGACCAAGGCTAAACGGGAGATTTGGCCCAAGTACTAAAAGGTTCCAGCAAAGGGCTGTTTCATACGGGGTTCAGGGAGAAGTCAGGGGCTACGGGGGGGGGGGGGGGAGCATATTTTAAAGTGTGGGAAACGTAAACAAAACGTGCTATCTTTTCTATCGAAGGGTTAAGCGAGACAAAACTCCCTAAAAACTGTAAAGAAGCACTGGGCAGAAATTCAAATTCCTCCACGGTCAGCGCTTTTTGAAATCCAAAATATGTGCTTGGTTTAACTCTCCCTAGAAACCGCTCCTTTCCGCACTAGCCAATCATGTGAGAATGTAAGCGGAGCTCTGACCAATCAGAGTGAGGCACGGTACTCTTTGTTAGGATGCCTGCTTGCTTGCTGCAACTGAGCTAGAAATCTCTCCCGGGAAGTAAAACTTTTTGCCTTGCAAAGTACTTTGCATTTTGTGGTCAGGTCTTGAGATCCCAGAGCTATGTTTTACACAAGGTAAATATTTACTCCATGTCAAGAGTCCACAGAACTGTGTCTTTGCTTTGTGCTACATTCAATCAGTGGGAACAGCCGACAAAAGGTGGTTTTATTTTGGCAGCTGATGGTGGGGTGGTCAGCCGTTGGCCAGAATCTAACTCAAAAACTCATAGGATGCAGGGAACGTCCCCTGTCTGTTTATCCACGGCCGGGACCAGCGTCATTTGGTTGTGCCTGAGGTTCTTACAGTGTTACCACTCAGGACCCACACAGTTCAGCCATGAAAGGAACTGAGATGCAGTAAGTAAGGGGCTGGTCTGCATGGCATTCTGAGTCCACCCCCCAGTGGGCAAGGCTCCATCTGCTTTCCTCGATCGCTGCCCCAAGGTGGCTGTGGCGGATCTACCTTCAGGTGACCTTGAAGCAGCACAGATTTTTACAGATGCCCTGGTTCCCAGGTCATTGCTGCCAACTCTAGTATCAGGCTGTGTTGCTTAGCAACTCCATCCTTCACTCTGTATCCTTAAGACTTCACCTTCTCAACCCAGCCCTCAGGGTAGCCATGACTTTCTGGGTTTATTTCAATTTTGGGTCACAGCCCAGTGACTTCTTGAGGTAATTTTTTTTCTTCCTTCTGGGCTGCAAGGTCCACGTTCTCTGAGCAGCCTGTATCTGGTTTTAAAGGTGAGCTTTGTATTTGAATTGCAATCTTCTCAAAACAGCTTCCTGCTGGTGGCTCTGTGCTGTGTCTCAGACCTGAGCCTTCTAGACCCCTGCCTCATGCTCCTGGGGCTTGTGGTGAGTGTATCTTCCCATTCAACAGTCAAGGCTGCTGAAGTCCCATCAGGAGAGTTGGTGGTCATGGAGGTGGCTGGAGCCCACGCGCCCCTCCACTGCTCACCGTGATGATTCTGTTGTTGTGATAAACACCATTACCAAAGGCAACTTGGGGAGGAAAGGGTTTATCACAGCTTACACTTTCACATAACAGAGCATCGCTGAGGGAAGGCAGGGCAGGAACTCAAGCAGGGCAGGAACTGAAGCAGAGATCATGGTGGAACACTATTTACTGACTTACTCAGTTATCCTTCTTATTTAGTTCCTCCTCCTCAGTGCCTAAGGAGGGCACCTCCCACAGTGGTCTGGGTGCTCCTACATCGATTGACAGTTAAGAAAATGTCTCACAGGTCAATCTGATCTGGGCGATTCTTCAGTTGAGTTTCCCTCTTCCCAGGTGGCGCTAGGTTCACACCATGGTGACAGCTGAAGCTGGCTGTGATTTACTTTTCTGATTTACTTTCTAGGCTTCTTTAAATAAACATACACCGAGCCACCTTCATTCAAAAGGAAACCCGTCCTCAGAGCAAGTTAGGGTGAGGGTGCAGGGGAGGGTGAGGATGCAGGGGAGGGTGAGGATGCAGGGGAGGATGGGGATGCAGGGGAGGGTGAGGATGCAGGGAAGGGTGGGGATGCAGGGGAGGGTGGGGATGCAGGGGAGGGTAAGGATGTAGGGGAGGGTGGGGATGCAGGGGAGGGTGAGGATGTAGGGGAGGGTGAGGATGCAGGGGAAGGTGAGGATGCAGGGGAGGGTGAGGATGCAGGGGAGGGTGAGGATGTAGGGGAGGGTGGGGATGCAGGGGAGGGTGAGGATGCAGGGGAGGATGAGGATGCAGGGGAGGGTGGGGATGTAGGGGAGGGTGGGGATGCAGGGGAGGGTGAGGATGCAGGGGAGGGTGGGGATGCAGGGGAGGGTGGGGATGCAGGGGAGGGTGGGGATGTAGGGGACGGTGGGGATGCAGGGGAGGGTGGGGATGTAGGGGAGGGTGGGGATGCAGGGGAGGGTGAGGATGTAGGGGAGGGTGAGGATGCAGGGGAAGGTGGGGATGCAGGGGAGGGTGGGGATGCAGGGGAGGGTGGGGATGCAGGGGAGGGTGGGGATGCAGGGGAGGGTGAGGGTGCAGGGGAGGGTGAGGATGCAGGGGAGGGTGGGGATGCAGGGGAGGGTGGGGTGCAGGGGAGGATGGGGTGCAGGGGAGGGTGGGGTGCAGGAGAGGTTGAGGATGCAGGGGAGGGTGGGGTACAGGGGAGGGTGGGGTACAGGGGAGGGTGAGGATGTGAGCGTGGGAAGGTGAAGGGGGTGGTGATGTGGAAAGGTGGGAGTGGAGGAGGCAGCAGCATCTCCCGTTGTGAAGGAGGGTCACCCAAGAGCAGTGGTTCTCAACTGTTCCAATGTTTCAGCGTTTTAACACAGTTCTTCACACTGTAGTGATCCCAACCACAAAATTATTCTCATTGCTACTTTAAAATTGTAATTTCGCCATTGTTAGGAATAGTAATGTAAATATCTGATACACAGGATGGCCTTCGGTGACCTCTGTGAATGGGTCACTCTGCTCCGAAGGGGTCTCAGGCCGCATGTTGAGAACCACTGTCCTAGAGGCAATGAGCCTGCGCACAGGGCGGCCCCGCCCCAGCCCAGCCTGCTCATTTCTTTGTTCACAGTGATGATATACGAGGCTTAGGAGCTGCTAAAGGCATATTAGCACTAAATTAGCATGTTAAATGCCATTGGAAGAACCAGGGAAGGATCAGTGGAGGGTGTACAAGCGCCGGTTACAAGCATTCACCCCGGGGTCCCACCTCAGTTCTAGGATATTTTGGCTTTAAGAGGGAAAAAGCAAGCAGGGAGGGGTGTGGGAAAACACTGCGCTGTGGAGCAGTGAGGGGACCCCATACCACCAGCATGGGTGGGGGAGTTAGGACTAAGGAGACTGAGCAGGACCCTCGGGCTGGTTACACAGGCCGCTTCTTAAAGTGTCTGTCAGAAAAGCTGCACCGGGTGTCCAGAAGTCGGCTCACAGCTGGGAATGTAGCTCAGTGGGCAGAGCGCCTGCCTGGAGGGCTAGAGGCCCTGGCTTCCGGAGCAAGCTGGACCTGGAACCCAGCACTGCGGAGGCGGAGGCAGAGGCAGAGGAGGAGGCGGAGGCAGGAGGATCAGGGTTCAGTGTCATCCTTAGGTGACCCCTGTAGTAGTTTGAGGCCAGCCTGAGTTACACTAGACTCCATCTCAAGAACCCAAAAACCAGTGGATCATGTCAATTTCCCGTTGTCATTTTCTCCTCCTCCAACCCCATGACTCTTCTCTGTACTCAGGTTCTGCTTATTCTATATACATGTACACATACACACACACACACACACACACATGCTCACATGTGCATACACATGCATGCACACATACACATGTGCATACACATGCATGCACACATACACATGTACATACACATGCATGCACACATATGCACACACACACGCTCACACATGCTTTGCTTCTGTAAAAAAAAATATTTTGGTTCTCTTTTACTTTGGCAAACATTTCTTCATCCTTCCCCGGGAACAGTCAAGCAAAGAATTAATTTAGATTTGTGCGACGCTAGGCCTCTCATTAAATGACTGCCACTATCTCTGGGAAGCCCTGGTGACTGGTTTAATGATCTCACTCCTTACATTCTTAAAAAAAAAAAAAAAAGTGCGGCGTACCTCCAGCTCTGTCTTCATTCTGCTGGCAGCTTTGGGCTTCCTTATCTCTGCCTGTCCTCGAGACTCATTCCCATAATCCCCACCAGCTACTCCCAGCCCCCAGCCCTGGCCCTGGCTCCTGTTCTGTCTGTTCCTCTTGGTCGGCATTTCCTATTTTTTTCCGATTCTAATGAAAAACTTGATTTTACCCAGGATTGTATTTTATACCGAAAAGAGACAATTGTCACTGTGCTCTCTGGAAGTTGGTGCTGGGGGGTCCCAAGGAAGGGGCCCCGGAGGGCTGGCAGGACTGGAGACTCCTGCACAGCTGGTGAAACGGAGCCAGCTATTCAATCTGCTAAGGTGAATGTGGAAGAGAGGAAGTTATCTCTTGAGTGCCGGCTCTCGATGAAGTGTGACAGGAGATGAGGATTACACCAGGCCTTCCGCTCCCCTGTAAATTGAATGCCAGGAAGAGGGTTAAAATCCTTTTGCAGGGAGCTGGAAGAGACTGAACATTTCCACCCCAATAGGTCATAGCAAGGGTAGCCCTCACAAACATCAGGTTTTCCCATCCATCTCTGTTCTATAGGGTCTCAGATAGCCCAGACCAGTCTCAAACTACCAAGGATGACTTTGAACTTCTGACCCTCCTGCTTCCACATCTTGAGTGTTGAGACTGTAGGCATGTGCCACAAAGCCCAGTTGACGTGTGCTGGTGATTGAGTGCAGGGTTTCGGGTGTGCTAGGCTAGCACACGACACTAGAGCTCCATCCCAGATCCACGCGCGCTGATGCTCACTCTGCCTGCTTTCCTGAGTGCTCGGCTCTGCGGGAACATCACCTGGCTGGGACACTGGGCTGGGGCGGGCGCAGGCTGCAGAGGCAGGAGGGTTCCACACTGGCCAGTCAGTCCTCTTCCATCCTGCCTAGGGCTCAGGCTGGGGCGAGAATGGACACGCTTGGAAGGCGGTGTGTGTACCTCAATAAACAGGAGGTCTGACGGAGGCCGGAGGGCTGGAGGTCATTCCTTCCCGTTCTTCAAGCATATAGAAGTATCAGGGAAGAATAAACCCTGGGCTATGGAGAGAGCTGACGGGAGCGGGGTGGGCACAGAGAGCATTTTCATAACGTCGCCTGTTGATTTAGAAAGACGATTCAGAACAAACCCCAATTTGTTTTCATATTCTAATATCTGAAGTTGGAATGTATCTCCATGGTGATGTGCTTGAGTTCACGGCGGTGTGGTTCTCAGCATCTGTGAGAAACCAATCTTAAGGCTTCTTCAGAGATTTCCATGTGTACGCACATTTTTATGTGTATTTTCATAAGAACCCAGATAAAACCTTTACTTGTAATAGAATAATAAGAGAATTAACTTTAGGGCAGTCCTTTGATATCCATGTGGTTTTCTTCATTTAATAAAGATGCAGGGAAATTTACATAGCAAGGAGATGGATATGCCTGTCTGTTTAACACAATCCAATCCTAAAATATACTAATTTGATGCTTATATGCTGAGGAGCACTGGTAGGAAGATATCAAAGTCCTTGTTTTTGGAAATTAAATGATTATGTTACTCTAAGAGCAGAAAGCTTTGTACGTTCAATAAGAACAGCACAATTCGTAACACACAGTGGCCTCAGATCCGGGCAGAGTCTCGTCAGGCACGGTTGGCTCCCACCCCATGGCATGAGCTTTGTGCAGAGTTCACGTGTGTGGTCAGCCTGCTGGCTGCAGAGCCAGCGCAAGAGGAAACACCCGCCAGCACCGCCGTAAGCTGGGCGGACTCCACGCGTGCTTGGGTTTGGACTCGCCTTCGGTAATTGCGCATCGAAACCTTATATAGCCGCAAAATTTTCACTGGCTGAGTGCTCAGATCTGTGACTAAAGGCAGGAAGGTTTCCAGTCGCAGTTAGAGAGGCTTTGTCTTAGCCAATGGCTCTTAGATTTGATGAAATTCTCTGGTATCTCCCGTGGTAACGTCTGTTATCAGGAGGAGAAAAACATACACGTCCCCTTATCCATGGAACTTGTATTCCAGATCACCAGTGGGTTCTAAGGCCAAGCCCTGAATATGTTATGTCTTTGTTCATAGGTTTGCCTGCAGAAAGGTCTGTTTAACAGATTTGACCTGCAAGAGGTTAACCACAATAATGAATAATTACGACAGTGTATCACTGTGGGGTTCTTAGTAGGCGGAGTAAGGACCACGCAAACCTAAGCACCGAGGTACTGTGTTAGGTACTTTCCCGTCACTGTGACAAGCTCTCTGGCAAAAGTGACACAAGAAAGTGTTTACTGTGGCTCACGGTTCTGGGGTTCAGTGCATCCTAGTGGGGACGTCCTAGCTGCAGGACCCGGAGGCAGCGGGTCCCATTGCAGACACAGTCAGGAAGCAGAGAGGGATGAACGTCGGGGCTCAGCCCGATTTCTCCCTGTTCAGTTTGGAATTTCAGCCCATACTCAGGGTGGGTCTTTGCTCCTTAATGAAGTATTTCTGAAACCGTCCTTCCGTACATCCCTGGAGGCATGTTCCCAGAGTGCCTTTAAATCATGTCAAACTAGTCATCAGTGTTAGCCGTTATAGTTACCATGACAGTTGATGGATCTGATAACCCGGGTGGCTACCAGGTTCCCACAGGACGGGTAGTGTATACCAAGTGGATACACTGCACAGAGGGTGACCCATACCCTAGTTGAGGGGAGAGGGAGCAGCTTCCCTGCACCACTCCAGCAATACTAAGTTCTTTCTTTCTGGAATTTTCCACGATGTAGATTTGGACGGTGGTTTCTGTAGGCAACAAAACCCTGGAAAGGGAAGCTATGGATAAGAGAGGATCAGCACAGTCAGGTGTACCAGATGGGTTAAAAGGCAAGAAACATGCCTCTCAGCCAGGAAGAAGGGCTGGAGAGAGTTTAATGAAGGGACAATGAGTGGAGGAGGTACAAGATGACAGGACTCAGCTGTGCCTAGGAACTGTGCTGTGGCCGGAGGGACAGGGATGCTAAGCACTCTTAAAACCTGAGCTGACAGGACACCTGACAGAAGCAGAGGTGATGCAGTCGTTCTGGGAGCTGCAGACTGACAGGACAGGAGACTGACATCCCAGCCTCATCCAGATGCAGGTTGACATCCCAAACCTTAGTCAGATTCCCCGGGAAGGCGAGAGGCTAGGAAACCCGTGAGGCCACTACTGAGATCAAAATTTCAGAGCCCAAAGCAGGGTTGAGGAGGGCAGAGTCTGGATCTGCAGGGGCAAATGATGTCACTATTCCATTGTCTATGGGACAGACAGCAGGAATGGTTCACATAGGTAGAGAGGACTTTGCTGAAGTGCGGGCCTTCAGCGCAGGGCAGGAGAAGATGCCCCTTGCAGGTGCTGGTGTCCCATGAAGTAAGCACATCAGGGGCTGAGATCTGGACTGTGCTCCTGAACTGGGTCTACCCAGAGCTGGAGGATGGTGTGTGTGGGCACAGGAGCAGCATCTCCTGTCAGACGCCTTTGGGGCTGCCCAAACCTGATACCTGAAGTTCCCAGGTTCTTCTGAACGGGAGCTGCAAGGAGATGTTGCCGCCACCGCCGCTGCCATTGCAATTCCGACCAATGCAGTTCTAAGTTTTGATGCTAACACGGGGTAGAGCATTAGAACAATGGAAAGTTCTGGAAGGGTGCCTTAGGCCCTGGTGACCTTCAGGTGAGTTTTCATGCCTGATTTGTGATTTCCAGGGAGAGTTCCTGAGATGTCGAGATGTGAGGACAATGGAATGAGTAATAGGTTAAGTGGGGGTGCCCCTGGAGAGGGAGAGGCTGAACTCCCCCCACCCCACCCCTGATGTGCTGGAGGCCAGAGGCCAGGAGTCTCTGCAGGTAGCAGGCTAGAATGGCAGGGACTCCCTTTTCTCTTCTAGCAGATCCCAGAGGTAAGAGAAGTCCACTCTGCAGGGCAGTCCCAGGGTGGTGAAATCACAGAGCATCCTGGCCACCAAGGGCTCCAACAAGGCCGACTTTCTCTCTGCCCTTTCCAGACTTGCACCGGTTCCTTTTCCAGCCAGTGGGAGATGGATGGTTTCATTACTTGCGGCGCTGGGCAATAAATCTCGCAGTAGCAGTGGATGTGAGCCTTCCCCTTTCTTTACCTCCCTTGTCCTGTGATTCATCACGCTTAATCTTTCCTTTACCTTTGAATCTGGGGGCTGGGGAGGAGCAGAGGCCCCGGGGACTGAGGGGCTGTCACTCCTCAGAGGCTGAGAAGAAGGGACTGTCTGCTGACGGGGTCACAGCTCAGGGACCGCAATGGCGGCCTCAGTGTAAGGGAAGGGGCTGTAAAGGGACCTTGGGGGACCTCCACTGCTGGTTTGCCAAGAAAGTCTCCCAGAGAAGAAGGGAGAAAGCTGATCTTCAGTCAGAGAGGAAGCGGCCGTAAAGTTCTCCGCCAGGGGAGCGCTGAAGAATCTAATTCCAATGAAATGTGTTCTTGTTTGTGTACAATTAATTTTCCTCCCAAATGAAGGCTTTGTCTCTCACTCTGTGTCTCAATAGCAACCGCGTAATTAAGGCAGCGTGCTCGCCTCTCTCCTCAGAAAGGGGCAACTTGGTGCTAACACGGTGGGAAGCAAACATTGCTTCCTGGGTCTAAGAAGAAAAAAAAACAAAGAGCCAAAGAAAATAGCTTCAACTAGAGACTCGGCCCCCGCGGGGATGATGTCATTTGGAAAATGGGAGCTGGCCGGTTCTGTGAATGGAGGGACCACAGGAACCCTGTTCTGGCTGCAGGGAGCTAGGGCAAGGAGGGGGGAGGCTGGGGAGGGAGGGCAAGGGGGGGGGAGGCTGCGCAGGGCCAGAGGGACCCGGTGGCAGGCGGCAGGTGTGCATGTTATTTCAATACAGGATTATTTGCATAGAAACCCCTCAAACCCAGTCTCTCTTCTAGAACTTTTATTTTGTTGATTTCTATAGAGATATGTTTTTTTAAAATCATGTTAAAAAAAACCCTGGACACTAGAAAGGCTCATCTATGAGGGTTATTTCCAGAGAGGTTTAACAGAGTAGGAAGGCCTACTCTTGATGTAGTCATGAGTATCTCATAGGCCGGGGTGGGGTCACAGCTGGAATAAAAGAAAGAATAGAAGGAATTTGTGAACAGGGGCTTATTCCCCTTCCCTCCTTCCCCCTTCCCTTTCTCCCTCTCTCCATCTCTCCCCTCCTCCTCTCTCCTCCTCCCCTTCTCTCTCTTCCTCCCCCCTCTCTCCTCTTCCTTCCTCCTCCTGTTCTCTGCCTCTCTTCACCCCTCTTCTCCCTGGCTACCATGATGTGAGGTGTTGTCTTTCATCATGCCCTGTATACATTCGATTTGAGTAAGAGCAAGCCCCCTAGTTCTTCATGGCTACCTAGACATCCCCTGGACTTTTGAAAATAGAATAAACCAAAGATCAGTTCCTCTAGTCAGCATTGGCTGTAGTAGCTGGTTGTATTTCCTCAGGTTAGGCAAAAGGCCTGGCTGCCACAGTCAGCCCATAGTGCTGTCCCTTCCCGCATGGCTTAGTTTTGTTTTCAGTTTGATTTTCCCAAGTTCTCAGGCCATGTGTGGTGGTTTGAACTTGCTTGGCCCATGGGGAGTGGCACCACTAGGGGGTGTGGCCTTGTTGGAGGAGGCGTGTCACTGTGGGGGTGGACTTGGATGTCTCCCATGCTTAGGCTCTGCCTGGTATGGAAGAGAGCCTCCCCTAGCTGTCCTTGGAAGATAGTTTCCTTCTGGCTGCCTTCGGATCAAGATGTAGAACTCTTGGCTCCTCCAACACCATGCCTGCCTGCAGGCTGCCATACTTCTGATCATGAAGATAATAGACTGAACCTATGAAACTGTAAGCCAGCCCCAATTAAATGTAACCCTTTATAAGAGTTGCCTTGGTCATGGTGTCTCTTCACAGCAATGGAAACCCTAAGACACCATGTGTTCAGAACAGCACGGTGAGAGTCACATCCTTTCTGGAGGACCACTGTGACTCATCTAGGACTATGGGTATCTACATGGGTATGTATGTACATCTGTGTGTATGTGTGTGTGTTTACATGAATGTAGGGAGCTCAAGGCTAGTCTGGACTGCATGATATCCTGTCTCAAGAATGAAAGAATTGGAATTACTTTTGTTTCTCGATCGATCGATCTGGTCTACTAGGAATAATTCTACACAGAACCTTCGCATGTTTACGTCTAGTGGGTGAATGTCCAGCATGGGAAGCTGGGGTGAGCTCTTCTGAGAACACTCTATCTCAGGGCCTCAGTCTCCTTTCTCGTCAGTTCCTAAGAAGTCTTTGTATGTTATAGACTACACAGTCAACTACATCATTAAGTAACAGAGGCGGCCCATGAAGGCAGGATGTGCTGAGTCTGAGGAGATTGCTCAGTGGGGAATGGAGCTCACTACTGACTCTGGTGACTTGAATTTGAATTCTGGGACTGTGTGGCAGAAGGAGAGACTTGACTTCTGAAGACTGTCCTCTGACCTCTATATGCGAATGAGTGTGTGGTCTCACTTGTGTGCATGTGTAAGTGTGTGTGTGTGTGTGTGTGTGTGTGTGTGTGTGAGAGAGAGAGAGAGAGAGAGAGAGAGAAGACACACCCCAACACACACAAGCATTCAAAGTGTAAAAGCAAAATAGACACATTAGCTGAACATATTATTATTTTTTAAAGTGACGAGTTAACTAAAAGTAAGTGTAACTGCAGAAGGAAGTCCATGAATAATTAAGGGGCAGCGCTTGGTGGCCACATTTCAAGGAGGCTCATTCCTCAGCCTGTCACCTTCCCTGGGCTGCGCGGCAAGACCTGCTGAAGATTCTCTTAATTAAATTTTATTTGTGAAGAGGATGAGCCACATCTCTTTCCTCAGCCTCCATTCTTCCAAAGTCAGTGATGTCTCTGAGCAGCGCTTTTCTGCTCAGAAGAGCAGGATTGTCGCCTGCCACCTCCCTCCTCCCGCCCAGGGAGGAACTGTCACCTGAGCCTCCTCAGGTCATCCATCCTCTCGAAGGATCCATCCTGAGGCATCATCTGAAAATGATGGCTCCTGAGGAAGAATAAACCACACCGTTCCCGCCAGGGCGAGCTTCCCTCCTGCAGTGTCTAGAGCTTGCCCGTTGCCCCTGCTAATGACACCCTGTCCCCAGTGTGGCCCTTTCTTCCTGTCACTTCTGGAGCTGTCCTGTTGACACCTTTTCTCTAGGTGTCTCTGAAGCCCTGGAAGGCCTCTCAGCTTGGCACGGCGCCCTTCCCCTCCCCAGCCCACTCTCTTGACGCCCATGTGTGTGGCTTGACAGTGTTCCTGCCTTGCTGGCCGCCTGCCCCACTCTGGGGAAGGACACTCTCAAGGTCAAGGTCCCTGGCAGGTAAACAGCACAATCTCAGATTCACAGACCTGCTCTCCCTCCTGCATCAGCTGCCCGTCAGGAAAGTCGGAGCTTGGCGCTGCTTGAGAAGGAACAGGTGATGTATGAGCCTGTCTGCCGGGCGCCAGGTCCTGATCTGTGTCCCCGTGAATAAGAAGCCACTTAAGAGTGTCAGGCAATCAGGGCCTGCCCCTCCTCCTGCCTTTGACCTTGCTTCAGCTTTTGTGGAGACTTTGTGGGGGTGACATGACAGAGCTCATGTCGTCAGATCAGCACCCCCGAGGGAGAGTATGGAGATGGTGTGGTCCCTCCTCCCCCATAGCACATGCTGTGTTGCTAGTGTGAGTGCCACCCAGGGACCCACGAGACCACTGTTGACCAAGAGAGCTGGCTGAGGGGTTTGGGAATTTGGGTCAGAGACTTCTATCAGGAGATGAACGTTAACCAGGCAGAGCCTACAGACTCTGCCCCACACAATCCTCTCTGCCCCCAGTGAACGAGCATTGAGTCATGTAAGCATCCGTGAAAATGGTGACTATGATATCACCAAGAGACCTGGAGCCCAGGTGACCCTGCTCCTGTCCCCATCTGCCATGTATTCTTTTTTTTTTTTTTTTTTTTTTTTTTTTTTTTTTTGGTTTTTTGAGACAGGGTTTCTCTGTGTAGCCCTGACCGTCCTGGAACTCACTCTGTAGACCAGGCTGGCCTCAAACTCAGAAATCCGCCTGCCTCTGCCTCCCAAGTGCTGGGATTAAAGGTGTGCGCCACCACTGCCCGGCTCTGCCATGTATTCTAAACGCTGGGCCAACCCCTGCTCTCTTGGTGACTAAGTTTCCTTATGGATAAGTATGTAGTCCTGGTGACAGCTCTTGGTATCACCTAGCACAAGATAAAAGAAGATGGGGGGGGACCTGGTGTCCATGGAAGAAACCCTTATTCCAGGATGTCTGAGTGGGGTGCTGGGGAGATCTGAGCCTCCGGGTTAGCAGCAAGCAATCCCGAGTGAACAGGGCAGAGCAGAGAGGTCTTTCCTTGTCATCTTCAAGTACCTTGCCCATCTATGCTGAGACTCAGTGGGGACCCTGGGTCACAGTCAGATGGTTAATGGCTGGTGCAGACTACAGTGTTCCTTCCTTCCAAACTGATCCCAACTTTGCTCTGGTTTTGGAAGAACTATCTCACACCAGCAAACAGAGAGTGGCCTGTTGATGCCAAACCCAGCTTTCTCGCTTGTCATGGGAGTGACTGACCTGTGGGCAAATGAGTCAGGTGTGGTTGATGAGATGTGGTATGGGGAACTCTTGATGGGTGGCTTCGGGTCTCATGTAAGGAGTTGTGGGAAGCTGCAGGGTATGGCGGCACACACCATTACTTCCCGTACTAGGGACTCAGAGGCAGGAGGATCTCTATGAGTTCCAGGCCAGCCTGGTCTACATAGTGAGATCCTGCCTCAAAGAAAGAGGAGCTTATAGTTTCATTTTCTTCATGGTTCTGAGAGGATAGGACATTAGGTGGTAGGGCAAAGCCAATCCACAGGAAGGAGAAAAGAAAGAAGGTTCCATCGGGAGCAGGCGACAGGGCGAGCAATCCTGGCCAGACCTGCCTGGGTGTGGGGGCCCAAGCATGTCTTTACAGCCACACCTACCACTCCTGTGAAGAGGACAGACCGTCTTCTCCTCCAAACTCAGCAGAGACTGGGGTCACAGGATGCTTCCACTCAGGGGTCACACAGGAAGGGAAGGGAGGTGTGAGGGCATGAAGCTGGATCTGTGCCTCACAGGCGCCTGGCTTGGCACGTGATGACATCTGCATTAGGCTGGGCAGGGACGTGATGCCTTGGGTCAGTTCACAGAAGGAACTCGGGTGTGGGGTGGGGCTGGGGAGGTCATTTGCTAGTGGCTTCTCTTATCTTTTTGTCCCTCCCTCACTTTCTAGGGTGTCACCTCTCTCTGTCCCCCCTCCCCTGTGAATTATTGAGCTCATAACAAGTGTTTGGAGAAAATTTTCATAATTTAAACGGAGAAACTGAATGGTTAAATTCCACAAGTTTCTTAGCCTTTCTTAGCCAGAGTTCTGCTGAATAAAGAAAGACCCAATTACACTGGGCTTGGGTGAACACACAGAACAAGCAAGGAAGACTACAGGAGCTTCGCCTAATAGAAGAGTCCAAAGGCAGGCAGCCGGAATTCGGGGATCGCTACTTCCAGGGGCTCACATGCCCACAGGGGCTGAGTGGGTGTGTCTATCTCTCTATGGTTTCTGCCCTTAGACATGTTGATTTACTTTCAGGCTGACTGGCTCTCTGGTGCCCGCCACCGTCTAACTGCACTGGTGGTTATGATTGACATCCCTTTCAAAGGTCAGAAACCTTAACATGAGTGGTCAGCGTATCTGAAAAATAAAAAAATCTCCATTTACCTGTGCCAGGTGCCAGTGTCAGGGATATAGAAGAGGTGAAATATATATGTGTGTATGTGTGTATGTGTGTATGTGTATATGTGTATATGTATATATATGTATATGTGTATATGTGTATATATGTATATATGTGTATATGTGTATATGTATATATATGTATATGTGTGTATTCCTTCCTCTTCCTTTTTTTCTTCTTCCCTCTTCCTATCTTTCTATCTTTCTTTTTCATTTTTGAGAGAGGTTCTCACATAGCCCAGGCTGCTCTTGAACTCGATTTGTAGCTGAGGATGACCTTTGAACTTCTCATCCTCCTGCCTCCATCTCCCAAGTGCCCAGATCACAGGCACGAGCCACCTTACCCAGGTTAGATAAATGTTTGCCTTTAATCCTCTCAGAGGTTCCTCTGGCACGCAGGTCAGTGACCTCCTGCATCACAACAACAGATAAGAACACAGTGGCAGGGGAGGTGAGGGCCTCCTAGGTCATGGGGAGGGGGTGTTAATAACGGTGTGTGTGTGGGGGAAGCAAACCATGGGACTCTCGGTAAACTCGGTTCAGAACCCACAGACAGGATAATTTCAATTGTACTGTTCTAAAATCGCAAAGTTCTCAACGCCATGTTTTCTTAAAAGGATACATTTTTAAAATGATACACTTATTCCTCAGACTGGTGAAGTGAATGAATTTTAAGGTGGACAGAAAGCAGAGAAACTTCCCGAGAGTCATAGAGCAAGGAGGCATCCAGTTAAGAACGAACAGCTGAATTTTGTACAGTCATGGCTTCTTCAAGTGCTCCTTCCTTTACAGTCTTCTAAGCTTCAACGTCAAAGAAAAGAAAACATTCATCATTAAAGGACAGGCCGGGCTCTTTTATGGAGTCTCCTCCTCTTTACAGAAACTGTTGGAGACTACTATACTTCTCATGGGCCTGTGTGTTAGCCAGGGTTCTCTGAAGGAACAGAACTGAGAGAATGAATAATAATACCCTTCGTGTGTGTGTGTGTGTGTGTGTGTGTGTGTCTGTGTGTGCATGTATATGTATTACAATGGTTTACAGGGTGTGGTCCAGCTAGTCCAACAATGAGGCCCAAGCATCCAGTAGTTGTTCCGTCCATGAGGCTGGGCATCCCATCCAGTCTCAAGTATACACTGGAATCTGGAAGAAGTGGGCTCTAATGCCAGTGAAGGGATGGACTTGCCAGCCAGGGTGAGGGCAAGCAGGCCCAGAGCAAACGCCCTCACAGGTGCACACAGCTGCTTGGCTTCCAGTCAATTCCAGATGTAATCAAGTTGACAACCAATCCAGGTGGCTGTTTGTAACTTTGAGCAGCTCTCCTTCTGACTTGGGAGGACTCCATCATATTTTTATGACATCTGGAGACATGCCAATGGTTATACGATGATGGCGACTGCCTGTGATTGCTCTCGTGTGCATGGCTGCTGTTGGAATTTTTGACAGTCTCACCGCATAGGCTAGACTTCTCTTGATCTGCCTTAGCATCCCATGTGCCCACCATAAGCTCATCTCTATTGGAATATTGCTCTAGCACACCCAACTATGTGATCCACAGCGAGGGTAGATTACCCGTGCTGTTACTCCTTAATATTTGTCCACTTGTTATAAAGCACTTTCTGGGATATTGACAATTTCTTGTATAAGGTCATCTGAAGTGTCCATGCCTGGTGCTTTGGCCCTGCATGGCTGGCCACGTGCAGCCTGCAAGTGTCTACGTTTTTGGTTTGCATCTTGTTGAGGGCTACCCTGACCGGAGGCTTCCCCTGGAACCCTGATTCATGGAGAAGCAACACAGCTCCTTCTCTTGGCAAAGCCTGGAGCCAGGACCTTGAGGGAGCTGTGGCTTTGGATCCTGAGACATATACTGTCTTCACTGTAGGGGTCTGTGGTTATTAGTCCCAAGGCTGCTATGTGCTCACTTTGTGATGCCTTTGAGACATTCTGTGCAACCTTGCTTGATTAGCTTGCCTCTGACTCTGTTCCCCCAACCCCCACTCAGATAGTATATGATATACTGCACTTCTTAATAAACTTGCTTGGTACAAACCATCTGCTCTTGCAAGATCTCTCGACCCCAGCTTTCCTATCTCCTTTTATAATCTTATCTCATGACCTGCCCTCAGAGGACCCTGTCAAGGGACAGCCCGCCGGTCCAAATCACAGCTCACACTGCAGTGAGCACGTTGTCACCTTTGTGCTCACAAAGGCTTCCCTAAGACAAGGCCTGTATGGTCAGCCAGGGCTTTAGGCAAGGAGTGCATTCGTATCATTTGACAAATGACTTTTGGAGACACTGGGTCTTGGGAGCCCACTGCTGAGCATCCTGTGCATTCCATTGCAGGGAGGTGGAGCCTTTTGCTTCACCTCCTCAAAATAAAGGGGTTTGGTAGGCAGCCCCAGGGAAGTGGCTGCTCTTGGCTGAACTGAGCATGGCCCTGCCTGGGACTCAGAAGTTGGTCTTTGGCTTTAGCAGTTCTGGGATGGAGTCTGAGGCGGCAGGTGGCTAGCATGTGGCTTCTAGGCGACCCAGACTCGCCCTGGCAGCCTCCCAAGTGTGGGGTGCTGCAGGCCCAGGTGTGTTAGCAGCACTGTGTCTACGACACCCTCCTTTTGTTTCTATCTCATCCCTGGTTCTGCAGCCCCCGCCCCATGGTTGTCCTAAGTGTCCCAAACCTATTTCATGGCTTTCAGGAGGCCGATTAGAGCTGTTGCCACTTCAGGGCTAAACGGTTTAAGCCATGGGCATCAGGCTGGGTCCTGTATCAGCTGCAATTTACCATTTTGGTCACAGCCCCTTCACCTCACCCCGGCAACAGTGGGAGCCTAGTGGCTGCTCAGAGAGCTGGGGCCTGAGTCTCCCTGTCTCATTTCAGGGAGCTGATGCGTGACGTGACCCTGCAGATGTAGGAATCTAATCTCCTTTGATATGGCTTTTCCTGGGGACAGACAGAGCTGTGTGTGTGTGTGTGTGTGTGTGTGTATGTGTGTGTGTGTGTGTGTGTGACCCAGGCCGGGAGGGATGCTTTCTGCAGCCCATTTGTCAGCCCCAGAGGCCTTGCAGGTGAATATGCAAATCAACCCAACTGTTAACACTCCCAGGCCAAGGAGGGCAGAGCCCAAGAGCCCTCAAAGTCACAGTGGGCAGGAGGCACAGGACGAGAGAGGGGCAGCTGGCGACCTGACTGTTGGCAGGAGATGTGGGGAGGTGGAATCTTAGCCAAGAACCCGAGTCAGGGCCTGAGCATTGCCCCAGTCCACTCCATGTCCCTGCAGGTCTCCACATTCTGGTCCTTAAGGGGTTCTCTTTATGACAATCTTGATGTTTCTGGATGTTTCTAGAGCCTCTAATGTCTTGCAGTTTATGGAGCCACATTTTCATCCTGCCACAGTCTATAAGAACCCTCGTAGGGCACAGGACTTTCTAGGTCACAAGTCTGGGGGGTTGTTGCTTGGATTGTGGCTTGTGACAGTGTCAGTCCTAAGGCAGGGAAAGGCAGCAGAAGCCCCAGGCCTCCTAGTTACAGAGCGGCAGCCAGACTTGTGAGGCAGTGGGAGCAGGAGCACTTGTTTGAGATTATTGGTTCAGGAACTCAGGTGCGACAGCTGAATTCAGGCATAAGAGGAGACAGACAGCTGTGTCCTCGTAGGAGACTTAGCCAGATCAATGTCCCCTTTTGGAATCTGTCACTGGTCCATCTTTCCCACACAACTCTGTCAGGGACCAACCTTTCTCCCTCTCTCAGAAGACACTGTTGAAGTTGAGGAGATGCTTTGAAGCCTGCACACCTGAGGTTGGATTGTCAGAACCTGTGTCAAAGCTGTGTCAAAGCTGGCCCATAACAGAAACCACAAAATTTGGTTGAAGGAGATGGTGGCAGAGACAAGTGGATCCCTGAAGCTCACTGACCGCCAATCCAGCCTGTGAGGGAGTGAGCCTAGCTTAATGAGAAACACCATCTCAAAGAGAAAGTGGAAAGGAACTGAGAAAGATGTGTGAAGTTTCCTGTTGACCCCCACACTCATACCACACACACACACACACACACAAACACACACCTCACCACACATCACACACCAGACATACACCATACCACACACACCTCACCACACATCACATACCACACACACCATACCACACACACCACACACACATACATACATATACCACATATACATACACACACCACACTATACACACACACAAACACACATCTCACTACACATCACACACCAGATATACACCAGACCACACACACCTCACCACACATCACATACCATACACACCATACCACACACACCACATACACATACATACATACACCACATACACATACCACACTACACACACACACAAACACACACCTCACCACACATCACACACCAGACATACACCACACCACACACACCTCACCACACATCACATACCATACACACCATACCACACACACCACACACACATACATACATACACCACATACACATACACATACACACACCACACTACACACACACACAAACACACACCTCACCACACATCACACACCAGACATACACCAGACCACACACACCTCACCACACATCACATACCATACACACCATACCACACATACCACACACATAAACACCATACCACACACCACACACACCACACTACACATACACATAAACACACACCTCACCACACATCACACACCACACAAACACCATACCACACACTACACACACACACACACACACCACATCATACCACCCACACACATAAACACACACCTCACCACACATCACACATACATACACCATACCACACACACTATACATACACATGCATACACCACACACACCATACTACACACATACATAAACACACACCTCACCACACATAACACACAACACAAACACCATACCACACACTACACACACACACACACACACACACACACACACACACACCAAATGAAAACTGCTCATTATTCCTATATACCAACTTAGTCTTATATTTCCTCTCCTATCTGGGCCCCTAAAATAAGCATAAACTGGCGTCCGAGACAGAGAGATGTGTGAGTTGGGCAGGGATGGGGGTTGGAGGACCAGCTTCAGTCTGTCAGTGGCCTTTTCCTGCAGGAAATGCCAGCAGCTGGAAATGAATTAAGTGTGTCACAGAGCTGGGTATGACCCAGGGGTGAGGGGCTTTGGAGCAACCTTTACTTGGGAAATATTAAGGAAGGATAGAAACAACATCTGGTGCCTGAGTCCATGTTCCCCAGAGGACAGAGCTGAGGGGGTGTTTACCTGAAAATGTCAGGTGAGAATGCTCTGCTCAGTTTTGCAGCAGCTTCAGAGTGAGAGCACCGGGCAGCGCCAAGGAAGGGGGTGGTCACTGGGCTTCCCTGGTCTATCCGAAGGCAGAGCCTTCAGAGGAAATCAGTCCTCTGGGTCCTGTAGAGTGTTTTTTTCTTGTCTGGGTGAGGAAAGCTGTATTTTGGTTCGTGGTTTAAGAGGGGCAGTGGATCACTGCAGAGACTCTTACAGGGACTTCATCAGCAAAGGAGGGACAGAGTGCTTCCCAGCAGGACGGCTGTGGGGTGTGGTCCCAGAGTTGTCCCATAGCCTAGCACCTGCCCCTCCCCCTCCCCTGCCCCCCAGGACCTTTGACCCCTCTTCAGATCCCTCCCTCCCCTCAGCTTTTATATCCGTCCCAATGCATTTGGGAAGAGGTGACACCGGTGTGAATCTCCAACAGTGGTTGGACTCCATTTTAGTTTCTTTTCCTGTCAGGGTCACACATACTCTGACAAAAGCATCTGAAAGGACAAAGAGTTCGTTCCAATTTGTGGTCCCTGAGGATGGTCCACCATGGCGGGAGACAACAGGGAGTGCACGGTGGCAGAGGCAGAGGCAGAAGCTGGAGGGTGACACTGCATTCATACTCAGGAAGCAGAGAGTGAAGAGAAAGTAGGGCGCAGCTATAAACTTCAAGACCTGATTCCTATTGGTTCATTGTCTCCATCAAGGCTCCACCTTTTAAAGGTCCCACAGCCTTTTAAAGGGAACCACTAGCTGTTGGAGGCCAGCTGTTCAAGCGTGTAACCCATGTGGGGCATTGTGCTACAGCGGGAGTGCAGAAAGACATCCAAGCAGAGGGCTCCTGACGTGTCTTTCTAAAGGTTGATGGGTCTGTGGAGGGAGGGTTGGGCTGTGAGCGTGGATGCCCTCTGTGGTAAGTTAGTTAGTGTCAGTTCAGTCAGAATTAAGGGTCTATCCTCTTGGCAGACACCTGCTCCACCTACCAAGGAGCCCAGGAGCATGGGTAACTGAATAGATGGATACATGGATGAATGAATGAATGATGGATGAATGGACGGGTGGGTGGAAGATTGGATACATGTATGTATGTGTGTGTGCATGAATGTATGTATGTATGTATGTATGCATGTGTGCATGAGTGGAGAGCTAGTCTGAGTCTTAAAAGATGAACAAAGCAATCTGGGCCACACCCAACCAAGTGGATCTAAATAATCCTAAAGTTCTGGTCAGCAGACCTATGGAGTCCGAAACAGAAGTGGGCGACGTTCTGAGACTCCAGTGAAGTGGAATCTTAAGAGTTCTTTGGAGAGTCAGTTGTGTTGGGTGGTGTTTTGCTGGGGCAAACACGTGAAGGAGGGTTTTCCTGAAGTGGACGCAGAAAGACTAAGGCAGCCTCAAGAAGGAATGTTTAGCTGAAGCAGACACAGGAGAGAGGCTGTTCGGCTAAAGCAAGCACGTGAGAGGACCCGTGGTGAAGGATTCTTTGCTAATAGCACACATGCATTGGTCGCCTTACACTGAGCTGCATTTGTCGGGATTCCGAGGACTCACGCTGATTGGATGCACATGCTGACTCTAGCCCTGTGAGGCACATGGAGGACACGTGATGTTTGGAGGGTGTTCGACAGAGTGATGGGGAGAGAGGGCTTGGCTTGCTGATGCAGCTCGCTGTGCAATGCTTGTGGGTGATCTTTGGTTCCCTGAGGGAGGCACAGCTGAGAATGTCTCCTGGTGTCCCTCCTGGTCCCTCCTGATGACTCAAGCCCAGGCTGAGGCCTGGCTGTCTCTGCTAGGTCCTGTCACCACGGTTACTAACCTGACTCTACTGAACTGGACTGCTGGTGCATCCGTGAAGTGTTTGTGAGTGGACTGAGCTGCCACTGCTAACCTGTGCACTGACCTGCCAGTTCCAGACAACAGAGGCGGGAGTTGCTCCAAAGAACGTTTCTAAACAGGTCTACTTCCTCGTATCCTTTCTTTCCCACTACCTCTGGTGGGTGGTGGGCTACGGAGGTTAAAGCGCCATCATTAAAAGTAGGATTTGAAAAAAATTAAGGTTACACTCCAGCATCAAGGAAGGGGCACCCTGGGAACTCTTGCCTGGTAGCAGGCTTGGTCCTTTGAGTCCCACGCTGTCTGTTCCTTTACTGTGGCCCACAGGATAGATGTGAGTGTCCCCCCAGCTTCCTCCCTCTTTTGCCTCTCTCTACAATGATCTCAGGCAGCAACCCTCATAACAGAGGTTATAAGGAGGCAGGAAATCGGGAGGGGGCATGGGACAGGGCATGCTGTGCTTTCATTTATGATTTTTGTTATTATTATTGTTATTATTATTATTATTATAGACAAGGTATCATAGCTCAGGTTAGATTGGAACTCACTGTATAGCCCAGGCTGGACTTAAATGTACCATGTCTGTACCTAGCCTGGTCTTAGAACTTTTCTTTTTTTTTTTTTTAAGATTTATTTATTTATCATATGTGAGCACACTGTAGCTGTCTTCAGACACACCAGAAGAGGGCATCAGATCTCCTTATGGATGGTTGTGAGCCACCACGTGGTTTTAGCGGGATTTGAACTCAGAACCTTTGAAAGAGCAGTCGGTGCTCTTAACCACTGAGCCATTTCTCTCCAGCATCGGTCTTAGAATTTTTGATGCCCCTGCCTCAGCCTGCTGTGTGCTGAGTCCTGACAGACGGGCTGGGCTGCCTCTCTTCTTTTACTGCACAGCCATTTGTTGAGCAGGTGTGGAGAAAACACTCACCCACTCTGCCTCTTCAGTTTCTGAAACAACAGGAAACACAAAGCCTTCGCTGCCCAGTGCTGAGACCTCTGCACCTTGAACAATAAAGCGAAAATCTGTTTTGAAACGCACTGGAGAGAGAGAGTAGCTGGGGTGCCTGTAAGCAGCCTGCGATGATTTGGGGTGCTCCTGGGCCAGGAGGAAGCCACTTGGATTCTTACAAGTCTCTTGTCTTTTGAACTCTGGGCAGAGAGGCTGTTCTGGGCTGGCTTGACTTTCCCTGTCTTTGGCTTTCTGTCCTTTGCAAAGCGCAGCAGGCAAGGCCTCGCCTCAGCGTGGGTGGTCAGTGGCCCCTGCTGGCGAAGTGACTTCTGTGGTTTCTTTGTTTTTGAGGCTTCTATTTATGGAAAGTAACATTGATTTTTTTTTCATCTGCAGAACGAGATCATCAAGTTTCCCTTAAAACCCTGTTCCAGCAAAGTAAGTAACTGGTTTCAGATGCATTTTGATGAGGCCATGCCGGAGACAGGATGCGGCTATTTTAAAAGGCCTGATGGAGGCTCCGCAGTGTTCTTCATCAACGCCAGTCACGTGTGTGTAATTCAGGTCCTGGCCCCGGCCCTCCTCTCATGCAGCCTCACGCTCGCTCAGCGCCCTGCAGCTGCGGGAAGAGAGCAGCATTCTCTCTGGTTTCCCCACTGCCCTCCCTCTGTGCCTGCACCCCTAACCTGCCACCCGCCTCCATGTTGGTCAGGTCCCTCGGGCCCTTCCACTGTGGGAGGGCCTTCCCACCCCCAAAATAATCCCCAAGATAATCCCCCTAAGGCAAGTCCAGCAGCAGGCCTCCCAGGTGATTCTAGATGTCACACACACACACACACACACACACACACACACCTGTCCACAACATACATCCTCACCTGTACACATACACACCACACACTTGCCCTTCCTCAGGGGCAGGCATATCTGCCACCATTAAAATCTCTGTTACTCTTGAGCCTCCTTACAGGGCTTCAAAGGACCTGTACGTGTGGCCCTAGTGGTCCCACACTTCTCCATGACAACTAGTCTGATACCTGTTTGTCAGCTTAAAAGCCCTGAGCTAACCTGATCTCTCATGTTAATTCATGCTGTGTGTGTCTAGGGGCAAGAAGGGGATGTGGTATGTATATGTGCACATGTATACACATTCACATTTATTCACACATATACTGACACTGACACTAACACAGTCACACACATATACATAACAATGTGCACACACAGACACACAATCATGCACACAGCATTCACACATTCATATACATGTAACTATCACATAAACATACTAACATGGGGAGAGAGACAGAGAGAGAGAGGGGAAGAGAGAGAGAGAGACAGAGAGAGAGAGAGAGAGACAGAGACAGAGGGAGAGAGAGAGAGACAGAGACAGAGAGAGAGAGAGAGAGACACAGAGAAACAAAGAGCAGCTGATCTTTATGAATTAGCAGGAAGGATTCCATCAGCCTGGCTTTTTAACCTTGTAAGGAGATGTCAGGCTGGTGTCCATACAGAGGTGAGGCACCACAGAGGTCACTCAGGAGTCTCAGTGATGGGGTGACCGGACTGTGGAAAACTAGGTCAAGCGGCAGGCTCTGGGTTCTGCATACCTCAGACTAAAGTGACTCGTTTGCCTAGACTCCTACCCCCAGATCTTAGATAGTATCTGACCTTCAGCCTAATGGACCCTCTAGCATCCCTGTTGCTTTGATTGCAGACGTATTTGGAGATGCAGGTGATGAGGATTCCATGTTGTAGGCAGATGCTGGTGGTGGTGGTGATGGTTGGTGAGGCTCACCCCTGGCAGCAGCTGGCATGGCACGGCCCTGTGGGACTGGAGGCTGGTGGCAGTCCGGAGGCCAGGAGTGATCTCTGAAAGTTTTAGGCTCCACTGTTCTTGGCTCTGTGAGCAGAAAGATTGTCCTGTCTTGTTCCTGGGGTCATAAAAGGCAGCTAGACTGAGGTGCATTGGGGTGTGTGTCTGCTTCAAGTCCACAGATTATTAACAACAATCTGTTCCTATTCCAGACTCACGTTCACACTTTTACAGGGTCGGTATTGTACAGGGGCCTCTCACTGGAATGGCTTACGCCTGGTTTGGAAGTTTTTATTTCCTCCGTTGTGCACAGCGAGAGACAGATTTGCAGCACGAGCCGTATTTGTTGCAGGAGAGTGGAGGGTGCCCCACTCTTCACTCTCCACTCTGGTTGAGCCTTGTCCTCGGTGGCCAGTTACAGACGATTGGGGTGTTAGCAGCCACGTGCCGAATCGGAGGGAAGGTTTAATGGGCGTGTAAGCTTTAGATGAACTGCGGCTGACCATGCGTGTTACACGAAACATGTGTTCTCTCTCAGGGATCAAGCGGTAAGTCCCCACAGCTCAGAGGTTAAGAGTAAAGGCTGCTCTTCCAAAGAGATGGAGTTTGGTTTCTAGCACTCACATAGCTGCTCGCAGCTGCCTGTAACCCCGGTTCTAGGTGATCCAGCACCCTCTTCTGGCTTCCACAGGCACCAGGCTCTCAGGAAGTGCACAGACACATAGGCAGGCAGAGCACCCATACACGTTAAATGAAAATCCTTTTTTAAGAGGTTAAGTTATTGAGATACAGATTTAATATTTAAAAAACAGGCAAATAAAGCCTGCTTTCTCTATAGGAAGCAGGGTCCTCAGCTGTAAGGACCAGCTACCTCCAGTCTGAGGTACGATTTCTAGTTGTTTTTTTTGTGCAATACCAAACTCTTCACGAGGAACCTTCCTGTTTAAAGTGCTCGCCTGTTATGCCTCTCTTTAGTTCTTCCCATGACAAAATAACATCAGTGAAAACACTGATAAACACCAGCCCTGCTGGCTTTCTCACAATGTGTCTGTGGGTCTCCCTCTTCTCATGGGGTATCAGCCAGTACAGTTCACGAGGGCCGAGGGAGGAGATGGTGGGTGGTGGTGGTGGGTGGTTTGGAAACCCCGTGAGTACTTATGGCTAATGACCACACCAGGACCGATCAATATCACTTAGGGTAATTAAAAGCTTATAAAGTTGGGGGACTGTCTTAGTCAGGGTTTCTATTCCTGCACAAACATCAAGACCAAGAAGCAAGTTGGGGAGGAAAGGGTTTATTGAGCTTACACTTCCATGCTGCTGTTCATTACTAAAAGAAGTCAGAACTGGAACTCAGGCAGGTCAGGAAGCAGGAGCTGATGCAGAGGCCATGGGGGGATGTTCCTTACTGGCTTGCTTCCCCTGGCTTGCTCAGCCTGCTCTCTTATAGAACCCAAGACCACCAGCCCAGGGATGGCACCACCCACAATGGCCCCTCCCACCCTTGATCACTAATTGATAAAATGCCCCACAGCTGGATCTCATGGAGGCACTTCCCCAACTGAAGCTCCTTTTTCTGTGATAACTCCAGCCTGTGTCAAGTAGACACACAAAACCAGCCAGCACAGGCTGGAGAGACAGCAGAGGGCCGAGCTGCTGGGAAGATGGCTTCCTTTGCAGACATCCATAGGCGTTGCCAATGCTGAAGAGGACAGGGTCAGAGGAGAAGCGAGGTGGCTACCATGTCACTCTCAGTGGAGTGGAGAGGGGACCGTGGAGTGCTGCTCCTTCTGCTCCATAGTCTGTAACCTGAAGCTACTCTGAACCACACGTTTCAACGAACTCAAAACCCAAAATGTTCTCAGCAGAAAGAGGCTTGTGTGGAATTGGTTGCCCACGGAGCCGGGAAAAGCACTGGACTCAGCTGGAACCATCTAGGAGGTTCTCACCTCGGAAGGCACCTGTGATGTGGTATTTTATTTATTTATTTGAATATATTATGTGTATGTGTTTGTGCACCTGAGTGTGGTACCCTCAGAGGCCAGTGTATCCCCAGAACTAGATTTATGATTAGTCGTGAGCCACCAGACCTGGGGGTTGGGAACTTGTCTCCCATTCCCCGTGTCTCCAGCCCCAATGTGGTACTTTTAAAAGTTCACTTCTAGTGAACTTATTCATCAAAATCCAACTCATGGGCAGATGATATGGCTCAGTGGGTAGAGGGGCTTGCTGCCAAGCCACATGACTTGAGTTCAGTCCCCAGAACTGACATGGTGAAAGGACAGAACAGGTTCTCAGAAGTTGTCTTCTGACCTTTCCATCCACAGCACGGCATGTGGGGGGGTCCCACAAATAAAAAAATTAAATAAAATTAAAAAAACCAAAACAAGCCATTCTTGACTGTTAAAATCTGCTCCCGTGTGGGAACTGAGTCTTCTCTCTTCTGGCACACCCAGAGAATTGTGAGGTGTCGGGAGCCCTACAAACATGGCCTGCTGTGGGAACACGGGCAGAAGAGTAAGAAGAGTGAGAACCAGCGTCCAGAAGTGCTGTCAGGCCCCCGCTCCCCGCTGCCTGGCCCCCAGTGCTGTGATCATCAAAAGAGAAAGCAGTAAGAGATATGTTCTACGGCATGTATTGAGGTGTGGGGGGAGGGGGTGCCTCAGTGGGCCCATGCTGAGTCATCCCTTCCCCCTGAGGGACCACACACACACACACACACACACACACACACACACGACTAGAATAGAGTTTATTCAGGGCATGGGGAGGGGAGTTAAGGGGGTAGTAGAGGCAGAGAAAGGCAGAGAGAAGTAGAGGCCGGCCATGACCACATGGAGGGGGGGGAAGAATGGTGGGGGAGCAAGGGGGTGAGAGAGAGAGAGAGAGAGAGTAAGAGAGGGAGGAGGGGCCAAGCACCCCCTTTTATAGTGGGTCAGGCCTACCTTGCTGTTGCCAGGTAACTGTAGGGGTGGAGTCTAGACAGAGTTCTAACACCCAGTTCCTGCCCTGGTGAATGATGGGTTCCTGTCACTCTGCCTGCATCCTTGGGAGCCACACTCCTGTGACTTCATGAGTGATGTGTCTCGTTGGCTTATGTGTGTGTGTGTGTGTGTGTGTGTGTGTGTCTTTGGGTGACAGGTGGGTGGCAGCTACCCAGGATGGGCCCTAGATCTTTCATAACCCAGGCTGGGCCCTCTACCTGGTTACCATCTATGTCCCCTTCCAGGAGGAGACTCAGGACCACTCTCAGACGCTTCCAGCTGAGCAGGAAGGGCGTTTCCTAGAGATGCCTGGACACTTGGCATGAGCTTGCTTACAGCTGGGTCACCTGCCCATCCCGGGGTTGTCATTTCACAGCTGGACTCGCATTGGAGCAGCCCTGGCCTGGAGCAGCCCAGCTTGTCAGAGGAGGCCACAGGATGCAGGGGAGTAGGGCGGTTCCTGAGCTAGCCCACTGCCCTGTGAGGAGGAGGAGGTGGTGGTGGCTGTAGGCAGGGCAGTGAGCCGCACTGTGACCCATCCTTTTGTACCATTACGAAGCTGTCCCCACACCGTGGGCAGCGGTGTGAGCCTGGGGAGGGCAAGCACTGGAGGAACTGCCAGGGTCCCACAGAGACGACATGCAGTGTGGACAGGCTGTCCTGAAGGTGTATAGAGAGTGTGCACCTCTGGGCTGTTGATGACAAGGGGCTGTCTCTGTGCATCCAGTAGGTGCTCACTAAATGTTTGTTAAGTGAATGACTTGAAGGTTGGATTAAGAGAGTTGGCAATGGGCTGTCCTGGGAGTTTCTCCTCTCTCCTTTCTTGGCTTTCAGGAGGCTAGATATTGGATATTGAGCGTGTCTTTCCTTCCTTTCTTCCCTCCCTCCTTCCTTTCTTCTTATCTTCTGCGAGGCTCAACACCCTTGTTTGATTTTTTTTTTTTTTTGAGATAGGTTTCTCTGTGTAGTCCTGGCTAGTCTGGATCTCACTATATAGACCAGACTGGCCTAAAAATCACAGCCATCCACCTGCCTCCGTCTCTGAAATTGCTGGGATTAAAGGTGTGTACCACCACATCTTTAATCTGAGCCCTTGTTTATTCGCTTATTGATTGATTGATTAATTGATTGTTTTTGACACAGGGTCTCGTTCCATAGCTCAGACTGGCTCTGAACTTATGTCCTCCTGCTTCGGCCTCTGGCACATGTCACCATGGAGACGTCATCTTCCCATTGTCCCCATTCTGCCTTGAGAGCCTGTTGGCTGGGACAGCCTGTGCTGGTAGGGACAGATTTCCTGTTTAGATGTGTTAACAAATACACAAAGCGAAGACTTTAAAAGAAACAGTCTAGACTTTTGGAGAACACGGGCAGAAGAGTAAGAGCAGTGAGAACCAGCGGCCAGACTTTGACTAACTAAAACCATCTTTGATTCAGAAGCGTGCAAGGAATCCCAGACTCTCTTTCATTTTTCCGTAATCTAAAACCGCTTTAAGAATTCCCATCTCACCCAAACTGTCAGGCCAATTTCACGTTTCCAGAGCCCTTAACAAGTGTCATTTCAGACGTCAAGTACCTCATAGGGACTGCGTCCCGCTGCGACCTTTGTGGTACGTGCTTGCTGAGAATCTTCCAGCTGTAATCCTGGAGACACAGGGATAAAAATCACACCTACTCTGAAAACTCAAGACTCGCTGAGAAGCTGCTTCAGGGCCAGCATCCTGGACCTGGGCCTCAGATGCCTGGGGCCTATATGCCTGCGTCCCATGTTCCCAAGCATGTCCTTCTACCAGGCCTGTGACTGGTAACCAGGGCCTCAGTCCGGCTGCTGGCACCTGCCCAGCATTGGTCAGGGAGGTAACACTAGGCAGTTCTCCTACTAGAATACATTCACTAGCCAGCAAAGGACGTGTGTGTGTGTGTGTAAAGAAACAGCTCTGCAAAAGGCTCCAGCCTTGCCTACCCAGTGCCCACCACCTGAGGCTTCCCTCCCCCTCTCCCTCGTGCCTCACTTTCCCACTGGTGCCTCTAGCAATAGCTTTATAATGGCCCTGTCTCATTGTACCCTTGTGTGTGTGTGTGTGTGTGTGTGTGTGTGTGTGTATGAGGGGTAGCCTAGGTTAAAGCCCGCCCCCCCCCCCAGCTTGTCAGTAACAGGGACTCTAACATATTTAAGTCTGGCCATGCGAAGGGATTGGCCCCAGGCAGCCTTGGAGCCACGCATCCTGCTTGCATCAGACGTTAACATCTGGGCGCTCAGCGTGCTGAGTCTTTTCTGTTGTCCCCTCCAGGCCCAGGGACAGAAGGGAGGAAGGAAGAAGAGGTGGAAAGCAGGTAGAGTCAGAGGACAGAGGGGAGCAGCAAGAAGTCCCCGCTGTCAGCCGTGACATGGTGGCACAAGAAGGAGCTCATGGGGTCCCACCCTCCCTGAGGAGAGTGGGCGATGAGCAAGGGGTAGACATTTTCTTCAGTGGTACAGCCACCTGTAGAGTCTAACCCCTCTCTTATGTCCTGTAAGCAACATTAAACAATTCCTTGGAGTACAATCGTGCACACACATGCACACACACACACACATACACACACACACACACACACATACACCATGAAAGTTGGAGAGGAGAGTTGGGAAGAGGAAGGGGATTAATGGAGCAAACATGACTGAAATGCTTCATGCACACGCGTGACAACACCAGCAGGAACCCATTAACACAGTGATTAATTAATAGATGTGTGTGGGGGACCCTGCCTTAGGAAAGGGAGAAAAATGAGTCATCCCGATTGGACCAGCTCAGGTCAGGTGACAACCGTCAGCTCAATCACTGCAGCTGGGAGCATAAGGACCCCATGGAATGCCCCTCCCCCTTGCACTTCCTTTCTCAAGACTGAGTGTGAGGAAGAGCCCCACAGACTACTGCGTCCATCAAGATGTCGCCGACACTGACCTCATGGTAGGGAACCTGGTTAGCACCCAGGGAGGTTTGTTCAGAAGTGTGGCCTCATGGCTGCTCCGTGGATGGCGGACGCTGCCTATAGGAGTCGGCTCTGATTTTGTACTTAGATCTAGGGGTCCAGGCTTTTAACAATTCCCATTTCACAATTTGGAAAATTAAAAAAAAAAAAAACATGAACACAAAAGACTGAGATAAAGAAAGCTAGGCCTCTGTCACACATTCCGCACCCAGACTCCTCCTGCTGCAACCAGCTCTCATCAGGTTCTGCCCTGCCCTTATGTCCCTCTGAGGGAAACCAAACACGCCACGTTTCATCTGTAGCTGCCTGTAAGTGGTAAGGCTCCTTCTGCTTCCCAAAGCAAGATGCAGACACATCTGGTGTTGGATTGATGGTGGGAACCTGTGGGGGGGTTCTCTGGGGACTCAGCCCTACCAGGATATGATGACCCTTGACCTTTCTAAAATACATTAACTATACGTGTTGCTTCCGTACCCCTAACAATGAACCAGCTGACTGATGGCAACATCACAGTGCTTTCCTCTCCTCACCATGCGTGTCTGCTTGTGTGTCTGCGCTGCTGTCCGCCGCTCTAATTCTGACTAAAAGCAGTGAGCAGGAACCATGCCCCAGTCTGGACAGTGTGCCACCTCACATTTCCAGTAAGCCATGTGTGACTCCTAACCCAGTTCCTGATGGCATCCTGTCCCTGTGAAACCTCATGAGCTAGTGTTTACTGTCCATATTTCCCTCAGAACCCTGGTCTTCCACAGTCCACTAGAAATGCCCTCTGAGTTTAGCTTCTTGCAACCTGGGGCTTCTTCAGCTCACAAATCACAAACCAGGCCCCACGGCTACACACAGCACGGCTCCTTTCCCATAGCAACCACCACAGGACCCTGGGCCCTCAGCACCAATTTCTCTATTGGTTGCTTTTCCTGTGGCTGACAGAAAAATACTGACAGAAGCGACTTGGAAAGCTTTATTTCAGATTAGGAGTTAAGAGGCGTAGTGCATCACTGTGGGAAGATGCATGGTGACCAGTCACATTCAGGAGACAGAGAAAGGGGCTTTCGCTCAGGTAAACCTTTTTAGAAACATGGCGCTCAGTGTGTCTGTTTTGTGACTATAGTCAGTATAGTCGGGGAGAGAGGTTAACAACACAGAGAAAACCGATGAACACAGACTCTCTGTCATAGTGGCCCAGGGGCAAGCTCTCTGACCCCCCCAGATTGAGAACAGACACCTGCATTGGGGAGGGAGGATTCGGAGGTCAGGGCAGAGAGCAGCCAGCGTGTGGCTGGCTCGTAGGAAGAGGTCTTGTGAGAATGCTTTAGAAGCAGCAAAGCCAAGGTGACAAGATGGGGAATGGAATCACGTGGGAAGGGAAGGCAGGATCTGGTGGGCAGAGGGAACTCTAGACACAACCGGTTCAATCTCATCTTCAACTTGTTGCTGGGAGGGACCATTCTCTCTCTCTGGAAATGTCCCACAGGAACAAAGGCCCAGCACAGTTAACTTCACTGGACTGTGGGAGCTTTTCCCATGATCCCCTTCCACCCCTGGTCGCGTCTCGCTCCAGCTCCACGGCTTTCCTCGTGGCCTCTCCGGATCAATCACTCACCCCTCTGGCACCATGTCCCCAACCCACACAATTTCCTGCGCATTCCTGAGGTGATTAAGACACAGGGCCAGGTGCAGCTGTTGTTCTCTGCTGATGCCCACAGAGAAGGAACAGGAGGGACAAAGAAAATAATTGTGAGGCTCCGATAGAATCAGCCAGCATGGGGAAATGACAAAGGCTGGTGGGCGATTTCTAGCTGACGGTGACATTTCATTGGATGCCTGGATCAATGAGACTTTCAAACAAGGGGCAGGGGAGGGCTGCTCGCTGAGGTGCACAGGGTCTGCCTGTGGCTGGGAGTCAGGGGAGCCCTGTACTCATGGGAATGTACTAATTCTGTATGTATTGAGCACTCACTGCGTGCCTGGCACGGTTCTCAGGGCTTCATGGGTGTCCCCTCACTGTGCCCTCCAGAGCCACGCAGAGGGACCTCGCTGTTGCTGGGTTCACAGGGGAGGGACCCACAGGCATAGACAGCTTTGTGCACAGAAGCAACTGCGGCTGCCGGGCAGCACAGCATCCTGAGCGCTGTCATTTTAACACTTGATTCGCCGTCCTCCTCTGCCCCAAGTGGGAAGGGTGACATGAACTCGCACTGAGGTCCTTGCTCCCCCCCCGAAGCTGCCACCTAGGTTCCAATCCCCCTTTGTCCAAGTGCCTGCATGTAAGTGACCCATGCACATGCATATTTGTATGTGTGCATATCGGCATACATGAACAGGGATGCAGTGAGTGCTGGACTGGACACACACATGTATGTTACAGGATAGCAGGGATCTGGGTCAGGTGAGCAGGGTTTGAGGTCAGGCTCAGCTGTTCAATAACTCATAGCCTCACTGATGACTTAACCCCTTGGTATCTGGGTCCTCCTCTGCCCCATGGTGACAATCAGCAGGTATCTTGTAGGGCGGCTGTGAAGAGTCTGTATGAAACTCTGAGAAGGGGCCTGACTCAGGGATGGCGCTGGACACGTCACTGTGGTATTCCCCCCACCTCTGATCCATGTGGCCTGCAGGCACAGCTCCATGTGTGGGGGCCTGGGGTGACTTGGAGGTGAGCCTCCTTTCCTTGGGACTTCTTATCAAGGGAAAAGGAGAGGCCCAGGCTCAGTGACCTCAACCTGGTGTGCCACCTTTCCATGCCCTATCTTTCTCCTCAGGAAAATGGTGAGGGTCATCTGCTTCTTCCATGAGGCTGCGAGATTAGCTTTGCTCAGGTGCGCAGGACCCTGTCAGAGCGAGGGGAGCACAGCAGTGTGTTTGTGCACACTCGAGAGTGTGTGTGTGTGTGTGTGCGTGTGAGCACGAGCACAAACTCTAATGTTCACGCATGAGATAAACTCAGATGTTGTCCTCTGAAAGGCTGTCCACTTTGCTGTTTTGAGACAGGGTCTCAGGCATCTGGAGCTCCCCAGATAGGCTGGGCTATTGTACTCCTCAAAGTGAAGCCACCAGCCGGCCTCACTGCTTCACCCGCCTGCTCTGCATTCTGCCATCTGTCGCTCAAGTCTGGCACGGAGCAGGGCCTGCCCGTCTCTGCCTCCGCAGCTCTGGAGTCACAAGAGCCGACCGCCCGCCCGCCTGCCATGCCCGGCTCTTACTCTTATTTTGCCTTGGGTTTCAGGGTTTGAACCCAGGTCCTCGCAGTCTGACGGTGAATGCTTTACTGACTGAGCCAGCTCCGCACTCTCAGCTGCTGTTATTCCTGTGCTTGGAGTCATTATGGCCACTGTGGGCCCCCTGTTCCTGCTGTACCTTCGCAGCGTCTCTGTCTAGCTTGTTCCATCAGCAGGCCACTCCCAGGACCCCTCCCCAGCCGGCAGGCTCTCCGCATCCCTTCAACACAGCGTTAGATGGCTCCCTCACCCCAGCCCTGCCTTGTCTTGCTGCAGGCAGAAGCCGTCGACCTCTAACTTAAGCACATGCATATTCTTGCATGCAAGTAGTCCCTATTTTTAGGAAAGTGTCCCATAGAAACCAAGGCTCATCTCTATGCGCATATATATGCATACATATGCTCTGGATAATAAATATTCAAAGATATTTATTCCAGTGCTGATTGTGGTTGATTCTAGTTGATCATAGAATCAGAAAATATTTCGGAGCACGGCAGCACGGCTAGGCAATCTTATCATTAGCACGGAGGATACTGATGCCACGGTGTCACTAGGAGATGCTGTCCTTGGGGACTACCCTGGCGCATGCGCATGTCTTTGACTGGACATGAGAATGCATTGAGTCGGTGAGAAGAGGTTAGACTGACAGGCTTTTTAAAATCTTGATTAATATTGTTGTCTTGATGCATTTTAATAACAGATAACATGTAAACCATCTACACACCTGTGATCCTGAGCATGTGTACACAGGGACCCACACTGACACAGCTAAATCTCCAGAAAGCAGCTTCCGGCAGGGGACCTCAAGCCCCTTGGAGACTGACATCTGTTAGCTCTGAGGGAGTTTCTGCAATAGAGGGATAGAGAGGGGAAGAAGGCTTTCTAGCCCTTAAGAAGCACCCAACGTGTGCATGTGCACATGTGCATGTGTGTATGTGCATCAGTGTGGGTGTGTATGTCTGTGTGTGTGTGCATCAGTGTACGTGTGGGATGTGTGTGTGTGTGTGTGCAGCCTTCAGATGTCAGGAGTCTGGCTCACTCAGGGAGTGAGGATTCTGTTCTTTTCGCCCGGGAGTGGGACAGGCAGACAGGCATCAGAAAGCCTCTGCCTGTGGAACTATGCAGCTGTGTGAGGACAGCGTGGAGCTAGCGGGGAATTACCTCTTCAGAGAAGCAATGGTGGAACAGGGTGCTGTAGGCAGTCAGTGGGAGGGGCTGCAGCTGGGTGCCCATGCACCAGTGCATGGGACAGGTATGCCCCAGGCAGACTTGCATCCTGCTCTAGTTCGCAAAGGCCTACCAGTTGCTTCCAGCTGTTAGTAAATCTCACCTGCAAGGATCTGAGCCCTGGAACTGAAGTTCTCCTGAGAAGCCACAACTATACCGAGGAGTCTGCCTGCAGACCATTTGACCTTGGCTAAATAAAACATTGGACTGTGAAAAGATGGAATTTGCTGACTGAGAGCTAAAGTTATCTTGGGCTGTCTTAAGCCATGAGCTAAAAAGAATTGTTCCTCCATTAAGCATTTCTCCGCTGAAACGTTACTATTTTGGCTCCTGGCTTTGGGGACGTCAATCCGGGGTCACTCGGGTCCGTATGCCTAGGGGAACAATGCGGCTCTGGGTGTGCACAGTCCAGGGTGTTTTCATTCACAGGAAGCACAGAGAGGAGAGGAAAGGGCTAAGAAGCAAATGGCCCCAGGATTATCCCACAGTGAGCTGCTTCATCCAGCGGGATCCCACCTCCTCCTGCTTCTGGAAACTTCCCAAGTAGCTCCACCCACTCAACTTGCGAGCCTGTGGGGCTGTGGGGGGGATGCTCCTAGCAACCACTGCCGCTGTCAACCTCTGTGTTCAGTCTGGTCTCTTGGCTACAGATGGAGCTCCTGGGATAGATACATCACTGAGCCCGAGACATCTCCACCTCCGCGGCCCTAAAGCTAAGGTGTGAGCAGACGACCTCTCAGTCCTGAAGAAGATGGGGAAGGAAAGACTTGCACTGACTGGTCCACGGTCTCACAAGGCACCAGGAGGGGAGGGGTGGGGTAGGATGAGCAGCCTGGACCCTGGCAGCAGGGGTGTGGGGTGGAGGCCGTTTGCATGGCAGGGGACCAGGAAGGAGACCAGTGGTGACTCTGGTGTCTACTGTCAATGCAAAAAACCAAAGCAAAACAAAATAACTCTGAACCCAAGGGGAATGCGAGATAGTTTATTCTATAGCCATTTTGAGTGATTATGGCTAGGGATGTTCCCAGATTTGGGTTTACCCCAGATTCCACGGTCCAAGGTAGAAGCAGTTTCATGAGGGTTTTACGACTTTACAGAACAGAGAAAGTCATAAATCAAGGCAAGGTTAGAGTGCACTGGTGGGTACATCAGAGGGGCGACTGCAGAGAGCCGGGGGCAGGGGGAAGCTTTTCCATAGGCCTCAGATGCTGTCTGATGACCTTCTTAGCTTTTGGGTTGGTGGAAGCCAGTGGTCTGCTAAGTTAGTAGATCCCAAATGTTTTTATCTACTAGTCACATGTTGTTAGTCCACACACAGAGATAGGCCAGGAATGGCTGTTACAGATGGCTAGAGCTAGCCCAAAGTGAGGCAATTGGATCCTGAACCTGCTGTGTTCTAGCCTCTCTAAGTCACCGCAGTGCTAACCAGTCACAGTCTCTGTAGACATGGCTGCTCCTCAGGAACTCACATTGACATCGCAAGGGACATTTCATCTTGATTTGCTCAAAACCTTGCTAAAGGTGGTGTTAGCAGCTGATGTGTTTTTATAAAAAGGATATGTTTTACAGAGTGTGGTATGTATGGTGCGGTGGGAGCAGGTACCTCTGCCGGCCTATGCTGAGGCCCCCCTCCCCTCCCCTCCCCTCCCCTCCCTTCCCCTCACCCCTCCCCTCCCCTCCCCTCACCCCTCCCCTCCCCTCACCCCTCCCCTCCCCTCCCCCTCCCCTCCCCTCCCCCTCCCCTCCCCTCCCCTCCCCTCTCCCCTCCCCTCCCCTCCCCTCCCCCCTCCCCCTCCCCTCCCTTCCCCTCCCAGGGTTCCAGCCATATGATGGGTCTAGTATAGAATAGAGTTTATTATTTGGGGGCATGGGAAGGGGAGTTGGGAAGGGAGTAGAGGCAGAGAAAGAGAGGGGACAGAGGAGGGAGAGAGAGGTGGGGAGGAGGAGAGGGGAGGGGAGGGAAGGAGAGGGGAGGGGAAGGGAAGGGAAGGGAAGGGAGAAGAGAGATGAGGCTGGTTGAGGTCAGGAACAGGAACATGAGGAACATGTTGGGTAGGGGAGAGAAAGGGGTCAGCGAGAGAGAAGGGAATCAGGAGTCAGAGAGGCTCAACAGTCCCTTTTATAGCAAGCCAGGCCTACCTGGCTGTTGCTAGGTAATTGTTGGGTGGAGCTTAGAAGGAAAGCCAACAACAGTCTTGTCACTTGGCATTTGAGGGACCAACTCACCACACTAGCCACTGGTCTTGATCAGAAAGCTAATTTGTTCTTCATGGGCATTTGTGCCTGGCCATTTGCAAGTGGGAAGAGACATTGTCACATTAAATTACTTCTATTTCATTTTCCATATATTTCTTTTTATGTTATAGCTTGGACATCAAATTAAAAAAAACAAAACCAAAAGAATCATGTGTGGGACCAGAGCTATGACTCAGTGGGTCAGAGTGCTTAGCGGCTCTGTCGGAGGTCTGGAGTTTGGATCCCAGAGCCAATGTTGGGTGGTTCACAAAGGCCTGTAACTGCATCTCCAATAGAGCTGATGCCCCCTACTGGCACACACACACACACACACACACACACACACACACACACACACAAAATAATAAAACAAATCTTAAAATCTACATAGCTTAAACTATCTGTGACTTTCGTTTTAAGTTTTGACTACAGTGGAAATGAATTTTGAAATTGTTTCTACGATGTACCTTCAGGACTGTTAGGGGTGAGCGCTGCCCTTCCTAAGATGTAGCTCTTTCCCCCAGGGAGCCTGTGACCTCATTTGAAGGAGCCTTTGAGCTCTTGCTACATTAAGCCAGGTTTTCATGACAAGAGCTCCTTGCCTTTCCTCTGACTGGCGCGTCCTCCTCTGCCAAGACTCCTCTTATGGCCACGTCTGGAGGCTGGTGTAATTTTTATCCTTACATCCTCGGGCTGTCGAAACATGCCTGGAATTGTCCCCATCAAGTGTGGCGACCTGGCTCCGATTTGTTACAGCTGCTGCCTAGGCTGCTGCCAAATTTAGGCCACTGTCAGCGAGCAAATAATTTGTCCCTCCATAGCAGATAGAGAGACATCAACCTGAAGGCACAGGGCAGGAGCAGGACACGAAGCTTAGTCGTGCAGATGGCGCGGAGTGGGGAGGGCAGAGGAGAGGCCCCATTCACAGTCTGCAGCAGCCCAGAGCCCAGAGCCTGGAGCTTGGAGGCAGCCATGGAAACTCTGGCCAGGGCAACCTGTGTTCAGCACAGCCACAGAGGCTCCAGACAGGAGCAGACAGCACGGGTTCTCAGGACACTGAGAAGCAAGAAGTTAGCCAGAGGCTGCCTGGTCCTTAGCACACACAATGTGGGTCATTCCACATGGAATCCGGGAGCATCAGAGGATGCTCACTACAGTGACTGGTTCTCACAGGGGGCCGTGGGGGATGGGGACGGTGACTTAGCAGCCAGGGGAGGTCTCTTGGATACAGGGAGGGCTGTCACTGTGATTCATGGCTCCTCTGACATCACAGGGCGCTTTTTGTGCTGCAAAGTCAAATAGACACACACCAGGGGGCCATAGGGCCCGTTGTAGCCCAGGAAATGGGACACGGAGGCAGGACTGACAGACAGGCAGACAGATAACATACATACACACACACACACACACACACACACCCCACAGCAAATAAGGACTTGATCAGATAGGATGCCTTTAGTTCTTGTAAGCCACAGACAGTCTTTCCAGAAGAGGATCCATTATTATAAAGTGTTCTGAAGCCACATGACCACTGAAGACTGTAGATACAGACCTCAGGGTTCAATTTACGCATCATGGGGGTGTTTTCACGTTTCTTCTTTCACTTAGAGAAAACAAAGTCAAAGAAAGGGAGGCCCCACAGCAGAGCCAGTAGAGGGAGGGAAAACCCTACCAAAGTCACCTACACCAGCGTAGCGAGCTGCTCCAGGCTGGGGTAGAAGACTTGATGTCTGTGATGATCACACTTCCTTTTGAGTACCCCAGTGAGGTGGTGGGGGTCTGACAGAGAAGGAGGAGCTCTGGACTGAACTGGGGTGTCAGGGACTCTGTTTCCATACATGGACACCCTGATCAGACAGGACTATTCATTGTGGAAGGAGCCAGAAGATTTGGAGCTGCTTCTGGATGTGCAGGCTCTGGGGTCAGGAGACTGCTCTTTTCCCCTCACTCTCCTAGCTCTCCCCACCCCTACTCCCATCTCTACCTCCTCATTACTCCCCTCACCCCAACTCTTTCCTCTCCTTCTCCCACCCATCCTCATGTCAAACAAAGATTCTGTGATATTCTGTTTTGAAATATCTTTTGCCAAACAAATAATCCATTTCTTTCAGATTCATCCCCATCCAAACTCTCAGCCTAGGAACAACATATATATGAATTTGTTGGTAGGATGTAACAGGAAGCTGTAGTCTAGTTTGCGATAGAGTCCTTGTTCCTTTGAAAACCTCAAGAGCACAGATTTTATCATCCTCATTTCAGTCGCCATTCTGGGCTTCCTGGCTTGGAATTGTCATTAAATGCAGCTGACATGACCAGGACTCCCCTGACCTGGACCTCTGAGTCCTTCCAGACCCTTAGATCAATTCTAAGAATTCACACTACAGTCAGATTACATGGTCCAATAACCCCACTTCTGGTAGCACTCTTCCATACCAGCTGATCACATGCTAATGTAACCAAGACACGGGACAGAAGCCACCTAAGAAGGACAATTCATTTGGCGTATGAGGTCACAGCCCATCCATCATGGCAGCACGGCCAGGGCACAGCACCTCCATCTGCAGCAGTGGGAGCTCCTGTCAGCGATTCACATTGTTGGCCTCAATCAAGAAGAGGGAGGAGGGAGGAGGAAGGGGCTAAGCAGGGAAGCCCAGTTTTTCAGAAATAGTCATCTGCTTCCTCCAGCGATTAGAACTGTGTCACATAGCTCTGCGGAGCCAGGGGCCCTGACATCACACACAGAACATATGTCTGTCACGGTCCTGTTGGTAGGGAACAAGGTCACGTGAGAGAGCAGGGCAGTATCCGACACAGTCCCAGGATCTGTCTGACAAGCCTGCGTACAGCTGTTCCTAACAGAGGACCGTTGTGCCCATCTCCCTGGACAGCTGTGCTTCTGGGTGACGGAGGCCATTAACCATGAGCCCCCAGCCTAAGGTTCCACCTGGGCGCAGGGTACCCCAAGTAGTCAGCATATCCCTCAGGTGTAACAGAAACCTCAGAATCGTAACCCTCTGTTCACAGCCTCCTAGCAGCACCCCAGTTAGCTCACTTGGGGTACCCATTCCCATCACCCCAACTCCAGGCATCTCAACCTGTGGGACCCCAGCAGCTACTATATGCAGACTTACTGAGATGCCACAAGCCCTTGCTGGCTGTGGAGCCTACCGTTATCTCTAGCAATCTAGAGGTCATCCCAGGAGTAAGTCACTGTTCTGTAGGAGCCCCAGTAACCAGTATTTCTGCTCCAGAACTGTCCTGGGTTCTTTATGTCGGTCTGGTGACCAGGCCTGCTGCTTTTGCTCAGCCATGCATATCAACCAGTGACTGTTGTAATTGAGCGAGTTGTAGCTCTGGAAAGATGTAGCCCTTCATGAAGACTTGGCCCTAGTGTCAGGAGAATCTTGGATCCACAAGACATTTTGCCCTTGACAGTCATGGGCTCAGACCACATGAAATGCCCTGACCTGCTGTTTATGATGCAGTTAGGTGGGTAGAACATGTAGTCCATGCTGCATTACAGTGTCCAGAGACACTTCCTCATGTAAAATGCAGCCTCAAAAAAAATAAGCTGAGCCCAGTCAGACACCAACACGGCTATTCCAGCCAGACAAATATGGCGCCTCAAATTCAGCACGACCTGGGTTTAATGGTCACCAGGCTTGGTGCCTCTGCTCTCTCCCTAGACTCTGAGGACGTATTTGAAAGCAGATCCCAGAGCTCAGGCCTTGTCTTCTGAGATGGCAGCAAGATCCTGATGACCTTTAATGCTCAGATATGCCCTGACAGTTGCCAACTGCCTTTTACTGGCTGCTTTTCCAGAAGTTTGGTAAGGGCCGCTCAACATTACGTCTCTGTGGGAAAGTGTCACATTCTTGAGCCACTCCTGTGCTGTGTCACGGTGTCTGTCACCTTTTAATTGCTTCTACTTAGGTAGAAGGACAGGTGAACACTGAGTGACCCTGGAAAGGAGAGGACAGGTTCAATTTAAGTAGCTACATGCTGGTGCGCAGAGAACCAGCTCCTCAAATTGGCTTTGGCAGGTGACAGGGCACGTTGTGAGGTGTCCTGGGTCACCACTGAGTAACACCACCGAGTGCCACCTCAGCCTCCACTGCTAATTGTAATTCCAGGCTGTGTCTCTTCAGTTAGCTCACCGGGCTGACCTAGGTAAAAAGTGAATTGGAGCTTGAAGCTCCCATTGCCCACCAAGTAATGATGGTGAAGAAGTCCCAGCAGGGAGAGAGATGGAGGTGAGGGGTGTGACCTTGCAGGCACTGGAAGCTGATGTAGGGGGTGGCTGCTGTGGCTTTGCTGAAGCCCCTGGGCCACAGGCATGAGCTGTGAAGGTCAGAGCCACTGGCCTATTTCCAGACAGACAGCGCCCAGAACCTCGAGCTCCACACGGTGTTGCGGCTCATCAAAGCCCCCAACCCCCTCAGTGTGTAGATGAGTCTCCTTCGTGGACACACAAGGCTCGAGAAGGTAGATTTGCTCATGATGTCTTGGGAAGATGGAACATGTCTAGTCCCAGGCTTTTCCTGTCCTTCTTTGGCCTTCTTAGCCCGATCAAAAGGTCTGGTCTCTCTGCTCCACCTCCGAGCCTGCTCCCAATGCTGTTCTTAACCGAACCTCCAGGAGTTCTGAACGCTTCCATCTCAAAAAACTCCTGTCCCGGGAGGAAGGAGAGGAAATGGATCTCTTAGCTACTCTGGAACCCTAACGCTGCTCAGGAGGGAGACTGAAGCCTGACAGTCGGGAGGGGGGCTGTCAGTCATTCTGCCCCTCAGTCTGGCTGCTGATGACACTCACATCTCTCCTCTCTGAGGTAGAAGCTGCGGCTGTCCTGGAAGATCATTCTAGAAGGGGTTGCTCCAGGTTCTCCCTCTGCTGAAGGAAACGGTGAGGCCCGTGAAAGGATTTGCTCTTCCCAAGGGACCCCTCGGATAAGAGAATTCCCTGGGTAGGGCGGAGTGAATGGTTTCTTTTCTTTTCTTTTTTTTTTTTTGAGATTTATTATTTATTATATATAAATACACTGTAGCTGTCTTCAGACACCCCAGAAGAGGGCGTCAGATCTCATTACGGATGGTTGTGAGCCACCATGTGGTTGCTGAGATTCGAACTGAGGACCTCTGGAAGAGCAGTCTGTGCTCTTAACCGCTGAGCCATCTCTCCAGCTCTCGGAGTGAATGACTTCTGACCTTTCAGGGTGTGTGACATTGTCAGGTTTGGGGTGTCCTCAGGTGGGGTGCCTCCCACAGGGTCACATGAAAGGTACACGGAAGGAAACGCATTTGAATAGAGACATTCTGGATTGGAAAGCTCCCAGGCGGAAGGCTCCTCGCTGTGCCCACAGTTGCCTGGTGGTCCTTCTCACCATTTCCCTCGGAGGCCGTTTTTCATTACTGCCTCATTAAGAAAAATTAGCTTTAGATGAATTCTTCTCCAAGGACCCCGGCTTGTGTTAGCCTGTCCTGACGGAGCAGAAGTGAGAGACGGTCGCTGCTGCTGCTGTGGCTATGGAGTCAACGCCAAGCATCCATCACGGGAGCTCTGACCGCTCATAGCTCAGCGGAACCAGAAAGCACTTACCGCGGCCTCGGACTGCAGAGGTTTTCTTAGTTCCAGCATAACCTTTGCCAGAGCGCAACAGAGGCCTGCAGTGTTTGCTGTCACCTGAGAAGGGAGGCGCCACTCAAGATGGACTGTTTCCCAGTGTGGGGACCCAGAGCCACGCAGCTCAGCCTTGGACAGACCCTCACACTGGGAAAACTCCACCGCGCATGTGCCTCGGGTGGCCAGGCTTTGGGGCCAGGAGGATGCACATCAGCGCCTTGTCTTAGCGGTGGGGAGAGACACCAGGAGAGAGAGAACAGGACTCTGGGGGGATGGGACAGCCAGAGGGAGGGTCAGATGCGTGTTAATGAGCTCTTCTCCGTGCCAGTGCCAGCTCCTGTCACAGATCCAGATCTGTATATGCGACAACTGGCTTTGAAGGGGGTGGGGCCAAATAAATAGTTTTCAAAATCTTCAACTTCAGCATGGAAAAGCCATAACTCCAGGTGGCTAGAAACTGGAGTTGAATTCATATCAGGCCCTACTGCTGGAGCGGGAGATTTACTTACAGAGTGGGTTTTCTGCCTATTTGGAAGTTTACTGTGGAGTGGGGATGTGAATCCCGGGACTTCTCAACACTAGGAACCAATAACAGTAGGAAACAGGGTGTGGTCCCTGGATCAGGTCAATCACAGCCTGCTGCTGCTGGGGCTGGCGGTGGGGTCAGCCCCAGGGACAGCTGGGTAGGGAGGCGGAGAAGGACAAGGCGCATAGCCCGGAAGTCACTTGGCTAAATGGGAAAATCACAACCCTTCCCATAGTTGTGCTGTGTTGTCCTATGGTTCAGAGGAGACAGAACGTTCAGGGCTCTGAGAGCCACAAAGCTGTAGGTAGAGGGATGGTGCGGTTCAATAACCCAAAAGTTACTAAAGCGAAGTTGATTGTTTTAGGCTAACAGAGTGCCTGGTGTCCAATATCTCAACTAAACAAACGAAAACCTTCTCTCCCAATATTGTGAAAGCAGTATTGCACGAAATTGAATTTTTAATTAAAATTAATTTCCATTACACAAATGTATCCCTCTGTAGCAAAACCAAAACCCAAAAGGATGGGTTCAAATCCCCAGGTCGCCTCCTGAGGCTGTCACCTGCCCCCATTCCATCGTCCCTGCAGTCAAGCTAGGAACTCTGCTTGGGGCTTTCCCTATGCTGTCTGTCACTGTGTGGCAACTCAGACAAGACACATGAACACCACCGATTCCTTCAACAGCTGTTCACTGGGTACCTACTGAGTGCTGAACTCAGCTGCGATGAGGCAGAAGCTTGGCTGGATGAACCAGAGCAGGCTAAGAAATGGGAGGGGGCGCATGGGGCACAATGTCTGTTAGGAAGGCATGTCAGAGGAGGTGGTACTGAGGCCACCTGGAAGAGAACTCGTCGTGCAGGGACAGCAGGACTGAGGCCTAAAATGAAATCTGTGTCCAGGGCACAGTTGACGGGTAGCATGTGCGTGACAGTGGATATGTGGGGCACACTGGAATACTGAGGGTCAGGGAACAGCTGGCTTGTAGCACCTGCTGGGTTCAAGAAGTCTGGAAAGGCACATGGACAATCGTTGGGTGTTGTCTTAGTTAGGGTTTTACTGCTGTAAACAAATACCATGACCAAGGCAAATCTTATAAAGGGCAACATTTAATTGGGGCTGGCTAACTGTACTGGCTAGTTTTGTGTATCAACTTGAAACAAGCTGGAGTTATCACAGAGAAAGGAGTTTCAGTTGAGAAAATGCCTCCATGAGATCCAGCTGTGGGGCATTTTCTCAAGTAGTGATCAAGGGGGGAGGGCCCCTTGTGGGTGGTGCCATCCCTGGGCTGGTGGTCCTGGGTTCTATAAGAAAGCAAGCTGAGCAAGGCAGGGGAAGCAAGCCGGTAAGTAACATCCCTCCATGGCCTCTGCATCAGTTCCTGCTTTCTGACCTGCTTGAGTTCCAGTCCTGACTTCCTTTGGTGATGAACAGCAGTGTGGAAGTGTAAGCTCAATAAACTCTTTCCTCCCCAGCTTGCTTCTTGGTTATGATTTAGTGCAGGAATAGAAACCCTAAGACACTTACAGGTTCAGTTCTTTATCATACAGGCGGGAACATGGCAGCATCCAGGCAGGCATGGTGCAGGTAGAGCTGAGAGTTCTACATCTTCATCTGAAGGCTGCTAGTGGAAGACTGGCTTCCAGGTAGCTAGGATGAGGAACTTAAAACCCACACCCACAGTGACACACCTACTCCAATAAGACCACAACTTCTAATAGTGCCACTCCCTGGGCCGAGCAAATACAAACCATGACAGGTGTGTACAGGTGTGTACAGGTGTGTACAGGTGTGTACAGGTGTGTTGACTACACCTAAGAAGTACAGTATAGCCTCGAGTGTGGGCCTTACACTGAGCGTGCATGCTTCTGTGCATGTGGCCACACCCTCCTGAGCTTCGCAACACCATGTAGGCGGAGCCTTGGCTCTGCACAGGTCTGTGCACACAGAACTGCCTCCTCCCGCAAGCCAGAATCCTTCGGGAGACTTCTCTGTGGTTTGTGCCCCTCCTTGTCTCAGGATCTCTGGGCAGATTCCAATTCCCTAACACTCTCAATGGTAAAGGGGTTCCTCATCATAGACATTTGTGGAGGACGTGAGGCGGGGATTTGAAACCTCCCTGGATGCTGACAAATTCTCTCCAGCAAGGGACATTTAACTTCAGGTTACTTCTACTGGACTGTTCAAAACTAACAAACAATAGATCAGGTCCATTTTATTATTATTATTATTATTATTAATTTTTTTGTCAGGGATTGGCTAGACCAAGTTTACCCTGAGAAGGACACTAAGCCTAGTGGTGAGTCTTGAGTGTGCTGATGGAGGAAGATACATCGTCTTCACAGGGGTGGTGGGGGCTGGGGAGGTCAAGGCCAACATGTTAAGTCCTTCACTGTGTCTGGGGTTCTAGTCCACGTGTTTTCTAACCTGTGCCAGGAGACACTATGCTGTGATTATGCTTGTTGCTGAGGGGAGGGGCAGCTGTGCAGAGTACTGAGGACACTGGTACAGGGCATTGAAACCTTGGCACCACTGCTCCTGAAACCAGGGTATCGGTAGATAAGGATGAGGTCACATGTCCCAGGGAGTAAATACAGCAGGCCTGGCCTCCAGGGTCTCAGCCAAGGTAGCCTCTGCAGCCGAAATCACTCTCTTCTTGGGCATGCCTTCCCTGCACAAGAGTGAGCAGCAAGGCTTTTGGACTGCTCTGGAAACTTTTGACCAGCTCAGCCTTGGCTAAAATATGCACCACAGTCTGACTTGAGCCTGTCTAGTCTGGGGCCAGAGTGGTGAGAGCCCTGGAGATGATCTTCAAATAATGGCTGAGATACACTGAACGGGAGGGAGTTGGTTGAGATGATATCCTTTTCCTCCATGTAGTGTGGAGGCGTTGCTGGCATTGGGAAAGACAGATCACAGTGTGTAAGTGTTAAACGGCAGCGGCGTCTTCCCGCTGGAGGAGAGAATAGAAGAAATGGCTCGGTGCTCTGAGGAAACATCTTCTCTCTCCCTGCCGAGGGACAGACTTACAAAGGATGATATTTACATTTTCTCCAAGCCTTTAATTTTCTCATTTATCATTGTCAGAGCCCAAGGCCCTTCCTCAGCGAATGGTGTTTGCCAGCAGCTAATGATCCCCTTACCAAACATCATAGTGCAGCCAGGAGCTTCCTCAATGCTGCTGATTTGATGCCTTAGGATCTCATTGGGCCATCACCGGTGGGTCTCAGGCCCCAGGATCACAGGATCGCTGCAGCTCCAGGATCCTTCTCTTCTCTTAAACTCCTTCAAGACCAGAGAGCCATGCAGACCATCCTAGCCATCAGTTCCTAAGGTAATAGCTGAGTACTGAGGTGGACGTGGGCTTCAGAACCAGGCCAGGGCTTCCAGAACGCCATTTGAGGGGGTTCAGTAAACTAACGCAGGCATTTGGAATGTGCCCTATGGGAAACATTGACACAGTACTGTCACCGCCCGACAGAAGCAGAACAGACTGGCATTGACTTTGGTGGAGATCAGTTTGGGCCCTGACTTAAGCGAATCCATTTTACAGAGCATCAGGTTGCTTCATTCTGAGTGCAAGTCGGAGACAGAATAGTAAGTCAACAACTACCATCAGGACCAGAAAAATGGCTCTTTGGGTAAAGACACTTGCTGCTGCCAATCCTGATGACCTGAGTTTGATCCCCAGGACTCACAGTGTGGAGGGAGAGAACTGATTCTGGGGCTCCCTTAAATTATACTATGATTTCCACATGCCTGTCCCCTCCCCCACTGAATCAATAAATAAAGATGTAATATAAAAAATTAAAAACAACAGCTACCATCTGTTCAGTACAAACCACTAAGTACTGAATGACACATGATTTATTTACATAGATAAATTTTTACCACCTATGAGCTTACCGAGTCAACAGGAACACATGGACACATGGGCATATTGGAACCATAACAGAAACACCAAGCCTTTGAGCACGGTCGCATTAGATGTAAACCCTCACACTTGGGACACCCCAATACTGGGACATAGTAGGTCCATCAACCCATCACGTGGCCACTCTTAGTCCAGGAAAATTGTCTCAGGAGAGGATGTCACATCTGTCCCTGGGCTCTAGACAAAGTATAGTTTTTCAGGCTGGTGACAGACTGCCTACCTCAAAATGACACTTGGGATGGCTTGCCTGTTTCTGCAGTTGACAACTGTGAGCCGGAGAGCTCTGTGCCCATGCTAGGACCTTTCTGGGTATCACGGAAGACGTTCCAGCTCCCTACCTCGGATTGCAGGGCAGTGTTGTGAACTCTGTAACCTCACTAAGCCTTTGCAGCCACTGGGCAACCCATGGAGATGCCAGTGTGTGAGGTAAGAGTTAGCACAGTCATTGAGGCTGGTAAGGCCAGGTCTACCAAGTATAGAAGGGAGGTTTGGTGAAATGCAGACAACGAATTGACACAGCTTTTGAATTTACTGGTAGTCAACCTAACGTGGACACCATGGAAAGTTCTACGCCCACCTGCGTTTCTGTCATGACTCATCCATGACACACTGGGAATGACCAGAGGACCATGTGGGGCTTCCAGGGTATGCATGTGTGTGCCCTTCCCCCAGCCACAGTCAGTCCTCTGACCTAGGCCGAAGTCTCCTGCCTTGCCTGCCTGCAGCTTCCTGCAGAAGCAGACTGTCCTCTGAGCTTTTACAGAATCCAGCCGAAACAGGGGATGGGTTCTTGGGTTTTCCCTATATATTCAGAGCTGAACATTAAACTTTGAGCCTGGATCAGAACTTTTGTCTTGCCTCCTCTGCCCATCCTCCTCCATCCCCACTCTCCTTCTAGGTATACCCTGTTCTCCGTGGCCGCTGGACGGCTACACATGTGCCTGTGTGTTTATTGGGAGATGGCTTGGGGCGCCTACAGTCACTTAGGAGAGAGACAGGAGAGGACAAGGAAGGAACAATTAGCAGGTGTCTACACCTTTGAAACTAGCTTTAAAAACTCAGGAATCAGGCATCTGCCTGACATGTTACCAAATCTAGGTTGTTTTATTCGTTTGTTTTAAACATGGTGTGTTTCCTGCTGCGTGATCAGCTTTCTCCTTCTACAGACCCTGCTTCATGCATAATGACTGTTCTAGTGTTGATGATCTGTGTGTAGGGCCCGTGTGTCCAGGGAGCTCAGCATCTGAATGATCTGTGGTAGGAGACAGAGGAGAGGGCATTTGTGAGGTCCAGGGCTGCAGGGGTGACAAAGACAGCTTTGATTGTCTGCAGAGTTGTGGCAACTGCTCTTTGACCACCTCCTGGCCGTGTTGAGAGACAGACCTTGTGTATCCATAGACTTGTCTTAGTCCTCCTGCACGAGTGTGCTCCTCCTGTTTCCCTCTCTGCCAAGAGTTAGCAGAGCCTCCTCCCTGGAGTGACTCTGGCTGGGGCTCCTCTGTGTTTAAACGGTCTCCCTCGAATGTCTCATGAGACTTCGATGGGCATAAGAGACCCTTGTGGTCACCATCCCAGTGATCCAGGTGAAGAAGCCAAGTTTTGGAGGCTCTGAGGTCACACGGACTAGACACAAAGGCCTGTGCAGATCTGAAGGTTGACATGAGAAGAATGTCGAGTCTCATCCAAAGTCAAGGTCAGAGTGACACCTTTGGGACCTGTGAAAGTGGGCTTGACTGTCAACCCAACTCGACTGAGAAGCATTTAGAATGAGGATATCTGTGGAGAAGTTTCCCAAGAAAACTGACATGAAGGACAGTGACTGAGGGGGATGGCCCGGGCTGGGTGTGGTCAAGCACCACCTGATATACTGGGGGTTGGGGAGGACTAAATTGCTTGGAGCACATGGGTTCTTTCTGTCCTTCCAGGGCCACTGCATCTACCTCTGCTCTCACTGCCTGGGGACATCAGACTCCTGTAATCATTGTCTTCTTCTTCTTCTTCTTCTTCTTCTTCTTCTTCTTCTTCTTCTTCTTCTTCTTCTTCTTCTTCTTCTTCTTCTTCTTCTTCTCTTCTCCTCCTCCTCTTCATCCTCCTCCTTTTCCTCCTCCTTCTCCTCCTCCTCCTCTTCATCCTCCTCCTCCTCCTCTACATCCTCCCCCTTCTTCTCCTCTTCCTCCTCCTCTTCTTCCTCCTCTTCCTCCTTTTCCTCTTCCTCCTCCTCCTCCTTTTCCTCCTCCTCTTCCTCTTCTCCCTCTTCTTCCTCCCCTCTTTTTCCTCTTCCACTTCCTCCTCCTCTTCCTCCTCTTCCTCTTCTTCCTCCTTCCCCTCCTCCTTCTTCTCCCTTTGAACACAGACCTACACCATGGACTCTCCAACAGGCCTGCAGGTGCCTTGAGGTCCTACCTTCTGGGGCTAAGCAGTCACCAGGTTCTCTTGAAAGGGTTAACTCAGGAACTTTGGAAAGGTCCTGGAACACTTTTCCCTCCCAGAAGAGAGAGGCTAAATTACACCCCTCAGACCACAGGGAGGGATGTAATTTCCTGCGGCTAGGAAAGGCCCAGAGTCTGTTGGCCACCAACCTCCTCCCCTAACAACCAGTTAGTTTAAAGGTAACACTGTTCTCCATTCACATTGTGCCTAACGGTGGCTGCCCTGAGAACTGTATAAAAGGCCTGTGCAGCCCAACTCGCATGGCTATTCTGTCTCCATGTGCAGGGCAGCCCCAGCATGCTAGATATTAAATAAAAATCCTCTTGCTTTTTGCACCGATTCCCATCTCTGCATGGTCCACTCAGGGGGTTTCTCTGTTAAGTTAAGACTCCCCCAAGTCTTAGACTTTGCTCCCCCCACTCTTCTCACTCAGTATCAGTCAAGTGATGTCATGTCCTGAGACAATGCTCACTGATGCTGTGTTGACAACTGATTGGCCAAGACATGACCAGAGTCACAACACAGTCTACAGCTGATATAACAGTTCATTTCTAGCACCGTTGTACCTGTCACCTGTCAGACCTACCCTTGCACAAGATGTTGCCAGTCACTCAGCAGACTGCTACACAGCCAGTTCCTCTTAGTACTGGGGAGCACTGACCAGAGAGGCTGAGGCATTGGCTCCAAGGGTGGGATTTTAGCACCAAAGGTTGATTGGTAGAATCAGACAAAAACAATTCGAAAAAGTCTCCAAGTTAGTTAACCAGGGCCAGAGAGTGTTTCCTGTTTTCTCTTTCCGAGAACGATTTCTCAGCTCATCAGGACTCTGTTCCCACGCCTCACTTGTTCTCCCTGGCAACGGTTCCCTTGGGCACGGGTTCCCCTGGGTTTAGGCCAAGAACCTCTGGCTTGGACTCAGGGCCTTCACTGTGGTGCATGGGTAGAGTTTCTGTGTGTTTAGTTTTGTTTTTCTGTCATTAGACCCCACTGTGGCCTCTGGTATAGAGAAAGCCCATTGGGTGTTGACATCTTGGCTCGCTCTCCATTTCCTAGTCTTCCTTTCTCTATTTGCCAAATTAAGCCAAAAAAGAGCAATCTGGTCTTGTTCACAGCACCTTTTCTAGAGACCCTCTGGCTGTGCTTCCTGACAATGACTGCACTGTGGGGTTTGTCACCGAGTAATCTTCATCACTATCAACATTATCACCACCAGCAGCAGCATCACAATGATTAACATTATCATCATCACCAGCAACATCACCATCACCATCAACATTATCACCATCATCATCACAATTTGCATTGTGATTGTCATCATCGCCATCAACATTCTATCATTAACCTTGTCATAGTCACACATTCTCAATGATCACATACGTCTTTGGAAGTGAACAGAAATCTCAGTATATTAGAATCCAAGGGACCTGCCTTTGTTCATGGGTGGCAGAAGATATGGACATCAAGAAGCTATGATAAACTTCAAAGGTTTAGCGGAGCTGGAGATGCCAGCTTCTTGAAGTTCCCGAGAGTAGCCTGCTATGGTCTGTCACAGTTTGCACAGGTCTAGCTCTTGGCTACTCTCTGGAACTCTCCGCTGCCTCCTAGATCTTGAGTGAGCTGAGGGCTTGAGAGCTTAGGGACTCTTAAACACTTACAGCTTTGGGGGGTCCTTCCCAGCCATCCTCCGGTTGCTGATGGGGTGCATGGGGCTGGAAGTCCAGGGTTTTGTCTGCTCATCATGTTACTAGATTGGGCTACTGTACTCTGCAATGAAAACACAACTAGGCAATGAAAGAGTCCTCATTTGGAAGAGACTGTCACTGGGGTCTAGCGTTGCATCAGGGGGTTAAGAACACAGCAGATCAATATATCAGTCAGGGTTCTCTATAGGTTCTCTATATCAGTTACACACACACACACACACACACACACACACACACACACACACACACGATTTACTAGAGTAGCTTAGACTGTGGTCCATCTAGTCCAACAATGGCTGTTTCCTAACAGACAATCTAAGAGTCCAGTTCTGTCTATGAAGCTGGATGTCTCAGTTGGTCTTCAGTATACAGAGGACACCAGAAGTAGGCTCTAATGACAAGAAATTGAGAGTGAGGACAATCAGGCAAAGAGCACAATCTTTCTTCCGTGCCCTTTAGGCTGCTGTGCTAAGGTGTGGCTCAGATGTAGGGTAGGTCTTCTGACATCAGAAGATCTGGATTTAAGGTGGGTCTTCCTACCTCAAATGACCCAGTGAATCAAAAGTCTCTCATGGATGTACCATCAACTTGGGCTTTTAGTGAATTCCAGATATAGTCAAGTTGGCAACCCAAATAACCATAACATACAGGGAGTAAACCTCTGAGCCTCAAAGGTTAAGAATCAGGCTGCTTATATGGCCATAACGGGATGGGGTAGGTGTGTTCCCATTTTCCAGGTCTACCAATTATAAGATTTGCATGTGCAAAATTTCCATTGCAAGGTTTTTGTTAAGTTCTTTGGAGGCGTGTTATCTCTTAGCCTGAGTGTAATGTAGGGCCACTCACAGGCCACCAGGTTTTGTATTGGCAAAAATGTGGAGCAGTGTTGCCTGGAGCAGGCTCCTAAGACAGCCATCTGTGTCTCTGCAACAATGCTGTTAAGTTTAAAGGGTGGAGAGGGGAGTGGTGGGTGTGAGATGAAATACTGAGATGAATTTTTATCTGAGATAATAAATGTATTAACACTACGGACAATATAGGGAGGGTCTGAAGAGAGGGAGTTTTAATTCTATCGTGCAGAGAGGAGTGATTATCTTAAAGGTTTCAAAGGAAGTAGGGAGGTGCTGAGCCATGAGGGTTTACTACATAACAACAGGGGCCCATGGAGATGACAGAGAAGGAGAAAGCTCGCCTTGAATCCTGGGTAGTAGAACAACCCCAAGTTAGCGGTCATGCCAGTCTCCTGGCTCCCTCAACGTGATTTATCCTTTCTCAGCCAGGCTCATGACCCTGCGGCCCTGCAGATGAAGGACCCAGCCCACTTCTCAGAGCTACAGGCAGGGGAAAGAGAGTATCCAATCTGATTGGTGGGAAGCTTGAGAGTTGGGATGCTGTGGGCACAGGTGACATATGAAAGAAGAGGGGTTTTATCTAGGGGACACTGGCTATTGTCCCTGGACACTCAGGTTGTCACAGCTGGAGGTGAGTGTTCCCAATATTAACTGGGTACAACCAAGAAGGCTTTTTGGGGTAACTAATTCCCCCCTACAAACTGTAGTTCACGGGCCAACAGTAAAATCCAGCATGAATCTGGGAGGAAAATCCATTTGGAGCTGGACTCTTGGGTCATGTCTTAGAACTGGCGATGGAGACAGTGCATACGCTGACGTTGAAAAGATTCATGAGTTCACTTAGGACAGCTAGAGAAGGCAACTCCCCTGTGGTCTGCCCACTGGACTTAAGTATGCTGGCTCTGTGGTTTTACCATAGCTGCCATGGCTCAAACATCTTCTGGTTTTCTCTAAAACAGGGAAAGATCAGCTGGGGATGTGACTCACTGTCTCGTACCATTTCCCCAGAGGCCTTTAGTAGAGAGTAGATCCTCTCTCTTTTAGTCTCCATTGGCTAGAATTGGATACCACTCCAACGGCGAGGGGGAACAGGGTCACTGGGAACCACTGTCCAGCCATGACTGTCCTGCAGGCTGTGTCAGGCTTTTGTTCACCCACACATTGGTTTCAATGATCCTGGCGAGCTGGAGAACAAGCAAGTGCTGTCTGTCACAAACCAAAGGCATCTCCTCTCTGCTGTCACAGAGAGACCCCGTCCTATACGTGGCGGTTTGTCTATCTTCTGGGCGGACCCAGCTTCCCAGGGCCATGCTGTAGGCTCTAATGATGTAGGAAGAGGACTCAAGCCAGCTCAAATGCAGGCACCGCAGCGGCCTTGTTTCTTCGGCTGAGCTATGGAAGGCGCGTACTGGAAGGACATGCCTGGATAAGTCGCAGGATGCAGGGAAATTAAGTGGAAACAAATAGGTAGGCTCAGGGGCTGAGTGTGAGGCAGCTCCTGGGGTCCCACACTGATGTTGCTACGGGTCTATTTCTGCCGTTGGGCCCTTGTGCCCTCTGGGATTTGGGTTGGGATGTGCCTGTGTTTCTGGGATGGAAACTCTAGACTGGGGACAAGTGTTGGCACTTGGCTGAAAGTCCTGTGATGACCACAGGGGCAGAGAGGAGCCTGTCTGTGAGTCTGACCTCTGAGAAGCAGAAGATGGAACAAGGCACCTGCCATCTAAGCTGGCTGCCGTCGTGTCATACAGCCATCTCCTGCCTTGACTCTCTGAGTGAGGTGACTGCTTCCCCAAAGACTCCACTCTGTTTCTTCGGCTCGAATCTCCTTCCAAACTGAGCTGAAATATGTTTCACCTGCCTCCCCATGAGCACCGGTGTCCTGGCCTTGCCACTCTGCCTTGGTTGTGGGAACTGCTTCAGAGGCGCATGCTGGTATGGTAGAGGAGCAGATATGCTTTGCTGGATGGTCACTGCCTTTTCGGTTTTTCTCCGGTTAATATCAGGAACACTCACCTCTAGCTGAGCCAATCCAAGTGTCCAAAGGCAATAGCCATTGTCCCCTAGATAAAAAACATGCATCAGGATGAGGACCGCTCCTCCTTTGCACTGATATCATCACTGTTTATTGTCGTAGCAACATAGCTGCATCAAAAAGCCATTGGCTTTTCATTCCTGCTTACTTCGACACGGACCCCTCTCACAGAATGACAGGAACCATCTGCGAGAGTGACCGTGTTGACTCCACCCCCACGTCAAGTGTCCTTCATAGAGAAGAGAAGCCACAATGCCTCACACTTGGGCTGGGAGGCTCTGACTTTGTAGCTATGCCTGTTAAGCCAACATCCCTGGGACAGGATGGGATTGGACATCTTGCCCCGTAGCTGCTAAGCAACGACCCACAGTCTAATGCAGGAAATAAACCTAACTCAGCAGTGTGGTTTTGGGAACATTGAGCCGATTTTCAGCCAATCCCTGACAGCCACCCCATTACACAGTGCTCAAAAGAGGTTGGCCCTAGCACATCCAATCAGGCACCGGGCAGTGTCTCTACCTGGTCCATGCTCAAGACTGATAACATCTCCTGCTTAAGCTGTGTTTGCTCCGCCAGGGACACGCTCAGAGCTTTCTCTCCCTGCCAGGGAGGCCTGTGGCAGGAGTGCGTGCTCCTCAGATCAGCCGGTTTCAAGCTTAGTTGTATTCAGACACTCATGTGCTTGACGGCTGCTGGAGGTGTCGTGACAAGGTTCCAAAGAGAGAGCAGAGCCTTTAGTTCTATTGGACAATGTGGCATTCAGGGTCTTATAGGCTTTCAGTGGGTAGGTTCCGTAGCACGTGACTGAGCATGGCTCAGCATATATGCCAAGGGTCATGGCGATAGGTGCTAGACAGAGCCACAAACATATTCTGTACCTGCAAAGGGGAAGGGGAGGGAGAGGGAGAGGAAGAGGGAAAGAGAGAGAAACTGATCTCTGGGAGAGAGACAGAGAGGCAGGCAGAGGGTCTAACATTATGTGTTTGTTATTTATACAGCTCAGGGAAACAGAGACATAGAATGTGTTCATTTCCAGAAAGTAAGAGGCAGAGCTGGCTTTGTCCTGAGGGTCCTGTCCTCAAGGGCGGTGCCTAGCCCATTGCTGTAGGAGACCCCCATTTCCAGGTGACGTATAACCTGCAGGGTGCTCAGGTACGCCTGCTGATTGCAGGTGCCCCGAACTCCGAATCTCTCCAACTTGACTCAGTCTCCCCTGTGGGGATGAGACGCAGGTCTCAGTGCATCCTTCAGAGTCTTGCATCCTTCGTGGGTCGGGGAGGAAGCTGCAATGATGCAGGTCATTAAGGTGGACTGCAGCTTATTTTTACATTTCGCCGGATCTGAGGGCGCTGGTCACAGCAAACCCTTGGTAGGCTGGGTTGCTATTATTGGTTGTCGACTTGACCACATCTGGAATGAGCCAAAACCCCCAAATGGACGCCACACTTGTGAGGGATTTTTGCTTAATTTGAAGTAGGAAGATCTAATTCCCACCCAGATCCTTGCAGTAGGAAGACACGCCTTTAATCTGGATGTTGAGTTGAGAAAACCCACACTTTTAATCCAGACCATTTGATCTGGGAAAACCCACCTCTAACCCGGGCCACACCTTCTGCTGGGAGAAGGGCGATCTCTCTTCTGCCTGCTTACCCTCACCATGCTGGCAAGTGAATTCCTTCACTGGCATTAGAATCCACTTCTTTGGGATTGCAGCACATGCTGAAGATGAATGAAGACATCCAGCCTTGTGGACTGAGCAACTACTGGATTAAATTCCCCTTTATCTGAATCTGTATCTGTATTCATATCTACATCCATCCCTCTATTCATGCCTTCATCCATGCATCGATGTATCGATGCATGCATGCATGCATGCATTCATCCATCCATGCATCCGTGCATCCATTCATTCATGCATGCATCCATCCATCCATGCATCCATTCATTCATTCATGCATTCATGCATGCATGCATGCATGCATCCATCCAATCACCCATCTATCTATGCATCCACGCATCCATCCATGCATCCATGCATCATCTATACATCCATGCATCCATCCATGCATCCATCTATACATCCATGCATCCATACATCCATGCATCCATACATCCATCATCCATCCATCTACTTATCTATCTATTCATTCTATAAGCTCTGTTACTCTAGAGAACCCTCCCTAATACAGTTAGAGAGCAGAAATGCCTTCTCTCTTTAGAAGAGTGGGGGTTACAGACAACATTCTGGGTCAGCAATGACCATTATGAGACTACGAACAAAGTCAACAGGAATGTGAGGTTCTAGTGTTGGGATAGAAGGGCAACAAAGAAGTATAAAATGCACTGCTTCCTGAACACGCCTGAGGTCCTCCTACTCAGATACAAAAGCCAATGCACCCCTTCACTGTTTAGTTCAGCTTGGCTTTTGTGTTGCTGTTGGCAACCCTGAGTATTCTAAGCAATATCCTCTTTCTTCCTAGTGAGGTCAAAAAAAGGGCGCGTGAGAGAGAAGCTGCCTGCCTCTTGAAAGGGAAATGCTTCCAACCTACAGGCCTTGTAAGACTTTTCCCAACTCGATAACATGACAAACCCACAGGAAACTCACTCTCTCTCTCTCTCTCCCTCTCTCTGTGTGTTTGTGTGTGTGTGTGTGTGTGTGTGTGTATTTTCCAATAACCCATTTAGCTATGAGCTCATCAATGGACTAATCCTTTGATGAGGTTATCACCCCTAAGATTCAGAGACCATGAAGCTCTACCCCTCCCCCATTCTGCTTCGGGGACTGAGCTTCAGTGCATGTCTTTGGGGAAACAGTTTGTGTTCCGGTCATAATCTTCTCCCCTACCGCCACATCCCAGTTCACAGCTCATCATGCAAATGCATTCAGTGCATCGCTGTGGGCCCCCTCTTAACAGTTCTGCATTGTGAGAATTCAACTCTAAATCTCCTCGAGGAGTCAGAGCAACTCTTAGCCACGATAGAATAAAGAACCAAGTTCCACACTCCATCATCCTTCATGGTTAGACAGACACAGGGCAGATGTTTTCATTCAAACAGAAGAGTTTAGAAAGCAAGACCAAAACCCAACGGGTGGATATTAAATTTTACAGCTCTGTGTCTAGCATCTGGGTCTCATGGTGGCCATGTCTGGTGGCATGGTCCCGACAGCTGTGATCCACATGCGTCTTCCTTGAATTGTTCTTCTTTCCTCTCTGTCTTTCCTGACATCTCTAGCATCCCATGGTCTCAGTTTCAGCTTAGACATCACCCTCACAGCTTTACCCATCCTCTTCTCCGGGGGAACTTGGCTCTGTCACAAGCTGCCTAACCTCCTTGGAAGTTCTGGTGGAAGCCTCCATGACTCCAGGACTTCTAGCTTCACCCCGCAGAGCCAGGCAGTGCATGGGCGACACCAAGGTTCCCATCAGAGCATCAGTAGCCAGATGTGCTTGGATGATGACTGCCATGACCTTTTTGTGCTTGGATGATTGCACACAGTCAAATAAACACTAGAGAAATGATCCCTGAGCCAGCCTGGCATCCTGGATCCCTTCCCAAGTCAGTCTTTGAAAGGGATTTACGATTTCATGCCCTTGAGCCTGTGAAGAGTGAGTTGACCCATTCCTGAAGTGCCTTCGAGCCTTCTTGCTCATTGTCCCTGTGCAAAGCTCTTGGCTTCTTTTAGAGGACACTAATCTCCTTAGCGATCACACCCTCCCTGGTGATAATTTTAAAATGTTGTTACTTTACTTGCAGAAGTATGATTTTTAAAAAAAGTCCACTGGTCTTTGCTCCTCATAGTCTGTAAACTATTTCTGGTCCTCATACCTGAGCATTGTCTATCAGAGACAGCCCTAGCAGGAGGCAGAAGCAAGGTCCATGGTGTTCAAATGTAAGTCAAGGAACAAAATGATGGCAGCAGGGGAGGGGGGAACCAGCAGGAACACGGAGGAGCTGGCAGACTCAGGGCTGAGCAGGGACGTGGAAGGAGGGAGCGTTTGGAGAGCCCAGAGGTGCTTCTAGAGTGTAAACCTAAGATTGTGGCCAGAATACACAGCAGGGTGTAGGTTGAGGTGTCCCAATAATCTTGCTCTCTTTCTTCCCTGACCTCTAGCTGAGTCTCCCTGGCTGAAGCCCATTGGAGGCCAGTAGACAGGCATCCGGGCCATGTCCTGGATAGAGACCAGTAGAGATGGAACCTTGGTGGGAATGGAAGGTGGAGCATGACCCCTGACTGCTCCTGTGCCTTCTTCCTCAACCTTGTGCCCAGAAAGAGCAGCCTGTCTTCCATGTGTGACTCAAGCTTTAGGAGTAAGGGGAGAAAATGCCAGGGGTGTGGGAGAGGAGGGTTCTGGGAGAGAGGGCGTGTGGTGTGTCTGAGGGGTTGTGATTGGGAATTGGATGAGGAAAGCTGTGACTTAGGGACACTGCACTGGTTCCCTGAAGTGTGAGTGAACAGAACCTAGGCTACGCTTTTTAATATTTTTAATTTTAAATCTACATCTGGAGGTGAGGGTGAGCTTTTGTTCTCAGTTCTGTTTGGTCCCAAATGACTGGGCTGTGCGCAACCCAGCCAGCCTCGGGGGATTTGTTTATTTGTCTCTACATTGTGATACAGATTTCTAAGTGTATTCAAAGTGGAGAATGCCCGGGAGCCTGTGGGCACATCCAAAGATCAGTGTTAATGTGTCCCCACAGGCTTCCCTCTGTGGGATCACAAATCACATCAGGCGATAGGCACCGGGCTTCTACGGCCTGCTCCACGCGGCCGGGGCAGAGGGAAAGCTAAGCCCAAGTTTATATTCACTCCACTCGCGGTTCTGACACCAGACATTTATCACATTTTTCTTGGTGGCTCATGGAGGGCAGCATTGGTGACTGAGGAAACCTGGTCCTTGTGTGGGGAACATGCAAGTAAACAAAGAACACGCAGTTGGGCGCAAGCTTTCATCTCACGCAGAGCCTGGTTCCTTGGTGACCTCATGACCTTGCTCAGCCTCACCAACAAGTGTTATGGAAGACGGACATGTGAGGCTGGCGTGAAGACCGAGAAGCTTCCATAACATCCTGACAGAGAGGGAAAATGGATACTCTCCCTTGACCATTCATTCCTACATGACAAAGTGCTTTCCCCTTCAAAGAGCATTAGAAGGCTTAAGCCTGAGGCACTGCTCCCCTCTCTGGGACTCGAGTGCTGATCCTGGCTGTTTGTCTCAATAAATCCTCCCTCCCCCACTCTGTTCCAGACTTTAGAAGACACTTTAAGGAAGAGTCACCAGCCTTCTAGACGCTGTTCAGTATGTGAGTGTACATATGTGGGTGTATGTATGTGTGCATATATATATGTATATATGTATATTTGTATGTATGTGAGTGTATGTGAATGTATGCGTGTATGCATGTATGCATGCATTATGTATTCATGTATGCTTATATGTATATTAGTGTATATATGCGAGTATATGTACATATGTATGTATGTTTGTATGTATCTGGGGTCTGAGGGTCAGAAAATGTCTCCAGATCCGCTGGGGACTGGAGGTCTAACTGGATGCTGGGAACTGAATCCAGGTCCTCTGCAATAGCAACACGTGTTCTTAACCAAGACATCTTTCCAGCCTGGTATTCCTCCAACTCTCCCCCATTTTTTCCTCAGGCTTCTTAGAGTCATGAAGTTGTCAATTAGAAATACCCCGTGTCTCTCATGCCCTATCAGTAGTTGCTGTGGAGACTGTTGTAGATCAGAGTGGATTCACAGCCTCTATGGAGAAGCTAAGATGCTTCATTAGGACTCATGATTTATGATCGGAGCTCTCAGGGAGGAATCAGAGACTTCGACATGTTCCTCTGGCTCACTGTACCACATCCTTCAAGTGCGTTTCAAAATCTTGTCTGTGTCTAAATCATACAAGCACCCCGAGGAGAGAGATTTCTCCTTGTGTTTCTTTCAAAAGCCTAGGAATGTCTCCAGGACACGTGTTAAATGTTTTTTGGCTCCTTGAGATTTTGAAAGGTGGCCAGAAATGCTCCAGTCTCTGTTCGCAGAAAAAGCTACAGAAGAAAGATGACTCAAACCCACTGGAATCGCCAGGCTGTGGGCTGGCAGCCTCTGGGGGTGTGCTGAGTAGGCCTTTCTCCCAGTTACAGACCACCAATCTTGGTCCCTGTTAGTCTGAAAACATGGATGTTCTTACTGTGATGACTCAGGACTGAAGAACTCATGGATTCCCGCTTTCAACTGCTGAATGCAAAAGAGACAGTTCAGTGTGTATGTGTGTGTATGTGTGTGTGTGTGTGTGTGTGTGTGTGTGTACAGCATATATTGCCACAGGGAAGGAAAAGAGAGAGAAAAAAATTTCTAGAATGGAAATTAGCTGGAAACTGGAGGTAAGAGCTGCCAATTAGAAAATGTGTCATTAAAGATCCATTTCTTCCTTTGGGGTTGTTTGGGAAATCGTTCTGATGCCAGAGGGAGCACCTGCATGGACTCTTCTGCAGACTTTGCAGACTTTATGGTCACGGCCCTCCTTGCAGCCTCCCGTGGACGAAGCAGTACTGACTAACGCTGTCTGATCGATACTTTCTTTTCCACCCTCCCCTCTGCCTCGTCTCAGGCAACCCAGACGAAAGTGTTCTTGAGTTATTTATTCTGAAATCTGAGGGCAGAGAGATGGAAGGAGCGAGCGGGAGAGCCTTCCTTTCTCCTCTGATGTGGACCATCTACCCAGGAGCAGGCAGATGGACACTATCTGCCAGAAGAGACGTGATCTGGGAACTTGAGTGACCAGCTTTGGTGGAGGCCCAAATAAGAAAACTAGGAAGGCTCATTGCTGTGGCTTGTACGTTGGAACATTTGGTCACCAGTTGGGGGCACTGTTTTGGAAGACCTCGGAACTTTCAAGAGCCTGAGCCTGGCTGGAGGACTGATTGTTTTGTGTGTGTGTGTGTGTGTGTGTGTGTGTTTTGAATATTTTTGGTATTTATTGTCTCCTCATTCCCACCCTTTTTAGTGTGTGTGTGTGTGTGTGTGTGTGTATGTATGTATGTGTGTGAATGTATGTGTGTGTATGTGTGTGTGTGTGTATGTATATGTATGTGTGTATATGTATGTATGTGTGTATGTGTATGTGTGTGTGTGTGTATGTGTCATAGCATATGAGCGAAGGTTAGAGAACAACTTTGGGAGTCAGCTCTCTCCTACTGTATGTATTCTGGAGGATTGAACTTGGCTCAACAGATTTACCTGCAAGTCCTCTTACCCAGTGAGCCATCTCTCCAGCACCTGGCTTCTCCTTTTGATGGCCAGAGGAAATCTTTGCATCATGCCCCTGGCTCAGTAAGCGCCTGTCTGCTCATGGCCTGAGATGGGTTCCTGGGAGCCAGTCCTCCCTTAGGACAGACAAGAAAAGGGTGGGATTCCAAGTAGGGATTTTATGTTTGGTTTTGTCTCTATGGTGATGTCTCACAGACCAGCCTCAAATGAGCACAACAGCCAGCACTTATTTTCGCCCTCAAGGGTCTTCAGTACACACTATGGGCCAGCTGATCCTGGCTGGTTTTGCCTGGTCAGCTGTGACTCAGTGTGTAGAGCAGCTGGCCTCAGCTCCAGCTGAGGGGGTGGCCTCACAGTGGCTCTCATTGTGAGCTGTGCTGAGGTCCCGTCTGGAGGGGTTGCAGTAGCCAAGCTGCAAATGCATGCAGCCCTGATCACAAGGTACTCGTGTGGTATAGACGCTCTGCTCTGTCTTTCTGGATCTTATTGGTCAAAGCAACCTCAGAGTGAATTGGCAGGATGTCCACTCTGCCCTGTGGAGGCCCTGAGGGTTATAGGCAGAAGGAGTCTGCCTACAAAAGTATCCCAGAATGCAAGATCAGTATCAATAACCTGATCGACCCTAGATCCTCAGTCCCATGGGTGTCTTCAACAAGAACTCGATTTTCCCCGAACAGTCATAATTGAGCCACACCTGTGGTGACGGCCCAGAAAGCGGAATATTCTCTGAGACGTTCTGTGGGCACCATGCCGGAGGCACCTACCAATGAGAACCCTACAGAGACGAAAGCACCATACTGGTTTGTCAGGGCTGCTGTGTTTGGCTGTTTCCATCCAGTTAAGTTCCTTAAATTAAAATGTTAGGTAGATGAACATGTTAGTCCATGCTTGCCCTACTGGTGTTTGGGAGATAGAGGCACAGGAATCATGAGTTTGGGGTTAGCCTGGGTTACATAGTGAGTCTCTGTCTCAAAAAATAAAACAAAACAAAACCAAAAACAAACAAAAAACCTAGAACCCTTCAGGGTAGGAGTATAGCTTAGGGGTCCTGGCTTAGCAGTATCTAAAGTCCTGGTGCCATCCCCAGCACCAAGCCTGTGAGTATTTAAAAATAACTCAGAAGTTAAAATTATAACCAGATTATATTAAAATGCAAAAGGCACATTTTATAACCATTAGCATGGATACTTCTTCGCCTAACATCTTTTTTAAATCAACATTCTCCGGAACGCACTGCCCCATCTACTGTGACATATTGGCTTTTACTTGCACAGATGTGATTCACGTTTTCTGTGTGAGCACCTTTGTTTATGTGGAAAAAAAAGAGTCAAAGAAAATTTTAAGTAAATCAGCACACAAAAGGCGTGACTGAGGCAAAAGTTTTGACATAGCTTCTGAAGCTCCTTCCTGAACTCTAAGAAACCGTGGCACAGACCTCCTCACAGGGCCACGGTCACCATTTTCCTCTCAGAAGTTTCTACGCATTCCAAGCTGGGCCTCTGCCCTTCGCTTTGCTCCGTTTCAAGTTCTCCGCGTCAGACACACATCATGTTAGTCAATTTTCTCATTGTTATGAAAAATAAGAGTCACCCGACCAGAAGCAATTGGAGGAAGGAAGGAAGGGTTTGGGGGTACAGTCCATCACAGTGGGGAGCACGTGGTGAGGACTGGGGGTGGGGAGCACAGGGCGTCAGGAGTGTGAGGCGGCTGGTCACATCGTAGCATCTGCAGTCAGGAAGCAGACAGAGACGGGTGCTGCCGATTGGCTGGTGGTCTCCATTTTCTTCAGTCCAGGGTTGTTCCGAGTCGCGTAGCTGGAGCACGAGGTGGGGTCACACTCTGGCCAGTGACACAAGATTTCTGAGACTCAGTTTCCCTGTTGGTGCTGGAGGTGGATGAGAGCAGGGCCTTCCTTGGAGGAATCTAGGAGGGCTAAATGGGGTGAAGACACGGCATGCACTCAGGGTCTCCGGACCCAGAGTCAACCTTTTCCTTCACATGGACAATACACTTCATCTTGTTAAGGTGAAGACTGTTGACCCCTCTTCACTGACAGGGCCATTCAGAGGCTGTGTGATAGTCTAGCTAGCATGGCGACCTTATGTCTGTGCCTTTGTGGTACTTGGGGTCTTTGTGATGGGGGTGGGGTGGGCTGGTGATAGTAGCATCATTGACATATGAAGAATAACTTTCAAGTTAAAAATTGTTTTTCCTGAATAAGACATGCTAAATGCACCAAAGGGTTTTTTTTTTTTTTAAGTCATTTCTAAGTCAGCAGAGATTTCAAGTGTGCTCAGTATTCCTGAGGGCGAAAACATCATTGAGTGAAGAAGAGAGAGAGAAACCAGGGCCTCAGAATAACCCCTGTCACCTGCCAATACTTTGAAATAAACCAGCCTACTGTTTGACCTCCAGGGCAAATGTCCCATGGCTGAGGTGGGTAAGGATAGAGTGACTCACAACCCAGACAGCCAATCCAGCCTCCCTGGGGGACTTCCTGTTAATGCAGCCTCAGATGCAGGAGGATTTGAGTGAAACCAGAGCTGGTGGGCCGGGCTGCCTGAGAACAAGAGGATTACAAAGCCAAGTAAAAAGAGGGAGCCATTTTCATCTCTCTTTCACGCACACCGATGGATCAGAAAATTGAGAGAGAATTAAAAGTAATTAAAAAGCTCTTCCAAGGGGTGTGGGATGCAAAGGAGTCTGCAGCCCCTAACGACACAGAGCAATCTATGATGGGAGAGGAAGCAGCCCTGGGAGGAGTGTGTGTGTGTGTGTGTGTACACATATATATGTACATGGGAGTGTATGTGTGTGCATGCACATGCATGTATGTCCAAGTGTGTGTGTTTGTACTTGTGCATTCGAATGTATTTGTGTGTGTATGTGCACATGTGTGTGCATGAGAGTGTATGTATGTGTGTGTGCGTGTGCGCGCATGCATGTGTGTATGCCGAATGCATGTGTGTGAAAGTGTGTGTGCATGCATGCATGCAAGTGTATTTGTGTGTATGTGCACGTGTGTGTGTGTGTGTGTGTGTGTGTGTGTGTGAGAGAGAGAGAGAGAGAGAGAGAGAGAGAGAGAGAGAGAGAGAGAACTTGCCCTCTGTGAGTTCCCTTTTCTTTTCCAATCATATAGCAGAAGCAGGCTCAGCCTAGGGCTCAGCCATATCAGAACCAGTTGCCTGTGAGGAGCCTGGAGGGTCCCACCACAGACAGGAGCCGCCATGCCTTCCCTTCTGGGATGATGCAGAGAACATGGGCCAAGACAAATCCAGCATGAAAGGGGGCAAAGAGAATGGTCTGCCAGGATCTGCCTTGAGCTGACCACCACGGATTGTGCTGTTAGCGAATGACTTTAGTCTCCCATAAAAGGGGCATGTGCCATCTTCCCTTAATTCCGTGTGGCCCATGTCACCTTCCAGCTTGTCTCAAAGGGCTCATGGAACCTGGCTGGCTGACTCTCCCCTGTTCTCTCTCTAGACCGTGTGTTGCAAAAGTCTGAATTTGGGCTTTTCTGTCTAGAGCAGCAGAGACTTTGAGCCATTGGTGGATGCCGGGCCCTTGGTTTCAGAGACTGGGTTAGAGACAAACATGTAAGACTCATATCTGGGACTTAGGTTTAAATTATGGGATAGAAAAAAATAAATGCCTTTCTCCTAGGGTTCCTGAAAACAGAAACAAGTACAAGAACAGAACAAGCCTTAGAAGGGTGAAACCACTGAGAACCAAGATGTGGGGCGGGAGTGATGGAGGGATTGTTTCCCGATCCTGACATCTGAGTGCCTGGATCCAGCCATACCTGAAGTTGATATCTTTGGACTTCTTAAGGACACAAGCTACCGGCTCTTCCTACCATACTTTCTTAACTTTTACTTTGAGTCTGTCAGTTTGAATCAGGACAGACTGACTAAAACGGTGGCTGCCTCAATAAAGGCCTGAGATGCGTTCACTTCCTGATGACGCTAACATCCTGACTAGAGTCCAGAACTCAGGTCCCCACAGACACCATGTGCCTTGGTCGTAAGAAAGCACAGTCCCTTAACCATGACTGAGGGCCCCTTGTCTTGCTGCCTCTCACATCTGTGGACTGCAGTCTGGATTACACTGAGCTAGACCATTCTCTGACCTAGAAGCTTGTGAATGCATCCTCACGATATGGGGACCCTAGGAGCTGGGCCACACCTGGAACTTATTAGTCTCATCCTCATTCATCTTGGCCTAGAAGACAAAAAAGTAAATATTATGTATATGATTATTAATATAACATGCATATGATAAATATTATGTGTCTAGTTATTAATATTTGGCAAAGACACACAGAACAAAAATCTTCATTGTTTGAATCTTCAGTGTGGATATTGTTTTGTCTAGACTCTGTTGTTTGGCTTTTATTGAGACAAGACTCCATTTGTAACCCAGCCTAGTCTTGAACTCCTGATTTTCCCCTTCAGGCTCTCCCGGACTGGACAGACAGACAGATGTGCACTTCCATGGCCAGCCATGGTCTTAACAAGCAAGCAAGCAAGCAAACACAAAAATAACTGTCCAAAACATTTCTTCACCATGAGACACAAATTAAGTCTAGTCCAGCTTCCCCTCCCCCACTTAAAGACTGGCTTTAATCCCATGGGGGTCCCTCATCTTGAGCCAGGCGATGAGACAGTTCAAGGTTTCAGAGACCCTGGAGAAAGTTCCTTCAGTGTTGTTTCCAGCTGGCGAGATTCAGAGTCCACAAACACTCTCATTGTTTACATACTTCATAAAAGTGGTGACTTTCCTTCTGTTTTACAGTTATAGCTGCGCTAAAAGTATGTTTAAAAAGAAAAATCGCCCATCTCTCCTTCCCCCAGTGACCTTGAAATATAGAAATGACAGGCCTGTCTCCAGTTTTTTTTTTTTTTTCTCCTTGAAGAAATAAACCAGTCCTTGAGCCTGCAGAACACAGGAAAGGGACAGGCTACAGACATTACATATTTCACTGGAGAAGGGGTGGGGCCTTACGTGTGAGAATAGGATGGTATCCTTTCTAAGAGTTAGGGGCGGGGAAGCCCCAAGATAGGGGCTGAGTGGACATTACAGGACCAACCTCTTCATACTTCCCCTGCCGAGTCTTCCCCACCAGACCCTTCCAACCGCCGCCGCTGAAACAAAACCTTCTTGGCCCTTAAGTTTCTTCTCCTCAGGCATTTTGTTACAGCAATGAGAGAAATAATTCAGTTAGGAAGAAGAATGTGAGCAAAACAGGGAGGATGCCTAGAAATCTGAGCAGCTGCAAGAACCTGGGTCTCCTCTTGGAGGGTGGGGGCACCCAGCAGGAGCAGAAAGGGCAGGGAGAGTTGCCAAGACCCAACCAGCAGAGACCTCCCCTCCTCAGAAGGAATGGGGGGGTTGCTGGCTCCCCTCCCCAGACCCTCCTTCCCTGCTGCTACATTGTCACAAAAGACTGAAGCTGCCTGACTCTGCTCTTGTCTCCAAGGATGAAGGTCAGTGTCACAGCAGTGTCCACTCTGATGCTGTCTTCATGCTGAGACCTTGATATTCAATGTGAAATCTGCATTGATGAAATTTTCATTACAGAAACATCTTCTCTTTCATGGCCTTGTTAGTCTGTGGCTTTGAGGATCTGCTGGTTTGGGTTTGGTAACCCGGTGAGTGGAGGATGGGTGTTATTAAACATTTAGATGATCGATGGTATGTGAGGACCGCCCTCTCCCATCACAGCCAGAGCATGAGGGGCTCAGCTAATGACCACAAGGTAGTCAGGGCTGGGAGCCAGCTACAGTGTTCTCTGTAGTAGGAGGGAGCTTGCATCTTCTGTCTGCAGCAGAGAGGAACTGCTTGGCTACAGGGCACACAAAAGAAGTCCATTTGTCTACCCACTTTCCGTTGACCAGTCTGCCTGTGTGTTTGAGCACACCCTACCTACCTGCTTCTGCACCTCATATACAGTAGCATAAGGCAGGTTGACCAGATGGCCATTTAGACATGGTGGCTGTGGGCTGAATCAGGTTAAAGAAGGGCCCTGAGTTGCAAGCTGATTTGTGTTTAACAATTGCTTTTCTGTGCATGTGGTAGCAGGGTCTGTGTGTTTCATGATACATACCTGTCAGATTTTCCACTTATCCTACAAGACAGGTGATCTCACTCATCACTCCTGCTTTACAGATGGAGAACCTATGAGTGAATAACCTACAGAGGGCTGCCTGCTGGGCAGGAACAAAGACAAGATTTGAATTCAGCATGTCTGAGTCAGAATGTATGAATGAACCTCTCTGCTACATTCCTTAATAATTCCATTTTCTTTCTTTCTCTCTCCTTTCTTCCTTCTTTCCTTCCCTCCATCCATCCCTTCCTTTCTTCCTTTTTGAGACAAGGTTTCTAGCCTAGACTGGCCGCAAACTTACTATGTGGCCTAACATGAACTCTGAGCCTCTGAGTCGGGGTTTTGTTTTGTTTTGTTTTCCGTGCTGGGGAATAAACACAGGACCTTGTGCACGACAGGCAAGCATTCTACCATCTGACCAATGCTCTGAGATCTTTTGTATTTTTCGATAGCAATTAGGTGTCTGAGTTTTAAACATGCGTGCAAGCGTGCAGCTTGCATGCTGAAACCCTGGAGGTTCAACCAAGGTCTAGGCTTTGCTCCCTGGAAGTCCCCATCGGGCACATTGGGACTCTAATAAAAAGGGACTTGATGTTTGTCAGCTATGTAAGATGACAGCTTTTAAAAAGAATTCCATCTCCAAGGAAGACAGTTATAACAATGTTGGGGCCGGGGGGAGAGGGGACCCCACTTAAAAGCAGTAGAGAGTGACTTAGGCTCTAGCACTTGCTGACCAAGACTCCAGATAGGTGGAGATGCTTTGAAGAATGACACCCATGATGACCTCTGGGTTCCAAAGCACACACACTCACAGCTCCCCTCCAGTTTCACTTGAGAGTGAATAAAAAGAAATGCTTTCATATAAGCAAAACTAGATCATTCATAGCCAGGAGATTTGCATAAATAAACAGGAAATGGAGCTTTTTGGCAGAAGGAAAAAATGGCTGTCAATGAGAAGACACATGACATGTGTGTTTGGTGTGTATGTACTCTCTCTTTGTGTGTGTTTGGTTTATGTTTGGAGTGTGTTGTGTATGTTTAATGTGTGCATGTGTATGTATGTGTTTGCATGTTTGGTATGTGTATTTGGGCATATATATGTCCTGGGTGTATGGGAAATTTAAGCATGAATACATGAAGCAGCAATAAGAATTGGCTTTGGCTATAGTACTATTATATAGAGAACCAAATTATTTGGCAAGAATAATTCAAAAATCTTTGATGATAAAAATAGCAATTTTTCTCCCTTTCTTTTTCTTTCAAATATGTGTATACATGTGTGTATGTGTGCATGTATGTGTATGAGTACGTGTGTGAGTGTGCATATGTGTATGCATGTGAATGTGTGCATGTGTGTACATGTACATGTGTGTATGTGTGTGCATGTGCATGTATGTGTATGCATGTGTACACACATGTGTGTGTGTGTTTGCAGCCATTGATTGACATCTAGTATCTTTTCCAAACTCTTTCTTCCTTAGTTTTTGAGACAGGGTCTCTTGAGGAAACCAGAGCTCTCCAAACCAACTAAACTAAACCACCTCTGCAGAAAGGCCCTGGGTCTTCCTGCTTCTGCCTTCTCAGTGGTGGGCTTATAGGCATGACCATTGTATCTGACTTTTATGTGGATATCGGGAACCAAACTCAGGTGCTGGAGCTTGATGCCTACTGAGCTGTCCACTAGCCTGAGAATCAGAATTTTAAGAATCCCTAGACCTGTCTTTGAGAGACATTATCACACGGAGTGCAAAGGGCATGAACCAGAAGTTAAAAGCGATATGGGTTAGTTCTTACAGAGCTCAGAGCTAACAATTAGGTGGTTAATGTAATGTAAGAAATTGTGAAAACAAATGTCTTCAGTGAGCAACCTCTGCTCTCTCCAGTCATCCAGGTAAAGGTCCTGGTTGTCCTGCATCTTAACTCAGTAGATCTTGGCAGCCAGGGCTCAGAGCAGCTGGAGTCAAGGACCCACAGCAGGCAGGAGCCATCCCCACACTCTGTGTTTATTCAGTTCTGCAGCTCAAGCAAAGAAAGTTCAAGGCAGGGCTGAGGCAGCGGGAAAAGGAGCCAACACTTCAGAGCCTGTGGATCTGAAGGCTCCAACTCACCCAGGATGCCTGGCCCCTGAGGCCCTGCTGGGGCCAAGGCCAAGGCTTGCTGGACACAGGAGGCACAAGGTGGTCTGTCCAAGGGAGCCTGTGGTTTTAGAGATGGCAGTAGTGTGTTAGTCCTGGCTCCAGACTGCTGGAGTGCTCCCTCCCTTCAAGTGAAGGGAAAACAGGGAGGTTTCCAAGGAAAAGGGGTGCCAGGACCTGTGGGCCCTGTGAGGCCTTTCTGTGACAGCTGAGTGGCTGGCTCTGCTTCCAGGTCCCCAGGACTGCTTCAATGAGGTCACTTCAGGCAAAGACCTTCTGTCGGGGGTGGGGTGGGGTGGGGAGCAATGGCCTGGCCTGCCTCACACTGTGCAGGTGACAGGCCCAGCGGTCAGAGCATCTCCTGAGAGCCTGTCTGGGTTGGAGGAGCATCGAGAGAGCTCTCCACACAGCAGCCCCAGGTCTGGATCCCCTCCAGGGAGGCTCTGGGGATGACGACCTACCACTGTAACTTCACTCCAGTTGACTGATGAACTGTGAGTGACAGATTGTGTTTCTGTCCTGCTAATTTTGGAATTTTACAGCTAAGTTTCATGACATCACTCACAGAGGGGTGTACGTGCCAGGTCCCCACAATCCTTCTCACACAAATTAAAGTGGAAAGATCAGCACTGGGAACACCTTCATGATCTCAGGAGGACCCAGGAAACTGGGAAACACTGGCCGTTCCAGAGCGAAGGAGCTGAGCTCCAACCAAGACCAGAGCCGAGAGCACAAGCCAGAAGCCGGAAGCCGGAAGTCGGAAGTGAGCTGGGCTCACCCTTCTCAGGAGATCACAGAGCCGGCCAGAGGTCAGGGGCGAGGTCAGGGCGAGGTCACTGCAGCCCTGAAGGGCAAGGGCCTTTCTCAGGAGCTGTGGGAGGACAAGGTGAAGCAGAGAAGAGGGCGGGGTGGGATCCCAGACTCAGGACTCGGAGTCCCCAACATGGAGGGGAATCTCTAGGTCCAGCTCTGAAGCAGAGGTGGGAGCAGCCCTTCTCCCTTGCCCAGGGTGTTGCTAAGGAAGACGGAGGGTCACAGGCAGGGAGAGAACTCAGGAATGGTGCAGAGGGAATCATCCAAGCAGAATAGCTGTGTTTTGAGAGAGACGAGGATGCTGCAGGAGCAAGGCAGATGTCCACCCTGCCTGGGCTGCACGTGCGGGAGTACTCTCACCCCTGCTTGAGCCATGAGGGAGCACTCTCACCCCTGCTTGAGCCGTGAGGGAGCACTCTCACCCCTGCCTGGGCCGTGAGGGAGCATTCTCACCCCTGCCTGGGCCGCGAGGGAGCACTCTCACCCCTGCCTGGGCCGTGAGGGAGCACTCTCCCCTGCCTGGGTCGTGAGGGAGCACTCTAACCCCTGCCTGGGCCATGAGGGAGCACTCTCACCCCTGCCTGGGCCATGAGGGAGCACTCTCACCCCTGCCTGGGCCATGAGGGAGCACTCTCACCCCTGCCTGGGCCATGAGGGAGCACTCTCTCCCCAGTTACATGAACGCAGCCTGGCGTCTATTCGGTTCTACCAGGGTGAGGAGCCGGTGGCAGGGTGAGCACTGTTGATAGAGAAGTTAATTGTCACAAGTTGGGGGACAGAGAACTACAGTAATGGCAACAGGCGCATTGTTTCCTTCTATAGAGACACCAGCCGTCTCATGGAAGAGGGCCGCCTCAGATGTCAGGGGCAGGAATGGCGGTGCCGAGCTCTGCTGCAGTGTCTGTCAGAGTGATGTCTGCCCCTGGTGGTTTGGAACAGGTCATGTCTCCTGTCTTGTGACCAGGCATGAGGGATGTTTTCTTTCGTTCCTTCTATTCTACATTTGAGCCCAACGCAATATTTGTCCAATTTTAGTGACTGTATTTTTGTTGTTTTTCTTCTTCTAAAATTTATAGTTGGTTTCTTCATCTTTGTTTTGTGTGTGTGTGTGTGTGTGTGTGAATGTGAGTGTTCATGTGTGCAATTGTGTGTGTGGTTGAATGTGTCTGTGAAGGTCAGAGGTCCACATAAAGCATCTTCTTCTGTCCCTTAAAACCTTATTTTTTGAGACATGGTGTCTTAGCCACTGTTCTATTGCTGGGAAGAGACACTGTGACTCTTCTATGGAAAGCATTTAACCGGGCCTGGCTCACAGGTTCAGAGGTTTGGGAAAGATGGTGGCATGCAGGCAGACACAGTGCTGGAGGGGCAGCTAAGAGTTCTACATCTGGTTCCACAGGCAACAGGAAGGAAGAGATGGCACTGGACCTGGCTTGAGCTTCTGAAACCTCAAACCCAGTGACGCACTTCCTCCAACAAAGCCACACCTACTCCAACAAGGCCACACCTCCTCCAACAAGGCCACACCCATTCCAACAAGGCCACACCCACTCCAACAAGGCCACACCTCCAATAATCCTGCCATCTATGATCTTTTGAGGGCCGTTTTCAGTCAAACCACCACACAGGGTCTCACCCTGAACCCAGAGTTCACCAGTTCAGCAGGACTGGCTGGCCAGCAAGCGTCAGGGACTCACGTGTCTCTGTCTTCCCCAGTGCTGGGGTCACAGGTCTTCACCACAGCTGGCTTTTACATGGGCAGTGGGATCCGAACTCCAGTCCTCACGCTTGGGTACAGGTACTTATCCTATAAGCCATCCCCACAGTACTGTGCCTTCTATTTCTTACTGAACTTCCAATTCCCTTGCTGAGACTGCTGTCATTTGATTCCAGTGGCAACTGCTCCCTGGAGGCTTGGGAGACCATGCGACACCTGTGTTGTTCGGTGACAACTTCTTCTGGTGGCTGTTTCTAGTTCATGTTACTGTTTTCTTGGGAAGATGAACAATTTTTAATGGAATCCTCCATGTGCTAGATGCTGTGCTGGGAGCAGTGGTGCCTGGGTCTGAGGGACTCTAGCTAGTGTCATTGGCCCTCCTTCCATGTTATGCTATGGACCAGTCATTGTGAGGATAAAATTAAAGTCCTGGTTTCTCTCTGGCCCCACGGAATGCCAGGCGTCCTTGAATGCTGTGGATCAGGGCTGGAAGCTCAACTTCTACGGAGTCTCTGTGGATAGCTCATGGCTGGAGGACCAGGCTTGTCTTCTTAGGACTCCATTCCTGGCTTCCTCTGACAGCACAGCCAGCATCATCTGCTCTGGGTCCTCGTCTGACCTCCCTGCCATTGTCCTGGTGGCTTCTCAGATCGTTGATGCCACAGGGTAGAGATGGGAGTCCAGGTTCTTCCCTTGAGCTTTGTTGAAGTGGGTAGGCAGACCGTGGCCTTCTGTGTGTTGACCATAAATATGTGGGGGTTTCTGGTAGATTCAGGCCTGGCTTGTCTCTGGGCTCCTACCCGCGAGCCCAACAGCCTGCTTTCTTTTCTTCAGTGACTCTTGTTTCACCCTGTCCTGCAAGGCCTCATTTTCAGGGGCTTGGCTCATATGACGTAGTATTCTTGTTGTGACAAATACCCTGACAAACGCAACTTAAGAAACAGAGGTTTAGTCAAGCAGTGGTGACACCTTTAATCCCAGCACTGGGAGGCAGAGGAGGGGGGAAATCTCTGAATCTGAGGCCAGCCTGCTCTACAGAGAGAGTTCTAGAACAGCCTGGATGACACAGAGAAACCTTGAGTTGACACCTGCTCCTCACAAAAGAAAGAAAGGTGTATGGGCTTATGGTTTGAGGGTACCTTCTGTCACGGTGGGGGAGTCACGGTGCAGAAGTGTGAGGAGCTGGTCACCTCGCTTCTGCAGTCAGGAAGCAGAGAGAGATGACTGCCAGGGCTTGGCTCAACGTCTCCTTCTAGTCAGTCGGGAACCACAGTTTGCAGGATGGTTCCCCCCCCACAGTTAAGGCGGGTCGCCGCATCTCAGCTAACCTACTCCAGATAATCCTTCACAAACAGGATGACTGATTACTCTGTATTTACAGCACGGGTAGAGAATGAGTGACGGGGACATCAGAACGCTGTCTTTGTCCTTTTCCTTGACTGCTGGGGCTTGGCTCATATGACCCAGGAAACGCAGACCCACCCAAAGCCCCAGAAACCCTACACCTTCCTCACTTTGTTTTGTCGTCTCCAGAGCTGCTGGTGCCAGCCCTCTGCCCCGGCTCACCTCAGCACCCGCTCTCTGCCCCAGCCCTCTGCCCCGGCTCACCTCAGCACCCGCTCTCCGCCCCAGCCCTCTGTCCCCGTGGACTCTGTCTGGCTCTTCCTTTGTTGTGTGAGAGCACTTTTCATTTTTTTTCTGTCTGAATGCCGGTTTGCGCAAAAGGCAGAACATTCTCGCCGCAGTTTGGTAGCTCCTGCCAAGTGCCTGTCAGAACGTCTGTACCTGTTTAGCTGGGACCCCCGGGAACGTCTGTTTACTCTCAGCCCGGCCCGCTTTGCCTTGCCAATCTGATAAGCGAGTCTAATAGCCATTTTCACTTGTCTAATTAAAAAAACACATTTTCATCTTTTCTCATGCTTATTGGCTGATTGCATTTCTTATTGGTGGGCTCTCCATTCGTCTCCGTTATCCAGCTTCTATAGAAGGAAAGGTCTTCTTCTTGTTGCCTGGCAAGGCATTCAATCCCTCCTTTGTTAGGGCTGGAACTGGGCAGTCCTACCTTCGCCTCATGGGCGTTGTCAGGCCGAAGTTAGAGGTTTTGATGTTAGAAAGAAATCCAGTCCCCACAGAACCACAGGAAGGTGGAGCACAAGACTGTGTGCTATGGGGAGGACTCTAGTTTCCTCCCGTCTTGACCCCATCAGCTGTCTCTATTCTTCTACTTTCAAAAGAGAGTTCAGATGGGACACGAGGGAAAGCAAGCAGTCAAAGGCCCAATTAGAGCAAGCTGGGAGCACAAACGGCTTAGACATTTCCAGAGTGCCCGGCGCCGGCAGCAGTGCCCTGACGCCGGCAGCAGTGCCCTGACGCTGGCAGCAGTGCCCTGACGCTGGCAGCACCGGGCTTTCATTTCTCCTCTCCCTTCTGTGCCCTGCCTGTGCCTCCCTCAGGGTGGGCAGTTCCAGACCAGGGCATATGCTTTCCCGAAACTCCATTTAACCCAGAATTTAACCTATCAAAGTAAGTGCATCAAATGCAAGAATATGTCTACGGACCAAGAACCCCGACCCTGCACAGCTCTGTACGGGGACGGTGACAGCCCTCGGTGTGTGCTCCCTGGGGAGGAAAGTCCTTGTCCCAGTCAGGGTTTCTCTTTCTGCACAAACAGCATGACCAAGAAGCAGGTTGGGGGAGGAAAGGGTTTACTGAGCTTACACTTCCACGTTGCTGTTCATCACCAAAGGAAGTCAGGACTGGAACTCAAGCAGGTCAGGAAGCAGGAGCTGATGCAGAGGCCATGGAGGGATGTTACTTACTGGCTTGCTTCCCCTGGATTGCTCAGCCTGCTCTCCTATAGAACCCAAAAATACCAGCCCAGGGATGGCACCACCCACAAAGGGCCCTCCCCCTTGACCACCTATTGAAAAAAATGCCTCACAGCTGGATCTCATGTAGGCATTTCCTCAACTGAAACTCCTTTCTCTGTGACAACTCCAGCCTGTGTCAACTTGACACACATAACCAGCTAGTACAGTCCCCAAAGCTGGACCCAGCTAGAGTCAATCATTACCTCCTCTGTCCTTTATATCTTGGTTTGGGGGTGTCTGATCTGGCTCTATTAGAGAGCCCACTACTACCTATAGCTCTTTATGTCCTGCTTGGGGGCGTCCGTTGGTTAGTCTGTCCCATGTCAACCTCCTGTCAAATCATGGGACTGAACAAACCAGAGACAGGGCTCCACGGGCAGGAGGATTTAGGGATGGTCACAATGCCACCACACACTGTCTGGGCTCTGCTCGTCATGATGAGGGTGTCGCTCAGTGCGGCTGCAAGGTTCCCAGTAGCTCTGCTTATGAGGCTGAGTGTAACCAACAAATCCTGTCAAAACGTAGTGTGATTATGAAACTGTATTCTCGCCACCACAGGGAGTCAGTCTGAAGGACTGAGGAGTGATTTAGTAACTTAAAGGTCACACTCTGAGGGGCTTTCTGGCTTATAAAACATAACTGCCATCCATGACCTTGGCACATCCAGGGAACACAGGCAATATGGCATTCTGAGAACACAGGGCACGTGGCACATCACAGGGCACATGGCGCATCACAGGGCATGCAGCGGCATGCAGTGAGCACAGGGTGTATGGATGGCAGCCTTCGGACAGTCATACCTCTCCTCTTCCCAGAGTTTCTCCTCACACCGCAGCAGATGCTCCTCTGCTTCCACTGTCTGGAAGGAGCTCACTGTAAAGAACAGGAAACTGTCCCTCAGCTAAGGGACATCCAGCCACGCCCGCCACAGGACATTGCTCCTGCCCCTCCAACTCCAGGGTCATGTTCACCCACTTGATCTGCCCACCTGATCCACTCACTTCGAGGTCACGTGGCTCAGCCTGCATCCCGCGAATGGGCAGGGGAAGGTGAGCGAGGGCTTGTCGGTGTGTGGGCACCAGGAGGTGACTGACTACACGGTGTCAGAGTCATCACTGCTGGTGTTGCGACAACTCATGGCAGTGTCTGAAGGGGAGTCCCTGTCACTGCGGGGCATGGGTTACCAACCTCTCGCCTCCTCATCAGTGAGCCAGGGAAAGACTTAGTGATAAATGAGCTGTTGTTTTTCTTCTTTGGTCTGTTCGTATCTCTGGCCCTGTCACGCCTGTGACTGCCCACTTGGAAATGGAGGCAGACAAACTCACCACTGTCCCTCTAACCAAGCAGAGTGCCCAGCAACCAAAGAAGGCATTCTGAAAACCCCAATTCCCACCTCTGCCAGCGTAGAGGTCGCTGTGAAGGTCGGTGATGACTTGTCCTGAGACCCCGTCTGTTCCTACTGTGCTGACTGGCGCCATCTCCTCACGGCTTACGATCCCCCACGAACCCATCACCAGCGCCCGAGTCAGAGCTTCACAGGCTCGTGGCCTCTGTGTGCCAAAACAGATTCAGCTTGGAAGCGGGCCAGATGCTTACAGCTCCAAAATGACTTGGCAAAGTGTCTGAGACACGGCCTGTGGTCTGCGCTGGGTGAAAACTCGCCCACATTTGTTAGTGATTAACTGATCTGCAGATGGAGCTCTGTGCACCTCGGTGACCCACAGATAAACCAGCTCATTCCTGACGAGCAAAGCAGCTGTAAGAATACTCCAGCTCAGGGTCGCTCCAGCCCAGGGCCGCTCCAGCCTAGGGCCCCTCCAGCTCAGGGTCCCTCCAGCCCAGGGTTGGTCCAGCTCAGGGTTCCCCCAGCCCAGGGTTGGTCCAGCTCAGGGTCCCTCCAGCCCAGGACTGCTCCAGCTCAGGGTTACTGGGAGGAAAATATCACCAGGGAAAGAAGGGAGCCTAGAATGTGAAAGCAGGGTGTGAGGCAGGCCCCGGGAACGCCTGGGGAGGCCGATGGCCTTGTGTGGCTTCTGGAGCCTGTGGCTTTCCTGGAAGCCCCTTCTTGTGGGAAAGATGGGGAATGACATGAAGTGATGGCCGGGTTCTCGAAGCTGGGCATGTGCTTAAGCTCGGGGCAAATAAATATGGATGAGAAGCAGACACAAGGTTAAATTTCACTCTTCAGATGGAGTGCTTCTGGGTTCTTGTGAGGCAAAAAACCCAAAGATGAAGGTTGCCAGGCCAGCCATAGGCCACGGCCACCTAGATTAATGCAAAGGGCGGGAACCACAGGTGGGGCAGCAGTTGTGTGTTTGAGGAACAGTCATGAAAGACACACACCTTAAGAGAGTAGGGCTTCCTCTGGGCTCACGTGTGACAAAGCTCCCTTTCTCATGGTGGGGAAGGCAGGCCTGGCAGAGTCTCCGGCTGCTCCCCGCTGTGGCTGCCAGAATCTCCCACTGCTTGCTTAGATCCTAGAGCAATGGTTTTCAGTCTGTGGGTCGTGATTCCCAACAGCAACAAATCACAGTTATGAAGTAGCAACAAATAATTTTGTGGTTGGAGGTCACCACAACAAGAGGAAGTGTATCGAAGGGCCGCTGCTCGAGGAAGGCCTAGAAGCACTGGACTAGAGGCTCAGGAAATGGCCAGGCCTGCTGTAACTGGGGCAGGGCTAAGAAAGACACAGCCATAAGTGACTCACTTCTTCAACTAGACCCCATGTCAGAAGGGCTCTAAAATCCCCCAGGCAGAGCCGTGGTCAGGACACTAATTGAGCAAGCCCAGAAGCCCAAGGGACAGTTCACACTGATCATGCCAGGTGGGAATTAATCTGGATCCTTATAGCAAAGGAGGGATGGTGACTTAGACACCTCAGGTAGCTCACACAGTCCAGAAATTGCCAGTGTAATCTCGCTGAGCAAACCTTTTCTTAACTTAAAAAAGAAAATTGAATTTTCGTGGACTAAACTCTTTTTTTAAAAAAATAAAGCAAAACAAAACAAAAACCCAAAAAACCAAAAAACTTACCATTGACCACCAGTGTGGCCCACATGAAGGGCGGTGGAGAGATTCACCATGATACTCTTTACTTCACTGGGAAAATGGACATCACTGGGACAGAAAGCATACCACTGCTACACAGCTCCAACTCCGCGCATCCCGCGGTCTTCAGGAAAGGCACCTCCTGCTCACCCCCTCCCTGAGCCCTGGACAGGCTGGTCAGGACGAAAAGCAAATCAGCAAAGAACAGGCTGGGTCAGGCTGCAGGAACAAACAGGGCTTCCCCAGGAAGAGGGTCTCTCACTATCCCCGCCCCCACTCAGGGTCATGGACTGAGAGTGACTTTCTTCCTGTCCCCACAGGAGCACAGGCAGGGCGCTCACACAGCTTAGCTCTTGCTCTTCTGCCCTGACATGACACACACAGGAGGTAGGAGAGTGACAGCCCCCATGGTCACCCCTGAGACTGTGGAGCCGCTTCCACAAGACACTTCCACAGAGCGCGGAGGTATCAAAGCCCCACCCGTGTGTCTGGTAGTCCCAGGTCCCCGTGTGCCTGTGTGCCGTGGACTCTCAGACTGCAGTGTTTCTTCCTAATGCAGCCTTGTGCAGGGCGCAGCTGGAGAGGGGACAGCTGCCTTCATCCTGTGTCCTGGCCCCACCCACACCCTGATTTAACCACACAGGCATCCTCCCCAGGCAGGTTCCTCTGTCACTTCATAAAGGGACAGGCTGAGCTCACTGGTCCCCTCTGCTCTGTGTTTTCCAGGCTCTGCGTCACCGACCGACCGTTGGGCGTCTGAGTTAATTTCCTTTACTGCTGTTAACTTCTCCTTCCAATTACAACCGTCCTGACCGGGCAGCTCCCGGCACAGGGCCTCATCTCTACTGACAGTTGGTGCTGCGGGTCTCAGCCCTGACTGACAGGGCCAGTGGCTTCCCTTGTCAAGCCTGGTCTTCTCCAAAATACAAATGACAAGATGGACGTCCAAAAGCTGCGTGGCCGTTGAACAGGCAAAGAATGAGGATTAAAAACACAGCGGCTGGAACTCTGGGCTTAATTGCTGTCTTCAAAAAACATGGCAACTGGGATGTTTAAAAACTGGTTGAGCATTTCTGTATTGGACTGCAGGAGGTCTGTTGTTTGTGCTTATTTTTCTCTTTAGGACTCCAAGGGAAGCTGTTGTGCCTAATACCACAACCAAACCCCCAGTGGTTCACTCTGCATGGTGCTGAGCACCCGCCGTGCATGTATTTTCCTAGGTTCCAGTTCTGGATACAGGCAAGCATCAAAGAAAAGGGGTCAGGAAGCATCAGATGCTGAGCGAGACGTAAGGCTGGGGATGACTGACTTGGGCCAAAGGGGCTTCTTCAGAAGAGACTGGCGTCAACCCCGAGAGGTGGGAAAATCGGAACTCTTGGGAAATGTCCTACACAGCAAACAACAGTGCAAAGGCCCTGAGCTAGGACTGTTTGGCTGTTGATGGAAGTCACAGCACAGTGGGGAGATAAGGGTAGAGAGAAGGATGGAGAGGGGAAGGCTAGACCCTGCAGGTGCTCTGAGACTTCTTCTTCTTCTTTTTCTTCTTCTTCTTCTTCTTCTTCTTCTTCTTCTTCTTCTTCTTCTTCTTCTTCTTCTCTCTCTCTCTCTCTCTCTCTCTCTCTCTCTCTCTCTCTCTCTTTTGGTTTTATTAGGTTTGGTTTTTCTCGAGACAGGGTTTCTCTGTGTAGCCCTGGCTGTCCTGGAACTCACTCTGTAGACCAGGCTGGCCTCAAACTCAGAAATCCATCTGCCTCTGCCCCCCATAGTGCTGGGATTACAGGCGTGTGCCACCACCGCCCAGCTGCTCTGAGACTTCTATGTGGGAAGCAGACGGTATGACTGGATTTAATTTATCTATAAAAAGACCACTCACATTATGTTTTTAAGAATGGACTGGGGAGAGAGGCTAGGGTGGAGGCTGAGGCAGAGCTCAGGGGAGAAAAGAAGACAGTGTCTGAACAGCAGCTGGGATCATTGTGGTGGAAGCAACCTGTAGACGTGTATGTGTGTATGCATATGTATATATGTTATATATATATATATATATATATATATATATATATATGGTTTACATATAAATGTTTCTATAGCATTTGTATTTGTGTACTTCTCATGTGTATATGCATGTATGTATGTGTGCATGTAGTATGTATGCATGTATGCATATTTATGTATATATATATGACTTAGTATATATATATATATATATAGTATTTGTATTTATGTATTTCTCATGTGTGTGCGCACCATGGCACCCATGTAGCAGTCAGGGAATAACTCAGAGGAGTTGCTTCTCCTCTTCCATGTCTTGAGTGCCAGGGTTAAAGCTCAGATACCAGGCTTGCCCATAAGCGCCTTCTCTGGCTGATCCACATTGCCAGCTTGGTTATGCATATTTTTAAGGCAGCGTCAACCCCCTTTCCAAGCAGGCATCGCGTGTGAACAGTCAGACAACACACTAAAAGCCAGTGCTTGATCTCCGAGAGCCTGGCAGACATTTACCATGAACTACACAGGTTTTGTTATTGTTGTTGAAACGAGACTTCACTGTGTACCTCAGGCTAGCCTTCAACTCCTCCTGATCCTGCTTCCATCTCCCCAAAATTGGAATTTTAGGCAGAGATGTATACAGAATGAGTTTAAAGAATGAGTTTTATGTTTTAGGACGTAAAGACAGACGTCATTTTCAGCTTCACAGTGTCTTAAAGGACTGAGACAAAAGAATGTTCCAGGAACTTGAGGTATACACAGTGCATCAGTAAACAAGATATACTGAAGTCTAAACAGGGTGTAAGGCAGAAAGACCAGGGTCAAGGCTGTCCCCTGATCGCTACACATTTACTATGACATGAATGTATCCTCACACATGACCATGTAAACACACATACACACATAGACACACACACACAGACACACACACAGAGACATACCATGCACAAACACATAAAACATGAATAAAATATATTTTAAAAAACAATCCATTTTGCCATATGGATGCACTGTCCCCGGGGCTCCAAAATTGTCACCGTTCGTTGAAACAGCATAATAAAAAATATGAAATCTCCTTAAATATTCTCAGAATCCTTTCCATCATTTTCTTTCAAAACCACAGCACAGGAGAATTGGCTGCAATGGTTTTTGAAAAGCACACAAACAGGCCAGGAATTGCCTTGCCTAATGGACCTCGCCTTGAATTACATGTGAGACAGATGTGTCTCGTCAGAATGCTTCTCAGCAGAAAGAATTGTGGCGTCTGGTTGAGCAATAAAGGTGCAGACCGTGAGCACAAACACGTGTTCAGAGGACATTAGCTGTTAGCCACGAGCCTTTCTCTGGCCGATGATCTTGCTGCGGAATCTAATATTACTCCGGGAAAGGAACCGAGACCACTAGCTCTCAGCTGGCCAGGCATGCCACACTTCATCAAGCCACCACTGATGTGACAGAGCCCATCTCCACTTTGGCAGGTTGTGGAGGCAGCACTGGTGTTCTGGTCTAGGGGCTGTGTGTCATATAGTAAGGGACAGGTGAGCAGTCCAGTGACAGTCTGCTCTGAGACTGTCAGCGTAAAAATCATCTCATATGTCAAGGACAATGAACAGTGGCTTATTTTGGAACCAGACCTGAGTAGCCACAGCTTGGGGACACAGATTTAGAGTACCCAAAATTCCAAGTTCTCATAAATTCAATTGTATGAAGTTCTTATAACATTAGAACAAAGAAAGTCAAAGATCAGAGCACTTTTTAAATGTGCCCACAGAAACATCAGGTAGGTGGTTTCCAACAAAGTGGGGAAATCACTTTAATAGGTCTCAAATGCTGTCTCGTAACATTCTTAGCTTTTGGGTAGGTAAAATTTAGTTAGGAGTCTGGCCATACATTTCAAAAATAATTTACCTAACAGTCATAAAGGTGTTGGGTCACACACAGAGGCAAATAAGAGATGGCTACCAAGGGCCTAAGATAGTCCAAGATAACTCGGCTTCCAGATCTATAACATTCCAGCCTCGCCAGTCAGTCACTAAGTTCTAACCAGTCAATCAACCTTGCAGAATGGCAAGCGTGGCTGTGGCTTATTTCTGAGGACTTCGGTTAACACAGTTCTAAAGAGATGACGCTGACTCTGCAGCTACGTGGCCCTGACAGAGGGCGGGGTCACTTATCATGTATGAGATATTTTATCCAGAGTGCCCGAAGGCACCTGCATGGCAGAATGCACCGAGTGTGGCACCTCTGTGCCAGTCACACTTGTCACCCCTGTGACAAAGTCTGAGAGGAGTGGTTTAGAAGGGGGAGGGTTTCTCTGGCCAGTTTCAGTCTATGGTCAGTTAGTGCCATAGTTACGGGTCTGAGGTGGCAGAGGATGCTTACCCTGCAGCAGACAGGAAGCAGACAGGTGACATGAGACACACCCTTCTCAGCCATGATTACCTCGGTGACCTGCTTTCTTCTGTCAGCCCTACCTTCCGGTGTCTGCCACGGCATGGCAGTCCACCAAGTTCGGCGACATTGATAAATCCCTCCACTGATTGGATTGGAGCCCTCACGATCCAATCACATGCCCGAAGCCCCATCTCTGAGCACTGCACTGGGGACCAAGATGCCAACATCTGAGCCATTAGAGGATATTTTTCCTCCAAACCACAGTACTCTCACTCTCCCCTCAAGGGTGACCAGTGGAACCATTTACTGTATGGGATCCTAATTGTCTCTTATGTATACATGGTTTTGATGAAAATATTTTTCTTTTGGTATAAGCACGTGTGTGGTGTACATGTGTGTGTAAATGCATATTCTCATGAGCATGGGCCCATGTGTGTTCAGGTGTGTGTGCACATGTGTGCATTTGCATGTTGGGTTGATTTGACTATCCTCTACAACTCTCAATTATAGGCAGGGCTTCTTACTGAGTTGAGAGTTCTCTGAATCAAGTAGATGCTAGCCCGCTCCAGGACTCTCCTGTCTCGGTCCCATATATGTTTGATAATAGGCAGCTGCCGCATCTACTCAGGTTTTGGGTAGGTTTTAGGACCTGAATTCTAGCCTTCACACGTGTGTGGCCAGTCCCTATCCACAGAGCCATCCCCTACTCCCAGTAACATATGATAGATAAAGCTTTCACTTACGTTAAGGGGAAAAATTCAAAATGTGGGTGATTATTCTATGCTGATAGGACCATGAGGAACTGTACATTCCCGACAATTGCCACTGGAAGCCAAATTGTGCTACGCCAACAGCAGCCATCCCTGTGAAGTAACAAACGCTCTTGGTCTCTGTGCCAGCACTCTGGCTCCCGTGTCCTCCTGTGGATTCCCGCATTTAGACACTGACGACCAAGATCATACATCACAGCTTTGTTGGTGGGAACCATCGACAGAAACAATATGAACATCCCTCTGCGGGAGGCTGATTAAAAATAAAACCCAAACCAAACAAAGACAGTGGGGTTCGGGCATCCGGAGGGAGCCTGAAACGGAGAGAGCACAGATAGGAGGCGGTTCCATTATTGTTGCATGTAGGCGAAGTGCTGTGTACAGCCAGATGCAACGCGATGCTGCTCCTTGTGTTTGTAATCGCAGAAGAAAGTGATGAGTTTTTTCCAATTTTTGAGGTCTTCTTCTATTTTCTTCTTCAGAGTCTTGAAGTTCTTGTCATACAGATCTTTCACATGTTTGGTAAGAGCCACCCCAAGGTACTGTATACAGTTTGTGGCTATTGTGAAGGGTGTCATTTCCCTAATTTCTTTCTCAGCCTACTTATCCTTTGAGTATAGGAAGGCTACTGATTTGCTTGAGTTGATTTTATAACCTGCCACTTTGCTGAAGTTGTTTATCAGCTGTAGGAGTTCTCTAGTGGAGTTTTTTGGGTCACTTAGGTAGACTATCATATCATCTGCAAATAATGATAATTTGACTTCTTCCTTTTCAATTTGTATCCCTTTGACCTCCTTATGTTGTCTAATTGCCCAAGTTAGTACTTCAAGTACAATATTGAAAAGATAAGGAGAAAGGGGGCAGCCTTGTCTAGTCCCTGATTTTAGTGGGATTGCTTTAAGTTTCTCTCCATTTAGTTTGATGCTGGCTACAGGTTTGCTGTATATTGCTTTTACTATGTTTAGGTGTGAGCCTTGAATTCCTGTTCTTTCCAAGATTTTAAGCATGAAAGGATGCTGAATTTTGTCAAATGCTTTTTCAGCATCCAATGAAATTACCATGTGGTTTTTTTCTTTGAGTTTGTTTATGTAGTGGATTGCATTGATGGATTTCTGTATATTGAACCAACCCTGCATCCCTGGAATAAAGTCTACTTGATCATGGTGGATGATCGTTTTTTATGTGTTCTTAGATTCGGTTGGCAAGAATTTTATTGAGTAATTTTGCATCGATGTTCATAAGGGAAATTGGTCTGAAGTTCTCTTTCTTTGTTGGATCTTTGTGTGGTTTTGGTATCAGTATAATTGTGGCTTCGTAGAAGGAATTGGGTAGTGTTCCTTCTGTTTCTATTTTGTGGAATAGTTTGAAGAGTATTGGTGTTAAGTCTTCTTTGAAGGTCTGATAGAATTCTGCACTGAAACCATCTGGTCCTGTGCTTTTTTTGGTTGGAAGGCTTTCTATGACCCCTTCTATTTCTTTAGGGGTTATGGGACTGTTTAGATGATCTATTTGGTCCTGATTTAATTTTGGTGTTTGCTATCTGTCTAGGAAATTGTCCATTTCCTCCAGATTCTCCAGTTGTGTTGAGTATAGGCTTTTGTAGTAGGATCTGATGATTTTTTGAATTTCCTCAGTTTCTGTTGTTATATCCCCCTTTTCATTTCTAATTTTGTTAATTTGGATACTTTCTCTGTGCCCTTTGGTCAGTCTGGCTAAGGGTTTATTTATCTTGTCGATTTTCTCAAAGAACCAGTTCCTGGATTGGTTGATTCTTTGTATGGTTCTCTTTGTTTCCACTTGACTGATTTCAGCCCTGAGTTTGTTGATTTCCTGTCTTCTACTCCTCCTGGGTGAATTGGCTTCTTTTTGTTCCAGGGCTTTCAGGTGTGTCCTTAAGCTGCTAGTGTATGCACTCTCCATTTACTTTTTGGAGGCACTCCGGGCTATGAGTTTTCCTCTTAGCACTGCTTTCATTGTCTCCCAAATATTTGGGTATTTTGTGCCTTCATTTTCATTAAATTCTAAAAAGTTCTTCATAAAGTTAAAAAGAACAATTCTCAAATTCATCTGGAATAACAAAAAACCCAGGATAGCTAAAACTATTCTCAACAACAAAAGAAATTCTGGGGGTATCAGTATCCCTGAACTCAAGCAATACTACAGAGCAATAGTGTTAAAAACTGCATGGTATTGGTACAGTGACAGGCAGGCAGATCAATGGAACAGGATTGAAGATCCAGAAATGAACCCACACACTTATGGCCACTTGATCCTTGACAAAGGGGCTGAAAACATCCAATGGAAAAAAGATAGCCTTTTCAACAAATGGTGCTGGTTCAACTGGAGGTCAGCATGCAGAAAATGCGAATTGATCCATCCTTGTCTCCTTGTACTAAGCTCAACTTCAAATGGATCAAGGACCTCCACATAAAGCCAGACACTCTGAAGCTAATAGAAAAGAAACTGGGGAAGACCCTTGAGGACATCGGTACAGGGGAAAGTTCCTGAACAGAACACCAATAGCATATGCTCTAAGATCAAGAATTGACAAATGGGACCTCATAAAATTACAAAGTTTCTGTAAAGCAAAGGACACCATCAAAAGGACAAATCGGCAACCAACAAATTGGGAAAAGATCTTCACCAACCCTACATCAGATAGAGGGCTAATATCAAATATATACAAAGAACTCGAGAAGTTAGATTCCAGAAAACCAAATAACCCCATTAAAAATGGGGTACAGAGTTAAACAAAGAATTCTCACCTGAAGAACTTCAGATGGCAGAGAAACATCTTAAAAAATGTTCAACTTCATTAGTCATCAGGGAAATGCAAATCAAAACAACCCTGAGATTTCACCTTACACCAGTCAGAATGGCTAAGATTAAAAACTCAGGAGACAGCAGGCGTTGGCGAGGATGTGGAGAAAGAGGAACACTCCTCCACTGCTGGTGGGGTTGCCAATTGGTACAACCACTCTGGAAATCAGTCTGGCAGTTCCTCAGAAAACTGGGCACCTCACTTCCGAAAGATCCTGCTATACCACTCCTGGGCATATACCCAGAGGATTCCCCACCATGTAATAAGGATATATGTTCCACTATGTTCATAGCAGCCCTATTTATAATAGCCAGAAGCTGGAAAGAACCCAGGTATCCTTCAACAGAAAAATGTGGTATATCTACACAATGGAGTACTATTCAGCCATTAGAAACAATGAATTCATGAAATTCTTAGGCAAATGGATGGAGCTAGAGAACATCATACTAAGTGAGGTAACCCAGTCTCAAAAGATCAGTCATGGTATGCACTCACTAATAAGTGGATATTAACCTAGAAAACTGGAATACCCAAAACATAATCCACACATCAAATGAGGTACAAGAAGAATGGAGGAGTGGCCCCTGGTTCTGGAAAGACTCAGTGTAGCAATATAAGGCAAAACCAGAACAGGGAAGTGGGAAGGAGTGGGTGGGAGAACAGGGGGGTGGGCAAGGGGGCTTATGTGACTTTTGGGGAGTGGGGGGCCAGAATGGGGGAAATCATTTGAAATATAAATAAAAAATATATTGAATTAAAAAAAAAAGGAAGAAAGTGATAAGGGATGCGCTGGAAAACTGACAAAGCGACCTAGAGGGGGCAGCAGAGTGCTGGGGTCAGAGTAGCCTAGTCAGTGGTCTTTTTATTCTCTCTCTTTAATAAAGATTTATTTGTTTTCATTTGTGTGTATGCACGCCTGAATTTGGGTGCCCATAGATGCCTGAGAGGGGTGTTGGGCCCCTGGAGCTGGAGATCCCTGGAGCTGGAGTGACAGTGGTTGTGAACCTCCTGATAATGGGCTCTGGGAACTGAACTGCAGTCCTCCCTCTGCAGGAGCAGTGAGTGCTCTTGACTGGTGAGAGGTCTCTCCAGCACCAAATGTATCACTTTATATCACTGCTTTTGTGTTTTTGGTTCATTTTGTTTTGAGCCAGTCCGGTGTAGCTCAAGTTGTTTGCAAACTCGCTAGGTAATAGAGGATGACCTCAAATTCTTCTCATCCTCCTGCCTCCACTTCCCAACTACAGGAACTACAAGTGAGTGTCCCTGCACCCTGTTTACACAGTGCTTGTACCTGCTCGGTAAGCACTCTACCAACTGAGCTCTCGCTGACTGAGCTCTCGCTGAGCATTGAGCTGTCTGAATGACTTGCCAAGCAAATACTTAAGCGAGGTGCTTTGTAACCAACCGTCTCTTTCAAGTTGAGTCATGTTAGGGTCAAACAGTTTTTGGAGTTGGTGGAGGTCGGTGCTGGGGAAGGCCTTGTGGTTTTGCCAATCAGGATACAAAGGACACAGTGACCACCCTTAGCCCCTGGTGATGCCCGCTGCTGACCTTTTGGTTGGATTCAGAACACCACCCAGGAAGCCTCAGAGAAGCAAGAGGCGGCCCATTTGGACAATGACCTCACTGTGCTTCGCAGAGACCCCAGAGATGATGGCTGCTCGCTCCCAGCTGTTTCAGATAGACGACTGCTGAGCTGAGCCAGCCACTGAGCCCATACCAGCAGATCCGAGCTGGAACGGAGGTGGTGGAGAGGATGGGGCGGGGCAGGGGGAGCCTTCTCTAAGCTCATCTTTCTGTCCTCTGCTGCTTTCGGTGGATGGATCCACAGAAGATGCCCTTCCATCTCTGAGCTGGAAAACTGAGTCGGATAGGAGAGAGACAGAAAGCAAGACAAGCGCCCAGCCGCCGCCAGGAGCACACGCAGCACCGAGAGTCTCCCGTCCGCTGTGGGGACCAAGGAGCTCTTCACGCCTCTGCCCAGGCGTGATGTTTTGACATCAATGTATTTCTGCTGAGTGAGGGCAAGCTGAAAATGAGGTCTCTATTCAGAGAGGCAGCAGAGCAGGTAGCTCCACCCCCAGGTCTCTTAGCATCTCGGGCGGCCATCGTATGTCCAGGTATTTTTATTTCGTCCTAAGACCCCCAGCTCCCTGCCCATGCTGGAGCATATGCCATCTGTTTGGCCCTCAGACTGCAGGGCGAGTGCACACTCTCATCCAGACTTAGGTGTGTCAGTGTGTGTGTGTCTGCTTGTCTCCCTAACCACTAGGCTTACCTTTTTTTTTTTTCTGTGTCGCCGGGGATGGAATCCAAGCCTTCCCAAGAGCTAAGCAAGTGCTCTGTGCACTAGCTGTCTCCAGTGTGACCAAGTTTGAGCAATGGACCATCTACTCATCCAAAAACTATAGATGTGGGTCAATGATGGGAGAAAACATGCATTGTGAGGTACATTTGTGTATTTATCAATAGGAGGGCCATAGAGGTGGCTCACTCAATAAAGTACTTGCTTTACAACAGTGAGGAACTGAATTCAGCTCCTAAGCACCCCACTCAAAAAACCTGTGTGTGGTTGCCTATGGCTACAGTCTAGTGGTGGGGAGGGAGGCAGAGACAGGAGGATCCCAGGAGTGCCCTGGCCAAGCAGCCTGGGTCAAGTGAGAGACCTTGTTTCATAAATAAGGTGAAAACAATTGGGAAAGAGACCAGATGTTGACTTCTGGCCTCCACACGCATGGACATACATGTGTGCGTGTAAGACCACTCCCCAGAATGTTCTAGAATACATTCCTTTAGGACCGAACAAGGCTCCCTTGTGTCTCACCACATCACCTTCGCCCAACTACAGATGCAAATCTCAATTCTAATGAGTCTAAGAGTCTGATTGTACAAGGCTGCAGGGCTTCTTACAAATACAGGCACTTCAAGGTGATCTCAGGGCTGACAGGCATCAATCTTAGGAAAATAATGAAACCTTCCTGGTGTAGCGCAGATGCTTATAGGCTTCTCAGCAGGGGCAACAAATAAAAAGATATTTATTCAAAAATTCGATGGTCCAGAAGGCTTCTGGGATGAGCGCACTCTAGTTAGCAACTTCCTGGAGGATCTGTTAGCACGGAGAAATGGAAATGACAACGTGGGAACTCGATGTCGCCCATGCAAATGAGAACGGAGCAGAAATAGCTGTCACCTCTGCTGGGGGGAGGGGAAGGGGGAGGAGAAGGGGGGGAGGGGGGACAGCTGGAAAGAGGACAGACACACAACACAGGAGGTTGTTTACTGTGAGGGAATCAGATGTGAGGTTTCTCGTTTGCGTTCACAGAGGCACAGACACTTGCCCATGAGCTTACAACACAGAAGACAAAGCCCCAGGGCCACACCCTGGTGGCCCAGCTTCTGAGTACTCCCTATTGCCCAGCTGGCCCCGGAGGATCTTGGTGACAGCTGTCAACAGCATTCAATTCCATTGAAAAATCTTGAGTAATTTTTTTCCTTTATTTTTTGGCAGTTCATGCATGGACTCATTGATCATATATCATAGTTACCCAGAGGCTCCCTCCCACTTCGGCTGGATACCCCTCAACACATCCTATCCTTAAGTGAAAGGAGATGGGCTGTAACAGGTTTAGGGGCCCTCATGTCTGTAGGCAAGGCTCGGCTGTCTGATGTATAAATCCAAATGGCAATGGATTAACAGTGGCCGCAAAGGGACAGCAGCACTGGATGCTGGGACACCAGCATCTCAAGGGAGACCACAGCTCATTCTGTAAATCGTTGGCTGTTGGTTCAGCAACTCCTTAATTCAAAGTAGCCTTGTTCCGAGATGGGGTTTTTCTGGTGTGATTTGCCCATAATAAACAAAAAAAGGCTTTATTTATTTATTATCATTGTGGGCCAGGGGGTGGGGTGGATGCGGGGATTGTGCCATGGTACGTGTACGAAAGTCAGAGGATAACTTTCTAGAGTCAGTTTTCTTCTTCCACCTTTATGTGGATACTGGGGACTGAACTCTGGCTGTCAGGCTAGTATCACAAGTGCCTTTACCCACTGAGCCACAGGGCCAGCACAGCGTAAAGGATTCTGAGATGCTTCTCAAAAAGAGTAGAGGTGTGTGCAGCAGACAATGCCCCAGGATGGCAAATGATCTAAAAGTCCAACAACAGAGAGAGGACACTGACTGTGTGAGAGGGCCTCAGAGTCCCTACTATGGTCCAGCAGATTGTTTCCAGTCCTGACAACTGCTTTCAGCCTCCGGAGGGTGGATGGATGGAGTAGCATCCTCATTCTGAAGAATCCTGTTGGATGGCATAGCTTTCTTGGGCCAATGGGATGCTAGTGGGCGTGGCATGAGGGGGAGGTGGCTAACACACTTGGTGGGCGCCTGGGCTCTTGCTTTTTGGCCATGAGCACAAGGAGAGCAGAGTTCGAACACGCTCCAAGCCCTATAGAGACCTCTGAGTCGGGAGATGGCCTGATCTCTAGAACAAGGGGCAGGGTTGGCCTGCACACACCCAAGAGAAAACAATGTTTGTTTGTCTTCCCTTAATCCACTGGGTACTGGGACTGTTTGGTGTGTGTGTGTGTGTGCATAAGCACAGAGTTTCTTTTTCTCTTGCTTTGCCTTCAGTTTTTGACAGAGTCTCCCTGAAACTGGAGCTCACCAATTTTGCTAGAAGGGCTGATTAACCAGCCATAGGATCTTCTTAACTCTGCCTCTCCAGTGCTGGAATAACAGGCAAGCATCACTCTGTCTGGCTTCTCGTGGGCATCCTGATGATTCAAACACAGGTCTTTATGCTACCGTGACAAGCACTTTCCTCCCAGAGCCATCTTCCCCAGCCTGCTGTGGTTGTTTCTCATAGAGCTTTGTTAGCTGTACATGTTATTTAGAACCCATTACTGAGGCTGGGAAAATCGAGTAGGCTTCTGACCAAAGCCCAAGCCTCACACTGGAGCTGAATGAAGGTCAAAGCTGTGTCCCTGGGAACAGGTAAATGGAGCCCAGGACCACAAAACATGGTGGGAACGTTATTCAGTGTCATGTCGAGTGAAGCAGAAGGCTGAAGGCATTGTCAGTTACGCTGCGTGTTTGCTTTTAATTTTATTTTATTTCAGCTTTGTTTCTATAACTTTGCAACCTCTGACATCTCCTCATAGCTCACTCATTGCATGTCCCAGCCTGCCTCTCTGTTGCTATGATAAAATACCATGGCTAAAACAGCTCAGGGAGGAAATGGTTTATTTGGCTTAGAGGCTACACAATCCATCATGGAGGGAAGCTAAGTCAGGAACTCAAGGTAGGAGTGTTCAGCAGCATTTCTTATACAGCCTGGGCCCGCCTTGCCTAGGGATAGTGCTGCCCATGGTAGGCCGGGTCCTTCTACAGTCAAGAATATTCACAGTCAAGAATATGTCCACAAGGCATGCCCATAGACCAGTGTATTGGAGGCAATCCCTCTATTGAGGTTTCTTCTTCCCGTGTGTCTCTAGTTTGTGTTCAGTTGACAACCAAAACCAACTATGACACCACGTCAACAAAAGCAGTGGGAGTTCTCTTGCTCTCTGAGATCATGGTTGGCAATGGGTGTCCACACTCCACTGTAGGAGGCTCTTCTTACCTGTCTCTTCCTACTGTCTAAGATAGCAGTAAAATTCACATCACACTGCACACAGATAAAGAATAGTATATATATCACACTACACACAGTTATGGAATCTACATCACACCATACACAGTTATAGAATATACACCACACTGCACACAGTTATAGAATAGAATATACACCACACTGCACACAGTTATAGAATAGAATATACACTAAACTGTACACTGTTACAGAATATATATCACACTGCACACGGTTATAGAATATTCACCACACTGCACACAGTTATAGAATAGGAGATACACTACACTGTACACTGTTATAGAATATATATCACACTGCACATGTTATAGAATATTCACCACACTGCACACAGTTATAGAATAGGAGATATACTAAACTGTACACTGTTACAGAATATATATCACGCTGAACACAGTTATAGAATACTCACCATACTGCACACAGTTATAGAATATTCACCACGCTGTACACAGTTATAGAATAGAATAAACACCACTCTGCACAGTGGTGTGATAGAACACACATAACTCTGTACACCAATGTGATAGAACATACAATACCCTGTACACCAATACAACATATACCACACTGCACACAGTTATAGAATATTCACCACACTGCACACAGTTATAGAATATTCACCACACTGCACACAGTTATAAAATAGAATATACACCACACTGCACACAGTTATAGAATATACATCACACTGCACAGTGTGGTGTGATAGAACACACACCACACTGTGCAGTGGTATGATAGAACATACATCACTCTGTACACCAGTGTGATACAACATACATCACACTGCACAGTGGCGATAGAATGGATATCACACAGCAATTGTGCAGCTCATGTGATCTCCACATGGCACTAAGGACCCACACCCCAAGGTGGCTCCCTCTGCTACACCGTCTGAAACGCAGGCCTTGAAAAGCATGCACACAGCTCTTGTCCGGTTTCAATGTCCACGGAGAGAGCTGGTGACGCTCCTCTCCTTAGTGTTGCAGCTTTTTAAAAGGCTCTTCCCTCTCTCATTCCGTGCAAGGTCGGGGCTCAATTCCTGTTTACCCACATCAGCCGCTGTCTTGTCAGGAGGAATCCTGTGCCTCTGTGAGGATGGTTTGAGAGCTAGTTTTCCCCTGAGGGAGCATTAGAAGGGAGTTGTAAGCTTTTAATGTGTCTGCAGACAGTATGTGAAGGTGCAGGTGGGGATTTACTAGTCCAGATAGCCACGTGACACAGTAACACACCACCTGAATCACCCTGACTGTGCAGAGGCATTCTGGGTCTAACGTGGAGGGTGGGAAGACCTGGCTTGTTTTATTCTTCTCAAATTCCAGGCTGACAGAAGCCCCGCCATCTCTCAACTCCACCATCTCAGTGCATGTTCTTATAGTCACTTTGGCACTCTGTGTGTGTGTCTGTGTGTATCTGTGTGTGTGTGTCTGTGTGTGTGTATCTGTGTGTGTGTGTGTGTCTGTGTGTGTATGTGTGTCGATATGTGTCTGTGTGGCTGTGCGTGTCTGTGTGTGTGTATCTGTGTGTGTGTCTGTGTGTGTGTGTCTGTGTGTGTGTCTGTGTGTATCTGTGTGTGTCTGTGTGTGTGTCTGTGTGTGTCTGTGTGTGTTGGTATGTGTCTGTGTGGCTGTGTGTGGCTGTGTCTCTGTGTGTGTGTATCTGTGTGTGTGTGTGTGTGAGCGTATGTGTGGTGTGTGTGTGTGTGTCTGTGTGTGTCGGTATGTGTGTGTGTGTCGGTATGTGTGTGTGTCTGTGTATGTCTGTGTCTCTGTGTGTGTCTCTGTGTGTGTGTGTCTGTATGTGTGTGCGTGTGTGTGTGTGTGTGTGTGTGTGTGTGTGTATCTGTGTGTGTGTATCTGTGTGTGTGTGTGTGTGTGTGGCTGTGTGTATCTGTGTGTGTGTGCGTCTGTGTGTGTGTGTCTGTGTGTGTCTGTGTGTGTGTATCTGTGTGTGTGTGTGTGTGTGATCGTTCTTGTGGAGGTCAGATGTCACATTTGGATTATCTCCTATCCCTCTCTGCCTTGTTGTCTTTAGTCAGGGTCTCTCACTGAATGGATCAGCTAGACTGGCTGGCCAGACAAACCAAGATGTCCACCTGTGTCCATCTCTCTGCTCTGGGACTTCTCGTGTTTTTGCTGCTGTGCCTGGATTTTTATGTGGGTGCTGCAGATCCTAACTGGGGTCCTCATGTTTGTATGGTGAGCACTTTTTACTGATGGAGTCATCCCCCAGTTCCAGAGCAGGAGCGCTTGGGCTCCTTAATGATTCCCTCGGAAACAGCCCCGTCCTCCTCTCGGATCTCCACAGCTGGGCAAGGCCAAGTGCACAGACCATCACAAGTAGTGGGGAGCCGTGACCCTGCCAGGCAGGTGGCGGAACCTTGGGGTGCAGAAGAGTGCCAGTGACAGCTTTTGTTACATTAGAGATGGGAGGAGAGACTTGGAAATGGGCTCCTGAGTGTGACAGCTCTCTCTCAGATCCTTGGATCTCAGCAGATGACTGGCTTTCTAAGTGGATGGATTAAAAAGCATTAGCATTTGAGGCCAGACACTTTTTGCTCTGTGTCTCTGTAATCTTATTTTGTCTGCGGGAAGGCCTGGCATCCATCTTTTGGGCTCTCAGCCAGATGAGTCATCTCCTTGTCTGTTGCTTTGTCTCCATGGTACCAAGTCTGTGTCAGAACCCAATCGTGATCCTGGCCAGGAACTGAGCCCGATATTAGACTGCACCGAGCTAGGTAGCTTTGTCCTTTGATGGAGCCAGGCTCAGTCAGCACCAGTGGTAGGACCAGGCTTGGGGATGGTGCTGCCCGGAGCCCGGTGAGTCACATTTGGTCTTGTGCTCAGATCAACTTGTTATCGCTCTAGAAAAGGGGCAGCTGTGGCACCCCTCACCTCCAGGGCACCCCAGGGGAGCTCATGATGTCAATGACATTGGGACCCTCTGCTGAAGGTGCCCCTGCCTCAAGCCTTGTGGAGATCAGACAGGGTGAAAGAACAGGGAGATAGTCAGGCTCTTGCTAGGAACTAGGGAACACTCGGGGCTAACCAAGGTGTGTTTTGTTTTGTTTTGTTTTGTTTTGTTTTTTCTTCATAAAGAAGAGGAAAAAAGAGGGAAGAGAGTCAACTTAAATACTCCCATTAACATTCCATAAAGACACCAGTTGGAGGGAGGGAAAAGACATAATTCAGCTAAAATCTGGAGGATGCTTCTCCCAGAATCTCACACTTTCCCTGGGTTTGAGGCCAGCAAAGCAAAAGGATTTTTTTCTTTTCACAGCCGTGGTGTGAACGGGGCTATTTTCAGGAGTTTCTTCCTAAAATGGGCCTAGGGGAACATGCTGTCTGTCAATTACTCATAATGTGGTCTAACAGCTCTTTAAAATTAAACAGGGACAGGGTGGTGGGCCACTCCTAAGGGACTCCCAGAGACTCCTTCCTCCTGGAACGCTGTCCCCGCATGAGCCTCGTCCTCTTGAGTGTAAGCCTTGTGACCCAGAGAGATATGGGTTCTTGGTCTCATAGATCAAAGCATTTAAATATGGATTCTTCAGGGAACTCAAAGGATGACTTTATTGAAATTTGAGAGAGAGAGAGAGAGAGAGAGAGAGAGAGAGAGAGAGAGAGAGAGAGAGAGAGAGAGAGTAACAGGCTAGGGTTCTATCTCAGCAGCTGCTGGGAAGAAGGAGGTGGAGAAGGAGTCAGAAGAAGGCTATGCTCTCTGAGTCAGAAGGCCAACAGCAGGCAGGCTCAGCAGAGACGTCTGTGAATAGGGGGTGGGTGTGGGCTTCAGAAAGAGTGCTTGTGACTGCGAGTGTCAGGGCCAAAGCTTAAGACTTTGGATGTTTAGAGAAGAGAGATAGAAAGAGGGAGAAACTGTTATGCTTCCTGTCAAGGGGCTACCAACCACCAGGCATGCTATTTGAGTCCAAGGATGTCGCCGTGTTTGTATTTACATGTTCCTGACTCAGGAAGAAGAACGTCAGAAAGGATGTTCTCACCCAATGGGTCATACCATTTGCATCATGGGAATCTGACACAGTTACACATATGGCCAATATGGTGCCTGGAAAGCAGCCCGGCAGCAAACAACCCTTCTGATTTGCCTTCTTTGTGCCTAGCATTCTATGCCAGCCAGACCTGGGGACTTAATTCTAAGAAGCACAATACAGAAGAAGTGACTGGTATCACTTTTTTAAAGTAGATATTTTCTTTATTTACATTTCAAATTCTATCCCCTTCCCTTCCCTCGTTTCCTCTCCAAAAACCCCCTATCCCATCTCCCCATCCTCTGCTCACTAACCCACCCACTCCCACTTCCCTGACCTGGCATTTCCCCTACCCTGGGACGATGAGCCTTCACCGGTTCAAGGGCCTCTCATCTCATTGATGTCCAACCAGGCCATCCTCTGCTACCCATGTGGCTGGAGTCTTGGGTCCCTTCGTGTGTACTCTTTGATTGATGGCGAAGTCCCTGGGATCTCTGGGGGTACTGGTTGTTTCATATTGTTGTTCCTCCTATGGGGCTATAAACTCCTTCAGCTCATTGGGTCCTTTCTCTAGCTCCTCCGTTGGGGACCCTGTGCTCAGTTCAATGGTTGGCTGAGAGCATCCACCTCTGTATTTGTCAGGCACTGAATATCACTTTTGAAGTTGGAGAGTGGCTGGTAGCAGCAGGCTGTGACCCGGTGTCTGGCTCCTGCACTTGTCATCCTGGGCTCTGTTTGGTTGAGGAACAAAGACACTTTCAGCTGATAACCATGGTTCCATTCTCCCTGCACCATGGGATTTGAGTGAAAGTGAATCAAAAGATAATAGAATTATTTGTTTGGATGGAGACATTTCAAGATGGGAGGGCATCTAGGCCTGGTGCTGAAGAAGCGGGTGTGGTTGTTAAAATAAGGCCACACTGAGGAGAAGCCTTCTGTGCTGCACCGGGACAAGAGAAAGGATGTCCTCCTCTTGAGTTGACACATCACCCATCAGACGCTCTGTGTTGTGGCAAAGCAAATTCCTCCTGAAGGAAGAAACCAAGCTGGAAAGGGTTCAGGATTCCCCAAAAGCAATTGTCTAGGGAAGTGTCTATCCAGGGTCAGCATACAGAGGCTGATATCGGCGTGGCCCAAAGTGGCCAGGCTGCACCTTAAGGTGGCGGGCGGCAAAACCTTGCAGAGCTGTCCACGTGGTACTGGTCCTACAAGTATGGGAGACACAAGATTAGGGGAGTTGTGGAGAGCATCTGAGCCCTGGCAGTGCGTGGCAAGGTCTGTGTCCCAGTAAGGAGGCAATAAGACACCGCTCTATGAAGTTGTGACGGTGAAATCCAAATAACAGTGGAGAAGATGTTGGAGATGCCAGGACTGTGGGATGCCAACCACAGGGGGCTGTGGGCATAGGGCAAAGCCCACACAGGAAAGAGTCCGTGAGCACTGCAGGAACAGAGGCTAAGAGGTGAGGCTACCTAAGTCTTTTGGAGCCCAGCTGATTTCATCACAAGCCCTAAATGCCAGACACAGACCTGAGGTTGTGGTGCTTTTCTTGCTGTAATTGGGCCCATTTCTCCCCTGCTGTGCCTTTATTCTTTCTTGCCGGAATAGGAGTGTTCACTTTGTTTTTAAATATTATTTATTTAATCTATATGAGTACACTGTTGCTCTCTTCAGACACATCAGAAGAGGGCATCGGATCCCATTATAGATGGTTGTGAGTCACCATGTGGTTGCTGAGAATTGAACTCAGGACCTCTGGAAGAGCAGTCAGTGCTCTTAACCACTGAGCCATCTCTTCAGTCTGAAAACATGTAACTTTTAAAAAGTTATTTTATAGTTTCCAGTCAAGAGATTTTAAACCTTTAAAGCATTGATAAAGTCTATGGGGACTTTAAAATTAGTCTAAAGGCAAGTGTGTTACAGCATGGTTCTGAGCCAATGGGGAGAAGAGGTGAAAGGTTATGGCTTAAAACTGATGGATTTGGGTGTCCGGTTGGCGGAGGTGTGAAAGCTGGTGTTGGGTGTGAACTTGAGAGGACCTAGAACTGCTTTGAGTCTCTGTCCTTGATTGTGTATGTGATGAGGCCAAGTGCATCAAGCCCCTGCCTCCTGGACTTCCTGACCATGATGTGCTCCGGATCTGTGAGGCAGAATAAACCATTTCTTCCTTAAGCTGCTTTTGTTTACCATAGCAACAGATGAGGAAGTCAGACACCACCGGCTCTGCTGCCTGGGAGATGGAGCTGTCGTATAAGGAAGCAAGAATATCAACAGAGAATGGTCTGTTGGCTGCTAGGTTCCAGGTCCACTGTGACTGGTGGGAGCAGGGAGCAACATGCCTCAGCAGATAGGAGGACAAAGGCCTCTCCAGGCAGATGTGCCAGCCAGGCCTCGCCTCCCTCTGGACACACCTGCCCCTCTCATCCATCCCAGTCTCTCGGCTCAGGCTGGCACATGACAGTTGCTATCCCTGTTTTGTGCAGCTGGAGGAAGTCCAGGTCCCTGCGGGAAGACAGCTGCACTGACAGCTCCTTCTCTAGCTCTGACAGACAATCAATGGACAAATCACAACATGTGGGATGCTGCTGGGAGGAGTGATGGTTCCCCAACAACCTTGCCCAAACCAAACCAAACCAAACCAAACTCCAAAAGAATTCAGAAAAATGGGGCAAGCAGAAGCCTGCTTATCAGTTTGTGTGTGTGTGTGTGTGTGTGTGTGTGTGTGTGTGTGTGTGTGATGGGGGGGGCAGAGAGACAGAGAGACAGAGAGACAGAGACAGAGATCTGAAAACGCATAGACTCACAATGGATAGAAGTCATTCAAAGGAGACAATGAGCGTAGGTTTCTTGAGGTTGGCTTTAAATGTTTTAGGCATAAAATATATCATACTACACATGCACTAAAGATACCATATTTGTAAGTACAGTTAAAAACTCCATGTGTGGCTCTTTTACCTAACTCTGCCTGGTGTCGCACTGCCTGTAGTTTGTGCCCTCCAGGTTGGCTCTGTGATTTTCACTGCTGCAGATAGAGCCCTGATGAAGACTACAGAGGCTGGCCCTGGCGTGTCTGAGACTGGCTCCTGAGCATACGAGGATGAGTGGGAGGTGTTGCTTCTCTGGGACTCTCTGAACAAACCAACAAAAGATGGAGAGTACAGGCTCTGACGGGAGCCGGGTGGCCAATGGTCAGTTGTGACTGACAGTGGCGATTCGCTTTTGAGGGTGGGGACCCAAGGCCTCCTGCTCTTACACGTTCTCTTGGCATTTTAAGAGAAAGCATCTCAATATTGGCTTAGGGAGTTGTCACTTCTGCCAGCTGAGTGGTACCCTTGTAGACCTGTTGTCTTAGTCAGGATTTCTATTCCTGCACAAACATCACCACCAAGAAGCAAGTTGGGGAGGAAAGGGTTTATTCAGCTTACACTTCTACATTGCTGTTCATCACCAAAGGAAGTCAGGACTGGAACTCACTCAGGTCAGGAAGCAGGAGCTGATGCAGAGGCCATGGAGGGATGTTTCTTACTGGCTTGCTTCCCCTGGCTTGCTCAGCCTGTTCTCTTATAGAATCCAAGAACACCAGCCCAAAGGTGGTACCATCCACAAGGGGCCCTCACCACTTGATCACTAACTGAAAAAATGCCCCACAGCTGGATCTCATGGAGGCATTTCCTCAACTGAAACTCCTTTCTCTGTGATAACTCCAGCCTGTTTCAAGTTGACACACAAAACCAGCCAGTACATCTGGGTATCAGGATGGCTTATCCTGGGCTTGGGATGGCTCAGTGGGGAACTCTTCCTGCACAGACGTGAGGACCTGGGTTTGACTCTCTGGAATTAAGGTTTTTTTTTTTTTTTTTTTTTTTTTTTTTAAAAAAAAACTATGTATGATGGTGCGTATCTGTAACTCTAGAGCTGGGGTGCAGAGATCCCCAAGACTCATTGTTCTGCCAGTTTGGTTGAAAGAGTGAGCTCAGGGTTCAGTGAAGGATCTTATCTAAACCAAACCAAACCAGACCAAACCAAACAAAATTACACAAGAACTCTCTCAAATAGAGGAAGACACCCAACACTCTTGACCTTCATACACAGCATACATAGATGAGTGTTCCCACTCACACACAAGAAGAAGAAGAAGAAGAAGAAGAAGAAGAAGAAGAAGAAGAAGAAGGAGGAGGAGGAGGAGGAGGAGGAGGAGGAGGAGGAGGAGGAGGAGGAGGAGGAGGAGGAGGAGAAGGAGAAGGAGAAGGAGAAGAAGAAGAACAAGAACAAGAAGAACAACAAGAAGAACAAGAACAAGAAGAACAAGAAGAAGAACAAGAAAAAACAAGAACAAGAACAGAACAAGAATCTTATTCCATCTAAGCACACCAGGTTCACTCTGGCTGGGTAACTAAATGCAGAGGCAGACGCTCTGATGGCACCTGAAGGAACAGTCCTCTGTCCTGTTGCTCCTACTCTAGAACTCCAGAGTTGACTCAGGTCTGCTCCTTTGGAGAACTCTGTCAGGCTCCCCTCCCAGCCTGTGATCCTGCTGTCAGTTTGTAGTTGTCTATCAGACTTGAGCTGGCTACCATTGCTAGCAATGGACTCTCCCTGATCTTGGTGACCACATCCTTTCTACATCATTGATTAGAAAAATCCACTTTCCCATCCCCAGTTATTTGCTGTAGCATCTTCTGTCTCCTTGGACTGCCATGTCCTGCTGTGTCTTCACACTGAGAGGGCTCTCTGAGGTCACAGTATCTGACCTGAAAACTCGTCCAGGTAAAGAGTTTCATCTTTAGACACGAGGACCCTAAGGCTATACCTCTCCACCCCTCACCTCTGTTTACACACCCTCAAATGCATGATCTTTGTGGTGATGACCCAGAAGGCAGCACAGCCTCTTCCCAGTTTCTCTGGGATCCATCTCTGACTCTCACGGAGGGTTTTGCCAAGTTCCTGAGGCTTTTAGCTCTTCTACTTTAGCTCCTCTCACTGACCCAGGGAAAGGCCCCTGATGCACAAAGGACCGCTGAGGTATGTGGAGACTTGTGGCTTTGGGGAGGGACAGAGACTCTTTTCCACCGGGTTAAGCTGTCATCCTCCAGTGGGAACAGGAGATGCTCTAGGAACGATCCCGAGAGGAATCAAAGAGGAGCCAAGGATTCTGACAGTTGGGCTCTGATGACATCGTTATAGCTGTTCCTCAAGCTATTAAGAGACGGAAGCTTAATTCCCTCCATCTAAAGCCATCCACTCCGGTTTCCTGTTGCGTGTAACCAATATTCCTGATGGACAGGATATTTCGATTATTTGATGTTTCTTAAACTTTAAAATGTGTATTCAGTGTCTCAGCCGGAAAGGGGTGGATGACAACAGGACTGCAGACACTTGTCTGTCCAGAAGAAGGCAAAGGGGGGGTCGGGTACCATTCGACCTTGATGCATATCAGGCTGTAAGAGAAGAGTCCTCGTAGGGGCTGGGATGGTGGTGGCTCAGCGGGTATGGTGTCTGCGGTTGCAAGCCTGAGGACCTGAGTTCAGCTTCCCAGAAGCCACAGATAGTTCAGGTGTGGGGGCACAGGGACAGAGAGACACTCCCCCCTCCCCCGCACACACCCCCCTGTTCCCCAGTCAGCCTAAGCCATCAGTGAGCTCCCGGTCCAGCAAGTGGTCCTGTTTCCAAAACGAACAAAATGAGTGGAGAAAGATACCCAACGCCAGTCTGGCCTCCACATGCATGAGCACACACATGTACCTTCGACCCAGAGTCAATCCATTATCCAGTGTCTCTCTTCACGTTTTCTGCACCTTTAAGACAGCGTGGCTGCATGGCTTCGCATGGTTTCAATTAGGCTTTCCCTGAAGAAATCGCTGGAGAAACTGAAGCCGGATTGGAATGTGGTGATGCCAGAGCTCAAGAATTTCCCAGGCGGAGCTGCCTGACCTTCGGAGATCGTTATGACAGAAACTCTGGCTTTACTCAAAGCTTGACGGTGCGGGTGCTGTGTCTGCTAAGCTGCGGCCATGGAGACGAAACCTCCCAGGCCCCAGGGAGACTGTCCGCGGCACTGCCCTTGGCCATGGTGTGCAAGGGAGTTTGGCTACAGTGTTGAGTCAGAGCAGTGCTTCTCAACCTTCTCAGTGCTGTGACCCTTTAATACAGCTCCTCATGTTGTGGTGACCCCTCTCCTGACCATAGGACTGTTTTGATGCTGTTTCACAACTGTAGTTTTGCTTCTTATGAGTTGTAATGTACATATGTACCTTTTCTGATGGTCTTAGGTAACCCTTGTGAAAGGGTCATTCAACCCCCCAAAGGGATCGCCACCCGTGCACGGGTTGACTTAAAGTGAGGATTCCCGCCAGCCACCAGGCCTCTCAAGTCTGCAGGGGAGCATAACACACAGCCTTAGGTAGTCTCTAAGTCTCTCAGCAGGTACTGGATGCCGGGCCATGTCCCTCTGTATGGCTAATCTGTTTTTCTGAGTCTCCCGGACTAACAGCTGTCTCCTCAGCTCCCCACTCGCTGTATGTGGTATTTCCCTTGTAGTGACCTTTCTGTTTACCTTCTTATTTAAGGCAATTTTTGATGAACACGCTTCTTGCTTATTGACCGGTGTCCCTGACCTTGGGTCAAAGCAGAAAATTGGATTTCTGAGAACTGTCAGAGACCATGAGTGCCAGGACCAGCCCAGTGAGGACAGACTTGGCGCTCAAGGGCAGTGACAGGCATCAGGACGCAGCCTGTTAGCAGCTCCAGTGCTCTCTGGAAGCCAGGCCCAGTGAGCACACCAGTTGTCCTACAAGCATCTGTGAAAGGAGCCAAGAGGAATACGGTGCTGTGTGTGGAAAACAATAAAACCATGGCTGCCAAAGCAAGATGCACACAGTAGGACTTCTCAGATTTTCCTTCCGAAGCTTCAAATAGCCGGACACAACTCTGTGCTAGCCATGGTGGGTTAGTATATGCTGCAGAAACCAAGACTCCCCCAGTCCGGAGGACTGGCCATTATTAACGCTTCCCCTGTTATCACTTCTGTGTTCCCATCCCTGAGACACAGGCGTTCGTTCTGTACACTGGTCATTTGGGTCGGAGACCAGGCTGCCTCTTGACACACGTTTCAAGAAAGTCACCTAGTCAGGCAGATGGCTGCTGGCTTCTGACTGGCACTTGACCTTCTCACAGGGCATAGGCAAAAACAGCCTCATAGTTGCTGCCCCAGCCTCGAGAGTGTCGAGGACACACACGCCTGCCCTAAATGTAGGAAGGGGACCAGGCACACTGAGCTGATGTCACCGGTGGTGGTTGGATGTTCCCCAACAATGCAGCATTGCTTAGTGCCAAGACAGCAGCTCCTGCAGTGGAGCTGAGGGGAGTGGAGAAGCAGGTAGTGCACGCAGCCCGGCATGAGGGAGCCCAGAAGTCCAGGCCCAACCCCATCCATATGATCGTCCAGTAAGTCATATGTTGGTAACGGCTGAGATGCTCAGTGAATAGTGAATAGAAATCCAGTGTCCAGGGTTGGAGGAAGGAGGAGTGTATGTGTCTGTGTATGTCTGTTTGTGTCTGTGTGTGTGCTTGTGTGTGTGTGTCTGTGTCTCTGTGTCTCTGTGTGTGTCTGTGTGTCTCTGTGTATGTGTCTGTGTGTCTATGTGTCTGTGTGTCTATGTGTCTGTGTGTCTGTGTGTGTCTGTGTGTGTGTCTGTGCGTGTGTCTGTGTGTGTGTCTGTGTGTCTCTGTGTGTGTGTGTCTGTGTGTATGTGTCTGTGTGTCTCTCTGTGTGTGTGTCTGTGTTTCTGCCTGTCTGGTTATGTGTATGTGTCTGTCTGTGTGTCTCTGGTGTGTGTGTGTGTCTCTCTGTGTGTGTCTGTTTGTGTTTCTTTCTGTCTGTCTGTGTGTGTCTGTCTGTGTGTGTCTGTGTGTCTGTGTTTCTTTCTGTCTGTCTGTGTGTGTTTCTGTTTCTGTGTGTGTGTATATGTCTGTGTGTATGTATATGTCTGTGTGTCTCTGTGTGTGTGTGTCTGTGTGTGTGTCTATGTGTGTGTGTCTGTGTGTGTGTATGTGTCTGTGTGTCTCTCTGTGTGTGTGTCTGTGTGTGTTTCTATGTGTGTGTGTCTTTGTGTGTGTGTGTCTGTGTGTGTGTGTAGGGGAATCAATGGTCTTAACCAGAAAACAACTCTTCCAGAGAAAAGGAAACCATGAAATGCAAACGGAAGCACAATTTTTGCAAGGGAGCCGGGGTCACGCTCTGTGCTGAACACATACTGCAAAATCTCCAGACAACTGCTTTGGTGGGTCATCAACCAGAGAAGAGCAGCTGTGCTCAGCAGAGGAAAGATCTAGGCCACAGAATTGCTTACAAATGTGGAGTTCCCAGAGGCCCCTAGAGTCAGGACCCAATTGTGCATGGGAAGGCACATCAGCACGGCCAGAAGGTCCAATGCTTTGGAATGGCAGATGGAAACAGATCTGGGGGACCCTCTGTCCCTGAGGCTTTTGACCATATATATGTGTGTGCATGTGAGTGTGCATGTGTGTGTGTGGGTATACCTAGTGTTTCTACAGATATGTTCACATGTGTGGAAGCCAGAGGTGATGCCAGGTGTCTTTCTTAGCTTCTCCACATTGCTTTTGAGGCAGAGTCTCTCTTTGAACCCAGAGTTTATCAATTGAGCTAGAAGCTGGTGACAGCAAGCGCTGGGTTCCTCCTGCCTCTACCTCCCTAGTCTTGGGAGCACCGACATGCTGAGCCCAGATTTTACATAGGTTTCAGGCCTCTGAACTAGATCCTCATGCTTGCATAACAAGCACTTCATTGAGTTACAACTGGAACTATTACCAGTACCTCATAGCCAACAATACAGAAGCCGAGGGTACGTGATAGCTTACGATGCACAGAGAATATTTATATTGGAGCTGGAGAGGATTCGCCAAGGAAGCGTGGCCAAAGGTCATGCTCGGATCCCAGAATTCTAGTGGCCTTCTCTTTCGGCCCCTACGCATGTACAGCTTGGCATAGGAACCATGTCTTTCTTTGGCAAAAAGGAACATTCGGTAGGGAGCTGAGAAGATGCAGGCTCACCACTCAGTCGTGGAGTGAGTTACTTCTGCATTGCTGTGACCAAAGCCCGAGGAAAACCACTTCAAAGGTTTGGGTTCAGAGTTTTGGAATGTTCGGTCCATAGGCCCTTGCACAAAACACCCTGACACTGGAAATGTGTCAAGGCAGAGGCTCTTGGCTCGTTTTGGATAGAAATCAGAGCGAGACAACTGGACACCGATATAACTTTCAAAGTCAGCCTTCTGAAATCTGCTTTCTTCATCGAGGCTACACCTTCCTAAGTTTCAACCAGGCCAAAAGCAGCACCGGTAGCTGGGGCCAGTCCAGGAAACATGAGTCCAAGAAGCACACTTTCTACTCAAACCACAGCACCCAAGTGTGCTCCCAGGCGGATCAGTTCTGGAAGCCGGAAGCCCCCACAGCCTATGAGACCTGTCATGGCTCAAGTGTGCCTTCCTGTTGGGGATGCTTGGGGACCACGTGTTACATTTATGTTCTACCTTCTATTACTCTCTCTGTTTAAATAGTAACAGCCGGGATGGCAAGAGTTTGCATTTGATCCACTTAGAAGTCATTATCTTGTCCCTTCCTGTCATCCCAACAAGGGTGGAGGTCAGGAAATGATCCACATGTCCCTCTGGGTGTCAGGGACAGTCCACATGAAGATGCTCGGGACACTGAGATGTTCAGGACACCAAATGCTCAGGACACTGAGATTCTTGGGACACTGAGATGCTCCGGACACTGAGATGTTCAGAACACCAAGATGCTCAGGACACTGAGATTCTTGGGACACTGAGATGCTTGGGACACTGAGATGCTTGGGACACTGAGATGCTTGGAACACTGAGATGCTCGGGACACTGAGACACTCAGGGCACCCTGACTTGTCAGTCCCCTTCTCTTGCTTCTTCCAGGATCTTCCCCTTCCCAAGTCCTCCTGTCCATCTTCTGGTTCATCTCCTCTCTGTCTTTCTCTCTCTCCAGCCTCCCTCCCTGTTTTCTTTCTCCCTAAACATTTCCTTGGAATTAAGCCTTGAAAGCTATTTGCATAAAACCATTATAAAGGGGGCAAGAGTGACATTTCCTTACAGACCTGGGTCAATGGCTTTGACAAATGAGGCTGATGGCCAGGAAAGCAAATTGTTAGTGTTCTATTGAAATTTCACCCTGGGTATTCAATATTTGCATGAGGTAACCAAACACTCTAGGGTTTAGGAGATGAATTCCATTCGAAAACCACTAAAATGGAAAGCCAACTGCAAATTAGGTTTGAAATGGACCTGCCTGTCCTCGGAGATTTTGCAGTGACTAATGGATTAGTCCCCGAGTGGAGCCCAAGCCTGCTTTGCTTTCATAGAAGTGAGCAGGACTAATAAAGGCCGTAGCGCTCTGCAGCCCTGAACCACGCGGGGGTCCGTCACCCTCTGTTTGATAGCACGGCGCCTCTCAGCTGAGTTTCTTAATTAAGTTGCAATAAGAGGTGGTTCTTAAGAAGTCCCCAAACACCTGAATTCTGGCTTTATTATTCCTTTTTCACGGTAGTGCCAAGAAACGGCTAGACGCAGGCAGTGCAGCCCCATTCCCCTAACCTACGTTAGCCCCAGCAAGGCCACAGAGGAAGTAAAAATAACATCGGTCATTCTAAAACAAGTCCATCTTTATTCATCTAAGGCATATCCTGCAAATAAAAACCCCAAATTCTGCCTAGGTAGCATCAAGACAGATGCCCTATGTCTTAGTCTGATCACACAGAGACCTGGTCTTATGTAACAACCAGAACATGTTTGTGTGCTGCTGAATATACTTCTTCGCCTGTGTGCATGTGTGTGTATGTGTGTTCTTGGTCGTGTGCATGTGTGGGTGGGTGTGCCATCTGTGGTGTGTGTGTGTGTGTGCGCGCGCGTACGTATGCATGTGTGTGTGTGTGTGTGTGTTTGGTCGCCTGCATGCATGGGTGGGTGTGCACATCTGTGGTGTGTGTGTGTGTGTGTGTGTGCACACATGTGCGTGTGTGTATGGTTTGTAAGATAGAGGCCACCTTCAGGCATTTCTGTCCACCTTGTTTTTGAGACAGGCTGTGCCACTGGCCTAGGGCTTGTCATTTAGGACAGGCTGGCTGGCCAGCGGAGTTCCAGGAATATCTACACAGCGCCATCTCTCCAGTGCCACTGCACCTTGCTTTTTAACATTGGCTTCTGGGGTTGAATTCGGCTCCTCACACGTGCACATCAAGCAGTTTACCCAGTAAGCGGCCTTCCGGCCCCACGTGTGCTTCTTTATGACGTTTTCTCGCGGGAAGAGCTGGGCAGTGGGAGCTTGAGGCAGCCGGTGACATTGTCAGGTGAGCCGAGAGTGAGGAATGCTGGGATTTGGTTTGCTTTCTCCCTTTTCTTTAGTCTGAAAGCCCAGCCTTTGGGATGGAGCTGCCCACTTGTGGTGTGGGTTGTCCCACTTGGATTAACCCATTCTAGAAAACCCCTCATAGACACGCATGCCCAGAGGCTTGTCTCCTAGTGGAGTCCAGAGCCTGTTGGCGGTGAAAACAGCCACCTCAACAGACCATGGAACAAACTGGGGCATTGACATAGTATCAACGGTCACCAGAGATGACTGACACTTGGGGCCTGAAGACCTCAGACCAAACCCTGGCCCTTTCACAAACAACCTTCAAGGAGGGTCCTGAATAATGACTCGTGACAGGAATGCTTGGGCCATAAAAGACTAATGTCTCTGACAGGAATACCTAAGAAGTTTAGCTACACTTTAAGACGAGATAGTGGAATGTACTACTTTAGAATATTTCAGAGTCACTAAGAGAGTAGAGCAGACACTATGTAACCTTTTAGAAAGGGTTACAATCTTTCTTTTTTTTAAAGTTACTTACTGTTGGGGAACGAACCTAGGACACACATTAGGCAAGCACTCTATGCCTGCGCCTGGGATGGCAAACCTTCCACCGCCGAGAACGCGTTATCTAGAAGGATGGTAATGCAGGATGCATCGCTGCAGGGTTAGCGGCCTCCCCTTTGCAGGGGATAGCTTCAGATACGATCTCCCTCATCTTCAGAAAGGCCAATGCCACCACGTACCTGACTGCACAACCCAGCTGGACAGTCCTGAGAAGGTCACCGAATAGAAAGCTAATTTCAGATTGTAGAGAAGTCAATGGTATTTAGAGTACAGAGAGCTTAGACTGGCACCCAGTCAACCCTAAGCAGTGACTCTTTGAGCATGTGTGTTAGGGCTTCATTGATGTCAAGAGATGCCATGACCATTTAATTGTGGCTGGCTTACAATTATCAGATGTTCAGTCTATTATCATCATGGCGGGCAGCATAGCAGCATGCAGGTGCTCATGGTGCTGAAGGAGTGGAGAGTTCTACATCTTGATCTGAAAGCAACCAGGAAGAGATTGTCTTCTGTAGGCCACCAGGAGGAGGCGATCTTCTGTACTGGGTGGAGCCTGAGCAAAGGAGGTCTCAAAGCCCACCAATGAAGTGATACACTTGCTCTAACAAGGCCACACCCCCTCCAATAAGGCCACGCCTCCTGATGGGCAAGCATTCAAACCACCACAGCATGTCTGTTATGTGCACGCATGTGTGTTTGCATGTGTGTGCACACCCATCTGTGCATATTGTGCAGAGGCCCAAGGTGGACATCAAGAGCTCACTGGATCTTTGATCACTCCCCATCCCCTTCTTTGGGGACTGATGAATGTTTAGTTTTAATTGTCCACTTCATACAAACTAGAATCAACCGGGAGGAGTCTCCATGAAAGATTGTCTAGGTTAGGTTGGCTTGTGGGGTGTGTGTGTATGTGTGTGTGTGTGTGTGTGTGTGTGTGTGTGTGTGTTTGTCTAGATTTCATTAGTCTACTCAATACCTTCTTGTCAGCTCTCAGGTTCATTAAGGTCTATTTGGGCTTGAGTTTGAAGGGCTACAGCCCGTCATGTGGGGATGGACAGGCGGAGGCAAGAGGATGAGGAGGTGAGGAGGCTGACTGGTCCCACTGCCTGTGAGGTCAGGAAGCAGAAGACACGCCCACAATGATGTGATTTCTCACAAGGGGTATCTCTGAACATCCTTGGTGCTCATTACACGATTTAGTGCTAGGAGCTGCCTTGGGGAGCCAGGCATTTACCGATTTCCATGGTTTCCAGGGGAGAGGGTGAGCATGCGACTCAGACTCTTCCCAGTTAGGCACCTGGGCTGAGTCCATGACTGGCTAAGGATCAGGAAGGTGTTCTTTGTGAAGGGAGCTGGGGTGATTGCTGAGGTCCCAGAGCACAGGACACATGGTGAAGCCAATCTAAGCAGCTGTTTTGGGACAGACAGGAAGAGGCCACAGCATCTGAACAAGGAAGCACTGGTCTTCAGAACTGGGTGTGCCCAAGGCCAGTTTTCTCTATTTGGCACTAGGCAACAAAATTTTTTTCTTAAGTCTTTGAAGTTGGATGTCTAATGACTTATGAACAAGTGTGCCCTGGGCCTGATGTCCATGGTCCCTGCAGGCCCACAATCCCCCTGGGATGACACTTGTCAGCCAGGACCTCCCCAGCCTCTAATGTCTGTTTTCCTTCAGCTCATTTGTCCTGCATTATTAAAGCCACACAAAGCCTCGTGCCTATCCGGCCCACCCAGGAGTCCCACGATGGTGGGTCATTGCTTGGTTGGTTTGATTTAAAAACAAAAAACAAAACAAAATCAGAACCCCCTAATTGAACCCCTTAAGTGTGTTTCCTCTGAATGCATTTTGGCCACAGTTATTAAATCACAACTGTATCACTCCTTAAATTATCTTGAAAACAAATCAATAATTTATTTAACCAGAGTCAAGAAAAGAAGCAGAAAAAGGGAAAGAAAAAACAATCCCCCAAAGAAACCTCTCTAATGAGTTTTACTTGGAAGGAAGCCGTGGACAAACAGCGGGAAGGAATTTTGCTCTAAAGCAGGGTATACAACTCATTGAGAGAAGTGAAGGCGGCCTAATTTAATATTGTTCCTTGCTCCTCTTTCTGACAACTAACTCATCTTTCTTAAATGTCAGCTGTTTTCTGAGCAAGTGACAGGGCCAAACAATCTCATGACATTCCAGACAGTGAGTGACAGCACTTGGCCCCCACGTGGGAATTTGTGTTATTCGGTGAACTAAACATCCAAGATCGTTACAAAATCCAGTAGCTCGTCCGTTCGTCCCTGTCTCCAACCTGGACCCCGGGGGCAAAATCGGATCTAATTCAAACATCACTCTTTAAGTGCTCTGTGTTTTAATTGAGTTTCTCAGGGGTCATAGCTCATTGGTACTGTGTAGAACAGTTCCCCGTGGAGTGACAGATGTGGCCTTATGTCCTCTAGGACCCGAGGCTCCCGTCAGTGAATCTGCTGGCAATCAGAGCATGTCTAATTTTGAGTAGGAGGAAAATTCCCCAAGAAGGATGGAAATGTCTCCTCGGGGTGGCGAGAGCTAGACAGAGACTGAAGCAAGGAGGAAACTGGGGTGGGAGGGTTGGGGGAGTGGGGGGGCTTGTGGTGCTCCAACCCACCCTTTCCAAACACTGGCCTGTGAGTCACAGAATTCTACTTAAAAGCCATCAGGAGTCATGATGACAGAGGGGTCTCTGGGGCAAGTTCATTTACTAGACTAGATGAATTGGGGTGCTCTAGGTTCAGTAATAGACTCCACTTCAGAAAATAATGTGGAGAGTGACTGAGGAAGACATTTAGCCTCTAAAGACACGTGTATTACACATATGAACATACAAACACACATGTGTACTACACATGTGAACACACAAACACACAGTGTACTACACATGTGAATATACAAACACACTTGTGCACCACACTTGTAAACATGCAAACACACATGCACTACACATGTGAACACACAAACACATATTGAGCTACGCATGTGAACATGCAAACACACATTGTACCACACATGCGAGCACACAAACACACATGTGTATTATACATGGGAACATGCAAACACACATGTACTACATACGTGAACATGCAAACATACATTGTACCACACATGTGAACACACAAACACACATTGTGCTATACATGTGAACATGCAAACACACATTGTACCATACATGTGAACATGCAAACATACACATTCAAAACACAAAAAGGGACCAGAAAACACATAGACAAGACAATTTTAGGGTGTGCTAAATTCCATGAAGGAAATAGACTTGAGTGACAGTGGGCTAGAAGGAGGGCCTGAATTAGGGTGAAGAGAAGCACAGAACCAGGCGCACCTCTGTGCTCAGCTTAGCCTGATACACGCTTTTCCACTCCCTTCTCTCGTTTGGAAAGCACAACAGCATAAGAGAGACTTTGCATGGGGAGATAAACAGGAGAGCAGCTTAGTGTGACTGTTCTTGGGAGACCTAAACATAAAATGTAGATCTAAGGCCATCCCTCTGTAGAGGACCCTGGGCGTGGCTTAGCTGCCCTGCCCATGCGAACAAGCTTCCAGAGTTAGAAGGGTGTCTCAACACAGGTGCCGCTCCATCTTCTCCAAGGAAGCTAGAATTGCTTCCTCGACTTCCTCTACAGATACAGCACAGTCGTCACACCCGGTTACCACACCACATGAGACTTCCATGGAAACTTCTGAGGTTAAGAAGGCTCTGTGTGTGTCCAGGGCAGCCGTTGGCAAGGGAAGTCTAGACTGCATTCCTGGCTGTGTAGATTCCTAAAAGCCAGGATTTCTGTCTCGGGGATTGTGAGCCCCTGTTAGTACCTATTCAATTCTTGTCCCTGTTAAATTACCAGAGGGGGACCTAGTGATGGAGGACATGTAGCTCACGTCTTCTAAATCTGAATGCTTGTGTGCGTTTTGGAGCCCCCACCCACGTGTCTGCTGGGCATGAGCCTTTCCTGCCCACCTCAGTTCCGACAGACGGGCTGCGCAGAAACAGTTATTTTTGCTCCAGAATATGAAAATTGGATAGTAAATCAATAGAGAGCCATCTGTGAGCATGTTCTCACAAATTCTAAATGTGACAAGCCAGAGGACAAGGAGTCCCTGGAAAATACAGTTATCGATGTTAGTAACTGGTACAAGAGGATGCTTCTGGGATGGGGCGGAGCTGCTCATGGACAGGAAACCGTGCCCTGATTCCCCAAGCCGTGTGAGAGGTAGGACCAGAGCGTGGGACTGTGGGGAAGAAACATCAGGGCCAAGAGAGCAGAAGGTACTGGCAGTCCCATGGGATGCCTCTCAGATATCCATAACTTCTTCTCTGTCCAGAGATTCCCTGCAGCCAAGCAGCATGCACGCTACTCTTGTGGCTACTTGGACCATCGATAAGTTATAGTTCACGCAAGGTAAAGCCTAGGCGCCTTGTTCTGTCCAGAGGGGTCTCAGGAGACAGTATTCCTTTCTGTCACCTGCTCCCTGATGCTATCTGGGCACAGTCCACTCCTGGAGCCCTCATGGGAAGTCTGGTCCTGAGCAGAGCTGACCAATGGGACAGAAGGGGCCCGGGCCCTACAGGTCAATGGAAACACTGTTTCAGCTGTGGAACATCCGTGTTTCTATGACACCGAGGAACAGTTTTAGGAGCTGGGGAGATGACTCAGTCTACACAGCGATGGCTGCACAGTCATGAGGACCTGAGTTCCAGTCCCAGGACCCATGTGGTAGTGTATGCCTGTAATCTCAGTGCTGGGAAGGACGGTGTTTGTGAAGATAACGCCCAAGATGTGACACTCTGGCCTCCGCACGTCCATATGCACCTGCACATATGTGTGCTCACTAACACATGCTCACATCCAAAAGAAACACTTTTATTTGTATTTTTTTACTACTGTGTTTTGAAGTGTTTTTTTAGAATTATTTATGTATTTATTTTATGTATATGACTACATTGTTGCTATCTTCAGACACACCAGAAGAGGGTATCGGATCCTATTTCAGATGGTTCTGAACCACCATGTGGTTGCTGGGGATTGAACTCAGGACCTCTAGAAGAGCAGTCAGTGCTCTTAACCACTGAGCCATCGCCCCAGCCCTTACCTTATTTCCCTTATTTGTATTTTTGTTTCTTCTTCTTCTTCTTCTTCTTCTTCTTCTTCTTCTTCTTCTTCTTCTTCTTCTTCTTCTTCTTCTTCTTCTTCTTCTTCTTCTCCTCCTCCTCCTCCTCCTCCTCCTCCTCCTCCTCCTCCTCTTCCTCCTCATCCTCCACATCCTCTTTCTTCTCCTCTTCCTCCTTCTCTTCCTCCTCATCCTCATCTTCCTCCTCCTTCCTCTTCCTCCTCATTCTCCTTGTCTTTCTCCTCATCTTCTTCTTTCCTCTTCTTCCTTCTCCTCCATCTTCTTCCCCCTCTGGTTGGTTTTTGTGTCAAATGGCTGTTATGTACCCCAGATGGTCTTAAACTCATCCTCCTGCCTCAGTGTCCAGAATGCTGGCACTATGGTTGCAGCTGGTCACAGCTCGCACAGAAACACCTTTTTGTCCTGCTTGTGGGATGACATTTGGTCCTGGGAAATTCTCCGCAGAGCAGCATCTGGGTAGACTGAGTTCTGCTTAGCCACGAGCTAGGAGACGGAGCAGGAGAGTGGGGGCTGAGACCTGCACCACACAGCTGTAATGACAACAGGACTCTGTCCCCTGGGCTTCAGGGTGACGGATAGTAGCCCCAGGGTCCCTGAGTAGGAGAGGACACGCATTAGCTGGCCAGCTAGGCTCTGTGATAGAGAAATGGAGGGGAGAACAGAAAGGGGAACATTCAGGTTTCCACTGGGAAGCCAGAGCGGATGAGGGTTTACCAACAGATAAGACGGTAAAGGGCTTCCCACAGTGCCCAGCAGGGCTTGAGAGAAATTTGCCTTATGAAAAGCAAACACAGTTATGGGCTGCGTCAAGCATCACCCCAGCAAACAGAGTGAAAGGGGCACACAGGGCAGCCAGCCAAAGGGTCAGAGAGGACTGGGGTTTTGGAGTCCCCGCTCCAGCAGCCTGTAAGGGCTTGGACGGGGCACTCCAGAGCGGTTCCACCCACAGCTGGAGTTGATGATGAGAGAGTCTCTGCCGTGTGCAGCGGTGGACAGAGACTCGTGCAGACATGCATCTAGACACGGGTAAGTGCTACTGAGCAGGGCGCCTGCGAACAGCAGGAGCGAATCAACACAGAGTCACTGCTTTATATTGTGATTGCCGGTTGAAAAATGAGACTCTCGGGCCTTAGCATATTCCTGTTATGTCCCGGCAGGCTTCCTCTCGCCACGTGCAGCCCTGGCTAAGCCCCGCTCCCTCCACGCCCTCTCCGGTTTTTCTCTGTGTGCAGATGTAGGTGTAGGTGTGGGTGCATATGAAGGTCAAAGGTCGACTTTAAGTGCTGTCCCTGAGGCTCATCAACCTTGAGACAGAATCTCTCACTTGCTTGAAGCTTGAACATTAGACTAGGCTGGCCAGCCAGCGGGCCTCGGGACCTCCCTGCCGTAGGCTGCTTCCCGTTGCTAATTTTCCAAGGGTGCGCCTCTGCACCTGGCTTTTCCCTGGTGGGATCAAACTCATGCTCCACAGCAAGCTTCTCTCCCTTTCTAGATGAGCCATGCTGACCCTCCAGCCACCTTTTCCTCCTCTACTGACTGCACACTATTGTCCGCAGGCTCTGGATGCGGGAAGACCTCCATGATTTCTTACTTCACTCTCCAATGCTAGGGCCACTGGAAAGGCAACAAAGTCTCCATCAGCCTCAGAGGTGGAGATGGGGGAATGGGGGTGGGGGTGGAAGGAGGGTGGGGTAGGTGGGAGGATGGGAATGGGAGGATGGGTTGGGAGGATGGGGGACAGGAGGGCGGGGATGGGAGGATGCAGGGTGGGAGGTGGAAGGATGCTAAGGTTAGGGTGTCCTGCTGAAATCCCCCCAAAGCATCCTATTACTCAGCTTTCTGTTAGTATAACAAAGAAAATTAGCAGCCAGTTAGTGGTGGTGGTACACACCTTAATCCCAGCACTCAGGAGGCAGAGGCAGAGGCAGAGGCAGAGGCAGAGGCAGAGGCAGAGGCAGAGGCAGAGGCAGAGGCAGAGGCAGAGGCAGAGGCAGAGGCAGAGGCAGAGGCAGAGGCAGAGGCAGGCAGACTTAGTTCCAGGCCAGCCTGGTTTATAGAGTGCAGTCCAGATTAGCCAGAGCTACACTGAGAAACCCTGTCGTGAAAAACCAAAAACCAAACCACCACCATCACCACAACAAAAGATAATTGGCTTACAAACAGGAAAGGTTTATTCTGGCTCAGGGGGGCAGGAGGACAAAGTAGGGATCAATATAGATCCTAAAACTGCCACCGTTACGAAGCATACAGTGTGTGATTAATATGTGCCAATAAAAAGTGTAAACACTGAAAACCTACAGATTGTGATCCATTTGAGGTGTGGGATTCTGAACTCAGTCCACAGTAGTGCGTAATATCCAGCTGACCCAGTGCAGGGCGGAGGGGCTGCCTTAAACAGGTCTACCCATTCCCAGGCATGAGTGCCCTTCCAGTGAGTTGGCTCTCAGATGTCCCCAGACACTGATGGCGCAGGTGCGAGGAAGTGGGACCTTTAGCCGGTGAGACCCGGTTGGAGGAAGGGGTGCTGGGACCCTGACTCTTTATTCTCCCATTCACTTTCCGCTCTCTGGAAGGGGAGTCGCCTTCTCCCCCCACCCCACATGCTTCCCACTGCGGTGCTCTGCCTTGCCATAGACCTAATCGATGGCGTCAGCTGACCACGGACCAAAATGCTGAGCCCTGCACAGCTCTGGGACTGACCTGACAGGAGCAACGGAGAACGAAGAAATGACGGCCACGAGTAACAAACACTGGCACTGGTGGAGCCGTGCTGGCAGTGGTCGGGAAGCTCAGTGGGTTTATCGTACACAGTGCTAATGAGGGGGTGGGTGGGTTCACATCAGTGGGGCCATCACTGTAGAGGAGCTGTCCAAGGCTGCGGTCACCTGGGATGAGGAATCTGCAGCAAGTACTTTCTGCACATATTGTTTTTAGCTAAAGATCTGTTCTCAGATCACAAGAGGACCTAACCATTGCCCTGACCCATGGGTCTGAGACACTGGCATCCTTGATGCGGTCTTGCCTAAGTCAACATTCCTTCTTTTAAGTTCATTTGCTCAGGAATTTTGTCACAGCAGAGCTAACACAATTGTCTGCCCTTCCAAAGGGGGCTCCAACATCAACTCTGCCTCTCTTGCCTCTCTGCTTTCAGTAGCTGATTGACAGAAGCCACCATGGTCCACGCTTGTCTAAATGACTAGGTAAGAGCTAAAGCACTTCATCTTCCAGGGCCCTCTGCCCACGAGGGCTTCCTGGGTCTCTGGTGTGGCTGGCTTGGGAAGAAGGATCGGGGTAGGGGTGGGTGGGAAATGAATGTGTGTCTGTGGCAGATTCTTCACACCGACGACTCCACTGTGGGGTCATGCAGGTCACCCACATCTCCTCCAGAAGCCATACCTCTGCAGAGCCCTCCTGACTCTAGATTTGGAAGCTGCTCACTGACCTTCCCTTTGCCCTGTCCAGGGCTCTCTGTCCTGTCCTTTCCTGTCACCTCCCTTCATCCTGCCCGTGGGTTTTGAACAGCGTCTTTCTGAACTCTCCTCCAATGAGCCAGTGGCAGCACACCATCTGTCCCTGCCAGAGCAGAGTACTTAAGCTCCACTTTGTAGGAAGGGCGTCGGTGATGGGGATGCGGACAAGAGGAAGCCATCAACCACATGTGTCAGGGAAAATGGATTCTCCGAAAGCCGCCAGTGGCTGTGAACTGACGGCTGTCATGTGTCCCCGTGGGCTGAGTACGCTGTTTAGTCGATGACTGATTTCACACCTGATGGCAGGCCTCTCTTCCCCACACACACCCCGCAGAACTATAGGAATAATGCCAGGAGCCAAAGGGTCGTTAGAAAAAGCCAATGAGTGCTTCACCATGCACGCGGGCACCCGTGGGACAGTCCCACTGCCCTGTGGAGGAGGAAGACCCAGGCCCCCAGGATGACATTGGGAGGGCACTGACCTTACAATGGCAGGGACTCTGCTCTGCCCATTCCTGCCCCACGCCCTCCCCCTGGAGAGGACAGCCTGTCTGATTTCTTGACCTGTCGGGCTCTGCCGCACTGATTTAGACATTCCAGACAACCTATCGAGGGTTCTTTATTGCTGCAGAGGGCAACCAGTCTACAATAACATGTAAAAAGATAGGGGTCCCCAGGCAGCGACGGCAGCTGCAGTTTGGAGTGGAAATCGGAGCTAAAATGTGCACGATCCACCTGCTGCCAATGGGGTTTTTCCTTTGGGGCTAGTCAGATGCGAGACAACATTTCTCTCTCTCTCTCTCTCTCTCTCTCTCTCTCCTCTCTTTCACACACACACACACATACATATATACACATGTATATACATAAGTGCATGCACACATACTCACACATGCACACACACATGCATGCACACATACTCTCACATGCACATACACACACATGTGCACACATATACACACACATACCCTATACCTGCACAATTTCAGCCCTGTGTTCAGGAAGTCTCTTGGATCCCCGCCCACCCTGCATTCAGCTTTGGTGTCTTGAGCCAAGGCGCAGTTGTGAGGTTTTGTACTTCTGTTCAGTAGGTACCCAAAGCCTCTGCCTCCCACCTATGACTGGATCCCCTCACAGACTTGGACTGACCAGTTGGATATCTGTAGAAGTGACTTAGCTCAAAGGCATTATATCTGCATGAAGATTCACCCTGGCAACAGCTACTGTCCCTTTGTGCTAAGCTCAGGGTGCACACACAGAGTAGACCATGCTATCCCTCTGCAGTAGCCACACACACACACACACACACACACACACACACACACACACACAGCCCAGGGTGATCAGTATAGCCCTGGCTGACTAGCTGACCTGTAAGCCTGAGTCTCTGTGCTCCCTCCCACAGCTGGCTCAGTCTGGCAAACCGTTGAAATCTCAAGTTCTCTTCTGAAGAATTCAGTCGCAATCCATTTTCTTTGAAAATTCTGCTCAGCTCCAGAGTGCATTCACGCGTGCATTAATTAATCAAGTCATTTAATTATTCCATTCCTATTTTTGCGCCTTTAGATGTTTGGCAGTGTTCTAGGTGATGGGATCTGGAATCTAATAACAGCCTGGCTTAGTGTTGTGGTTTGAATTTAAAATGCATCCCCTTTCCCCCAGTAGTTGGTCCTTGGCTCAGTCTGGGAAAGCTCCCACCTTTAGGGGTGGAGACTGGAGGATGTGGGTCGCTGGGGGGGGGGGGTGGGTCTTGAGGCTTTATAGTGCGGCCTCACTTCCTGTTCACACTGTTACCTGACTGGTATTTGTACAGCCAGCTTCCCACGCCTTCTGCCACGCCTTTCTGACCCAAAGCTTACATCTTCTCAACCATGATAGAGCAATCCCTTAGAACCGTAAGGCAGAAGGAAAGCCTGCATTGCTTCTTGTTGGGCATAATGTCACAGCTATGAGAAGTAATAAACACAGCCCATACCGTCACGATAAGGTCACTGGTGTAGAAGGGAGTGTCAACAGACATCGAGGGAAGATGCAAGCAAGCAAACACCTTCAGCGACTATGCAACTAAGAAGAGATAAGAACAACAGGTAGGGGAGGAGGGGCCATTGAAAATGTGGGGTGTCTTGGAGGAGGGGACACTTAAGCTGAGCCTAAAGGAGAATCCAGTCAAGTACAAAGGCTCTGCAGGGTCTGCCTAAGTCAGAACAGAAGCACGGGCAGGTTAGCCAGGGGCAAGGAACAGGAAGGGACTGGGTCTTCTCTTCGGCACATATGCTCCTGCACAGGTGTCATGGCCTCAGGGGCCCAGGGAGAAAGTGTGGATCTGACCTATGTATAGAATGAGCTTAGGGAAGGGTTTAAGCTGGGTGGGGGGTAGGGTAGGAGGGGTGGTGAAACAATCGCATTTTATAAACACACAGTCAGGTTAGACATGCCTGCTATCTCAGTCCTTAGGAGGTTGAGGCAGGAGGATCACGTGTTTGAAGCTAGCATGGACAACCGAGCATGGCCCTGTGTCAACGTCCAAAAACAACAAAAATCAAAATATCAAACACACACACATTAAAAGTTGGCCCACACGGTCATGGTTGTGATGTCAAGAGTGGCCATCTTGGGGGGAATAGCCACGTGCCAATCTCTACCTTTGGGGTCCGTATTGGGTCATTGTCAGGCTTACTGGATTTAAAACCACCTAGGAAGGAGCCACGCCCCTGAGAATGTCTGAGAGGTGTAATGTACCACAGAGGTGTAACTGAGGAAGGGAAATCCTTGCAGATTCCAGGGCTGAGATCTGGACTCAGTCAAAGGGGACAAGGGAGAAAGCCATCAGAAGTCTAGTGTTGTTTTCTGCTTTCTGGTCCACTGAGATGTGACAAGCAGCTGCCACCACAGAGTGGTTGCCACACCCTTCCCCTCCGTGGTGAACTCTAGCCCCTCCAAACAAACTTCTCCCGGTTCATTTGCTTCTTGTTAGATATTTGGTCTCAACCAGAAGAGAAGGAAACAATGTAGAGAGTTCTAAACAGCCCTCACAACCCGCCAGAGCAGGGTGGGAGCCTGCTTTAATGGGTTGTTATTGGATTGGCTACTTTTCAGTTCTGTGATAGAACGCCACACCAAGGCACTTTGTAGAAGAGTTTGTTTGGGCTCGAGGGTTATAGTCCACAGCTGGAGGGACAGCATGGAAGCAGGTAGCAGACATGGTGTCTGGAGCTAGAGAGTGAACTGGAGTGCTACCTGGCTTTTAAACCTCAAAGCCCCAGAGAGACAGGCTTCCTCCAGCACCACCACAGCTTCTAAACGAACTTAAACAGCACCTCCAACCGGGGCCAAGTGTTCAAACATCTGAGCCTCTGGAGGACAGTGGCATTTAAACCGCCACACGGGCCTTGGTTAATGTCTTGTTTGCAGACAGTATAGAGGGTCAAATAAATAAGCGAAATCGTAGAATGTTAAGTAACAACCAGAGTTTGAACTGCGTCTATCCCAAGTGCTGAGTCCAATCTGGGAAGTGCAGAGAGGTGGTTCCTGGTTCAAAATCACCAGACAGACAACCATAAGAAGCTAGGGGTCAACTTGCTTAGTTCCGTCAACTTGAATCAATCTAGAATTATCTGGGAGGAGAACGCTAGTTGAGAAATTCCCTAGATCGGGCTGCCCTGTGAACATGTCCGTGGAGGATTGTCTTGGTTGTTAATGGATATAGGTGGGTTCAGTCCACTGTGGGTGGCACCATTCCCTAGGGTCCTCCGCCGCTGCCGCTGCCGCTGCCACACCCTGCTCTTCCACAGTGCTGGGCATCCGACCTCTGCCTCTTATGCTTGCACGGTGAGCACTTTACTGAGAGCCCTATCTCAACAGCCTTATCTATAACCAGGAAGGGAAAGGACATTAAAGCAAACATGGATTCCACTACCAGGAGTCCAGTGGGCTGCGCACAACACATGCCCGTGAGGCTAACCTGTTTGTGGGGGCCCCTAAATCTGCACGGGCTAAAGCCAGAGCACCCATCTTCAGAAAATAACCACGAGCCTCATTTTTCATTCATTCCATCGCAAGAACCTCTCATGCATAACTAATCAGAAGCATCGCCCAGGGTCGCCTGCTTTGATCTCCAAGAGCCGAGCTGAGGAGGCTGTTGCGGCTTGGGCGTGAACTTTGAAGGTCTGTGTGCTGCTCAGGATGCCAATGAGGAAAGCGGGCCCCACAACCCGCCAGCTCTGGCTTCAAGCAGCTTTTGCCCTGGAACACCAAGAACAGCGGATACAGCATGAGTCTTTGTTATATCAAATCCGCACTAAGTGGATTTCAGCCGCCTACACGACATCATTTTTTTTCCCTATCCTGTAGAGTATTTGATCTGACTTGTGTCCTGTGTGCATATCTTTTCTGGTTCTTTATGAACTTTTTTTTTTTAAATAAAAAAAATTACTTTGAACTTCATTTCAGATCAAGGCAGTGAGTGACTGGTTAGTTGAAAGTCTCGTGAGGCAGGAGGGGAGGGAGAGGGCTTCATTCATTCACTTATTCCTTTAAATTAGTAATGTTTTGTGTACCTACCTGGGATGTGCTATCCTCATAGGCACTTTGGGGCAGCTCTTTTGCAGTGTGGAAATGAGAGATTGGAGCAGAAAAGCAGGTGAATTGAGCCGTGAGTCCGGGGTAGAAGACACATGTCTGGGCCAGAGGAAGCAGGTGCAAAGGCCCTGAGGTGAGAGGGATCTTGGCACCAATCAGTGAGGTACTAGCGTAGCTGGGCAGAGGAGAGGGATGGTTTTAGTTAGAACAACGGCCCAGCAGCCACAGCAGACTGACTTTATAATTTGTTGTCCAGCAGTGGCCAAAGGAACTCCCCTGATGTTTTTGTCTCCCAGATGCAGGTGCCAGTCCCTACTTACAATAAGTGTGTTTGTGGAAGCCTGCCGTGTAACTTCCTGTTTGCAATGGATGAGTCCACTGAGACGCTCATGAGTGATATCACGGGCTGTGGATGATGTCAGAGCCTGTCTTCAGGGTTCATGGGTGGCTTCCTTTGGCATGGGGAGGGGTCCCCTAGCTCTCTGCTATGAAATGACCTGGGAGGATTTTAGAGGTGTGGGCTTTGAATTTACACTGCTTTTCATCTCCTCCATGTGACAGCTGGCAGTGTGGTTGATACTTGTCCCATTCTTAAGATGAGGAAAATGAGTTCCAGGATATCAACTAAGGAGCCCCTAGTTAGTGGAAACCCAGTTCGGAGAAAATCTGGGTCCAGCATGGGGCCTCTGCACTGCTCTTGTTTAATTACCATGACAACTTCGATGTGAGCTCCCAGAAAGGGGCTGTCAAAGCAGGTGGGGGCCCAGAGAGCCTGCAGTGGGTTTGCACTTGTGTCTGAACCCGATTCTCCCCTTGAGAAAACTCCTTTGAAGGGGGGGGGGGTGAAGAGAGGCGTGGCCATAGAGAGGCGTGGCCGCAGAGGGGCGTGGCCACAGTGCTAATGCTCTCCACTGCTCCATGCTCCATCACAAGCATGTCCGTGGTGCCAGAGCCCGGCCACAGTCTCCAGCATCCCTGAGCTCATGCAGAAGAGAACAATGGGTGGGTAATGACATGACTAGACAAATCGTCAACTCATCTGTGTTTTCAGTAGGGGGTGTTAGCCGCTTTCCGCTACACTGACCTCTGCCACTCCCTGATCTCCGCGGTGGTTACAGCACAGCTCACAGAGCACCACAGCTTCAGAGCTTCGGAATTCTGCACCTTCACCATCAGCCCTCCCTTCCTGCTCGGCTCCGCATCGGACATTAGTATAAATTAGACTATTCAATTAGGTGTAATTAAGGGGAAATGGGTACCGGGCTGCGAAGATTAGCCTGGGTTTGCAGCAATAAACCCACGCCTGCATCTCTCACCCGGGGAAGCAACACGGCATGTAATTTTCCTTCCTTGAACTTAATGGTGGCTTACGCTCTTATTTTTCATGATCACAATTTCTCAAAACACGCATAAACAGATATTTTTTCCTAATGCAATTGCAGCCTTGCTATCCGACAGCTGAGATGTAGGGGAAACGCCAGCGAAATTAGCAGGCAATCTACAATTTGTGGCTGAGAACATAACTGGCCCCTTCCAGGAACTGAGACACTGTAGGTGACTGTCAAACGATGTGCTCTCACAAGGCACATTTGGGACAAACTCTGTGACACTGGAGCCTCTGGAGAGGTTCTCCAGAGCTGACAGAAACCCCAGGCCATGCTCACTAGTAGACCGCTTATGGCTTGTACAGCCTTCCAAAAAGTCCGTCTGTCCCAACCCAGCATCCTCCAAGGAGGCTTAAAGAGAAAGGCCTCAGAGCGCACACCAGCCTGTCCATGGAGACAGAGAGATGCAGCGAGGCAGTCCGAGGCTTGCAGCAGGAGGTAGGATGTAGCCAGCAGATCTGACTCCACAGGGTGCACAGGACTCCTACACCCTGTAGCACAGGACTACACCAGGCAGTGTTCTACACAGTGGACCACCACTGTGGGCTGCCAAGGTCTCTCAAAAAGGAGAAGCAAGGTGTAGGGTGTCAGTACATAAGTGCCATGATGAGGTCAAACCAACAACAGGGGGTAACCAGGGTGGGCTCTGCAGGGGTAGCTGGGTTTCCTGTGCCAGCTGGGACAGCCTGACTCCAAGGTCACAGCCAGGGTACAGCTTCCAATCACGACACCTGGCCGCCTCCCAGCCCCCTCCTGCCACCTCTGTCTCCTCAAGTGAGGCTTGAAGACTCCATCTGGCAGAAGTTGTAACCTCAAAGGGAGGCGTGACCACAGGGTAAGAAGAAGAGACCACCCTTGCTAAAGTCATCACCCTGTGCCTCCCTCCCGTCCTCACAGAATATCAATTGTTCATCGGGCCCTGATCTGCTCCTCCCCTAACCACCCAGCCCCGTGATACTCAACTCTTAAATTTTATTGTGCAATTTAAAACCCACAAGACTTCTCAGTGTTATGGGATCTGTTGATGAAGGGCTTTGGCATACTCCTGGCCCAGCTGGGTCTTACAGTGACTGCAGCACTGACCCCCTTTTTTTTTTGTCTATTTCTCGTTTGCTCATGGGGGAACTGAGTCCCAGCTTGGTGGATCTGGGATAATACCTGTGGGCCACAGTGGTCACCCCTTGCTGCACACCATATGAAGGGCAGAGGTGGATTAATCCAACAACCCCTCCAGCTCCCTGACAACCACCTTTAAATGTGTGGGGTTTGCCTGCTGGGAGGGCAAATCATCCACAGGCAGGCTGTGAGTTCCTACCTACTGACCTTGGGAGCTTCTGGAAAGTTCTTCTGAGAGCCTGTCTTTAGCCAACTACAGTCATTTAGGCTTTAGCAGACTCTGCAGTGGCTCTAGGTCTTCTGAGAGACTCTCATAGGTCAAGCCAGAAGACACTGTTTTGACTCCTGCTTTGTTTACAGGAGCTGGGGCCTACTGGGTCTGGACGTCCACACCCTAATTCTTCTCCACAACATCTGAGAATGCAGAGGCAGGCAAGGAAGGAAACATGAATCCTGCAACCCCCAAAAAGGCAACAGATAACCCAGCTCCAGCGCCCTCCATCCTGTTGGCTCTACTGCCTGCTGTCACCACCCCTCAAAGACAGGTTTCAAAGGGGCAGTCTTGTAGGTATAAAGGTCTTGAGGCAAGGCATGAGGATTTGTGAGTGCAGCACAGAGAGCCTGGGCAGGGAAGTAGGGAGGGAGGGAAGGAAGGAAGGGAGAGATGGAGGGAGGGAGGGCTAGAGGGAGGGAAGAAGGGTCAGACTAAAGAGAGAGGTGGAAATTATATCCCAAAGGTTCTCCTGGGCAGTGGGGAGAGGTGTAAACTGACCAGGTGAGCCGTGGGCCTGTGACCTCTGCCTCTGTCTAAGGCCGGAGGAGTTGGAATTGCTGCTACTGGCAAGGGGAGACCTCATGCTCAGCTTGGATTGGTGCAAATCTGTAGCCTTGCTGGATTCATTCTTAAAAACACAAACTGGATGCCACGAACAGGCTCCATGTGTGTGAGGAGTTGAGACTCACATTGGCAGCTCGGGCATATGGATGCTAGGCAGTTATCAGGCACGATTGGGCGGCAGGACGCCATCAGCACTTGCGACTGGCGCTAGGATCTGGCAGCTGAGCACACAGCAGCCTTTAGAAGCGGCCGCAGGGGGCAGCTGGCGGATGCTATTCTGGGAAGATTGTTTCCAGGCAGAACTTTGCCGAATGACCTTGAGTTTAGTGAGGACAGCATCACGTGAGACCCCAAAGACTGAAGGGGGAATGGTCCTTTAGGGATGTTGGCTAGGGTGTGGTTTAAGCAGAGGAGGTGACCCTCTGGCTTCACGCATGACTGTCAAGGTCAAGTGCAGAAGCGAGGTGACCAGAAAGGACGCCATTGCACGGAACTGAGAAGTGACTGAGCCCAGCCACAGCAGCTAGGTGACAGAAGGAAGGGCAGATTGGGGAATGTCTAACTGAGCCACCAGGCATGGGTAATACATTTCTGCTGATGGCTGTTGATGGAGAAGGGCAGGACACAATGCTCTGAAAAAAATTGAAGCTACTGGGGCCTGGGGCAGTGGCTCGGTGGGTAAGAACATGCACCGTGCAAACCTGAGACCTGAGTTTGATCTCCAGCACATACATGAAGTCAGATATGGCTACATGGGCCTGTGAGTCCAGCATGGTAAGGGCTGGGGGTATGGAGACAGGCCTATGCCGGGGGCTTGCTGGTCACCAGCTGGTCACACATATACACGCATGAGTGCAAACTAGACACAAACACTATACTCATGCATACTATACACATACACACACACACACACACACACACACACACACACACGTGTGTGTGTGTGTGTACATGAACACTATACACACATACTATATAAACACTACACACACACACTATATACACAAGCACATATGGACACTATACATACTCTATACACATATACTATACACACACTACACACACATGCATGCACATTATGCACATATTATACATACATGCATATACATGCATGCACACTATACACACACTATACACACATACTATCACACATACTATACACATGCCATACACTATACACATACACATACTATACACACACACACACACACACGTGGACACTATACACACACATACTACACACACACACACACACACACACACACACACGAAAGAAGCTGCAGGTACGATGGGGACTCAGCACAGAAGAACAGGAGGAAAATCAGGTGACTGTGTGTGTCTTTATTCACTGTAGTTACACACGCATGTAAGTTTGCATATGTATATGGCATGCAGATATCACAATTGGAAGAACCTTCCCACCAGGCTGTTCCGCATCCCCTGAGTGGATGCAGAATTGTTCCAGTTAGAACGGTCGTTGTTGCTGCTGCTCTAACCATCATTCCTAAGGGCAACTCTACACACACTTCTAGTCTCTATGGTCTCAGGGTCCCTCAGGCTTCGTGCTGTCTATCAGCTCTCAGGGAAGCTGTGCACTCTTGGGTGGGAGCCTGAGAGCTCCCTCTGAGAGCTGACTGGTGACCAGAGTTGTTCTGGGACATGGAGAATGGACAGGGTGAGGGGCCTTCTGAGTCGCTAAGGTTTCACCCAGGGTGATAGCGCTGGTCTCTGGTGACATGCAGAGGTAGGTAGAGTCGTGAGACTTAGGACTTGTGACTTCCACCTCTTCCTCTAGCAGTTCCAGCGTTCTGTGGGCTGGAGTTGTCCCCACCGGACAATCCCAAGCTTCCTTCGAGGCCAGAGCAGAGAGCTGCATAGACCCTCTGTTAGGAGGACTGGCTAAGATGGGAGAGAAAAAAAAAGCCCTTCCTGCTTCCTGTTTGCAAGGTGGTTGGGCATCACATGTGGAAAGAACACAAGACTCTGGAAACCCTGTCCTTTGTCCAGAGAGCTCAAGGCAGGATGGATTTCCCAGAGGCACTCTGGACAGGACTCAGTACTTATGCCATTCTGAAACAGTCTGTGGGGCTGAAGATGAGGTTCAGTAGTAAAGCCCTTACCTAGCAGGCACACAGCCCTGGCTTCAGCCGCCAGCACTGGGTGTGTGTGGGAGGCTGTGACAGAGGCTGGAGAGACGGCTCACTGGGCAAATGACTCATGAAGGGACCTGGCAGCACCAAGCAACACTCATTACCAAGCAGATAGAGACAGGTGCGTCCTTGGAGTTGCTGAGGAAACAGTCTAGCTGAATTACTGAGTTCCAGGCTCAGCAAGAGACGCTATCTCAAAACAATAATGGTAGGACAGTTGAAGAACTCCACAGACTGACCTTGAGGGACATTCATATACACAGGTGTAACCTGCCAGCCTCACACATTCCCACGTGCATCTCTCACACCCACTCACCCGGAGACCAGTGTCTCTAGGAGCCCAGACTGGGTCACCCAAGCAATGAGTCTCGGGGACATGGGGGTCCCCAGTCCCAGCATGCACAGACTCCTGCCAACCTGTCCACAGCACAAGGCCATCTCTACCGAGATTAGACATCATTCTGAACTTGGCCTAGTGTTCTTACACTTGAGTGACTTTGGATCGGGAATAGTACCCAGTGCTCACAGATATAAATGGAAAGCCACTGCAGAGCCGACCGCAGGGAAAACAGTTATTAAATGTCACGGGTCTCTGCCTCCTGGGATGACCGACACGCCTGTGGAAGAGAGGACTCAAAAGTCAGGGAGCTCTGAGTCCCCCTCCTGGAAAGCTCAGCGGCATGGAAGGGGGAAGACCCTCCTCAAGCGAAGGTAGGCAAGGGTGTGGGCATCAAGGCACAGGGACCCTGGAGAAGGAGCCCCCAAAGCTAATGAGGCACTATGAGTGTGAGAGAGACAGGCCCACTTCAGCCCTGCTTTGCAGGTGTTACTGGACTGTCAGGGGCCTGTAAAGAGGGAGGGGTGTGAGGGGAGGGGAGAGTTGGGGTCGGAGAGGGCAGAGAGGGGGGAACAGTAGCTTCTAGGGCTGTGCTGGGCAGCTGGGCAGTGATACTCCTGGAGGTTGGAAATTGGGGGGAGGAGGACTAGAGAGAGAAAAGGGGAGGACCGGGGTGGGGGTGGGGCGCTAGGTTAGGTGCAGGTTGCTGAGTTCTACATGGGTGAGCTTAGAGGCTTCTGGGCTATGCCTCGCTGCCCAGGAATCATAGAAAAAAATAGGCACGTATGATTTCTGTGTGGAGTTGCAGTCCCCGAGGTCACAGCCAACCCACCTCCTTCAGTCAGAGGGCCACAGCAGTTTCCTCCCAGAAGTCTCTGTGGCAGAGCCATCGACAGGTGGAGAGCGAGAATTACCCATGTGGCCTTTTCTCTTTCTGCTCCCGTGTTCATTAAGGAAGTTCAGCTCCATTTCTCGACACCTGCTTAATTGATTATGGGTTCAGAAGCCAAATTTAAACCCAGGCTTCTCATGACTAAAAACAGCAACAGCATTTGGCTTGATTTTTATAACATGCAGGAGTCAGGGTGCCTTCCCTACACGGAGGAAGAGGCTTCAGCCTGAACAGGTCCTCTGATGTTTTGAGGAGAGCCAGAAGCAAAATCTATTGATTACAAAACAGAAAAGTTGGTCACTAACCAAGAAGAAAATAAGAGACTCTGTGTGTGCTGCCTGCCTGCCTGTCACTGCTCTGCCTGACTAAGCTCTCGTGGGACCTTCAGGACCCGAGGAGCTGGGCTCAGAAAATGTGACAGACACCCTTTTTCAGAGTGACAAAGCTTGTCTTCACCACTCCCATTTTGGATAGAGGCGTGGGTCCAGCCCACACTTCAGCTCCCTCTGAGTTCCACAAGCAGCTTTCCGTTACCCAGGTATTGTGAGAAAGCTCCCTTCCCCCCACCTCAGGGCTGAGGAGGCAGGAGGGGGACTCACTAGGCACCTGCGCCCATCTAGACAGATGGAGCCTGCTGCTTCCTTCTCAGAGGCTGTGTCTGCTCAGAACTGGTGGCGTAGGTGTGCTGAAGGGGGTTGTGAGGAGCTCAGAAATTGATATGACGAGCTGGCCTGGGAGCCAGTCGGTCGTCCACACCACAGACGCACGTCACCTTGCCTGGGTGCTGGAGGATCGGACTCAGGCCCTCGAGCTTCTGGGGTCAGGACTTTACCAACTCAGCAGCCTCAAGGCAGGCCAGTTTTAAAAGACTAGCCAACTAGTCTGCACAGCAGGTTCCTGAGATGGCCCAGGAGCTCCGCCCAGAGCTTCAGTGTGAGGTGCTTGGAAAATGTCCCCGTAGGATGCACGGGCTGGGCCAGGAATTGAAATATCATCAGTCAGGAGTTGGATGATCCACTAAAGTCACAGAGAAAGGTGTCAGGGTGACCTCATCCACGGCCCTTTGCTGTGGGGAGGTTTAGTCATGGAAAGAAACTGGGTCTGTTTTTTGTGCACCCCTCCCAGGCTGATGCTGGGGGAAAGCACATTTTGATTGGTTAGACAGCCTCCTCTTAAATATTTAAGCCAGGCAGGTCAGTTCCTGCCTTCCACCTCCCTCCTCCCTCCCATCCCAGCTGTCCCCCAGCCTCAGTGCTGGGGCTTGGAGGAGGGGATCAGAGCACATGTTTCTGAGTTAGAGATGCTGATCCTGGTAGTTACAGCAGTTTTAATACATGGGGCTAACACTCGGGGGGGGGGGGCTCTCCGTGTGCTGTTCACGCACAGCTGCCTGCGTCAGCCCAGAGGTTTGTCTGAATGTGCAGTTTAGAAGTGGATTAAGCAAGCTCCCTGAAGCCAGCGTGTTGGGCAGGTGAGCACAGGGGCTAGTCAGAGCACAGACTCAGAGCCAGGGGCAAGGACGCACAGAGCTAATCATCTCCAAGGAGAGTGGGATGGAAGAGGAAGAGGTTTAAAGTGAGGTTTTTCAAGATATTCAAAACACAAAGTGAGTCCGTGAGTCCACAGCAGTTGGCTTCTGGGGACGCTCACTGCAGCGGCTGGGGTTGCCCCGCTTCTGCAGTCTGGGTCAAGCCTGACAGATCAGGTCAGAGCTGGCTCTGTCCTCACCCACTAAGGATCCTCACCTCTCTCCCCTCATCCTCCTTCCTCTGTCCTGCTGTAGCCTGGATCCCTCCTCAGCCATATATATATACTGAGTCTTGGTCGCTTCACTGCTGCACCCCAGATTGGACAAACAACAATAGAACTATTTCTTACCGTTTGGGGGCTGAGAAGTTTGAGGTCAAGGTTCTGGAAGAGCTGGCGTTTGCTGGAAGTGGGGGGGGGGGGCGCTTTCCATTAAGGCGTGGTCTCATGACTTCACTGCTCCCCGAAGGCTGAGCTTCTCGACTGGGGAGCGTGGGGACGGAGTGGTGACATACATCCGGACGCCTTCAGGCAAATGCTTCCAGCTCAGCGCTGCTCGGGACCCTGGGGAACTCGTGAGTGAGCAAACGAGGTCACTGGGATGCTTACACGACTGTGTGAGACGGCTTAACTAACTACAACACTCACTAAGCAAGAGATGCACCGCTCGAGAGGGGCTTGTGTCACCTGCCCTGTGGTGGACCACCAGCAGCAGCATCTTCTAGAAACTGAGACTTGGCAAGGGAAAAGCTTGGTGACACACTGTGACAGGCACGAGCCTGACTCTCTATTGAACCATCCAGGTTCTTGTGTCTCAAGACAAAGGATTGCACTGGGCACATACGATTAGAAACAGAAATAAAGGTGGACCATTGAGCAAGACCACTGAGCAAGGGAAATAGATTTCCAAGAACAGGAATGGGCTGTTGAGCCACCGGGAAAACCAGAAAGCACTGGGCCGAGGCAGGGGACACTGTAAAGGCACTGACATGTCACCAGCCTCTCCCGTATCTGTACATCCCAGGTTTTTCCTGTATGTGCCCTGTTTGCGACTTGAAGCCTGGGTGACAAAGGACTTCTAGTCTTCTCTCCAAACCGGCTTCTTTTGTATGTTAATCTTTTTTTTAAAAAGATTTATTTTTATGGTGTTTAATTATATGCGTGTGCACATGTCCGTGTGTGGGTATTACACATACACGCAAGTACAGGCCCGCAGGAGGCCAGAGTCACCGGATCCCTGGCTACTGGCAGATGCGAACTTGGTAATGGGAACTGAACTCAGGTCCTTGTGTCCTCTGTAAGAGCAGCAAGTGCTCTTGACAGCTAACCTGACTGCAGTCCTTGCGTGCTAATCTTGATGGCCGCTAGAGGTAATGGACTGTTAGCGACCTTGATCCTCAGGCTTCGCTGCTCAGCAAAGCCATGTGAGCCTGCTCTGCGGTGACGAGGAGCACCTCGCCGTGGATGGTGGGCCTGAGCTGACAACACCCTCAGCTGTGCCACGTGGCAGGGTCTGCGGAGGTAGACCCTCAAAAGACAGCAGCTTCAAGTGGAGACTTGGGATTTGAACTCAGGTCTGACTCCAAACAGTATCTACAATCACTCTGTGCGCGCATGTGCGCGTGCACACACACACACACACACACACAGACAGACACACACACACAGAGAGAGAGAGAGAGAGAGAGAGAGAGAGACGGAGAGACAGAGACAGAGGGAAATAGTCCCAGAATAATTCCAGCCTATACAGCCTCCTCTCCTCACACAGTGTGTCCCCTCTGACGAATGTGCCCCAAACCCACAAGCTGAGGGAGTGGGTTCTGGTGTGGTCATGTCCCCAGCATCACGCCCAGGCCTGGGACTATCCTGTGCTCCTACGGAGTCAGCCCTGCCTCACCTAACTGCTTCTTCCTGATGAGTAGACAGCCCGCATGAGTTGGGATGTGAGGACAGGATATCCTAAGTAGGAATTAGGCTTGTGGTGGGCACACCTGGCTTGAGCTTAGGATGTGGGAAGCTGGGGGTGTCGAACCTTCTGACGTCACCCATGATGTCATCTACAAAGCTCACATCAGAGAAAGGTGCACTGGCTTCACAAAAGAAGCCTGCACAAGACAGATTCATAACGTTTCCAGGAAGTTCATACAATGCTGTGTGGAGCTGCATGCATAGCTGCCCCCCAGCTATGTGGCAGGTGGACGCACCTAGGCAAGAAAGTACTGAGCCGCTCAGGGACCTCAGTTTCCCTTCCTGCAACACCAAAGCAGTGATAGCGCCACCTGCAGGCCAGTCACCTCTCAGTCCCTGCTGTGAGCCTGGGCAGCTGTGACACTGCAGGACACCTGAGCTGTAACAGCTCCACAGGCCACTGTGGATGCGCTGTCCTCCAGGGGCCAATCTTTGCCACCTGAGATCTTGACCAGGTGAAAGCCCTTTTGGCACTAATGTCCCTGGACCTGTGAGCCCACAGAGCGATTCTGAGAGAAGGCCACAGAGGGAAAGGAATGGTTGCATCAGCGTCCTAGCTTGTTTTGTGTCAACTTTACACAGGCTGAAGTTATCATAGAGAAGGGAGCTTCAGTTGAGGAAATGCCTCCATGAGATCCAGCTGTAAGGCATTTTCTCAATTAGTGATCAAAGGGGGCGAGGGCCCCTTGTGGGTGGTGCCATCCCTGGCCTGGTATTCCTGGGTTCTATAAGAAAGCAAGCTGAGCAAGCCAGGGGAAGCAAGCCAGTAAGAAACACCCCTCCTTGGCCTCTGCATCAGCTCCTGCTTCCTGACCTGCTTGAGTTCCAGTCCTGACTTCCTTTAGTGATGAAAAGCTGTGTAGAAGTGTGAGCTGAATAAACCCTTTCCTCTGCAACTTGCTTCTTGGTCATGATGTTTGTGTAGGAATAGAAACCCTGACTAAGACACATCAGGACACCCTATCCTTCATGTAAGAAAATGCCTTACAGCTGGATCTCATGGAGGCATTTCCTCAACTGAAGCTCCCTTCTCTATGATAAATTCAGCCCATGGTGGAGGAGGCAGCCAAGACTCTCTGCCCAGGGCTCCTGGGAGCTCAAAGAGGCTCAGGACAGTGTGGACACCAGGGACTTTACCTGTCTGTGTTCCACACATCATTCACAGCACACATTCACATGCAAGCTTGGGATGTGCAGAAGGTGCAGAAATAACTGATTGTGGTGTGCATTTATTAAGTGCCTACTGTTTGCCAGGCATCTTGTAAGCCCTTTTTACTGCACTTACAGCATTATTCACATGATGATGTCATCTCGGCTAAGTTAGGCTTGAGGAGAGTAAGGCTCAGATGGAACAGGCCACAGTTCAGGTCTTGAGACTGAAACTTATGGGACCATTAGGGACCCCTGGGTGGGTCTGACCGCATACTAGAGCTGTTTGTCTTGGCAGGAAGCCTGTGTTCCAGCTGCTTCTCCCTGCTCTAAGTCCCTTCAAGGTACGGCTAGGGACAGCCCCTGAGAGGACGAATCTCACTCCTTGGTCACAGGATGAGCATGAGTCCAGTCTGGCAAAACATGTATGGTCTCACAGCCCCTTTGGTTTCAGACTTTGAATTTCCAGTTCTTGTAGCTTTGGGCCTGAACGGTCCAGGGGTCAGGGAGCGGTGGCCTTGTGGACAGCCATGATTCTGGCTGGCCTCTACAGGACGAGTTAAAGCATGCATGCACAAAGGAAGGGGTACGCTCTGACCTCTCCTCCCCCCCCCCACTGGTGCTGTCCCCAGGAGTCTGCTCCCCTCCCCAGGGGAACCTCTGTGCCCTCCCTGGGGGCTTCCAGTTCCTCACAGCTCATGTCTTTCTCAGTGGAGTGACTTTCTCCTCTCTCACTCCTCATCTTGAACGATGGTGAGCTGAAGCACTCAATTTTCCTCCTCCAGCCCCATTAACGTGGCCGTGCTCAGCGCCCGTGCAGGCTGTGAAAGGGAAGCCATTTATATCAATTAGCAAAGGCAAACATAGGCTTTCTGCCTGGCCGTGTGCACACTCTGGTGAGGTCTCCTCAGGACGAGTGCAGAAGCCTGGAGCCCACACCTCACTGCGATTATCAGGGTGTGGAAGTTGGGGGGCCTTGTATTTTGATGGCATTTTGCAAAGGGTTCAGCCATGGGATCCCAAAGGGGATGTGTCCAGAGGACAAAAGGTTCATCAGATGCAGCCACACTTAACTGCTAGCCAGAGCCTCGATCTCAGTGTGGACCCCACCTTCACCCCCGCACCACCCCACCCCTGCACCACCCCATCCCCACACCACACCACGACCAAGCTGGAGCTTGGAGTCTACCCTACGGGGAACTGAGCCCACTTGCGCGTCTTACTAGGAAGAGCCTTCATGGATTCCTCCCTAATGTACTCCGTCCCTCCTTCCCTTCATGCTCCTTCCCTGCGTTCTCCCTGAGAACGAAGCTTCGAAGAGACACAACCCAAATTATCTTATTCTCCTCTTCTGAAACCATCCATGGTTCCCCATCGCTCTTAGACTAAAATCCAAGCTCCTTGTCATCATTCCTAAAACCTAGAGCGGCAAGACCTCTGCTGGCTTCCATTGCCCACCCGTGCCTCGCTCCTGCACCACCAGGCTGCCTGGCCGCCAGCTCACCTCACCTCTCCCAGGCCTTTGCTGCCCATCACATCTTCTCTTGGTGCCTCTTTGTTATTCATGACATCTCAGCTTAAAGTGACACCTTCCGTCTTTGGTGGGACAGAGGGACACACCTTTCCTAAGGACAGGGACAGTTGAGGAAAGGCCTCCCTCTCTGCCTGGTGTCTAATTTTTTTTCACTGATACGAAGGAGGCTTTGGGAAGGGGAGACTGCAGGTAAATGCCAGGTGACCCGGGCCAACTTTGTGAGGAGCTGAATGAAACGAAGACCCGAGGGCAGAGGGAAGGAGTCAGGGGCATGCTTGCCCTGGACTTTCTAGGCAGCGGCGGGGTGAGCCAGGACGCCACGGTGCTGGCTGCCATGTTCTGGGGGGAGTGGGAACCTGTGAGGCTGAGCAGAGGGAAGGCTGGGAGCTGGTGATACACAGGACACAAGTGGGACAAGCAGGGTCTGGGGACTCGTTCTGAATTTGTCTGATCTTTGAGAGTTTCATACATGTATACCTTGCATCTTGGTCATTTCCATCCCCTACTCTATATCTACCCCACCCCCAGACTTCCCAGTCCCCTCCCCCAGCTCTCGATAACTCACTGCATCCAGTTAATGCTGTCCATATGGGCCCGGATGCAGGGTCATCCACTGGGACATGGGCGACCTTCCAGTAGCCACCTGGTGTGCTGGTCTTGGGAACTTGCTGGCTTGCTTCTCTTTGGAAGAAGAAGAAGAAGACACCCAGCAGATTCCAGAGTCTTCAGGTTGGGGTGGATGATGGGGTGGTCTGAGGGCAGACAAGGCTGAGGGAGTCAGGAGTGTCTCAGCTTTCTGGAGCAGGCCAGGGGTGGGGGACAGCAGGTCAGAGATGGGGGTGAGCAGGTCAGGGACAGGGGGTACAGCAGGTCACAGGTGGGGGGCAGCAGGTCACGGGTAGGGGGCAGCAGGTCAGGGAGGAGGGTCAGCAGTTCAGAGGTGGGGGATAGCAGATCAGGGTGGAGGGATAGCAGGTTAGGGGCTGGGGGACAGGTCTCCTGACCCTGACCTTGATACTGACCCTGAGTCTGAGAAGACACGGACTTTGCTGAAGTGTGACTAGTTCTCTGTTGACGTGGTCCTCACGTGTTCACGCCGTAAATGACACACCCGTTTGCTCATTTCTCCCAGACTCACAAGGGTGTTTACGCCCAGTTCCTGTTCCCATCACTGTCTATTTGAGAGGACAGTGTTTGTAGTCTCTGGGCCTCAGTTTCAACATCTCTGCAGTGGGTTTGCTGTGAGGCGGTCCAGGGCCCGAGGCAGTGTACACCTCTTCCTACCTTCCTTCAGCACCATTCTCCTGCTGTGTGCTTACCTCACCCAACTAGCCTGTAATCCCCAAAAGAGTGACCACTCTCTCCTCAGCGCTGGAGCCTGGCCTCCAGGCCCATGTGGGACAGTGGACCATGACAGGAAACTTGGTAAGGTAGAGCACGTGTGAGACCCCAGCACTTGGGTAAACACCGGAGACAGTAAATGCCTCCCTGTTCCCTGCCATATTCCTGGCCTGGAACATGTGTGCACACTCCCCACAAAGGGCTGTGGCCAATGCTCACACAGCCCAAAACAGAGTTCTCCTTGCTAATGAGGTACCTAGAGATCCTGGGCCCATGAGCTTCCCTTCCCAGACATTCCTACCTGCAAAGGGCGTTTAGTCTCTGGCCCACCCTGAGAAGTTGGCCTCTATCTATTTTCAATGAACAGTCAATGAACGGTATGGATAAACATGGACTGTGGGAACCACCGTGGGGAACATGGAGAAGGTCTGTGCCTATAGAGCTCCCCCCTAAGTCTCCAAGTCTCCCATAGAAGGCCTCTCCATGCTTCCAGACAACCGTTGCCAAGCTAAGGACAATCACAGGCAAGCTAAGCCTGAGTTCCCCCTTTCCCCAGCCCCGGGTTCATTGTCCTGCTCAGTCCAGAGGCCCCCAATGGTGCCGGCCTCGTTGAGGGTCTGTGGACCCCGATCCTTCTTTCCTGACCTTTCTGTGTGGCACTATAGCTGTAACTAGATGTCTGGGTGTTGGGGACCCCCCATCTTAGACTACGTTCTCTCACCCCCTGAGCAGTGTCTCAGCACTTCCCTTAAAGCATAATACTTGACAGCTTTGGTACAGGGAGACTCGGTCAAGCATTCCCCGAGTTTCACCTCCCCAGTGGTGTGTCCCACACTCCAGAGGTGGGGAGAAACTCGGACCCGCAGACCCGACCCCTGAACAGCCTGGGTGGGCTCCTCTTAATGCATCATGGTGCCAACACAATGCCTGATGCCTCAGAGCCCTGTGCTGAGAAAAGTGTCTCTGGAAGGTAGTCAAGGGGAGGTGACAAATTTCAGAAGCACACACAGGGATGCTAGGACCCTGACACATGTCCCACCCCATGTGTCTAAGAGGTCCAACATATAGTGGTCAGGAAAAAAATGTTCAGTGTCTCAGAAGCTACAAGGAAGCTGCGGTCAAGCTTCTAGCGTCCTCTGTGACTTTACCGTGCTAGGTACCACTGTGCATTCGGGGTGCTGTCTTTTTAAATCTGTCTGGAAGCATATTTTCATTATGTTAGCTACATGGCTTTAGGAGACATTTTTTTCTCCAAATTCAGCAGAGCCTGGGGCACTGCGGCTTCCTGCGTGGCCCAGTGACAATGAAGTATTTGAGAGGTCCTCCTGTGGAGCCCTCAGACAACCTCCATCCAGCTCCATTTATAACAAGGTCACACACAGAGCTCTTAACAACCCTGAGAAGCCCAGGGCCTCATGCCTGTAAGCCCAGATACTTAGGAGGCTGAGGCAGAAAGGTCAAAGGTCTGAGGCCTGCTTGGGCAGAAACAGAGATGTTGTAAACAGAGGATTGAGGATGGACCTTAGATGTACAGAAGTTAGGCACCATCTATGTGGTCCTGGGCTCCATCCACAGTGCTACAAAATAATGAACTTGATCTGAACCTGAACCCAGGGAGAGTCTAGTGGATCGAAGAACCCAAGTTTTCAATGGCTGTCATCACAGCCCCAGGCCAGATTTTCCTTAAAAGCCCCTTCCATCCCCATAGGCAAGGTTGAGAGCCAGAGGGTCTGGCCCAGCCCCATCATTCATTGCGTGTCCTCTTGTCCTTGTGAAGAATAACTTTGTTAACATGCAGTTCTGTGGCCCAGACTCTGATTTCCTTACTCTTTATTAGAGGCCCATTGCTGCATCTTAGTGACACAATGTGGCCCTAACTGTGGTCTGTTTGCAACTAAGTCCTTGATGAGGAGAAGGCCAAGGAGGACACCTCTGGCCTGGGCTGGGGCAGGGGTGGAACACGTTCTGAGGACCCTGCAGAGGAAAGCCTAGAAACTACTGTCCGAGGACTGCGGGATAGACAGCCTTGGGCTCAGACAAGGGACAGACAACTTGTGTCCAGGAACCTCTGAGAAAGAAGGGGATGGACAGGTCCTGGAGGGCAGGTGGGGCCTTGACAGGCAGAGGAATGGCCCTGTGAAACCAGGCACTGCATAGGCCCATGCTTTGAGGGTTGCCACACCTCTCTGCCAGAGCTCTGAGTTAGGATGATTATTTTGCCTGTCTCAAGGATGAAGTTGAGACCCAGGTAATGCCTTCAACTCTCTCTGCAACCCAAAGTCACTGCCGTTCACAGGGGCCTGGCTGGGCTATGGGAGGGTGGGGCAGGCCAGGTATGCTACCCCAGAGAGCAGCGGGCAGCAGGCAAAGCAGGGAGAACTGATTTCACTTGGATGAACAACTGGCGCTCCGCCCCAAGGGCTTTTGCCAAGTCCCACTGTGACTTTCATCTTCCCAATCTCCCTGTTTAGCCTAGACAGCCTGATAAGACATTGTCCCTTTTGTAAAATAGTGCAACGGTTAGGTCTCCTTAGAGCAGGAAAACATGGCTGAGGATCACTCAGCCTGTCGGCCAGCGTTGGAGGCCTTTGCGCAGTGCTCCGCACACTGAGAAGGCTCTCTAGACAGAGCACAGGGTAGGGCTGTGTGACAGGTGAGGTTCTCCTCCCACATGAAATGGGAGGGGTTAGGAAGAGAGACAGATGGCATGGGGGAGGGGCAGGGCAGCCTGTCTGGTGCTCACACCAGAGTTCACCATCTCTTACCTGGACGATCACTTGCGGGGATTCCTGGCCATCCTGACATGCCCCCATGGTACCTTCAGGGACTTGTGGAGACTTTTTGGTCATTGTGGGGATCAGGCACCCGTGACAATCTGTATGACTGGTCCTTTACTTCCTCAGCCTGCCGCGGTTACCGCGGTTACCGCTGCATCTCCATGGGAGGATGCTTCCCAGTGTGGAAGGCCTACAGGCCCACATACAGAGTGCACTTTCTGAGCCACAGGGGGATTTCGGAGTGACGCCATGCCACTGTCCCTTCATGGGCAGGCTGTCTCCAAACCTCCTGACGTTATACCCAGGAAGATCATGTGATTTTATGACTATCCTGTCCCGTTTGGAGAAGATAGCAGCAGTTTTTCTCTCCAGTCTGCTTCGATGGGAAGTCTCCTGGATTTGAACCTGTGGAGCTGCAGCAGGGGCCCTGGGTACTTCCTTCTCTGGTCCAGTGACTTGCCTGGGATTCTGGACTCTGCAGCTGCAACAGTGACCCTCTCTAGCTGATGGCTTATGCATCTCTACAGCAGCAGTCCTCAACCCTCCTAATGCTATGACCCTTTGATAGAAATTATCATGAAATTAACTCATTGCTATTCATAATTTTGATACTGTTGTGAGTTGTAATATAAGTATCTGATATGCAGGATATCTCATATGTGATATTTATAAAAGGGTCAGCTGACCCCCAAGAGACTGGCCGACCTCACAGGTTGGAAACTGCTGCTCTAGAGTCTGCAACAGGGGATCTGGCCATTCATCAGTCAACCTCTCCCCCCGGGCACCACTGGGCATCTCTCAGGGAAGTCTTGGATGGAGGTCAGGAAGAAGCTGGGGTGGGTGACTGTTGTCTGGGGAGGAGACTGAACCTCTGGAGACGGAGAATGACACATGAGTTACTGTCTGAAGTGGAAACTCACTTGGTGGCCCTGGGGAGTCAGAGCCTGACTCTCAACTCCTCCTGGCAGTGTGTTGCTGGTTGGCACACTTGAGCACGACGTGCCTCAGTTTCCCCATGTGTAGTGTGAATGGCAGTAGGCTCTGATGTAGCGGTAGGGTTAGAAGCATGTTCTCAGACAAACACAGCAGCATTGAGAGCTGCAGGGTTTGTCTTTTGAGACTCGGTTGTGTGTAGATGGTAGCCGGTTGTGGCTGATGTCATTGTCACCATGCCTCTATCTTCTTGAGGCTTTGCCTGGTGACTGTGGGGACCAGCATGGCCCTCAGGAGCCAGCCCTCTGAGCTTCTTCTTACAGTCTGTTTCCTGGCTTTGATGTGGGTATTGGCTCAGGTGGTTGCCATGGAGATGCCCTGGACCCAGATGTTCTCTCTGTTACGTCCCTGCACTTGGGGTCACGTGGAAATGACCCCAGGGTGTGCAATAGCCCTCTGCAGCCCACACGCATGCTCGGGGCCAGGCGCCTCAGGCTGACAACAAGCAGTCACTCCCTAGCCACACGTGTGGGCCACAGCAGCTAACAGTGTAACAGATCACACCTGCATTCCAGGATCCGCATGTCATAGCAGCAAGGTCAAGACTAGAACATCTGCTTTGCTGAGTGGCAGGTGACAGAAAAGAAAGGACAGCATCACAGGAAAGGACACAGTCAAGGCTGGACAGTCCGGAGCCTCTCATAAGCTAAGTCTGTGCGGGGACACAAGAAGGATGGTGAGTCTCCATCGGAGTACTGAAGTCATGTTTAACTTCTGCAAGAGTTCAGAGAGGTTGGCAACCTACCTGAGGATACACAGCATGCCTGACTGGTCAGTCCCAATCTGCTTTGGGGGCTCCTCTCCCATGTCACCTGAGCTCTGGGGTACAGGGTACTGGTGTGCATGGTCATATCTTCCTTGAAGATCTCAGGGCTGAGGTAGGTGCCTCGAAAGGCCCTGAAGGCCCTGCTCAGCCTCACCTGAGCCCCCCCGCCCCCAGCTTTGTAATGAGCAGGGTATGAAGACACCACGGAACAAAATTCTTAGACTTCACCTCTGCCTTAACTCCAGAACATTGCTGTCAGTAGCCAATTAAATAATGCTTTATTTACACACACACACACACACACACACGTGTGCGCGTATACCAAGGTAAGTCAGGCCTCCCAGTCTGCTCATGACAGGTTCAAGATAGGTTACCATGCTGATCCAGGGAGTGCTTCCACTCCCACTCCCACACCCTCCACATCAGCAGACCATGAGTACGTGTGCAGGGTCTTGCTTGATCACCAGTCCCACCCTGGGGTAGCTCTCCTCCATGTGGACAGTGTGTTTTCCTCCCATAACCACCTTACCAACCCCTAAACCAGTGTCTCTCAACCTGTAGCTTATGACCCCTTTGTGGGTCAAGTGACCCTTTCACAGGGGTGGCCTAAGACCAATGGAAAACACAGATAGTTTACAATTTGTAACAGTAGCAAAATTACAGTTACAAAGTAGCAAAATTACAGTTACAAAGTAGCAATGAAATAATTTTGTTGGGGGGGGGAGCACCACAACCTGAAGAACTGTATTAAAGTGTTGCAGCATTAGAAAGGTTGAGAACATGTCCTAATCCACTGAACAAGGTGCCGGCCAATTTTCTTCTGCCATCAGGAAAAGGTTTACTTTGAGGTCGATCTGGGTGGGGCAGAAATGGCCCGGAGTCTGCCAGGAATCCAGGCTATGTATTCCAGAATAGAGATTGTGAAGAGCCTCAACTATTGGCCAGCATAGCTTGGGGAACCTTCCATCTTGGCAGGAAGTTTTTCCTATCCTAGCTGAACAGCTGCCTAAGAAAGCCAGCCACCTGCTGTGGTCACTGGCCTGGCCCTGGATGAGCCTGGGCTCACTGGGCCACATGCAGCCCAGAGACACACGGTCCTATCCTTAGAGTCCCTGCCCGCCCCTCCCACTCCCTGGCCCCAGCCCAGGAGCTGACCTCCCCTTGGGTGGGAGGCTCCAGAGCAGATGGTGTCCCAGCTCCAATGAGCCCCGCCTACCTCTCTGCATGAAAATGGGGCATGGCCAGACAGATGCCCATGATGTCGCCTCTCTGGTGCACTGTGACCTGGAAGAGAATGACATTACTCTCATTTCCCTGAGGCGAGTGAAGGCTGTGGTAGGTTCTGAGATAAGATACAACCAAGGTGCCTCCTGCCTGGGTACCACAACTTAACAGTGGCCCTGCACTGGAAGCACACAGTGGAGCAACTGGATCCTAGGAGCAGAGAATCCCCAATTGCAAAAAGGAACTGTCCCCCTTCTATAGCAGTCACTGAGCGGTGACGGTCTAATCATTTTCTGGGAATCCTAGACTGGCTGTCTTCTGGGCCAAAGGATAGGGGCTCTGCCCAGGGTTAGGTCTGGGACAAGATGGAGCCATAGACCCAGAGCCTGGCAGCCGAGGGTTGGGGTGGGGTGTCTCTGGGTTCTGTCACCAGCTCTAAGCTTGTACCAATTCAAGGCTGGGGCAGCGGTGTCACCTGGGTATCTCTGGGCTCCTACATTGTCTTGTCTGCTGAGCACCTGTCCCACACAGAATAGGAACCCCTCAGGGTTCAGTGGCAATCTGCCACCCTCAGAGCCACTTGGCACCACTGTGAGGACAATCTGAAGGCTGCCAGGTCCTTCTGGACCCTATCACTAGCTCAGGTGCCTCCATGGAGCCTAAATATCACCTTCCTTCCTAGTCTATTATTTAGTTTTCTGTGTCCTTGATGAAAGGCAAGTCCCGGGAACTAGAGCCTAAGAGTGACCCTAAATGACCTCCAAGGGCAGGATAGCAGGAAGAACTGGCTCAGAGCCTAGTCAAGAGTGTGTGTGTTCAGTGAATGAATGGTTGGGAGGTGGGTGGATGGTCAGATAGTGTTTCAGTTTGAACCTCTAATGTTTCCACAGCTCGTGTCTGACATCAATTGGGAGGCCTGTGGAACCTGACAGAGCTGGAAGCTTCGTGGGGAAAATGGTACACTGCAAGCAGGCCTTGAGCTCTATAGCTGTGCCCCACTTCCTTTGCTCCCTATGACAACAATGTGACTTTCCACCTTCAGTTCCGGCTTCTGGCTGCTGTGCCTTCTCCACCAGGACAGACAGTGTCCCCTCATCTGTGAGCCCAAATAGGCCCTTCCTGTTTTGAGTCTGTTTGTTGGAGATTTTGTCTCACAATTAGAAAAGTAACTAATACAGACTGACACATGGACGGACAGTCAGAGTGGATGGACAGATGGATGGACCTTGTTGAGTTTGGCTCTGTTCTTCAGCTTCATTTCCTACGTCTCCCCTTACTCCAGACACTCCAACCAGGGCTGTTGTTTATTGGACAGCAGGGAATCCTCCTGCTGTAGCACTGGCTCTTCCGTGCCCACGATATTCTTCCCAGGGACCCTTTCGCATCCGCCAGCAATCATGCCACGCCCCTCGCTGACTGTCTTGTTCTGAACTGCAAGCCATCCAGCCTGCAGCCTGCTCTGCCCACGGCCTTCACCCTGTCTTCCTCATACTCAGCATCTTCTAATTTCTTCTAGTACCCTCCACTCCCCTAGCCCAGCCCCCACGCTCAGTCCCATCATCCCAGGCATCAGGCACCGTCAGAGGAGAGCGTTCTCTCCCTGAGTTACATCCTCAAAGCCCGGGTCTCACTCTGGACAGGAGGCCAGCCCCAGGCTGGCAGGGACATGGCCCAGATTGTTCCTGTCTGTTTCTCCAGCACTTGAAACAGTAAGGGCTTGGCATACAACAGGTTCTCAGTAAATATTTACTCAATGAGTGAGGGAACCCTAAGAGATCAAAGGAATCCTCCCCAAATGGATGGGGAGCAAAGTGGACTTTATGAAAACAACCACTTGAGCCAAGATCTCGACAAGGGTGTACTTTATGGAAGAAAATTCTAGGCATGACTGACTGCTGTTTCTGGAGCTTGAGGGTGCACAGCCTCTTCCAAGCTCACTCTTGCCTCTTTTGTTTCTGGTTTTGTTTGTTTGTTTTCAGTTTTTTTTTTTGTTTGTTTTGCTTCCTTTTTTTTGGTCTTGGTGCTTTCCAAGGTGTTCAGCTCTCCTGTGCGCTGGTGACAGTTCTTCACAATTAACTCCATGTTTTATTCATGGTTGAAGGTTTTAAAGCTACAAATCACTCAGGGCGCTGTGCTCACCTCATCCTGGGCTCCTGTGTTTTGCATGCTAAGCAGATCTTAGTGTCTCTGGAGAAAGGACTCCTCCTGGTACTCGTGGCTCTGATTGCAGCCGCAGCAAATCAGAGCAAATATGCCTGTGTCTGATTTGCAGGATGCTAAATTCCCTGCCCTCCAAGTTTCCTAAATCACCACGGAGGAGTTGCACCCTTCTAATGCCAGAAAATGCACTGTCTGATCTGCCAGTCCAGAGCCACTGAATTTACTGGGGCAATAAAGGTGCCTTGGTACTGTAAACTGTCAGGAAAAATCACCCCAGTGCATGTGTGCCCACAAATTTGCTACTTGGGGGAGGGGGGAAGAGCCATTGACCAACTGCACATTACTGAATTTATTTCCACAGTGTAATGGTCAAAATAAAGGGACTGCGGATGTCCATCTTGGGCCAGAACAACTCACATTTCTCAGCTTGGAGCAAAATAGTCAGAGAGAGGCCTGGACGGCACGCAGGGCAGCAGGATGCCCTGGTGTGGCAATGGTTCTGTGAAAGGCCTGTGGCTCTGTCCTCTGTTGACTCAAACACTCAGAGCCTGTGACTGATGACCCCAGGGCTTCCATTCCCTCCTTGCTACTGAGAGAACAGAGCCCAGCAAAGCAGTAGCAGCCAGGGCCACATGAGACCCTTTGTGTCAGGCTCTGGCCTGAGTTCTGGGACAGAACAGGAAGAAAAAGCCACTAGGTCCCGCCTCTGTGGTCCTCAGAGAGAAGGGGCCAACCCCGAAGTCAGACGAGTTCAGGTGCCGAAAAGCTAGGTGGCCGCTAACTTTGATCCACTTCTAGCTGGGTTCTGTGTTGTAGGATATAAAGCACCTACTTTCCTGTGGCCGTCACATCCACCTGGGCTGGACCAGCAGTCCCTGCCATGTGCTGCAATTCACAGAGCCTCAGAACTGTGTGTGTGAGCTCAACCATACGAAGTGTGGCACTCAGAAGGAAAATGCCAAGGGCAAATCCTGAGGCCAGTTGAGCTCAGATGGAGAAATGCCAGGTGGCCACTGACTTTACCACCTGATCCACGACTGGCAGGGCAGCTCCACTGTGCCCAGGGGCCTTGGCAATTCTACCATGTGAATGCCTTTTCCTGGCACGTGAGCCTATGAATCCTCCCAGTCCACTACCATCACCATGATTTTCCCTCTTCGTTCCTATACTGGGGATTGAACTCAAGGCCTCATACATGCCATGTAAGACTCCGGTAAGCCTTAGTTTACCAGGGACACCCTGAGTCAGGAATCTATGCAAAAAGCAAGAGGAATTTATTGTTCCAACATGCCGCGGTCACCCTGCACACGGGGAGAGAGAGAACGACCCTGCATAGCCCGGCCGGCAAGTTTTTATACAGTTCTCAAAGTAGCAGCCGTTAGGCAAAATGTGATTGGCAGAACAGTGTGACTTTTAAACTGATTGGTCTTTATTGAATGAGGTAGGTGGCCAGTGGTCGTGGAATGTGTCTACGAGCTCCCTGTGGTCTGAGGAATGTAATTAGCCCCTTCCTTCCGGAGGGGACGGTGCCTATGTTCTTTATGACCTTTCTATTCCAGGAGGGGAGGGGTCTGGTGGATTGTCCAAAGTTCCTGAGCTGACCTCTTCAGCCAGACCACTGTGAAGACTGCAGCACTCAGACATATTCTGCTGTCTAAGCGGTTTCTCAAACAGCTGATGAAACGTCGAAGGCCAGACCTCTGTGACCTTTGAGCTGCACCACATCATCTGCCCCTCTTGTCTTGTAAGCCTGTAGTTTCATGAGAAAGATCCCACAAAGGAGACTCTGGGATTCATAGTCAAGGCCCAAGCTTGGTCTCCTAGTGACCATTGTGTGCGGTCAGAGTTCCTTTGATGGGTTTTACTTTTTGGTTTTATTTTTTTAAGTCTATATTGCCATTTTGTTTTGGGGGGGTTTGTTGTTGTTTGTTGTTGTTTTTTCAAGACAGGGTTTCTCTGTGTAGCCATGACTGTCCTAGAACTTGCTCTGTAGATCAGGTTGGCCTTGAATTGACAGAGATCCACCTGCCTCTGCCTCCCTAGTAGTGGAATTAAAGGTGTACTCCACAACCACCTAGCTATGTTGCCATTTTTTAAAGACTTACTTTTATTATTTTAAGTTGTGTGTGTGTCTCAGTGTGCATAAAGCCTGTGTGTGCCTGAGAGTCCAGAGGCATGGGATTCTCCTGGAATTGGGGCTAAGGCCGTTGTGAGCCACCAGGGTGGGTGCTGGGAATTGAAGCCAGGTTCTCTGCGACTGTAGTACTTACTCTTAACCACTGGGCCATCTCTCTGTCCCCCGTACATTGTTCTTTAACCCCCACTCCTTTATCGTACTGGATCAGTGCTCCTTATAAGCCACCTCAAAGCCTCCTCTTCAAGAGAAAACTGCTTTTGCTCCAAAAGCTTAACAACTCAATTCAGTCTCCACAAGCCACATGGCGGAGGGAGAGGACTAATGCCTGAAAGTTGTCCCCTGACCTCTCCATGCACAGGATAGTGTAGGAATGTACACACAGACACACACACACATACACACACACATATACATACATACACACATACATGTATATACACATATACACATACACACATACACACATACATACACATATACACACATACACACATACATGTATATACACATATACACATACACACATACACACATATACACACATACACACACATACACACATACACATATATGTATACACATACATACACACATATACACACATACACACATGTATATACACATATAAACATACACACATACACACACATACATACACATATATGTATACACATACATACACACATATACATACATACACACATACATGTATGTACACATATACACATACACACACATACACATATACACACATACATACATACACATATATGTATACACATACATACACACATATACACACATACACACATACATGTATGCACATACACACATATACACACATATACACACATATACACACATATACACACATACAAAGATGCGCATGCACATACATATACGCCCATACACACATGCACACACATACATACACACACAAACAAACACACACATACATACATACATTCACACATACACACAAATATACACACATATACATGCACGCACGTGTGCACACACACACACATACACACACACACCAGCCTACCCACACACACCTTCATCTTAAGTAAACACCGGCAAGGACTACTTAGGGTGAGCACGGCAGGACGAACCTCTTCTCACAAAGGCCCAGATTTCAGATTCTGAGTCATCCTCAAATAAGGCTGAAGAAAGAAAGAGGCAGAGAGACCTCAGGCCACTATAAAGGACTATCACACACAGCATCCCTGTACATATGACACCACAAAGCCTGTCACACACAGCCTCCCTGTACATATGACACACATTGTCACACACTTTGCCTCCTGCCCTGGTGAGCCCACTTTGCAAAGAAAACTAAGGCATATATGGGTCAAGCTGCTGACAGAAGCCAACCCTGGGAAGACTCATGGGCTCCAGGCCGAGGCCAGCCCTCTGACACCCCTCTCTGTCTGCTGAGCACCTGGGCTCACATTTCCTGAGGCTGCCTGCTTCTCATTTCCTGAGCGGCGCCAGGGTGAAGGGTCCCTGAAGCACGTCAGCCTCTCCATCTCCACAGCCGGGCTCTGCCTGTCTTCTGGGTCTTCTTTCTTTCTTTTTCTTTTTAAATTTGTATTTATTTACTTTTATGTGTACGAATGTTTTTCCTGCATATTGTTCACATGAACTATGTGTGTGCCTGGTAATCATGGGGGTCAGGAGAGGGGGTCAGAACCCCTAGAACTGGAGCTACAAACACAATCTGCCATATAGATTCCGGAAATGGGTCTGGCTCCTCTGTAACAGCAGCACGTGCTCTAGATGGCTGAGCTCTCTTTGTGTTTTGATATGGGATGTCTTGGTAACACTGCGTCCTCCATTTGGCTCTGGCTGGCAGACTTGGGATGGGAGCAAGGCTCTGTACCAGCAGCCAGCAACTCAGATCTTGACTCTGAGGCTCCTTAAGCAGGGGTTCCTGGCTGAGCCGCCACTGGTCCCCCATTTCCCCCCTCCCATGGTGGTAGATATGGAAACAAGATGTTGTGGGGCTGTTTTAAATTCACTGAGGTAATGTGTCCCAGTTACAGACACTGGGCCCTGTACAAAGTAGGTGTTCAGGTAATACACACACCCTTGTGTCTCTTCAGACCCAGCTGGGCCCTGAATCTGTCTCACCTGTCCAATGGGAGGAGAAGCAGGCTTTTCCCTGGACTCTTCTACAGTGAAAGATGCTTGGCTAATGGACTTTGGTTCACACTCATATTTAACTACACACACGTGTGTCCATCACCAAGGAGTCTGCGTAACCCAGGTCCTCCCTCTCTTTCCCCTTTAGGGATGAAAGCACAGAGTAGGTCGTCATCCTAAACCCGCAGCCTCACTTTTGCCTCCGTCATCCCAGAATTCCACACACAGTTGAACCCAGCTAGATAAGAGGACCGAGTGGCAGAGGTCCTGTCCCCTTCACAGCTCCATCTTTGATGTCAAGACACAGATGTGGTCACCTCTGTTTTCTAGATCACGTCTGTTTCCAGATGTCACCCAGCCCTAACCCAAGGTCCCTCTAGCTCCATGGACGTTAGCTCCATGTCTCACCATTGTGGGCCTGCAGAAGGAGACCCATCATCTTCCTAATATCAGACAGGCACCACGGACGCAGGGCCCCACCCCCAGGCCTTTCCTGAGCCTATCTCCAACAGCTGCATAGCCAAAGGGCAGAACAGAAAGCCCCACGTCTTCCAGCTCAGGAGCAGCTCCTTGTATCCTGTTTTTCCGTGATGTCATTGAGGTAGCTCAGAGCCCTGGCAGGGAGCCTGAGAAGCCCCATTTGTCATCCTGAATCTCTTGGAGTCTCTGGAAAAGCAGAGTGCATGAGGTTGACAGTTCCCAGTGGCCCCATAGCAGGGACTGTATGCAGAACCACTGTGGTATTTGTGTGTGGGTCCAGCTGCGCTTCCAAGTCCTCTGCTTTCTCCTTCTTGGGATGTCCAGATGCACCCTGGCCTGGAATGATGAAGCAGAGGATGGAATAGGTGGAGTTCCTCAGGATCCTGGTCTAGCTGAGAGTGAGTGCTGGCATGAGGGGGTGGGAGGAGGCAGGTCTTCCCCCAAAATCTTATTTAGCCTTTACAGCTCTTTTAGGTGAAGGCCTTCTCTCATGATCTTCAATGAAACAGCTCTCTGTGATGATCTTAGCTTCTGCATATTTCTTTATTGGGGTGGGCTTGTACTCATATACTTATTCAGGGCGAACCAAGGATTATATAGTTTTGGGGAAGTGGTGAAAATATCCAGGATGGGTAAAGGTCACTGGCTGAAGGCTAAGGCACTGAGATGCCTCATTAGCATAAGGAGGCATCTCAGGAATCTTAGGTACAAGGCTATGTGGCATTCCTCAGACAGGCAGTGGGGTCCAGGATCCTCCAGGCAGAGAAGAGAAAGCTCTGCTAACAAACGGAGTCCGCCATTTTGCACTGAGCTCAGGGCTTTCTGGCGATGTCAGACTTCAACCTTAGTCACAGGGTTCTCCGACTGACCATAAAGAAAGAAATGAGGGTCTGATGGCTCCGATGGACACGGGGGATGAGAGGAAGGACCTAGAGACTGTTGTTAAAGTAGCCACATGGTGAGGACATGGTAGCCCCACACTGGGAAGCTAGGCTGGAAAGGTCTGGAATATCATGGAAGCAGAGAGGGAAATGTTCTCCCACATTCTCAGCGCAGGCTGGCTGGGGACCCTGATGAACTTGGGGGTCAAGTCTCCCAACTAAAATTCCTGGACTTCTGGATAGAAGCAGAACCCAAGGGCACCCCAGTCATCCATGCCAGAAGCCCAGCATACCCAGGGAGCCACACCAATGAAGCCCCAGGCCTGTGCTCACATCTAAGACACTGTGTGAGTAGTTTCCAGACATCACTGTGGAAGCGCAGTCTGGAGTGAAAACATCAGAAAGGTGTCTCCTGAGCCCTGGAGGAGGATCAAGAGTTGGAAGAGGTAGATCTATCTAATGCCACTGACTATCCAGACCGCAAAGGGTGACCCTCATCCCAGGTCACAGCGGGTCTCAGGACAACTCCTGCTATTCCTGCTGGGAAGGAGGAAGAAGAATTATACTCTCTGATTCTCACTGAGATGGAAATTTTGAACAGACTTGTAGGAGGGGGCCTCAGGCATGCTCAGAGAGTGTCTCACATAGGAGACAGCTTGTATGAAGGCCCCGCCTGGAGCCTTTCTGAAAGTTCTGGAACCAGTGAGGAGACCAGTGTCTAGACAGAGTCAGAAGGGTCCCATGGGTTGGTAGGGTCTTGGGCTTTCACTCCAGGGAGACAGAGACTCCCAAGGGTTCTGAGCAGAGGTCATAGCTACCTTACAGTCAGTCTACAGCTTCCCACTGATTGCGTGTTTGGGTGAAGGAGAATCTGGGAGGGCAGTCCAGAGGCTGGAACAGTCCAACCAAATTACGATGGTGACTGGTTCAGGACTGGAGTAGGAGTGTGAAGGAGTGGGCCAGATGGGGACAGGCAGAGCAGGAGGGGGAGGGTGCTCAAAGAAGGAGAAGAAGGAGAAGGAGAAGGAGAAGGAGAAGGAGAAGGAGAAGGAGAAGGAGAAGGAGAAGGAGAAGGAGAAGGAGAAGAAAAGGCACCTGGGAAGCGCCCTTTATCGAACACAGATGTTCCCCAGAATCCCCTAGCACAGCATCCAGAAGGGCACAGGTATCCAGGTACCCTGCATCCTGTTTCCTCTCCTTAAGAAGCAGAGATAGATAGCAGCACCCACTCCCCAGGGTGTGGGGCCGTCTGAGGTCACATGCATGCATGAGATGCAGGGAGACTCCAGTGAGCACCGCTGTGTGCAAGGACCCCAAACCTTCAGCAGCAGGAGCTCCCCCTCCCCAGAGCCATGGAGCCATGGGCAGGCAGATGTGGGCTCTTCATCCTCTCTGCCCCACAGCTGTCCCTGGGGCTCAATCCAAGGCAGTTTTATGGTAAATCGGGATTGCCTATTAAAGCTGAGAAGCCGTCACTCTGGACCCCAGCCAAATGGCCTTCTGGGAACCATAAGGTAAGGAGGAGGGAGGGAGGGAGGGAGGGACTGGGACAGCTGCAAACCCATGTCTGAGGGGGCAAAGGTGAGACCCACTGGGCAGTGTCATCCCCGGGACCCTTGGGGAGTACTGCCACTGCCCCTCCTACTTCAGGCAGAGCTTTGGGGAATTTCCCTTCCAAATGGCTCCTGTATCCCAGAAGAGAAACAACCAGTGGGCTCCTACATTGGAAGTTCACAGCCTAGACAGGTGAGTCTGTAGGATGGATTGAATGAGATATTATGTACGAAAGCCCGACAAGTCCAGTGACGGCTGAACTTACACTTAGTTTAAATGCCCAGGAGAATCCATTCTCAGCAAATTCATTCGTAGAGACCGCATGGCTCCACTCATCCCTCAGATGGTCTCCGACCATGTACGAGGTATGACTGGGTGTGCTCCAAGGTCAGGCAGAGCAATTCTGAACAAGACAGAGGAGGCCTGTCCTCCTGGATGGATGGGACTTTCAGACCCAATCATGGAGGCAATCACACAAGAAAAACGACAAGCGGAGAAGATGAGACCTGAGGTGATCTGAAGGCACAAAAGGGGTGAGAAGGGGGAGATGCCACCTGTGAGCGGCACTCAGAAGCCTCCCTGGGGGAGCTGCCACCAGTGGGGGTGCAATCAGCAGAATCCAGACATGGGGCTATGAGCAAAAGGATAAATTGGATTGGGGTGATGGGGGGGTGGGGGTTGGTGGCGGTATGTGTGTCTTGAGGTAGGAGGGTTCAGGCCACACACCCCGAGCTACAGCAGCAGCCTGGCACCTAGAGGACTCAGAGAGAGGCTGGGAGTCCCAGTCTTGGGGAGACGGGCTGACAGATGTAGGCTCCCTGTCCCTTCTGACCTAGTGCTGTCCCTGGGGCTCGATCGAAGGCAGTTTTATGGTAAATCAGAGGATTGCCTGTTGAAGCCGTTAATCTGGACCTCGGCCAAATGGCCTTCTGGGAGCCATAAGGTAGGAGGAGGGAGGGGCAGGCTGAGGGTAGCAGCAAACCCACGCCCATAAGGCTGGCGGGGAGCCCTGGGAATGAACGTCTGCTCCTGGCCAAGGGAAGTGGTGCAGGTGGCGAGGCCACTGGTCCCTGACTAGGACCAGATGGCAAGGGGCCAGAGGGGCTGGAGGGGCCCGTGGAGCCTGAGGGATAGGGTGAGAAGCCTTTTCAGTTCTGCCTGCTGAGGACCATTGCAAGAAATTGGTTCTGCCCCTCCAGAGGGGAATGGGCCCTTGAAAGGGAAACTGAGTTTAGAGGAATGAGAGGGAGTCTGAGGGGCAAGTTCCAAGCCCTGGGGTCTAGGAACCTTGCTCTCTGACCTGGAGGAGCATGAGATTGCAACTGTAAGCTGGGAGGCTTGTGGGACTGCAGATTCTCTATGTCTCTGGGCCTCACTTTCCAATCTGGGAAAAGAAAATAGTGGGAACATTGAAATTGTGGCTTGTGGCCATTCTTTCAGTTACTTCATCCCAGAAATATTCACCCAGGGCCTGTGTGACATCAGTCCTGCAGCCTTGCCTAGGAGAGGCAGCACTTACTTGTGGGGTTTTGCAGTATCACCTCCAGGCCTCAGCCTTGGAGAGAAAGATGGCGAGGGGCCAGAGGGGCTGAGGCTCTGAGGCTCAGAGTCAGGGACAGTTTGCATGATGCCACACAGCCGAGGAATGTAGTCAGGATTTGAACCCGGGCACACTCTGGCCTGGTCCCACGTCATCCCCTGCCACATGTGGCTTCTTCGTTGTGAGAATAGATGGCTACTAAGGGATCCCATTTGACAATTTAACTGAGGCCCCCAAAGGATCCTGAATATGTGGATGCTGCGTGGATTTCTCTTGGAGGGAGTTTCATTCTTTGGACTCTGGGCGTGTCTGTACCACTTCTGGGGTCACTGTAAAGGGACATCCTGAGGAGGATTCTCTGTGGGTTTATCTGTCACTGTTCCTGAGGAATTCTCAGCTGGTAACAGTGCTGAATGTCACCTGCCCCTCCCACCTAGGGATGGATGTCTGTAAATACCTTCTGGTACTGCTCAGAAAACTTATTCTCAAGAGTCTGACAAATTCACACAATTAAACACATACTATAGCACCACCCACCCACCCCTTTATCTATCCATTGTCTGTCTGTCTGCCTGTCTGCTTATTCATCCATTTCTCTGTCCATCCATTCATCTATCCATCTATCCACCCACCGTCTATTTATTCACTCATATGTTTGTTTACCTGTCTATCCATCCATCACCTACATATTCGTCATCTGTCTATTCATCTACCTGCCTAGACATCCGTTAGTGTGTACTTCCCTCACTTGTCCCCCGCCATCCACCCACTTACTTATCCATCTATCCATTTATTAGCATATTTACACACACACACACCTAATCCACCAAGACTTGGGACCAGCATGGCCACCAGAATAACCTTAGAGACAATGGCAAAGATGATGTTGCACAGGGATATCAGAGCCTCCTACAGATTGGTGACCCAGTACAAACCTCCAAACCTCAGGTTGGATGAGACTCTCAAGTCTACCTTTTTTCCATACAGATGAAGGTTCTTCCAGGACTTTGGGAAGCCTGGCCCTCAGAGCTCCTGGAGCTGCCACAGATTTGGTTGGGGGTGGATTCTTTTGATGACAGCTGGCTGAGGGTGAGAGTGATATAAGGTGGAGCCTGTGTCCCCAGCCTGGAAGTGTTGTGAGTTTTTGCTGCACCGCTTTGGCTCCCAGCAGGTCGCATGTGCACATCAGCCTGGGAGCTATCTTTGGATCCTCAGATGAAAGGCACACGCATTAGCTTATTTTTAATTTCCCTTGGCCTCCTCAAAGGCTGGGCACTCCTAAACCTTCCCCTGCTACCCTAGGCCTGATTGGGTAAGTGGCCAGTGGTCACTCACCTGAAATCTCACGTGGCTGTTTGGCTCTATCTCCTGTCATCGATACTGTGCCCCATGATTCTTCCCTGAGTCATGGCAACTGTCTCCTTCTCTGTGTCCTCATCCAAGCAACTCTAAGTATCCCACACCATGCTCAACCATTGATTGGCCTTTGACATCTATCGATTGATCAAAACCAATTGGGGATAAGGGCCTATAGGGTCTGGACACGCAGATTCCCAATTGAATCAAAGCATTAGAAGCAATCTCTATCAGAGAAGGCCCGTCATATGCCCTGATCACTGTGCGTTCAATCCTCCCACCTGCCCAGAAGGTCAAGCCACCCTTGCCAGTCTGGAGGGCATAGCTAAATGGTAGGAGGCACCGAGGAAACCTTCCTGGGGAAGAGCCAGCCTGACTTAGGGACCTCGTGACTCAGTTGCAGGGGAGACAGGGCAAAGTCCAGGCTCCAGCTTAACTCTGCAGAGCTGATGTTCCAGAGGGAAGATGGGCTACAGCTTCAGACTGCGGCATGTGTGAGAGAGAATCATAGGCCCAAGGGGCATCTATCAGCTGAGCAGGTTAGTGGAGATCTTGCAAAGGAGGTGACATCTGCCTGAGACTTCTGGGCAGAGAGAAGAGGCGATCCTGAGACTCCGCATGGTGGCTGTTCAGAAAGCAATCAAGAGATCACGAGACTGAGGCTGCAGCAGCCAGGGGGCAGGCACAGTGAGAGAGGCTGGCAGGCATGGCCACAAAGTGCTCTGTAGGCTGTGGGGAAGGTCTGAGTGGGGTTATGGACAAGCAAGCTGGGCCACAGAACAGCACGTGCGAAGGGTGTGCTTTGTGCCACATCAAACTTGCCCGGGAAGCTCCCAGCTTGCATGTATTAAGCTGAGGTTGAATTCTGCCTTCTGTTGGCTTGGGTGGATGCTGCTTAGACTGGTGCATTTGGTGGAGTCTCAGCCAGGACCAGCTAAGACAGAGGCCTCTGGAAGTCAGCTCTGTAAACGCTTAGAAGAGCCTTCTACATCCAAGACCTGTGCTGCAAAGACGGAAGCGGAGTGCCTCGCTAAGCACTTCTAACACACCTGACACATGGCACAGATGCTAAGGCTACCTCTGTGGGAAAGCCAGACATTGCTCTAGTTATGGGGGTGCCAACTGCTGAGGGAACAAATGCTGGACACGTGTGGAAAACAGCATCAGACAAGGCTTTAGCTAGTCCACCGGGGCAGCAGCCAGGATAAAGGGGTGACTCTCGGCTGGTCCTGAGCATAGGCAGCAATCATCAGGGGGCGGGGGGTGGGCTGTAGAGCAGGTGGGGAGTTTGGCAAACAGTGGATGGGATGAGACTGTGAGGTGATTCCAGGAGCAGGCCGATCATGGCCATGAAGGACTTTATCTCCCAGCAGTAAGTATTGCTTGACTCTTGACATTTCTTCCCACCTGATCAATCTCATAAGTCATGTGGTTTTTTATCAATAGGGATGGAGCTCAGGAAAATTCAATATGAGCGTGATGATAGCATGTTTATATTCTGTCACTCAAAGGAGGTTTTGAGGATTGAGTTTCCTTACCTGTTCCTGAAGCGCCACTGGGTCAAAGGTCAAAGGTCACAGGTCACACACCTTTGCAATACTTCCGCTATGCCATAGATGGCCTCCCTCCTCCTGGCTGCTTTGAGCTACAAGATAGCTGCTGAGCACCAGCCAGAGTACCTGTATCCCCAGAGACTCAGGAGGCATACAACCAGTGCACAAAGGCACACGGTCCTCACAGAAAGCATATTACGGGATGGAGTTGACCGAAGAAAGAAGGTTGGGCAACATCTCCTCCTCAGAAGCTATATGTCCATCTCAGCTGGAAGCTCTGTTTCCAATGGAGGAGATGGGCAGGACTTCAGGTTGCTCTGCTAGGCCTCACTCTCAGATCTCCCGAGGACAACAGCATCTGTGCTGGCAATGCCCTACAGCCCCTCTCCTGTATCGCTGAGTTCAGACATTCAAAGCCCCCCTGCCCCCTTGGCGTGACTACATCTCATTCCTGAGCCTCTTGAGGACCCTGGACTTCTCAAGTTCTACTTTACGATGCACCCACTTTCCAGTTGCCCTCTCCCCCTCCACTCCAGCCCCTCAGAAAGGGCAACCTGGCAAGCCACAGTGCCTGCACCCCCTACTCAGCCTTCCCACTGCGTGCCCCTGACATGATGCTGACGGACAATTCAAGGGCCCTTTCCCTCAGCTTACACAGATGAGGGGAAGCAGCCAGGGTGGGCGAGGCAAGGGGGAGCATTCCCAGGATCCGGGAGGGGCAGGTGGGATGGGCAGGGAGCACTTTCCATGTGGGCTTACCACGAGCTGGAGCCCAGTGCTGAACATCACTTCTGGTGAATGAAGCGACAGAATTACAGCCCCACCCTCATGTGGGACGAGCCATTGCCGTCTCCGTGACGCTCTCTTGAGGAGCTGTGTCCCCATCTCAGGCTCCACCACCTCCCAGATGCAGGCTTTAGTTTCATAGGCTCAGGGTTTTACTCTCCTATTCTTGGGAGGGCAGACTTCTTGGTGGGATATGACCCCTGCTCTGGGGCAGAGCAGGAGCCTGGGGAGCAGAGATGACATACTGGGTTGCTCATGGTGGCCTCCCAGCCCTGAGAAGAAGGAAGGATGCTAACTAGTCCTTTCACGTCCCAGCAGCAAGGCATCCATGGAGAGGCCGTGTCAAGCCACTGGAACAGCATGAGGAAATGTTGGTTGTTTAGCTTATCGAGATGAGGTCTCCTTCAGCCCAGACTGGCTACTGTATTGTCAAAGATGACCTTGAACTCATGAACCTCCTGCCTCTGCCTAGTGAATGGGGATTACAAGTAGAGTCTTGTCACTGTTCTATTGCTGTGGAGAGACACCATGGCCAAGGCAGTTCATAAGAAGGAAAGCATTTAATGGTGGGCTTGCTTACAGTTTCAGAGAGTTAGCCCATTATCATCATAGAGGGACCGCTGGGGCAGTAGAACTACATAAGAGTTACAGCCTGATACATAGGCAGAGAGAGAGAGACAGAGACAGAGACAGAGACACAGAGACAGAGACACAGAGAGACAGAGATACACACAGAGAGAGAAAGAGATAGAGACACAGAGACACAGAGAAAGAGAGAGACACAGAGACAGACACAGAGAGACAGAGACACAGAGAGATAGAGACAGACACAGAGACAGAGACACAGAGAGACAGACATGGAGAGACAGAGACAGGCATAGAGAGACAGAGACATGCCCACACACAGGGGGAGAGATAGAGAGAGATTGAGAGAGAGAGAAAATCTTGATCCTTCTAATCACATCAAGGTCTAAATATATAAGTCTCTGGGGACTATTTTCAGTCAAACTCAAACCGCCAAGGTAGGTACCACTCTATTGTGCTGATGCCTGAATTTCCAAAGATAGAAACCCCTGTTTAGCGGGTGTCATGGTACCTTACCGGCTGACCAGTTCAGGGAGTTTCAGCTGCTTGTGGGTCTCAGAACCAGGTCATAGAGCAGTGACGCTAATTCCCATTTCTCTGCTGAGTTTGAATCTCGGATTCAGCACTTACCCATGGGGCCCTGGGGGGTTCATTCCATCCCTCTGTGCTCTGGTTTCTCTGCCTGCAAACAAAGATTAACCTCGTCTTCCCTTCCAGGCTGCTCTGCTGATGAATGAGCTGCTAGTCCCTGCATGCAGAACACTACCATCTGCTCATAACTGGTGACAACATGGGTAGACATCACCTCCGAACCCTGATCTCCCGACACAGCCATGGTTTTAGAAACAAGATGTCCAATGGCTGACCACAGGGAGGATGCCAAGCTACCTGAGGTAAACGGATGAATGATGCAGTGTGCCTGCCACCCATGGTCACACCCTCATCCTGAGCCAGCCTCCCAAGCAATGCCTGTGTTGGATCATGGGATGGAGCCAGCCTTGTCAATTGTCTTAGCTAGGGTTTTAGTGCTGTGAACAGACACTGTGACCAAGGCAAGTCTTATGAAGGACAACATTTAACTGGGCTGGTTTACAGGTTCAGAGGTTCAGCCCATTGTCATCAAGGCGGGAGCATGGCAGCATCCAGGCAGGTATGGTGTAGGCAGAGCTGAGAGTTCTATATCTTCATCTGAAGGCCACTAGAAGACTGGCTTCCAGGGAGCTAGGATGATGATCTTAAAGCCCATGCCCACAGTGACACACCTACTCCAACAAGGCCACACCTATTCCAACAAGGCCACACCTACTCCAACAAGGCCACACCTCCAAATAGTGCCACTCCCTGGGTCGAGCATATTCAAATCATGACATCAGTCAACCTGTACAAGAGTAGAGAAGATGAATCCATGGTCATGAGCAGAAGGTGGGTGGGGGTGGGGTGGGACAGTGTGCAGAGGCTGCCGGCTTCTCTCCTAATCACACAAGTCTCACCCTAAGTCTGTGAGTGAATGCATCTTGCCTTCAGTTCAGAAGGGAGCGATGGGTCCCCAAGTTCTAATTCTATGCCCAAGAAAAGCAGTGAAGTGTAGTATTCTCTCACACGTGCCAGCCCTTGGGCTCAGAGTTTGAGGCTTGAAGGAAGAGAGACCTTTCTGGTCTTTCCAGTAACCCGATCTGTGGTGGAATAGGCCTCACTGCACAGGAAGGAGTCCTGTTCCTAAGGTTCCTAAGGGGTGGTGACAGGTTTGTCCCGAGTCAGTGCTATGTGACTGCCTGGCCAGTTCCATTGGGAGGCACAGCAATGGCGGTGTGCAGGCCAGCCCACGGTCTGAAATGGTCAGCGTTGTGGTACATGACAGGCTTGCTAGTTACTTTTCTTGTTCTTTTCAAGCTCACCATTTTGGCGATACAGCCCATGGCAGAGAGGGCACTGCGTCTAGGGTGGCACTGCCCGTTATAGCAGAAACAAGAGGTGGCCATTTCTCACATCTTAGTGGGTCAGGAGGCAGGAAGAAGGAGCGGAAACAAAGCCAGGTCATAACCTCACAGTCTGTGCTTCCAGCTGGGCCACTAGTCTCAAAGGTCAAAGAGTGGGAGACAATATGTTCAGAGTCTGTGGAGATGTTTCATATTCAAGTCAGAGAGAGAGAGCATAAAACAAAGCCAGAGTAATCTTCCTCTAGTGAGGGAACCAAAATCAATGAGAAGAAGGAGCAGGAGGTAATTCTAGCTTCGTGCTATACCCCACAGGGACCATCTTAGGTACTTTTCTCTTCCTGTAAGGAAACACTGACAAACGCAGCTCAAGGAAGGAAGCGTTTATTTTGGCTTCTATAGCTGAAGATGCCGTCTGTCGTGTGCGAAAGCTGAGTTTGGAGCTTGGAGCAACGGGTCACATGACATCTGTAGTCACAAGCAAGACAAACAATGAACCACTTGTGCTCACCTGGCTTTCTCCTCTTTACACAGCTGCATCTGCCATCCAAACCTAAGGAATGGTGCTGCCCACCACCCACTTTTACTGTGCCCATCTTTCCTTCTCAATTAATCAATAGAAGCCCTCAAGGGCACTCTCAGAGGCTCACTAACCCCCGACAGGCATGCCTGGAGGTGTGTCTCCTGGGTGACTCCAGACCTGGTCAAGTTGAAAATTAACACCAATACCATAGAGTCCCAAGGTTGAAGAAGTGACCTCTTGTTTTATGAATAGTAGCAAAGGTTGAGAAATTGACTAAAATATATTAGCACTGAATTTGGGCTTTCTCCTCAACAAGCTTGATATCAAAAGAAAATTGATCTGGGAAAAGCCTGTCTTGACAGTCTAGTATAGTATGTTTCTGCCTCCGAAATCACTCTTCACACACACAACAGACCCTTTTGGAGAGCTAAGAAAACAGGATGCTGGAATGTTCACAATATGTCTCTTTCTTCCTTTAATCTCACAGCTCAGGGCAGTCCTGTTCAGATCATGTTCCCATAGTTCTGTTTGGCGAAAGGAGTCTGTTTATTCATATGTTTGGGAGCTTGGCCTGGTTCTGTGAGGACCCTGTCTTAGTTTAGTTTCGATTGTGGTGATAAAACACCATGACCAAAAGCACCTTGGGGAGGAAAGGGTTTATTTCCGCTTACAATTCTCAGGTCACACTCGGTCACTGAGGGGAGTCAGGGCAGGAACTCAAAGCAGGAACTGAATCAGAGGCCATGGAGGAACACTGGCTTCCTGGCTGGCTCCCAGTGGCTTGCTCAGCCTGCTTTCTTATACACTCCAGGCCCACCAGCCCAGGGCTGACATCACTCACACTAGGCTGGACCCTCCCTCATAAATCATCCATCAAGAAACTGTCCCATGGGCTTTGAGTTGTTTCTTTGTGTCAGGTGACCCTCGCCTGTGTCAAGCTGACACAGAAACTAGCCAGCACAAATGTCGACTTCAAGATTCCAGAGACAGTTCAGAAAATATACATAGTGTCTGCATAAGCATGACCACCTACATTTCATACCCAGGACCCACCTATGGAGCCAAAGGCCAGCTGTGGGGAGGAGATGGGTGGATCCCTGGGCTCAGAGGTCATCCAGCCTTAGTTAATCAGGGAGCCCAGAATCCAGCAAGAGACTGTTGGGGCAACCCTTTTTACATTGTGTGAAGGTGAGTCTCCGTATTTTCCACAGTTAATTCCATACCAATAGAGAGCTTAATACTTGCAGGATATTAGTATTGCCATTTCTACGGCCTATCACCAGCTTAACATTTGTAAATGCCCGTCCTTCCACACCTACTCAGATACTTGAAGGTCAGACAGCCCTCGATGCCTAGAGACAATCTAGAATTGCAGCAGATAATTGTCTTACCGCTGATTGGTTGTAATAAAGATCTGATAGCCAATAGCTGGAGGGAGAGAGAGATAGAGAGAGACAGAGACAGACAGAGAAACAGAGACAAAGAGGAACAGAGACGGACAGAGAGACAGACAGAGACAACAATAGACAGAGACAGAGAGACTCTGGAGAAGAAAGAGAAGAGGGAGATTCAGAGAGCAGACACAGTAAAAACAGACATGGGCCACAGCAGAGCAGAGAAAGGTCTAGAGGTAGCACTGTGGTGGGTCATAGGCTAGTTAGTGGGGTTAAGTTTAAAGTCGCCAGGCCTAAGGAAAAGACCTGAGCTTTAAACTACGAGAAGCCACCATGTCATTATCTATACCGCTGCGGGTCTGAGAAAGTCCCACCATAAGAGACACTGTTTCTAAAATCAAGGTGGACATCTCCTGAGAAACATTATCTTCAGTACACACACACACACACACACACACACACACACACACACACAGCTATATACATAAGCTTATAAATAAGACACACACACCCTTCACCCATATGAGCTGATCAAACCCCTGGTTTGATTATTTTGACTTGAATTGGGTTTTTTGATCCTTGAGCCAAGGAGGCTCGATGGAAGCAGGACCCTCTTTTTCACCAGCCCCACCCCGAGGCTACTGTCAGGTAAACACATGCTTCAGCTGGCAGATGCCCTACTGTCTGTCAGGTAAACACATGCTTCAGCCAGCAGATGCCACTGGACTTGCAAAGAGTGCCCCCCCCCGCCCCTCCTCAGACATCTGGTGGACCCTGCCCCTCCTCAGACATCTGGTGGGCTGCTGTTCTTCTCTCTGCATCCAAGGAAGCAGGCTGTTCATTAGGCATCAAGGTCTTGACCTCAGACCCTCTCTGTCCCTCTATATTCTCAATGTCAGGGCCTCTGTGCTCTCTCTCTCTCCATCAGCATCGTGCTGGGAATCAGGGCCAGGACAAAGGCTCCGTCAGCACAGCACAAGAACCCGAGTTCCATCCCTAGCATCCATGTAAGGGAACCAAGCATGGGGTGGACATTTGTAATGCCAGTGCTGGGGACACAGAGACAGGTGGGTCCCTGGGGCTTGCTGGCCCCCAACTAGCCTGAGAAACTCAGTGAGCCCCAGGCTAGTGGGGAAACCTTGTCTCAAAAGAGGGCAGGGATTGGGGGAGCAGCCCCTGAGGAGGGACACCCAAACATGGCCTCTGGCCTCTCCGGACACCAGAACACAGAAGTGTCCACACTCATACAAGCATGCATATGTGTACGCGCAAGCACGCATGCATACATACACACACACACACACACACACACACACACACACACGCGCACACGCACACGCACACGTGTACGGGAGAGAAAGACGTTTGTGGTTCCCTGGTCACCAGCTGCTCTGCCCTTCGCACACTGGCTTCTTGTCTGAAGATTCGAGCCTCTCGCTCACCTCTCTCACATCCAAACACAACATTTTCCTTTGGGCTTCAGAGACCCTTCCCACACAAACATGTGCGCTCCCGAGTGAGCGTGGTTCCAAGAGCTTGACAGCGCTGTAGGTGTGGGGCTGGCGGCCAGACAATCCCAATCTTTTTGCCTCTTTCCTTCACTAAAAACAGGGCCTTTAAAGAGCTGTGGGGTCACAGAAGAAACAGACAGAACGTGTTTACATGAGACCCACAGGAGGGATTTTTCCACAGGGCTCTGCCATGAATTTAGTCTGGCTTTCAGTGGGCCAATGATTCCGAGATTGTGCTCCTAGGTGGGGAGTCGCAGCACAGTAATCTTGTTGTTTACTCCGGACAGGAAGTTCAAGGTCTAGTGAGGGTCTGGGAACACAGTGGGAAGGTTTGTCGTCTGGAAAGACCCTGGACAGGTAATAGAAGACAAAATGGAAAGGGGCTGAAATTAAAAATGCAAGCTTTGCAGGCTGGAGAGATGGCTCAGAGGTTGAGAGCACTGACTGCTCTTCCAGAGGTCCTGAGTTCAATTCCCAGCAACCACATGGTAGCTCACACCCATCTGTAACGGGATCTGATGCCCTCTTCTGGTGTGTCTGAAGACAGCTACAGTGTACTCATATACATAAAATTTTTTAAAAATTGGCTTTGCAAGGTTCTCATGTAGCTGGCAACTTGTCTGGGTCCAGGAAGGGAGTCTCCTTTAGAGACTATTTAGATCAGGTTGGCTTGTAGGACAGACTCTCTCTCTCTCTCTCTCTCTCTCTCTCTCTCTCTCTCTGTGTGTGTGTGTGTGTGTGTGTGTGTATGTGTATGTGTGTGTATGTGCTTGTGCACATGTATATGTAGTTGGTGTCTTGATTGTGTTAATGAAGTAGGAAGATCTATCTACTGTGGGTAGCTCTATTCTCTAGACAAAGGATTCTGAACAGTATAAAAGTGGAGACACTGAGCTGACCAGGAGCAAGCGCATTAATTATGCCTCTGACTATAGGCATATGGGACCAGCTGCTTCCAGTTTCTGCCACCTTAACTACCCCCGTATAAGTGGATAAAACCTGGAATTGTAAGCCAAATAAATCCTTTCGCTAAGATACTTTCATTAAGGTGTTTTATCATGGCAACAAGAAATGAAACTAAGACAACAGTATTTGGGGAAAAGGGAAAAAAGATATCTGGGGATGCTCTACCCCCAACCTAGGGGACCATGTGAATGTCAGAAAGTGGCTGTCTATCACTACATGCTCTGATAAAGCTTGACTTATCAGATAGTCTCAGTTAAGAGATTGAGGGAGATAACAGGGATCAGGGCCAGTGAGAGGGTTTAGTGGGTTAGAGGGGCTTGCCACCAAGCCCAGAGGCCTGAGTTCAATTCCTGGAATCCAAATGGTAGAGAGAGCTCACTTCTGCAAGCTGTCCTCTGACCCCCACATGTACTCTGTGCCATGTGCATACCCGTGCGCACACATACCACCAGCCAACCTTTAAATAAATAAGTGAATGCAAGACAGTGTATTTGAAGGTTATGTAAACATGTTCTTCTCAAACGTCTTATTGTACAGGGCTCTCAGGAGATGAAGCAGTATGACACATGCCTGTGTGGCAAGAGAAAATGGAACAAGTAACATAGGTATTGCAACATAACATGGTGCCACACGGGAGTCTACGGAACGCACTCTGATAACCAAGATGGTTGCAAGGCGACCAACAGGTGGGTACCAAATACATGGTAGATACACTGGAGAAAGCAATGGTTCCTATCCTGGTGGAACGGCAAAGAGGGACTTCTCATACTAGTCAGAAGGACATACAATGTAAAACTTTTACAACCTACATTTGTAGAATTATTTTTTCTTATTTTCCATTTAATTTGTAAAATCACAGCTGACCCCAGGTTCCTGAAGCTGGGAAGGAGAAAAAAAAAAAAACGAAACAAAATGAAACAAAACAAAAACCAGAGCAATAAATACAGGCGAACCACTATGTACCACTTTGCCAAGTTGTGTGTGACATGTTGGTGAATTGTGGGACCTGGGAGGGTCATAGCAATGCCTGAATTTGTAGCGGGTTGGCTGCAAGGGTGGATGGCCTCAGGAGTCGCAAGCTCACAGCTGGTGTGTGAACTAGAAATAATCTCGTAAGGTCTGTGTCCTGGACTCATGTGGACACAGACTCAGGACGGCAGCATCAGAATCTCACTGCCGGATCTGACTCTATATTCCTTGCTTTTGAGTGCAAATCAAGCTAAGACTCTGGAATGAATCCCACTTGTAGATCACATGACTTGGAAAGGACTGTGTGGGCTGTAAGCGCGCCATCCATTCTGTCTAGTCAGGTGTCTATCGCTGTGAAGAGCGATGTGACCCAAAGCCTCTGTCTCTTCAAACTCTCAGGCCACACTCCATCGCTGTGGAAAGTCAGAGCCGGAGAGCAAAGCAGGAACTTGGAGGAAGGAGGTGACTGATGCAGAGGCCATGGAGGGGGCTGCTTACCGGCTTCCTCATCATGGCTTGCTCAACCTGCTTTCTTACATAACCCAGGGCCACCATCCTAAGGGTGACAGTGATTACGATGGGTGGTCCCTTCTGCATCAATTATTAATCAAGACAATGCTCTACAGAGTTGTCTACAGGGCAAGCTGATAGAGGCATTTTCGCCATTGAGGTTCCTTCTTCCCAAATGATGCTAATTTGTGTCAAGCTGACAAAAAATCAGCCAGCATCATGTTCATGTCTGTCTGGCTATGAAGGCACAGCAAGAGCCCTCCTCTTTTTGCTGGTGAGTGGTGGTGGGCCAGATGTGACAGGAGTGTATCTCACTAGGAATACAAACTGCAGCTGAGAGATGACCAGGAGACTGTGTGTCTTACACAACCTGCCCAAGAGAGATAATCGACAACTGTTTTCATAGGACACAGGGTGCCAGAGGAGGTGACAGATTCCTCTTGGACCGCACACTCTGCTCTGGTGTCTCAGGACATGCTGAAGGATTAGATCTTGTCTTGTTGCTGCCTCAAAATGCCAGACAAAAGGAATTTAAAAGGGATGAAAGGCTGGCTCACAGTTCCTAGGGATACAGTCCACCATGGCGGAGAAGGCACAACAGCAGGAGCTGGAAGTGGCTGGTCACATTGCATCCTCAGTCAGGAAGCAGAGGGAATAAGTGTGTGTGTGTGTGTGTGTGTGTACATGTATTTGCATGTGCTCTTTTTCTTCTTTCTACATTCTTACGAGACCCCAGCCTGTGGAATGACTCCATCTTCATTCAGAATAGGACTTCCCACCTCAATTAACCTAAGGGCATCCCTCACAGACAAGCCTACTGGTTTGTTTCCATGGAAACTCTATCCCTTCAGGTCCACGGACAAGATTTGCCTTTGCACTAGGTCATAAAGATGAGACAGTAAGGGCCCATCGAGTTTATCAGGGCAGTAAAAGCCACAGCGATTTGTAGAGCAGTCTGTAAACTGCGTGCCCTGGACCTCCCCTCCTCACACCCTATCATTCTCGGATCTGAGCACGGCGGTGAAGGATACACACGGACGGATGGAGGCTCCAGCTGGCCACCTCACAGACAGAAGAAACAGCCCCATCAAGGTTTGTTCTTGTGTCCCCACGCTGTCCGGATCCTCACAGCTCTCCTCCCACAAACGTGATGACCAAAATCCTGGGACCTCAGTCTGAAAATTCTTCTCACAGGCCTCCTACCCTGCCCTAGATGCCAAGGTCATTAGCAGACACTTTTTCCCATTTAGCAGCCAAATGGCCGGCCGGCTGGGACAGTACCGAGCCCTGTTTGCTTTTGTGGGCTGAAAACCTACTTGGCTGCTGTCTCCAGTAAGTTCAGCTTCCAAACATTTGCTATTAAATGGGTGAACTGTTTTCTTGTGGCCGTGAGAACATGGCTATGTTGAAGCTGGCACCTCAGGATTATGAGATGACGAGAGAGTTCATCTTCCCCAGGGAAGAAAGTGATTTATCCTCATGCAGTGGACATTGGGTAAACCAAGCCAGGGCTGACCCCAGGGTCTCAGACTAAGCCAGAGCCACATCGAAAACTCAGCCTGGGCCTGGCAGAGACAGACCATGAGAAATACTCCATCTTCTCCCCCAGTTACAACCTGGCAGCATCCAGACAGTGCCTACCATTCAAACCTGGCCCTGTGCCTTGGTGGTTGCTCTGATATTTTGTCCAACCATGTGTGTAGACTCTAAGACTCACAGAAGTATCTGGCTGCAAAGCGGGCTGGGGAGTGGACAGAGGAGCTTGCTGGAATGAGGTGTACTAGTGTCTTGTACTGGGCTGGTGGGCTGAGCAGAGCCTAACTTCTGGGACAGCGACCAGCTTGCAGGGGTCTATATTCAATTAGTGTTACCACAGCCATATCTCCTCATGTCCACCCACTTGGAAAGGCCTTTCCTAGCCTTGCAGCAAAGTGTCCTCCACTCTGGCAGGGACATTCTCCCTGTCCCCTGTTGACCATCTAGACAACACTCCATTATACTGAGAACACTTACTTAAGCCTCTCATTCTCTGTCTGCACCCAACAAAGCCCCGCCCCAACCCAATCCCACCCTGGGAAGGGCCTAGAACTTGCACGCTTATGCTTGGCACTGAGCTTACAGGTACTGGAGTGAGGGTTTCTTCTGTGTTGTGCAACCTCCTCTTCCCTTCAGTCCTCACTTACCCTCCACCTGCTCCTCCCCACTCCCCCTCCAGCACCCCACAATCGCCCTCCATTTTCATTTCATCACACATTCTAGACTTCAAGCCACGCCCACCATGGCTCACCCTCAGGTGAGAGGCAGGCTTTCAGGAAGACTGCTGGGTCTCAACAATGGTGTGCTACACACAGGGTGGGGAAGTGGCGGTGAGATTCGGACCCTTCCACAGATTCCAGAATCCATGGAGGACGCTGGATCTTTCAGATACCAGGGTTTTTTTTGCATAAACAGACCTGTGACCACGCAGAGTGGGAACAGTAAGAGAACTGAGGATAAGCAGCTAGAATGCGATTGTAACAATACATATTGTTACAAATTGTTACAAATGTATCAGCATCATTACTCTTGGTTAGAAGTGTGAACCCAAACACAGCCATGTGACTGTAACAGTTTACTGTTACAAATGTGTCAAGGTCATTCTCTTGCATTAGAAGTGTGAGCCCAAAATCATCCAGTGGAAAAAAGACAGCATTTTCAACAAATGGTGCTGGTTCAGCTGGCAGTTGGCATGTAGAGAAATGCAAATTGGCCGATTCTTATCTCCCTGTGCAAAGCTCAAGTCTAAGTGGATCAAGGACCACCATATAAAACCAGATGCACCGAAACTTATAGAGGAGAAAGTGGGGAAGAGCCTCAAACACATAGGCACAGGGGAAAATGTCCTGAACAGAAGACCAATGGCTTATGCTCTGAGATCAAGAATAGACAAATGGGAGCTCATAAAATTGCAAAGCAAATTTTTTGTAAGGCAAAGGACACTGTCAATATGACAAAATGGCAACCAAGAGATTGGGAAAAGATCTTTACCAATTGTACATCCGATAGAGAACTAATATCTAATATGAACAAAGAACTCAAGAAGTTAAACTCCAGAGAATCAAATAACCCTATTAAAAATGGGGTATACAGATAAACAAAGAATTCTCAACTAAGGAATATCAAATGGCCAAGAAGCACCTAAAGAAATGTTCAACATCTTTAGTCATCAGGGAAATGCAAATCAAAACAACCCTGAGATTCCACCTCACACAAGTCAGAATGACTAAAATCAAAAACTCAGGTAACAGCAGATGCTGGCAAGGATGTGGAGAAAGAACACTCCTCCACTGCTGGTGGGATTGCAAGCTTGTACAACCACTCTGGAAATCAGTTTGGCATCTTCTCAGAAAACTGGATGTAATACTACGACTTGAGGACCCAGCTATACCACTCCTGAGCATATACCCAGAAGATGCTTCAACATGTAATAAAGACACATGTTCCACTATGTTCATAGCAGCCTTATTTATGATAGCCAGAGGCTGGAAAGAACCCAGATGTTCTTCAATAGAGGAATGGATACAGAAAATGTGGTACATTTATATAATGGAGTCCTACTCAGCTATTAAAAACAATGAATTCATTAAATTCTTAGGCAAATGGATGGAACTAGAAAATATCACCCTGAATGAGGTAACCCAATCACAAAAGAACACACATGGTGTGCACTCACAGATAAGTGGATATTAGCCCGGAAGCTCAGAATACCCTAGATACAATTCACAGACCACATGAAGCTCAAGAAGAAGAAAGACCAAGGTGTGGGTGCTTCGGTTCTTCTGAGCAGGGGAACAAAATACTCACAGGAGCAAATATGAAAGATAAAGTGTAGAGCAGATTCTGAAGGAAAGGCCATTCAGAGACTGTCCCACTTGGGGATTCATCCCATACACAGTCACCAAATCCCAACACGATTGTGGATGCCAAGAAATGCTTGCTGAAAGGAGCCCTGATATGACTGTCTCCTTAGAGGCCCTGCCAGAGCCTTGCAGTACAGAGGTGGATGCTCATAGCCAACCATTGAACTGAACTTGGGGTCCCCAATGGAGGAGTTAGAGAAAGGACTGAAGGAGCTGAAGGGGATTGCAACCTCATAGGAAGAACAATATCAACCAACCAGACTCCCCAGAGTTCCCAGGGACTAAGCCATAAACTAAGGAGTACACATGGCTCCAGCTGCATATGTAGCAGAGGATTGCCTTGTCAGGCATCAATGGGAAGAGAGGTCCTATGAAGGCTCGTAGGGGAATCGAGTGTAGGTAGGGGAATGGAGGCAGGGGGATGGGAGTGGGGTGGGTAGAGGAACACCCTCATAGAAGCAGGGGGAGGGAGGATGGGATACGGGGCTCCTGGGGGAGGGGGAACCAGGAAAGGGGATAACATTTGAAATGTAAATAAAGAAAATATCCAATAAAAAATTTAAAAGAAAGTGTGAGCCCAAGCGTGGCCTCACTGAGAGCATCCACCCGATAACCAAGATACCCACTGTAGGACTTGTGGGAGGGTAGCACACACAGTATGGATACGCTGGCCAAGGGGCCCATTGCATCCTGGGAGGATAGGATGAAACCTTCTCATCCCAGTGTTTGGAACAGAGCGCAGCCCACAGTATGTGACTATTTACTTCTAGAATCAAATTTAGCATTTTCAGATCACAGTTAGTTAGAGATAACAGAAACTCCAAAAGGCAGACCACAGATATGGGTGGGCGGTGTGTTCCCACCCCATCTCACACCCCTTTCCTGAAGAACAAGATTTGTTTTGATACAAGGGTAATTAGCACACACTCAGTAAACACCTTATGCCGCAAATTCACCACGCTCCTCACTATTAGATCTGCAGATGGCTTCTGGGTACAAAATATTTACAAATCTCATTTTGGTGGCATATGGCCCAAGAGACGAAAGCAACATAGACAGGGAGGTTGGCTTTTCTCCCAACACGGGCTCCTCCCTGCAGTGTCAGGGTGCCGTAGTGCCCACATTAAAATGAGGCCCATGGCTGGTTTTCCCCAGAGACAGACACATGACTCCGTTGGAATTCGTGGATACGAGAGAGGGTTCTGGAAGGCTGGAAGTCAACAAAGATGTCGAAGAAAAGTGGGATGCCTGGAAACGGAGCACGCCCACCCCCAAATACACACTCCACATTCCGTGAATCTTCTAAACCCTGTATTTGGGAGGTGGGAGTGGAAGGATCAGAAGTTCAAGGCCAGCCTGGGCTAGAAAAGATTCTGTTTCAAGATAGCAAAATATACATACATATACACCATCACAAAAAGTGGATTTATATTTTGTGGTCGCCCGTACAATCCATCATTGTCCAATGCTTAAAGGAATGAAGTCTTGGCACTTGCCTCATCATGGACAACCCTTTAAAATAACATTATTGAAAAAAATCTCCCAGCCCCACAGGCCACCTTCCGTCTGATTTTAGTTCCATACAGCGTCTATCCCAGGTGCACCCATGGGGCAGAGGTTGGCAGGTGATGAGAGAGAAGCTGCTGACAAGGACGAGGCACGTGAGGGGAGGGATAATGAAGACGTCGCGGCCCCGACAGGAGCGACTTCCCAACTCCACACTTTGCTAAGTCCTCTCTGGCTGCACCCTGGCACACACCCCGAGGCTGGAGATAGGATTGCTTTTTAAAAGGACGGCATTAATGGGGTGTGGAGTAAATAGCACTAGAGTGGATATGGAAAGTGCCTCCGCGAGCCCTGACAGGCATTGTTTTCTTTGTCGCTGGGTATCCCAAGTCGGGCAGAGGCGTGCAGCGGGTGACAACGGCACCGGGCAAAGTGCCAAGTGCAGGCCCGCCTCCCAGCTGGTTAGCGAGCGTCACGGCTGGTTGGTGGTGTTGATCTTTACCTTCTGAGCCGCTGAAGAGGCTCCTACCCTTTTTCAGCGTGATAACCGTCACCTCTTTCCATGTGGCCAGGCAAGAGCAGCATCCCAAACAGGAACGGCATGCCCTGCTGGCACATACTGGGCAGACCCAAAGCCCCAGAGACTCTAATGAGGGTTTGTATTCTTTTCTCCTAAAACAGAACAGAGCAAACCTTTGCTGGTGCTTAAGGGCTTGGAAGAGCGGCTGGAAGCTTTCTCCTCGACATGATCACAGCCCTGTAGAGGAAACAGATGTGCTGCTCCGGTTTGAACCTCACCAAAGATGGCTTCTGGACCTCAGACCTCATCTTCAGTACAGCTATGCTGCCAGCTTTGCATCCCTGGGAGGTAATGACGTCAGCACACTGCACACTCAGCCACAACCCCGGCCACCAGGCTCATACAAGCACACAGCCTGTCCCTATCCCAATACCGCATCTGTCTGAGCATCTCACAGAGGGGAAGGCATCTTGGCTCTTTGAAGACACATGATATGACCGGCCAGCCCCCGAGGCAGGTGACTCCTTCATCAAGGAGTCACTAAAACTACTGATGGTCATATCAGTGTGGGAGAGACTCTCTCATCACCTTCACCGAGAAATGATGCGTCCAGATGTGCCGGGCTCTCTGGGCCATTTGGAGATTGCTTGTCTCTTTTGTCATCCTTAGAACCCAGTGTTCAAGGCACCCCTGGAACAGATCCAAGGACAGCTTTGTAGAGTAGCCAGTGTGCCCTGGGACTAAACCTAGGAATGGCTCCAGGAAATACCTGTGCTGGCTTTGTTTCAAAGGCTTTGCAGGATCACCTCACTAACTATTATGACACCCCATGGAGTGAATGCCATTACCCTGCACCCCACACCTCAGGACACAGAGGCTCAGGGAGGCTGGTACCCACAAAGGTACAGTTGAAAAGAGGGACAGCCGGCATGTGACTTCTACCCCGGTCAGCTCTCCCTGTCATCTGAGTCCCCGCCTCCAGGCAGATAGGAGACGTGGCCAGGTGGAAACTGTCTCCATTCCTGCCTGGGGAGCCTCTGCTAAAGGATGAGACAGCTCTGTGTGAGAACTTGGATGCTCCCAAAGTTTCTAGTGCCAGTGACGGACTGGACAGCCAGAGTCTCATATGCTACTGTGGCCTGTGGGTTCTGAGCTGGCCCTGTGAATGTGGTTCATCTAATGATGTTGAAGGTTCAGAAACCCTTGGCCCGCGTTCCTTGGTGTGTCCCCTGCTTCCCATACTTCAGTGTATTCATGGGAGGTGGTGCCCCAGAGTCAGCTCTCCGTATGATCTGTATTGTGGGGGGAGACTGGTGCTGGGTAAATGGGAATAGGATAGACCAGGGGAGAGTCCCTGGGCACTGGACACCCCTTGTTTATTCCACATAAAGGCCTGGGCTGGAAGGATCTTAAAAACAACTCGAATCTTCCTTGTATGGTCGTCTCTCTCTGTTGCCTGAGGGGGGTAGTGGGCGGGCTTTCTAGAGGAGGTTGCCGGGAGCTTGGTCTAGAAGCGTCCATTATTGGACTTGAGGGGAGATAGAAGCCGTGAGACAGGCACACCACGTGTCTGGAAGGGAGTGAGGGGAGAGGATGCCAGGCCTGCAGCACACATCTGACCTGCAGCAAGCCCAGGCTGCTGTGGCACAGCACCATTGCAGATGGCTTCCAGAGCTGACCAGAGATTTAACTGCAGGATGGGTGCTGAGCCCCCAGTCCCTGCACAAGCCAGGAGGGAGGAACTCAGCCCCAGGATGTGACAGACATCTCAGCACCCGGAACCCGCTTCTCCTGAAGGAGGCTTTACCACAGGAAAAACTAAGGGAGATTGGCTTTGAGCTGCTAGCGTGTCATCTCTGTGAAGGGAGCAGAAGTGCACATCTGTACTCTGAAACACAAAAGCGGAGCCAGCCATGCTGACGTGGCTGCTGTGTGGGCATCACCACATAGCCACGGATTCTGCCAGCTAGGGTTGCGTGGCATTCTCTCACAGTGGGCCCAGGGCTACTCATCAGGGTGGAACTCATAGTAGGTGTCTGAATGGGATGTGTGCATGGGGTGGGGTGGCCTGGCTTGCCCACAAGTGCATTCGCTTTTGCACAGCCCCACGGCACGGAGCCTGGCTGTCATCTGGAACCACTTGTGAAGGCCTAACCACGCCTCCAAGCCCAAGAGCCTGAAGTTGCTCCAGTCATGGCTGTGACCTGGATGGACCTGGAGAGAGAAGCTATGTTCCCTCAGCTCGAGACCTTGGCACAGTCCCACCATACCCTACCCAAGCAGTCAGTGTGCTGGTTCCTACCAAGGGATCTACGCATCGACTCCATGGAGGGACACAACCACCTAGCCAGCCCTTCCCAGGAACAGGACAAGGAGCAAGGCTATTGGCCAGGGGACTTTTCTGACTTAGAAATCTTAGTGATTTGGCATCTGGGGTTCTGAGGGCATGGGAGGGAAAACTGCTAATGCTGGAGTGGAAGGAGGGTGTGAGGGGCAAGCCAGGACCCTGAGCCTGTGACTGATGTCTGCCTCCCCCATCTGCTGATGTTCTCAGGGACAATGGAGGTCTAATTGTGTGGGGGTGGGGGTGGGGGATGAAACAAAGATGTCTCAGGGGGCTGAGGCGTCTGGCATCAAGTGTCATGTGGAGACAATAAGTGAGTTTGATGCTGGGTGAACCAGAGTTTCAAAGGAATAGACCCTGTTGGGCCACTGGCAAGACGGGTCCAAAATAAAGAACACGGGAAAGATCCCCAAGAGTCTCCTGGGGCCTCTAAGGTGGCCATGAGAGGAGAGGCAGGCAGGCAGGCATGACCATGGCGTCTAAGGCAGCACCATTCTCAGGCTGAGGCTCAGGTCTGAGCATAGGAATGTTGCCGTGACTGTGCCCGTGCCCGTGACAGTGACCATGACGATGACCATGACAGCTAGCACTGTGGAGAACACTGCCCAAGTGCTGCTTCTCGCTATTGGGATAGACCTCTAGCATTTGTCACTCCACAAGCAAAGCCATTTTATTTTGCCCACAAAGGGCACCACCGAGCTGAGGAACTAAGCTGCCTAATCTAACAAAACAGAGCTCACAGCAACAGGGCCAGGTAGCCTGGTGGTCTGCGTGGGTTCCGCCCATCTCAGGGAGTTCTTGGTGGTAGATCAGTTAAGGCAGCCACAGCCTCCATGAGGCAGGCACTTCAGGCCTTAAATGACCCACACAGAGGAGGGGTTTGGCAGGTACTTGCCAAATCCAACCTGGACTGCCTCAAGTACATCCTTGGCTTACACAGGTAACCTTGGGCTTCCCTTGAAATGGCTCCAGGAACTCCAGGAGGCAGGACACAGTGCCTGTCAGGATTTGTGGGGCTCTCTCTCCCATGTTCTATTCCCCTCTGCTGTGAGGTCAGAGACAAGCAGAAATCTCTTCCTCTGCAACTCTGAACACCAGCAGGACACTGTGGTCTGTGTCCCCTTTGGTCAGTCAAGCAGGGAATCTCACACACACACACATACACACACACACACACACCCGTGTGCATGCGAGCACAGACACACACATGTATGCACGCGAGCACAGACACGCGCGCACACACACACACACACATGCATGCACCTGTAGAGCAAATCACCTACAATAACCTTGCCAAAGACGACATCATTCCAGCCCACAAAATACGGTCTGCTTCATAGTCTCCTCCACAGGCGTGCACATGAATGCATCCACTTGTCATGCAACTTATATAAACACAATCCCAGCCCAGTCACACTTTCTGAACACATACACATGCTCACTGATCTGCAGCCAATCATCCTACAGCTCTGCGGCTGGCAGTTGGCTGCAGGGCTGCCGCAGGTGGCCTGGGTGGCATGGGATGAAACGTGGGTACTGTGGAGGCTGCCAGGGTGGGACAGAGGAAAGCCAAGCCTTGAAGGATGAAAAGAAATTTGTTTATAGAAAACCATGAAAACCCAGGGTTCATTCATTCATTCATTCATTCACACATTCATTTGTTCTTGTTGCTTGAGGCGATGCCTTCATTTGCTTGTTTGTGAATGATCTCACTCCCCCAAGAAGAGAGTAAGCTCTCTAAGGAAAGGTTTCCTTGTCTCCTTCTCTCCACAGACCTGAGCTGGGTCTGCCATCCATCTCCGCATGGAAGCTCTTGATAATAACTGAGGTCTGCAAATGTCTCTGTTACCCACAACCCTCCGGGGCTCTCTGCCAGAGGCAGCTTGGTTGACCCCAGATAGGTTGAACATTTTGAAATGCATTAGTGACTTTTCTTGTTCAAAACGCCTGACAAGAAGGCATTTAAAGGGACATTATTCTGGATCACAGGTCTAGAGGATCATTCCACGCAGGCAGGGAAGGCATGGGAGCTGACAGGAAACAGGAGGCCTGCTGGTCACAGGAGGCCGATTGGTCACAAGGAATTCCTCATCAGGAAGCAGAGTAAAGGAGAAGGGGAGCCAGGCTTGAAAACTTTAAGGCGGGCCCCCAGTGATCCATGCCTCCATCATTGAAGATCTACCTCCCAAAGGCTCTAACCTTCCTAAACAGCACAGCCGGTCAGGGGTGGGGCGGGGGGGGGGGGGGGGGAGGGCAGTTAAACCCATGAGCCACTGGGGCACATTTCATCACCAATTAGAATCTTTTGACTCTTCAGGAGAAGAGATGAAATTAGTGGCTCCTTCCATCTGGAGAGAATAGATCCATGAGGAAGAACCCAGACTGCAAACCCTGCGGTGATTTCAGAGCTGTGGAAAGAGAAGGATGGAGGAAGGGAATGGGGCAGGAAGAGAAGGAGTGGGGAGGAGGGAAGGGGACAGCTAGACAGGGACACAGAACGTTCGTTCCCCAGACCTACATGACCTGGGCCATCAGACCCCTCCCAATGTCACCTGAGAGTCGTTCGGGCCAGAGGACAGGAGGGGAGTGTAGGGTCTGGGTTAGGGGTGGGAGCTCTTTGATCACATGGGTTTTTGGAAACATCCTTCTAGGTCTGAAGCCCTTAGGGATGCAATGGCTCAGGGGCTGAGCTGGAGTAGCCGTTTCCCAAAGACCCTCTGTGGGTGGTTTGGGGTGGTCTCCAGATGCACAGTTGCTATTTTAGTAACTGCCTGAGAAAGCACAGGGATGGGCAGCGACGTCCTAGCTGGCGTTTCTTTGCATGTGGGTTGGTGTGAAGATGGTATGGGGAGGCATGGGCGTAGGGAACAGCTTTGCTCGTGGACCAGAGGCTGACGCTGGGAACTCACTGGCTTTGGGAGCTGCTGCTTCTGGGATGTTAGAAGGCCTGTTTGAAGGCTGACAGAGGGACCCTGTGGTGCTCACCTCTCAGCAACCCTTGAAGAGAAAGGGAGGAGCCCTTCTGAGGGATGGAGAGACATCCTTCACTCTCATGGGTCAAGTGGGTAGCAGCACCTGCGGGACTCCGAGCCTTTGTCCTGGCTGTCCCCTTCTCCTGGGTCTCTTCCCTGTCCTCTCATCTGGCCCTTCTCCATTCAGATCCTGTAGGCTCATGGCCAACTGCTTAGAACTGCTTCTCTTTAAGCCCCCGCCCATTCTCACCATTCTCTAAGCTTCGGTCTCCCGTGTCTCCTCAGCTGGGAGCTACCATTGTCATTTGTTCAGAAGCTGAGCATCTGATGCCCTGGAGAAGAGACCGCCCCTGCCTGTTTGGGTTTGCTGACTGAACAAATACATAGCCTTGTAGTCTCGGAATCATCCTCTGCTCCCTCAGACGGCTTCGTCTCACGTTCACGCCACACTGAGGTCATCATTCTTTCTCTCACCCAGGACAAAGCCACGGGGCCTTCCCGCTGGAGGCAGAGCAGGCCCATCGTGCTCAAACGATGGCAGGTGGGGCTGAGCAAAACCCACAAGCTGCCCCGGTGACACTCACTGCTATCGAGGCAGCCATGTGGCCCGCCGTCTGTCCGTCTGTTCGTGCTCTGGGTGTGCTGGCCGGCTGGGCTCCTGCAGCTGGGAGGGATGCCTTGGCCTTTCACGGGCCTGGCAGATGATCTGTTTAAAATGTGTGCATTCTACCAAAAGCCTGGCAAAAACTGAAGCTCTGAGGCCTCTGCCCTCGGAGGACGCCTAGTTGGCAGGTCTCCATGGAGACCACAAAAGCACATCTGGTCCCTCTCGCTTCCTGGGGAGGGCCATTGGCTCTGACTCCACAATGCCAGGCCTCCACTGTGCCTTGGGTGGGCACAGTGAACTAAACGTAGGGGACCCAGAGGCCCTGGGTGACATGTGTGTATCACATGGGGTCAGGTAGCCCCACAGTCGGACCGCACCATTACTGTCACTTGGCTGAGCAGCTGCTAGAACGTTCTGGGGCTGTGAACCCTTGCCAGCATCGAACACTAGAGACCTCGATGGCTGGCTCCTAATTCCTCCCCCACTCTGGCCGCCCTTGTTGTACCCCACCTTCCTCTGCTTTTCCTTGCTCCCTAGAACTGCACCCTCCCTCAACCCCCACTCTCGTGTCTTTCAGTCTGTCCCACTCTGTGCCCTCCCATTTCCCTCCATGTACCTTGATTCTGTCCCCACCTTGGACCCATATATGATCACACAGAGAAGTCAGTAGGTAGAGGACTGCAGATGATGCTATCAGGAGCTCTGGATTGGTGCAGACTGCACCCCTGCCCGACTGCTTGATTGGCTTTGGCCCTGGCCTCATGCTGCCCAGGCCCCTGGTCCTTGGCACTCGGTCTTTTCCTGCTCAACCATGCTGTTTCCCACCTGGGCCTGCATCCTCACTCACTCTCCATGGTGGAAGAAGCCTGAGCCAGCAGGAGGAAACTCTTCTTCACCCTACAGGAACTCTGTGGACACAGAAGGACCTGCTTAACTTTGTTTTAGCCTCATTTCATATATATATATGGATATCGTCTAAACACTGGATGGATCCTGGATCATGTGAATACGTAAAGTCATTGGTAGGGAAAAAAGCTGGGGACAGGGTCATGAATAAGCAGAGGGAACAGAGGAGTGGCACCACCAAAATAAAGATCTCAGGCCCATCAGGGACCACCACACAGCTCACACAACTGTCACTGTGCACTGACACATGCGCCCAGCATGGCCAAAGCTTCTGAATTTTCTAGAGAATCTGGAGGTTGGGTTCTTATAGATGTTTGCCAAGGATTATGCTTTTACCTGTTCCTTGTTCAGCTTTGTTTGACCAGGCCCTCTAAGATCAGGCTTGAGCTAATATGATTCAATCCCTGGGAGAGTATCTGGCCTCAGTTTCCCCACCTGTCAACAGGAGTCTGCCTGTGGAGTGGAGCAGGGTAATCTGTGGGGCAAATAGTGATGATGGCGGGACTGTGACCTGACCTTCCACCTTCTTCTGCTTACTTACTGTCTGTCATCCTGGCCGCCTTAAGACCCTGGATTAAGACCTCTCTGCATCCCGGCCAGATGAGGGTTAATGCTGGGGCTGGCAGGGGTGGGGAGAGCAGTGTCCCCAGGAGCTTCTTGAGTCATTGCCACTACTTTGATTAGTCAATAGCTTGACTAAACCACCTGACTCAGTCCATCTCAGGAAGAAGGGCCAGGCCCTCTGTGGTCCAGATGGAAAACACCCTCTGGTACTTGAATGGGGCAGTGTGTTTGTCAAGACTGCCCACCTGCTGCTCTGAATGGAGATCAGCCTGGCAGTCTCTGAGTGGGTGGTCACTGGATCACCCAGAGGAGAAACTCTTGGTGGCCATCACAAAAAGTTTGCTGGCCTGCATCACAGTCCGTGTGAGTAAGTGGGTGGACTCAAGGGCAAGCCTGTAGAATCAGTGTACTTCCTCCTATCTGGCATCCCAGAGGCCTCTCCCCAGGCCCAGTGCAGTCCTCTACCTCTAAGAAGTCACTCCAAACCACCCCAGATATGCACAGCAGCTCTGTTGGGGTTCCGCGCCTCTGACACCTTCCAATCTGCATAAGATCCGTCTGTAGCCAAGAGGGAGGGAACAGAGACAGACTAAAAGGACACGCTGCACCTCTGTGATAGAATACACATCTGTCCCCAGATGGGGAAAACATCTGTACACAGCTGTGTGAGGTAAGCGCCAAGCGGAGCAGTAGGAGCTTGGTTCCCAGACATGGTGACTCTCTGTCACTGGGGACAGCTGCTGCATACAATCCACGTGTGGCCCATTGCCACCAGAACAGTTCTGAAGTGTAGGACACGGAAAGGAAGGTGTAAAGGTACTGAGGTGAAGGGAGGAAGCTCTGAGACCACCTTGCAGATAAGACTGGAGTCGGGCGGGACCTCACCTCAAGAATGCTTAATGGCCAAAACTCCATGCCCTCTCTTTAAACTTAAATCTCATGTCAGAATCTCAATGGACCCAGGGGTGGGGACAGTCACAGGACCTCGTTCTCTGTCCCTCTCCCCAGTGGAGAGGCTTTGATCACATTTGTCTGCTTCTTACTATCATTTGTGTTTTTAGTTGGCGTATAGAGAGTTAGCTGGTGGCTAGCCTAGTTCCTTAGAGCTCCCAGGGTCCAGCCTTGGATCCTAACAACTCTGGTAACAGGAGGGCTGCACTTACAGTCACAGATGGTAAACAAGGCTGCTTCTAGAGCAAGGGCTGCCTAGGTGTCTGCAGAAGTGTTCTGATGCCTTCACAAATGACAAGAGACTCGAGGGAGGGGCTAGGATAGTAGCTGCCGTGATAGTGTCCCATATCGCCCAGATCAAAGCATCTGCCCTTGGCCACTTGGTTGAGAATTCTTCAGTGTCTTCTCTTTGAGAGAAAATGGCTGTCCTCAAGCCCAGGAATATGAGGGATGTTCAATATTTGTCTCTAGTATTGGGCTGATGGGAACTACATCTGCCCGAGGACCTGAGACCACTCTTCTCCTCTCTCCACTCTCACCCTCTCCTCTCCAGAGCTGGGTGAGAGGGAGAGTGGGGGAGGACAAGAGGCTTCCAGGGTCTGGCTATTGGTTGGATTGCCAGTGTGGCAGTGTGACATCAGCCACCTGCTTGGAACAGTACTGAAGCAGGAGCCACCTCCAACCAGCACATTCCTAGCTGCAACAGGTAGCTTTGATACAGCTGGAAGCTATTAGACTCCAAGCCACATTCCTGTGAAATCTACAAGGCCCAGGAAGCTCCTGAAACCTACAGCATACACAAGGCCCCTCCCCCAAGAGTATAAGAGCAGGAACAAAAAGATGCTCTCAGATCATCCAACCTCATTTGGAAGCCTCTCTGAGACCCAGAAGGGTAGAAAGTCACCATGAGCCACTGATATGACACAGAGCAGGAGCCCAGGCTGCCAGTCCTCATGCTCACCACCTCTTGCCCTGCGTTTCCACTTCAGAAAGAATACTTTGCCACAGTCAGACTCCCAGACTGGAGCCCAGCACGGAGCCTGAGACATAGGACTGTGCCCTTCCTATGGGCAGGGTGGGAGGTGACCTCAGGTATCTGGCTGTTAGAGATAGCTCTGCTCTGTGCCAAAGGGCATCTAACATGCTGAGGTCTAGAATGGGTCATTCTGTGGATTCCTCTTTCCCCTTCTCTTGGTGACTGGCTGGTGGGAAACAGGCTGTGCCAATCCAGGTTTTGTTTTTTGTTTTTTGTTTGTTGTTTTGTTTTGTTTTTAGTTGGAAGGTTTCCCCGTCTTGTTCTACCTTGTTGGAAATCCATTTCAGGCAGCACGGACAGTGGGGGCAGGGGAGCCTGGGAAGAGGGGAGATGTGCTTCTGACTGCTTCTAGAATTGCTCCAGGAAGGTAAAGGCTCTTCAGAGCCCTACCCTAGTCTGGGCCTGACAGGAGCAGATACCAGTGGAAGGAAGATAGAGCTTGGCCACACAGTCATGGCGTACCCAAAGGAACCATTCATATTCTGCATGATTGAGATGGGACCTCAAGAGGACAGTAAGTCCTGTCCTGTGTGTGCCTGATTGGGTAAAGGAAGGGAGGAACACTTAGAACTGTGTCCTCACAGGGAGGCTTTAGGCTAGACCACTGCTCTGGACTGGATGGAGTCTTACAAGGAAGCAATCAAGACTCCTCTGGTTGCCTGTGGTAGAAATTCACATAAAACAAACTGGGGTGAAAGAGGAATTCTTAATGATGTGAAGGGAAGGAAAGTGGGAGGTGTGGCTTCAGGTGCAGCTGGATCCAGGAGGCAACCTTGAGCCTTGACCGGCTAGCTCCACCCGGCCTTGACCAGCTTGCTTCCCTTACCATCCCAGGGCAGGCAGTGATTGGGCAAGCTCAAGTCATGTGACCCCTCCTTCCTCACCCTATGATGGAGGTCAGACAGGAGTGGAGCAGGCCAGGGTCCCGTGGCCATCCTTGTGCCACCCTAAAAATGTGGACCGAATAAAGGGAGCCGTTCTAGAAGTACACGGGGTGGCGTGGGGAATAGGAGGGAACAAACTTACTGAACTTGGGAAGGAGCCAGGGTCCGGGATGCAGACCTGGGACCTCACTGCAGAATCCCCTGCTCCTAGGACAAGTGTTCTTTGGGCGACTCTTTTCTGGAGAAAGATGTGTGGTTTGCATGCATTTATCGAAGCAAATACATCATGACTCCACAGTGTTCGGTAAGAAGGATGTATGGGTACACAATGCGGGGTCTGATGCTGTCGCATCTCCTCTGTCTGCCGAAGGATCGCTGTACTTAGAAGACTCCAGTCCCGGCCGACGACTGCTAATGCCTTATTTCTTGGGGGACTGTGGCGTCTGCTGTTGGAACTGATTGTGAGTAGAACAAGATCATTTTTTTTATCAGCTTCCTCCACAGAAGCCTGTTTGCCGCCGGCCCAGACCTGGAAGGAAAACACCATTTAGCTTCGCCCCTCTAATCTCCGCCGTGGGTCTCTAAATCACCAGATGTCGCTCAGCACCGCTCAGCCAGAAACGAGCAATGCTCCCCAGTCATCCCCTCAGAGTTATGGTCCCTGTCACCTCCTGTTGATGGCTCCTTTAGGGCGAGAGGAAGCACGGCTTGAAAGCCAACAACCTGGAGAGTGGCAGGCCCTTGGGAGACGCTGCCGATATGTGGCGATGCCCCTCTGGGACAGCTACTGCTCCTCCAAATCACTCCTGGCTGCGCCCCTGTGTTCTTAAGTTAAGTCATGACCTTCTCGCGTTCCCTGGAGGTGACAGTCAGCCATCAATTCACAGCCTCCTGACACGGTCTGTGCGTGTTGATAAAAAATAGATGTCACCCGATATAATAACTGGGACTTTGCACATGAAAGTCTGGGCTTTACGCTGTCACAGGCAGACAGACAGACAGACAGACGGCCTGCCAGGTATTCAGGCAGATGATCTGCAGTGTATAGGTCTGTTTCTTCATCCATAAAGGGAGTGTGGAGGGCAGACAGGCCAGCTAGCTTTGTCTTAGCCACATGAAGCCCTGTGAACCTGTGTGAGGCTCAGAGGTCTCCTGTGTATCATTCTCTGGGTCTTGGCTGGTACCTCGGGTTGAAGGAACAACAATAAAGTCTGCCCTGGGCCCTGTGAATGTGACCCTTGGCGATTATTTCCTCTGCATTGACATATCATCTCCCTCGCTTCCTGGAAAGAAGTTTGTTAGGATGCAGGAAGCAAAGGAAACTTCAAGGCCCGGGAAGCAGCTGACCCCTTGGCATTCACAAGGGTTACATGAATGGTGACAGTCTCCTGGGAAAGGGGGTCTCTCAGACCTTCCAAGTCACCTTCAAGTTGTGCAAGGAGCGCCAGTGCCTTGTCCTTCCAACCCCATGCTAGGGTGAGATGCCCAGTGATGGTCATCTGAGTCACCCATGCTCCTGCAAGGAGGCCCCGTACACCCATTGGTACACTGAGCTAGCCTTGGGTGGAATCATGGGGTCTATCATTGACAGCCACCTGGGTGAACAGGGTTTGCGTCTTATCTCCCATGTCACAGGACCATGTTTATAAAGTATACAGATGTGAAGAGGCCAAGAGGTTCTCTCTCTGGGTCAGCCTGGGACCCTCCCTCGCTCTAGCAGCCGGTGTCCTCGTGAGTCAGTCACAGAGAAGGCAGACAGGCAGAGGGGATGGCCAGGAGGAGGAGACCACAGGGTGCAAAGCCTGGAACAGGAGAGACCACTCAGCTCCCTCCAACTCTCACTGGAGAGACTGTGTTCTACTGAGACATTATTTTGACAAGTCCTATCTGAGAACTGGGCCCATTTTAATGCACTCCCAGGAATTTAGTGTTGTCTTTAACTAACAAAAACAAGAATGATCAAGAAATGGCAGAGTCTCTCACCCAAAGGGAAAGCTATTACAAGAATTTGTCTCACCGGGGTTTTTAGAAAGGATAATGAAACAGGAGACTCAGTTTCCACACACCCCGCCCTCAGAGGCCCCGGCTGGCTCTGACTCTGTCATTTTCCAGTCCCTGAAGTCTCAGTGGTTTTCTTCCCTACAGTGGCTCTCCAGATGGAAGCACAGTACTAGGCGTGTTCTGGTGTCTGTGTAAAACTCTGTCTCCTCCAATCCTGTCCCTACTTCCATCTTTCTCTCTCTGCCTCAGACCCTAGAGCCATGTGACTTCTGGATAGCAAAGGGCAGAGGACAGCATAGAGACACGGACCTATTCAGAATGCCGGCCTGACCCAGCTGGGCGTGGTGACTCGATGTCCCCTCTCCAACCACATCAGGAAGATGTGGAGGGAACACAGGCCCAGGGGTAATCAGAGTTTGGAATGGGGGCTTGATTACCTGCCCGGGGAAACAGTGATTTATAGGCAACTCTCTCTCCTCCAAGGTTGGATGGGAGCTAATTTCCCGGCAGTCTTAAATCATTCCCCCCCCCGCCCCCTCCCGCACATGCCGCAAGGAAACTCAGGGGCTGTCATGCGCCTCATGTAACCAACGACTTGATTAAAATGAGGGTGTTGGGGAGCCGTGCCCACCTCCCTGCCAAGGCGGGGCCTCAGCGGGAGCTGGCAGTGCCATTTATCCCCGGGATGGTGGCAGCCCACACAGGGCTCGCTTAACTTCGTGTTTGGCTGCTGACGGCTCTTCATTTATAGATAATATAAACAGGTTGACAGGGCCCTAATTAACTGATTTGTGGTCCCCTGGGAACAAATGGTTATTAATATTCATCAGCATTTGTCACACGTAGGCAGACTCCTGGCCCGGACACGATCATAATACATCCCCTCTGCTGTGTGCACCAGAATTCCTGATTTGTCTCTGGCCTGTGGACTCCAGAGAGCATCATCAGCTGCTAATGGCCCCGCTGCAGGAGACTGCCTTTCTCTTGAAGGTCTTGATGGTGGCATGATTTGCCAGGTTTCCCATCATCCTCTTCTCTCCCTGGGTGTCCTTGGCTCTGTTTCCCTCTCATGCCTCCCTTGAATCTCTCAAACTTAGAATTTCCTCCTCCAGGAAGTCTTCTGGGACTGGTCTCTGCTGTCTTTCTAAATGACATTATTTTCATCTGTTTGGGGTTTTACACGAGGATGTGCTAATTGACTATTTCATTTTGTTTTATCCAACAATTCTCTGCCTCATGAACTTTTCTGAAAATTAGGATGATATATTTCTTCCTTTGGAAGCAGAGTCAGTTGAGCGTAGGAAATTAAATAGCCACCCACTCAGCGATGGGAGAAGCCGAGGGGCCTTTGCGAGGCTGTGTGAGCCACTTACCCTCTTACCTCAGCTCTATGAGGCAGGTGTGTGAGGGCTACTGAGGCTCAGGGATGAAAGAGCAGATGTCCATGGGGGCGTGACCAGATGGGTGATTGATGGCCTGGGGGCGTGGCCAGCAGGGTGATTGATGGGCTTGTAACTTCCGTGTCTGGTGGTCCTGCGCTCCGACTCCTGTACGTGGAGTTGTGTGTTTATTGTGCAACTATAGCAGATCTTCCTGCTCTTGATTTTCCACGCGTGCTCAGTTGGCAGGCTGTCTGCCGCAAGCCCGCTGTGCCCCTGATCCCCAACCCTGCGCTTGCTGTCCTAAGGGTGTTTGGACAACAGAAGCCACCTCTCCCCAGGCTCTGAGACCTTGGGCATGTCATTGGACACTTCGTTTTTCTAAGCTCCAGGTTCTCAACCACAGAGACGTGTGTGTGTGTGTGTGTGTGTGTGTGTGTGTGTGTGTGTGTTGTTTTGCTTCCTTTCTCCAACCCAACCCAGGAGATTTCTGTCAAAGTCCTAAAATGTTATCACCACAACTTGGGAGGGGAGGCTAGGGCTGCCACTGCCCACCGCACCCCCCAGCAGACCAGCCTGCCATAGGATACCCAGGCCCCAGGCCCCAGGCCCCAGGCCCTAGGACCCAGTATTGAAGTAAAGGAGCGCCTGTCTAGGAAATGAAAATATTGCAAAATTCTGGACAGGGATGTCTCATCTAACATACTGCAGCCTGGGGTCTAGCACCACCACTGCAGAAATGAGTAAACAAAAAGTTAAAACACTAGCAAAAGTGTCTACCTCCCCAGTTGCAGGAGACAGTGTGTGGTGTAAGCACACACACACACACACACACTCCCTTGTCCGCCCCCTCCCACCATGTCTCTCAGGCACAGCCCCTCCTTCCTGCCGAGGGCACTCCACTAAGTCACTGTGTTGCATTATTGGATACATTTTAGCACACGGTGCGGAGCACCTGCAACATAAGGTTGGATCGATCTGCTTTCTTTATGTCATACAGAGACACTGGAAAATATCGCCACTGGAGACTTTGCTCTGTGTCTAAAGCGATTGTCTCACAAGAGTGGGGCTTAGATTCTGGATCCCCAGAGCCCTTGTAAAGGCTGAACGGAGGCATCTTGTCTATAATTCCAGCTTCACGAGGTGGGGACAGAGGACCTCCAGGATGAGCTAGCTACACAGCCAGGCTAGCTGTGTGGGCTGGGCCTGGAGCTGGTGGAGAGGCCCTGCCTCATTGAACAAAATGGAACAGGGATAGCTGGGTGCTTACCATCAGCCTCCTCCACATGCACACACACGTGTGCTTACACACACGTACTCATGCATGCATACTCTGTACACACAAAAATGGCAAAAAAAAAAAAAAAAAAGGACGGAAGGCCTAATAATCCAAATATCTCACAAAATAATGTACAAGTCAGGTGCCTGTACTTGTACTTTTTATTTTTGTTTCCAGTCATCCCTTAAGGCATTCACACCCAAAATCTTTCTGCCCCTTGCAATAGACACGCGTATGAAATCTGAATCACCTTGTAACTTTTTCTAGGCTCTGCAGCATGTTTGCACCACGCCGGGCTCTCACTAAACTCCAGTCCTCAGAGTCAACTTCTGAGAACCCTCCGGAGTCCAGCTTGATGTCACTTTCAAAGGACTTGAGCAGCGGGCATGCATAGAATCGGCCCTGGCCTCTTACCCAGGTTAATGGCTGCTCTTTCCTGAGCTTGTGTCAAAAGCTTTCTATGACTTCTGTGTCTCGGCCCCAAATGGTCATTTTGTTTCACGGAGCAGCAGCACGGAGCCCCCGTGGTGGGGAGAGTATGGAAGCCGGGCCCTAAAGGCATTTGTCCTTTAAGGCCGACCCCTCTGGAGAGCTGGCTCTGTGAGGGAAGGTAATTTGGCGGCCTTTCTCCTGTTCGCCTTTGATCCTCATGAAAAAAAGGTTAAAAGGAAAGCCATTTCAGAGAAAATAACCTATGCGATTAGGTGAGATGGCTTCTAACTCCTGCTGAGAGGCAGCGGCCAGGCCGCTGCTGGATTAGGAAGGGGGAGGGGAGGGGAGGGGGGAGAAGAGGAGTCTGGAGCTGCAGCAGGGACCCCAGGAGGATTCCTCAAGGTGAGGACTGCGGAGGGGACACCGCCCCCCCCATGCTCCCCCAACCCCCAACTCTCCTCTTCTTTCTGCTCTATATAAACAGGACAGTCGCACAGACTAAACAACTATGTTCTATAAGACTGTTAGAAAAGCCTTTCCTGGCTCCCTCCTGGAACAGCTGTTTTCAATAATTTTGGATATTTTCCCCGCCTCTTTTGTTCTTTTTAATTTATGAGATGGGATCTTACTATGTAACCCAGATTCACAACCCTCCTGCCTCAGCTTCTTGAGTGGTGGGATTACAGGCACATTACCACCCCACTTGCCTTCGCATGTTGGCATTTAAGCAGCATGGGTGTGAACAGCCTCCTTGTCTCCCAAACCTAAGCAAGTGGCCAGGGACAGCGCACCCGCAGCCTATTGGAGTACAGAGAGCATGCGCACCCGCAGCCTATTGGAGTACAGAGAGCATGCGCACCCGCAGCCTATTGGAGTACAGAGAGCATGCGCACCCGCAGCCTATTGGAGGCCATGAAGCATCTTCATGTAGTCGGTCCATGGAGCATCTTCATGTAATTGCTTCTTCTCCGGCTGTCATGGGCCTTCCACACCCACCCAGGGTGCTGCCTATTTTAAGTCAAGAGAAGCCTCATTACTTTAGCCGTTATTCCAGTTTTGAGTTCCAGCCAAGCGACTGTGACTCAGTTGTCACTCACGCGCCAGACCAGCTTGGCACTGGAGGGCCGTTGATGTTCAACCACATCCCTCTTATTTATTTACTTGTTTGTTTCTTTATTTCTTTATTATTTTATTTTCATGTGTGTGCCTGAGGATACGTCTGCGTGTTGGACGTGTGCAGCTACCACGGAAGGCTAGAAGAGGCCCATGGGTCCCTGCAGCTGGAGTTACAGGTGGTGGTGAGCTGTCCCTGCAGCTGGAGCTGCAGGTGGTGGTGAGCTGTCCCTGCAGCTGGAGTTACAGGTGGTGGTGAGCTGTCCCTGCAGCTGGAGTTACAGGTGGTGGTGAGCTGTCCCTGCAGCTGGAGCTGCAGGTGGTTGTGAGCTGTCCTATGTGAGTGCCAGAAACCCAAGTGCTCTTAACTGCTCAACCATTTCTTCAGCCCCACTGACCCAGGTCCAGCAAGGCCTGGCCTCGCAATGGCTGCAGAGTGGTGGGATTTGAGCAGATGAACCTATGTGCCTTTCCCACCCCAAATTTCCCATGATGCCTTCACAGTGCAGCCTTAAGAACTAGGGAAGCCTCTTTGCTTGGAAAGTGTAACTTTGCATAGGAAAAAGCCACGCTATAAGGACGACTGGGATGATTTAAACACACGAGGGTGTGTGCACGCCCCCCCAGCACGCCCAGGAGCATTTGCTGGTGTTCTCTAACCATAGCCAGCAGCCTTCCCAATGACGCAGCAGTGTCTTGCCGAGGAGCTAATGGGACATCTCACGCTGCCAAGTCACACTCAGGAGCTGGATACCTTCCAGGCTCTTGGAACACATAAATGAATTAAACCCAATCCTCAGTATCACAAAAACCTGAAATATAGAGAAGAAATGTGTGCGTGGTTGTGTCTCACGCTTCAAGTCACACACCCCAGGAGCAGGCCACATACTGCACCCATTGGACCCTGGGAAGTCACAGCTAGTGGCTCTGTTTCCTGTCCACTACCAGCCCCAAGTCCAGTGTGAGTCCAAAGACTGAACCTCAAAGGCAATAAAAGACTATTCCAGAAGGTTCTAGAAACCCCAACGTATAGAGACTTGGACTGCCTCATTTCCAGCTGTTCTGCCCTTCTAGATGGGAACACATGCCTGTCAGCCTTAGTGTGCTGGGGGAATAGGGGGAGGAAAGCTATTAATAACTGGCCTCTCAGTCTCCCTGATGGCCCACCCGCAGGACCCTCAGTTCTTGGCATTTCTGACTGGACTTTTAATTAAAGTCATGCACAGTATGAGTTTTTAAAACCCATCTTTTAGGGTTGGACATCTTTATTAAATAGGGGCGGGAAGAATGTAAACAGTATATTTATTATCAGAAAAACCAAAAACAGAAGATCCAGTGGACACAAGAAGAAACTGGACTCCTGACAGCAGGTTGCGTTTGGAATACTGCTGACAGAACTACACTTCACTATATGAGTGCATGTGTATGTGTGTGTGTGTGTGTGTGTGTGTGTGTACGTGCACGCGCATGCGCACGCGCGCGTGGGTGCGTGTTCACATGCATAAGTAGGTGTGAAATTAGGGAAGGAATATTTAGCATGGGATCTGCCTTCCGAACCAGGGCATAAGTGTGTGACTCAGTATTGTTTGTTTGAGTCCCAGGACACATGGCAGGTCTCCAGAACCCCTCTGTCTTTTTGTTTTTAAGATTTATTTTAGAGGCTGTCGAGAAGGTTTTGCAGTTGCCTCTCTAGAGGACTTTGGCTCATTTCCCAACATCTAAGGACCACTTACAACCATCTGTAACTTTGGTTGGAGGGGATCTGACACCCTCTTCTGGCCTCTTTAGACACCAGGCATATACATAGCACACAGACATGTATGTGAGCAGAGCCCCCATATATACAAAAAAAAAAAAACGAATCTTATTTATTTTTAATTTGTATAGGTTGTGTGTCTTTGTGTAGGTGTGTACATGTGAGCACAGGTACCCTCAGAGACCAGAATAAAGAATCAGATCCGCTGGAACTGCAAATACAGGCTATAATGAGGTTCCTGGTGTGGGTACTGGGAACCAAACTCAGGCCTTCGAAAGAACCAGAAGCATACTTGACTCCTGAGCCCTGTCCCAGCCCCTGACCCTGAAACAGTGTGCCTGCTGGGTCCCCTCGCCCCCTTCCCTAGCCTCTGCCTACTGCTTTCCACACTCTGTTTCTATGAGTGGCTGTTTTTACAGTGCCCAGGAATGTGAACCAGGCAGAGTTTACTGTCGTGAGCTTATTCTCAGTATCCGTGGTTTGTTATGTGTACTGTGGGCTTGTCTGTCTTGTCTTGTCTTGTCTTGTCTTGTCATTTCTGGTGAATAGTTTTCTACTGTCCGTACCACATTCTTTAAACTTGTATATCCATCAGTGGGCATTTGGGCTGTTTAATGGATGAGGGGTATTAAAACTTTTTATGATCCAGATTTTGTTTTTTTAAAATAAATAACCCAGAAGTGGAATAGCTGTTTCACATAAAACTTCCAGTTTTTTTCACATTCAAACAATTTAATTCCCCAAAGAAGTAATTTTAGCTAAATACTTACACACAGTTTTAGAATGTTGCTATTAAACAGTGCTGTTAAAGATTAGAGACAGTATTGAAGTCAGACTTGAAAGCCAACGCCAGCACACTTCTGTTTATTTTTTAAATAGAATATCCCTTGACAATTTGATACATGTAAACAACGCATCTTGCTTGTAACGTACCTGCACAGCCTCAGCTCCTCCCCACCCCCAGATACTCCCCTCTGCATACATCCCCTCTGCACGCCACACCCTCTCCTTTATCATTTTTATAACTGACTGAGTGTGGTGAGGCTGCTTGGGATGTTGGCTGATCCTGTAGCTGTGACCTCCTGCAGGATCCACAGCCAGAGAGAGCTCACAAGAGCAAAGGCCATGCCGTGTCCTGAAGACAGCTTTCCAGAGCCCCTCTCCCATCCTCCAGCCCGTCTCTCTCTCTCTGCCCCTCTTCTACAGTGTTCCTGAGCCTCGGGCGGTGGTGGCGGCAGGGTGAGATCTCCTGTTCAGGACTGAGCACGGGGGAGAGGCTTATTCTCAGCTCGTGGTCCCTCGTTAATCTTAGGATTAATTGCCGCCCAGAAACTTCTCTGGCCCGGGTCAAGGGCGTCACTAATTTAGGGAATGAATTCCTGGCCCAGCTGCCCTGAGGTGAAAGGACACTCTGAGATCCTCAGATCCCAGTGCATCAGTTCCCAACCCGTGCGTCGTGATCCCCTTGACCCTTTCATGTGTTGCACATCAGATATCCCGCATATCAGATACTTACATCACAATTCCTAAAAGTAGTAAAATTACAGTTACAAAATAGCAACAAAAATAATTTTACAGTTGAGATGTCACTACAGCATAAGAAACGCTATTAAAGGATCCCAGGATTAGGGAGCTTGAGAACCACTGTTCTAGTAGATTCCATGTGGTAGAGGGAGAACGGCAGCTCCAGTGCCAGCAACCTCCATGTTTTGAAGCAGCTCTTGTAACTTACCTCCTGGCCCACACAGGGAGCTTCCAGCTCTGTCCTGTGATAATTCCATTTTTTAAATTTTTTTTGAAGTTATTTATATGAGTATTTGTTTGTGTGTATGTAAACACAGCTCATATGTGCAGTTCCTAAAGCTGTCAGAAGAGGGCGTCAGATCCCCTGGAATTGAAATTGCAGATGGTTGCGAGCTGTCCTGTCAGTAGGTGCTGTGAACTGAACCTGGGTCCTCTAGAGGAAAAGCCGCTGATCTTAATAACTGCTGAGCCATCTCTCCAGCTCCTGATACTTGTGGTTATAATTGTTGATTGTTTTCTTCCTCTAAATATTGCATGACTGTACCGTCGTCATTTGGGAGTAGAGATTGCCTTGGCTGGGTGGCCCTGCTGTCTGATAGAGTAAAGACCATGGAGCTACCGACACTCAGAAGCAGATAGAGAAGGAAGGTCGCACGGTCCTTGGTAGGTCTTGGGTTTGTGGTGGGCGTGGGGGACACTGGGGACCCTGAGACAGACTGTCCTTTTCAGTAAAAAGATTTTTTAAACATTTTATTTGTGACTTCGTGTGTCTGTGAGTGCATGCCACATGTGTGTAGGGCCCCTTCCAAATAAACATGCCCAACACACTGGAAGTAGCAGGAAATTAACTCCATACAGTAATGACTATAAATAAAAGCCTCACACTTAATTAGCTGTTCATGTGAAAAACCAAAAGCTGTTCCTCTCAGGCCCTGTGAGGATGCTCTCAGCACCCAACATTGTTCTGTAACTGGGCACTAGGTGGCCGAGCGGGACAAGGAGGCAAGAAGGCAGAGCAGAAACCCAAGTCAGAGAAAGAAGCAGCAGAAATGTTTCTGTTTGTTGATCCTGTCATCTTCTATATACAAACCTCGGAAGAAAGGGAGGAAAAAAAGAAAAGAAAATGAAGTCTGTTAGAACAAAGAAACAAACCAGCAAATCTGCAGAACACAAACACAGCAAGCGTCGGCGCGTTTCTTCATGAGCTGCCCGAAAGGGAAATTAGTAAACAACGTCACTTACAGGCAGAGAGTCCAGACGTGAATCCACACATGGGCCGTCAACAGATTTGCCATGAAGCTGCCAAGTTCACACAACAGCAAGGGGACGGTCCGGTCCGATGATCCTGGGAAAACCCGACCAGCGTACTGAAGGGAGAATGTGGAGCCTTCCTTCACACGCGTGAAAATCAGTTCCAAATGCATTGCAGACTTGCCGAGTGAGGCCAAATGTGTAAATACAGAGAAGAACACATAGGCTAGTCATTAACCAGTAGCCTTGGTGATGGTGTGTGTGTGTGTGTGTGTGTGTGTGTGTGTGTATGTGTGTGTGTATGTGTGTGTGTGTATGTGTGTGTGTATGTGTGTGGGTGTATATGTGTGTGTGTGTGTGTGTGTGTTTGTTTTTGATATGACATAAACATACAGGCAAACCCAACAAAAATAGACAGATGGGATAGCATCAAACTAAAACTTCTGCGTAGCCGAAAAACAGCATTTAAAGTAAAAAGACAGCCTACTAAGCAGATAGAATATTTGCAAACTATTTATCTGATACAGGATCCATTTTTAAAACATGTAAAAAAAAAGTTCTACAACCTGATATTAAAACTAAAACAAGAGCCAGGTGTGGTGGTGCACACCTGTAATCCCAGCACTTGGGAGGCAGAGGCAGGCGGATTTCTAAATTCAAGGCCAGCCTGGTCTACAGAGTGAGTTCTAGGATAGCCAGGGCTACACAGAGAAACCCTGTCTCGGGGAGAAAAAAAAAAAAACTAAAAGTAAAACAAAACAAAAAAACTAATAACAGCTAAAAACAAAAAAACAAAAACAAACAAAAACCCCCCAAAACATGGAGGACGTGAGTAGGCCTTTCTCTGAAGAAGCCCCTCCCTCAGCCGAAGCAGCCCTCGGGAAAGGTGTGTGTGCATGGGCGGACACTCACCCCACATCATTCCCTCCACGGACCCTTTGTCCTGGGTGTGTGTCCATCGGAGGGCCACAGCACCATGGAGTGACCGAGCTGAGCAGGGCACCGGCAGTGCTCTCTGGCCTGCCGGTCTGCAGCCAGGGCGAAGCCTTTGATGGAGGCTGGAGAGCAACAGGTTCATGTCCTGTGAGCCTGTGTGCTAGCTGAGACTGTGAACAAGCCGCGGGAACCATGGATTCCTGTCCTGGAACAAATTAACAGCAAAGAAAATGGGGTGGGGGTGGGGGGGGTAGCGTGCTCAAACTCTGGGCTGCTTTTGTTTACCACTGACTCTGTAAAGTCTAGAGTTAAAGGCAGAAGTCTGCTTTAAAAAAGAAAGGAAGGAAAGAGAGAGAAAGAGAGAGAGAGAGAGAGAGAGAGAGAGAGAGATCTGTTTCTGTTTCTTAGCAAAACACTTGGGTTTCTTCGTTTCTCTGAGCAGGTATTGGCCCCGGCTTTTCACTCCCTCTGCGCATTCTGCAGTTTGAAAGAGCCGGGCCGCAGCATCTGTTACTCTGGAGTCCACCGCGTGTTCTAATCAAAAGCTGCTGACCTGGGGCAGATGGCAGCTCTGCTCTTCGGACCCCAGGCTGGGGAATTTACTTAAAGCTGCAGGCTGTCTACAGACCCCGATGGCTGTCTGGTTCTGCATGGGACACCAAGATCCTAGGAGTGGAGACATACTTGTCTCTCCCTCTCCTCCCCTCGGTGCATGTGCCTGAGTGTGGACACAGGCAGCCTCCAGAGCGAGCCCTAGTCACTGGTTTGCCACTGTGCACGCCGTGTCAGCTGGCCCACAGGTTTTCAGTAGTCTCCTACTCCATCCCCATATCTCTGTAGGAGCACTGGGATTATACTGCACTCAACAGCATCACAAATGGGTTGTAGTAACCTCCTCTGAGTTGTGGAGATGTAAACAAGGGTCCTCATACACAGCAAGTGCTTTCTTTACCCACCATCATAAACTCTCTCAGGGTCGTGCTTTCTTACCTGGTCACTTCTCAGCTACACCCAGGTACGGTGTGCTAGCTTGGATCTGACATGTCCCCCTAAGGCCTTGCTGGGGCCAAGGGTTTAGTCCACAGGGAGATACTACTGAGAGAGAATAGAACCTTTCAAAGGTGGGGTCTGAGGGACATGTCAGGTCATCGGCAGGGGGGAGAGGCTGTGGCACTCTGGTCTCTTTTTGCTTTGTTTGCTTCCTGGACACCACACAGGGATCTGCTTACTCGTGGTGCAACTCCTCGCTCAGGCCCAGAGACGCAGGGACACCTGAGCAGGAGCCGGAGGTCCCAGGGCTATGGACCCAAATAAACCTTTCCTCTCACTCAGACAATTGTCCAGGGTGTGCCTCGCATTCACAGAAGGCTAAGTAACACAGATACCAAGATACACACACACACACACACACACATATATATATACATACATATACACATACATACATGCATAATACATATACACATATACACATACATACACACATACCTGCACACATACATATATACACACATACATATATACATACACACATGCATACATACACAATACATGCAAACATATGTATACATACACACACACACATATATATATATACATACATACATACATACATACTACAACAAATACTGTACACACCCACACATGAGTGTGTAAGTCAGTGAAGCAGGGTAAATGAAAGCCCTAAAAGCCATGACAGTTAATACCAAGGTCTGGATCTTGGACCAGAGGCTGGAAGTTGGGAATATGGCAGATGGGACCCCCACTGGCCTGTGGCCAGTAGATGGTGCCCCAAGGACTCACCCCGAGTGAGGGCTGAGAGACCTGCCTCATCTGTTTGGGGGTCCGGGATGGTCATTTACCTTCATGTTGCTGTGACAAAACCTGACAGAAACACCCTAGTGAAGAAAGGATTTACTCAGGAGGATCTCAGTCCACCATGGCGGGTGGGAAGACGTGGTTGAGCAGTTCCTCGGTCTGCCGTGGCAGGGACCAGAGCTTGCCTGAGCACCTCTTGCCAGTGGGCATGTGTGGCAGAGGCTGTTCATATCATGGTGGACCCAAAAGTAAAAAGCATCAGGGACAGTTGAGGCAATATGCCACACCCCCACATCCCCACATTGCGACTGACCTTCTCTAGCTAGGATTCACGCCTCCCCCTGCCCCCAGGTCCATTCCCCTGGGGTCTCCAGATCCTCTCAAGTAGTAACCAGTCATGAACCAAGCATTCAAACCACAAGCCTGTGAGCAGCGCTCGGATTTAGACTGTGACAGTGAGCAAATGCAGACCTCAGTAAGTCTTCTCCACGTGGTCAGATCTGCTCTGGGGATGCTGTGAGCTCATAGTCTGGCTCTGCTCCTGCACCTCCAGAGCCAGCTTGGAAAATAAGTTCCATTCGTGTGTCAATATGGCAGCCAGCCCTTCTCACGGGACATGTTCTTTCCACTCTTCTGGGCTTTTGCCTCCTTTTTGAAAAATAATTCTTGTTTTCATTTTCCGTGTTTCAGATGCAGCTGTTGCCATAGTCTCTGGGAGCCTGCACATGTGTTGAGTTTCTGTGGAGGTGGGGGGCAAGGGGTGGGGAACAATAGCTGTGGCCTGGGCCCCAGGAGCATCAGGGAGGAAAGGCCTGAGCAGACAGTCGGAGAGGACATTGGGAGGCTGCAGACCCCTCTGTCTCCTAAAATCATCACATGTATCGACCAAAAACAGAAAGAGAGGAATAGGGTAACGTGCTTGCTGCACAAACTGATCCCCATTGCCCGTGTTAAAGCTAGCTGTGGCCGTGTGTGTCTGCAATCCAAGCACTGGATAGGGAAGGATCCCTGGGCTTGCTGGCCAGCCAGTCTAGCTAAAGCAGGAAGCTCTGGGCCGAGTGAGTGACCTTGTTTCAAAAGATAAAGTGGGAGTGATCGGGAAGGACACTGTACTGGCTGGTTTTGTGTGTCAACTTGACACAGGTTGGAGTTATCACAGAGAAAGGAGCTTCAGTTGGGTAAATGCCTCCATGAGATCCAGCTGTGAGGCATTTTCTCAATTAGTGATTGGGGGGTGGGGGGGAGAGCTTGTGGATGGTGCCATCCCTGAGCTGGTAGTCCTGAGTTCTATAAGAGAGCAGGCTGAGCAAGCCAGGGGAAGCAAGCCAGTAAGAAACATCCCTCCATGGCCTCCACATCAGCTCCTGCTTCCTGACCTACTTGAGTTCCAGTCCTGATTTCCTTTAGTGATGAACAGCAGTGTGGAAGTCTGAGCTAAATAAACCCTTCCCCCCCCCCAACTTGCTTCATGGTCATGATGTTTGTGTAGGAATAGAAACCATGACTAAGACAGACACCAATGTCAGTCTGATCTCTACAAACACCTTCATGGGCAAGTGCACCTCACACACTTGTGCATGCACACACACTCACACACACATATACACTCACACACATACACTCGCACATACACAAAGAGAGACGGGGGAGGAGGAAGAAAAAAAGAAAGTCAGGAAAAGAGGGGCATTGGATACTAACAAACTGAGTCGTGGAACCAGGAACGGCCCTGGTTTGAGACATGTCTAATTCCTCCCAGATTCCATCTTGTCACAACAAGGCAAACATCAACGGGAGGTTCTGAGCAGAGGAACCACATAAGTCCAGTGTGCTTGGATGGTAACCGGAAGCCGGGATGGAGGCTGGGATGGAGGGCGCAGGTGAGAAACCCAGGAGCAGCTTGTGGTAAGGACCAGGTGGCTCCAGCCAGTGGAGAAGGCAGGAGAGAGGCTGGCCTTGGTGCAGGGTCAGAAGTTGGGGCTTACACATTTCCTGGTAAGAAGATGACAGGGACAGCCCCTAGGTGAGCTGCCTAGGTGCTGGACAGATGAGCTTGCAGTTCATAGGGAAGTGGGCAGGGTCCCTAGATTTAGTCAGGATGGTCAGCCTGTCTGGGCGCTGTAACAAAATTCCCCTCATGGAATACTTTACAGAAACCAGAAATGTATTTTATTTTATTTTATTTTATTTTATCAATGTAGAGGCTGCAAAGGCCAAGGTCCAGATTGCCAGTAGAGACAGAGTCTGGGGAGGCCCCTTTCTGAACTCCAGGTGGCACCGTCTCTGTATATTTCTGTAGTAGGAGCAGGTGACCAAGTTCCCTTGCATCTTTTTTTTAAAGATTTATTTACTTAATGTATATGAGTACAGTGTAGCTGTACAGATGGTTGTGAGCCATCATGTGAATGCTGGGAATTGAACTCAGGACCATTGCTCACTCCAGCCCCACTCGCTCCAGACCCCACTTGCTCCAACCAAAAGATTTATCTATTGTTATATGAAAGTACAGAGTAGCTGTCTTCAGACACCAGAAGAGGGTGTCAGATCTCATTACGGATGGTTGTGAGCCACCATGTGGTTGCTGGACCTTGAACTCAGGACCTTCAGGAAAGCAGTCAGTGCTCTTAACTGCTGAGCCATCTCTCCAGCCCTCATCTCTTTCATAAGGGCACACATGTCATTTATGGGAGCTCCACCCCTCAGGACCTAATCACTCCTCAGAGGCCTCTCCTAACACATCACCCAGGGGCAGGATTTTTCTACATGCATGGGGGGGGGGAACCCCCGGCAGAGTTTAAGTGCCCCACCCCTTACATACATTCAGGAGCTCAGAGCGCAAAAGGATTCAGGGCACAGACACACGTGTGCACTGTCAGCATGAAGGGCTATTTAAATCCTTCTTGAAGACTTCCCAGGGAGAGAACAGCTGGTCCCAGTCTCACGCCGACTGTGTGAACCTAGGCAAGGCCATTCGCCACTGAAGCTCTCTGTTGACTTGCAAACGGATGGATCAGAGCAGGTACTCTCTGGTGTCCTGTCCGGATCTACAAAGCAGGACTTCAGAATGGATGGACCTCTGCGGAGGAAGAGGAGCTACCCACAGACCAGCACCGATCCTACCAGAATAAGATTTGCATCAGATGGGACATCCAGGACTGACCAGTCCTGGTACACTTGACACAAAACACTAGAGGTCTCTATGTCCCCCAAGCTGTCAAGCTGGGACCACCAGTAAACAAGCCCTTAACCACATTTAGTTCTCTTCGACACGTAACTGGAACCATTGGGAACCAATCCTGTGAGGTGCCTGAGCTGGAAAACCTGCAGCATCCAGGGCCAGAGGGCTGGGAAATGTCGGGCTGGGCCTACCCAGCCTTGGACATGGATTCCTGTGCCTTCAATAAGAGCTTTCTGATCTTCATCACAGGGCACGCCGAAGTCACTACCATCTGTGAGTAACATCTTGGACATAAAGAGACTGGTGCTCTCTGGGGGCAGAGTAGGTAGAGACTGGCAAGACAGTCTCTCCAGTTGATATGTTTGAAGTAGGGTCGTGGAACGTGGAGGAAGTGTTTCCAGAACATTCATGGAGTCAGGAAATGATGCAGGGACCAGAATGTACTGAAGAGGTTTGTTGGGTTGGACTGAGAACTCCTGCATCCAAAGTCAGAGGAAGGAGGACTCCCTCTCAACAAAGTCAGCGTGAAGGGGGAGCCTAACAGATCGTGCGGAAGAGACCATCTCGAACACTCATCTCTGTGAGTGGTGGGTGTGGTGCTTAGGAATTCAAAATCAAGGACACGCTCCCTTGGCTGGAACCCTGCCTCTTCCCATTTTTCATCCTTGTCACCTCGCACAAGAGACACAGCCCTTCTGTGTCTAGAACCTTCATTTGACAAATGAACTTACACAGGCAGAGGCCAGAACACATGGTACCACCCAGGGCCCGCTGCTCCGGCGACTGGCTGATCCCTTGGCTACATTCCAGACTTTTTTTTCTGCTCTTTGAACAACTGCCCAGAACACATCTGGTTTCAAACTCACAGGCACACGAGAAGAGCTCAGCCCATGAAGAACCAGCTCTCCCCTCTCCTCAGTCATCGGATGAAGTCAGGGTGGCAGCTCAGGGCTGGCAACAGAAGACTTTAAAATCACAGCACGGAGCCAAGACACAGCACGTAACTTGTAACATGGTGGACAAGAACAGAGGAGCCACGAGGTGTTTTGGGATGGAGCCAGATAAGAGAGCCAGCATATGATGGACAGACAGACACTCAGGCAGCCAGGGGGCGCAATGGGAATGTGAGAGCACCTGCTGTCCTTCAAAAACCCAAGCAAATCCACTAGAGCTCTCACTAGTCCAATCAACACACCTTTGGGGAGCTGTATCGGCCAATTATAACACCCACACAAAGAGATGTGAAGAAATCCTAGAAGTTTCTGGAGAGGAAATAATAATGTAGGAGGAGCCTACTGACTCAGTGTTGATGTCGGGACAGAAAGAGATCAATGGGCAAAGTGCCAGTTTGTAACTGAATAGACTCTAGGACTGTAATGGTTGTCATGGTCGACTTGACTCCTCTTGAAATCACCAAGGAGACACACCTTTGGCATGCCTCTAGTGTTTTACTGAGGAGGGAAGATGGACTCCAAATGTGAGCAAGTAGCATGCCATCGTCAGGGTCAGAGGATTCCCAACAAGGTTGGGGTCAAGAGGATTCCTAGAGGGTCAGAGTGAGCATAGAGCTCAAGGCTGTGCTGTAAGACCAACTCATTGGCACACGTCCCCTCTATCAAATGGCGGGGAGCAATTAAGAACTCAAAACTGAGGTGGGTGGTGGTGGCACAGGCACAGAGTTAATCCCAGAACTCAGGAGGCAGAAGCAGACAGATCTCTGGGTTCCAGGCCAGCCTGATTTACAGAGTTCCAGGCCAGCCAGTGTTACACAGGAAAACCCAGTCTCAAAAGAAAAAAAAATCCAAAACTGGGGACACAATGAGTCACAAAATGCATGAAAAAATCTCTGCTTCCTGACGGGGTGCAATGTGACCAGCTGCCTCGTGTTCCTGTGGTAGAACCACTTTCAATGTCACATATTCCTCATGATGAAGGACTGAACATCTGGCACTGTGAGCCCAGATAAACCCTTCCTTACATAAGCTGCTTTTGTTGGGTATTTTGACACAGAAATGAGGACAGTGACTTGACACAATGGCCCAACCCCAAAGAGGATAATCCAAATTCTGTAGCTAATGGAGCACTTGGGTATGATCACAGCAAAGTCACTGAAATTGAGGTAAACAAAGTTAGAAAAGGGAAAAATGCAAGAAAAGGGTGCATCTTATTTATGAAGAGACAGGACTGGTTGACCAGATGTCTGTTTTCTTCATCTCCAATCCTAACATGATATCACAGGATGATGTCATGAAGAAAATGGTCTAAGGTGAATTTAAAAACATAAGTCATAAAGTACTTTTTTTGCAAAACAGAATGAATGATAAATGTAGTCAGGTGGTCTCATACACAGGATTATAATAATAAAAGAACAGAGCCGACTTGAAGCCAAGCAAGAGAACTTAACCAAAGTTTATATCCACATAGAGGTAGGTTTGATCATATCATAATTAGAGGATGTTAGATTATGGGGATGGGGGCGGGATTGGGCTCCAGAACATCATGGAGACGCACAATACTCCACACAATCCAATCCATATCTCATTATGTATATCAGAATAAACTCCAGATGTACTGGTAAATTAAATATAGAAATCATCAATGTCCCAGAAGAGAGTAAATGAATATTTACATAATATTGTGGGATTTGTCAACATAAATATGGAAAGCACAAAGGAAAAGTTTGCTGAACATGAAACCAAAATTAAAGAGTCTTCGCTCTCCCCTCTCTTCCTTAAATGCATTCACTCCTCCATGCCGCAGACTTACTTCAAGCAACATATCTGGCATTCATTCATCCATTCTCCGTGCTCATTCCGATGCAGGTATTCTTTTTAGGAAGGGAAACCATACTTATTCACGGCAAGGTCTTCTGTTTAGGGAGAGATTGACTACCATAGGCAGTGGCCTCGCTGTGGTGGGAAACATCCTGTCTCCCCATGCTTCTGGGTATGAAGAGTCTGCCCCCTCGGTGATAAAGGGTGGAATCAACTCAGCCACAGTCAGGGACTTCTGTCACCAGAAGTCACACCCAGGTCAGCAGTGATGACTGCAAATCACCCTCCCCAGATCACAGATTCGCCACAGGACATACGGCACAACAAAGCCCATTCTCCACCCCCAGGACAGGAAATCGATGGTCCCCAAGCCCGGGGCAGATGGCTGATTTATAGGTGTTGTCTTCCGCTGAGGACACTTCCTCGGGAGCCCAGCCCTCTCCCATGGCCGGCTGCATATGCGCCTTTGTGTGAATCGCTGTGCTTCTGTAGGGAACAGACGGGAAGCCTTCTGCAGGGGACACGGTGCACATCATTGCATTTCTCAAAGGGGCACTGGGGACAGTAGGGACAGTGGGGATAGTTCCAATAAGCCAGCTTCCTGGAACCAACCCCCCCCCCAGCAATATTCAGGGGGCAGGATGGGGTATGCAAAGAGCACCAGCAGCTCTGGCTGTTAGCACCTTGCAGCTGTCACAAGCCCGGAATTTTCTCCCTCCACCTCGCAGTCCCAAGCCCAGTTTCCTGACACATGCTTATAGCCTGCAAGAACTGTATCTAGTGCTTCCTGCCCTGTGACTCTCCTTATGAGGACAAGGTCACATGAGGCAGAATTTACACACCTTCTCTCTACCTTGAAGAGACAGAAGCTTCACTTTGTTCTTTGGAACTTAAGGACTCCCTTCAGAACCCCTGTTCTAATGTCTCTCCTAATACTCCAGGACCTCATGGTGGCTATCTACGGCCCCACGCCTAGAACTCTCTTTATAAAGCTCTTCTGTAAGAGTCATTTCACCTCAAATCCCTCTCTGTGGCTCCGGTATTTATCTTATTTATAACTAAAGGACGAGGAAGATAAAGACGCTCAAAGCCTGGCTCCGCAGCTGCCTGAGGGGAGACCCGGCGAGGTCATCCAACGCCTCTGTGTCTGGGGCTCCAGCTTCATAAAGTAGAGGAGTTAATGCTGACCCACCTCTGGGAGCCGGCTCTGTGAGTCAGGACACCAGCACTTCAGCAGGCCTAAGCTCCCTCTATTATCCAAGCTTGTTTGTAGTCACGCCATGCTCACCATGCTTGGCCTCAGGGATCTCCCCGCTGCTGCTCCCAGCCTGGCAGGCCTCTCTGTGAAGCTCCACTATCACCTGTGACCTCTCCCACGAAAGCGGCTGGTCCCAGGAGGGCTCCCACTGCCTTCCTGTGGAGGCCTTACCATTCTTAGAAAATACCTTTACTTGTCTAAACTGACTCATTGTCTTGTCACAGGCCTGACACAGACAGGGGAAGGGCCTGATGGGTGTTTCAATGCATTACTGGCAGGAAAGGGCTCAGAGCAAGCACGCTTCCGAGAGGTGGAATATCTCAGATCCCACTCGTCCTTGTCCAGTGCTTCCAGAATCTGTCTCTTGGCCTTGGCCTCATTTGCCTGAGTAGAATTTGTGGGTTGGAGTAGAACTTTCTGGGTTCTTTCTCTAACCTCACCCAGGAGATGCTCACTGATCGCATGCAGACGGCTACACAGTGTGAGGGTCAGGTGCCTCAGCCCCTTCTGCCAGAAGCCCCCGGTCCCTCACCCACAGGCTCAGATGGCCACCACATCTGGATTCCCACTGTAGGAAAGGGACAAGACAAAGGAGGGATCCCAGCCTAAAGTTCCAGGGAGGACATCTATTCACTCTGATTGGCTGGAACCTGACCACATGACTGTTCTCAACTCCAAGAAGCTGAGAAATGTAGTTGTCTGCATGCCTCTATAGTCCACTAGAGAGTTCTGGGACTTCATTACTAGAAGAAAGAAGACAGCAATGGCCGACAGCATGATCTAGCCCACCCCTGACCCCCACCACTGACCCCCACTACAAAGTCCCAGCCTTTGCAAGCAAAGAAGAGAATGGTGGCCCAGAGAGGGTTCTGGTTGTCTCCTCCTGCTTTGAGGAGTGTGGAGAGGGCTTGAATTGCCCATACATTCCACTTTCTGTTCCCTTTTGCTACGGCCCCTAGCCCTGTGACTGAGGGAGGCGGGTATCAGAGTACAAGTGACACCCCCTCCAGGCTGCTGATCCTCCGTGTCCCCATCCCTAGCCACCTGGTCTGTATTTCCTTCCCAGGGACAGACTAGAAGGCCAGCTCTATCCCAGCCAGATGGACACGTGTGGACAGGCATGCCACACCCCTCCTGGCTGGGTCACAGCACTTGGCACCAACCCTGTTTGCCAGGGATGTCCACTCTGCCAAGTGCCAACATGTTAGATATAGACAGCATGGTGGCATTTCCCAGTCTCCCCAGGGCTACGGCCAGCTGCTGGTCAGGGCAGGTGGCAGCAGGAGTTGGGGTAAGTCTGTACTCGGTTGCCTAGGAATAGTTTGTTCAGGCAATGATCAGTCTGCTGAGTCCTTTCCACCGTCCTGCCCACCTTTCTACTACCACCTTCCCTACTGTCCCTCCATCTCTGGCCTCAGCACCCGGGGATCCCTGGTCCAGGGTGTTGTGAGGGGAAGAAACATGGATAGCGCTTCTGGTTCCCACCTGCCCTCCATGCAGTTGCCATTTGGGGTAACAACAGTTGACTTTTCCTTTGGAGAATTGCTCACTCCCCAGGGGAGGTAGTCTACAAGTAGACATGTGACCTAGCCCTGGCCAACCAGAAGATTCCATTGGAATGTCACATGACCACAGCAGGCCAATGAGAATTGGCACTGAAACCTTGGCTGGCGTTCTGAGAAATGGGCGTTCAGGGACTGAGATGTTCTTCCTGCCTTGCCCAGCGGCAGGATGCCTCAGGGCTTCTGATCGGTAGCTCTGGCCTCACAGGAGAAAAGCCTGCCTACAAATAGAGTCAAAAGGAAAAGCAGAGGAAGGGGTGAGGTAGGGGGTGACCAAGCCCACCTGGGCCCCGCTTCCATCAGAGTCCGTTTCTTGGGATGAAAAGACCTCGATCTGCTTCTGCCACTTCTTCCTTGACATGCAGTGTGGTTCTCGAGAAGCAGGGTCCAAGACCACTGCCAGCCTTAGGCTGGCCACAGGCCAGTCTCATCACAGTACCATGTTCTACCAACTCTAAACCAACCTGCCCGTGTCTCCTCGCCTTCCCCTTCAGCAGGACCCCCCACACACACGCTCACCCCAGCCGGCCCTCCTTTCCCTCAGACCTGGTGTGTTCTATGCACGGTCTCACTGTCTTACTCTCTTTTCCTCTTCTGTATCCACCTGAGGCGGGGCCTCCACTGACCAGCCCTGAGGCCACTCCACAGCTGCCAGTGGCTGGGACCATGACTGCAGCAGGGTCTAGCGCTTCTGCGAGCCTTTTCCAGCTCCTGGTTGCTGTGTCCTTCTCCTCTCAGCTAAGACCATTTATTTTACCTCTGCACAGGGGGCAGAGGAGATAGCTCCGTTGGTGGAGTGCTTGCCTGGCAAACACAAGGACATGAGTTCGATCCCTGGCACTTGTATGGTGTGGTGGTGTGTGCTTGTAATCCCAGCACAGGGGAGGCAGAGACTGTCAGAAGCCGAAATGTGTTCATATACTCAAATATGAAACATACGTATCTAATATCTGCCATAGAAGTAAATAGGTGGTGCTGATGCTGTATGGACATCTCCACCAGCCATCCACAGAATCCGTCACGAAACAAAACCGGAATTCTAACACAATATGTGCATTTGCCCCCGACCTTACCAAGCCCCAGACACCCACCCTCAACTTCCCGTCGCTATGAAAATACCCATGTATGTACATCATGGGAGAGGAATCGTACAGAGTTTGTCTTCACAAGACTGGCTTGTTTCGCTGTAGCATGAGCCTTCATCTGTTTGAATTCTCTCCCTTTCGGGAGCAGAATACTACTCCACCACATGGGTAGATCACATTTCCCTTGTTGGATTATTCAGCAGGGGCACTTGCATGCTTTGCATCATCTGTGTTTCCCATAATGCTGAGGACACAGGCCCGTGTGTATGCACGCGCGCGTTGTCTTAAGTTGTGGAAATCAGTTCTTTGGAACAGGATGGAGTGGATGCAACATACGGTGTGTAAGTCAGCGTTCCCTAGAGAAAGCGATCAGTTTTGTTAGTGTGGCTGAAACAGTATCATCCGCGAAGCCCAACAATGGCTGTCTCTCACGAGGCTGGATGCTTCTGCAGGTCCAATCTGACCCCGATGCCCTGGAAGAGATCTGAGAACTGCTGGGTTTCAGTCCACATCGAGAATCTGGTTCTAACATCAGCGGAGGGATGCTACAGCAATTGGATAGATGAACCATCCAGCAAGAGACACAGGAAGCAGGGGAAAAGCAGCTTCCATCTTCTGAGTCCTCCATCCGGGCGACACCAAAGGGTGCCACCCACGTGGCACCAATAATCCGATCAAGAAAAGCCCAGAGCTTGCCTCTTAGTTGGGTCCAGATTCAGTCAAGCTGTTTCCTCATTGGCGCTGTGGGGAAAGCCTGGAGCCTCACCATGGCTCGGCAGCTGTTATTCTCACTTCTTCGTGGAGCCGCCATACTGCTTCCGGTTGCGGCCTTGCTAGTTTCCGGTCCCACCACCTGCGCGTAAGGTTTACCATTCTCCACATCCTTACCCCAAACTTGTTATTTTCTGCTTGTGTTTGTGTCCATAGCAGCCACCCTAGTGGGTGTGAAGTGGCTTCTCACCCTCACTAGTGAGTTTTAAGATTTTATTATTTTTATTTAGTGTGTATGAGAATTCACACCTGCGTGTGTGTACGCATGTTCACCACGAGCTCGCAATATCTTTTAAGGTCTTTTCTGGAGATCCTGGGACTGGAGATTTTGACAGCTAGTAACTGCCCCATGTGTGCTGGGAACTGAACCTGGGGCTTCCGGAGGAACAGCCAGTGCTCTTAACCATTGGGCCCCCTCCGGAGTTTTCAATTTCCATCTCTTTGATGGTGAGTGAGGGGGTGTGCACCTTTTTATCTTTCTTGGAAAAATATCCATCCAAGGCGGGCCTCTCTCATCTGTCGCTTTCGGCTTTTATTCTTCATTCGGCAGATATTTCTTAGCCATCCATTGTGTTGGATGGCATTCTCTGTGTTAAAGATACAACAATGACTGAGGCAAAAAAAAAAGAAAATCAATGGAATACATCAAATCAATGGAATACATCAAATCAAAGGCCACGCCTCCTCGGCGCCAACAGTCTTCATCTACTTATAAAGTGATTCCTGCCTCTGGGGTGGTGTGGAGTGAAGTCATGCCTGTGACCCTCCAGCAAAGGCTGGGCACCAGGCAGCCCCTGCCTGTGCTCACACATTTTTTTTCTCCTCTCTTTTCCCCCAACCCCTAGTTTCTCTACAACATCTCCCTCCCTCCACCCACACGCCTCTTCCCTGTGATGGTGGTGGTCAGGACTGAACCAATGGACTTAAAAATGCTAGGCAAGCCTCCACTAGTCAGCTCCTTTGTATACTGTGTATTTTGAGACAGGATGGTGGTAAGTTGCCCAGGGAGGGTCTGAACTCACTCTGTTGTCCTGATGGGCCTGATCATGCCCATGCCAGCTCCCTGCTTCAGCCTCCCTAACAACCTCACCGGTCTGCTACCTTATCTCTCCTTTCCTGTCTTGGCTGCCTCCTCTTGGCTCCCTTTCTGGTCTTCTCTCCCGCACGCCATTTTGTCTTCCCTCTGTCATCTTGTCTCTGAGCTCCTGGCTTTGCCTCTCCCTTGCCTTTTCTCTTTGTGGGTGTGTCAGTCTGGAGCCAGACGTGGTGGAAGGGCCCGTTCCTCCTTCAGTTTTCTTCCTGTCACTTGTAAGCCGTGCCATAAGTACTGTGCTTGTTTAGTCCAGATGAAACCTGTATGAAGAAACTGCTGTTACCCAGTGGGATCCATTTCTAGGAGTCTTCTACAGGGCAAAGGCTGTATGAACTCTGAAACTGCAAGAGAACTCAGGTCCTTGCAGCGGGGATAGACACACGGGACAACTGTGAAACAAGGAACAGTGACCATGAACCACGGGCAACTGGTTAAACACAAGCTACCATCTATCCGCTTCTGGAAGTTTCTACCCAACATGACAGGGTCTCTCAGCAGAGGCCAAAGAAGTCTTCCACACCCTTGGGAAGAGGTAAACAGTCCCCTGGAGCAGGCCCGCCTTCTTCTCCAGGTCTCTCTCAGTCTTGTTTCTCTGAGTTCATGGAGGGATAGACTTCAGTGAATACCTGGTCTCTGGAGGCTTGCAGTCTGAACCATACTGTCTGCTGCTGCTGGACCGACCCAGTAACACGAGACAGGAGGGCAAACACCACACGGGAGGCTGCCAGCCAGGTCCTCCTCCATCAGGACGCTGCAGGCCTGCACGGCTGAGCCAGGCGTCCCACACAGATGGGCTCTGTTAGCTGTGCACACGGCCAGGGGCTCAGCTCGAGTTTGTGATGGATGGTGATGGGAACCGGCACTGCCAGCCAGCCAAGGGAGATCTGAAACACCAGACGGCACCAGGCTGTGGACCTGGGCTGGGGCAGGCCTGAGTCCCCACAGTGTGACTTCTACTAAACAGACGAACTCAGAAAGGGTTCAGCCGTGGTTAGAGCACAAAAATGCACTCGCATGAAAGTGCAGGAGGGAGACCGATGCCTCGTGGGCTATTTCTTCATGACTATTGTCCAGGTCCCCAATGGCATTACTGTAACCGAGTGCCTAGAGACCAATCCTTCCTGGGCTGCGTTAGCTGTGCACATGGCCCAGGCAGAGAGCCGGCGCAGTCATTGTGCCTCTCGGAAAGTTTCAGGTGTTTGCCCGTCTCCTTGACAACTGCCCTGTTCTCCGAGCTGAGCCAGTCTAAGGAGCAAGTGCGCAGGCATGCGGATGAGCCCCTCAGAGTTCCTCCTGACAGCGTCTCTAATTAGCTTATGGGATAAGAAAGCCCTGGCAGGACGCCAAGACCGTTCCAGCACACCCAGCGGAGTCTCCCTGCTCGGCTTCTGCAGGCAACGGGATAAAGGCTTCGTCTGAGTCAGCCGCTGTCATACAACAGACGAGTCTCGTTGGGACATCATCTCTGTGACAGAAGGTGCGAAGACAACTTTTGGGTGGCTGCAAGTGGACGGTGTGTCTAAGGTCCTCTGCGTGGGGTAGGACAGCCTAGGGGTTAGCCTGGGAAAAGTAGAGGTGAGAGAAGGCGGGGAGGGCGCTGGAGATAGAAGATGCTACCTGGCACGGTTGCAGTAGTGCTGTCGTGGGTGTCTTGCCCTGCTAGCTGTGTGACACATATTTATTCCAGAATCATTGACTGACTTTCCAGAGTAAGGAGGCCCACTGGCACTATTAGGGGTTAGTACTACTTTGGGGACAATCCCCCAACCAGAACGGACGGTCACACTAGACCTGCAGGGTTACTTTATCTCTTTGTCCTGGACCCTTGGTTAAAGGGATCCCCGCACACACCCGGAGGAGATGATGTGAAGACTGCATTGCCTCACAAGCACACTTGGAAGACCTAGGGATGGAGTGAAGCATCCGCACGCGCCAGCCATCGCCAGAGCGGACCTCCTTATTGGTCCCCGTTGGAATTCGCCTCCAGTCTAGAATTTTCCATCTCATAAGCTCCCACCTCCCTGGGTGACATGTTAGTCTTTAATGAACTTTTTATGCTCACTCAGACTAAATTCATTTCTCCTCGTTGTAGCTGAGACACAGAACGGCTCAACCCCCACAGAGCCAGCTGTGCTTGCCTTCTTGCCCTCTCGACTTTTCTGTGAAAGGACTCCCACATTCTAGTTTAGTCTGCATCGCTGTTACTGCTTGCCAAGGCTTAACAAGCACACATACATTCTGTCAAAGTGTGTGTTGAGGGTGGGGGTGGGGGTGGGGGTGGGGGTGGTAATAGCACTTTTAAACTATAGGTCTTTAATGTGTCCCTCTCCAGGACCATAAAAAGCATATATTTTCTTTTTGTTTTGTTTGCTTTGGGTTTTGACATTAGTCCCCATGTAGCTCAGGCTGGCCTCAAGTAGCAGAGGATGATCTTGAATTTCTTCTGGTCTTCCTGCTTCTAACTCCTGAGTGCTGGGATTACAAGCACGAGCCACTAATACACCCTCTCGCTCACTCGTGAGGTCTGTAAGCAGAAAGTCCCTGACCGCCCCAAAGCACAGGCAGGCACACACAGGTATCTCTGGTCTTTCAGTATTTCCCAGTTGCCGCCTCTGAGAGTGCCAGCAGAGGCTCAGGGTGGCTGCAGCTTTGCCTGGGCGGGGCTCGAGGGAGCCAGTGGTCTTTGCCTTCCTGTGAAAGGTCATTGTCTTTGCAAGGTGTCTCTTCCTACCTACCTTGGACTTGGGGTGTCCCAATATCTGTGAAGAAAACATAAAACAGCCTTGGAAAGCCACAGGGCCCGCCAAGCCCTCCTGCCCTTCTAGTCATCCCTGAAGAAGGACAGATCTCCTGAGCAGGCCTCTGTGAGCCCTCTCTGACTGGGCCTGTTATCAACACCCCCAAATAGCTTATTTGGATATGAAAGAAGCCTTCAACCCAAGAGAAAAATTATAAACATCTCTGGGAATAAAATCCCTGTTCTACCCGCAGCTTAGAGTTCTGGCACGGTTTCTATACGTTCTGTCGAGGCCAGGCGGGGGCAGTGACAAATGGGGCGTCGAGCGCCGGCTGAGCTGAGTCTGTGTTTCCACAGGCAGGCACACACACACTTGCTGCCGCCTCTGAAGTGTGCCTCCTGATCCTGGTCCCTCTACAGGGATTTGCGTGTGACAAACCAGGGAGTGCATCCACCTCTGACGGCAGCAGGAGCACTGGGTTACCCTTTTATTTTATTTTTATTTTTAAGAACCCTGGGTATGTCTTCAGAGACACCATCAGATCTAAGTGAATTTAACTACCATATTTTAAAATTATTATAGAAAAAACCTGGCCTTCATGCAGGGCAGAGGCCTATGAATTTTAATGTGTGGAGCACTTGGTATAAACACTGCTATAGTCAGGATTCCCTCCCTACCTCCAGACCAAGTCACCTCCTTCCTTTCCCCTAGAGTCACCCCAGGGACACCCCTTCCCCCAGCCTCCGCCCTATGTCAAAGTTACACAAATGGAGAGGTGTGGTGTGTCGCCGTGGAGCCTGCTAATATTTGCCACATTCAAACAAGTTGCTGTCTTCGCCTGTGATTCCTGCCTTTGTGTGGCAGGCCTCGGTGGAGGTCCCGCCTCGTGCCTGGGCCACCTGGATTGTTTGGGCTGCTGAGGACAGTACCCTTGAGTTTCCGTGTGACTACGGTCTTCCTTTCACAGGCGTGGGCTGCCGGGTCACCTGGCAGAGAGCTGAGAATCGCTTACGAGGGTGACCACTCCATCCACATCTTGCTCCAAAAGCAGAGCCCGAGTAAGTGCTCCCAGCCTCCATCACCGGGCTCTCAGGTGCTCCCAGCCTCCATCACCGGGCTCTCAGGTGCTCCCAGCCTCCATCACCGGGCTCTCAGGTGCTCCCAGCCTCCATCACCGGGCTCTCAGGTGCTCCCAGCCTCCATCACCGGGCTCTCAGGTGCTCCCAGCCTCCATCACCGGGCTCTCAGGTGCTCCCAGCCTCCATCACCGGGCTCTCAGGTGCTCCCAGCCTCCATCACCGGGCTCTCAGGTGCTCCCAGCCTCCATCACCGGGCTCTCAGGTGCTCCCAACCTCCATCACCGGGCTCTCAGGTGCTCCCAGCCTCCATCACCGGACTCTCAGGTGCTCCCAGCCTCCATCACCGGGCTCTCAGGTGCTCCCAGCCTCCATCACCGGACTCTCAGGTGCTCCCAGCCTCCATCACCGGGCTCTCAGGTGCTCCCAGCCTCCATCACCGGGCTCTCAGGTGCTCCCAGCCTCCATCACCGGGCTCTCAGGTGCTCCCAGCCTCCATCACCGGGCTCTCAGGTGCTCCCAGCCTCCATCACCGGGCTCTCAGGTGCTCCCAGCCTCCATCACCGGGCTCTCAGGTGCTCCCAGCCTCCATCACCGGGCTCTCAGGTGCTCCCAGCCTCCATCACCGGGCTCTCAGGTGCTCCCAGCCTCCATCACCGGGCTCTCAGGTGCTCCCAGCCTCCATCACCGGACTCTCAGGTGCTCCCAGCCTCCATCACCGGGCTCTCAGGTGCTCCCAGCCTCCATCACCGGGCTCTCAGGTGCTCCCAGCCTCCATCACCGGGCTCTCAGGTGCTCCCAGCCTCCATCACCGGGCTCTCAGGTGCTCCCAGCCTCCATCACCGGGCTCTCAGGTGCTCCCAGCCTCCATCACCGGGCTCTCAGGTGCTCCCAGCCTCCATCACCGGGCTCTCAGGTGCTCCCAGCCTCCATCACCGGGCTCTCAGGTGCTCCCAGCCTCCATCACCGGGCTCTCAGGTGCTCCCAGCCTCCATCACCGGGCTCTCAGGTGCTCCCAGCCTCCATCACCGGGCTCTCAGGTGCTCCCAGCCTCCATCACCGGACTCTCAGGTGCTCCCAGCCTCCATCACCGGGCTCTCAGGTGCTCCCAGCCTCCATCACCGGGCTCTCAGGTGCTCCCAGCCTCCATCACCGGGCTCTCAGGTGCTCCCAGCCTCCATCACCGGGCTCTCAGGTGCTCCCAGCCTCCATCACCGGGCTCTCAGGTGCTCCCAGCCTCCATCACCGGGCTCTCAGGTGCTCCCAGCCTCCATCACCGGGCTCTCAGGTGCTCCCAGCCTCCATCACCGGGCTCTCAGGTGCTCCCAGCCTCCATCACCAGACTCTCAGAGGCAGAGATGGCCTCTCCGAGTGGCTTCCTTTGCATTCCCATAAAGGATAAGGATGGGGAAATAGTTTTTTTATTTTGATTTTTTGTTTGTTTGTTTGTTTTGTTTTCTTTTTTGGGATCCACCTATCTCTGCCTCCTGAGTGCTGGGATTAAAGGCATCTATTTTTTGGGGGGCAGGCAGGAGGACATTTTATCCTGCACAATCCTGCCCTTTGCCTGGTCTCCACCCAAGAGTTGGTGTGAGGCTCTTATTGGGGCCTTTGTTTCCATGACGATCTGTTCTAAGATATTGTTGTTGTTATTGTTGATGTTTTTATTATTGTTATTATTTGCAGTATAGGGGAGTGAGCCTGGGCTCTCTCAGACATGCTAGGTACGTGCTCCAGCCCTGAGCTACAGTTCCAGTCGGGGTGTTAAGGCTCCTTTCTGTCTCTTGGCTAGGAATCCTTTGTCGGATATATGACTATTCCTTGATCGTCTCTCCTAGTAACAGGCTGGACTCTCTGCCTTTTTTAATTAATGTGTATTTATTTGTTTTGTCTGCATGTGTGTGTGTGAAAGGGTCCAGACATGCAGTGGCATGCATGCAGAGATCAGAGTGGGCACCGGTTCTTTCCTTCTGCTGCGTAGGTTCCAGGGGTCCAACTCGGGTTGTCAGGCTTGGCCGCAAACTCTCTCCTCCCCCGAGCCATCTTGCCAGCCCTGGGCGGGGTCCTTTATTCTCTGTATAGTGTCTTTCACACATTGAAGGCTTCCTGAAGTCAGTGTTGTCAGTTCTTGTCTTTTGCTGATCTAGCAAGAGTGTTTATGGGCTGGAATCACATCTAAAACCGTTTTCCTTGCCCAAGGGTAGAAGTTATTCCCCTGTTCTTTGCTTGGGTTGCCTTCAGCTGTTCTCAAATCTATACTGCTTCTAAAATCATCAGAGAACGGCGGTTCAGTGTTGTTGTTTGCAACTGTCCTTTCTCGTGGGCTCTTAGTTCCCAGGTGTGCCAGGGCTTAGATACCGTCTTGGATGCTGCATATTATGGAGTGAGACTATCTGGTTTAGACCTTGCCAGCCAGCGTCACAGGGTCATAGGAAGGTTGGAAGGGAGGGAGGGAAGTAGAGAGGGAGTTCAGACTTGCCCAGTTCCCCTTGCCCAGAACTAGGGGCTTCTTCAGGCTCACCCTAGAAGTAGTGTTATCTGTCATCCATTATCCATTCATCCATCTGTCCGTCCATCTGTCTATCCATCCATTCATCCACCCATCCCTACATATATCCACTCATTTATCCATTCATCTGTCTACCTATCCATCCATCCCTCTCTCCATCCAACCAGCCACCCATCTATCCACTTATCCATATCTATCTGTCTGTTCACCACCCATCTATCTGTCCATCCATCCATCCATTTATCCATCCATCCATTCATCCATCCACTTATCTATATCTATCCATATGTCTATCCACCCATCCATCTGTCCATCCATCCATCTATCCATCCACTTATCCATCCATCCATCTGTTCACCCATCCATCCTTCCCTCCCTCCATCCATCCATCCATCCATCTATCCATCCTCCATCTATCTGTTCATCTGTCCAGCCAGCCAGCCAGTCACCCCTCCATTTCTCTCTGCCTAATTCTGTCTCCTTCTCTGTCTCCTACTCATTTACTGTTTCTCTTTCTGTCTTTTTCTTCTCTCTTCCCTGCCCCTATTGACTTCCATCTTTGGGGATTAGATCACATGAACACAAAATGTAAGAAAGTCACCAATGCAGTGGAATTTAGATTTCCACAATCTACATCAATGGCTATTGAGCCACTGAGTCTGTTCGCTATCTCCTCCAGAAACCCGATGAATGGATGGAGAGAAAGCTGCTGAAGCCAGGGAAAGGCTTTGTCAGGTAACCCAGGGATATGGTGGCCAAGTAACTCAAACGCCCCCTGGTCTCACCCAGCGGCAAGCTCCTTTCTTCTTAGTGGGGAATTGACTGACAGAACCTGGCAGCTGGTGATCCACTGGAGACGGGGCAGATTCAGGTACGTGACCTTGGTGAAGGGGCTCACCGGGAACAGGCTGTGTGCACAGGGAATCAGAGGCTTTTCCTTGCAAAGGATGCTGCTTGGGTTTAGATATGACATGTCCTCTCGGTGCTTGTGGGTTTGAGAGACTTGAGGGACTTTGAAGGCGATAGATCCCAAGGGCTCCAATAGAATGTTGATGGCCCACACTTGTGCAGATCTGGAAAGGATAGTCAATGTACTATCGTTAGTCCCTACTAACTAAGGTCGGGAAGGCAACATACACACTATGCCAGGAAGGCAGAGTTTCCTCCTTGGGCTCTAGCTGATCTCAGTTCTGAGTTCCCCTGGTGGCAATACATGCCTTAAACATACCTAGGACACAAATCTTTCTAGAACATGGAACTTTATCATGAAAACCAAAGGAAAGGGGGCTCTCCTGCAGCCTCTCCTTCCATATCTTGAAACTATAACCATTTCCTTAGCTCCAGAGGGGAGACTTGTCCATCAAATCATCAGAACCAAAATGATGAGCCACGTGATTGGTCTAAGCCAGCGTGACATCACCTGTATCGCTGGGCTTGGTATGAGCCTTGCCTTCCACACGTGCCTGAGGAGGAAGGATACATTTCTCCAAAGGAAATCAGGCTGTAAGTTGTAGGGAAGGAGTCCATCGTGGCTCGCTATGTAGTATGTTATTTAGCCCAACTTCGACTTGAAACCTCAAAAGCATGGTTTCTTGTCCTGGCTTCATTATTCAAAAGGATCTGTTGGTTCAGATGAGCAATTGAATGATAGGCTTGGGCATCAGGAACAGCTTTATCAAGGTATTATTATTATTATTATTATTGGTGTGTCCATTTCCTTGTCTTCAGCACAGCTTTCCAAGGTGACTCAATGTCTTTGAAGCTCAAAATTCCAGATCCTTCCACACCAAGAAACTATGCCATGCCATTTGTTGGGCTACTCTGGGCACAGAACTCTGTTGGCTGCTTGGATCAGGCCTGTTTGCTGATCTCATTATATGGCATAGGGCATAGAATAAATAACTCCAATATCTTAGACCAGCCAGGGCTCACTGATGTCTCTAGGAGTGGGTCAGTCCCCGTGAGCCTGGAGGATGACTGAGGGGAAAGCGAGTGTCACCTGGAGAGTGTGGTGGGGAAATCAGATACAGATTGGGCAAACAGATGCTCCTCAAACTGTCAAATAGAGAACCTGAGAACTGAGCATGCCCAAATGCTCACGGCCTACACTGTTTAGTACATACTTGACATAAAAGTGTTTATAGTGATATTGAATTAAGAGGACAGAGTGGTTGGAAAAGCATGCATTTCTAACGACAGTTGTGTCTGCTTCGCAGAGCTTTATCACGGTGGTAGATACTCTCACTGAGACAGGTATTTTTTGCTGTAGTTGCCTATGAAGAATTGTCAAAATATTTTGAAGCTAGGTGGTGATTTGGTATCTATTAAAATTCTCTCCTCCAAAGTCCCTTTCCAGCACACAGAGCATCGAGGGCGAAGCACGCCAGTGTCAAACCCTTCATTTTACAGCCCCTTATCTTAGCTCCCAGGCTAACCAAGCGCTGTCAGAAAAGTGTCACAAAGCTCAAAACTTGGACAGTTCTTAGGAAGAGAGCTGATGGCCGGCGGTGACACAGAGCCCCTGGCTGGTGTCAGTGTCAAATGATGTGGACTTCTAAGAAGGGCTGTGCCTTCGAAACTCGGTCAAGGTGAGATTTGAGCAGAGTCACGGGGACCAGGAAGCAAGGTCACTGCTGTGGTGGAGAAGAGGGACCCCAAGCAAAGTTGTGGAATCCAATAAACGGGGGATGTTTTATCAAAGGGCACACGCAATGGCTTAATGGTTCACACAGATGTCTCATGTCCCCCAGCGTCTGCCACCCTCTTGCCTATGATTTACTTTAAAAGGAATTAAAAAGCTGAAGGACCCTGGGAAGGAAGGTGCCTGCGAAGAAGTCGGTCCCAGCTCCCAGGAGCCCACAGGGCAGGCTGGTGCCCCAGCAACGATTTGCTACACCACATGAACTGTGCTGTTAACCAAGGAGCCAACTACAGACTCACAGCTTGGGGGCTCTGTCACAGGACACCCCCCTCAGTTTAGCATCAGTCAGGATTCTGCCACCAGAAGCAGAGCTGACACTCAGGGTTTGAATAGCAGCTTAGGTACTGTGAACTGCTACTGCCTGCTGGGGGCTCAATGTCTGAGTCCCAGCCAGGAGCCTGTGGAGCCAGGCTCACTGTGCTGGCTTCCTCTGCGTGGCAGTCACATGCCCAGGCATTAAGGTCTGATCTGTCTTTTTCTCCTATGGGCCCAGTCCCTTGCTCTTTCTTACTGATGTGTTTTTAAGATCCTTGTCATGGGAGGCCTCATGGGTTAGGGGCTAGACCTGAGGCCAGCTGCAGCACCTCATCTAGCAGCAGGTGGGCAGGGGCATCACCTCCTCAAAGGACCTAGGGTTGGGGTGGCAGGGACCAAAGGACTACAATGTCCACAATGCAAAGGAGTAAGAAATAGATTTTTTTTTTAAAATCAAGTGACATTTCCCTAAAATCCCAGCATATAGAAAGCTGAGGCAGAAGGATTGTCAGTCTGAGACCCTGTTTTACCAAAAACAATAGCAGGGAGCTTGAAGGGGCTGCTCAGTGGATGAAGTGCTTACCCCACAGCGTGAAGGCGTGTTCGGATTCCCAGCATCATGTAAGAGCCACGTATGGTGCCACATGCCTTTGCCCTCAGCACTGCGGGCAGGGAGTGAAGACAGATGCTGGAGGTTTGCTCGGCCAACCAGCTTAGCTGAAATGTGTGAGCCCTAGGTTCAGTGAGAGACCATTGTGTCTGCCCTGTTTCTCCCCAGCAGGTGCCCTGCCCCGAGCTGCCAGCAGACCAAGCCCTGTCATTGTCTCTCTGTCCACCACCTGGGTTGCCTTTGGCTACGACTCTCTCTGCTCCAAAGATTTTTCTCTGAGAAAGCGGGGCTGTGTCTCTTGTTAACTTTTTGTTCTGACAACACTGGTTTCCATAGCAAGGGTGAGTTTCCTCAGGGTGGAGTGAGGGGTTAGACAAACACCAGCTTGATACCTAAGAGATTCTTGTTCTCCTCCCGTGGGATTCTGGGAAGTAAGCATGGGGTTGCCTTAACAAGTCAGGCTTGGTCTTGCCTCGGGGTCTTGGCATTGGATGCATGGCCGCCTGCTGCACTTTTAACTGCACTGTAAGAGAGTTCAGCACGATCCTCCCTCTCCCTCTCTCCCTCCTCTGGGTTAGCTTCTTGGTCCTATTATAACATCGATCCCTCTTCCCTTACCTTGTGTACTTTCCAGACCCCGCTGCTATCCAATGATAGCATGAGTGAGGACCTGGGTTCCATTCTCTACCGTTGAAAATATAACAAGAGGGGCTGGAGAAATGGTCAGCGGTTAAGAGCACTGACTGCTCTTCCTAAGGTCCTGAGTTCAAGTCCCAGCAACCACATGGTGGCTCACAGCCATCGGTAGTCAGACACTCCCTCTTCTGGTGTGTCTGAAGACAGCTACAGTGTACTTACATATAATAAATAAATGAATAAACCTTAAAAGAAAGGAAAATATAAAAAGAGAAACACTGGCAAAAAAAATAAAAAATAAAAAAAATAAATAAAAAAAGGCCTCCCTTGGGTGCTGTAGAGGAGAATGAGGAAGCTGCCAGCAGTGGCCAGCCCGGCACACTGCTTCGCAGGAACTGGGAATGCTCATGGGTTGGCTCGGCTCACACAGGTGGGCTCTGTAGACTCATTCCCCTCAAGCCGCAGCTGTGGAGAGGTTCAGAATAACTCCTCCCGCGTTCAACCCAGGCCCGCCGAAAGTGGACAGCAGATCCCAGGACACATTCCCTTTTCAAGGCCATGCCCAGGGCCCCGAGCCAGCCAAGCCATAGGGGCACATTTGCTGCCCCCTCCCTGCCTGACTAGCACTCATGCCATTGGTCAAAGTAATCTCTAGGCAGACTACATGAGGCACAAGTGGTTTGAATGGGAAATGTCCCTGCTTGTCTCATGTGTGCAAACGTGCGTTTCCTGGATGCTAATGCTGTTTGGGAAGGTCATAGGACCTTTAGGAAGTAGGATCTTGCTGAAGAAAGCATCCCTGGAGGAGGTCAGGCTTTAGACGTGAGGGCCTTGTTGTGTCCCTAGTTTCTTAGCTTTGTGTTTGCAATTCTAGATGCGCTCTCTGCTTTCTGCTCAGCCCCCCATCTCTGCTTTCTGCTCAGCCCCCCACTGCTGTGCCTCCCCTGCCATTATGGGCTCTCCCTCTGGAACCCTAAGCGGAAATAAAAATTTGGCTGTAAGTCACTTTGAGTTATAGTGTGTTATCACAGCAATAGAGAAGTAAGTAGTACACCCTGTGAAAGGGGGGAAAGTGTGTGTTAGTCGAGGGTTATCCAACTGTCACACAAAGCATGGCCCTAAATGGGGGGCCAGCCCTGTTTCATGAAGCCAGGGGCTAAATCTGGCCTGCCATATTGTTTCAGTGTCTTAGTTCACTGGCACAAATGCCAGAAGCTGATATTTCGAGTGACAAGCCATGGTGCCAGTTGTGCCAGTCAGGAACCCAGAAATTCACGGACATCAAATCCCCGTGGTAGACTGACCTGAAGGCACCTATCCACCTCAGGGATGCGGCCGAGAGCATCGCTCTCTCGGCAAGTGGATCCATGCACATTTTAGCTCCGATTTCCATTTCCAACTGCCACTGCTGTCGCTGCCTGGGCACCCCTATCTTTTTCCATGTTGCTGCAGATCATTTTCCCTCTGCAGCAATAAAGAGCCCTCCATGGGCTCTCTGGAATGTGTCAATCAGCACCACAGAATGCCTGATGGGTCAAGAAGCCAGACGAGCTGCCCTTCAGGGGGAGGTGTGAGACTCAGGTGAGCAACCCTGACTCCAAGCTTCCTGAGGTGGGCAGCTTCTGACATCCTCTCTTCCACCAGGGTCAGGCTTATATCTAGTCCTCTACAGAGTAGTAAAAGGGTTGCAACTGTAAACTGCTGGGCATACCAGGAAGCATAGGTTTACCCACAGCAGTCAGCATTGGAAAAGCATCCACCGGCCTCTTAAAAATCTTGGGTGAAGGGAGGGGGAAGTCTTTCAAATAAGGAGGCAGAACATGAGGGCTGTATCACCCCAGGTTTAATAGCCCTGGGAATACGTGTTTAAGCTCATCAGTTCCCCCTCTCCCCCTGCCACACACACACACTGTCACCCAGTGTAGGAACTCTCCATCCTCTATCTGGGAGCAGCAGGGGAAGAGAACCAATGATGTAGGTCACACAGCCAGCATCCCAGGCTGGAGGAGGATGCCTCCAAAAAAGATGTGACTCATCCAGAATTTTACAAGGGTGCTATTCCTGCTGGGGAAAAACTCCCCAGGCAAAGAGGCATTCTGAGATATTGGCCTTGTGGTCTAGAACATCTCTGATAGCCCAGGACCTTTATCCGGGTACAACCACATTCTTTAATGAGCCCGTGATCAGTTCTTCAGAAACCTCTGACACTGAAGACATCCCACATCTAAAGCCATCCTGTAGATTATGAAACATTTTTGTGGAGGTCTGGGGAGATGGATCAGCAGGTAAGAGTGGTTGCTACACAAATGTGAGGCTCTGAGTTCAAACCTTCAGCAACCACAGAAAATGTCCAGCACAACCACATGCATGCCGGTCCCCTGGCACTATGGCGGGGATGGAGACAGGAGGCTCTGGGACTTGTGGGATGCCAGCTTCCTTCGTGTTCAGTGACTTTGTCTCAAGGGAATAGCATGAGGAGTGATGTCGAGGAACACCCGGTGTCTTCCTTTGGGCTCCAATCAAGACCTGCACACATGCGTGTGTGCGTATACCATACACTCACCTACACAAACGCATACAACATATCATGATCAATCACGGCATGGTTTATGCACCTTGAAAGGAGTCCATACAGTGCTGGTGACATTCAACATAAGCCTGTCCTTTTCACTGTTTATGTGGAAAGCTCTGGGCAGTGGCGCCAAAGAAGCCAGGACACTTTGAGCAGATCTGACAGAATGCCTGCATCCTTCAAGAGACAAGCAATGACCATTCTCATGCAGTCTTTGCGAACAGCCTCCGTCATGCTGAAGGACAAACATGTCCCAAAGAAATTTTCTCTTTTATGATTAGTTTTTTTTTTTTGTCATGAGGTAGGTCTTATTTGCATTCTGACCAATTGTGTTCTGCTAGTTTAAAATTATTTCAATTAAAATAAGTTATCTTAAAAATTGAAGACCCTGAAATTTTTAAAACATTTATTTATTTATTTTATGTATACGAGTACACTGTAGCTGTCTTCAGACACACCAGAAGAGGGCATCAGATCCCATTACAGATGGTTGTGAGCCACCATGTGGTTGATGGGAATTGAACTCAGGACCTCTGGAAGTGAAATCAGTGCTCCTAACCGCTGAGCCATCTCCCCATCCCGACCCTGAAGTTTTTTAAATGTGTATGTGTGTATGCGCTGACTGAATCAGTGAGCCCAGCAAGCCAGCTTGCTCCTGTGATCTGTCTCCACCTTCTGAACACTGGAATTGCAGGTCAGTCACCACACGCACTAGACATTTACATGGGAGCTAGGGATTCAGAGTCTAGTCCTCAGGCTTGCATATCAAATGGTCTGCCCACTCAACCATCTCCCCAGCCCCTAAATTTTTAAATTCTCAGTTTCAGTCTGTGCCCATATGTTTGCTGTGACATAATAGAGCGACCAACAAAGGCTTTCCAAGAATGAAAAATGATACTTAAATCACATTCAACGAGAAAGAAAGAACAATGCAAAATTCCTGACAGAGCGAGGCTCCTACGTGCACATTTTCAATAAACCACCACCATGGTATGGAGCTCAACTGTACAAGCATGAAAAGTTATTTTAAAATAGTCTCTTAAATATCAATATTTATAACATGCCAAGTATATCTATCCACTTATTCATTTCATATAAATATTCTAAATGCCTATATATATATAACATAGTTACATCTAAATATGCATTAAACTTGTGATAAATATTCAGAGGACCCACCACATGACATCTAACTCTGGAGGACATAATACAGGGTGGGTCTGGCAGAACTCAGCAGGAGCCAAGTTCATCAGCAAACACCTTGCCTGGTCTGCCCATTGCCTGCTGAGAGCACAGAAGGAAATAACAAAGTTCTCAGAATCTGTCAAGGAGCCATTACTCTGCGTGTCGAGTGACAGGGTGACCTCATACCATCAGGGATGATAACTGCTGGGACCTTAGGTGACCACACAAGATCAGCAAGGACCTGAAGGAGAGACAAAGGAGCCTGGAAGTGTGGAGAAGAGAATGCCTGAAATTCTTAGGAAGAGGCAACTTGGGACTTGGCAGATAGCTGAGCCTGCTGACATGTCACTCTCTGCCCCAACAGTGACACAGAGAGGGGAGAGGGCCCGCCCCTGAGCACTGAGCTGTGGTTCAGGCACAGGCCCGAGACTCCTGTATACACTGAGTATTCATTACCATCTCACTGTGACAAAGTGCCTACTTGAGAAAGGGAGGGTTTATCTTGTCAATCACGGCCAATCATGACGTAACACCATGGCGGCAGGACTGTGAGGTGGCTGTTTACCCTGTGTCCCCTGTGCTCAGCTGGCTTTCTTCTCTCTGTTCAGATCTCAGCTCACAGGATGGCGTCACTTGCATTCAAGGTTGGCCCTCTACCTCCTCGGTTAAACCTATTTGGGAAAGTCACCACAGACACATCCCCGGCCGTGTCTCCTAGGTGATTCTAAAGCCAGTCAAGTTGGCCATTAACAGTCACAGCATCTAGCACCCAGCACTCATTCTGAGCCACTGTTCCTTCCTGCTCCCATCTCTGAGTGACATCTATGCAGTCATTTCTTCCTTTCACTCTGTAAATGACTGCCATGGATTGGCACGTCTAATGACACATAATGACAGTTTGGCTAATGATGGATGCAATGTGGGCCTATCCTATAGGACTACCACGGAGCCAGAAGGTCCCTGTTACCCACCCAGTGACACTTCGGCTGTCATGATGTCGCAGTGCAGTATGCTGCTCACATATTTGAATGACGCAGGTGTGAACAGCCCTGTCACTCCGTCAGCTGCTCACAAGAGGGTGTGTGAATTACAGACTGCACAATCTTGCTGAGGGTGACAAGTGACTGCATCACGGGTTTGTAAATGTACTTAGAGGCTGGAAAGATGGCTCAGTGGTGAAGAACACCCACTGTTCTTGCAGAGGACTGGGGTTCAGTTTCCAGTACCCACAGGGTATCGCAAATCATTTTTAACTTCAGATCAAGGGGATCAAATGCCTCCTTCTGGGTTCCAGAGGTGCACACATGCATGCACACACATGTGCATAATCAAAATAAGCCTTAAAAAACAAAGAATCTTTCTTAACCACAGTTGACACACACACACTGTACGTCCTCCATAGCACCTCTCCCAGTCTATGTTGCCTCCTAGCCCACAGTACCTGGGCTTCTAGTCAGAATGATCCCCCAAACTACCCACACCCTTGGGAAGATTTCTAGACCAGAGGTAATCACTGTGGGAAGTTTGAGGTTTCCTTTGGTTACAGCTTCCTCCATGCTGGATAAAAACACATCTGTGGCCAGGCTCACATGCTTTTAATCCCAGCACTTGGGAGGCAGAGGCAGGCAGATTTCTATGTTTGAGGCCAGCTTGGTCTACAGAGTGAGTTCCAGGACAGCCAGGGCTACACAGAGAAACCCTGTCTCGAAAAACCAAAAACCAACCAACCAAGCAAACACATCTGTGTTGTATAAATGTGGTTGGTGCTCTGTACCCAGAATAGCCTCTCTGCAGACATGGAGGGCCCAGGCCCCTTCCACCTTGTGGCTCTCATCTGCTCAGAAATAGCTCTCACGGTTGCTGCAGACGTCTATTGTGGATAAGACCCCTGAGCCTGTGCCCAGTCAGCAGCAAGGGACAGAGATACTTCCGTGAGCTATCTCTCAGAACTCACATACAACACTGGGGGTCCGGGATGGTCTTGTGTGTTGTGCACTCAGATGCTGATTTCTGTGCCCAGAGATCTGGGTACAAGTCTGGGTGTTGGCATCATCAAACATCTCCTGTCTCAGTGGTGTGTAGAAATTGTCTTCCATCACTTCTGATTGGCTGATAAAGAGCGGATCAGCCAATAGCTGGGCTGAGAAGACAGGAGGCAGGACTTCCTGTCCCAGTGAGAGGGGTCTCTGGTGGGGATGGCTACCAGATCTCAGGAGTGGCCATGAGGATGTGCCATGAGGAAGCAGAGGAGCTGGTCACCAGGAGAGTCGCCATGACGACACTCACAGAGCAGGAGCAGCCAGGGCAGATCTAAGATGGCCACGCCACATGGCTGGGCAGTAGGCAGCCATAGAGGGTTAGATATGTATCTGCCCAGCATAATGATGAAGCTTTTAATAATTATAAGGTCTCCAGGTCATTACTTGGGGACTGACTAGAATGGGTAGAAAAGCCCCCAAATGTGCTTCTATAACTGAGGCTTATCTATGAACTGGAACACGGTTTCCACATCTCCCAGCACACCTGGGCATGAAATGTAACACTCACTCTGCACACTGTGCTAAGGAAGCCCTCCCCTCACACACACACACACACACACACACACACAGAGAGAGAGAGAGAGAGAGAGAGAGAGAGAGAAGGCTGATGCAGATGCCAGGAACGGGGCCACACCAGTGTGCAGCAGGGGCTCCGCACAACCTTCCCTCCCTGGCTTGTGGCATCTTTCCTTCCTTTGGTCCCATTTCTCAAGGGACTTGACACCTAAGGCTCACGCTCCCATCTATGAGGCACCCTTTCCATTACCAGAAAGTGTTCATCTCCATGGCTACTAGATCCAGGACTGAACAGCTCCAGGGACTTGAGCATCTCTGACATGCCATGTTTTAAATTTATGGAGAACATGTCCCAGATGAGCCCTTTCATCGATTTACAACTCCGTGCTCTTCTTCCGAGGCAAATAAATAAATAAATAAAATAAAAAATAAATAAATATTTCCACCCAGTTGGTCTGTCAGCTGTCACCAGGAGATGAACAGCAGGGGCTACACCTGCCAGACACTGGGGTGTCGGCTGTGAAGCACCTACCAGCTGTTCAGGCCTGGCCAGGAGTGCCCACACATGTAAGGGCAGAGCCCGCATCTGCTAGGTGCCTGCAGGGAGGGCTCCCAGCAAATGATGTTAGAAATTCACTGGTGGGAACTGCAACGCAGAGTGGTCAGACTCCATGCAACCCAGAAAAATGTGGTAGACACAGACTGTGAAGCGGAAAACACGAGAAGCTTCACTTTTTTTTTTTAATCACATGCACAAAACACTGGAGTTGGGAAAATGGCTCAGTATTTAAGAATATTTGCTGCTTTTGCAGAGGACGCAGGTTCAGTTCTCAGCACTCAAGTCAAACATCTCACAACTGTTTGTAATTCCAGCTCTGGAATGGCATCAAGGGCATTGGCACAAACACACACGTGCACATGTGTACACATGCACACACATGCACACAAGCCAGACCCTTTTTTAAAAAAAAAAAAAAGAAAATCTCTAAAACTGAGTAAGCACTGAAAGGAAGGATTTGAATTGCTTTAAAATTTGCTTTTAGAACCTGAATTGGGGAATTCAATGTTCTCATGAGTTCAGGTATCCCATTCAAAGCAGAATATACAAGAAGCGAGCTGTGGCAGGACATCCAGCCATGGGGCAGGGAAGACAAGAACATAAGGAGTTCGAAGTCATGTCAACTGAGGTATGACACTCTCTGTGTGTGTGGAGTAAGGGTCGGGCTACATGACACCATGGGTAGTGTCTTAGGGTTTTTATTCCTGTACAAAACATCATGACCAGGAAGCAAGTTGGGGAGGAAAGGGTTAATTCATCTTACACTTCCACATTGCTGTTCATCACCAAAGGAAGTCAGGACAGGCACTCAAGCAGGGCAGGAGCTGATACAGAGACCATGGAAGGGTGTGGCTTACTGACTTGCTTCCCCTGGCTTGTTCAGCCCGCTTTCTTATAGAACAGGGATGGCACTACCCACAGTGGGCTGGGCCCTCCCCCCCATTAATCACTCATTGAGAAAAGGCCCCACAGCTGGATCTCATAGAGGCATTTCCTCACCTGAAGCTCCTTTCTCTGTGATAACTCCAGCCTGGGTCAGGTTGACACACAAAACCAGCCAGTATAGGGAAGCTGGGCTATAGGACACTTTGGGGGGGATCAGAAGAGAACACCCATTGTGTCCCAACGTTGCATCTACTTTATGAAGACAGTGAGCCTGTTATTCACAGGGAGGGGCCGAGAAACGAATAGGCAAGATTAGACTCCTTGCCTCTGGGTCTCACTGGCCGTGTGACCCCCTCAGTTTATCATCATTGTAGCTTCCTAAGGAAAAACTATATTTTTGCCCCAGTGTCACATAGCCCAGGCTGGCTTGAGCATGCCAGGTAGCTGAGGCTGGCCCTGGCCCTCCTACCTCCACCTTGCGAGTGCTGGGGTCCCAGGCTCGCACGGCCGCACCCAGTTTTCCAAGGGCAACTGCTAACATTCCGCAGGGCACTTTCCCCTTCTTTTCCCCTTCTCATCTGTAGTAAATAAACTATTGATTTTGTTTCCAGGGTAATTTAAGAAGCAATAGAGCTCCAGCCGGTAGCAAACAAATTTAAGTGTTACGATTAGTTATTTCGGTCATCACATCTGCCTGGGGACCATTGGCCCAAGCACTATGCGGTAGGTGACATTAAGGGACCAACTGCCCAAGGTTATTGGATGCTGAAAAGGCCCTGCCTCCCCTCATGACCAAAGCCCTCCCCAACCCATGCTTCGAGAATGTTCTGCTATGACCTCTGCCCTTCAGCATCCCTCCCCACCCCACAGACTTCCCAGTGCTCTCCTGGCCATTTCTCTCCCCTTCCCCTCCCGCTCAACAGACAGACTCTGGGTTTCCAGCTATTTTAAGGTTCAAACCTCTGAGCCCTCTGCCACGCCCCTGCTTGTGTGTGACTCATGACATCACGTTGCGGAGGGCTGGGGCTAGATGGAACCTCTTTTGTTAAGGAGGAGAGCTACCCAGAGCATGGCTCTCCTCTCCTGTCCTCAGAGGGCTGTGGGAAACTCCCAGCCCCCTGCTTTTTGTTTAATCATGAAATGGCCTTGGGCCAAAGGCAAAAACAATGTGACAAACTTTTCACGGTGGCTTGCCTGCATTGATGAGCTGTGTGAAGTGTGCGTGCGCCTGTGACCATGGTTCAGAGATGCAAGGCTACTGCTCCCGCCCGAGCTTGACTCGCATGGGAATGCCAGCATTTGGCTGCTCCTGTTAAATACACGTGCGGAACTAATCTCTCATGTTTTTAGGCGTAGCAGATGTCCTAAATACTTAATGTGGTATTGATCCCGTTGCATTCTTAGTGGTCTGAGCAAAGTCCTGATTTGATTTTCCTGTAACAAACAAGGAAACTGAGGCACAGTGATATGAAGCAACTTGCCCATGAAGTCACACGCACAGCATTGAACCTTCTCCAGAGAAGGCATGTGTGGACTTGACTCCCTCTGGCTAGCACCATGTAGGAGCACCTGAGGGGAGTCTCTTCGGGGTTCATGCCTTCCATACCAGTGTTTCTCTCCCATGTACATTTCAGCTCCTGGGTAGAGGGGCAGCTTTTGCCACAGATACATGTACTGCAGGGGTGAGGAACAAGTCCACCTTTATGAACTATTTGGCTTAACAAATTAAGGAACCAGCTCTGGTAAATGAGTCCATTCTGTGCATTTTTGTTGACAGACAGATGGTGATGTGGTCAAACATTTATATTTGAAAAATATTGATTATAGACTGGAGAGGTGGCTCAGTGGTTAAGAGCACTGGCTGTTCTTCCAGGGGTCTCCAGCACCCGCACGGCAGTTCACAGCCATCTGTAACCCCAGTTCCTGGTAGCCTGCTACCTTCTTCTGTCTCCTGCAGACATCAGACCTCTACACGGCACTCATGTACGTGCGCACGCACACACACACACACACATACACAGGCACTCACACATACATATAAAAACACACAAAAAATAACTATAAAAATACTTAAAGGAAACCTTAAAAATTACTTATCTTGAGACAGTTCTCACTGTGTGGCCTAGACTGACCTCTTCAGACTTACGGCAATCTGACCAAGCCAGTTCAGTCAGTCAACAGGGTCCCAAGGGAGGGAGGATTAAGGAAGAAAAGACAATTAGACAACATTATAACACAACTCCAGCCAGTGCTGAGGCTGAAGCGGGTTTGTTTAATTTTTCCTGTCTGCTTTTATACCATCCTAGGTACATGCAAAGATTGTGGGCAGTTCTAGATCAAAGACAAAGTCATCAAGGAACAAATGAGGCAATAAACAAAGTCCTGCAGGTCTTATCAGGTTGACCTAGATACAAGGAGTATAATGTGTTCTTGAGTCTTGTCCTAGTCCAAGGTCAAATTCTTAACTGAGTTGACTCCCTTGCCCTAGCCCAATGTAATATTCTTGCCAATATCCTTGAAGCAGCATCAAGAGCTCTCCACAGCAATCCCCCTGCCTCTGCCTCCCATGTTCTGGGATTACAGGTATGTCCCACCATACCTGACTTTCATTAAAACTTTTATTTTTTAAAGGTTATATTAGCTTCTGTTATTCTTTTATGCTAACACTCATGGTCTCATTAAGGTACTGTATGGGAATGAGCTCCCTTTGGTAGGGGTGATTAATGTAACTTAGTTTGTTTGTTTTTAACTGGAGTTCTTACAGGCTTCCTCTAGCATTCACTGCACGCTGTGCCATGTTCCTAGCACCTCACAAACCAGAGAGGCCACTTAAACCAGACACCCACCGTTGGGTTAGGGTTTGTGAGCATGTGCAACAGCGCCAGGGCTGGCCAGGCAGTTCACTGAGGATCGATGTCTTTGGTGTCCCAGCTGTCATCCATCTGCAGCTCAGAATGAGACGGCCCTGGCATTTCACCCCCAGAGCAAGTGAAGACAAAGAAAAAGGCTGCCCCCTCCCCTGCAAAGGAGACAGTCTTGCCTCCTTTGTTCAAGGCGACTACCTTTCGACATGTTCGAGGATTGTCTTGAGCTCTTTGACTGACACACAATAGGGCCTTGGGAAGGCCTTGAACAGCCTGTCCCAGGGCCCTGCCTGCCTGTGGCAGAAAAGGGATTCTCCTCTTAGGACATCCTCAGTGTGGGGCTCCTGGGAATGGTGCTCTGTGGTGTGAGGTCTTGACCCTTACAGCCCAGAGGGCCCATGGAGTGCACAGCTTTCTCCATGTTCCCTGGGCAGATTTGGTGTCTGCTCTGTACACGGGAAGGGTGCATGCTCTCCATGCAGCATAGGGGGGCCAGGGGAGCCTAGCCCCAGCGGAAAAGAGCGTCCTTCCATCTACCTTCCCCCCTCCCTCCCTCTTTCTCTCTCTCCTTCCCTTCCTCCTCTCTTTCACCTCTCCTCTCCTCCCTCTGTCTCTCCTGCTCCTTCTTTCCTTTCTCCAAACATTACAGTTGTGCCCTCCTCATTCCATGATGTCCCCAGGTGAACAGGACAGAGGCTGCAGGGGGCTACAGCTTCCCTTCTGATCCCTGTCTCTATTAATAGAAGACAATAACTAATATAAGAATTAAAAACACTTTGCTTTACAGAAAAAAATCAAATATTAATTAATAAATAAACTCAAGGACTCAGGTGTTTAAGAGTTTCTTGAGGGCCAACTCTTGTTGCAACTTAATTAGGAAACTCGTGGAGAAGCGGAGGGCAATCAAACAGAGGGTGTCAAGTCCGTGATTCAGGGCTGCAGAGCGCCACGGCCTTCATTAGTCCTGCTCGCTTCTGTGAAAGCCAAGTAGGTGTGCGCTCCACTCGGGGACTAATCCATTAGTCACTGCAAAATCTCCGAGGACAGGGATGTCCATTTCAAACCTAATTTGCAGCTACTTGCTCACGTTCGTGGTTTTAGAAAGGAATCCGTCTGCTTCCACGCTGCTATATTTGGTTGCTTGACACAAATACCGAGGTGCTCTGCTCTCCTGTCATGAAGCCGCACTGTAATATTAACAATTCGTTTCCCCGATAGCAGCTGCATTTGTCAGAGGCTTGGACTCAGGCCCGTAGAGAAATGTCACTCTTAGCCACTTGGTGATGTGTTTTTGCAAGTATCATGTGTGCCTTAGTTCTGTGATGATTGTTCCAAGGACAGCAAAGCAGAGGAGGGAAAGAGGGAGGAGGAAGGAAGGAAGGAGACACTAGAAGGGGGTGTCCAAGAGGTGGGGTGTTCAGACAAGACCTCACACTCACAGAAATGTCGCTCCCCTTCAAGGATGAGCAGAGTCCGGATGGGCAGCATCTGGCTGCACTGTGCAGACCAAGGAGACGCACTAAGAGGGTGTTGGTTAGTCAGGCGTCCCCAGGCCTGGGGTGCCAGGCCTGGAGGTTGGAAAGAAAAAAAAGAAGGCTTTTCAAACTGAGGCTGTCTCTCACCTGGGGATCCAGACCCTCGTCATGTGCACACGGGTAAGGACACGGCAACACAGTGTGTTCTGTCTCCCAAGCAAGTGCTTGCTGGCTCTCCTTTCTCAAACACTCTGTGTCCGTTTTTGAACAACAAAAGGGCACTTTTCTGTGTGGAGCCTTCCCCTGGGGCTTTGCTCTGAATACGAGAACCTCTCATATTCAGTCAGCGAAGAGTTTAGAGTAGCAGTTTCCTTAATCAAGATGTCAGGATCAGACCCTATTGCAACAAAACTTAGTTCTGAGGCTTAATAAGTGTCTGTGTGTGTGTGTGTGTATGTGTGTGTAGTATAGTGTATGGGTGATGTATGTGTGTGTGTATATGTGTGTGAGAGAGAGTGTGTGTGTGTGAGTGTGTAGTGTAGTATAGTGTATGGGTGATGTATACGTGTGTGTGTGTGTGTGTGTGTGTATAGTATAGTGTAGTATGGGTGATGTATACGTGTGTGTGTGTGTGTGTGTGTGTGTGTGTGTGTGTGTGTGTAGTATAGTGTATGGGTGATGTATATGCATGTGTGTGTGTATCTGTGTAGTGTAGTGTAGTGTATGGGTGATGTATATGTGTGTATGTGTATGTGTGTGTGCGTGTGTAGTGTAGTGTATGGGTGATGTATATGTGTATGTGTATGTGTGTGTGTGTAGTGTAGTGTATGGGTGATGTATATGTGTGTGTGTGTATGTGTGTGTGTAGTGTAGTGTATGGGTGATGTGTGTGTGTGTGTGTGTGTGTGTGTAGTGTAGTATATGGGTGATGTATACGCATGTGTGTGTGTGTGTCTATGTAGTGTAGTGTAGTGTATGGGTGATGTATACGCATGTGTGTGTGTATGTGTGTGTGTGTGTGTGTGTGTGTGTGTAGTGTATGGGTGATGTATGTGTGTGTGCGTGTGTAGTGTAGTGTAGTGTATGGGTGATGTATACGTGTATGTATATATGCAGGTGGGCACATTCTGAATGGCTTCAGTTAGTGAGGAAAGTAAGAAAAAGTATAAAGCCAAAAGCATGGAAACATGGTGAGTGGTGACGTATAGCTTGGGAGTCAGTCACCTGGGTCGATGTCAGACATTGGCTTGAGGCAGAGTGGTCTTGTTTCAATTCCTGAATCAATGGCTAGGCTGACCCTGCAGAGCAAAGGTTCAGCCCCTTGGGGCGACGGCTCAGGGGGTAAAGTGCTTGTGCTGCAAGTTTGAGGACATGAGTTCAGATCCCTTCGAACCCACACAAGCTCCAGGAGGGTGTGGGTGTGGCAGCCTGCCTGTACCTCTAGCCACAAAAAACAAAAAAACAGAGACATGGAGCGGGTGCCCAGGGCAAGCTGTCTAGTACGAATAGAAACGTTGGCAAGCTCTTGGACTGATTGAATCCTGCCTCAGTGAACAAGGTAGAACAAAATAAGGAGACTGAGGTCAGCCTGGGCTGCATTAGATTCTGTCTCAACAAGAAAAACAAAAAGAAGTCAGACTTCAAAAGGAAGGAGTCTTGGAAGCCCTCTGTGTTTCCCGTACCTGTGAAATCTCCCCCAGGAAGATTCTGGAACCTGGTTTCTCGTCCACACTCACGCGCACAGTAATTTTCCCAGATTCGCTTATGTAAACGGCTCATGTACCCAACTCTTCAAATTAGCCGCGTTGCACCCTCTCTTCTACTCTTTGCCTTTCAGAAAAAATTATTATTCTTTTCTGTTTTGTTGGGGCAGTGTGCTCTCCTCTCTGCAACACACACCCACTGTGGTTTGTCTATTGATTGTCAGAACTCGAGAAGGAGCTGCCAGGACAGCTGTCTGCCTGCAGGGACCTGGGCCTCCTCCAGCCGTCCTAAGCCAGGTCAGCAACTGTCAGGTACAAGTCAGAGCTGGGATCCAGGCACAAGCACAGCCTGGGCTGGATGAGAGAAACATGGAACATTTTGTGTGTGTGCGCGTGCGTGTGCGTGTGCGTGTGCGTGTGCGTGTGTGTGTGTGTGTGTGTGAGAGAGAGAGAGAGAGAGAGAGAGAGAGAGAGAGAGAGAGAGAGAGAGAGAGAGAGAAAGACAGACAGAGGGACAGAGAGACAGAGAGACAGAGACAGAGAGACTCATGGCCCATGTCTCTGTCCCCCACAGAACTTCCATCATCCCTGACAAGACTTAGGACCTCACCAGCCACCTCCAGACTAAGGCCCTGCATTAGTCAGATCTTTCTTTTATAACTGCCATGTTTCTCTTGAAGTCAGGCATCTATATTTTCCTTGGATCTTCTGGATAGTGAAGTCTGTCCTTGGGGAAGGACAGAACAGAGCTCAGAGCAGGGAGAAAGCAGGAGAGTTGAGGCCTGAGGCCAGCCAGGGCTGACCCTCTCTGCTCTGTCTGGGGCTCAGGGAAGAGTGTTGTACCATCAGCAGAAATGTCACCTCGCATGGAAGGTAGATGCTAGGTTGGGTTGGATTGTACCTGTCAGACAAATGATTCTAAAGAATTGAAGTACCAAACATCAACTGTTCTCAGCGGCAGGGGCTCCTGCAATCCTTACCCCAGGTAAGGAGCCTTAGGCCGGAGCAGCCGATCTTGGGAGAGGAAGGATGGAAAGAGACACACTGCCCAAACCAACAGAAAAGTCTCCGTGAAACAGAAGGCTTGGCACGCATGTGCAATACTCACTCCCCAAGCTCTGCTCCAAGCTCTGCTCCAAGCTCCTAAGTGAATCCGTTGTGGGCAGAGTTTATGTGAAAGTGTGCTTGTGCCAGAAACCAAGCACCCGACTCACGACGTGAAGATCACACCTATTATCCCCAGTAATGGCGGGGTAAATAACCCAGCTAAACTGTTGCCTCCCTCCGCTCTGCCTTCCTCCGTTTCTTGGCTCTGTTTTCAAGCATGCCTACTCATGCTAACACAATGGCTGCTTTGGTGGAGTTTGTATGGCCGGTTTCTGTCCTCAACCCTAGAGCCAGGAAAAAGAATTTCTTCTCCTGGACCTAGTATCTAAAAGATCTTCCCTAGGCAACATTCCCATGCCAGAATGTTAACCTGTTGTACCTTGTAACGACTCATAGCTGAAAAAGAGGCTTGTCGAGACACTGGGGTCACACCAAGGCTCATAGGGTAAGACAGGAAGACCAAACTGGGCCTGACCACTGGGTGACCTGAGCCTCCTGCCCCTGATAACTGGCTCATCACACCAGGGAGCATAGTATCATCTCCTTGGTCCCTCACATGAAGATTCTAAAAATCAGAGTCAGTTACTGTGACAGTCCCCTCTTAGATGTCTTCAAGTGATCTTAACTGATGTTGGACAAAATTACAAATGTATGAACTTGTCAGCATGGCTCCTGGGTAAGGTTGGCTGGGGCAGGGTGTGGAGAGAGCACCTCACAGCCAGCCCTCGGAGAAGCTCTGTCACCAGTCTACCTCATAAATGGACTTTGTATGGCAGGTTTCCTGTGTGTGTGTGTGTGTGTGTGTGTGTGTGTATGTGTGTGTGTGTATATGTGTGTGTATGTGTGTATGTGGGTTCACATGCACACCTGCGTGAGTTTACATGTGCCCTGTACATGCAGGAACACACATAATCCAGAAGAGGGCGTCAGACCCCTTGCAATTGGAGTTCCAGGTTGGAAGCCACCTGATGTGAGGGCTGGGAACTGAACCTGGGTCCTCTATAAAAGCAACATGTTCTCAAAACAGCTGAGCCCTCTCCAGCCCAGGACTGGTGTTTCTGAACAGTGAGAAAATAACTGCAGCTGGTGGACAGACCACCGTCTTCTGTCACATCTGTTCCTGGAGTTCAGCCCCATGCACACCGGAGATGGCGCTCAGGCTTTCTCCCCAACACTGCCCTCAGTCCGGGCAAACCAAAGCAGTTCAGACAACATCATCCTATCTAGTGGCTGAGGTCCCTCCCTCCCTCTCTTCCTTCCTCCCTTCCTCCTTTCCTTCCATCCTTCCTTCCTTCCTTCCTCCCTTTCTCCTTCCTTGACATTTTTCCTCACTTCATCCTTCCTGAAAAATTCCCACTTTGATGTTATGTTGGGGACAGAGGGAGAGTTTCTGTCTTCTTTTATGATGGGATAATTAAACTTGGCCTAAGATGATGATTGTGGTTCCCTTCCCTCAGGAACCCAGGATCTCTCTCTCTCTCTTTCTCTCTCTCTCTCTCTCTCTCTCTCTCTCTCTCTCTCTCTCTCTCTCTCTCCTTCCACCCTCTCTGATCTCCTCCAAGTACCCTAAGGCAGTGGGCACTGTCAACAGAGGGTTATCACCCCACTGCCACAGGAAAGGACCCCTAAGGGCGTGCACTCTGGAGTGTTGTCTGCTAACCCCACCCCTTTTCCAGAGTGATGACAAATTGATCTGGGGTCAGGACCAAATGTGAGTCACAAGGCTCCAGGGACACAGTCCCTTGTTCAGGTCTTCCTGGTGGACACCCGAGGGCGTCTCCATCAAGAGCATCAGGGTAGCCTCGCTTGGTGGAGTCTGACTCCTTGGTCCAGTTTCTGGCTGAGATGGCTGTTGGGTTCTGACACAGACTTTCCCTGTGTCACAGACCTCGTGCCACAGAGACAGAGGAATGGATGAGATGACTCAGCTGGCTGCAAGCCCAGAAGATGCATGCCGTGCCTTCCCGAAGACAAAATAAAATTATTGAGAGGCAGAGCAGAAAGTCCCCGGCCTAATGTTCTCCAACCTGTCAACACAGAGGGATGATAATTTGCTAAAATCCAAATAGTCCAAGAAGGAACGGCCATTGGAGTCAAATTGCTTATTAAGTCTATTTGTCCACACCCACATCCATTTCCCTGCGGGGGTGGGGGGGAGTATTTGCCACTGTCTCCAGACTGTGTGCTCCCCTCACAGAGGCTCCTGGCCTTAGAGGCCTACAGACAGATGACCACTCTCAGAAATAAAGCAAAAGAAAGTGGCAGGTATTACTTCCAAGACAACATGGTGGGATTCTCTCTACTCCGTCATGCTGGTCTTCAGGACATTCATCAAGACAGTGCCACCTCCATCAGACTACATCATTGATCCACCATGCCACCTCCATCAGACTACATCATTGATTCACTGGTGAACAAGAGCTTCCCGCAAAACTACACTGAATATATAGAATGTAAGGAGTAGGGGTGGGGGATGGGGGATTGCTCTCAGTCAGCAAAAACATGGGGACCTGAGTTCAGATCCTCCATACCATGTGAACACCAGGATGTAGGAACTTCTGCCTGTAATCCTAGTGCTGGCAAGACAGAGACAGGAGAATTCCTGGAGTTCACTGGTCAGATATTCTTGGAAAATCAGATGAGTTCCAGGCCTGGTGCTCATCTATTTTTTTTTTTTAATGTGGAGAATGAAAAAAGGTATCTGGCTGTTAAAGTAATTTTTATTTGCATGACATGATTTTCATATCAGAGGCTTACTGACTGTCTGCTAACTTAAGCCTAGGCCTAGAAGCCTCTAGCCTCTATACAATCCAATCTAGGCCTGCCTGGAACGTTTTCAGCCTTGGGACTTAACTGCTGAATAAGCTCACCCTTTCCAGCTCTTTCTGAACTCTGGCTGGCTGGCTCAACTCAGCTCTTCCGCCTCAAACTCCTCTCCGAGCTGACTGATTTAATCTGGCTTCTCTCTTGGTCTCTGACTGAATTGCTCTGCTTGACCTCACACCAGCTTTGGCAATCTGTTATAATCTTTGGGCTTCTTCTCATTCCTGGAGAAGAAGGAATTGTTCTGTCTTTACCTGCGTCTAGCTTGTTCTCTCTCAACCTGTTTCTGTAACATTCTCCTCGTAAAACGGCCTCGGCTCTCGTTCTCTGCACTGCCCCTCAAGTAGCTTCCCTTTCCTCTCTCTTCTCATGACAGCTAGGTATATCCTAGTCTGTCAAATCTTTCTCTGACTCAACACGTTGTCTGCCACTCAATTTGCCATCACTTTCAAACATGGCTACCTCCTTGTACAAACTAACTTTACCTTCATTGTTTGGGATTAAAGCTATGTACTAAGTTCTTGTCTGCTTTCCAGCCAGAAGTAGTAAAGGTGTGTGCTAAGGACTGAGCCGTACCACAACTAGAAACTAGGATTTTTCGGTAAATAACACAATCTTAGTAAATAACGCAGTGTGATAAAATATCCTGCAATGCCCAGCATAGACCATTGGTCTCAATACACCACACACACACCACTAAAGGGTGTGTTTTTCTTTTTATAGGTTTTTTTCTCTTCACTTTATTAAACTATGGGAATTGAGTCCTGTTTGTTACCTCAGCACAATCTTGTCCACCCTTACCATCACACCAACATTCTCCTCTGCAGAATCCAACAGATACACATGGCGAAGGCTCATGTGGTGGTCAACATCAACTGTCAACTTGGAAGGCTCTGGAATGACCTGGGAGTCAAGCCTTTGAGCAAATCTTTAAGTGAGATTCTAAACTGAGCCAGTCACAGTGGGAAGACTCACCCTGGATGTGAGCAGCACCAACCCTTGGACTGGGGTCCTGAATGAACCAAAAGAAGCAAGCTAGGCTTCAGTACTCAGCCGTCCTGCTTCCCGATTGTGGATGCAATATGACTATCCTCCTCAGGTGCCTGCCTCCGTGCCTTCCCCGCTGTGGGGGACTGTCCCCTCAGCCTATACTAAAAAAAAAAAAAAAAAAAAAAAAAAAAAAAAAAACCACAAAAAATAAAAACACAAAAAAACACACAAAAAACAAAAAAACAAAAAAAAAATCCTTCTTTCTTTCGCGACCCACAGGTTGAGAACCACTGCTCTAAACTCCTACTACAGGGATGCTGATTGTCGAGCTCTTCCAGACCAACACTTTGGTACTGTCAGAGGAGACAGATGCTGACTTTGGCCACCGGGAACTGCACCCTGACACCTAGTCTGAGGAAGAGATCCTATCCAGATGCTGTAGTTGGAGCTGGACAATCACAGCAGCTCAAAGGGGGTTGGAAGCAGAAATATGGGGTGACAGTAGGAGCGTGCACACACAGGATTCAGGTACTTGTTGACAATTGTGATTGTTTGAGCTGCAGGCCTCAGCCACATTGAGAGCATCTCAAGTCTCTTAACGAGAAGACAAGTGGGAGACTGTGCCCTGGAAGGGGGTTGAGAAGGCATGCCTTAACCACAGCTCAGAAATCAAATGAGCCCTGATGGCTTTTGTTCCATAGACAGCATGCTGTGGGAGATGTGAGAGTGTAGGACGCCTACAGATGGGAAGTGACAGAACTAATCTCATTTTATTACGGTTTTAAAGGAGTCTTGGCTCCGCACGCAGATCTGCAGTAACTGTCCTTCTCCAGGGCTCACTATTTGTGGTAACAATGTTCCCCATATATCTTCCCAGAGACCACCCTGGCCCTGCAGCTGCAAGCCAAGAGACATGAAAACACATGTCCACACAGCTCTGCACGTAAGGGCACAGGGTACTGTTACGCAAGCTCACTCCATGGAGACAACCCAGACCCCTGTCCTTGGTGGGTAAACCAAAAACGCAAGCCATTGAGATCGATTGCTCAGAGGGTAAAGATGCTTGCAGCTCAAACCTGGGTGCCTTAGTTAATCCTGGAATCCACATAAAGGTAGAAGAAGAGAACCCTTGTCTCAAAACAAACAAAGGGTAGTACAACTGCTGTATTCCCTGATGGTGATGGGGTACAGTTTATACTCATCTTGATATGTCAGTCTATACTTAAGGCATGGTGGTTTGAAAGAGAATATAGAATATAGAATGTAGAATATGGCTCATATGTTTGGGTGCTTGGTCCCCAGTTGGTGGAACTGTTTAGGAAAGATTAGGAGGTGTGGCCTTACTGGAGGAGGTGTGGCCTTGTTGGAGGAGGTGTGGCCTTGCTGGAGGAGGTGTGGCCTTGCTGGAGGAGGTGTGGCCTTGCTGGAAGAGGTGTGGCCTTGTTGGAGGAGGTGTATCACTGGGACAGACTTTGGGGTTTCAAAAAACCCATGCTATTCTCTCTCTCTCTCTCTCTCTCTCTCTCTCCCTCCCTCGCTCCCTCCCTCCCTCCCTCAAGGTTGTAAATATGTGATATGAACTCTCAGATGATTCTTCCCTCTGCAATCATGGACTCTACATCTCTGAAACCGTAAAATGAACACTTTTTTTTCTTTTTTTTTTTAAAGATTTATTTATTTATTTTATGTAAGTACACTGTAGCTGTCTTCAGACACTCCAGAAGAGGGCATCAGATCTCATTACAGATGGTTGTGAGCCACCATGTGGTTGCTGAGAATTGAACTCAGAACCTCTGGAAGAGCAGTTGGTACTCTTAACCGCTGAGCCATCTCTCCAGCCTGAACATTTTCTTTTAGTTGCTTTGGTCATGGTGTTTGTATCCCAGCAATAGAAAGGTAACTAAGATGTATGTTTACCATCACAGACTCAGGCCCCACAAAAAGCTGATTTGGCTATATGATAATTTTTTAAATAACATATTTCTAAAATGTATCTGGTTCTGGAGCCAGGAAGATGGCACAGCCAGTACAGTACCGCACAGGGGTGAGGAACCCCGGTGGAATCCCTGATACCCACATAAGAAGCTGGGCAGGAGGCAACACACCTTAACCCCAGTCTGGGGAGGTGGGAAGAGGCAGAACCCCGGGGCTCACTGGCCAGCTAGTCTAGCAAAAGCAGTCAGCTCCAGGCTCTGCAAACAAGGTAGGAGCTGGAGAGATGGCTCAGTGGCTCAGTGGTTAAGGGCACTGGCTGCTCCTCCAGAGGTCCTGAGTTCAATTCCTAGTAACCACATGGTGCCTCACAGCTACATGTATGTAATACCAGTAGCAGGGGATCCAACACTCTTCTGGGTACAAGGGCACTGAGCATGGAACATACCTGAAGGCATTCACCTATATACTTAAAATTGCATTACATAAAACTTAAAAAACTCAGAGAGTGATTGAGACAGTGTTCAGAACTGATGTCCATCCTATATACACACACACAAGTGCTCACACATGCACATATGCACTGTATGCACATACTCAAATGCTCGTGTGCACGCGCACGCACATACACACACACAAACACATGCTCACACATACATGATGCTCCCACACAGGTGCTCACACATGCACATATGCACTGTATACACATGCTCGAGTGTGCATGCACGCGCACATGCACACACACACAAACACATGCTCACACATACATGCTCCCACACAAGTGCTCACACATGCACTGTATACACATGTGCACACAACGCATATGAGCGCGCGCGCACACACACACACATACATACAAGTACACACGTTTACACCCACACACACAAAAACTTGCTTTGTTTAAATTTGACATGTGGAATCTAATGATCATTTTAGATCAGAAAGTCTTTGGAAAAGAATTAGACAGTCCTTTTTATTCAAAGAAATCTTTGGAGAAAATATGTATGATCAGTTCTTGAATGCACTGGTTCCCTGAGGTTTTGTAATTACTGTTTTTTTAAAGTAAAATTTCACCTTAAGTGTTGACTCTGTTGGCATTGCAGTGCGTGAGCGTGGTTCACTGGAGGGTTCAGCTCAATCCAGGTGAGGAAGAAAATGTTTATTTATGCAATTAACCGTACACAGGAAGGACTCGCCGTTCAGAAAACATGAAAATGAAATTTTCGAAAGCAGAAGGAGTTGTCATGCCTCAGGAGCTCCGAGGTTCAGGTCTCCTACAGTGTTGACAATGGCTCTTGGCTCTCAGAGAAGAGAGGGCAGGGTCGCAGCAACTCAGACCATAATTAATTCTTATTGATATTCAAGGGATGGAGAAGAGAGTGGGACAGAGGTGGGTTCTGCTGCCTGACTGTGCTTTGTTTCTTTGGGGGTGAGGGGTCATCGTGTTCATTCTTTAATAGAAGGACACACACAGGTGTGTATATGTACTCACAGGGTGTTTCTGTGTGGTCAGATGTGTGTGTGTGTGTGTGTGTGTGTGTGTGTGTGTGTGCGTGCACGTGCAGAGACCAGGTCAATACCAAGTGTCTTCCTGTCACTCTTCCCATTAATTCTTGAGAACGTGTCTCTCACTCAACCGGGAGCTCTCTGACTCAGCTAGGCGGGCCAGTTAGTATACCCCAGGGATGACCCTCCTGCCCTCTCCCCAGCACTGGGCTTACAGGCATGGGCTACCACACCCAGCTTTTAGCTAAGGCCTCTAGCTCACAAGGTAAGCGAGCATTCTAACAACTAAGACGTATCCCCCAGCCCAAGACATTTTTATTTAGAATGGAGGACATCAGTGAAAGGAAGGCAAAGGGCTGCTGGTCCTTGAGAGAAAACTCTCTGTAAGGAAATGCTGCCGGTGTTTCAGGGACACCTGTCTGTCGACCCTTCAGGGCTAACTGAATTCTGCTGTAACTTGCCAAGTGGTTGTTAAAAACAGCTTCAAAACCATTTCCAGAGTCTCTGAGCATAAGGCTCCACATGAGACTCTCAGGAAAAGTCTTTAGAAGAGACCATTTCAGCAGGCGGATAGATCCCCGTGACTACCTGTCCAGTTGGCTGGAGGGCTCACTGGCAGACGTGCTGGAAGCGTGAGAACAAAGGCAGGGAAATGGGTGGGATCAAGGAAGCAGCTCCAGGTCCCTGAGTCGCTCATATCATTCTGTACTAGGCTATCTGGGATGCTAAGTTCCCAGACTTAGGCACCATGAGAGAAAACAAACACCTGAGTTATTCAGAGAGGCATGAGGGACTTGCAACTTTAGCCAAAGCAAGAGTTGAGAAATTTGATGCCTGTTTTTCAAGCACCCGATGTTTGGATGGCAGATGACTGCCATTGGGCAGGGTCGATGATTGGCTGCGACGGCAGCAGAGAGACCACACCAGGCCAAACAGTTCCACATGGGGTTTATTGAGCAGGGAAAGGGCAAAGGTGACTGTGGAAAGAGAAGAGGGGAAGAGAGAGAGGAAGGCGCTGCTCCCATATATAAGGATGGTGACGTGGTCTCAGGTAAAGGTGAGCCCAATGGACTCTGGGAACATGGTGACTGTTGACTTGGCATCAGGTGTATAGGTCGCACTGTCGTCTATGTGATGTCACAGGTCTCTGAAGTCCTAATACCAACACCCGTGACAAGTGCGGCCCTGATGTGACAATACAAAAGCATGTCTAATGCTCCTCTTTCCAGTTGGGTCCTTCCTAGCTTGAATTGACAGACACTCTGTTGTTGTTGTTGTTGTAGTTTTTATGTCTAGGCAAACATCCTTTGATACTGTATGATCTTCACTTGGCCACACAGACAAATCCTTCTTTGAAGCCAATAACAAGAAAGCTCATTTCTGGAGTCACTTCCTGATCATAAGCCTTGGAATATGTATTTAAATGAGATTCCCCTGGTGGGTGGGCGTGGGGTGGGGGTACTAAACCCTGGAGGTCTCAAAGCTATTTTGCTACCACAGATGCAAAGTAAATCCTCAGATAGCCTTCCACTGTGTGTTTGTTAAGCAGCAGGCCAGGGTAGATAGCAAAGGACTCAGTAGAGGTAGGTGGTGGGTTGTGCTTAGTTTTAGGAAAAGCTAAAGACGTGGTGAGACATAGACTTGCCTGAGCCTTGCCCAGTTGATTTATGATTTTGAGATCCCACTGCCTCAGTAAAAACCTCTCCAGATCTCTCCTGAAGAAAAGTCCATCCAATCAGAGCTGTCCCTGTGGAGACACAGCCCTGATTGAGAGGACGCGGGGACGATGGCTTTTCTTCTGTATGAAGAGAAGGAACTCCGTGACCTGTGAGGCCTCTCAGGGTCCAGGAGGAATCCAAACATGTCAGCGCCTCTTCTGTCTTCTGCCAGGAGCTGATTCCTCTGGTTCCCAGTGATGTTCTTCCCATGGTTGTGTCTCTGCTCGTTAAAATCTACCAAAGAGTCTGAGCCACAGATGACTACGTGATTGATTCTCCCTGACTGAGACAAAGAAGGGAGTCAGGAATGGGTAGAGTCAGGTCGCAAGACACAGGCCAGATGTTTCTACAGAAAAAGGTGTTTTTAGCATGACCTTGATGTTGCAATGAAAGCCATTTGGGTTTAGAAGAGAAAGTTTTCATCTCTCTCTACTGTTCCCTTTCCCTCTCCCTCCCTCCCTCTCTTCCTCTCCCTCTCTCCCTCTCTCTCTCTCTCTCTCTCTGTGTGTGTGTGTGTGTGTGTGTGTGTTAGAATTCTCAAAAAAGTATAATTCTTACAATCTGGATGGGAGAATCTATCCAAGCCGGGTAATTAAAAGTAAATTAATGGGGTGGCCGAGTTGATTCCCAACAGGAAGTGAGAATAGGAACCCCAGGTTGTCAAGGGACAGAAAGCACACTGGGAGGCACCCTGAATTAGAAGCAGCCACTTCCATATTTTAATGGACAATAAAACCTGATTGCTTGAGCTGTCTTTAAGACCATCAAGAAAAATGGCATGCTTTGTAGAGTTTGTTTGTTTGTTTTGCTGTTGCTAGTGGTATGTATAGTGTGTGTGTTTGTGTGTATGTGTGTATGTGTGTGTTTGTGTGTATGTGTATGTATGTGTATATGTATATGCATGTGCATGTGTGTATGTGTGTATGTGTTTGTGTGATTGTGTATGTATGTGCATATGTATGCATGTGTATTTGTATGTGTGCATGTGTTTGTGTATGTATGTGCATATGTATGCATGTATATACATATGTGTGCATGTGTTTGTATATGTATGTGCATATGTATGCATGTGTATATGTATGTATACATGTGTTTGTATATGTATGTGCATATGTATCCACGTATATATGTATGTGTGCATGTGTGTATGTGTGCATATGTGTATGTGTATGTGTGTGTCTATGTGTGTATGTGTTTGTGTGTATGTGTGTATGTGTGTGTCTCCAGTTGAAGCAGCTTCGTGCCCGAGTTCTCACCTGTGGCATCACGAACCAGCACTTAGAAAGTTCATGTCAATGGGGAGACGGCTCAGTGAGCAGGGTGCCCACTGTGAAAGCATGAGGATCTGGATTGATCCACATAAAGAAAGCCAGGGGTGTCAGAGGGTAACTCCAGCAGCGTTGCAGAGGCAGACATAGCAGGTGCCCGGGGCTTGCTAGTCAGTGAACCTCACTTCTCAGAGAGGTGGACAGCACTGAGGCACAACACTCAGACTCTCTGCCCCCACCCCCACATGCACATACTCACACACACATGTGCATACATGCACACATATACATGCACACGCTCATGAACACGCATACACATGCAAATGTGTGTACACACACACACATACACACATACACATGCCTACACAAGTTCCTGTTTGGCTTCTGTAATATTTTGGATTTCCAGATTAGGGACCCTTTACTTAAAGCTAAAGTCCCATGCCATTTGAGAGCCCAAAGTCCCTTAGAGTGCTTGTTGGCCATCTCTAACTTCGGTTTCTCATAACCATCCATATACCTGTTTTCGAACTTAACATGTGTCTAAATGTGTCCCCACACCTCAAAGTCGCACATGTAATCCGTCACATGTCAACCCCGGGCTTCCATATGGAACTCAGTTGGACAATGAGAAAGCAGAAAGAAACAAGGCCTGATTCCAACAGGAAGACGCGAGAGCGGGTCTCACGGACAGTACACTCTGGGTTCCTCTAAACAACAACTCAGAACCACGGGAGTGGGGGAGGCGGGTGTGAGGGATGGAGGGGCTCTGGTTGGCCTGAGCATGGCTAACATGGCTCAGGCAGGCCTTGCCCTTCCCTTGTTCCCTCTTTCTTGCTTTAAAAAAAAATTACATTCCTAAAGCTAGCCACCAAGGTCCATTCCCTTACTTGGCCATTCTGTCCTCCTGAGCCTGACTCCTAAGGTCCTGCTATCAAAGAAGAGAAGTCCAGCAATCAAAGGCCCCCTTTTGGCTCACCTAATTGGCTCAGGGTTTCCCCCTTTTACCTTTATAAACTGGGCCATGGTCTGTCTGCACACCTATCCAAAGGCAGTCCTTTGTCCCTTTAGGATAATACTCAAGGTCTTTGCCTCCTCACCCCCACATGCATGCACTCACACACATTCACATGCACTCACATGCACATAAATGCACATGCATAAACATGTATGCATATACATGCACATGCATGTACATATGTGCACATATACATGCACACACAAGCACATGAACATGCATGCACTCCCACCTCTCCCTTGTTCCCTTCCCTTTCTCTGTCATTCTATACATATTTCCTGTCTTTGTCTCTTATTCCCTGCCCTTTGTCCCTTTGGGGCAAATAAACCTCCTTTGGACTTGGGTGTCTTATGCCAATATCAGTCCTTTCAAAGGAGGAAGCCATTGGGCCTTGACTTAGAAGGTGCTATTAGTCTGTTTTCTGTTACTATAACAAAATGCCTGAGACCCTGAGGTTGAAGCCAGGGGTCTGTAGCAGCTGCCGAGGGTCTGTTTGCTGCACCATTATAAGCTGGGGTTGGCATCACGTCGAGAAACAGAGTAGTTGAGCCAGCCCCAGGTCAGTGAGAGACCCTGTCTGGAGAAGCTTGAGGGGTCTTAAAGAGCAGCTGAGGTTGGCCTTGGCCTGCACAAGCATGCACACACTGGAACACACACACACACATACACACTATACCACACACTACACCACACACACACACATACACACACACACACTACACCACACACTACACCACACACACACACCATACTCATGTGTGCATAGTGTGCATATTCACCCTACAGAGAGAGAGAGAGAGAGAGAGAGAGAGAGAGAGAGAGGGAGAGGGAGAGGGAGAGGGAGAGGGAGAGGGAGAGGGAGAGGGAGAGAGAGAGAGGACAGTAAGGACTGGGGTGGAGATGGGCAGCTGCCCTCCCCTCTGTCTTCTTCAAATGCTTGCCCTGGATGAGACCCGTTCTTGGTATGGCCCTCAGTACTTCCCTCTGTACTGGAAATAAAGCACAATTTTCTAAAGAGGAGGGAGATCCCAGATCTCCTGCAGGATCTCATCCTGGCCAGAGGACTCCATAGCATGGGGCGAGTTAGGTTCACCCCCAGCTCAGTTACTTTGTTTTTGTGTTTTAGTTTTCACGAGTTGAAATTCCAGCCATCCTCTCCTTGAGGGCCCACACCCTGCAGCCCAGCGCACATTCTGAAGAGCCCCCTCACCCGCCTAGAGGCAGCCCAGCCAACTGTGGCCCTGCCTCTCCCGCACTTAGTAACCTCCATTCCCTTCCTCAGAATATCGGATTTCACGGTGATAACATCGACTAGAGAAGGCTTACAGCTCCAGCTATTTCTCAAGAACAGATGTTTCCTCTCTGTCTCACACCTTTATTGCTCCGCATGACAATGTCATACCCGCCTCTGCCTAATGGACCTGCTCAGGCTCATCTGTCTCGCGGCTAATTGCAGCAGAACCAGCAAGGTGTAGCGCTCCTGGTGTAGCGCTCCTGGCCTGCCGGTTGGTTGGTTATTCTCCTACAGACTTGCTGCTGGTTTCTTTTGATTCCTATTTTTTTTATGTATGTGTGCGGATACATATGCACACAAATGCAGTGAGCCCGGAGGCCAAGATTGGACACTGAATTCTCTGGAGCCAGGGCTACAGGCAGGCAGGGGTGAGCTGCCCTACATGAGCTTTTCCCTTCAGGCATGGAGGGAGAATCCCAACATCGCCTCACTGGTTCCTAGAAGTGGGAAGAGGCCACAGTCACCCAGCAGCATGAAGACTCTGAGGTGACAAACATGGTTTCAGTTGGCTGAAGCTGAAATCACTCACCACCAGCAGGGACCGCACTCTCTGTTGGAACAGATCATCAGCAGGGAGCATGCAACCCCTCTAAGCTCCTCCTCCTCTCCGTCCTTCATCCCTTTCCCTCCTCCTCTCAGCTGTGCGCACACTGATCTTGCTGCTATTCAGAAAAGCCAAGTTCAGTCCTGCAGAGGGATTACCAGATGCTTATCACTTGTCCCAGTCTCTCATGTCTCGGGTCCCTCGGCTCCGTGATACCAGATTCAGTTTGTCCTCTTTGCCACTGCAGCTCCAGGGGCCTCCAGGAGTCTCTCTGATCACAAAGTGGTGTTCATTTTGAAGATGACAAGTATACTGGCTGGTTTTGTGTGTCAACTTGACACAGGCTGGAGTTCTCACAGAGAAAGGAGCTTCAGTTGAGGAAATGCCTCCATGAGACCCAGCTGTGGGGCATTCTCTCAATTAGTGATCAAGGGGGGAGGGCCCCTTGTGGGTGGTACCATCCCTGGGCTGGTAGTCTTGGGTTCTATAAGAAAGCAGGCTGAGCAAGCCAGGGGAAGCAAACCAGTAAGAAACATCCCTCCATGGCCTCTGCATCAGCTCCTGCTTCCTGGCCTGCTTGAGCTCCAGTCCTGACCTCCTTTAGTGATGAACAGCGATGTGGAAGTGTAAGCTCAATAAACCCTTTCCTCCTCAACCTGCTTCTTGGTTATGATGTTTGTGCAGGAATAGAAACCTCCGACTAAGACAATAAGAGAAGCCACTGGCCCTGTCAGTCAGGGCTGAGACCCGCAGCACCAACTGTCAGTAGAGATGAGGCCCTGTGCCGGGAGCTGCCCGGTCAGGACGGTTGTAATTGGAAGGAGAAGTTAACAGCAGTAAAGGAAATTAACTCAGACGCCCAACGGTCGGTCGGTGACGCAGAGCCTGGAAACACAGAGCAGAGGGGACCAGTGAGCTCAGCCTGTCCCTTTATGAAGTGACAGAGGAACCTGCCTGGGGAGGATGCCTGTGTGGTTAAATCAGGGTGTGGGTGGGGCCAGGACACAGGATGAAGGCAGCTGTCCCCTCTCCAGCTGCGCCCTGCACAAAGCTGCATTAGGAAGAAACACTGCAGTCTGAGAGTCCACGGCACATAGGCACACGGGGACCTGGGACTACCAGACACACGGGTGGGGCTTTGATCCCTCCGCACTCTGTGGAAGTGTCTCGTGGAAGCGGCGCCACAGTCCCAGGGGTGACCATGGGGGCTGTCACTCTCCTACCTCCTGTGTGTGTCACGTCAGGGCAGAAGAGCAAGAGCTAAGCTGTGTGAGCACCCTGCCTGTGCTCCTGTGGGGACAGGAAGAAAGTCACTCTCAGTCCATGACCCTGGGGGGGGGGGGGAGACCCTCTTCCTGGGGAAGCCCTGTTTGTTCCTGCAGCCTGACCCAGCCTGTTCTTTGCTTATTTGTTTTTTGTTCTGACCAATATAGAATTTCTTACTGGGTTGAATATGAAGCCAATACAGTGTCTACCCCTTAATCCCCAGAGCTCCGGGACTGGGACTTCACTGGACAAAACAGACTCTGAGCAGGATCAAATGAAGGACTTCGAATGGGAAGGGGAGCCTGGGTATTTAGATGGCGCTGGTGACATCCCAAGGGTCTGTGATAACAGAGCAGGGGCGGGGAGAGGCTGACAAATACAGAGACAGACACAGAGAGAGAGAGACAGACAGACACAGACAGAAACACACAGAGAGAGAGACAGACAGACACACACACACATACAGAGACAGTCAGGCAGACAGTGACAAACACAGAGAGAAACAGGCAGATAAATACAGAGAGACAGACATAAATAGATAGACACAGAGAGAGACAGACAGACAGACACACACAGAGAGAGACAGGCAGACAGACAAACACAAATAGAGACAGGCAGATAGATACAGAGACAGACACACACAGAGAAAGACAGACAGACAGACACAGAGAGACACACACACAGAGAGACACAGACAGACACAGACAGCCAATCAGACAGACACAGACAGACACAAAGACAGAAAGACACAGAGAGAGAGAGCAGCAGAGACAGACAAATGGACAGATGGACACACAGACAGACACACAAAGAGAGACAGACAAAGACAGAGAGACAGACAGACACATGAACAGACAGAGAGCACCCAGTTTTTCAGTTCTCTTGGGGAGGGTGATGATGGAGACGGCAGATGGGGTTGTAAGTCAAGAAGAGCAGGCAGCTCTGCAAGGGGAGACGCAGTAGACTCTCCCTGCGTTGATAGCCGGGAGCCGAGCTCCGTCCCAGAGCCGGATCTGTGTGGCATGAGTGCACACTGTGTTCAGATACCCGGAACCTGCTAAAGGAAGAAGCAGGCATTATGGACAGACCGCAAGAGACGAACACGGCCTTTTCTGCATAGCTTTGATATGGGCGAGTATTTAGGAACTGAGATTTGGCAAACAAAACATGTATTCTCCAGAAGAAACATGGTTTGGGGCGGGAGAGACAGCACAGTCAGTAAAGTGTTTGCTGGGCAAGCCTGAGGATATGAGTTGTGAGCCAGGCTTGGCGGTACATACTGTAGCTGCGGAGCTGGGGAGGCAGAGACAGGAGGGTCGCTGGGGCTCCCTGGAAAGCAACTGATAAGACGCAGTTACCAGCTGGGCGGTGGTGGCACACACCTTTAATCTGCAATAAAGCCAGAAGCACCAGCACTTGGGAGGCAGAGGTGGATGGATTTCTGAGTTCAAGGCCAGCCTGGTCCACAGAGTGAGTTCCAGGACAGCCAGGGCTATACAGAGAAACACTGTCTTGAAAAAACCAAAAAACAAAACCAAAAAAACCAAAACAAACAGACAAAAAACTTCCGACATAGCTGAGCTCAAACAAGGAATGCGACTTTATTATTTCATTATTTCCCATTTAATAAAAAGCGTGGGGTGATTGCCACCCATTGCCCCTGCCCTGTATTTTTTGTGGCATTAGGTGTAGTCGTAGTTTGTGGCTGGTGGGGGGGGGGGGTTGAGCATTGAGGGCCTTTCCCCCACAGTGATGACTGATCAGACCTGTGAATAGGCAGGACCCTTAATAGCTGGTGTGATTGATTGGATGGTGGCAGAGCTGTCACCGTGGGGCACAAAGGTTACCTTCCTCAGAAACAATCAATGGATCATTAAGGTACAAGATATGCTTTGCCTGGTCAGGCCATGGCCGCTGCAGAGACGGAACCTTGGGGTCATTCTGAAGCCGCCAGCCTCAGATCGCTTCTGTGGCTGAACCTGTGCCGGAACATGAGGATTTCGGGCCTTCCTGTGGCTCTGAGCTGGATAAGCCACTAATGGGTTCAGGAGAGGAAAGAGGGATTGTATGTCTCCCACTGAGAAGGGCGGAAATAGTCTGAGAGGAAGAGAGGCCTTATTAGCCTTCACAGGGACCCCTGCTTTGGCAGAAAGAGGTGGGCAATGAGGTCATTAAAGAGACCTGTGGCTAGGATTGGGGAGATGAGTCAGTCAGCAAAGTGCTTGCTCTGGAGGCGTGGGGATGTGATTCCACACCCAGAACCCATGCAATAAAGCCAGAAGCAGCAGCTTGTCCCGTCTAGGGGTGGAATGTGTAAGCTAAGTGGGCCAGTGAGCTAGCAAATCACCCAGAGCCAGAAATGTCTGATTCAGATGTTCCCGTGGGCTGTGACCAAAGTAAGTGGTGTCTTCAGGAATAAGGTCTTAACCATCGAGTTCCGGTGAGTTTCACGAGCAGTGACAACAGCCTCTACTGTTTTGAAAGTCTGGGACACCCACCGGTGACCAACCTGGAGGGGAGACTCCCACACTGAGCACTGCGGGCTTTCAATTTGGGAACCAATGGCTTTTTGGAAGGAACATTGTCTCTTGTGTAGGGCGAGGCCAATCAAGTCTTTTATGTGGATATATGTATGTAGAAAGCTCAGAGAGAGAATTTAAATAGACGTATTGCTCAAACTCAATACAAAATATCCCCTTCTAAGAAATGAGCTTTAAAAGACAGCAAGGCCTGGGCACAGAGGACCCAACGAGGAGGCTCAGTGGCCTCTCAGCTGCCTGTCTTTGTTTTCCAGTCTCTGGGGACAAACCTGAAACCAGATGAGCATCTTGCTCCCAGCCAGGCTGTTGGGAATTCCCCTGTGTTCCCACAAAGCTAGCCAGCCCTGTCATGCTGGTGGGAGCCTGTTTCAGCTCCCCACAAAATCCTGGCACCTTAGAGCACGTCTCTCAGCCCTGAGCTGAACATGGCCTGAGAGGGCAGGTCCACTGAGCCCATCTCCATCCTGGGGCTAACCATGAAGGAACCATTCTGCAAAACCTTTCTTCACCCAAGGATGAGGGAGGGAGGGAGTCTCTGTCACTGTGTTTCCCTTACAGTGAACCGTGCAGTGGGGGTATCCTGCACCACGTATATGAATCTGCCTGTGGACAACTGAACATGAAGCCCCCCCCCCCCAAGCAAGCCGGCCTCTCAGTATGCTCCTTGTCCTAGAGTAGCAATGTCCACTCTAACAGATGTGATGGCACTTGTGTGACTACTTTGGCTGCTGAGAAGAAAGACCCTATCCTAATGCTGTTTGGGTCAGAGGTATCTTGACTCTAGGGGCAGATGGCTGGGAGTTAGGGGTGGCATCTGCCAAAGCCTTGAAAGACCACTGGGTTTATTCTGGATAAAAAAAACCCTTGGCCCACTGTGAGTTGGGGGATGGTGAGGGATGGGGACAACTATGGCAGAGTGGCCAGGGAGGACTAAGAAGAACTGTGATGCATGAATTAGATGGTAGTCAGGGCCACAGAGGAGCAGGGGGCATTTCCTGAGGCCCCATGATGAGGAAGAGAGAGGTGTGAACGGTGGTCTGGCCTGGAGACCTCTGGATGGGGCTGCTGAGAGGAAGGCTTGAGTCCCCACATCTCAGATGGACCGGAAGGATGCTCAGACCTGGCGTTCCATGAGGTTTGGATCCATGGCTGTGGTCTGATATTTTAACTCTGTCTATGCTTTGGGTTCTTAAGAACAAGACATATTCTCTGTCCCCATGTCCCCGGTGTCACAGTCAGTGGCTGGAAAGCAGAGCAGTTGGGCTCTGTTTCTACTAGAAGCACACACAGCTGGAGGTGTGTGTGTGTGTGTGTGTGTGTGTGTGTGTGTATGTATGAATCCACCTCTGAGACTCTCAGCAAAACACAAGGCAGGGTTGGGGCAGGGAATTATGTCCTTAATCAGATTCTTTTTTAAAACAATTATGTGTGTGTGTGTGTGTGTGTTGTGTGTGTGTATACGTATAAGTGTATGTGTATGATGTATATGTATACATACATATATATACACATATATACATATATGTACATATATATACACATATATACATATATGTACATATATATATATATATGTGGGTATGTGTGTGTGTGTGTTTTGCCTGTGTGTATATCTGTGAACCACATGTATTCAGTGCCAGAAGAGGCCAGAAGATGTCAGATGCCCTGGAACTGGAGTTACAGAGGGTTGTGAATTAGCATGTGGGTGCTGGGAATTGAACCTGGGTCCTCTGGAAAAGCATCAGTACTCTGGCTTTCTCTCTAATCCCCAGAGTCAGATTTTTTTTAAAACACATTTTGTTATTAATTATGTTGTTTTACAAAATGCTTAGTGCTTGGCTTCATTTGTTAAAAAATAGTATTTGGATCTGTGCAGGATTATGGGTCCAGACGGCAGCTCTGCCACAGAGCTCGGCTGCCTGCAGTTACCCCACTAGGATCTAGCCTGGGGGTGAGGGAGGAAAGAGGGGAGGGGAGAGGTGCAGTTGGTTCCATGGGAGAGTCCTTGGCTTGTCCATGGTTGTCCAGAGCTTGGTGGCAGTTGTGGCTGGGAGCACAGAGAGGCCTCTGGGAGATTAGACAGCGGCTCTATAGACAAAGACCTTCTCCATGGCTCCCACAGCGGATGCTGATGAAAAGAGGCTGTCCGTGGTTTTAAGGCATTTATTGTCATGGTAGAAAGTGGATGAGTAAAACTGTACCCCACTTCTCAGGGCGGGTCTGAGACAAAAATACAATTTTCAGGGAGGAGTGTCTGGGAAGGAAAGCTTCTCTCATGCATGCCCATATACACTACACTCGTGCTAAGCCTCCAGGCCTTTAGGTACCTCATTAAAATGGAGATCTGTCTTGAGCCTACATGACTACAGGTCACATCCTCTACCTGTGGAGGGGCTTGGGCCATTGCCCTTAACGTGACTGATGGCCGCATATCTATGGAGGGCTGCAGCCAGTGACAGGGGCCTCGTGCCCAGGAACAGGCAAAACACCTACCATCCCTTCGGAATCTCCATGGCTTCGAGCCTTAGCTCAACCGGGAACCAAGCTACCTTTCACGGTCCCACGGATCCGCCTGAATGTTATGTACTTTAAGGACACACACACACACACACACATGCTATGCCCCCACACAACACATGCACATCCCCACATACACACACTACACTCATACATGCACACACACACTACACTCATACATGCACACACACACTGCACTCATGCATGCACACACACACTACACTCATGCATACACACACTACACCCATGCATTTACACATACACTTGTGCATATATACACTACATTTATGCATATACACACTACACTCATGCATGCACATACAAACTATACTCATGCATGTACACACACTATACTCATGCATACAGAGAGTACACTCATGCATGCACACACAGTATACTCATGCATACAGAGAGTACACTCATGCATGCACACACAGCACACTCATGCATGCAAGCACATATAGTACACTCATGCATGCATACACATAGAGTTCAGTCATGCATGCATGCACACAGAGTACATTCATTCATGCACACACACAGAGTACACTCATGCATGCACACACACTACACTCATGCATGCAAGCACACAGAGTACAGTCATGCATGCATGCACACAGAGTACACTCATTCATGCACACACACACACAGAGTACACTCATGGATGCACACACAGAGTACACTCATGGATGCACATACAGAGTACACTCATTCATGCACACACACACACAGAGTACACTCATGCATGCACACACACACTACACTCATGTGTGCACACACACACAGAGTACACTCATACACACACACACACACCTACACGCATGCACAGGTACAAAGATCCTCACTGCAGGCTCATCCACACATCGAGCGGCGGGAGAACAGTGCACGCACCTCATATGCAAATGAGTAAGCAAGCCCAGGGGATAATCACAGAAAACGGTCTGTAGTAAAAAGAATCCAAAACTTTATATAGCAAGACAAATCTCAAAATAAAATACCCCCAAGGGGAAAAAGCCATTAGCAAAAAAAGCAATGTGTTTTTATTTCTAGATTAAAAAAAATCAAGCATGAAAAATGCATTCTGTCATTATTTAATTATAACTTTTAATCAAAGTCAAACAGGACTTTAGAATTCTGTGAGTTTTAATATTTTTGAAAAATTGTTGGTTCTCACGCTACCTTCTCCAAAACCAACCATTTTTAGTTCCTGTAGTTCATGGGGACTCTGCGGGTTTGGAACTCTGTATTTCTAAGTAATACGATTATCCTGCTGAATGTCCCCTTTTCTAGCTCCTTTCCTATTGCTAGAGCTGCTATTGTTACCAGCCAAGGATCTTGGGGGTTCATTTCTTTGAATTGAAAAGCAGAGAAAGGGTTACACAGCCGGGTAACAAGGGCACTTATGGGTGAGAAAGAACACCCGTCCTGGGAGGCCGGGGGTGTTAGGTGGCTTTGGTGGCCTGAGATGGGTCCCCTCTCCTAATCTGGGGTTGGTCAGCCTGCACAAAGGAACAAGATCAGAGGCCTATAGCCTTAGGTAATATTGTTCAGAACAGGCCTTGAGCATACCTGACTAGCCTGGGCCAGTCAGCAGAAGGGGGGCCCTGTCAGCAGGAGAGAAAACCCACCAGGCTTTTATCTCAGGTGGGGAAGTCGAGGCAGCTGGAAGTCGGCCATCTTCCTTATCTATCTGTGGCCTTTCCCTATCTGTCTGCCTGTCGAGACCTGTCTGGCTCCTAATGGCTCCTGTGGAAGCCGGTCCAGAGAGTTGCTTCTCAGCCCAGAGTCTCTGCTCCACTCCTCACCTCTGCCCGGAGCTAACCACGCATGTCCTCACTCACAAAAAACCCAAGGTTCTTGGAAGCAGGGAGCCAGGCCAAACAGGAAAGGTTTTCTGTGATGGGTAACCTCACTCTGGGGACCTCATGTGCAGCGTGGGAAAATGAAGTTACAGGAGGCGAGGAGTCTGTTCGTGTGTTTGATCAGGGTTACTGAGTCTCAACATAGGCATTCATCAAACCACCCCATTGCACATCTTAGACACACATACTGTATGTGTGTGTGTGTGTATGCATGCATGTATGTATGTATATATGTATGTATGCATGTACTGGGGGCAACCTCTGTTGCTATTCCTGGCCTTGCATCTTGAGACTGGGTCTCTTAGTTGTTCACAGCTGTGGATTACAGGTTACCTGGCCGGCAAACTTCTGGGGAGTCTCCTGACTCCATCCCTATCTCTATCTCTTCCCATAGGAACTCCAAGTTACGGACATTACTACCACACCTAGATTCTATGTGGGCTCTGTGGATTCAAACTCACATTTTCAAGGCAACTTTTCTCTCTGAGACATCTCCCTGGTCCCTCAATTTCTATTTATTGGTTATCCCCGCAAAGCTGGCTGGTACTAGAGAGCTATGTTATCCCTGAGTTCTCTCCCTGCCCGTGACCCACCTCTCAGCCCAGCCACTCAGGGAAGGCACGGCTTTCCATCTTCCTTAGCAACACCCTGGGCAAGGGAGGAGGGCTGCTCCCACCTCTGCTTCAGAGCTGGACCTAGAGATTCCCCTCCATGTTGGGGACTCCAAGTCCTGAGTCTGGGATCCCACCCCACCCTCTTCTCTGCTTCACCTTGTCCTCCCACAGCTCCTGAGAAAGGCCTCTGCCCTCTTCAGGGCTGCAGTGACCTCACCCTGACCTCGCCCCTGACCTCTGGCCTGCTCTGTGATCTCCTGAGAAGGGTGAGCCCAGCTCACTTCCGACTTCCGGCTCACTTCCGGCTTCCGGCTTGTGCTCTCGGCCCTGCTCCTGGTTGGAGCTCAGCTCCTTCGCTCTGGAGAGGCCAGTGTTTCCTAGTTTCCTGGGTCCTCCTGAGATCATGAAGGTGTTCCCAGTGCTGATCTTTCCACTTTAATTTGTGTGAGAAGGATTGTGGAGGCCTGGCACGTACACCCCTCTGTGAGTGATGTCATGAAACTTAGCTGTAAAATTCCAAAATTGGCAGGACAGAAACACAATCTGTCACTCACAGTTCATCAGTCACCTGGAGTGAAGTTACGGTGGTAGGTCGTCATCCCCAGAGCCTCCCTGGAGGGGATCCAGACCTGGGGCTGCTGTGTGGAGAGCTCTCTCGATGCTCCTCCAACCCAGACAGGTTCTCAGGAGATGCTCTGACCGCTGGGCCTGTCACCTGCACAGTGTGAGGCAGGCCAGGCCATTGCTTCCCCAGACAGAATGTCTTTGCCTGAGGTGACCTCATTGAAGCAGCCCTGGAGCCCTGGAAGCAGAGCCAGCCACTCAGCTGTCACAGAAATAACTCAATCCCCACAGGTCCTGGCACCCCTTTTCCTTGGAAACCTCCCTGTTTTCCTTTGACTGCTGAGGGCATGGAGCACTCCAGCAATCTCTTGTGCGGACCACTTTGTGCCTTCTGTGTCCAGCAGTGCTTGGCCCCAGCAGGCCCCTCGGAGCCAGGCATCTTGGGTGAGCTGGAGCCTTCAGAGCCACAGGTAGTGTTGGCTCCTTCCGCTGCCTCAGCCCTGCCTTAAGCTGTCTTTGCTTGAGCTGGAGAACTGAACAAATGCAGGGTTGGAGGATGGCTCCTGCCTGGCTGTGGATCCTTCACTCCAGCTGCTCTGAGCCCCGGCTGACAAGATCTACTGAGTTAAAAATGCATGAGAACAACCAGGGCCACCACCAGAGCTGACTGCAGAAGGGCAGGGTTATTTGAGAATTGTTTGGGATGTGCTGATTTGTTAACTTATCATGGTCCCCTGCTACACACACTCTTCACAGCCCAAGTAGATGAATGTGCTAATCACTGGTCCCTAATATCTATCTATCTCTATAATGGTTTGTATATGCTCATCCCAGGAAGTGGTACTATTAGAAGGTGTGGCCTTGTTGGAGGAAGTGTGTCACTGTGGGGATGGGCTTGGAGATCTTCCTCCTAGATGCCTGAGCATGCCCAGTCTGCTCCTGGCTTCCTTTGGATATAGACGTAGACCCCCTCAGCTCCTCCAGCACCATGCCTGCCTGGATGCTGCCATGCTTCTGCCTTGATGACAATGGACTGAACCTCTGAACCTGTGAGCCAGCCCCAATTAAATGTTGTCATTCATAAGACTTGCATTGGTCATGGTATCCGTTCACAGCACTAAAACCCTAACTAAGACACTCTTCCTTCCATACAAGTAGCTGCTGTCCTTCCAGGGGTACCCTGGGCCTGTTCAAATAGCAGGCCCCCCACACTCCTACACATTTGGTGTTGGTCCCAGTGAGTCGAACATTGCGTAGCATATCCTGTGAACCACTTAGCAGACTATGAGGCCCAGCCCCAGTCCCCCATAGAGAAAAATGAGATCTGCCCTTGTTAGTCTTTTATGTAATTACTCTAGAATTTGAGTTTACTTTGTCACCGCTAGCCATTTGTGTGATCTTCCTCTGTCCTTTTGCCTTGCTTTCTACTACCAACTATTTGTAATTATTCTAAGTGACAAATTTCAGTTAGGCTGCTTGTGTTGATCTCTGTGCATATAGGAAGGGTCTCTCTCTCCCGCTGCAGGATCCGCCTGATTTCAAATGGTGCCACTTCCTGCGTGGTACAGCCTCATGGAAACCCTGGAGCAGTCCTTACGGGCCCTCCGGAGGCTTGTGTCCCTACTACCCTGTGATTTAACCCAGCAGACACTCGAGCCCTGAAGGACTATGGTGTTGGCCTTCTCATCAAATGTGCACACATCTCTTTTAGAGGGTCTCCTTCTTTCACGCTCTTTTGAGCTCACATCTCTTCTCCCTAACGGACTCCTCCAGGTGTTCAAGTCAGAGCAGAGTGGCCTCTTCATTTCTGCTTCTTTAAAAGTGTGTCCATTTCGTCTGCAGTGTTTCTGACAGGAACACGACTCACGGCTGCTGGCCCCGCAGCCCGCATTCAGAGCTTTAATAGCTGCCGTTCCATTTCCTCCTACTTCCATTGTTCCATTGATGAGTCCGCTGTTCCCCGACTGCTTCTTCCTTTGCGGGGCGTGGCTGGCTTTGCTAGGCAAGAACAGAACCGTTCTTGATGGCTGAGCCCCCTCCAGTCCTTCCTTTGAGAATTTTAATTACTCATTCTCCCTTTCTCCACAGTACCCCATACATCCTAGTGTGCTTTTTTTTTTCTTGAGATTTTGTTCCAAACCTCCTCAGCCTGGATCATTTTAGAAACTTTCGTAGGTCTTGTCTAAACAATCCATGCCAGCCTCACGTGGCTTCCGGTGGAACTTGCTCTTTAATTCGATGCCGTTTGGCTCTATTTTCAAGTTCAATTCATCTTATAATACACCTTAGCTTTTCATTTTTTTTAATAAATAAATAAATTGCTAATTGATGTTGCAAATTTGTCACAAGCCACTTCAGTGACCAAGCACCCAGGGCCTCCTGTTGCCTGTTTTGCCACCACTTGGCATCTGGTTACTTTCCCCTGCGAGGTCTGGTAACCTTCTTGTGAGAGACTCTGGAAACTGTTGCCTATGAGGCGCCTGTTCACGCCCAGGGTTAAAACACTTCAAGGCTGACCTTCACAGACAGAGTTTATGTCCGTCTGTCCTTCCCATTGTACAACCTCCTAAGCGACTCAACAAAAAGCCTTGTGTGTTTTCTGGAATTCTGTGTGTTGTTGAGCCTTGAACTCCAACTTCCGTTGTAATGACATCTACGATATGGGTGACACCCACACCTAGTTCAGCTCAGTCCCTGAGTACTATGCTCAGTCCCTGAGTACTGTGCTCAGTCTCTGAGCACTGCGCTCTGTCCAACATATGCCCCTCTCAAAGTTCTCAGGGCACCCCGTGCTGGTGCAGACTGACTCGGCTGCCAGGCCTTCTCTTTCCCTCTTGCCCCCGGCTTTGCGTGTCAGCTTGGGTCTCCCCCAGCTCCTGAGCCTAGCGCACAACTCTCACCCAACTCAGCTGCACTCACACATTGCTCAAAGAAGAGAAGGATGGAGCTACCTCTGCTTGGCTTGATTTGTCTCTGGGGCACAATCCTCTGACCTGGCAGCCTGGGTTGCCTGGCTCTGTGTGTTTGCCAGAAGCTATCCCATCAGATGAGAATATACACGGGGCCCTTCTTAGGTTTCTTTTTTTTTTTTTTTTTTTTTTTTTTTTTTTTTTTTTTTTGGTTTTTCGAGACAGGGTTTCTCTGTGTAGTCCTGGCTGTCCTGGAACTCACTCTGTAGACCAGGCTGGACTCGAACTCAGAAATCTGCCTGTCTCTGCCTCCCAAGTGCTGGGATTACAGGCGTGTGCCACCACGCCCGGCTTTTTTCTTTTTTTTTTTTTTTTCCTTCTTAGGTTTCATTGAGGCAGCAACACACAGAGATCTGGGGTTGGCTGACTGACCTTATCTCCAACCTAGATGAGTGCAGAGCTATTTTAGCTGTTGATTTCTCATGAGTCCAAAAACAGCAGGACTGAGGGCCAGGGGATGCTGCTCAGTCAGGAGAGTGCCTGCCTAGTGTGAATAAAGCTCTGTGTTCAATCCCCAGCACCTCCTATAACCTGATCAGGTAGCACAGTGCTCGGGAGGGACATGCAGGAGGATCAGAAATCGAGTCATCCTCCTCTACAAAGACATTTGAGGTAAGCCTGGACTACATGAGAGCTTGTCTCAAAAAAACAAAATTATTTTTTAAATGTACCACTGCAGCCACAGACAGAGGCTGGGAAGGCCCCTAGGTAGGGAATGAAGTCAAAGCCCAAAAGGGCAAGCTTCTTGAATATCAGAGATAGGTGACAACCGGTGGCAGTGGTGGGAACTCTGGGGACTGGCATCTGAGCAGACCAAGGAGGTTGACCCTGGTCTCCCTTATGAGAAGGCTGGGCTGCTTGTGGCATGAGGCAAGTTGGAAGAGCATCAGCGAGGCAATGGCTTAAACAGCTTCTTTGATGTGAAAAACATACATGGGCGGGTTCTTTTTAAATGCTGTGCCTTTAAGTAAGAGCTGGGTGCCAAGGTTTACATCAGAGGCTCTCAGGAGTCCTGAGACCAAATCCTGATTTTATTCCCCCTTAGCAGGAGGCCCTTTGTAGGCCCTCCAGCAGGTCTCTAAAGTAGAAGCAACGATGAGGTCACTGGTCTCACGGGATATGTGGGAAATCTGACAGGTATGTATATATGAGACACATAGGCCCTGCTGACAGATGCATAGAAAATAAATTGTTAAACACAAATCAGCTTGCAACTCAGGGCCCTTCCTTAACTTGATTCAGCCCACAGCCACCATGTCTAAATGGCCATCTGGTCAACCTTATGCTACTGCATGTGAGGTGCAGAAGCATGTAGGTAGGGTGTGCTCAAACACACAGGCAGACTGGTTGATGGAAAGTGGGTAGACAAATGGACTTCTTTTGTGTGCCCTGTAGCCAAGCAGTTCCTCTCTGCTGCAGGCAGAAGATGCAAGCTCCCTCCTACTACAGAGAACACTGTAGCTGGCTCCCAGCCCTGACTACCTTGTGGTCGTTAGCTGAGCCCCTCATGCTCTGGCTGTGATGGGAGAGGGCGGTCCTCACATACCATCGATCATCTAAATGTTTAATAACACCCATCCTCCACTCACCGGGTTACCAAACCCAAATCAGCGGATCCTCAAAGCCACAGACTAACGAGGCCATGAAAGGGAAGATGTTTCTGTAATGAAAATTTCATCAATGCAGATTTCACATTGAATATCAAGGTCTCAGCGTGAAGACAGCATCAGAGTGGACACTGCTGTGACACTGACCTTCATCCTTGGAAACAAGAGCAGAGTCAGGCAGTTTCAGTCTTTTGTGACAATGTAGCATCAGGGAAGGAGGTTCTGGAGAGGGGAGCCAGCAACCCCCCAATTCCTTCTGAGGAGGGAAGGTCTCTGCTGGTTGGGTCTTGGCAACTCTGTTTTCCTCACTTGACACTCTGGTCCCATCTCCGTCCAATCTCGGCCACTCCTGTCCATCTCTCTCCTTTTGCTTCTTAGCAGAGCACAGCCTCCCAGCTGACCCTCTTCTTTAAGCCATCTTCTCCAGAACCCGCAAGCCCCGGATCTTGTCTCAACCCAGGACAAGGAATACTATCCAGGAAGATTCCCTGGGTGATCTTTTAAGAACAGTGTTACTGGCATGACCCATCCCTTTCCACCTGCATTCACCTTTTCATACACACGCACACGTGCGCACACACACACACATACAGAGAGAGAGAGAGAGAGAGAGAGAGAGAGAGAGAGAGAGAGAGAGTTTGGAGGGGGAATCACAGCAACAAATGTGCATTATGCACTGAGAATAGCTTTTCCTACAGTAACTCTATGCCTGTGAGAACTGTGGCTCCCCTGTAAGCCAAGTGTAGCCTCGGTGAATTTTGCATCTCATCTTATGAAGATGAGATCCCTTGTTATGAGATGAACCTGCACCTGTGATTTTGGCTTCTAGAAAGCCTTGGTTGGAACCCAGAACTGCCAGAAGATCTTCTCTTCCCAGCACTGGGATCCACGGTGCCCCCGTGTCTTGGAATGCCTCTGGAGCAGGACTGTGCACATACCAAGGGCAGGTGCCCCAGTAGCGTCAGCTCATTTATTTACAGCCTGACAAGAAAGCATATAGAAATTATTCTTCCCTTTCATATGGTGTCTCTGCGAGACTTCCAACAGCGAAGGAAATAAAGACTCAAGCAACTCCCGACTCTAAGTCACCTTTCCTTAAAGAAACTCACAAACACTGAGGGACTGCACAACAGGCCGAGCTCGCAGGTTCTGGATCTTTCCAAGATCGAGACCTTTAAAAAAAAAACAAAACTTCCAAGCCTAGCGGGTGACTTTGACCATATCAAGTTCTTTTGGCTTTGTACTAGACAATGAGGGCTGTGGGATTAAAGCTGGTAGTTAAGAGGAAATTTAAAGACCATTTAAGGTAAAGCTTCTGAGTCCATGGTGAGAAAGAAAAGACAAAGACGGGATGTGAAAAGAAAGTCTGCAGCAAACAGGGCTTCTCTGAGGTCTCCAAATGAAGTTAACATGCTTTAAATTTTGATGTATCTTTTCCTATCCAATACTCACAAAGATACGTGTGTTCCTCTGTCTTTGAAAAAAATTGTATATGGATTTATACATGTTCGCATGCTCATATGTGTTTGTGCATATTTGAAAGTGCATATGTGTTTGTACTATGATGGATAACATGTTTTAAGGTTCAATTACTGTACTGAAGAGATCTAGACAACGCCGGGCAGTGGTGGCACACACCTTTAATCCTAGCACTTAGGAAGCAGAGACAGTCGGATTTCTGAGTTCGAGGCCAGTGTGGTCTTGCTGAGGGCTACACAGAGAAAAGAAAGAGAGAGAGAGAGATCTAGAAAACAAATGTCTCTGACCTGGAAGTCCCACTTGCTCAAAGACAGAGAGCCTCCTGGAACGCTGGGGGCTGTTCACGGAAGAAAACAAGCCGCGTATTTTCACGTCTGTAAACAAGCTTGCTTGCAGCATCTAACAGGACCTGCTTAAGCACAGCAGGAGGTCTGTAGACAGGGAATACATCTGTATGTATACTTGCCTCTGATTGGGCAAAGGGAGGAAGTAGGTAGCATTGTGCGTTAGGCCCTAACTAATGTAATCTGGTACCTTATTCTGAGCAGAGGTCTTGGGTGTGGTCCTGGTCAGTATTTAATAACGTTTGCACTGGTCTTTTCTCACCCCGGGAGATTCACAGTTCATGTTTGTGTGTGCACATCTGGGCACATGCATGTGGAATCAAGAAGAATAAGTTAGGTGTCTTCCTCTCTTCCTTATTTGTTGAGACAGGGTCTCTCGCTGAATCTGAAGCTTGCTTATTTGACTAAGCTGGCTGACCAGCAAGCCCCAGAGACCCTCCTGCACCTGCCTCCCCAGTGCTGGGGTGACAGACACACACCACCACACTTGGCCATTTTACATGAGTTCCAGGGATAGCACTTTACTGACTGAGTCGTCTCTGCAGCCCCAGAGGCCCATAGGTTTTAGCCCTGAGAGTATACAGCATCAATGTACCTGCCAGCTCACAGCAAGGTCAGCAGCAGAAGACAGGAAAGCAACATGATGGACACCCAGCCCCGCCCAGGAGAATCAGCCCTGGGCCTTTATCAGTGAGCACAATCTCTGTGGTTTCATAGCAAAGTCCTCAAACACAGACTCTTTGACATAGCCCATGATGGCCTCTGTCTTGCCATATATCTAAGAATAGTTTTAGGTAGTCCAGGATGACTTCTCTCTCAACATCTATTTAAGGATGGTTTCAGGTAGCCCAGGATAGCCACCCATACTACCCATCCTCTGTTGCTGCCCAGAAATACTGTCCGTTCCAGCTCAACACTTAGTGGTACCGACCACTAAGAAAAATCAGCTGGATCTGCTTCTTCTGATCAGGTCCCAGGTCAGAGATGGCTGCACAGCATCCGAAGTTTCCACTAGAAGACCTGAGAGCCCAGAAGTCAGGGCGCCATGGGTTGGCTTGCCTGGGGACTTTCTTCATGTTTATGAAGTCTGCCTGGAAAGCTAGAAGTCAACCCCACTAAGAATGTGAGCAGAGATCTAAGAGACTCTCCCCCACATAGCTGGAACTCCCTCCCACTAGGGCCACCTTGGGGGTGGTCAGGCTCCTTCTGTAGTGACTCAAAGTTCTAAGAACAAAAAGTCTAACAAGATGAAAACTTAAAGACCTCTCCTCACTCAGTTTATACTCTGGAAGTCCCAGAGTCATAGGGATAGGGAGTGGACACAGATTCCATCTCTAGGTTAGAGGCCTGTCAGACCTCAATGACTCACACCGAGTCAACAGCTCCAAATGCATCCTGGGATTATCTCTGCTTCTTTGTTCTCCTAGGCCCAGAATCACTCCCACATCCGTCCGATCACAGATCCTCAGTTCGGACTGTGCTTTGGGCAGAGCCCATCCCAAGACAATGCACAGCTTCAGAGACATGCTCAGATGTCAGGACACGCTGCTCTCCTTCACAGAAATGCTGGGGTCTTCCAGGTCCCATTTATCTCCTTGGTAGCAGCTGCGTGCTTTTGCTTCCACAGCACAATCTTCTGAGAGCTTTGGAACGGCCCCTGCATTGCAGCTTGATGAAGAGAAAAGCAGCGGTGGATACACAAGGGTTCACAGAGGTGGCCGCGCCCTCCTTTGACTGCACGGCACAGACTCCGAGACGACAGGCAGAATTTGGATGGATTCCCACTGCACCACTCCTAAGTGGCTCCATTTAAGTAAACACCCCCTGGGAATTCATATCCGCGGTCCCTGCGGGCAATCCACTCTTCTCCTCCGCACTTCGAACTATAAAATTGAGAAGATGTCAGACCTCGTACGGGCTCTTTACAAAGTGTTCCCCATTAACTGGGGCCATTTCAGCCCCATGTTCCTGCCCTCCTCTAAAGGCAGTCAGTGGCATTTCCATAATAAAGAGCCGTTTACGGCTCAAAATCTTGACTGGTTGAAAAAATGAATTCCAAAATCCCACTGGTTGATTTACTGCCCACATACTTTCTCTGTTGTTGTGGTCGTCATCGCTGGTTAAAGATGGAACATATTACCCATCAGGGCTGGAGGGGTGGCTCAGCAGCTAAAAGGCTGGCTGCCCTTCCAGAGGACCCAGGTTCGAATCCTGGAACCCACAGGGCAGCCCATTTCCAGGGGATCTAATGTCTTCTTCAGCCACCAGACACGCATGTGGTGCACAGCCATACATGCAGGCACTCATGCATGTAATTACTTTAAGAAGAGGAAGTATTGTCACATCATAATTATATACACTATGTGGGTATGATTATACACTTAGTGTGTAGAATTATAATTTTAATCTTGCTGGTGGGTGATCTCTTAAAATCCTAATTTGAGAATCTTAACTGGCCAAAAGCCTGTGAACGCAGAGCGATGCTGACAACCCAACAGTGGGGGTCACGTCACAGCTCAGGGTGTCTCTGAAGGGTGAAGAAGTGGTTGCCATGGAAATCTCCATGGAAGTGCCCTTTCTCAGCCCAGGGGGAATACATTGGGCAGGGAGGGGTCCTGAGTCTGTTAACCTTTGAAGTTATCAAAGAAAGTACACGCTGCCCTTGCAGAGGACCTGAATTTGAGTCCCAGCACCCACATCGAACAGTTCACAAACACCTTGGAACCCTGCTCCAAGAGTTCTGATACCCTTTCTGTCCTCCAGGAGCACCTGCACGTACCACCACACAGACATAAGCATAATTTCAAATATTAAAAATAAATCTTTATTTAAAAAAATGCAATCCCTGTCTGGAGGCCGAACAGCGACTCGCCCTCTGAGGGAGTGGAAGCATCAGGGCCCGCCTCACCTCTAGACACCTGCGCAGATACCCTCCCCGCCTCCGCTCTTCCGTGTTCAGTGGGTGGCTGCCCTCAGCCCTGCGAAGTGGACCATGAGACCCCAAATGCGTCTTTCCAGGGCAGACCAGCCAAGTTCACAGCCACCACAGTGAGCCCAGACCCCTGTGCAATGAACAGCGTCCAGGAGGGCAGAGATGAAGCCAGCTCACAGGTTTTTCTCTGTTTTCCTCTTTCTCCGAGAAGAATAAATAACTCCTTCGTCACTTCCATCCGTCATCTGAGGCAAAAAAAAAAAAAAAAAAAAAAAAAAAAAAAAAAAACAGCCGATAACGATGTGAGTATATTAATCAGACTCTCCCTGCAGATGAGTCTCTGCTTTAGTTAGAGACGGTAATTTGGTGCTGTGATTTTCAAAGTCAGTGAAATGCTAAATAGAAGCATGTCAGCTGGTATCAGATAGAGCCCCAAAATAACATCCCTCAGAACAGATCCTTTGATAAAATATCCCCAACGAATATCAAGATATACATAATGGGTTTGGGTTTTTTTTTTTTTTAATAACCGATTTGGCAGATTTCTTTCCCCTAGCTTCTAGCTTTCTAAGGATGATTTCATTCCAAAATGCTCTTTAAGTTTGCAAAATGTGCTTGCCACTCCCCCTGCCTCTCCCTTGCACCCCCACCCCCACCCTGACACGCTGAATTGTCTTTTTCTGCATTTTGCCATTCATTTTAAATGGGAAATTGATGGCTCCTTTAGTGCTGAGTCACTGGAACGGGAGTGGCCCGATTTCCAATTACACGTGAGTGTAATGCAGTCTAGGGAGGGGTCTGCGAGCCCTACAGGGCATCCGTGATGAGGCTGAAAGAGGCCAAATCCTTGGCCAGAGCTGTCTCAGAGATAGAGTCCCGCAGAGGGTTTGTCCCTTCGAAGTTGGCATTGGGCTGGTAACTAACTGTCTTTGTTCCCTCTACTGTTCCGTGAGTCTGAGGACAAGATGGCCTAAGAAAATTTTGCCTGGCAGCTTGATTGATGGCTCTGGGATTCAGAGGCAGGAGGTGACAGAGCCTGGTGTGGAGTAAGATTGTTGAAAAGAAAGAAGAATGCCCGCGTGACGGCTCATTCGTGCCATCCCAGCTCACGTGGGGAGTGCTGAGAGAAAGACCCTTCTCCACAACAAAACGGAAACAGAGGGGCCGCTGGGAAGATGGCTGAGCAGGGAAGAGCGCCCGCCCGATGCCCTGTCAGGGGACCCGGCTTGGTTCCCAGTACCTGTGTCTGGCAGCTCACAGCTACCGGTACCACCATCTCCAAGGGATGCAACAGTCTCTTCTGGCCTTGGCAGGCATCCCACGCGCATGCACACAACCACACGCAACACAAGTAATTAAAAAAAAATCTTTCTTAAAAATCAACAGCAGCAAAAAGGAGGGAAGGAGATGTATCTTCACTGGTGGAGTACTGGGCTGCCATGCGCCAAGCCCCCGACTTGATCCCTTCATACCATCCACGACCCTATGTGGTGGCGCCTGCTTCTACTCCAGAGTGAAGAAGGTGAATGCAGAAGGATCAGAAGAAGTTCACAGTCATCCCCGGCCACACGGCAAGTTCAAAGCAGTCTGGGATATGTGAGATTCTGCCAAAGAGAAAGAAAACCTTATTTTTAGTAATAAGATCATGATTTTTAAGAAAACACTTATTTTTATGAAAAAAAAATAGACGTGATGGGTTAGTTAGATTTCAGAACCCTGACTCTTGAATACTCCTGATTGTGACTATATTTGGAGACAGGGTCACCTTCTTCTTCAAAGTTCAGTGACATTATTAGAGTGGACCCTGGTCCTGTATGGATAGCATCTGTCCAAAAACGTACTGGGGCACAGATGTAGGCCGAGAAAGGCCATGTGAGGTGAAAGGGATTGAGGAACCCCTCTCTCCCAGGGATTCTGAGAAATGCTTAAGACCTTATTTACTTACTTACTTACTTACTTACTTACTTACTTACTTACTTGTGGGAAGCCATCCTGAGCTATTCGGACTTATGCTTACTCCTGGCCCTAAGGTGGTGGCTGCTAAAGTATAAGAACAATTAACTAGAGCCTTCTCCTTGAGCTATCGGTGTGAGAGGATTCCGAGAATGCCACAGGATGTTCCTGCCCTAACCACGGAATGTACCTGCCTGCGTTAACTCCAGGTGTCCTCTCCAGATGACCAGATGACCTCCTCGCTTGCTTCCTGCTTCGACCCCTAGGGATGTCTCTGCCCTTCCCTTCTTTGTCTGGTGTGAATGTTATTTCCTTCTCTGTAAGCCTTAAAACCCACTTAACTCCCCGACATTAAAGGAAGCCTTGACATAACCCAGACTGACTCTGACTTTATTAGCATGCTTGGCTTCCTTTCTCTCTTCCCCCCATTTTTGACCCTCAGGTAGTGCCTCTTCGGGACCCTGGAATAACTGGACCTGCTGGACGGGTCACTTACTTATTTGGTTTTCAACACAGGGTTTCTCTGTACAGCCCTGGCTGTCCTGGAACTGTAGACCAGTCTGGCCTCGAACTCAGAAATCTGCCTGCCTCTGCCTCTGCCTCTGCCTCTGCCTCTGCCTCCCAAGCGCTGGGATTAAAGGCATGCGCCACCACTGCCCAGCCCCTAAGACCTTTTAAATACAGGATCAATTTCGATTAATGTTGCTAAACATGGTCGGCAAGCACTTGCTAAGCTTATTTTCTGAACCCTTTGTTATTTTTCTGTCACTGAATGAAGCAATCAGGATAGGCCATAAGACAGGCTTCTCCTGTAGGCCTAGCAGCCTTTGGTGAAGAACTGTCTAGAAAGAAAAGCACTACAGAGTCCAAGAACCACAGCCACAGAAGACATGACTGCGGTCACAGGAGGCCTTGCTCCTGAAAGGCCTGGACTCTGCACGGACACACCAAGGCCAAGTTCTTAGCACAAAAGAGATGTATTTGACCCAGAGGAAAAAGGGAATAAGAGACAAGGACAGAAGCTAGGAGATGAAGGGCAGAAGAAAAAGGGAGATGGGCAAGGGATATTTGTCCCAGAGGAAAAGAATTGCCTCTGGCTAGAGAGCAGGCTGGTACGGCCCATAGGCAAATGGTGCTTTGTAAAGGTAAAGGGAAAAAGTCTGCATTAGGATGAGGTGTTTGTTTGATTGATTGATTGATTGATTTTGGTTTTTCAAGACAGGGTTTCTCTGTGTAGCCCTGGCTATCCTGGAACTCACTCTGTAGATCAGGCTGGCCTCCAAATCAGAAATCTGCCTGCCTCTGCCTCCCAAGTGCTGGGATTAAAGGCGTATACCACCACTACCTGGCTGTGGTGTTTAATTATAATTGAGCATGTTAATTAGGTGAGCCATGGGCTCTTCTGATTTCTGGACTTCACTACTTTGAGAGCCGGACCTTGGTAGTCAGCCTCAGGAGGAGAAAGTGGCCAAATAAGGAAATATACCTTGGTGGGTAGCTTTAGGAATGCAAGCTCATGGTTTTTAGCAAGGAGGAAAACCTGTTGGCGCCATGTTTGCCCATGCTGGGGCCTGCTCGAGCCCTTCAGTTCCCATTAGCCTGCACCAGTACTGGGAAAATTCACGCTCCACCAGGCGAGTCCAGGGGAGCTTAGAAGAGTTAATAAGCAACTGTTTCAGGAGCGCCTCCCAGGGCTGCTGCTCGACTGTGCAGTCTGTCCACAGTCGTCCTGGAAAGCAAGACCCTCCCCCAGCGACCGAATAAAAGCCTTGACAGAGAGGAGGGGCTGGCTCTAGTTTTACTCCTGTCGTGGGGATAAAGCGCTCTGACCAAAAGCAACACAGCAGAGGAAGAGTTAATTTGCTTACAATCTCAGGGCACAGCCCTTCATCAGAGGGAGCAAAGGCAGGGGCATAAAGGGCCACTTCCACAGTCAGGAGCAAAGCTTGCCTGTGCCCAGTGTCTGCTAACTTTCATACAGTCCAGGGCCAGCCCAGGAAGTGGCACCACCCACACTCCTCACACCCCAATTAGCAATCAAGACAGTCCCCCACAGGCCAACCTGACATGGGTAATCCCTCAGAAGTCTCTCTTCCTCTAGGGCTGGAGAGATGGCTGAGTGGCTAAGAGTTCCTATTGTTCCTGCAAAGGACTCTGGCTCCGTTCTCAGCAGGCGCATGGTGGCTCAGCGGCTGTGACTCCAGTCCCAGCAGATCTCATGCTCTTCTGACCTGGTAGGCCCTGAGCATACACGTGGTACATGAAACAAACGTGCAAACAAACAACCACAACAACACCCAAAAGAAAAACATTCGGGTAAAACACTCCCACACATAACAAAATGCATAAATCTAACACTAATTTTTTTTATTTATGAAAATATTCTCTTCCCAAATGATTCCAGGCTGTGTCAAGTTGAGTGTCAAAACTGACCGAGTTCTAGAAGTTGAGCTGTAACTGGTGATGCTCACAATGACCACATTTCACACACATGTATGTAAACACGTGTGTGCATGGACACACACGCATGCAGAAACACATGAATGCACACACACCAGTCAGCTCATCTTTTAGGCTGGTCAGGAGCTCCTCTTCTATGCAATCTTCCTGGGGTTGCGACATTAGGTCCACACCAAAGCTGTTAGGTAGTCTTTTGCCTTCCCATGATCCTCATCGTGGGAGGCTGGGCTGTGCTGGTAACAAGAATTGGTAGCAATGGCAGCTGCATCAGAAGAAGCAGCAATGAGCTCCAGCATCTCCGGTGGCAGGAAGGAGGTAGAAAGCTCCAGAGGCCACTGGGGGAGCGGTGGTGGAGACCATGGAGAACGGCGGAATGTTAGAGAAGAAACAAAACAGGGGAAACAGCCCAGACAGCTGAAGAAGACAAGATGTCTGCAGAAACAGTAACTAGAACAGTAACTAGAAGAGTTCAGAGAACTGAGGACTTCCTACACCCAGAGCCTCACAGTGGTAACCCTCACTAAGGTCCCCAGCACCCAGGACTTGAGCATAATACCGGCCAGTAGCTACTGTCACGAGTCCTGGATCATTGGTCACTGACATCTAGACCCAGAGTAGAAAGCCCGCAGCTGAGTCTCTGGGCACTACTACAACTTGAACCCACAAGGTTTTACTCTCAGGATCCCAGCCATAACACCCCGGATCTTAATCCAGTCATTGGGCCCTAGGTGCCCAGGAGCTTGGAAGCTGGTGTTTGCCTATATTGGAAATTTCAATCTAGATATAGAAAAGGAACCCCAGGCAAATGGCTGAAGATAATAACACAGGGAAGACATGAGTCCCCCGCCCCAAGCCAAAGATGAAAGGCTCAGAAGAAACTAACCCAGTATGATCTTGAGTCCCCCTCCAGAACCTGAGGAAAGAGGTTTCTACTACTTCCATCAGGCAGCCTCTGGTGATTTGCTACAGCCATGGAAAGCTTACGCAGAGCCGGCTTCCTTTTCCCTGGGGTTTTAGTGTCTGGGAGCTGATGTGGCTTATTTCTCTGCAGCCGGTGAGTAAGGCGTGTCAGGCTTCTATTTGAACTTGAGCTCAGTGTTCGGTCTGAAGCTGGCTGGACAGAGCTCCTGCCAGGTGAATTTCTCCAAAGAGCTTTAAGTGATTTATGCTTCTGTTGCATAAAACTTAAGGGGCCTTCTTACACTGTATGTATGTGACCACCATAGATACATGTATATATGCCACTACCCCCAAGGGTGACCACCACCGCTGAGGGTGACCACCACCCCCGAGGGTGACCACCCCCCCCCCGAGGGTGACCACCACCCCCGAGGGTGACCACCACCCCTGAGAGTGGCCACCACCCCTGAGGGTGACCACCACTCCCGAGGGTGACCACCACCCTTCTTCGCACCCTGCAGAACCTTCCAAGCTTTCGAACCTCCTCCGCTCCCCTCAGCTGCCAGCTGCCCTGTCTCTTGCTGCCCCCTTGCTGACAGCCCTAGTCTAGCCTCCTTAACCTTTCTTGTCCTTCTGTCTGTCCTAAACACAAGGGCTACATCAAGCCACGTGTGTCTTGTCAGTCCCGGTAGCTCAGCCTCCTACGATCTTAGTGCTACGCTAACTTGGGGACACCGCTTTCCTGGGCCTCGGGGCTGTGAGGCCCTGTGGGTACTCCTAAGCAGCTGAGCTCAGCCCAGGGGGGTCACTTCCTAGGGAACCTTTGGGGTTCCCATGCAGTACCTAGTGACTCTACCCACATAAGTCAGTGCTAGACTCCCAGACAGGTCTCTGTCCCTTCCTCTCTGAAAGGCTACTGGACACTGGACCATTGCTTCCTCCTCCACTGTCACACTCCAGGCTCAGGGTTATACTGGACCCCCATCTTCTGGGTCACCCTCCATGTCATAGCTAGAGTAGTCTCCCCAAAGAGCAGTCATGTCACATCCTTTCCTTGATTGCTGAAGACTTTCCAAATCGTTATGGTCTCTGTTATCAGTCCTATGCATGAGCACAAACACACACTCACACACACACACATACACACACACACATACACACACATGCACACACACTCACATTCACACACATACACTCACACTAACACACTCACACACTTACACGCACACACTCACACTCACACACTAACACACATGCATGCACACACATGCACACACTCATACACACATTCACACATGCACATACACACACTCACACACTCACATGCACACACACACTCACATTCACACACTCACATACACACACACTCACACATACACACACATACACTCACACACTCACACTCACACACTAACACACACTCACACACACATTCACACACACATACACTCACACACACTTACACACATACACTCACACTAACACACTCACACTCACACTCACACACATATACTCACACACTCACACACTAACACACACACACACGCACGCACACACATGCACACTCATACACACATTCACACATACACATACACACACACTCACATTCACACACACTCACATACACACACTCACACATACACTCATACATACTCACACATACACTCACACTAACACACTCACACACTAACACACATACACACACTCACACACACTCACTCACACACCACCTTCTCCTGTCACCAGCTCCATCCAGAATGCTCTGTTAAGCACGCTGACTGTCCCGTTTCCTTAGCCTTTGCCTCATGGACCCTACTTGAGCCGCTCCCTGCCTTGTCTTTCTTCCCAGGCCCCGCCACCTGCTGGATCCTCCCTCACTGTACATCAGGCTTGACCACACTTCTAGAACCTCATCCAGCACTGGCATTTCCCATACATCCCACAGGCAACCACACCCTGAGTGCCATCGCTGGACAGACTTTGTTTCCACAAATGAAGACCACAACAAAAAGCTGACTGTCCCGGGACCTGGCCTACCCCATGGCAGGCCTCCGCAATTGTTAGAAGCATTGGCTCACGGAATCTCCATGGGATCTGGAGACACGGAGGCCCAGCCTCTTACTCCTCCCACCCCAGGCCCCGATCAGGGAATGCTTGACCAAGAGACTGGCTCCGCCCAGCCTGTGTCCTCCTGCGTCTGCATCCTTTGCACCAAACTGAAAGTAATTACCAAAGGCAACCATAGCAAATGACAGAGCGGGAACGTGCCTGGGTGCCCAGCAAGCAGATTATGAGCAAATCGCCGTGTCATCCCAGCGCCTGTGAGGCTTGGAAGGGACTTAACCAGCCGAGGCCTTGGGGCCGATGCTGTGAGCTCAGGGCCTTCTCTCCTGGCAAAGCACCAGCAGGGGCTGTGCTCTGCACCAGCCTGAGAAGACATGCCTCTTACAGGTTGTCATTGGGCACTGGTGGATCTGGAAAGGATTGTGGAAGCTGAGGGGAACAGAGAGTTGTCCTGCATTGTCAGATCCCCTAAACTGCCCTAGATCCATCCTCTCAAAGCTGGAGTGTGGGGACTTGAATCCCAGCTCTAGGGAGGGTGATACAGCTGTTGAAAGCCAGGCCCGTAGGGATCTCCTCACACACAGGGATAAAGGCTGACCAGATAAACACAAAGGCCACGGGTGACACAGTTGTCCTGATGGTCATTATGCCCCCTGTGACTGGCTATCACCTGGGTCTTGGTGTCCTGGGCTCGAAGCAGCTCTTGAGCCCTCTGACCTTATACTCCTTCTGGAGACATCGGGAGCCTCTACCTTTTGCTGTGTTTCAATCCTCCCACTGATGGGCTCCGGGGACCTGCAGTCAGGATGGTGAGGTCATGGGGAAGAGTTGCCGGCCACGAAAGGCACCGATCTCCCAGTGTCCACTGCATGTGCGGACTCTGAGTGTCGTGGTAAGGGTGCTTTCACATCTCGTAAAAGTGTGGGTTTTGTCACAGGACAGTATCACAGGGGCAGTTGCTCTTCTGTCCACTCTTGTTCAGACCCTCCTGTCTGTCTGTCTGTCTGTCTGTCTGTCTGTTCTAGTCTCTTATTCTGGTTAGTTTTACGTCACTTTGACACAAGCCAGAGCCACCTTGCAGGAGGTAGACTTTATTAGGAAAATGGCTCCATAAGATCTGGCTGTAGGGCATCTTCTGAGTTAGTGATTGATAGATAGGGAAGGTCCAGAAACTGCGGAGAGTGCCATCCCTGGGCTGGTGGTCCTGGGTTCTATAAGAAAGCAGGCTAAGCAAGCCAAGAGAAGCAAGCCAGTAAGTAGCACCCCTCCATGGCCTCTGCATCAGCTCCTGCCTCCAGGTTCCTTCCCTGTGTGGATTTCTGCCCTCGTTGCTTTGATGATGATCTGTTACATGGAACTGTGAGCGAAATAAACCCCTTTCCTCCCGAGGTTGCTTTGGTCACAGTGTCGCATCACAGCAATGGTGACCTGAAGGTACCTCTCCAGTTCTCAAAGGCAGTTTCCGGGGCCAGATCAGCGCTGCTAATGAGTGCCCTGGGGTGGAACATGACCCAGCCTGGCTCAGGGACTTTCCTGCCTGCGAGCAATAGGAAAGCAATGTGCCTCCTCTTAAGCGCAGAATAAAGGGTTACAAAGTAAAAAACAAAAAAAAACAAAAAAACAGAAAAACAAAAAAAAAAACCCCGGCTCAAACGGATTGGCTGTTCTAGAAGTTCTGAGGTTCGGAAGTCAAACAGAGTGTAATGAGGTGGTTCATCTGCACCTCAGAGCCTGGCACCTCCTAGACAGTCATCACTTGGAAACATCTTTGTTCAATCTGCACTGGCAGGTAGCAGCCAACTGAACCTCAGGGGGTTTCTTCCTATGGCCTGGGTTGGCTTCCTTACTCCATGATGACCTGGGGACTGGGGCCTCTGACATGCCAGCTCAGGCTCCCAGGGCCAGTCTCCAAGTATGAGTCAATAACAACCCTGCCTTTTCTGATCTGGCCTCAGCCAGTGTGGTGATGTCATTGTCACCTCTGTGTGGTTTCTAGTGAGTCATGCACCTGCTCGGACTTAAGAAGACCCTGACCTACTTCTCAGCAGCAGGAATGTTAGGGCCGTGAGCCTGTGAGATGACACGTTATTGGAGCCCTGGGTGATGGATGGTCTTAATCGTCGCCTTGACGGGATGAGGAAATGTCCTGGACCGCTTGAGTGCCACGCACCTCAGTGTGTCTGCGAGAGAACTGTCATTTGTGACAGTGACTAAGGTAGAAAGATCCACCCTGAATATGTGCAATGCCATCCAATGGTCTGGCAGCCTAGATAGAAGGAAGCTGAAAGAAGGTAGCACGTGTGTGTGTGTGTGTGTGTGTGTGTGTGCATCTACCCCCATTTCTGAACATGGGTGTGGCTGCCACCACTGTCAGCTGCCATCAGATGCTGGTTCTTTGGTTTTCGGGACAGATTCACCAGCAAGTCTTCATGGGGCTTCTGGGCCTCAGCACTGACCTGATACTATTATGGCACCAAGTGAACCATTTCAGCATCCTCAGCCTCTCCCAAAGGCTCACAGCCAGTTTTGGACTACCCTGCCCTATTGTGTAAAGCAGGGCAATAAATTCTCCTTTATAATACATATTCAATAGATTCCGCTCCTCTAGAGAACCCTAATACACCACCCTTGGATGGCAGACTGCTACAGCTGGTGCTTACAGAACGAGCCTTTCTCTTGATGAAGCCAGCTTAGGGGGAGGCAGAGGCTGAGACAAAGAGAGATTTAGCTACATCGTGTGAATACCTAGACCCGCTCGTGCCTGAAGTCAGATACTCTGGGCTCTGTTCTTGCATGAGCCAATGACTTCTCCTTTTAATCTCAAGAGCACGGTTTCTACCATTTGCAACTCCTGGCTGGCAGAGAGAGACAAAGCAAGAGGATGCTCCTTGGAACCGGAAGGCTCAAGCGTGAATCTTGCCCCCTTCAAGCTGGTCAGGCTTGGAAGTAAGTGTTCGCCGACCTCCCCTGCTGGATTAGCAGAAGCTTCCAAACAACACGCAGAGGGAGGCAGAGGCACTGTGCTCTCAGCGTGAGGGAAAAGACAAACTGTTTGAGTTCATGGAAACTCAGAGCTCTGTTTATTGAAGATGCCATCACGAAAGTAGAAGAGATGGAAACATAAGTCTTGGGAAGGGGAAGTCACTACTCACAACACGGTATCAGTTACTTTCTTATCACAGTGATAAAATCACATAACCAAGGCAACACAAACATATAGAAGAAGAGTATTGTTGGGGCGTATAGTTCGAGAGAGAGAGTCTATGATGGTGGAACAAAGCCATGTTGGCAGGGTCAGGAAGTTAAGGCTCGAATCCAGTACTATAAGCACAAAGCATCAAGAATGAACTAGAAACGTCTCTACGCCCACCTCAAGCGACGCACTTCCTCCAAGAAGGCCATAACACCTAAGCCTTCCCAGACAGCAGCATCCACCAGGGAACCAAGCATTCAAAAGCCCGAGGCAGCAGGACACAGCTCCTTCAAGTCACCGCTGCACTCTACCCAATGTAGAACAAGTTTAGGGGAGGGCCCTACCCTGACATTCCTTGGGAGCCTTGGTTGACAAGCTTCCAAGAGTGATTCGGACTCACTCTGGGGTCTGGAGAGATGGCTCAGTGGTTAAGAGCACTTGTTGCTTCTGTAGAGGACCTAGATTCGGTTCCCAGCACCCAGAGCAGGTGGCTCACCACTGCTTGTAACTTCCGTTCCAAGGGATCTGACGTCCTTCTGGCTTCCACAGGCACCTGTAGGCAGACTCATGAATGCACATGTGCATTGACATAAAAAAATAAAGTAAAACTTACTCTAGAGTCCAAAGAAAATGTTCCTCTCTTTCCTTCCCTGCTACTCCACTCTCTCTCTCTCTCTCTCTCTCTCTCTCTCTCTCTCTCTCTCTCTGTGTGTGTGTGTGTGTGTGTATGTGTGAGGAGGTGGGGGGGTCCTTAGGGTAAAGAAAGAAATAGATGGGGAACATTACTTGTTGCAGTGGGGTCCATGGGTACCAACAGTCAACTCATCTCAAACTTCAGAAGTGTCCAGAACAATAACAAAAACCTACCGTGTGCCAAAGGGAGTTCCCTGACATCTCCCTTTGAAGCCTCTTTGTTTTTCCGGGCCTTGTGGGTAGAGTCCTGGAATCACTGGTACCCAATGTAGAACTTCCAAACGCAGCCTTTCTCATTGACAGGGGCATGTCGTTCATGAGGTCCTGCTTTCAAGAGTTTCACTGTAATTCCACTGCCTCATAGATCGAGATGTGATCGACAGCTGCAGGTCACAACACCGTTCTCAGTCAGCTCCCAGCAGTAATAGGCACCCCTGCCTTCATCTCTGGGCACCGCCCTCCACAGCCCTTACACACACACTCATGCACAGGAAGCAGGGATCAGTGCCATACTCACAGCCTAGGAAACCGAGGCCTTCAGCTTCCCATGTAGTGAAGATGACTTTGAACTCCTGCTTCCTGAGAGCTGGGGTATGGGCCGCCATGTCTGGCTTAATGGGTGCTCTGGGCTGAGCCCGCAGCTTCATGCCTGTTAGACAAGCACTCTACCAAACGAGCCCCAGTCCAAAGTCCTAATTAGAGTTCTGAATTAGTAAATGTCCTACTTGACGCTCTCCTACTGGCACTTTTCAGACGCAGCCAAATTGTTGGCAAGAATTGGGATTCATGGAGAGCTGCTTCATTTACTTGAGCCGAATCCCACTCTTTCTCACATCTAAGAGGGCTTCGCACAGAGAAGTTAAAAGAAACACTTTTCAAATGGCTTAATGTTTCATCGGCCAAGAGGTTTCCTTACGGAGGAGATGATAAAGCGACTGTAAAGCGTTCTCAGTACCCTACACTGCCGACCAGGAGAGGTGTTTCTCTCAAGTATCTGAGAGAATGAGGCTCAGCTCTGCTTTAAACTCTGGGCTCAGTTTGGAACCCCGTGATGTCTATAATGTAGACACTGGGATCCCAGAAGGTTGGGTCAATTTAAAAAATCTGTATGGAAATGTATGTTCATTACAGATCATGGCAGAGCCTCTGAGATTGGACGGAGCAGCATGAACTTCCGGGAGGCAACAAAGAGGAAGGGCCGAGCAGCCTCTTGGATGTAACTCCCTCCAGAGACAGGCCTTGCTGATCAATGGAGCCATGCTGGGGAAGGTCCCCAGTGCCAAACTCTGGCAGGGACTGCGGGTTTCCTCACAACTGAAGGTTCTATCTGTTAACTACAAACATGTGAGGACAGGATGAAGACTGTCTACAGGCCTCAGAGAGTTTGACAGTGGCCTGTTGACTCTCACACAGAGCACCCTCTAAGGAAACTTGCAGGGTCATCAAAGAAAGACGCTTGGGCATTTAGCAGTGGCCCCCAAAGCCTGTGACCTGTAACCCCTGTGACAGGAAACAGCTGTGGATGAGGGAGGGAAGTTAGCAGTCAGCTGTCACCTCCCCCCAACCCCATACATCCTCTGAGGATCTGCAGCAACCTTCAGAAGTACAGGCTGACGTGCATGAATTAAGATGCCATTGAAGGCCCCCAAGGATGCAAAGGCAGCATGAGGGGCCAGAAGGCGAGGACACTAGGAAGCAGCCCCAAGTTAGCCGGGTGTGGTGTACAGACCTGAACCTCCCTCGTGTTTTCCCAGAGGCTGAGGCAAGGCCAGCCTGGGGAACTTAGACGCTGACTCAAAGGGGAAAGTTAAAGAGGCCTGGGACTATGATTCATACCAAATGGAGAGCGCTTTCTGAGCACACACATGGGTTCTGTCCTCAGTTAAGAGGTGACAAAGGATGAGTAAGGACCCCTGGGTTCAAGGTTACCTACTCACCTGCCTCCCAGGGGCTTCCAGGGCGGCAGCTGTGACTGCTGATGTCCCTGGGTACCCAGGGGGACTTCAGCCTTTGGGACTTACGGAACCAAGCTTGGAACCAAGATGGAAAATTTCGCAGAGGTGGGTGGGGTGAGTGGAGTCACCTTACCTGCTGGACTACAAATACATTCATATTCTTTTCCAGGTAAAGAGCATGAGGGCTGACAGAACTGCTGACCCCAAGCACTTAGCTTTACATCCAGATATACGGTCAAGCTCAGAACCTCATGGGCAGCAGAGACTTCAAAGGTGGGAGATGCGTGACTGTATGAAGCTGTCCCCTCAGCGTGGGGCACACTCAGTGGAGAACAGGTTCACCGGGTCACCGTGAACCTCTCCCCCCCCAGGTGGCTCCTGTCAGTCCAGGGGAGGGGTATGTACACTGAGATGTCTCAATAAGTAGCCATAAAAACTCAGTTAAAATTACTGAGTAATTAATATTACTATTGCAATATTAGCGACTGGGATTTAGCACAGTAGCCTTCAACGAGGCCCAATGGTTCCCTCCTGTTTGGGTCGTCACAGGGGATGGAATAGCCCTGGTACCTCCTGGATAGAGACCAGGGAACGTAGTATGGGCTGAACCTAAGATGTCAGAGGTGCAGAGGCTGGGATCGTGGGGCGGGCTAGGCCACACAAGTGATACACCTAGGTGGAGAGGCGGGTGTTGGATCATCCAAAGCCACACACGGAAGTCACAGGAGCTACATGCATTGTGCTATTGGTAGATGTACGTAGAACCTTCTGGAAGTGGGGGGCCACAGCGTGTGGGAGGATGAGGGGGGAAGAGAGTGTGACTTGACTGGAGTGGGTGTGGCTGCTCTTCTGGCCTTTGTCCCTTTTCTGTTATACAACCAGGCTGTCACGGAGTGGGCCCTTCCTGCCAGGGGAGGCACATGAGACTTCTAGCTAAACTCTAAAAACCCTCTCCTGCATCAGGTCTGTGATGGGTGTGTTTTGTCTCTGGTCTCTTGTCGCCCCCCCCACACACACACACATACAACCCTGCTACCATGAGGTAAACAGTTCCCACTGCCATCCCCTCCCCATTCCTGCCCCCCCTCCCTCCACAGGCCTCAGACCATACTCACAACTGTGAGCCACAACCAACCTTCCCTTCTTTAGCTTGTTTATGTCAGGTGAGTGTCAACTGTGATGAGGAGCTAACCCACATCCAACCAACATGGCTGGTTATGGAGGAGGAGGAGGAAGAGGAGGAGGAGGAGGAGGAAGAGGAGGAAGAAGAGGAGGAGGAAGAGGAAGAGGAGGAGAAGGAGGAGGAGGAAGAGGAAGAGGAGGAAGAGGAGGAGGAGGAAGAGGAGGAAAAGGAAGAAGAGGAGGAGGAAGAGCAGGAGGAGGAGAAGGAGGAGGAGGAGGAAGAGGAGGAGGAGGAAGAGGAGAAGGAGGAGGAAGAGGAGGAGGAGGAAGAGGAAGAAGAGGAGGAGGAGGAGGAAGAGGAGGAAGAGGAAGAAGAGGAGGAGGAGGAGGTGAAGCCAGTGTGGTAGCTCATGCCTTTAACCCCAGCACTCTGCAGGTGGAGGCAGACAAGCGGGATCTCAATGAGTTTGAGGCCATCCTGGCCTACATAGCAAATTCCAGCCCAGACATGGCTATACAGAAAGATCTTGTCCATATACGGCTCTCCTCTCCACCTCTGAGCGCCGTGACAACTGAAGCCTCAGCCCAGCGCTGCCTGTCCCCAAAACTCCACGGAGCATTGGGACGGCCAGAGGGGGCCTCTTGCAGCTCCAGCTGGGCCCCAAGGTTCCCATGCAGTTGGTTCATAGCCTAACATTGCCGACTGGTCCAGAGGAGCAGAGGAGGCTGGGCACTGAGAGGACAGGGACTCTCTGTCCTGTTCACCTGAAGACGGGGACCACTGGGCCTGGGTCTCCTACTATCTCATGCACTGGCCTCTCCTAGGTGGGAGCCTGTGGCATGTGGTTTAGGGGTTCACTTTTGTACCCTCATCTCCCTTCCCCGTGCCCGGCTCTCAAGCCTCTAGCTGCAATTGCTGCTCCTCCCAAGGATTCAGGATCTCTCCTCCCCCACGGCTTTTACGCCCACGTTGCCTCTGCCCTCTAACCTCTCCAGGGCTCCCTCAGACAGACTCTCTGACTACGCCATAACCTTGACCTTGACCTTGACCTCCACTATCCTTTAGATCACCCATCACCTCCCAAAGATCCTGCAACTGTATTTTGGATGGCCACAGATTGTCCTTCATAGAAAGCAGCAGGCAAGGACATTCTTCTGTTCCCTCCCGTCTCAGCACTCAGAGCACAGGCTGTTGGGCCAGGGCTCAGGTGAACACCTGCTGGTGATGTCACACAGGAGCAGAGACTGTGACCCTGGTGCCAGATCTGCCTCCTCATGCACGGTGACATTCTGCTGCCTTTCTCTTCCCACTCTTGCCTGGGAGAGAGAGGGACTTTCAGGTCCCGGGGTGGGGTGGGGAGTTGGGGGGGGGGCAGCCCCAGGCACCCCCTTGGCACCCTGCAGGGCTGCGCCTGTCTGCTCTTTTTCCTCCTCTCTGGCTCTCAGCAGGAGACAGCACTCTGAAGCTTTCATTTCATCCATTATGACAGAAAAAAAATAAGAAGGAAAGAAATGCTCTGGGAAGACCCTGAGGAGGTGGCGGCTGCTTGCAGTCAGGGGGCTCCATTCAGGGTCTTCACTGTTATCAATTATTGGCCGAGTCCTTATTGCGATCCTGGCGCCACCAAGACAGAAAGGGACACAGAGTCCGTGCCCTGGGGCCTCCCATGGAGGCCAGGGAATCCGCGGGGCTCCGTGTCCCCTCGGGCGGACAGCTGCCCCTCAGCCTCAGACAGCAAGGCTCTTCTCTCCCTGATTTGACTTCCTGTGTGATTCATCTGGATCCTGACTTTAAAAGCAACAGAGTTGAGAAAACATTTCTCGAAGATAAAGAAAAATAACCTCCATCTCCAATATGCTTAACGCACGAATGAAAGTCTGGCCTGGCTATGAACGAAGCAGTGGGTGAATGCTCACCACTTCAGGGTTGCTGTCGCGTTTTCCTCCCCGGGACGCAGATGTATTCTTTATGGAGAAAGTAACCTTCAGAAAGCAACCCTTGGCTCTAAAATATTCTACCTCTGCTGCTGGGTCCAGGCCATCTTCTTTCGTTTTGTGTTCTTCTGTTGTTTTTCTTTGCCTCGTGGGTTGTTATAAAGAACCCTGCAGTGGGGTCCCCAGCCAGGAATCTCCACCGCCTCTGCTTGTCACCTTAGCTCATGGCTGGCTGGAGGGCGGAGATGACCCCACCTGCGAGGCCGGGCTCCCAGCCTACTGATGTGGTGTCTGCATATTGGCAAGGTCTTATTGAACCCCCACCCGCACAAGCCACACTGAGATCCAAAACTGAGCCCCGGAGACTTCCCAGGGTCATTACCTAGCATTGTCTTTCTCAAGAGTGAACCAGGTACAGGGTCCAACCGGATCTGACCAGTCACACAGGAATTCTCTGAGCCATGCAGATGCTAACTAGTACAAAGGCAAAGTTCCTCCTCCTCCTTCTCCTCCTTCCCCCTCCTCCCCGTCCTCCTCCTGTGTTGCAGCTCAGTACAAGGCACGTATTTCAGGAGCTAGCTTTACTTCCATCCCACCCAAGAGGATGAGGGAACACAAGGCCTCTGCAGAGCCTCTAGGCAGAGAGTGTGTCCCAAGGAGAACACTTCTTTCCCCTTCTCAAGCACCAGACAGGACTGATGTTCACCGACACCAGCAGCTTTAGAGTTAACTGTCACTCGTCTCTGTGCTAAGGAACCAGCTAGCATATTCTCAGCTTATTTCTACAAGATCATCGTTTGTTTGTGTGTGTGTGTGTGTGTGTGTGTGTGCCTGCATGAGTTTTTGTACATCATGTATATGCAGATGCCTTCAGAGGCCAGAGCAGGGCAGATCCCTGGAGCTGGAGCTACTGGCAGTTGTGTGTTACCTGAGGTGGGCACTGGGAACGGAACCTGGATCCTCTGCAATGGCAGCCAGTGCTCGTAACTGCAAGACCTCCGGAGCTCAAACAGGGTCACACTACGTCGTCCCAGTTCCCCACTCATGGCTTTACACAAGGATCGTTTTCAGTTACTGGTTTTTTTTTTTTTTTTGGTGGGGTTGGGGTTGCTTTGCTATTTTGGTTTTTGTTCGGTTGTTTGGTTGACTGGTTGGTTGTTTGGTTGACTGATTTGGTTTGGTTTTCTGAAGAAAAGATCTTACACAGTTCAGTCTAGCCTTGGACTTAGTACACAGCTGAGAGAGGCTGGCCTTCATCTCTTCAGAAGTGAAAGCTCTCAAGGGCTGGGATTGCAGGCATGCAGCACCTCCACACATCTCAACAGGAGTGTGTGTGTGTGTGTGTGTGTGCGCACCTCCACACATCTCAACAGGAGTGTGTGTGTGTGTGTGTGTGTGTGTGTGTGTGTGCGTGCGCACCTCCACACATCTCAACAGGAGTGTGTGTGTGTGTGTGTGTGTGTGTGTGTGCGTGTGCGCACCTCCACACATCTCAACAGGAGTGTGTGTGTGTGTGTGTGTGTGTGCGTGTGCGCACCTCCACACATCTCAACAGGAGTGTGTGTGTGTGTGTGTGTGTGTGTGTGCGTGCGCGCGTGTGCGCACCTCCACACATCTCAACAGGAGTGTGTGTGTGTGTGTGTGTGTGTGTGCGTGCGCACCTCCACACATCTCAACAGGAGTGTGTGTGTGTGTGTGTGCGCGCGCGCGTGTGCGCACCTCCACACATCTCAACAGGAGTGTGTGTGTGTGTGTGTGTGTGTGTGTGCGTGTTCCCACAGAACTGGGAGCCCAAACAAGGGTTTCCTCTTTCTTAGCTGCGATTATCTCCAACACATCACTGTATTCTGTCATCACGACGCAAAGCTGACTGGTTCTCTCTCTTTTTGCTCCTGGTTCACGTACACTGAGCAAATCCTTCCTATCCTAAAGATAGGTAGGTTACATGATGATGGTGATGATATTGGTGATGGTGATGATGATGATGATGATGATGGTGATGGTGACAAAGATGTTGATGATGGTGATGATGATGATGGTGATGACAGTGATGGTGGTGATGATGTTTTTGAGTGATACGCCCCTTCAGAGAAAATGCCAGAGTGCCTAAAAGCACCAGAGACTCCAGAGTACACAGAACCCCTACACTTTTTATCCTTAGGAAAAGGCTCTCGTTTGACAAACAGAAAGATTAGTTAAGTTGGCTATTGAGCCAACACGCTGACACCCTCACGGGCTTTCTCCAGAGAGGACAGAAGTGGGCCCTGGCCGTCTGATGAGATAAAGGCAAAGCAAACATATGCGGAAACACAGGCCAGAGGAGCACGGACCGGCCCGTGGGAACGCACACACATGGAGCTGTTGCCAAGACAAATGTGTGATCTGCGGGGACAGCATCTGGACGCGCTCAGACACAGCTCTCGCTGGGGGAAACCGGCAGGTCCCCGGGGGCCCTGGCTCACTGGCACAGGGACCTTTGTATTTTCAGTATTTAACTGAAGTTGAAAGTCCGTCACTGCCGCCAAAGCTTTGGTCTCTCTGCTCATGTCCTCCAGGCAGAGTCAGAAAGTCAGCTGAAGGTGGCATCAATTATCTAACACTGTCACGGATAAGGATAGGCCCGAGCCAGAGTCAGGGGCAGGTGCGGCAGTGTGGGGAACCGCCACCCCCCCCCACCCCCGCCTGCAGGACAAACTCCTCCATACGTTTCGGGCTTTCGTCGTGACCCAAGTAACCATCGGCAGCTGGTCAGTTGTCCCTGGGGCGCCCGGAGCCACGGTGTCAGACATCGACACTGAAGGAGGACTGGTGGCGTGTGCCCACGTGTCACAGACACCCATCACAATGCCAGCTCCGTGAGTCTATTAAGTGTGCGCAGGTGCAGTTCAGGACACCAAGGGGCTCTGCCATCCTCAGCAATGGTGCGGGGTTGGGGAGAGGTGACCTCAAGGCCTGAGGCTGCTACCCTGAAGCTCTGGCTCCCATCTGACCCAGCGGCTGAGGTGTGGCTTCTAAGGGACTCTTTCTGGAGGCTGAGATCAGTGGCTGAAGTTCCCTGTGTGACACGGAAGGGAACTGACACTACATGGAGGCCCCTGCATGGGCCAGCCACCTTGAGAGCAGTGGTACCTACAGCGTCACCTTGGCGTCCAGGGGACACTTGCCAATGTCTGCTTTTATCTTCATATTGGAGATGGGGGGCTCAGCTGGCGGGTGGAGGTCACAGACACACACAGCCATATCTCCTAGAAGGTGCATGGTGGCGCCCCAAACAGACTTAGCATTGCTCCAGAGAATTATATCAGTTGCTTTTGCATTGATGACAGAGTCTGGCAGAAGCAGCTGAGGCAGGGAAATTTATACTGAGTCAGAGCTGCTTGGCCCCATGGGCTTGCGCAGAACCTCTTAGCAGGTGTGGTTGGGGACAGAGGAACTTCTTCACCTTGTGGTGAACAGGAAACAGGAAGCAGAAAACAAAAAAGCGGGGCCAAGAAAAAGATACATTCCATCAAAGACGTGCTCCCAGACACCTACCCCATTCCAGCTAGGCCCCGCCTCCTGCGGTTTCCAGCCCCTCCTAAAAGTGGTGTCACCAGCGGGCCACCAAACATTCTGCATGTGAACCCACAAGGGATAATCCACATTCAAACCAAAAGGGAAGCCAGAGAGAGACTCTGATTTTGAGCCTGGTGCACATCTCCACCCATCACCCGGCCGTTCTCTGGGGTGCACACAGCTGGACGTGACAACTCATCAGGCTTTGCCGGGTTCGTGTAGAGTCAGGCCTGTGTGGAAATCCAGACAGCCCTTGTTCTCCCCGGCCTTCCTGCCTCTCCTCCTAACCATTTCTTGGATTTTTCTGTCGCTGCAAAACTAGCAGAGGAAAACATGGTAGGGTTGTTTAAGATGTCCGTCCGTAAAACAGCATTTAGCAGTAATGATGCATGGCCCAAGACATGATCAGATGAGCAAAAAACTGAACACCAACAAGAGAGACAAAGAGGAGCGTCCAGCTGGCTGGTGGCAGGACAGAGCAGCCGAGACCAGGGAGCTGGGAGCCAAGGCCACGGTGAGGCAGGGCCAGCTTCCCAAACTAAACCCAGGCGGCGCCCACAACCGGCATTTTACAAAATGAAATACCAGAATTGCACAGAAAACATCTGTGGTGGTTTGAACAGGACTGGCTCCCACAGATGCATGTGTTTGAGTGCTTGGCCGTTAGGAGTGACACCATTAGGAGGTGTGGCCTTGTTGGGTTAAGTGTGTCACAGTGAGGGCGGGCTTTGAGGTCTCCTATGCTCAAGCCACACCCAGTGCGGCACACTGTCTCCTTCTGCCACCTTCGGATCAAGATGTAGAACTCTCAGCTGCTTCTCCAGCGCCGTGTCTGCCTGCAAGCTGACGTGTCTCCCACCGTAACGATAAAGGACTGAATCTCTGAAACTGTGAGCCAGCCCCAATGGAATGCTTACTTTTATAAGAGTTGCTGTGTGGTGTCTCTTCATAGCAAATGGAAACCCTAAAACAACATTCAAAAGCAAGCATCGAAGTGAAGGGGAGACCTGTTTGGTGTTACGTTTTATATTCACGTGTATGTGGTGTGCTTGTGTTTGTATGTGTGTTTGCTGGGCTCCGTTATTATAGGCATACATGCATACATATACACATGGGGGTGTGTACGTATGTGAGTGCATGCGCATGTGCACGTACATGTGTGTGTGTGTGTGTGTGTGTGTGTGTGTGTGCTGTAGTGATTTGAATATGAAATATCCCTACCATCTTGGCCAGTTGAACCCTTGATCTCCAAATGATAGCACTGCTTGGGAGATTTGTGTGGTACAGCCTTGTGCATCGCTGGGGACAGACGGGCTTTGGGCCTTAAAGGCCTCCAGCATTTCCAGTTTGCTCTCTCTCCTTCAGCGCATGGTCCAAGCTCTTAGCTTTCTGATCCTACCGCCTGCAGCTTGCAACCAGGCTCTCCCCACCGTTACAGACTCCAGCCCTCTGGAAATGTAAAATAAATTCTTTATTCCACAAGTGGCCTTGGTCATGGTGTTTTAGCACATCAACACAAAAGTGACTAAGACTGAATATTCCTTTGGGGTGCCCAAGATGGGAGCCAGGCTCTTTGGTCATGGAGTCCCAATGACAAACGGCCCCCTCTAGAGAATGGATTTCTTCCACTGGGTCACGGTCAACACAGCTGGAAAACACTGCAGTTGACAAAGTCATGAAGGGGTTTAGGAAGAACTCTCTGTCAACAGTTTGCAAGAGAAAGGACAAGTGAGTGATGAACAGGGCTAGTGGAAAGCTACTGAAGAAAAGTATCAGCCCTAATGCTTGCCTGCCTTTGACACATACACCCTCCAGCTGCCCACAGGCAGGACTTCCTAGCTGGAAGCTGAAAGCATCAAAGAGAGAGGTGTAGCCTCTGGCCTTCTATACTGCTGGTCCTGAGGCTCCCTGGCTGTGTGGCAAAATTATATACCAATAAATATGAGGAGGCTATTTTTTATTTTATTAGCCATTTCATAATAATTTTAATAGTCACTTATGCAGTTTAATGTATCCTAGGGAAGGAATCAAAGCTGTGATTTCAGCAAGGTGACAGATAAGGTAGAGCCATCGCTAACAGGAGCGTTTGGTGACATAGGCCTGGGTTTAGCTGAGAACACGTGACAGAAGATATCAGTGCGGGCTCTGCCAGCCTCTGCATCTCTAGAGATGGTGCTTCATAGCAGGAGCTTGGAAAGTACTGTGGCTGACAAGTCCTGCATCCATAGAGCTCCACTAAGGCCCCGGCTCCTTCACTATCCACACCCATTACCTCAGGAAAGGTAACACCAGGCAAGGTCTCAGGGCAGCAAAGCTAACAGAGCAGCAAGTGGGAGACATCACAGTCTGCCTAGAAAAGACTCATGAATGACCAGCAGTGCAGAAATCATGATGATTAACTCCCCCTCCTCCCCTAGAGTCCTCCTCCTGGAGTTTCCCTCCAGGCACAGGGGACCCAGACCAAGAGGCTCACAGATGCTCATGGCTGCACGAGAAATGGGCTCTGCACCCTCAGTGGTTAATGCTCTCAGCACATAGATACCCATTCCAGGACCCTGAGCTAGGCTACAGCCTGACCTCTGAGGGTCAGCCCCTGAATTTTGCTCACTGTGACCTGGGTCACACACAGACCCCATAATTAAGCTCCAGAGTCCATGCTTCTCCCCAGCTGCATCCACACACAACTTTTCATTGTTCCTCGCACGGGGACCTGAGGCTGACCTGCTCTGGCTTCCAGGCTCTGCCAAAGCCCCACTGCCTTCCTGACTGAGGTCAGGGGTCACCATGACATCTGGAATAGGTCACAGTTCGAAGCCCCATGTATCCCTGGGATCCTAGCAGATTCGTAAGAAGCCCAGTCTGGTGGCACTGGGCAGAAGAGTCTGAAGTGAACCAGGTGCAGGCCAGATGTTATCATATTGACTCCAGCATCCCCAACAATGGAAAAAGAAAATGACCTGTTTGTGACCCCTCCGCCCTCTGCCAGATCGTAAGGAGCCCAGTCCTCTCCGCTGTCAGTATTTCCGGAGAACAGTCTGAAATGCATTGGCTTGGAGATAGTCTTGCCTGGAATCTGATGTTCTTATGTCAACCTGGGAATCTGTACAGGTCAAAGTCCACCATCTCCTCTGTCACCCACGTGACCTCGGCATCTCTGAAGCTCATGCGTCCCTGCTGGAAAGCCAGGAACAGTAACAACCTGGGTCTCATGAGCTCACCAGAGCCGTAAAAGGCACCCTGCGGAGGTCCCAGATGGTGTCACTACAGTCATTCTGGGGAGACCACAGCCACAGGGGGAAGATCTGAGCAAGGTGGACGAAAATGAAACGAGTCAATGAGCAGACAGGCGCTCCAGAGCAAGAACTCACAGTTATCACAACTCTGCAGAGACAGTCACCTGTGCAGCCCCGGGCCCCACACCTGCGCTCTCTCAGCCATTATAGTCACTCGGCTAGTAGCCAGGTGCTGAAACGTTGAATCCCAGGACAGCAAGGCCCACTGGAGGACATCAACACCATGCTAGCCACCATACTACCTAGTGTCCTACAAAGGAAGTTTGTAGGAGCCTTGGGTCCAACTGGTTGCCAAAGACAGCATTGGGGCAAGCATAAAGAAGACCCAGCCACGGGGCCTGGAACACAAGAGAAAGGTCGAGCAAAAGGCCAGAAAGCTGTCCAACCTGTGGCTCCCCTCCTCCTCTCTCCTCCTTCTTCCTTCCCAGCCCCTCCCAGTCTGTGTCCTGAGACATACTTACACACACACACACACACACACACACACACACGCGCGCGCGCGCGCGTTGAATTCCTAGGACTCACATGGTGGGAGGGGAGAATCAACACCTGTAAGCTGTATTCTGATCTACATACATGCGTGTAAACACATCACAACACACACACACACACACATATACCTTTTTTCTTTTAAAACTGTGTCTTGCTTCCTGGAATTCTAGTTGACATTAATGGCAGGCCTCTAAACTGGTCTATAACAAAGGATCCAGAGGAGCCAGCCCTTCCCATTGCCTGTGTGTCTCAGGATCTGGGGACTCAGCCGGACCCAGAAGCCCCCTGTGTCATCGTGTGGTGGCTCTGGTTCCTGGGCTGGACAGAATCTCTCTTGTGAAAGCCAGCTTTTCTGAGCTTCAGATGAGGAGGAGAAGGAAGAGGAGAAGGGGGAAGAAGGAGAAGGACAAGGAGAAGGAGGAGGAGAAGGAGGAAGAAGAAGAAGAAGAAGAAGAAGAAGAAGAAGAAGAGGAGGAGGAGGAGGAGGAGGAGGAGGAGGAGGAGGAGGAGGAGGAGGAGGAGGAGGAGGAGGAGGAGGAAGAGGAAGAGGAAGAGGAAGAGGAAGAGGAAGAGGAAGAGGAAGAAGAAGAAGAAGAAGAAGAAGAAGAAGAAGAAGAAGAAGAAGAAGAAGAAGAAGAAGAAGAAGAAGAAGAAGATCTGGTGCCAAGGAAGGGAAGCTAGGCAGGAGCCCTGGAACCTTGCCCAGGTTTCTGCTTTACTCCTTGAGTGACATCAGTCCTCAGCTGTTACCTGTGGGGAAGCAAGATGGGGTCCAGTCTGTGACTACTGGATGGAGTTCTAGCAGCTTCTGCCTGGCTTCCAAAGCCAACCTCAGGGCTCAGCTATCTCCATATCTGGGACTGGAATGGTTTCCATGGTTCCCTGGTACTGGGGGAGCTTCCAGGAAGCACAGGGCCCCAGAGCTGCAGCATTCCTGTGACCCAGGGTCCGGAGACCTGCCCTGACAGTAGAGTATTAAATCATCAGCCCTAGCAACATTAACAAGCTCCTGGCTGCGCTGGGATGTTTGGTAAAGGGATCATTAGCTGCTGGCAAACACCATGTGCTAAGGAAGGGCCTCAGGCTCTGACAATGATAAATGAGAAAATTAAAGGCTTGGAGAAAATGTAAATATCATCCTTTGTAAGTCTGTCCCTCGGCAGGGAGAGAGAAGATGTTTCCTCAGAGCACCGAGCCATTTCTTCTATTCTCTCCTCCAGCGGGAAGACGCCGTGGCTGTCTTACACGTGTTTAAATATCTTGATTTGTCTCCTACCTCCCAGCAATGGAGGGATAACAGGCTTTCGTGTCTGTTCATTTCTACTAATCCCGTGCTTCCCTGCCCTTGTTTCAGCATCACCTGGAAGGAAGGCATTTAGCATCTTCTGCTTCCTGGACCCTCATAAAATTTTCCCACTGCAGAGATCCTGTACAATCACAGTGCTCTGTAGTTATCCCTGTGTGTTTCCATGAAGCTAAATCTTGTTCTGCCACACATCCCGTCTCTCCTCCTCCTCCAGAGAATACTTTTGACGGTGGTGTTATCATCCATGCATGCAAGCTGGGTCTGGAGACACGGCTGCACCAACAGCAGGACCCAAGTTGGGATTTCCAGCACCTCCATAAAAGCTGCACGTGCCATCAGGGCAGGCAGAGACGGGAGGGTCCCTGAGGCTCACTGACAATCAGCCTAGCCAAATCAGGGTGCTCCAGTTCATCAAGAGACCCTGTCTCAAAATCAAAGGGAAGAGTTATGGTAGAAGACACTCAGTGTTGACCTCCAGCCTCCACACATATGTGCATGCACATGTATGTGCCCATTCACACGTACAACACACAGAGAAGCAGCAATACTCGTCTGGGACAAATTCCAGCCAGTTCCGTGCAGGACACTGGTCGGGCATTCTGAGCGCTGAGTTCTGGCACTGACATGGGGTTTAAGGACAGCGACAGACCCAAGTGTGACTACAAAGTGCACCCAGTGCAGATGGGTGGATACTGCCAAAGATGAAGATGCAGAAGAGGAGGAGCGGGACACTGGGTGGGTTCCCAGAGTAACTCGCAGCCCAAAATGGCTTCGCAGGCAAGACGAGAGAAGCTGGGAAGCAGTCTGGGTCATGGGATTGTGGGGGCAGAGGCTGTAGGGAAGAGACTAGCAGGGGACCATTTTGAAAGGGGTTGGGAACGTGTTACCAAGCAACGACCCTTCGATGGTTTGGGATCAGCTCCTTAGCTGGCCCAGGTAAAGGATGACAGACAAATCCTTGTCATAAATCCGGTCACAGTCACAGCTGCTCCTGCCCCGCATCTGCTGTGGGTACTAATGCACCTGACGTTTTATTTTGATCAAGGAGCATGAAATCCCAGTCCCTTTGCTGTGAAATCAATATTGTACAACCTGAACAGAGTCCACAGCCCTGCCTGTGGGAACTGCAAAGTGCGGAATGGAGCAATCAATATGCACACATGCGTGTCAGAGACTTGTGGGCGCAGAGCGAGGCCCCTGAGAGCCAAGCGACCCACGTATGTGAGACATAGTAAGATGCGATTTTAGACACACACAAATTGTCCAAATGCCTCTTGAGTCATGGGGCCATCTGCTTGCTCTGGCCTGTGGGGTGCACTCTGAACCCCAGCACCTGTTGCTTTCCATCTACACACCTGACGTCACACAGTCGACAGCCATGTGTTAGCATGTTCTGGTTCAGACCTCGGTTCCTACTACTCCTGCCGGGTACCAGTCCCACTCTCACAACCCCATCACATCACCTCTGCCAAAATCCCAGGTGGCTTCCCTGACTTGTCATCTGCCCCCAGATCCTCATCGCTTACCTTGCTTTGGGTCACCTGACAGATGCTCTGCTCAGGACACTGAGCCAGGACCTCAGTGAGGGGTCGGTGGACATTTGTGGAAGGAATCAGTATTGCCTCGTCCGAGTAACGATTTCGATGGTGAATAGCAGAGAAACAGCCTTGTGCAGGGTTCGCACCCAACCAGTGGAGACTTGACTCTGCCTGTTCAGGGGGATATACTTGTATAACAAAAACTAATTTCAGCTAAGTCAATGTCATGGTCTCACAACCAAGGAACAGAATTTTCCTTTCCCTTGATTGAAATAAAACAACTTAGTGAACTAAAAGAGTCCCAGCAATAACCACACTGGCTCTCCACCCACCGTCGGCTCCCGGACCGCTGAGCCTCCTGTGTCCTCAGGCCAACTCAGCAAAACTGTGGGAAGAGCGGCATGATTCCTCCCATTTGGCTGAAGATGACAGCTGAGTGACATCCCTGCCTTGGGCACCTGTGTGAGGATGGCAGGCAACCTTTCATCTGGTCCCTCTCCACCTCCCTACCCAGCAGTCCCTGGGGCTGACCCCACCCCCTGCCCCAGGAACAGGCTGTGATTGGCCTGATCAAGTGACCACGCCCCGTTTCCCTCCGAGAGTGGTCCCAGTGGTTCAAATGTAAGCGGCGGCGGAAGAAGGTGCTGCCTGTGTGAGTAGGACGGGCAGGCTGTAGCACTCAGGCATTGTGGGAGGTAAAGAACGTCTGACCGGAGAGAGGAGGCAGAACATGTGAGGAGATCATTCCGCCTGATCCTGGAGGGCTGGAGCCTTCAAAGGGCTGTTTACAGAGTTCTTTCCTTATGGCCACCAGCCACCTGCTTCTGGCTCGGGTGTCACCCAACATGACCGGTAGATTACAGCCCAGGTCTCCCAGACTGTCTCTGTGGAACTGTACCTTCCCAAAGCCAACCTGGCCATTACATCTGAGTGCTGCGATTAGACTAAAGACCTCCAAGGTCCTGAAGTCACACTGTGACCTGCACCTAAGGTGACCCATGGGACAGGGAGGCCCAGAAGAAATAATAACCTGCATGGCAAGGAGGGAGGCGAGGCTGGGCATCCTCCCACCAGCTGCCAATGTCCCAGGTTAATGGAACACAGGAGAGATCGGCCACTGATGAGACATCCTGGACTTCTCATAGGAGAGCAGAGTTCAGTCTGTACCTGAAGTGAACCCACCCCACAGTGCTCCCACCCTACAGTGCTCCTACCCCAATGTTCCCACCCCACAGTGCTCCCACCCTACAGTGCTCCTACCCCAATGTTCCCACCTCACAGTGCCCCTACCCCACAGTACTCCCACCTCACATTGTTCCCACCTCCCAGTGCTACCACCCCACAGTGTTCCCACCCCATAGTGCTCCCACCTCAGTGCTCCCACCTCACAGTGCTCCCACCTCACAATGCTCCTACCCCAATGTTCCCACCTCACAGTGCTCTTACCCCCACAGTACTACCACCTCACAGTGCTCCCAACCCACAGTGCTCCCAACCCACAGTGTTCTCACCCCACAATGCCCTACTTCACAGTGAACTTCTACATGGGTAGATAAACCTTTCTTTGAGAACCCCTCCCAACCCAGCAGCAGAGCCTGCTTGCAAGTTCAACTCTAGTTTTGGGTCACCTGGAGTTATGGCTTTTCTCTGCTAATGTAGAGGACTTTTTTGGAAGTTCTATTTACTTGGTCCCACCACCTTCAAAACAAGTTGTCACACACATGGATCGTGACAGGAGCGGGCACAGAGTAGAGCGCACTAACACACTTCTGACCTCTGACCTCTGACCTTCCCTTTGGCTGTCCCATCCCCCAGGGTCCTGTTCTGGGTTCTCTCTCATGGTGTCTCTCCCCACCGCTAAGACAAGGAGACACAGGCGCTGATGTGCATCCCCCTGGTCCCGAAGCCTGGCCACCTGAGGCACATGCGCGGTGGAGTTTTCCCAGTGTAAGGGTCTGTCCAAGGCTGAGCTGCGTGGCTCTGGGTCCCCACACTGGGAAACAGTCCATCTTGAGTGGCGCCTCCCTTCCCAGGTGACAGCAAACACTGCAGGCCTCTGTTGCGCTCTGGCAAGGTTATGCTGGAACCAAGAAAACCTCTGCAGTCCGAGGCCGGCCGCGGTAAGTGCTTTCTGGTTCCGCTGAGCTCTGAGCGGTCAGAGCTCCCGTGATGGATGCTTGGCGTTGACCCTCCCTCCAGAGCCAAGCATCGGTGACAGTATCTCACTTCAGCTCAATCAGGACAGGCTAACACAAGGTCAGTGTTCATAGCTCAGGGTTCCTCAAGGGGAATAGATCTCATAATTAATTTTTCATGATTTTACAACCATGATTAATTACTGAGACATGATGAAACACACTAAAATTTTATTGGAAAAAATCATCCGGGCAGCTGAAGTCACCGTGGTATTAGACTGGGGACTGTAGGCATGAAGAGATCTGTGTTTACATCCTAGCTTCCCCATACGCCTGCCAAGATAGCCCTGGAGAGGGCTCCTACCCAAGGGCATTTCATACCTGACCGTGTCACTTACTGAGGCAATCAATGCCTTGAGAGGTCGCTCACCTTAGAGCTCAGTCACCCAAGAGGTCATTGCCCTGGGGAAAAGGTCATCCACCAGTGGCCACTCTCCCAGGCTGCAGCGAGGACTCCAGGTGACCTCACAAAGCCTCACTTCCAGCTAACGGCTTCTCCCATCTCACCTGTTTAAAAGATGGTTTTGGGAACCTCCCAGGCCCTTCTGAAGAGAGCCTGGAATTTAGCAAGGCCCAGGTGGCTCGGGAGGTGCCCCGGTGTGGAAGCACCTCCACAGAGCATGGGGTACTGGCTCATGGTGCTTGGTGCTAGCGGGGACTCTTCACAGCTTCGGGGGTGGGGCACTAGTCTCCCTCCCAGCCGTCCTTTGCTGCTGCTGTGAGGTTTTCCAGTGGTTCTTGCTGTTTGTGTAGGGTCATTTTGGTGTGTGTGTGTGTGTGTGTGTGTTGCCTCCCATCTGATCCTTCCCAGTGTTGTGCTATTGGGAAACAGCAGTCGGCGGAGCTGCCGTCCACATAGATCTTTAGGAGCTGAGGAGGAAAAAGAAAGAAGAGAAAACAGTGAAAAAAGATGTGCTTTACCTGTTTAGAGATACAAAATGCGTAGCTGTGCGCATCCACAGAAATGGGGATGCAGAGACACACAGCTCCGTGGCACCTGTACCTCACACTCATCCCAAGGATTGTCACCCAAGGCTTCACCTGCTGAGGACCGAAGAGCAGACATAAACCAGCATGTCTGAGCTCCTTGTGGGCGAAAGCAGCCTTTCTAGTCCTCAGGGCCCCCTTTCATTAATGGCCGTCCTCTCCTGGCTCAAGGAGTGTCACATGCTGATGAATTAAGTGGAGGGCTCCGAGCAGGGAGCCCTAGTAAGCTACACTCCGAGCAGACCTCCTGTTCACCACAGCCTATCCAGAAAGCCAGAATCTTAGGGTCCCTCACCCTTCGCTGCCCCTGGTCAGCCATGACAAGCCAACTCCTCCACCAAATCCAGATGTGGAGATAACCTCCACACAAGGAGGGCTGCTGTGACCAAGTCCTCAATACCAGAATCTCCCTGTCCAGGGCCACTGCCAGGATGGTCCAGAGAGTGAAGTAAGGAACTCTGAGTGGATGTGAGGGGGTCCTATCCTGCCTCTACCCCAGAGAGCTCCATGGATTGGGAGGAAGGCTGGGACAGAGCTAAAGGGAAGCCACTCTGTCCTTCCACCAGCATGTACTGCCAGGCTGCTCCATGCGACTATTCAGGAGGCCTCCCTCGTGTGGTAGAGTCCGGAGGGGAACTGTGTCTTTCTCTCCAGGGTCTACTTACAGGCCCCACCCTTGGTGAGAGGACCACAGACTGATCAGGATGGAGGACTTTAACCCTCTGACCACTGTCCATGGCCGGGACACTTCCTTCCGAGGTAGCTCCACCCATTGCTTGAGCACCTCAGAAGCTCTTATGTTGACAAGACACCCAGGTCTCTAAACCAGGCAGAGCGGAGAGGAGAGGACGGACATGGGGTTGAGGATAGTTCTAGGCTATGGGGGTGGGGAGACAGGAGGGGCGGGACTTAACTCTTCCACTTATTTCTTCAGCACAATTCTAGAGGAGCTGAAATCCATGCTGAATACGGGTACTCACTGTACAAAGGCAACTACCATGGCTCCCGGAGTCTCCCCAACAGAGCTGCCCTTTGAGCCCCAGTAGTGGAGAAATCATACTGCTTGCTGCCCTCTAGCTGGTGTAGCCCCTGAAGTCCACTCTGATGGTCACAGGAGACTAAAGGCCCAGGAGAGCTATTCAGGGCATGGGGGACTCCTACAGCTATCCATGTGGACGCCATGTCAGTGCTCCTTATGGAAAAAGGCTGTGGCATCCTTCAGGTGAGCCTCCACTGATCAGGATTCACCCTGTGCACCTCGTGCTCCCTAAAGCGTACACCTCCCATCTGGAACACTCCACTGAGGAGGCCTGAGGTGCTCCCTAAAGCGTACACCTCCCATCTGGAACACTCCACTGAGGAGGCCTGAGAGTTAGTCCTTACCAGTGCGGACTCCTAATGACCACACCAAGTGTGAGCAACCTGGGCCTTTAGTGACAGCTCCACCCTCTTGTCCTGAAAGGGTGGGACCTGGGCTCTAACAGATTAGAATAGGAGCCCTTTCTTATATTTATGCCCAGTATTAGAGGCTTGGGAGGACTGGGGAGAGAGAGGAGAGGGGGTAGGGGGCACAGGGGGAACAAGGGGGAGAGAGGAGAGAGAGGAGGGGAGGGGAGAGATGGGGGAGAGGGGAGGAGGGAAAGAGGGGAGAGAGGGAAGAGGCAGGGAACAGGGGAGACAAGGAGGACAGAGGGGAGAGAGAGGGGGAGCAGGGGACACATGGGGCACAAGGGGAGACAGAGGGAAGAGATGGGGGACAGGGGACACAGGGGGGGAAAGAGAGGGGAAAAGGGGGAGAGATGGGGAGAAGGGAAAGAAAGCGAGAAGGGAAAGAAAAGGAAAGGGGAGAGAGGGACGAGAGAAAAGCGGAAAGGAGGAGAGGGGAGAGAGAGAGGGGAAGGGAACCCCTAGGACCATGAACTGTTCCTATCCAGAGCAGGAAACGCAGGAGCTTCAGGGATTGAGGTGAGGTCTCCTGGTGGACAGGCTTCACAGGGGAAGGTAAAGCCCCCAGTCCTACAGAAGAAGGAGGTTCAGAGACCAAAGCTACAGCCCTAAGCAGCAGCCTCCCACCCTCCCACCCTCCACATCCTCCTTCGCCCCAGCAGAGAGCTCGAGGTGCAATCTGTCCCTCCTCCCCATCCCTAGACTGAAGTAAGATGACGGATGAGGTAGGGAAAGTGAGAGAGGGGAGGAGGGGGGAGGGGGAGTGAGGCACGGGGCATGAGCAAGAGTGCATGTTGGTGTACATGCACACATGGGCTCTCATCCTCACGGGGAGCGTAGGAAAAGCAGGGAGCCTCACTCGGATCAAGCTACTGGATTTTTTTTTTCTTTTCCTATTTCCTGTGTGGAATAAATATTGAACTATCTTTTCCTTCCTTTCTTTTTTAAGATTGATTGGTTGGTTGGTTGGTTGGTTGGTTGGTTGGTTGGTTGGTTGGTTGTATATCCGGTGTTCTGCTTGCATGTTTGCCTGCACACCAGATTATGTCATCAGATCTCATTATAGCCATCATGTGGGCATTAGAAATTGAACTCAGGACCTCTGGAAGAGCAACCAGTGCTCTTATCCTCTGAGATATCTCTACAGCCCTTGAACCCTCTTTTTAAATAAGATGTCAACACACAAAGATTTTGTTCATGGCTGAAAAAGAGAATCTAGAAAAAATTGATATTTGTATTTTCCAAAGCCTGGGTCTTTCCTTGCCTTACAGGAGTGAGGCTGTGTCAAGGTGCAGGAAATGTGGTCTGTGCCACTCTAATATGAAGTGGTGCTTCCCACAAAGACCCCAGAGTGGCTTCCCTGGGTTAGTCAGGCTGCAGGGCACCATGATAAGGCTTCTTTCTGTACCAATGAGGACCTCAATCCAGCTGTGGTTTTCTTCTAGTAGATCTGTCTGAGAGTGAACAGCCCCACCAGGCCAAGGCTCCTGTTTCACTCAATAGGTGGTCCTCATTGTTAGGGCCACTTGGAGCTCAGTGACACTCTTACACAGAGCCACAAGACCAGGGGAAAAGTAGGAATCAAAGAACCCCACTGCTTAAAAACTCTCCCTGGAGCCTACAAGACCTTATTTCTCTTTCTGTACATTGCACTGAGCTACAAGGGAGACTGTAGCTGCACTGAGCTGCAAGGGAGGCTGTAATTACACTGAGCTGCAAGGGAGGCTGGGAAGAGCAGGATTTGCTCTGAATGTAGTGTTCTATGTACACTTAAATACTTCAGGTTCTTGGCTAGGGACAGCTGAGCTGACAAAGTACTTGCCTCTCAAGCAGGAGGTCATGAATTCTGTCCCAGAATCCAGGGTACCATCTTGTGTTTGTGATCCCAGTCCTGAGAGACAGACAGAATTTACAAGGTCACTTTCTCCTAATTAGTGAGCTCCTGGCAATCAAGAGAAAGGAAGGTGGATGGCTACCAAGGTTGTCCTCTGACCTCCATACACACACATCCATACATGTATAAACAACCACATGTGAAATTCACACTCACACACAGCTGAATCTCAAGAAAAGAATAAAAAGCCATACCCTGTTAGCTCAGAAAGGCAGGGAAGTTGGTAGAGATGAAGTACAGCCATTGATACTTATCAGACCTGGTTGGTTGAAGCAGCTGCTACTGAAAGACTGGCTGCACTGGAGTCAATGGGAAACTAAGCAAATACAACCATGTAGAGGCAAAGCTTGCCCTAGCATGAGCAACTGAACCCTATTCCCACAAAGTTTGTCCTAAAACAGGCTGTGTTGTGTTGCATGCCCTCTGCCATTGTGAAGCCAAAAGCCTTTCTTTAGAGAGTGAGTGGTTTACAGAAAGTTCAATTTTCTGCTGTTGTGATAAAAACACTGACTGAAAGTAACTTGGGGGAAAGGAAAGGGCTTGTTTGGCTTACAGTCCATCTTTGAGGAAATCCAGAGCGAGCTTGCTTAACAGGATGCTGAAATGGGAACTGAAACAGAGACCATGGGGCAGGGCTGGGGCAGGTTACTGATTCACTCCACGGCTCATGCTTGGTTACCTAGGGAAGGTACCGCCTACAGTGGGCTGTGTCCTTCTAAATCAAGTAGCAACCCAGAAATAACCCACAGGTGTGGCCAGGGGACAATCTAATGGAGGCAATTTCTCAACTGGGGTTCCCTCTTACTGGGTGTGTCAGGTTGACACCCACGCTTAGACAACCACAGGATCTTTGCACAGATGTTATGTTGTCTCACTGATGTGGACGACTATGGGAAGGGAACCTGTGATCTCCCAGGTAGAACCCAGGGCTGCCTAAGCCAGGTTTCACACAAGGCAAGCTCCTTCCTCACCAGGCCTCCCATTCTTTGCTTATAGCATCCCAGGAAGAGGCACAGGAGGTTTGATGGCCATGGGATGCCTGTGTAGGGAAGTGCCAGGGCCTCTTTCCCTGTGCAAGTGGAAAAACCAGTGACATTGAAGAGGCCGCCCTCCCTTTTGAGTCCCTGCTGGCTCAGCCCACAGGAAGCTGGCTGTTCGCCTGAGCCTCTTGTTTTCCTCTATTTGATTTTTGTAGTTTCCAAATAAGATGTAAAGGCAAAAATACACACACAGTGCATAATTATAACACTTGGGGTTTTTTTTGGTTTTGTTTTGTTTTTTAACTACATCACTGAAGCTTCCAAAATGTTCTTGCAATTAAAGGACGCAAAGGGCCTGCTCTGGGAGGCAATGGCTACTTCCAGGATGGGAAAGGGACTTGAACTCAGTTGTTTATACAGACACATGCGTTGGTATGTGCACATGCATGTATGTGTGTGTGTGTGTGTGTGTATTGTCTGTGTGCATTTTAACCAGATCTTTTAGGCTGTGTATTCTGGTGTTTCGGCATGTAAAATTCTTACTGACAATGGAGACCTGCTTTTGCCAGGGTGGCCAACCTCCAGGCTGCTTGCCTGTAGCAGCTCACTCAGTACAAACCGGATCCAGCCAGAATATATTCAGCACCTTCCTCTTTGAGCACTGGGTCACTGCACACCTGCCCTAGATCACTGCACACCTGCCCTAAACGCCCATGAAGGTCAGGTACGGCTAGGGACAGTCCAGAGCCCTCTGAAACTTCCAATTGGCCAGATCTAAACTTGCTTGCCCTGCTTCACGCTGTCATCCCTTCAAAGGCCACCCTAAAGGCCTCTGTGCATACCCGGTCCCTCCTCCTGCTCCAACACGAGCACTTCTTGGAGGCCTTGTGTTGCCTACTGGCTCCTGCTCAAGAGATCAGTGAGCATAACTTCTTCCCTGTCTTATGATAGTCTTTTATATATTACACCCCGTTATTTGTATCACATCCGAGAAAAACAAGTCCCAGCATGTGATGGGAACCATATGCTTCCAGCAACATTCAACCAGCAACAGAGGACAATCCTGTGTCCCTTGGCCCCTAGTGTGTGTCTAGACAATGTTTGACTTTGCATCACAAAAAGCGCCCTGTGATGTCAGAGGAGCCATGAATCACAGTGACAGCCCTCCCTGTATCCAAGAGACCTCCCCTGGCTGCTAAGTCACCGTCCCCATCCCCCACGGCCCCCTGTGAGAACCAGTCACTGTAGTGAGCATCCTCCGAAGCTCCCGGATTCCATGTGGAATGACCCACATTGTGTGTGCTAAGGACCAGGCAGCCTCTGGCTAACTTCTTGCTTCTCAGTGTCCTGGGAACCCGTGCTGTCTGCTCCTGTCTGGAGCCTCTGTGGCTGAGCACAGGCTGCCCTGGCCAGAGTTTCCATGGCTGCCTCCAAGCTCCAGGCTCTAGGCTCTGGGCTGCTGCAGACTGTGAATGGGGCTTCTCCTCTGCCCTCCCCATTCCGCGCCATCTGCACGACTAAGCTTCCTGTCCTGCTCTATCAAATGTGTTTGTTGATATTTGTCTGTCTCTGATGGATGGAGGGACACTTTCCTCGCTTGCTGAGTATAAGTGCCTGAGGCCCGAATCTGCTTCTCCTGCACACTGAAGTAAAGTGGACCTAGTCTCCTTGGAAGGGACAATTCCAGAAAAGTGCACAGGCCCAACCATACTATTTCACAAAAAAAGGAGTGGGGGGAGCCAGGTGTGAGGACATACATCTTTGATCCCAACAGGGACATTTAGATGAATCTCTAAGTTCTAGATCAGCCAGGACTACATAGTGAAATGTCTCAAAACCAACCAACCAACCCAAATCAAGAAAACAGAAAAACAAAAGCAGCCATAATGGAAGGAGAAAGAAAACCCAAAAATGGGAGTATGTGTTTGATATGTCCCCGTGCCCACCCGCCCACCCTCTACCTACCCTCACCTGCTCACTCTCCACACACACACACACACACACACACACACACACCACAGACACACACCCTGACTCCCCATTTCCCTTTTTGCTTTCTGCCATGATGTCAATGCTCTGTTCTACCCTGCCCTCTCTAGCAAGGTGGACCCATAACTCCGAACCCATGAGCCAAACAAAGCCATCTTTAAACTGTTTCCCTCTGGTGTTTGTCCCAGCAATGGAGACATCTGGTCACACGCCCGCCAACTGTCGTGGAAGCCCTATGAAGACAGGCCCTCTCTGCCTCGTTGATCCTTATTCTCTGGTACCTGGAATAGCTGGTACCGTATAGATGCTTGTTGAATAGCTCAGTGAAAGAGAGTGCGTATGAGCGCAAGAGACAGTGCCACAGCCTGCCTGCCTGACCTGGTCCCAGGATCCCAGATATGGGCACATATATTGGCCATCACCTCCCTGCGGATTGGCAGGCAGATCCATATCCTTACACTGTGGACGGGTCATTCTGTTAGCTGCAGACTCACTCTGATGAATTCATACAGAGACGGAAATGGCTAAGACAGAGAGGATAGCTGTCTCCCAGAGGGTCCAGAATCACGCTTAGAAATTAGAAAGCCACGGGGCTAGGGAGATGGCTCAATCGGTGATGTACTTGTCAAGCACGTGTAAGTACCTGAGTTCAAATCCCCACAACCTGTAAGAGAAATGGGCCTGTAATCCCAGCATTCTTGTGAGAAGGTGGAATGGGGGCTGGAGGGAGTGCTCGGCTGTTAAGAGCAGCGCTGGTTGCTCTTGCAGAAGTTAGGTGTTTGCTTCCTGGAACCTACGTGACAGCTCACAGCCATCTGTGGTAACGACTTCCGGGGGATCCCTGGGCACCAGGCAAGCACGTGGTGCACGGACAGACATGCAGGGAGATACTCAAGCACATAAATAAAATACATCTGAAAACACGGAAGGAGTGATTTCTTATATGGCTATATGAAGGCTTCCAAGCTTGGAGCTTATAGCAACAAAACACAAGAGACCAGGCCTCAAAGGGGAGAGCAATTAAGGACTGAAGGCTAGGGTTGTCTTCTGACCTTCTGACCTCTTTACGTGTCCCATGGCATGAGTGTACTCACACACACACACACACACACACACACACACACCATTTAAAGAAGTTACACAAAGCTCTCAGCCCACAAAGCTCTTCACACAACCAGATCACTCTCTGGGCACAGATATTGACACCCTACTCCCCAAAGCAAGAATATGGGGTGCTAACATCTGACTAAGACTTCTTCTCATCAGCAGACCTCTGGGGCAAATGTGGATCCTCCAGTCATCCCAACAAGTTCTTCCATGAGGCTCCTGATCCTAAAGTCTAAGATTCCGACTTATGCGTCGGAATACGTGTGGGCACAAATGCTCGTGACGAAGACAGTCAGAGCCCCTGAGCAGCCCAGAGATGGCAGACATAGGAGAGCAGCAGCATGGGAGCCACGTGAGGGCAGCTGCTTCCAGGGTACAGAGCTGATGAAGTTTCTCTGAGGCTCAGAAGAGTGACAAAGATAAGCATACACAGCAGAAGCTGAGGCAGGGGGATGACAAGTCTGAGGCCAGCATGAACCACAGAGCAAGACACCATCAGAGAGGAAAGCTTACAGGGAGGAATTTACAGGAGGAAGGGAGAAGAGGAGGAGGGAGAGGAGGAGGGAGAGGAGGAGGAGGGGCAGGAAAGGGAGGAAGAAGGGGGAGGAACAGACAGGAGAACATGGAAGAGGAGGGAGAGGAGGAGGGAGAAGAGGAGGAGGGAGAGGAGGAGGGAAGGAGAAGAGAGAAGAGGAGGGAGAGGAGGAGGGAGAGGAGGAGGGTGGTATATCCCCTAAGGTCATGTGGCAGGTGGCCACAGTTTAAAAGCTGGTTTCTTTCTAAACCACTGATTGTGCAGCACCAGAATTGTGCAATATGTCCTTAGTCACGTCTGTCTCTGGTGATGACAGATGGCACCATGCCCATAGCCATGAAGGCCTCCTCTTAAAGCCATGAGGAGCTGGGCAGTGGTGGCGCACGCCTGTAATCCCAGCACTCGGGAGGCAGAGGCAGGCAGATTTCTGAGTTCAAGGCCAGCCTGGTCTACAGAGTGAGTTCCAGGACAGCCAGGGCTACACAGAGAAACCCTGTCTCGAAAAACCAAATCCAAACAAGCCGTGAGGAGGCAGCTGAGTGCTTGCGTCTCCTTCCTTTTTCTTGCTCAGCAAGGTCACCATGGCTGTGTCTGAAAGAGTTCTTGTGCTAAATGTCAGAAGTTGACACAGTCCGTGCAGATGTGGAGTTCCCATCCACAAAAGGGGACACAGGCAGACACCGAACTGCTCCTGTGTCAAGTTTAACCCTCCCTGCCCTTGTCTCTGTCACCAGTGTTCACAGGACATCATCACCACACACGGTTGCTATGGAGCGTTCTTTTGCGGTCAAGGTCGGAGAGGGGACACACTAACCACACAGCCACTCACACAGAGGCAAAGAGGAAATGGAGACCAACTCGATGCTCCAAAGACAGCGAGACCGCAAGGTTCTGCTCATTTTCTCTCCACCCACAGTAAAACCCGGTGTCCCATAGACTCAGGGATGACTGAGGCTGGAGACCCCTCTGCTGTCCCAACACGGCCTCCAGACTCTGACCCAGCCGCATACACATTTCTCTTTACGGCACAGGCTGTTACCTGACTCAGTTCCTCATAACCTGATGCTATGGTCCAACAGCTTGAATCTCAAATGTCCCCCAGGCTCATGGGTTCAAAAGCTGGTCCCCACTGGTGGTGCTGTTTTGGAAGGTTCTGGAAACTAGGAGGTAGGACAAGCAGGGGAGCCCTGTGCCTTTGAAGGTTATTCTCATAGTGTCCCTTTCACCGCTGTGTGTGTGACAGGAAACAAGGGCGTGTGAACAACCAGGAAGCACACTCCAGCATCCCAGGAAGCTTTCCTCAGTGCCCATCCCCCACTGCGGTCCGAAGGCCACAAATCTAGCAGGAAGACAGCCAAGGGAGAACAGCTTAGGCAGGGGCTGGGGCTGGGGCTGGGGCTGAGACTGGGGCTGGGGCTGGGGCTGGGGCTTAATTTGCAGAGGGCTTGCCTGACATTTACAAAGCCCTGGGTTCCACCCCCAGTGCCACAGAAACCGGAAGTGGTAGCACACACCTGTAATCCCATCAAGGAAGACGGAAAATTCAGAGAGTCACCAGTCATCTTCAGCTACGTGGCTAGCCTGGACTATAAGATACTCTACCTCAAAAGAGAAAAGAAACCAGGCCAACACCTGAGAAAGAGCCTTAGAGATATGAAATTGACCCCCGCCTTACTGGAGCAGCTGGCGTAGCCCTTGTGCCCCCGACAGTATGAACACCTGGATGAGTATCTCACTGCAACCCTGGCTCCTCCCTCCTGAGGGTCTCCTTTGGCCTGGGGTAACCTAGAAAACTGACATCCAAGATACAGTCTCCTGCCTGTGACCGCTGGGGACCACAGGACTGTCAGATACCAACTACCCTACCTTCATCAACAACTCCCACAGAACGTTCCAAAATCAGAAAACAGACCCCCAACTCAGATCCTCCTCTCTCGGGTATTTCTGGGGGCCCCTCCCAGGCCTGTGCCTGTCAAGTGTGAAAGCAGACCAGAACAGGGGCCAGGTAGGAGATGTTGTAGAGCCTGGTTGTACAGTCAACATCCCAACCACTGCCTGAGTCCTTGAAGCAAGAAAGTACTTAGATAGGACAAGAGAGCACAGGGCGGCCGTGGCGCAGTAAAGCTTTAGTTATGAAAGCAGGCAATGGAACCAACGTGACTGTGCTGGCAAGAGAGAAGATATTCTGAAAGGAAACATCTGTGCTCTCAGATGATGGTAACGGTGGACTCCACAGAATTAAACCGTCTCCATAAATCCCATGCTGGGAAGGGAGGGGAAGGCTGAAACCCTGGTGCCAGACAGAGGAGGGACTCGCCTCTGGAAAGGGGCTCCACACATTCTGATAACTCATCTGTTCTGCCAGAGCAGAACAGTGGTGGGTCATGGCAGGCAAGGCCTCTCAGTCCTTAACCAGGCCTGCCGGGCTGCACGGACCTCTTACCCGTCTCCTGAAAACTAAGCCTCATCTCAAGACCCCACAGACAGAGTGGGTGTCAGTTCCCAGAGTGGCCACACCGAATGCATTTCCGGTCTCTTTCATTGGTGTAGTGGGGACTGGTGGCCAAACCTGGCTTGTTAGGGTTCCTGGGGCTCCAGTAGTTGGTGGCGTTAAGTAACCCACAGGTGTAGGTTACTTCCTGTCAGCATCACAGAGGATGGCCAAGGCTACTTCAGACAGTAGTCAGGGAGGGTTTGACTGAGGTATTACATATTCAAGGAAAGGTCCAGGGGAGAGATCTTCCGGCAGGACCAGAGGGAACAGAGGACAGGAGGATGCGGCTGGGAAATAGATGGAGACCAGAGGGGTGAGGCACACTCCAAGTGCTCACTCCCCATTACCTCTCCCTGCAAGTGGGTGGTTGGTCCCATTTCCCAGAGGAGAAAATCAAGGGACAGCGAGGTGACACACCTGCTCAAGGCCTCCCAACTTGGTTGGGCCACGACGCTCCTCCCTTTGCCCTTCATGGAAACCCGGTACACCTTGCAGTAGCACTAGGGACAGAACTGTGCATTCGGGAGACAAATGGACACAGGAGAGAGCAGTGGGTGGCACTGGCCCAGCACTGATCCTGTGCTGGACCCCAAACCCCCCTTCTCAGAGGGTCACGGAACCAAAGTGTCTCCTGTCGGTCCTGTGGCGTAGAGGATGACTGCTACCATGGGACAAAGGAGAACTCGGAAACTTCCAGAAATTGTACAGTTGGCTTGAAGTTGATGGTTAGCCAATGACTGAGCTGGGACACAAACCCAGATCCTGAGGCCCCAGGAGCTCTGTGCAAACATAGAAACACACATGCCCATATGAGCGGACATCCATGCACAAATACAAACACCCATGCCCATGTGAGCGGACATCCATGCACACATACAAACACGCATGCCCATGTGGGCAGACATGCCTTTGCTCCATGCATCTCTCCCCTGGACCTTTCTCCTTGGCACCCAAACATATTTTTGCATGCATGCATGCATGCATGCAAACACACATGCACACTTCTGCTGTGGAGGCGCAGTGGATTTAGCAGAAGGTGTTACAGAGGCCAGCAGAAGCCACATCTGCCAGGTTAACCTCCCGGGCTGCAAGTCGCAGGTCTATGAGCTGACCCACAAAGAGGTGGGGCCTGGGAGCAGTAAGGGTTGCAGAAGACCACCTGTCCTGTTCTGCTAACACTGGGGTCCTCGGATGCAGAATGTGCTACCACGCACGGGCTGTGATGGACAATCCGCTGTTGCCTCTCTTAGCAAACTGTGAGGACCAGCAGCACACGCCAACAACCTTGCCTTCCATTTCTTACCCGTGGACAGTGTGAACCCTCTTCAGAGCTGTTGGGGACAGAGTGAGGTTATGCCAGTAGAGTGTCAGGAGCCATGACCTCACCCAGTAAATACTCAATAAATGCAGATGTAAAAATGTCCTGTGCACACACGGATCCCCGACTCCAGCACCAGGCAGACCCTGGCGTCTCCGTAAACATCATGTGGCTGTTCGTTGTTTCAAAGTCTCATTAATCCAGGCATACTGCAAATGAAATGTCACTGCCAACCACAGCCACAAAATCCCCCACCAGCCAGGCTGAACAGAGGCCACATAATTTTATTTTATTTTTTTGTCCCTCCCGTTTCTTCTCTGTGGGCGTTGACATGGGATGACAGCTGCACCTGGACTTGTTTAAATCACTTCAGGAATGCACAGGAAATTGGATGGCCTGAGGTGATGGCATCCGAAGGATTCAGAAGGACAGGCCAAGAGGAAGGCCAAGGGACAGGAGAAAGACACGCCAGAGTGGGAGGGGATCATTTCAAAAAATAAAGTTTCCACACTCAAGTAAAGCTAAACGTTCTTCCAGTTTTGTTCCCGTGGGAGAGAAAGGATTGCCCCTCCCAGTGTCCATGTTCCCGGCTGTAACAAACCTGTTTTCACCAAGGCCTTCCTCACTCCTACCTGACTCTGCTCCACACTGTGGAGCAGCTGTCCCGGCCTTGCTGTCCCTGAAGCACAGTGACTGTCCCCTTAAGCCCAGCACTTACTGTCCCTGCCCCAATCTCAAGCCTACGCATGCAGGTCTCAGTCCTAAGTGGGGACAGAGAGCTCTCTCCCAAGACACTGAGTCTCAGGCCACATGCGGCTGAGTCCTCTCAGTGCCTGCTCCCTCCCACCGTCTGTCTGTCTGTCTCTCTGCCCTTGATCACCCTACTGTGCTTTCTTCTCTGTCTCCATCTGAGAAGTCCTAGGTCGCTGCCTCATAGGAGAAGAAGCCTTATAGGAGAGAGCTCCATCTCCCCACACCCTGTATCCATCCCCAAGCACCTAGGATGAATACATTCTCAACAGTGTATACATACCTTGTACCTTGTTAGGTGAATGAATGGATGAATGAGTTAGTGAATGGATGGATGGATGGATGGATGGATGGATGGATGGACTTCCTGGTCCCTATAGAAAGAGGATTCTTCTTTCTCCTTACAGCGCGAACCCTGCACCCCTTCCCTGGCATCATGGTAAGCGGCCATCTTGTGCCGCCCTGCACTTGAATCATGCATGTCCTTTGCTCGTGCCCACCCCTCCCCCCTCCAATGCCAGCTTTCCCTGAAGGACCCAGAGCTCCTGGAGATCAAGGGCTGGCTTCTGGAGACTGCTTCAGTAAAGGGCATTGTGGTTGACCAGCTCTCAGACACCCCAGGGCTGGGCTGCTACAGTCAGGGGAGGTTGGGATTACATTAGTAAGGAACGGGGAGCCTCTGGAGTGGAGTGGAGGAGTGGCTTGGAGATGGGTGTGTAGGGTAGAAGGATCCAAGCAGTTGTAACCGGTTGGGCTATACTGTGCTGGGTTGGATGTGTTGAGTTCCGCTGAGCTGGAGTGGGAAACTGAGTCACTGCAAATTCATTCCCAGTCAAGCTTTCCCACCAACAGAAGCTGGTCAGGTTCCAGCTTCTGCATCCGCCCTCCCTCTGCCCAGGTGGCTTTCCCTCTCTGTTGCTTCCAGTGAGCTCCTACGTGTCCCTCTATCGCTATCCCAGCTCTGTGACCCGCCCCCTCACCACCACCTGGCCCCAACCTCAGTCCATCGCATCCCCACACACCTGGTGCCTGGCTCCGGCCTTCAGACACTAAGCCCCACACACATTCAGAAATTGTTTGAGCAAAGGATCAAAGCGATGACAAAGCCAAGTGGGAGGGCACCTAAGAGCCAAAGAGACACAAGCCAGGCGTTTGATGTACACTTCCCACTTGGAGAAGATCAGCTCCAGGAGGGTTGTGTGCCCTGGCCTCCTGAGAGAGGAGTTCAGAAAGCCCAGGTTGGACACAGCCTCAAGGCCATAATGGGAAGCGGAAATGATTCAGCCGAGCCCAGGAGGCAGGTCTCAGCTGGCAGATCCACATCCATCAGTGAGCGGGACAGAGTGCGTCTACACACCGCCGTCTCTGCCCTAAAGCACTGGCCACAGCAGCCACTGTAGACTTCAGTTCACCCAAAGAAAGGAAAGCAAACATGGAGAGAAAGAGCAGGTGGAGTCAAGGTTCAAGGTATACATGGAAGTTCACTTAGATAGGTGACCAGAGAGGTCTCCCTAGGGAGAAGGCATTGCAAAGGGATCCTGGGTGTACGGCAAACGGCAAACAGCAAACAGGGAGAACGCAGTTCTTGGTTTCCAGAGATGACACACAGAAGTCACAGCCTAAGATGGCCATGAGCTTGGCCTATTAGAGGGAGGAAAGGGATGATCTATAGGGGTGATCTACAGGTGTAATTTACAGATGTGGTCTACAGGGGTGATCTATAGGGGAGAACTATAGGGGTGATCTACAGGGGTGATCTACAGGGGTGATCTACAGGGGCCATCTACAAGGATGACCAGCCTGGAGGAGCAGAAAAGAGAAGGAAGTGGAGCCAGAGGAGTTTTCTAGGACCCACAGACCTACCCACAGAGCCCAGGGCACAACCCCACAGCTCATGGGGACTAATAAGTACATTGCATTCTCTTGCATCCAAACCAAACTTTGGGGTTGTTTTTGTTTGTTTGTTTAATGTCTCTGAATATTTGATGAAAATCTTTAATATTGTTATATGAAATAATTTAAAAAAAATAGTAAAGGGACCAACTTAAAAAGAAAAGTTGGAGATTCATCTCTGCAGTGTTTGGACCAATTTCTCTAAGATAAAGTCATAAATTATTTCACAAACATCAAATAACCATGTATCCAAATTGTATTTACCTCAGTAGCTAATAAGAGCTCCAGGAAGATTTTAGAGCCAATTCAAGTACACTAGGCCGTCCGACTGTTGAGTCCCCAGGAACCCCCACGTGCCCACCTCACCAGCACTGAGATCACAGGCCAACCCCACTGCACCGGCTCTTCTGTTGTGTTCTGGGAATCTGAACTCATGTCCTCATCCTTACAACTGGGCAGGCTCTTTCCCAGGGGTATTCCCTCAACCCTTGGTTTTCTTTGTGTCTGTAGAGTGTGTCATGCCCTAGTGCCCACCATACACCTGTCCTGTGTCTCCTGAGGTCTCAAGCAGGTGATTGCCGAGGTCTTGCTGCTTTTGAAGCCACAGAATTGTGCACCTCTCAGGAGCCTCACATCACAGTGAAGCTCTTTAGACACTTTTTTTTTTTTTGCATACTAATACTGTGGAATTCTACTGTCCTTTTTCTATTATAAACAGTATCCGACGAGTCAGTTTCTTTGATCTGTCCTTGAGTAGAGCATTTACCATGCCCAGGCTGTTTTTTCTGTTTCTATCCCTCATTCTGGAATAAGAAAACATCCTGAGACAAAATGCAGGAGGAGGGGTGGACAGAGAGCTAATATCGTGGGAGGGCAGACAGCCATGTTCCCATGGCCCACGGCTTCCGTGTTTCCCCACCCTGATAACAACAGCCCAGTTCTTTTCAGGAGAACAAGGCCTTCTCCCACACACTCAGGAAGGCCTGCCAATCAAGGTGACTGGCCCCTCACCCAGGCAATGTGTGCTTTCTTCCCGAGAGCCGCTCATTAAGTGGGGTGACCAAAACATCGAGAGCAGTTGAAACTGGCCCCTCTGTGGCCAAATCTGTTCCTGTCTCTCACAGAGAGCCCTGACCCAAGACGAAAGAAAACAAACCACGAACAGAAATACCATTGAAAAGGCTGAAAGGACTGCTGGGGGCAGGGAGTGCTCCACCACCAGGCACAGGGTCGGAGGTTCAATCCCCAGTAGAGGGGGAGAAAAGGCTACAAAGAATGTTAATGAAGGGCACTGGAGGGGCTGAGGACCTGAGTTGGAGTTCCCAACTCCCACGTAAAAAGCCAGAGAGTGTGCCTTCCATCCCAACACTCTGGGCATGGGAGACAGAAGGATCTCAGAGTCTGTCTGTCAATTTCACCAGAAGATATCCTCCCCAACACACACACACACACACACACACACACACACACACGCGCGCGCGATGGGCTAGGAGAAGGGAAAAACCTATTAATTTGGGGCAAAGGAACATTTAATTCATCCTTGGACAATAACTCTCGTTCATCAAATTTTAGCCAGGTCCTCTAGGCTTCTTTGAAACCAGGCCTCAACTTTGACCTTGTCCTCACCTCATAGCCGCCGCTGCTGCTGCTGCTGCTGCTGCACCTCAGCAGAAATTCAGGAACCCCCACCTCACACATGCTTGGCCTGTCCCCAGCAAGGACCCTGCTCATCTACTAAGAATTGATCCACACTGCTGGAATCCTTGCAAACCTCCTCCCAGGACCTTCAACCTGCCCCCAGTAGAGAAACTCGCCTGTTTTGAGATGGCTAGAGTGGAGCCACCCTCACATTCCTATTGTAACAAATGCTGGATGGGAAATGTCATGCATAATCTGTGTTCATGGAACAGAGCTGTTGTGATATAGTGTCTAGCTCCTTTAAAAGGTGGAGCTAACGGGAGGTTGTCACCAGCTCACTTCCTCTCTCTGGCTTTCTCTCCCTCCCTCCCAAATGTACCCCCCCCACCATGATGCCATCTGTCATTAGCCACACAACCCAGCAGCCCTCACCAGGGACAGCGCTATGCTGTTTGAGCTTTCATACTCCGAGGTGTGAATTAAATCAACATCTATTGTTTTTATGGGATCCAGACTCAAGTATTTTGTTACAGTAACGGAAAACAGACTGATGAAATTTCTGTTGCCACGGGCTTAAGTAAAGCCTTACTAATTCAACAAGAACTGGATTTTTTTCTTAACACCTTTACTCAAAAATATATGGCAGATCCATATACCTGTAGTGGGGAGAATACAGATGAACCTGAGAGCAATTCCCACCCCTGTGGGGCATTTATGCAGTTGGGACCAGAATGGGCACGGAACCCCGAGAACGGGCAGGTTGACAGTGACACAAACCCCAGAGCAGGAGAGATGCAGTTATGAGAGGAGATGTCCAACTGAACTCCTGCAAAACAAACCTTAATGGGAAGCATCCCCTAGCCCCAGATCTCACCTGAAGCCTTGCTTAAAATAATAATCATAATCACAACATCCCAGGGTGGGGGACGTACTTGAGACTGTCAGAGAAGTCCCAGCTCAGAGCAGATATTCGATCATGCCTGATCGAATGCCTGATTGTCGCTAATAATTTTCAGACAAGATTCTGATACCCTATCTACATTTTGAAAAGAAGCCCCTGCCTTTTAGAAACATGTCATGAAGTATAAAATAACATCAGGCCCAGGATTGGCCTCAAGATAATCCAGTGGAAAAGACACAGATAGAATGCGGTGTAGACAAACAAGGTTGATTCCCCAAGACGTGGAAACTGGATATGGATGAGTCCTGGGGGTGCCTCTCATTGGCATCTCTACCTCACACGTGGTAGAAATGTGTGATGTGATAGGCAGTGGTGGTGCACGCCTTTAGTTCCAGCACTCGAGAGGTGGAGGCAGGGAGATCTCTGTGAGTTCAAGTTCAAGGAGAGCCTGAGCTACAGAGTGAGTTCCAGGATAGCCAGGGCTACACAGAGAAACCCTGTCTCTAAATAAATAAATAAATAAATAAATAAATAAATAAATAAGCAAGAGAGAGAGAGAGAGAGAGAGAGAGAGAGAGAGAGGGCAGGGGAGAGAGAAAGAGAGGATGCAGAATGCAGAGATAAGGTAGAAAACCTAAGGGAACCCCTTCCTGGGAGGAACATGTAAGGAAATGGTTAATGGCCATTAACCATTGCTGTGACAAACTACCTGAGCAAGTCAAGTTACATGAAGAAAGGGTTATTCTGGCTCAGAATTTCAGATTGGCTGGCTTGATGTGGTGAGCTTCAAGTAAGGCAGAGCACCATGGTGATTGGAGCATGTGGCAGAGGGACAGACTGCAGGGGCTAGGACACTGGGGACACTGGAAATGTCCTTCAAAAGCCCATTGCAAGTGTATTTCTTCCTCTGACCAGGCGACACTTCCTGCTCCCACCAAATCCCAGTGCCATCATCTTGGTGATCTGCCGAGGTCCAAGCCCACCCCTGACTGTCTATGGCATCCGGCCTCCTCTCCACACAAGGCAATCGCCTGGGCAGACAGCTTCGTAAATGTGCTTGGCACTGACAGCAGCAGCTAGTTCTAAAGAGGCCGGGTGTCTGCCACATGGTATGTACAAGGCTGTGGTTCTGGGAGCCCCTAAAGACAGAACTCACTTTGTTTTCCCAATCTACTTCAGTGGACAGATAGAGAGGCATCTTACATACAGTTTGGTATAATGGTTTTTCTCCTTAGGTGACAGAAGAAACAGTCACATGGAAGAGGACAAGATTGGGTGTAATAGCCGATTTTCTCCCGTTTGTGTGTGTGTGTGTGTCTGTGTGTGTCTGTGTGTGTGTTTGTGTGTGTGTGTGTGTGCATATTTGTATGTACACATGTATATGTGCATTCATGTTGTATGTGCACATGTATGAGATTACACATGCGGAGACAGGAGATCAGCATCAAGTGTCTTTATGATTGCTCTCACCTCGGTCTTTGAGGCAGAGTCTCTCCCTGTACCTGAAGCACACCACGCAGCTAAACCCGGTGGTCACCGAGTTCCGAGGAGCTGCCTGTCGTGTCCCCACCAGCACCAGGTTTTTACACAGAGATCCAAACCCAGACCCCATGCCCCTGTGGCTCGCACTTTACCAGCTGAGCTATTTCCAAAGCCCTCACAGTCTCCTTCTAAGAAAGTAAAGGAAAAGCAGAATAAATTGGAAGAATGGCTGACTTCAGAGGATTTCTCCTCCACAGTCTTCAGAAACAGAGGTTTTATTTATTTTTTTTTAAGTTAAAGTCGGTGGGTGGGGAGATGCATTATGCATATGTGTGGCACACGTCACCTGTCTCTCATTCGGTTCTGCCTTGGCCTCCCCTCCCGTCCCCTTCGCCTCCCCTCCTCTCCCCTCCTCTCCCCTTCTTTCCCCTTTTCTCCTCTTCCCTCCCTCCCTCCCTCCCTCCCTCTCTTCTCCTACCCTTCCCTCTGTTTCCTTTAAGGCAAGATCTTGTTAAGCAGTGCCGTTGGTCTCCACAGACTAAGGCCCCTGCTCCTGATCCCTGCGCTTTGTGTGAGCCCCTGTGGCAGCCTGTGAGTGAGCAGAATGGCTCCGTCACAAAGCCCCTGCCACCCCAACCCACTCCCTCCTCCCCGGGGCCAGAAACTGCCTCCTCCTCATAACACCACACACCAGGGGCAGAATTGCCACAGTGCAGGGCCTGTAATTCTCATCTTGACAAGGATTTCCTTAACCTCAGCAACCCTCTCCAGGCATGGTTTTGTTTTTTTCTTTTTCTTTTAAAGAATTAAAATGCTGCATCCCTCTAAGGCTTTTGTAGAGTCACTTTGTTGCTTCACACACTGCAGAGATTTCATTCTTCTTTAGCTATGTGGTGAAGCCTTCTCCAGCTGGGTTGCTTTTTCTTGTTATTTATTTTGTGTTTGTGAGTGTGCATGAGCTGGCAAGCCACAGTGTGTGTGCGTGATTAGGTGAGAGGCCAGGAACAGGCATTCTCCTAACACCATGGGAGTGCCAGTGATCAAACTCAGGTCACCAGGCTTGGTGGCAAGCATCACTGTCCCATCTTGATGTCTCCCGTGTCATTATTTTTTTAAAAGCCAAAAGAATCGTCCACCACATGGTCTACATCTGGGATTCCCTGCCTGGAGACACCTGCCAAGACATGATTTCTCACCTCCCCGCAGGTTAAAGGGAGTTTCTTCCTTGGGTTCTGCCCTGCTCTTCTGGAATGTGGTGGGGACTTGGGCAGGGTCCTGGGGTTGGAGGAGAGATGGCAGAATCCATGGAATTGACACAAAGAGGATGTCAGGTTTCTGGTGGCTGCACTTAACGCCCCCCACCCCAAAAGGGTTTGTTTGCTTGAGGAATTGAAGCTTTTCCAATTCCTATTGCTGGTCCATTAATGACTCAGACACAGTATCTACCTGGATGATACACAGTATCGTGAGTCTGCAGTGGTTCAGTTTCCTCAGCTGGCAAGAATCACGAGTGTATTTCTGCAATAAACTGGTTCAGAAGATGGTTCCTTTGGCTTTGTTATGGTGGTTTCTTTGTTTTGTTTCTTAGTATTTTTTTAAATTATGTTTTGACTCTCTTCATAGTAATTTTAAAATAAAATTGATACTTTGATTTTATGTGAATCTGTGAAATTCTCTGATTTTTTTTAATTAAAAAATTCAATAAAGTTGCAGGATACAAAGCCAATTTTTAATTCAAATAAAATTGGCTTGTCACTAAAAAAAAATAAAAATTAGAAACAGCTCAAATTTTGATTCCTGGCAAAACAATAGATAGAGTCTTTAAAATGTTGATGCTTGGGGTTTTGTAGACTTTATTACACTGGCTTCGATTTTTAATCCACTGCATTAAAATAATATTTATTGGGCTGTGGATACAGCTCAGTTAGTAGAGTGCTTGCCTAGGATACATGCAGCCTGGGTTCTACCCCAGCACTGCTTACACCTGGCAAAGCAGCAGTCGCCTTTAATCCTTGCACTTGGGAGACAGTCAGGCAGATCTCTGTGAGTTCCAGGTCAGTCTGGTCTACAAGTAAGACCTCCCTCAAAACAAACAAGCAAACAACAACAAAATGGTATTCTTCCCTCTATAGCTCATCTGAGCCTTGGGCATGGAGTTTCGCTCCCATCTGTAAAACTTAGACATGCAGAAACAGAGTTGCAGGGAGGGAGAAATCTCTGGCTTGAGAGGCTCCTGTCTTGAGGGCTCAAAGCTGATGCGGCCAGTTCTCTCCATGACTGTAGCTGGGTAGGGGGAGTGTCTGCTTAGGGTGAAATCAAGGCCTTGAAACCAGAGAAGCCAGGACTGGACCCTGGGTGGCCAAATACAGCTACCACTCACGAGGGGCAGGGAGAGCTGGGTCACCGCACTCAACATAACACACTGAAAAAAAGGAAAGAGGCTGGGCGGTGGTGGCGCACGCCTTTAATCCCAGCACTTGGGAGGCAGAGGCAGGTGGATTTCTGAGTTTGAAGCCATCCTGGCTTACAGAGTGAGTTCCAGGACAGCCAGGGCTACACAGAGAAACCCTATCTCAGAAAGAAAACAAAAACAAAAACAAAAAAACAAAAAATAAAAACAAAAAACTAGACAAACAAAAAAAGAGAGGAAAAGAAAAGAGAAAGAAAAAGAAAAGGGGATGTTTGTAGGCACAACCATGAACCTATCATTGTGTTTTAATTGTTCTCTGTTAAGTTAGATTAAAGGACCATAGAAAGCCCTCCCCTGTGTTTCACGAGATGAACGTGAGGAAGAGAGTGTATTACTGGAAAGTGTAGCAGGCTCTCCTAACCGAAGGAATGAGGAATGGCCCTTTCCACCATGCTCAAGCTGTTTAGTCCGTTTCCGTGGAGAGATCACAATGTGTTTACCTGTACATAAAGTTTTCCCATGGCGCCTTAGGAGAGACCCTGCACTCTCGAGTTAGGATGACCACCCGACTCAGTCGATCACCTGATCAACTAAGCCTGGATACAGGAGGCCCATGTGCCCGTGGAGATGGGGCGGAGGCTGAGCGTGCTGCCAGGGATAACACCTCCTAGATGCTGTGACTTTAAACAGCGCTGTACCAATGCTGCTCCCTCCTGTCGCCTTTGACAGAGGCTAATGTGTATCCAGACCGCATCTCCCACCACACACCCCCTCCAGCATCCTGACTTGCCCCTCTGTCCTCTGCCCTGCCCTTCCTCTGAGCCTATAAACATGCTATCCTTACACCTAGCATAAATCCCTTGGGTGTCCCACGATAGCTGCTCCTGACCCTTAAGGAGTCACCTCCTCAGAGAGACCCACCCCTCTGTATCCTGCCCTGTGAGACAGTTGCCCTGCCCCAAGATGCCCTCTCTCCCGTCTGCTTCTGTTCCTGCATCAACTTCCCCTGAAGCTGCCTGCTAATTGGTTTACCTGGACCCTGTCATCCTCTGAGGCAGGACCCTATTGTCAACAGATGAATAGTGCTCACTGCCATGTCCACGCTGCAAGAGTGCAGCAGCTATGGCGGTAGGGGGTGGGGGGAGGAGGGGAGGTGAGGGTGGGGGATGGGGGGTAGGGAGGGTAGGGGGATGGGGGGCAGAGGGGTGCCCACCCGTATGTTAAGAGAAGGAACCAGTCTGTATGTACACACGTGGGTGACTGCCTGGACAATCATCTCTGCACAGGTGTTGTTTGACATCTGACTTAGTCTGATTTTTCTGTATACACTGTGAGCCTGCCAGGGAAGAACTTGTACCCAGTCATCACAAAGAAACGTCATGTTAGGGATGGATGGGTGACTCTGTGGTTAAAAGCACTGACTGCTCCTCCAAAGGACCCAGGTCTGGTTCCCAGCACCCACACGGTGGTTTATGACCCTCTATAGCTCCAATCCCAGGGGATTTGGTGCTTCTTCTGGCCTCTGAAGGGACAAGGCACACACGTGATGCACAGACATACATGCTGACAAAACACCCATAGCATAAAACAAAACAAAAATCACATTGCCTGACTGGATGCTGTCTTAATTTCATTTTCTATTGTCGTGTATCTGAAAATTACCCTGAAAAATCAGCATAAGGAAGAAATGGTTTATTGGGCTCAGAATTCCATCTTTCTGAGGAAGTCGCAGGCGGCAGGAGCTATCAAGCTATGTGGCTTGGTGTAGCCGGTCACACTGCATCCAGTCAGGAGCAGAGCTACGAATAAATGTACCGGTACATACAGGTGAGCTGCTGAAATCCAGAACCTTTACCCAACAAATGGCACCCCCCACGGCAGGCAAACCTCCCTACTTATCAAGACAGTCCCCCACAGACATGCCACCCACAGGCCACCGTGATCTAGACAGTCCCTCATGGAGAGTCTTTTCCAGGTGACTCTAGATGATGTCAAGTTGACAGTTAAAACCATCACAGACAGGAACGCAGATAGCATTCTCTGACTGACTGAGATACCTCATCTTCACAGGTAAGTAAGTCCCTAGCCTGTCATTTTAATTGGGAATTTTGATATGTATTCTTTGAGCAAATTGTTAGTGTTGACAGAGACCCTCAAAAATAGACGCCTGGGCCTGGTGCATTCTAGCCTGGACCCCACAAGCAATGCTTTGAGACACGCTGGAGCCAAGAAGACCCTTGTGGCTATGATAGATGGAGTGGGGCTGGGTTGAAGTCCTGCACTCAGCCGCCTTTGGAAACAGCACTTCCCTGGCTGGAGCATTTCCAGGTGTGGTGCTGCGTGAGGTGATGCAGCAAGAGTTGGGCATGCTCAGATTGGACACAGGAAATGGGAAACATTTCTTCTGACTTCTGAAGGAGGAAGAGATACAGAGCCCAGGACAGGCCACAGGAGGGGGCTCCTGACAGAGACGGGAGCAGGAGCAGGGCCAGAGTGACTGTCCTGGCAAGAGCTGGGAGATTCTGAAGAAAGACACTGTGTCCCTCCCTTTGGTCATCAGAGCACTGAGACAATAATCCCCAAGGAACTGATGCTCCCAGAATCTGATGCTGGGGGGGAGGAAACCGCTGAGGCACCTGCTATACCGCATCAAGCAGAGTAACTTTGCAATGCTTTGTTCTCTGTGTCCAGCACCTCATCTACAGAGCAGGGACCACCATGGTGCCCATCTCCTAGAGCTGCTGAGAGGATGAGGAGAACGGAGACGCTTCACTCAGTGCCTGGCATGCAGTATGTGTGGGCTCGGCTGCTGGTGTGTAGGTGAGGACAGCAGAAGACTCAGCATCCCAAGACGTCCACACGGGATGTCCGCACTGACGCATGAAGCACAGTTGTCCCTCAGAATCAGGTCTCCCGGGGTCAGCCACACGCTGCCAGTCTGCACCACTAACCCTGGCCTCGAGAAAGCATGTAACCAAGACTGGTCCTCAGCGCAGCACATGCCACACCCTTCCTGGGCTTCTGAGTGGGTTTTCTGACCCCATGGACCTACCCGGAGGCTGCTGAGGACAGCTGGGGTTGTGTATAGTACAGGGGATAGGACAGCAGGAGGCTGGTCTCAGGTGCATTGTGGGGCTCTCATATATGGTTGGGCCTGTGACAAGCCATGCATTCCCATCAGGAAGCAGGTAGGGTTGGAACCTGCAGAGGAGAGCTGAATGGAGCTGAAGGCTGACCTTGGTGATCAGGAAGAAGCAGCTTTAAAGGGACTGAGATGTCCCCAGGGACTTCCGAGAAGCGACGAGAGATTCAGGTAAGACTTGGAGGCACCTGCAAACAAGAAGCAAGAGAGTTGACCTCCTCGGCCCTGCCCCCCACACAGCCCAGTTCTCTCAATTGCAGTGCCCAGGGCAAGATAGATAGATGTCTTGTGGAACTGGACTGTCACTGCCACACAAGTGCCACAAGCCAGAGCAAGACCCACAGGCACAGCAAGAGCTGGGACAGTGACTTGTTCCAGAGAGTTTGCAAAAGGGATTGATTGGCACTACTTGTCTGGCAGGGACTGAGGGGAGACAGGGTGAGTGACAGACGCTTGACCCTCAGCTGTAGTTCCTCCCCCTCGAGGTCCCAAGAGGCAAGAATTGGGAGTGAGCAGTAGCCCTGCTTGAAAGGTCAGAGGGAGAGTCACAAATCAAGATTCTTCTCTGCCATGATAGCCCCTGGGGTCCCACGTACCAGCCCCCACATATAACCCAACCCCCCACTTCAAAGTCAAGGAGAGGAGAGCCTTGACTTACAACCCCGTCCTGATGCCTTTGGGAGCATAGCTCATACTCCTCCCCTCTCCTCTGCTGTTGGACCCTGGGTTCCACGGTGACCCGGAAAAGGAAGCCTATGACCCCCTCCTAGCGCTGGCATATTTAATAAAATGAAAGAGCGCTTATATGACTACAGCAGCCAGGATCCCAAAGGAGCCCCCACCACACATGAGCACCCGCATCTGGGAGCTGAGAAGGGTCAGGAACTGGCAACCAGTGTATCCATGGCTCAGAGAAATCTCTCGCCCCATTGAGCAGCTGGCACAAGTGGCTGCTTGGCCATTGCTCTGGGCTCTGCTCTCCAGTTGGAAGCAGACCAGGACAGGGCCCCTCCTCAGTATCAAAGTCTGCGCAGCGAGGAAGTATAGGCTGATTTCACGGGTACTTACTTAGGAAGCTGCCGGGGCCATTGCACAGCAAGTCCCCGCCTGACTAAAGGACAGCAGCCAATGGCTCTGTCATTGCTCACAAAGGAGGGTGGCATCGGTCCCCACAGAGCACCAAATGCTGAGTTCTGGTGCTTGCCACTTGGCATTCTTTAGAAGTGACCCCTAAAGGAGAGGCACCATTCTGAGGACACAGACCCACTGTGTCCCACAACCAGAGAACACAAAATGCAGAGCTTAGAGCCTGCCAGCAGGCCTGGGTTTCCACGGCCCTAGTCACCCCCCAGTCACTGGAGAACATTGTGTGGGATACATTCAGACCCCGCACCCACCCCCTTCCCAACTAAGGTGGGCTTGGTTCGGGGAGGGCCCAGAAAGTTGTCAAGTATATATTTTACCCGCTTCCTACTGGACACACCAGACTTCACTGGGTCTTATATAACCTTGGGAGATCGGCCCTTTGATGCCACCAGCACTCTAAGCCACAGCCATCGGCTGTCACAGTATTTAACCCCCAACCTCACCCTAATTGTACCAGACTCACCCCAGCACACACTATGCACCAGGCGTCCATCAATCATGAGCCGGCAGCCTCAGCTCATAGGGCATGAACAACAGCTGAGCAGATGGGTCTGCACGACTTAACATGAGAGACTATGTCAGCCCCTGGCTTTTAACCTGACAAACAGGTGCCAGGCTGGTTGCCATGGAGAGGTGAGGAGGTCACCAGGGTCAACCAGGACTCGCTCCTATAATAGGCAGGTCCTAGGGGCTCTGTGGGGAGACCCAGGCATGCCTGGCATTTTAATTATGCCTAGCTTTGTCCTCTTGTGAGTGCGATGTGTTTATTTGTAAGAAGATTTGTCTGCACGTGTGTGTGCTATGTGCATGTATGTGAATGAGCACAACTATGCATGGTATTTGAGTGTGCATGTGTATGGAAAGTGTATGGATGTGAGCATATGTGTGTGCATCATGTGCTCACAAGGGAAGTGTGTCGGACTGTGTATGCATATCTGCATGGGTTGACAGACATGTAAGAGTAGACTGTGTAATGGGTGTGCCTATGGCTGTGTGTTTAATCATGTGAGCATGTAAATACAAGTATGTTAATTGGAGCAGTGGTTTTCAACCATCCTAGTGCTGCAACCTTTAACACAGTTCCTCATGTTGGGGTAACCCCCCCACCATAAAATTACTCTTGTCTCACTACTTCATAACTGTAATTTTGGTACTGGTATGAATAGCAATGTAAGTATCTGACATGCAGGATATCTGAAATGCAACCCCTGTGAAAAGGTCATTCAACCCCCTCCAGGGGTCACAACCTAGATTGAGAATCACTTCTTTGGAGGATCAGAAACAATAACATGGATTTATATTAGAATGAAATTTATTGCATTGGTTTATAGATCATCTGCTCTGGCTCAACAATGGTTGGGGCTACATGTCTGCTCAGTCCAAGAAGCTAGACACCTCTGCAGTTTCCATCTCATATTGAAAGCCTGGAGTATTTCTGGGAGCCTCTGGTCTTCAATTCACATTGGAAACCCAAAGAAACTGGGTTGTGAAATCAGTGAAGGTATGCAGCCACAGTGATGGTGATGGCGGCTGCAACCAGAGCAGAGCAGCTGAACTTGCCAGCAAGATGCAAAGTCAAGGAGGCAACAAGCCAAGGTCTTCCCTCAGATCCCCCTTTATCAGGACTGCTGTCTGAAGGTGCTGCTTTTCCTCGGGGCTTGTCTTCCCGCTTCAGTTAATAAAAGCAAGGGAAATCCCCCACTCACATCCTCAAGAGCTGACCTCAATCTAGACAGTCTCTCACATGAACGCTCATTAGATCTTGGGGATGAAAAAGAAAGTAAGGGTTGAGGTTTAATGGTGATGTGTTTGTGTGTCAAGTTGACAAGGGGTCAACTGTACTGGCTGGTTTTGTGTGTCAACTTGACACAGGCTGGAGTTCTCACAGAGAAAGGAGCTTCAGGTGGGGAAATGCCTCCATGAGATCCAGCTGTGGGGCATTTTCTCAATTAGTGATCAAGAGGGGAGGGCCCATTGAGGGTGGTGCCATCCCTGGGCTGGTATTCTTGGGTTCTATAAGAGAGCAAGCTGAGCAAACCAGGGGAAGCAAGCCGGTAAGAACACCCCTCCATGGCCTCTACGTCAGCTCCTGCTTCCTGACCTGCTTGAGTTCTGGTCCTGACTTCCTTTGGTGATAAACAACAATGTGGAAGTGTAAGCTGAATAAACTCTTTCCTCCCCAGCTTGCTTCTTGGTCATGATGTTTGTTGACTCCTGGTCTAGTCAGATTGACAACTGACATGAGCTATTAGGAATATGAGTCAGTAGGTGCATGCATGGGTGTGATAGGTGCACATATATGCATGAGTAGGCACATGTGTTGGGGAAACAGAGGCCCAGGGAAGAGATGACCTGGTCTTGTCCCTGACGCTCCTCCTCTGTCACTGTGGCCAAATCTTATCTCATTCTGACTGATTGACAGCTCTGGTGATACCCACCTGAATCAAAGCAAGGACTGAGTGACATGGGGCACAGTAGAGGTCTCCAGGGATGTCTTCCTCCCCCGGGGCCAACCTGCACTCTGAGCACCTGGATTGAGCTCAGACATCCTTCCTCCCAGAGGCCACCTGGCCAGGCTGGAACACCCCCAGAGTCCCTCTCCACACAGTCCATGCAGCCAAGCAGGACTCAGGCCTTGGGCTCCCCTGACCCACCCCCCTCCACTGAGCAGAGTGTCAACGGGGAAAAAACCCAGTTTACAGGGCTGACAGTCCAGCCCCAGGATGCTCCAGGCTCCTTGGTAGGCCCGTCAGGTATCTGCCAAGAGACGGGTCTCTTTATTCTCACTTAATTGAAAACAGCACACCATCACCGAGACCGTCCACTCGTGGCCTTCTCCTCCCTCAATAGCCACCATTAACCTTTAGAAAGAGGCTTCACAAGCCATTTGCCTGAATCTCTTTCTGTGTGCCCAGGTGTAATGAGGTTCAGAAACAGGCAGGCACGGGAGGGGATGGATATGAGAGATGTTCTGCACGACAGCAGGGTACAACAGGTCCCCGGAGCTGCCACACACAGGCATAGCTGTGTATGTGACCATGCCAGAGCCCAGGTCTGAACCTCAGACCCCTGCGATGGTCAAGGCCAGATCTCAAACAAGTGAACTCGCTTGACCAGCCATAGCAGAAGCATGTTGGGGAAGTTCTACTGCTCCTCAGCCCACAGCCGGTCCCTGCAGCTCCATGTGCCACTCAGCCCGTGTGCGCCAGCCTCCTCTGGGCTCTGGATTCGCTATCCTCTGCCTTACCCCTCTCTGTCCATGGACACATTCATCAGGTTGACCCTGGAGGGATAAAAGCAGCCAGGGTACCCAGAGTACCCAGAATACATGATAAAACCTTTTAAAAAGGGAAGCAGAGTCAGTCCAATAGAACTGGGCCTAAGGGACGAGCCAGTGCCTCACAGAAGGCGGAAGGAACAGCCTGCGCACACAGGTGGGAAGACACAATGGCACAGACATAGTCCAAGCTTCAGGGAGGGCGGAACTGTCCCTGGTCACCTGAGGCAGACTGGAGCAACATCCCTCAGTAATAGCAGTGTGGGTTTCCCTAGTGCCGTGTGGGAAGGCCAGCCACGTTTAAATGAGATAGAAAAGATACTCACCCACTCGCAGTGCGTGACTGGAGGTACAGTAGGAGATGCTGATCTCTCGTGTGTGTATTAGGGGTTGGTTAGGGACAACCGTAGAAATAACACTCCTTACCTGAGCTGAAATTGAACCCTGCACTCCCAAAATGAAAGCTACTGGCTGGAAAGACTGCTGCTTGCTCACAGAAGCAATGCAGGAGAATTCTCCTGGCGTTTCCCCTTCCCAACAGCCAGCAGCAGAATAAAGACACATCCCCTGTCCCCTTGCCCCATGGGACACCTCACAGCAGGAAAGCGCATGCAGGGAAGATCTGGAGCTGCAGCAACAGGGTGGACACAAAGCAAAAGCAGACATCTAGTGACTGCCGACAGCAGGAGCCTCCTGGCAGGGACACTTCACAGCGTGAGTGCTTCACAGCACGGGTCCAAAGCCACTGTTGGGGCTGGGCAAGCATCAGGACCTGAGTTCGGATTCCCAGAAGTCACATAAAAGCCAAGCATGGGGCTAGAGGGGTGGGTAGTTCAGTGGTTACAGGCACAGAGTGCTCTTGCGGAGGACCCAAGTTTGGTTCCCAGAGTGACTATTGGCAGCCCACAACTCTAGCTCCAGGGAGTCTAACATTCTTTCTCCTGGCCTCCACGGGTACCCATATTTACACGCACAAATACGCATACAGACACACATGCACACACATAATTTTTTTTAAAAATAATGTTTTTTTAAAATCGGGTCCTCTGGAACACTCCTGTAACCCTGACACTATGGGGAGATAGCAGACAGGATCGCTGGGGCTTTCGGGCGAGCAGCTCAGCTCCAGTTTCAGTGAGAGTTGTTGTCTTAAGGAAATGAGGCAGAGAATAATAGACCAAGACACTCTATGTCCTCTACACACACACACACACACACCACCACCACCACCACCACCACCACCACGACCAAAAAGCAAGTTGGGAAGGAAAGGGTTTATTTGGCTTATACACTGTAGTTCATCATCGAAGGAAATCAGGGCAGGAACTCAGAGAGGACAAGAACCTGAAGGCAGGAGCTGATGCAGAGGCGGTGGAGGAGTGCATCTTACTGGCATGGCTTGCTCAGCCTGCTTTCCCATAGAATCCAGGAGCACCAGCCCAGGGATGGCTCCACCCACAAGGGGCTGGGCCCTCCCCCATCAATCACTAATTATGCAAATGCCCTACAGGCTTGCCTGTGGTTTGATCTTATAGAGGTTTCTTTATTGAGATTCCCTCATCTCAGATGACTTTAGCTTGAGTCAAGTTGGCATAACACTATCCAACACATACACACACTCCAAAGATGAAGGTCTCTCTGCTCAGGCTTGCATAGTAAAATGAAGAAAAGAAAAGATACTGGACACTGTAGCTCTCTTTGCTATTTTGTGGGTTCTTCTTTTTGCCATCCTTTATCCCCCCAGTTTTACCCCCTAACACTAGATAGGAGAGAAGGGAGGATGGAGGGAGAGAGAGAGAGATCTGTCAATCAAATTTCTTTCTTCTTGTTTCTTCTTTGAACACGACTACTAACAAATTACAACCAACCCCCTGAACGACCAACCACGACTACTAACAAATTACAACCAACCCCCTGAACGACCAACCACCACCGGCACCACCTAGCAGGGTGCCCTCTGGAAAGCTCCCGGAATTCCAAACATCACAGAAACTACCTGCAGCTGACAAGACCGCACCTTTGCTAGAGCACGAGGCAAATCATAGTCAGCTGCTGCGGACAGTCCAAAGCAGCCCCGCATCCCATACCTGGGATTAAAACGAAAACATATTCTTAAAATATTTTTTATGTGTTTTTTAAAGAAACCAAAATTCCAGAAGTGTCACTACAGGTTCCCTCTGTGGAGGGAGGGGCTTCAAGAACAACAAAGGACGTATTTCTTCAGATTCAATTTCTTAAACCAGATGGAGGTCCAACGTGCCGCTCGCTGCATTTACATTCTTTGTACGCTAATCACGCTGAGTGAATCTTGTCCAAAGGAACCTGGACTGGTCTCCACCCGGACGAGCTGGGGGCACTCTGCAGCTCTCCAGAGATACCTGGCATTGCCTGCAGGCTAGAAGCAGGGCTCAACAGCCAAGGCTCATGGGAAATTATCTGTACTCTAACCTTATACAGAGGAAAGCTCCGCTCCCTTTCTCCCTCAAGCTCAGTTCTCAGGCTCCTCCCTACCATCCATGGCTTTAGGAGCTGCCATCTTGTCTGCTATCTCCCCATAGTGTCAGGGTTACGGGAGTGTTCCAGAGGACCTGATTTAAAAAAACATTATTTTAAAAAAAATTATGTGTGTGCATGTGTGTCTGTATGCGTATTTGTGCATGTAAATATGGGTACCCGTGGAGGCCAGGAGAAAGAATGTTAGACTCCCTGGAGCTAGAGTTGGATCCATGTCTTTTTACCTTGTTATCTATCTACCCAAAGAGGTAGCCGTGTACACAGATGCACGCATAATTTCATCTGTGCTAACCGTGGTTCGTTCCTAGTACTGTTACCGTCGCTGTTAATATTTTTATGATTCCTAGGGACACTAGTCTGGTTCCTTCTGCTTTATGAGTAAACGCCAAAGGTTTTACTTTGATTCTGTTTTTGTTTTTAGTGGTGTTGGAGTACACACGCCATGACAGAAGTGTGGAGGTCAACTCTGTGGAACCTGTTTTCTCCTTCTACCTTTATGCACGCTCTAGGTGTTAGCTGGGGTGACTAGGCTTGCGTGGGAGGCACCACTAGCCACTGAGTCATCTAGCCAGCCCCTAGAGTATTTAAGGGCGCCATCATGAGACGTCTTCATCTTGCTGGGGCACAGGCAGATCTGAGGTCTTGAGTATCGTCGTATAATTCTCTCCAGCCCCTTTGCTTCCTCTGTGTTAGCCTTGTTTTTAGTGAAACACACGCTGGAAAGAGGGCAGCAGTAGCTGCCACCCTACAATCCTCCCACCCTCGGTTTCCCAAAAGCCTCTCTTTGGCCTGACTTCAGTCACATGCCCACGACTGGACCAATCACAGTGGCTGGCCGGGAAGATGGTAAGGAACCATTTAGTTCAAGCTCACAGAGGCCGGGCTGCTCCCAGGATGCCACTTTCAAGAAATGTGGGAAGGAAGAAACAACAGCTAAGCTCTGAACTAGGAAACAGAAAAAAGGATGGATACGTGTGTGTGTGTGTGTGTGTGTGTGAGAGAGAGAGAGAGAGAGAGAGAGAGAGAGAGACAGATCAACAGCAACACACAAATATTCAGACAGCAAAGTGTTGACAATCCACACCCATGTGAATGGTAATTCTATGTGTCCACATGCCTGGACCACGGTGCTGACATTTGGTTAAACATTGTTTTCAATGGCTTGGGATATTGGGTGAGATCAACATCACATCGCTCGGCTATGAAGGAAGCAGATTGCCTTCCATACTGTGTCGGGGGAAGTGGGTAGGGGGCTGGGGGTGCTCGTCCAATTAGCTGCAGGCCTGACTGGAAGAACATACTGAGCGTTCCTCCCTCAGGATTGACTTTGGAGTCAAGCCTCTGCGTTGGCTTGTCTCTGGCTCTCCAGTCTGCCAGCCCACCCACAGATTCGGGACATGGTACTTTCCATAACCACAGGAGCCAATTTTCTCTCTCTCTCTCATAGTGGCTTCAAACTTATTATATAGTCAAGGGTAACCTTGAACTCCTATTCCTCCTGCCTCTATGTCACAAGTACTAGAATACATGCTATGTTTCTGGGATACCAGGGATCAAACCCAGGGCTTAATATATCTAGGCAAGCACTGTATCACAGAGCTACATCTCTAGCCATGAAAACACACACACACACACACACACACACACACACCAGGTCAGTCCTCTGGAGAGCCCTATCTAGTACACTGTGCCTTGGGTTCATCATTCACCAGAGAAACGTCAATGTGGCATCATCTGGGCAACAGTTGCTCCAAAGGCCGTCACCTCTGGCTGTACCCAGCTCTGTGGACGACTTAATCCAGTCCCATCTGGTGGCATTTCCCACATGGAAAAGGCCGTTTGACAGATTGGCGTTTCCACCCCACCCCCTCCGACTCTTCTCTCTCTCTCTCTCTCTCTCTCTCTCTCTCTCTCTCTCTCTCTCTCTCTCTCTCTCTCTCTGTCTCTCATGTTGTTGGTTCCTGTTCATTATCGCAGCCAGGATGGGAAGAGGAACTGCAAGGCCAAGATGAGGACGAACAAAGAAGAGTGATGTGAACAGCTTGTTTGTGTTTTAGGGTGTGTGAGTGTGTGTGTGTGTGTGTGTGTATCTTTGCATGTGTCTCTGAGTGTGTGTATGTAGGTGTGCGAGTGTGCACATGTGTGTATAGTGAGTGTGTGTGCATATGAGTGTGTATGATGAATATGTGTGTGATTATAAGCATGAGTGTGTGAGAGTATGTATGTTTGCATGTGTGTGATGAGCGTGTATATGTTTGTGTATGTGAGTGCATGTATGTTTGCGTGTGTGCGAGTATATATGTGAGTGTGTGTGTGAGAGTGTATGAGTGTGTAAGTTTGCATGTGTGCATGTGTATGAGTGTGGATGTGTGTGTGGATGTGTGTGTGTGAAGAATATGTGTGGATGTGTATATGATGAGTATGTGTGCATGTGCATGAGTATATGTGAGGGTTCTGAGTGTGAGTGTGTATGTTTGCATGTGTGTACATGTATGTGTGTGTTGCATATGTGTGTGTGCATGTGGTCACACATGTTCACACATGCACACACAGCATGCTAACCAATGCTATCTTTTGAAGAGAGGGAGGGAGGTTAGTTCCTGACAGAGTTGTGAGGCAGATGGAGAGGAGAAGACTCTGGAACAGACCCTGACCTGCCTGCCTCCTGCACGGGCACCACTGTCAGTCTGCTCTGACTCTGCATTCACCTGACCTGCTGAGGAGCCTGGGCAATCTCTCTTGATCACACCTGCTACCCCAGGCTGGCCCTTGCACCATCGAGGAGGCCCTGGGTGCTCCAGTGCTTCTGTTCCTGCCTGTGCATATTGCCCTCTTCCTGCCTTGAGACTTAATATAGAGTCCATTATTACCAGCTGGGAGCCTGAACGGCGACCCAGCATCCACGGCCAGGGGAGGGCACACACGTCCACGGCCAGGGGAGGGCACACACGTCCACGGCCTGGGGAGGGCACACACGTCCAGTGCTGTGTGAGTGTTCTTCCAGAACATTGGGAGATGGCAAAGGACTTCAGGAGCCTCTGAAGCACTGAGAATAAGGGAGCCCTCCAAGGCAGGACATGGAGACCTGCAGGGACATGGAGCAGACTGGGGCAATGCTCAGGCCCTGACTCGGGTTCTTGGCTAAGATTCCACCTCCCCACATCTCCTGCCAACAGTCAGGTCGCCAGCTGCCCCTCTAGTCCTGTGCGTCCTGCCCACCTTGACTTTGAGGGCTCTTGGGCTCTGCCCTCCTTGGCCTGGGAGTGTTGACAGTTGGGTTGATTTGCATATTCACCTGCAAGGCCTCTGGGGCTGACAAATGGGCTGCAGAAAGCATCCCTCCCGGCCTGGATCACACACACACACACTCACTCACACACACACACACACACAGCTCTGTCCCCAGGAAAAGCCATCTCAGAGGAGATTAGATTCCCACATCTGCAGGGTCATGTCATGCATCAGCTCCCTGAAGTGAGACAGGGAGACTCAGGCCCCAGCCCTCTGAGCAGCCACTAGGCTCCCACTGTTGCCGGGGTGAGGTGAAGGGGCTGTGACCAAAATGGTAAATTGCAGCTGATACAGGACCCAGCCTGATGCCCATGGCTTAAACCGTTTAGCCCTGAAGTGGGAACAGCTCTAATCGGCCTCCTGAGAGCCATGAAATAGGTTTGGGACACTTAGGACAACCATGGGGCGGGGGCTGCAGAACCAGGGATGAGATAGAAACAAAGTGGGGGTGTTGTAGATACAGTGCTGCTAACACACCTGGGCCTGCAGCACCCCACACTTGGGAGGCTGCCAGGGTGAGTCTGGGTCGCCTAGAAGCCACATGCTAGCCACCTGCCGCCTCAGACTCCATCCCAGAACTGCGGGGGGCCGGAAGACCAACTTCTGAGTCCCAGGCAGGGCCATGCTCGGTTCAGCCAAGAGCAGCCACTTCCCTGGGGCTGCCTGCCAAACCCCTTTATTTTGAGGAGGTGAAGCAAAAGGCTCCGCCCTGCAATGGAATGCACAGGATGCTCAGCAGTTGGTGAGTAGAGACAGGAAGACTGTAGGTTGGAGGACAGTCTGGGCTCTTTAAGACTCTGTCTCGGGAATAAAGAAAGAGAGGAAGGGAGTGGGGAGGCGCCTTGGTCAGTGAGGTGTTTGCCTACAAGCATGAGGACCTGAGTTCTCTCCCCAGCACCAGGGATAGGCTGAGTTTGGCCTCATATACCTGTCATCCTAGTGCTGGGGAGGCAGAGACAGGAGGATGCCCAGGGATCCCTGGGCAGCTGGTGTGGACTAAGTGGCAAGTTCCAGATCCCAGTGAGAGATGTTGTCTCAAAAACCAAAGCGAACAGAAAGATTCTGAGAAATGACACCCAAGGCTTACGTCTGGCCTCTACAATGCACACGTGCTGAAAACTCGGGAATGAAGAAAGAGATGGTGGATCAGAGGACACTGGGGTCTTGTTGGTCTTTTTAAAAACTATGATATCGGACTAGAGAGATGGCTCAGTGGTTATAAGAGCACTGACTGCTCTTCCAGAGGTCCTGAGTTCAAATCCCAGCAACCACATGGTGGCTCACAACCATCTGTAATGGGATCCGATGTCCTCTTCTGGTGTGTCTGAAGACAGTGACAGTGTATTCATATATGTAAAATAAGCAAATAAAACAAAACTGTATCATTTTAGAATAACTCAGAGTCAGGCGGTGGTGGCACACGCCTGTAATCCCAGCACTCTGGGAGGCAGAGGCACGTGGATTTCTGAGTTTGAGGCTAGCCTGATCTACAGAGTGAGTTCCAGGACAGCCAGGGCTATACAGAGAAACCCTGTCTGGAAAAAAACCAAATCCAAAAAACCAAACCAACCAAACAAACAAACAAAAAAAGAATAACTCAGAAAATGGTCATTCTGGGCTACAGCTGAAAATGAAAGTGTTAGATCTATTACTGTCCCCACCATGACCTCCCCCCCCCACCCCCACCCTCCACACACCCCTATATAAGTAGAGGCAAACAAAAATGCTACCAGAAAGTGTCATTCCCTATGGTGGTAGAACTAGTTACACCAGGCCTTATTTTCTCAGGACACTTCCATAAATTTCCTAAAAATAGGCTAATATTTTACGACCACAAATATAAATATTTTCTAAACCACAGCTAGTTTACTACTGTAGTGGCTACTCAGGACCCAGGTATGTTAGCACCTTTGCTCACCTCTGTGCCAAAAACAAGAAAAAAGAAAAGGAAAGCCCACAGAAGCAACTGAGGAAGGAAGGAAGGAAGGAAGGGTTTGACTGTGGCTCACCATCGAGAAGGCACAGCCCATGGGGACAGGAAGGCATCATGGAGTTCACGGTGGCGGAGCCGGTGGCCAGGACTCATCAGACCTCAGTAGAACAGGAGGAAGCTGAGAGCCAAACCTGAAGCAGGCTTATCTATGATTCCCACAGCCCAGTGCCGCACCTCCTCTGACTAAACGTTTCACATCCAAAGCACACAAGGCCCCGGGTGCCAGTGTACAAAATACAGGGCTGTTCACTAAAGCATTCGGTTATTTTAGTGAGTGATACTCCATTTTTGTCAGGCTTAGGAGTTTTTTTTTAAGAGTCTCATGTAGCCCAGGCTAGATGCTGACTCACTACGTAGCAGAGGATGACCTTGAACTCCTGATCCTCCTGCCTCCACCTTCCAAGCCCAAGATGTAGGCATGAGCCACCACACCCAGTGCAAGCGGTCGGTTTTGTTTTTAGTTACCATAGAAACGATGACATCACAGCAGATCATTTTGGGGGGAATCATTCATCCACCTTCTCATGAAGCACAGTAGTCAAGCACCTAGGAGAAGGATCTCACGAGCGGTTGGCTCTCAGACTGAGGTCTCCTCCCTGCGCGCGTGGGTCAAGAGCCTTCTCTGCTCTGCGGCCTCAGCCTCGTAATCAGCGAGTTCAAGAAGGATGCGAACGGGTGTGACCTTTAAAAACTTAATTAGGAGTTTCCTTTTTCCTTGATCTTATCACGGAGCTACACATGAATATTCAAACTAACTTCTGCCTTACCGGGAGGCTTCTGCTTCCGAAGAGGCTCATGATCTCCTCCTAGCTGGCCTGGGTAGCCTCTTGGCTGCCACACACCCTCCTGACTGGTTTCCCCTAGGGTCCAGGCTCAGGCTTGATTCTAGACATTCACATTTGCCCTGCCCTCTGCCTTTCCCTAGCCTCCTGACCCTGTTTGCAGAACAGATGCTCTTTTCCCTTCAACGGGTACAGGCTGCTCACCGGCCTAGCACACACCTCTCTAATCTGACTTTCCCTGGCCTAATTACTGTAGATTCTGACTCTGAACTACTCTGAGGTAACTCATTCCTGTTATCGCTTGGACTTGGCCCTGGCTAAATCATCATATTCCAACCCTGTGGCCCGACGCCTGGGTCTTATCTTACTCCATACCCGGTTCCTCTAAGCCATGCCCGCTCCCACAGATTGTTCAGTAATTTATACTCATTCGCCCATTAGCTTTCCTCCCTGTAGACTGTGAACCCGTGAAGCACAAGCCAGACTCCTAGCACTCAGGGGTTCGAGGCAGATGATGTCAAATTCAAGAGCATGCTGGGCTACAGGCTGAATAGAAGCCATGTTACTATATAAATAAGTGCAAACAGACTTGGGGTGCCTGGCGGTGAAGTAATGGCCTAGCATAGATGCCTTCCTTGGTCAGGGATTCTACGGCTGTGATGGAACATCAAGACCAAAGCACTTGGGGAGGAAAGAGTTTATTTAGCTTACACTTCCACAGCACTGTTCATCAGCAAAGGAAGTCAGGACAGGAACTCGACAGGGTAGGAACCTGGAGGCAGGAGCTGATGCAGAGGCCACGAAGGGATGCTGCTTACTGGCTTGTTCAACGTGGCTGGCTCAGCCTGTTTTATATAGAACCAGGATCCTCCAACCCAGAGATGGCTCCACACACCATGGACTGGGCTATCCCCCCAAAAAGTACCCCACAGCTGTCTCTTTTTTTAAAAAAAAATCAATGTATTTATTTTATGTATATGAGTACACTGTAGCTGTACTGATGGTTGTGAGCCATCATGTGGTTGTTGGGAATTGAACTCAGGACCTCTGCTCGCTCCAACCCAAAGATTTATTTTTTGTTATCTGTAAGTGCACTGTAGCTGTCTTCAGACACATCAGAAGAGGGCGAAAGATCTCATCATGGATGGCTATGAGCCACCATGTGATTGCTGGGATTTGAACTCAGGACCTTTGGAAGAGCAGTCAGTCCTCTTAACCGCTGAGCCATCTCTCCAGCCCCTATAGTTGTCTCTTCTAGAGGCATTTTCAAAACTGAGGTCCCCTCCTTTCAGATAACTCTAGCTTACATCAAGTTGACCTGAAGCTAGCATCGCATCTGAAGCAGAGGACAGCCATGGCTGACGTCTACTTGGAAGGGAAGTGCAGCTTGTCCATACAGTCAGTCTCTCATGGATCTCTTCTGTGGCTGGGACTTCCAGGTAAAGCCAGCTCTGCTCTGTGGGCGGATACAAGAAAACATTCCCAGAGGAGACAGCGTCAGGGTCTGAACCTGACTGACCCAATGCAGAAAAAAAAATAGATTTCACTGAGGTCTCCAGGAAGTGGGTCCTGGTCAGCATCTTCAAGGGACACTAGGGACACCCTGATGGCTTCCTGGTATCTTAGAGCACCATCTGTTCGCTCGTTCCCCAACCCTGCACCATCTGTTCCAGGAAGCAGACCAGAGGCCAAGGCAGAGCTGGCCTGCACCCTGCCTAGGATCTTCTACACCTGCCTAGTGCTGATGGGTCCATAAAACCCTCCCTGCTTTCTAGAAAAGTGTGTCTGGAGTGGGGTGGAGGGTGCTGAAACTACCTTTTCCAGATAGCAGTTTCAAGCCCAGAGTAGAAGGGTTGCTATGAAAATCAAATATTCTCAGGAGTTTGAGCAATGCACTAGAGGAGGCAATGTTTCCAGTGAGAAGGACCAGAGAGGTTGAGGTACTCATGTCTGGTCACAGAGGCCCTGAGGAGCAGGAGGAAGACCTGAGACACTCAGCCGCCAAAGGAGAAAGCAAAGGAACATTCTTTGTCTTCAGTGAGGCTAAGGGGAATTATTTGGAACAATGAAGTTCTGAAAAGGGCCAGATCCAAGTGTGCAGAAAGATTGTCAAGGCACAGGGTGGCAGAGCCCTGCAGACCTGGGGAGCAGGAACAGAAGAGAACATTTTTCTGTCGAGGGCAAACAGGAGGAAGAGTTCTGAAGAGAGCCCTGAAAATTTTCAGGCTTCAGCACAGAGCTGTGTGGGAGATGTAGAGGTCAGCCTCGTGAGGGAAAACGTGAAGAGGTCAGCACGGGGCATTTGGAAAATTCTACCAGATCCCAGAGCATAAAGACCCCTCCCTTCCTGGAAGGGAGAGGAGGGTCGATGGAGCATGTAGTCAACCCTTTCTTCCTGGATTACATTCCTCAGGAAAACTGCAGGTCAGACTGCTGTTGGTCACCTACAGACAAGGGATGTCCTTGCCACCTCATCCCCTAAGGGCCAATCAATTTAAAAGTCACACTGCTCTGCCAATCACATTGTGCCTAGTGGCTGTTTCTCTATTCTACCCGAAAGCTGTATAAAAACTGGCCAAATGGACTGCCAGGGCGCTGCCTCCCCTTCAGGTGCAGGACGACCCCAGTACACTGGAACAATAAATTCTTCTTGCTTTTGCATTGATCCTCAGTTCTGTATTGTTCACTGGGGTTGGGGAGTGTAGTTCCCTGTAGCTAAGATACCTTGGTCAGGGATCCTATTGCTGTGATGGAACACCAAGACCAAAGCACTTGGGGAGGAAATGGTTTATTTAACTTACGCTTCCACAGCACTGTTCATCAGCCTGATTCTAACTGGTCCATTGAAGGAGGATGGGGACTTCCTCAGGTCCCCCAAGAAGGACCAGGTGTCACAAGAATTGCACCATGGGCTTCTGTAACAAGGGCAAGCCAGTTGTCACCCTCCCTTTCCAGTTCCTTGACCTCAGTCCCCAGAACTATTATCTTCAAGTGGAAGGATTAATCGGAGACAGGTGGGGCCACTTTTATAGTCAGAAGAGGACACATCTGAACTTCGAGTCGCAGAGAAGAATCTATAAGTCTGCACAACAAGTAGCCAGTGCACACCTGCAGCCGTGTGTTTGTTCGGAGTTAGCCTCTAGCCCAGGTGGAACACTGCCAAGAGGAGCAAAGGGCTCAGTGGCCCTGGGGATATGTAAAACCAGAGAGGCTATAAAGCAGAACCATAGAGGAGACCATAGGAAAGGGCACCAGCATCATGAGTCTCGGAGACAAGGCTAGCCCCTGACCAGAAAGATCAGGGCAGAGTTCTAGAAGGATTGCTTGTGTCTGTTCACTTCTTATAAGCCCTGCTGGCTGGAGAAATGTAAATCAGAGTGTGGTGTTCCTCCTCTGCCTTCCAGATCACAGGCCCTGCACACAGTCATCCTGTTCACATGCTCGACAATTGTTAAGGAAATCCAGGCTGTCCAGGAGCATTCTCACTGGCCAACAGATGGCTGCGGCACACAGGCATCAGGCCACACGCCCTGGCTCTCCCATCATCCCCTATCCCCAAAACTCTCTCCGGACAGAGCTTGCTATGGCCTTGTGGTCTCCCTTCCTCTTGAGATTCAAGCCTGCCTCCTCCCGACCCCTCTCGTCACCTCTAGACCCAGGCCCACGAAAATCTTGAATTACAACATTTTTCTAGTGTCTTCCTGCTTTGTGACCCCTGGTGTGAAGGCTAAGATACATGGTGTGGGACTTACTCCTCAAATAAATAAATATAAATAAATAGCAAATAAGTGATTTCCTTTTGCTTCTCTGGGCTGACAGCAGGCCCCATCATGGTGTCTGGGTTGGTGTCTCTCCTAACGAGGCTCCTTCCCAGACCTGAAGGTTTATTCTTCCTCTCCATGACCACCTGTGGTCACATTGCCCTAAGCTCTCCTAATCAAGCCCTTCTGTATCTGCTTCCCTCCTACCGAATCATGTTGCGTTTATTTAGCTCTCATTATCCATACAGCAGCTTCAGTATTTATGACACTTTGAAAAGAAAACTCAGTTTAGAGATTCAATCCAGGTCCCCGCTGGATGGTGGCATTGGTGGTGACAACCAACGCGGGCTCTCATAGCCCAGTTACAAAACTCCAACTGCCTGTGCACAGGGCCTGGGGTTCACTCTGTTCCACTTAGCTCAGGCTCCCTGACCCCCAAGCTGATGACACTTGGGGTCAGGGTGGGACTCAAGACGTTTGCTTGCGGAAGATAATTTAATATATTCCCTCACTTAAAACTAAAACTAAAGACAGAGGGGGGAGGGAGGGAGGGAGAAGGGTGTACCCTTCACTTAAAACCAAAAGAGATGAGAGACTGGCTCACACTCTGGAGAACCCTGCACCAAATGAGAAAGGCTAGCACATGGTCACGTGTTTCTGTGTCTACGAAAAGTCTCCAGTAGCCATGTCCGTGGGAACCGGAAATAAATCAGTGATCCCATAGGACACCTGGGTGGGGGTGAGCGGTCCAATGGGCACAGGATGATGCCTGGTCTGCAATTAGAAAATCAATGAACTTAAACCTTGCAAATGTTAAAGACCACTCAGTGGTGGGGGTGCTGCTGCTTGCCTTGAATCCCAGCACTCAAGAGGCAGGTAGGTCTCTATGAGTTACAGGCTAGCCTGGTCTACATACTGAGGTCCAGGACAGCCAGGGCTACATAGTGAGATCCTGTCTTTAAAAAAAGAAAAAAAGTCAGTAACTTCAATTATATTCTTTTACAGAGTGAATTTTATATTAATTTATCTCAATTTAAATGAAGCAACGTAGTAGTCCTGGTTTGTGAATGTTTTCTATTTTTTTATTTTTATATGTGTATTGGTATTTTGCATACATGTGTGTCTGTCCACCGCATTCATGTGTGCTGTCAGAGGAGGTCAGGAAAGGGAGTCAGATCCCCTAAAACTGGACTTACAGACAGTTGTGAGTCATTGTGTGGGCATTGGAGAATCGAACCCTGGCCCTCTGAGAGAACAGGAGGTGATCTTAACCACTGAGTCACCCCTCCACTTCCTAGAGTCATGATTTTAAAGTTTATGAATTCATGAAATTCTTAGACAAATGGATGGAACTGGAGAACATCATCCTAAGTGAGGTAACCCAGTCTCAAAAGAACACTCATGGTATGCACTCACTGATAAGTGGATATTAGCCTAGAAGCTTGGAATACCCAAGACACAATCCACATATCAAATGAAGGCCAAGAAGAAGGAAGGAGAGGCCCCGGTCCTGGAAAGGCTCAGTGCAGCAGTGTAGGGGATACCAGGACAGGGACATGGGAAGGGGTGGATTGGGGAACAGGGGGAGGGAAGAGGGCTTATGGGACTTTCAGGGAGGGAGGACCCAGGAAAGGGAAACTCACTTGAAATGTAAATAAAGAATATATCGAATAAAAAAAAAAGTGGGATGAAGAAAATGAAATATTTGGTCTGGTCTGGAAAAGCTAGGTCATGGGCCCCTTTGATCTGCACCCCTGCCGTGCCTCAGTCCTGTGAGACTCCAGGGCTCCCCAGCTCTAGGCTCACACTCCCTGACCAGGCCACAGATGGCTCTGTGTGCCCTCTTCCTGTACAGAGAAGGGACCTGGCCCACAGTCACCCTGTTCACACACCTGCAGTTGTCCAGAAAAGGAGTGTAGGTTGTCGAGGAGCATCCTCGCTGGCCACCACCAAGGTCCTCAGCCCCCAGGACAGTGTGTGAGAGCTGGCTCTTCACAGGATAAAAAAACAGAAGCCATGGTAGCCAGGGCGCAGCATCTTTACCCTAAACTGGGATCCTGGGGCACAATCACCCCTTCTCTCTTCTCCCTCCTTTTCTTCATTCACCCAAAAACTCAGGGTATCAGGAAAGAACATGTGATAGAACCAGCTCTGCACCAGTGTCCCTGCCTCAGGAAGGTCAGGGGTGGTGGGTGGGCCAGGACCCTGGAGACCATTCCTGCACCTCCTACCCATGGAGGGAGAGACACAGAAAAATCGTCAGCTTCATGGAGAAGTGGATCACGACAGACAGGTCCCATCTCTGCCTCACAGTGAGCTTCGAATGCTCAGTTAGTTGCCTCTAGAGTGGAGAGGCAGGACAGAGCTGGATCTTTGTCCAGCAAAGGCAGGTCCCTGGGGCCATCTCTGAGACTCTAAATTCTAGCTGAAAGGTCACAAGATGGTAATCTTGTTATTAGAAACTTGAAAATCTGCAGGTTCTGAGAGTAACTAACTGGAGGTGTGTCTGCACACACAATACTACTGTCATCAAATCACCTTTGGTCCTCAGTAAGCCTCCAGCATGGCGCCCCATGGTCAGGAGAGCGGGCCCCAGGCAAACAGCCGCTCCATGCACCCAGCAGGGCTCATTCCACTGACATCACCCTGACACTGTTGGGAAGTAAGAAGAAATCAGTCCCAGGCCGCTGGCAGTATGTGTGGGCACCAGGAAGGCGGGAAGCAAGCAGAGTCAGAGCAGACTGACAGTGGTGCCCGTGCAGGAGGCAGGGCCAGGTCAGGGTCTGCTCCAGAGTCTTCTCCTCTCCATTTGCCTCACAACTCTGTCAGGAACTAACCTCCCTCCCTCTCTTCAAAAGATAGCATTGTTTATTATAATGTTATGCGCATGCACACACACACACACACACACATGCACGCACATACAACATGTAAGCACGTATGTTCATCTCCTGCCAGCTTTGCTTGGAGAAAATGGTCTCACATGGGGAAACAGATGTCACAACCTGGAGGCCAGGGAGAGTGACCAAGCGGGTAAGGGACAGGAGGCAAGAGAAGCCAGCAAAGGTGGCCTCCCTTGGCCACCCTCACGTGTGGAGTCCTGGGGTGGGGTGGGGCCCTGCGAAGCCTGGATGCGGATTGTCTGCACTCATTTCTCATGCTGAGGCTCAGCTCTCCCCGGGGTGAATCTCAGATGCACCAGGATCCGGGTTCTCCTACAGGGACATGACACTGCAGTGCCACCAGGATTGTGGGCACAAGGCAGGGGTCAGACCCGTGCTTAAAGCAGGTGTGGGCCACAAAGAGGAGACACCATACCCACTACCGACTCGATGCTCGTTCACTGGGGGCAGAGAGGATTGTGTGGGGCAGAGTCTGTAGGCTCTGCCTGGTTAACGTTCATCTCCTGATAGAAGTCTCTGACCCAAATTCCCAAACCCCTCAGCCAGCTCTCTTGGTCAACAGTGGTCTCGTGGGTCCTTGGGTGGCACTCACACTAGCAACACAGCATGTGCTATGGGGGAGGAGGGACCACACCATCTCTATACTCTCCCTCGGGGGTGCTGATCTGATGACATGAGCTCTGTCATGTCACCCCCACAAAGTCTCCACAAAAGCTGAAGCAAGGTCAAAGGCAGGAGGAGGGGCAGGCCCTGATTGCCTGACACTCTTAAGTGGCTTCTTATTCACGGGGACACAGATCAGGACCTGGCGCCCGGCAGACAGGCTCATACATCACCTGTTCCTTCTCAAGCAGCGCCAAGCTCCGACTTTCCTGACGGGCAGCTGATGCAGGAGGGAGAGCAGGTCTGTGAATCTGAGATTGTGCTGTTTACCTGCCAGGGACCTTGACCTTGAGAGTGTCCTTCCCCAGAGTGGGGCAGGCGGCCAGCAAGGCAGGAACACGTCAAGCCACACACACGGGCGTCAAGAGAGTGGACTGGGGAGGGGAAGGGCGCCGTGCCAAGCTGAGAGGCCTTCCAGGGCTTCAGAGACACCTAGAGAAAAGGTGTCAACAGGACAGCTCCAGAAGTGACAGGAAGAAAGGGCCACACTGGGGACAGGGTGTCATTAGCAGGGACAATGGGCAAGCTCTAGACACTGCAGGAGGGAAGCTCGCCCTGGCGGGAAACGGTGTGGTTTATTCTTCCCCAGGAGCCATCATTTTCAGATGATGCCTCAGGATGGATCCTTCGAGAGGATGGATGACCTGAGGAGGCTCAGGTGACAGTTCCTCCCTGGGCGGGAGGAGGGAGGTGGCAGGCGACAATCCTGCTCTTCTGAGCAGAAAAGCGCTGCTCAGAGACAACATCACTGAGTCTGTAAGAATGAAGGCCTGGGATAGAGACGGAAACTTTAATTAGGGGAATCGTCAGCAGATCTTGCCATGGAGCCCAGGGAAGGGGACAGGCTGAGGAATGAGCCTCCTTGAATCTCGGCCAGGACTTGTCACCCCTTAATTATTCACAGTGTCCCTGTTGCTGTTTTCCTTGCACTTTGTAATCCCTCCTACCCCTCCCTCACCCCCTTCTCCCCTTCCCACCCTAGTTTGGACTCCCGGAGTTACTCGTGTTACATAAGGAAAAAGTTACTCCCCAAGATGTACGCTTGTAGCTAGAAGGACTGTTCATCTCCCCTCCCCCAACAACTTTAGCATCATGCAGGAACATAGCAGTGGCCAGGAAGTCATTTGTAGAGTGTCCCTGCAAAAACATACAGCTAGAAATCCCTAGTCCAGGCACCTCCTTCTCACCCCAGAGGACCCTACAGCAGCCCCTGTGTCCCCACACATCCTAATGCCCTGTATCCGAGCCCCTAGAGCAGGACCCACCTCCTACCATGCTTCATCGTGGCAATTCCAGCCTCTTCCTTCCTTGGCTGTGCAACACCCCAGGACCTTTGCACATGCTGTTCCCCCACCTAGGATGTTTCCTCAACCTGACCTTTCAGTCAGATTCCTCAAGGAAGCTGGTCGGGTCCCTGTCAGGTCTCAGATGAGTTTTGTTTCTTCAGAGATCCACCTTGTCTCCCACCACTCCTCAAACTCTAGGCCCCGGTTGGGGGGCAGTTCACCCAATGCTCCTCTTACAACAAGATACCTTTCCATTCCAGCAAGCACCCCACCATACAATGAACAACAAAGACAGCTGGGGGTAAATATAAAGAACTCGGGTATAGCAGTCCCCAACAAAATCTTCCAACTTTGGGAGCAACAGAACCTTAATGCTGAACCTTCTCTGTAGCCCCAAACTGCAGACTTTTGACATTTTGTTTTTCTGGGGTTTGGTTACTGTTTGGTGTTTGTCTGCCAGTCACAACCCTGTTTCAAAGATTCTCCAGTGCAAACACCTCACCCTCTTGCAGACACCACCCCCTCCATGCAGACACCACCCCACCATCACCCACCCCCAACCCCTGTCAATCTTTGTTGTCTGCTGATTGGGAGCGAATTTAAGCCAGGAACCGCTGAGTGACCTCCACGCTCTTGAGGCCACACTCTGGGCCTTAGGGTAAACTGAGGACCTCCAGGTGCTGGAGCTGTGGAGAAAAACAGAGTAGATACATAAAAACAAAAACCACCTCTCTGCTCCCAGGAGGCAGACCACGCCCACTTTCGGTGGCTTTCCTAGACAAAATGTTTCTCTCAGTGGAACAGAGCCAAGTCTGATTCAAAGGTCCAAGGGCCAAAGACAGCAGTGACGGCGGCTTAAAGATGGAGGTGCCTGGGCCGTCCATCCCGTTCCAGTCAGCCATCAGATCTCACAGCTCTGGCACTTTAAGCAACAATGACCTTCGGGTATCTGCAATGTAACCAGGCAAGCATTATGAACGTCACGTCAGAGGCGCCAACTGCATGGCAGCTGCCCTGCTGCTCCGTGTGACCTCTGAGACTTGCGTTAGCTAAGCAGGAGCAAAGTGAGGGCTCATTTAGATTTTCGCTCAGTAGCATTCCTGCAACCCTTGCTGACCGTGTGCACAGCATATTGAAATGTAGCAGTGGAGCTTGCTTTAGTTGGATGAGACTCACAGTAAACATTCTGCCCCGTGATGCTCTCGCTCTCTGTTTTGATTTTTTGTTTATTTGGTTGGGTAGTTAGTTGGTTTTGTTTTGACAAAGCTATTGAAAGCATGCTTTAGTGTGTAACACATGAAGGCCCTGGAATGTATTTATCTGTTGCCCACTTAAAGTGGTCCCAGCCTGTCTCAGTGTGAGGGACAAAGAGTCAAAGGCTTGTCCTTACCACAATATCTGTTCCCTGTCTGAGTCATCTGATTCAATTTCCCTAGCTTATTAGTATGGAGAAAAAAAGTCAGAAAGCCTTAAAGAATGCTGCAGTGGGGGCTAGAGAGACGGCCCAGCAGTTAGGAGCATATACTGACCTTGCAGAGGACACAAGTTCAGGTCCCAGCACAAATACCTGGCAGCTCACAACTGTCTGGAACTCCAGCTTCAGGAGGATCTAACGCCCTCTTCTGGCCTCTGTGGCTACTACACACTCATGCACATACACACACATACTTAGGAATGTGTATCGTTAAAAATAAAAAATACTAAAGTGATAAGAACAGATATTATCCAAGAACAGATATCATCCATTGCATGAGAGAAAGACACACACACACACACACACACAGAGAGAGAGAGAGAGAGAGAGAGAGAGAGGGAGGGAGAGAGAGAGAGAGAGAGAGACCTGTCTTGCTAATCCATTTGGCCATATGACGCACACAATATGATTCAGCCTGTCACATGACAGGAGCAAGGTCTCAAGGTCATGTCATTAATTGATTTTCATCTGCGTGCCAGTGCCACAGTAATCACACACGCACATGACTCTCACAGATGCAGCGGCACAGGCAAAGGTCCTGTAACAACAGCCAGTCCTGACGGACAGCACCCATGCCAAGGTCCCAACTGGCACCAGGGACAGCATGAACGGGTTCCCAGCCTCCATCTGCAGCTACGGTGACAACAATTCCAGGCCTGGATCAAATCAGGGATTCTGTGGCCATCCCACAAGCCATGGGGCTTGGCTCCCTATTTATCCTACCTGGGCAGCTGACAGGGAATGTCTCGCGTGCAGCAGAGCTCTGTTCAAAGGCAGCTGCCCTGTGGGCTCTGGGGCTGGGGAACGGGAAGGAGCCCTTGCCTTCTGGGATAGAGAGAGCGCTCAGGAGCCCCATTCTTCAGGGCCTTAGACCTTTGGGTAGTTTCCAAAGCCTGTCCAGCAGAAGAAAGAACAAAGATACACGCATCTGTCCATTTCCTTCTCCCAACCCAACCAGAAGGACCAGTTCCGGAGTCACCCGACACTAGGGTTGTGCTTGGGGCAATTCCTGGGCTCTTCTGCTCCTCTGGTTGTATGACTGCTGTAGTGGGGACCATCACAGTCACAGCTACCGTCAGGACTTCTCCAAGAGTGTCCGTTTAGAAGCCTCTGCAAATACAAAGCAAAACAGGAGGTGCTATCCGCAGGCAGGGCCAGCCATGGGCTTGTGCAGGTGGGCTTTTCATGTTTATAGGATTATGAGACTGCAGGAATTCAAAAGCACATGAGTGGACACCAGCGTGCGTGTTTGTTTGTTAATATTAGTTATGTTTGGAGAGAGAGAGAGAGAGAGAGAGAGAGAGAGAGAGAGAGAGAGAGAGAGAGAGAGAGAGAGAATCCCAGAAGGTATCTTCATAGGGAACAACTTCCATGTGACTCCATGAGTTCAAATACACAGCCATGTCTGGGCCAGACAGGGCTCAGGCCTGAGACCCCCTGGCCTCCAGTAGTGGGGAAGGTAGACCTTGACATCATCTGTCTGAGACTGAGAAGGGAAGCAAGCCGGGAATGACGGGGGGTCTCTGAGCCGGTCCCAGAGGGTAACATGACAAAGATGGCAGCGATACAAGCCGGAAAGAATTCCTGGCGCGGGACAGTAGCTGAGCAGAGTAAGGCAGACAGGACGCACAGGTGACAGTCCACCCTAGGGGACATTGAGAGCTGAGTGACAGGCTGCCCTCTACAAAGGACCCCCAGATTTCTCCCCCTTATGTGGAGGTGGGACTTGTGCTTAGAGTAGGATTTCAATCCCGTCCATCACGTGATAGGGCAAAGGTAAAGGGATTTTTGAGGATGTAATTACAGTTCTTCAAACAGTTGGCACTGAGTTAATTAATAGGGAGATTAAGTTGTGTGTACCTAGCCTAATCAGTGAATACTTAAGAGAGAATTCAAAACTTCCCTGAAGGAAGATTCTTAAAGTCAGAGATGCCTCTCCATGCCCACCCCTACACAACCCTACCACCTGCCCCAAGTACTTACCCATCCCCCAAACACACACACACACACACACAGCACACTGCACACTGCATAAGTGCATGCTCACATAAACACATAGGCATGCATGCATATGCATGTATTTGCACACACAAACACACACATGAAAGCATGCATGCTGTACACACACAAACATGTGTGCACACACACCATGCACACACATGTATGCACGCACACACTCGCATGCACAAATACATTGTGGCTGCTCAGAGTTCTGTGGTCATAGGAAATGAATCCTTCGACAGTTCTGGAAGTGTGGAAAAGCATCATGCCACACATCCTACCTGCAATCTGTGTGTGTGGTGTGTGTGTGTACATGGTTTGTGTGTGTGCACATGTGAGCAGATGTGTTCACCTCCTCATGAGTACATGGAGGCCAGAGGTCTGAGATCTTCCTCTGTTGTCCACATTATAGAGACACGCTTCCTTCCCTGAGTCTGAAGCTCACGGTTTGGGCTAGACAATCCCGGCAGTTAGGCTCCAGGATCTGCCTGTCTCTGCCTCTCCAGTGCCAGGTCTCACATTGCCACGCCCAGCTTTAACCAAACTCAGGTCCACTCAGGTCCACACACTTACACAGCAAACGCTTTACCCTCTGGGCCCCCTCCACAGCCCTTTGATTGCAGCCTTCGAGACTCTGACCTGGGGGCTGAGCTAAAATCAGACCATCCATCCTGATGCACAGACACCTCACGTGTTCACGGTAATTTATTGTGCAGCCAAGGAGAACTAAAGCAGCCTGCCAGGTGACAGGACCCCTGCGGGCTCTGGGGAAAACACACCGGGCAGTCTAGACCTGTCTGCCTCTAACCTGCCGAGACCTCTGGTCAGTCCGAGACAGGTGACAAGTACATGCAAGAAATTCACTCAGCCACCAAGCTACTTATTTAAATGCTTTGTAAAGAATGACCGGGAGCTGAGATGGAGGACATCTGAACCGAGAGCAGACTCGCTACAAAAGTGGGGGGTGAGTCAGAAAAGGCCCATTTGAGGGGACACTTTTAAACTGAGACACCACGACCCTCAAGAATAAGAAGGAATTGGCTATCTTAGATAAGGAGAAGCAATCCCAGCTAGAACAGCCATGTATGTACTAAGTCCAGGAGACGTGAGGCACTTATTGGGGTTTGCGTGGGCCACAGATGACATCACGTCTCACTAAACGCAGCTCCTGGTTGTCTGCTGGCATAGGCTGGCATGGTCACGCAGTAATACCACAGTTTTCCCACACCACACCAAACCAACGCTAGGTTATGTCCACTCAAAATACCTTCCTCCTTGTGGTCCCCCACGCAGCTCGGGTGGTCCACTGTGTGGTGGGAAGGCTCTGCAGATGTGATCCCCAGCTGGAGCCTTGGAGCTCACAAAGACAGCCTGGGGCACGGACACGCACGACAGCTGGGCTGTCTGTTTTCCCTTCCGACCCTTTTAAAATATATGTATTTGTTTTTACAGTTGCCTGCTATTTTGGCAGTGAGCGGTGATTTGCCATTAATGTTAGTGACAGAAAGCTGCTTTTAAAAATATGCTTTATGGGAATTTAATTGCAGACAGTGGAAGTCAGCGACTTTAAGTGAGCATTTTGATGAGTTCTGACAAGTGTAGGGAAACCTCATAACCACCGTGACAGTCACCATCTAAAAGACGCCATCGCCAGAGAAAACGCAATCCCTTCCTGCCCATCTTCCCGGCCCCTGCACACCACTATCCTTCAGCACCACTTTAATTTTGAATGTTCTAGAATCGCATGCAAGAGAAGCGATACATTGTGTCTGGCTTCTTCACTTAGCATAATACTCTCTGGGATCCGTGCACAATGATCTCGTCAGCAACTTTATCTTTTTATTGCAATTTGCTGCCTCGTCCTCTATGACTGTTCACCCAGTCTGTTCATCCTCCAAGACTGTTCATCTTGGAGTTGATGGGCATCGTCATGGCTCCAGTTGAGTCTACTCTGAATGAAGATGTTCTATTCTTCTGGGGGTGGCCGGTCAAACAGTACGTTCAGTCAGCTTTCTTCCATCCAAGGACTGCCCAGGCTGACCCTGCTTAGCTTCTGAGATCAGGAGCACTTGGAGACGGTATGGCTATAGACTAAGGGCTTAGCCTCTAATGACTGAAATTGTTGACTCATGGGGGTGATGCCTCTTGAAGAACCACCATGATGCAAGGTGTCTTTGTGTGCACTGAAAAACCATTGATGTTTGTCTCTGTGACTTGCTCTTGAAGGTCATCTGTCACGTGGTGATTTTGCCCAAGTCTCTGTGCCTGGGCTCAGTGGCCACACACATCTCTGAAATTTCTATTCTATATTTTCACCCTTTACCAGTTGGATTATCTCCTCACGCTTGGATGGGTCCTTTGAAACTCTGCCACCTGAGGTGTTGCCTGTGGTCACATTAGTTAATATGGGATAGGGGCTTCATAAATATAACTGAGACTGACAACCGGCCTCACAAGTCGACAGAGGAACACAGGCACTTGAGGCGTGAGGGGAACCCACGCACGTGGGAAGCCAGAGGATGGAGAAAGCACGGGGTGGGGGGAGGGGCACAAAGCGACAGCTTCCGCCATCCACCAGAGACGTTAACAGATGAGTAGAGTGAGACCAGCCTGGGCTGCGCCCACCTCTGTGTCAAAACAAAACACTAAGGACATTTCTAAAAATATCAGTCAATAAGGCATCCACAAGTTCAGTCAAAAGCTAGAGAGATGGCTCAGCAGTTAAGAGTACTCACTGCTCTATCAGGAGACCAGAGTCCAGATTTTCAGGACCCACATTAAGTGGTTTACCAGAGCCTGGCACTCCAGCTTCAAAGAATCTGATGCTCGCTTCTGGCCTCTGTGAGTCGGCACACATATACACGTGCAGGCGCACACACGTGCAGGCGCGCACACGCACTCGCGCACACGCACACTGAGTTATGCAGTTTGGTCAAGAGTGCCATAGGGCTTGGGAGATGGCTCAGAATTTGAAAGTGCTTGGCATGCAAGCATGAAGACCAGACTCCTAATCTCCAGAAATCCATGGAAACGGGATGGTGGCCTTCCTCCTTCAGAGGTCCCCTGCAGCCTCTGAAGGGGGGTGGAGTGGGCTAGGTGGCAAGAACCAGCCATGTCAATGAGTTCTAGATTGATTGGGAGACTCTGCCTCAGTGGCCAAAATGAAAGATCCATCCAGGTGGTGGATTTCCAACCTCATGCCTCCAGGTACATGCACATCTGTACACACACGTGTGCACACAAATACACACACATGCATACACATGAGCATGTGAAAACTGGGAGAAGAAAATGCCAAGTTCCTTCAGTTCCAAGGACAGTTGTAAGAGGGCAATCCCTCAGAGTGACTATTGTTTCTGAGGGTAACTATGCAGATAAAATGCACTTGCTAGGAGAAACAGTGAATCCTACTTCATTCACAAGCCCCTCCCACCTGGACCCAGGGCAACCGAACTGGTCATTCTAGTTGTTTCCAAAATTTCTGGGGCTCCCTGAGCACCCTCCCAGTCTCCCGCAGTGAGAGCAGGCGTCCCCGGCCTCTGCCTCGTTCTCAGGACTTTCCCATTTCTCCAGTGACGACATCCCTGTGTGGCCAAGTCTCTATTTGGAGGTGTTTTCTTCCTTCCTTTGTGTTTTCTTTTTAATTTCCTTGGAACCAGGAACCAATCCAAGCAATGTTTGCTTCCCACCGTGTTAGCACCAAGCAGCCCCTTTCTGAGGAGAGAGGCGCGCGCACTGCCTTAATTACACGGTTGCTATTGAGACACAGAGTGAGAGACAAAGCCTTCATTTGGGAGGAAAATTAATTGTACACAAACAAGAACACATTTCATTGGAATTAGATTCTTCAGCGCTCCCCTGGCGGAGAACTTTACGGCCGCTTCCTCTGACTGAAGATCAGCTTTCTCCCTTCTTCTCTGGGAGACTTTCTTGGCAAACCAGCAGTGGAGGGCCCCCAAGGTCCCTTTACAGCCCCTTCCCTTACACCGAGGCCGCCATTGCTGCAGCCCACCTCGAGTTGTGACCCCCGTCAGCAGACAGTCCCTTCTTCTCAGCCTCTGAGGAGTGACAGCCCCTCAGTCCCCGGGGCCTCTGCTCCTCCCCAGCCCCCAGATTCAAAGGTAAAGGAAAGATTAAGCATGATGAATCACAGGACAGGAGGTAACCTGGGGAAAGAGCTCGCCTCCACTGCTGCTGCGAGATTTATTGCCAAGCACCGCAAGTAATGAAACCATCCGTCTCCCACTGGCTGGAAAAGGAACCCGGCGCAAGTCTGGAAAGGGCAGAGAGAAAGTCGGCCTTGTTGGAGCCCTTGGTGGCCAGGATGCTCTGTGATCTCGCAGCCCAGTGGACATGTTGTGAACAGACTGGTCCCCTTGTAACTCTTCTGCCAGGAGAGAAGATAGCTTAGAAAGAAACGCTGTGTCCCTCTCTCTGAATATCAGACTATTCAGACAATAGACCCCAAGAAGTCAAAATTTACCCAGGAATCCCCTGCACAGTGAAGAAAAAGGCTGCAGCCTGCTTCCAGCCAGAAGAATTGGCCTTTCAGAAAAAGATTCCACACACTGTCCACTGTCAGCAGATCCAAGTCGCGCAGGACAGACCTGAGGGCCTCAAGCTGAGGCGGTGATGGGAAGGATCATGCTTTAGCCAGGACTGCCGAGCTGTGTAAACCTTAGCCTCTATTTAAACCTAAGGGTTGCATGTTCCTCATGTCAGGAACCCTAAGGTTTTCCCTGCTTTTCACTGTGACCTGCCCTTGGAATATTAGGAACAAATGGTCCAGCCTGGTCTGTCAGGGCTGCCAGGACCTAGGCTCACACCTAACAGCTCTGGTCACATCCTGATATTTGCTCTGAGGGAAGAGAGGCACCATTGGCACCCTGACCTGCAGCTGAGGTGTCATCCTTGAGCCCAAAACTCACTGAGAACTCAGATAGTCATAGAATGTTCTCATTTTGGGGACATCACAAGAGCCCTGTCCTTGGCCCTGTGCCCTGGGCACATTTCAAAGTTCAGAGATCTCAAAATATGCCCCGCCCCCATCCCAGCGTTCTCAACCTTATCCCGACAGGAAGCGGGGTACCATCCAGCCGGATCAACTGAGGGTCACTTAACCAAGAAGGAGCTGAAGAAAGCAAGGGAACACAAAACAGAGCAGGAGCATCACTGAGTCTTGGCCTGCAAGTCTGCTATGACAGGACAGAGAGGGTCTGGATGGACACGCAGCCACACTGTCCTGCCCGGCCCAAGCACCCAGGCAACTCCTTAGAGAAGCTCTGAGGCCCAGCCATAGACTGGACAAACCTGAGTCAGAGGGCACAGGGCCCAGACAGTGGCACATAGGGGCCAGCCCCGTAGACGTGGGGCAGAGTACAGAAGGTATCTGTTGGATTCCTGCGGCTGCCGTGCTACCGTTCTCAGACGACACACCCTTATCTCTCAGAACCCTGAGGTTTAGAATTGATTTATAGGCTGTGTTCCTCCTGGGGCTCTCTAAGAGAGTCTGTTTCCTGACCTCCTGTAACCTCTGGGGTCATGCCCATTCTGCAGCTTCTCTCCCTCTCTCTCTCTCTCTCTCTCTCTCTCTCTCTCTCTCTCTCTCTCTCTCTCTCTCTGGTCTTAGTTTCTTTCCTGTTACTGTGATAACATACCCAGAAAAGCAACTTAAGGGAGAAGGGATTTTACAGCTCACAGATCAAGGTACCTCAAGTCCATCACCACAGAGAAGCCATGACAGCCGCCATTTCTGGTCAGGAACAAGGAAGCAATGGCTGCCTGTGCTCAGGTCCCCCCTTTCCATCAAATCCAGAGCCCAGCCTACGCCATGCTACTGCCCACATACAGGGCAGACCTTCCCACCACACTTAACTCAGGTAAGAAAAGCCCTCACAACCACACAACGGGGAACAATCTCATCCACAATTAACTTTGTGAATTAAGTCCTTGGCCACAAAGGCGCCCATTCACTACATTCAGGAGCTCCTCTGCCATGGACATCCTGAGGACTGTCTCTCAGGTACAGGAAGGAGCTGGGGGCAGGAAAGGCTGAGGAAGGAACGCTGACAGGAGTCGCACTTGCTAGTGAGCAGGAGTCGCTGGGTGCAGGCCCAGCTGAGCTGTGGTACTCTGCGCATGCCTGGAAGAGAAAGTCAATGCATCTGGACCTCTGTGTGGCCATCCTACTCGGTGAGCAGACCTCAGGGATAGTCCTTCTTCTGACTCCATCTTCTTTGTCAAGACTTCTGCCCACCTTCCAGGCCCCGCCTTCCCATCCTCCTGCCCACCCGTGCTCCAAGCCCTGAGTATTTTCAAAGGCAGAACGAGGTAAGCACCTCAGCCTGGGGCACACCCAGACAGGCCCAGTTCTCCACTCCAGGGATAGCTGTCTTGCTAGGATTCCTTCGCCTCTGTTCTCCATCCTCTTGGGAAAGCCCGAGCCCCACAATGTCCACCAAGTCTCCCCTCGACCCCATCTCCTCCCTGCCCTTCCCTGCAGTCTAGCTCCCCCATGCCTACTCACCACCTCAGCCACTCGGGACCTGGGCAGCAGTCCTTGCAGAGGCAGGCTGCAAACTCACCTTGTTGCAGAGGTCCCCCTAGGGTCTATTTTTCATCTTCTGATTAATCCTTACACTTTGTAAGAAAGTCTTCTTCCATTACAGCTCCTGGCCTGGACCCAGAGCCAGCCATGCACCACCCACACACACACACATGTGTACGGATGGATGAATGGATGGATCTCTCTCTCTCTCTCTCTCTCTCTCTCTCTCTCCTCTCTCGCAAGTCCAGGGACACAGTCCAGAGTGATTACCCAGCATGCACAAGGCCCTGGGTTCCATCTCCTGTATTACAGAAAAGGAAAAAAGTAGCTCTTTGCTGTATCCTATGCCTAGACCGTGCCTGCTTGGCCAGTATTTACTGAAGGGGCCACGAGCATCACAGTGCCTAACTGCAATCCCAGCGCCTGGGAGGCCGAGCTGGGAGATACGTACTCGTCAATCTTGTCTCACCTGGCCCCATGCAGGCCACTTTCCAAAGAGCGGGCCCAGGCCTGTTAAACCTCCCAATCCCAAGGAGGCCTGACTCCCTGACTGGATTGCACTGCATCTCACTGCCCACTCTGCACAGACCTGCTGCTGCCTTGCAAACTCCTACACACAATGCAGGCATGCACTCAGTGTAGACAGGAACACTGTCCCCTTGATAGCCCTACAGTTTGCTCAGCCATGACCCTGAAGAATGACCTTTCCTGACCATTGTTACTGTGAGCACCATATTGCCAGTTATCACTGAATAACATTCACAAGATTGAGCTGTTTCAAGGACAGTGGTTTGTCATATAATATACATCACTTAGGAACCTGGTAAGACACATGCTGATTGTTTTATTCTGGTCTTAATTACTAATGTTAGTTCTCATATCACACAGCACAAGGCACATAAGAGATATGTCTGTGTCTATACACACTTTTACAGAAAGAATACAGGTTAAAGAGGGTGTTGCAGAATCCAAAATGCTTTAGAAGTGGACTGATACTTATCTGTATTGATAATATGCCATGGGATGGAGTCACGGCTTACTGATTAAGAGCACTGGCTGCTCTTCTAGAGGTCCTGAGTTCAATTCCCAACAACCACATGGTGGCTCACAACCATCTGTAATGGGATCCGATGGCCTCTTTTGTCATGCAGGTGTACATGCAAATAGGGCACTAGTTATAGACAGACAGACAGACAGACAGATAGATGATGGATGGATGGACGGACGGATGGACAGATAGATGTAGTGATATGACTATGTTTTAGTTTTAATTCCAAGCATTAGATATAGGGCTCCTTCAGACTACCCACAGCAGCTGATTGTGATTTGTCTTGTGCTCTGGTAGGGATGTGATTCTGCCAACTTAAGATAGTTTACATTGGAATTCTGGGGATTCTTAGAAGGGTATAAAAATGCCAGCCCCTAGAGACAGCAGTGGTGACTGCTGCTGTTACTGTTGCTGCTGCTTTTGCTGTTATTTCTGGTTTGTGATTACTGTTTATTGGTTTCTGGCTGGATGCTGCTGGTTGCTGTTTGTTAAGCAGAAGAAATTAGGTTTGCCCCAGGGAACTCGACACCCCTAATCAGCAGGAAGCAGTCTAACGATATAGACCACCCTTTTCTCCTCTAGCCTTCTTTCTCTCCTACCTAGTGTTGGGGATTTGGAATGGTGAAATAGGATGGAGAAGGGTGGTAGGAAAAAAAGAGCACAACAAGGCAGCCCAAAAGTCCAGCTACAGAATGATAGAAAGATAGTGTGATGGTTTGTATATGCTCAGCCCAGGGAGTGGCACTTTTTGAGGTGTGGCCTTGCTGGAGTAGAAGTGTCACTGTGGGTGTTCGCTTTAATACCCTAGTCCTAACTGTCTGGGTGTCAGTATTCTGCTAGCAGCCTTCAGATAAAGATGTAGAACTCTCAGTTCTGCCTGCACCATGTCTGCCTGGATGCTGCCATGCTCCTGCCTTGATGATAATGGACTAAACCTCTGAACCTGTAAGCCAGCCCCAATTAAATGTTGTCCTTGTAAGACTTGCCTTGGTTATGGTGTCTGTTCATAGCAGTGAACCCCTATCTAAGATAGATAGATAGATAGATAGATAGATAGATAGATAGATAGATAAATAGGTGGGTAGGTGGATGGATGGATGGGTGGATGGATGGATAGATAGATAGATAGATAGATAGATAGATAGATAGATAGGCAGGCAGATAGGCAGACAGGCAGGCATACACACACACAGGCACACAGGCAGACAGACAGACAGACAGACAGACAGACAGACAGACAGACAAGATTCCATACCACACCAATGCTGGGAGGGGCCACCACTCACTGCTGAAGTCAGGGTTTGGGGATGAAGCTGTCCAGCTGTGAGGTGAAAGAGCAAACCTAGATCCAGAGAATCTGGATCCAGAGAATGGTAAGTTCATGTCCAGATGGGCGACGGACGGCCTGGCAGGCAGTCAAGTAAGCTGCATCAGGATGGGGGCTGAGCTGAGCTGCTTGGAGCTCCAGGAAAGTCAGGCCGCTCTCTGCGTGTTGGTCCTTGAGGAGCACACAGGGATGGACGATAGGTTGGCGTGGGGCCACGCCATTGCTGTGTCAGTGAGAAGGAGTCATAGGTTCCTCTGTCTGGTATACCTGGGCTTCCTGATAGGATCCCCGTGCACCTTATGCTAGCGCACCCCCTACGATCTCAGCCCAGCCTAACAAACTTGTAAGGTGGCTGTTTTCCCTTTCTTTCCTAGAGATAAGTCACCTACCAGTCTGGTCTGGGTGGGTGGTACCTGGCAGATGATGCAGTTTCAGGGTTCACCGGGGGAGGGGGGGCTGCAGTCATCCACCCCCAACCCTCAACCCCACCCCCACTATCAAGATGGAGTCCAGAGCTCTTTGTAAGATGGAGTCTCCTAGGGCAAGGCCCACCCTGAAACACCAATATGCAGTAACTTAGCACAGGGTCTAGCGTCAGTCAGCAGTCTCCCCCTTTGTCCTGGAAGGTGAGCTCTGGAGACTTCCTTTCCCTACCAGCCAAGGACCTTGGAAGGATGATGCTGGGGCACAGGGCGGGTGCACCATAGGGTGGGGGCCACAGGGCGGGTGCCCCAGCATTCCTCAGTGCTCAAGACTGCTGTCAGGTCCTTCTCTACTGAAGTTCAGCCAGGTCCCCATATGCAGCTCCTGGACTCTCCAAGCCTCGCTGCTGGGGTAGCAACGCTACCCTGTTTGGCTGCAAACACAGCCTCTCAGGTCATTTAACCGTCTCTTTGCTTCCTGCTTCAATGCATCATGTTAATGAGGCTTTGTCTCCTACCCTGAAGAGAAGAAAATTAAAAACAGCAAACTCATGTCACATGGCACCAACCCAGGCTTGCAGGGACATTCAAGATGGAGAAACACACCTCTCAGAACGGTCTCTTCATATTCCCTGTCCTTTCCAGTGTCTGCCTCAGAAATGCAGTCCACCTCCATTAAGGTGGGTTTCTCTGAGGCCTAGAGCTCACCAGTTAGGCTAGACTGGCTGGGCAGTGACCCTCCTGTCTCCACATCCCCAGCACTGGGGCTATACATGCCACACCCAACTTTCTTTCTTTCTTTTTTTTTCCTTTATTTATTTATGTATTTATTTATTTATATATGTATATATTTATTTATTTGATTTTTAGAGACAGGGTTTCTCTTTATAGCCCTGGCTGTCCTGGAACTCACTCTGTAGACCAGGCTGGCCTCGAACTCAGAAATTCGCCTGCCTCTGCCTCCCAAGTGCTGGGATTAAAGGCGGGCACCACCACCGCCCGGCTCATACCCAGCTCTCTTACATGTGCTCTGGAACTGACGTCCTCAAGCTTAATCACCCCCTCAGCCCCTCTACACACCTTTTAAATAATAGAGCGATATCCAGTTGGTAGCATCTGGCCTTTCTCGATCCCCGCCCCTTGGACCCCATGTCCCTTGCCACACAATGCAAATTTGATGTGCAGGATGAGGAGCTACGTTTGGTTAGGAAGGGAATATGGGACCGACCGGTTGGCCCATGAGCAAGCCCAGAGTCTGACCTTCCCTGGCACTTACAAGAACACCCTCAAGACCTGCAGTTGTTCCCCGCTGCCAGCCTGCAACAGATCTGGAGCCCCCCAAGCCATTCAGCAAGTGTCCAGAAGTCCGACCCCCAGAAACTGGAGGTAACACAGGCTCGTGTAAGCCACTAACATTTGAAGGGTGGGGGACTTTGTTACACAGCGAAGCTGACTGTACAGAGCCCCCACCCAGCGAACACTCCGATGTGTCTAGAAACATCCCAGTCATAATCCATAATCCAGCTCCCGTTACCTTCCTGCAGTGTCCCCACCCTGAGACGAGGCCCACTCTCTGCCCTCCACAAGCCTTCAGAATAGTCCCCAGCTTCCGGCCTGAGCACCAGTGCAGGAGAAGGGGGTTCCCAACCATTATCCCAAGTTTCCATGAATGCTGCTGCCTGCCTCAGCCCAGGAGGCCATGTGTCTGTGAGGCACTCGGCCGCAGCCTGAATGCAATGAGACCCACCCTGCTAAGAGTTTTTAATGGAGATTTTTTTTTAATGTCAGACCAGCTTCTGTCTTCATTTATGTCTTCCCGGCTGCTATAAAGGATGTGAAATCTTTACCTCTGACCACTTCCTCATCCAGGCCTGTATGGAGAAGTGAAAGGACTCTTTGGGACTCTTTCTTGAGTGTTCCTTTAGAAGGGACAAGTGTTTGTGTGCCCTTTATTCAGACTACCGGCACAAGAATGTCTACCTCTCCCTGCAACCAACCCATCCTATCCCAGCAAACACGAACTGTTGGCGGGGACATGAGGAACCCGTCTCCATGTCCTCTGAAAAATCCAAACAGCCTAGCTGTGTACAGTTACACTGCCAGTAGGAACAGAAACCATGGAAATGGGGTAAGCACACCCCACGAGGCATCAGAAAGGGGTGCAGAAGACGGGCTCTCTGACTAGCGTGTGGGTGGGGCCAGCGGCAGGGGAGGACTTCAGAGCATGGAGCAATAGAATGGAAACGGGAAAGCTGCCAAGGAAACTATGGCAGAGACAGCCAGAAGGCACCCGGGACGTTTGCTCAGGACTGGAGGGAGCGAGGCGTCATTAGGCTGACTTGCCTGGACTTCCAGGAGACAATGGGATTCATTTAACGAGAGAGGCCCCGACACGGCAGAAATCTAAATGAATTCTCTGCTCCACAGTTCACAGGGGAGGATGAGGAAGAAGCTGTCTTCAGGAATCGCAACACTTTTTCCACAACCAAGGTAAAAAATCAGAGAGGAAGGAGAACGGGATAAAGAGAAGAGGCAGTGAAGAGGAGAGATGAGAAAACTCGGTGGGAAACGTGTTTTCTGTTTTCGTTCCTGATGTGGAAGGGATCTCTTCTCAGGCACAAACAAACTTTCAAACCTGGCCCTGCCCTGTGCTTCCAGCCCTGACTGGCTGCTCCCCCAGGGCCTGCCCGGAGTTCTCTGGGGAAAGTTGTTTCTGGGACCCAGGAGACTTCTCTCCCTTGCTGCTGGCCCTCATCCCTCAAACTCTCAGTTCAGCTGGCCAACTCCCTGGCTGAGTTTTCTTCTGGTGATTAAAAACATACAAGTCAATCTTTTCCAGATGCCTGTGGTCGCTTTCCTGGGCTTTGGGGCTTCTGTTACCAGGCAGAGTAGACTCAAGATGAAATTGAAGCCTGCCAGCACGGGCAGGTCCCCTTTCAAAGTCTCTAACTCATTAAAAAAAAAAAAGGAATACTCAAAACAGCTGGGATGGGCAAATGGCTTCTAGAACCAGAGCTCCTGTATATTAGAAAGGAGGGTGGGTCTGTCCTGCAGGGATTCTAATGGTCTCGTTTGCTGTGATGTGACTTCTCCCAGGGCAGGTTGGGGTATCCACACCCATCCTATAAACTGGGTGTTTTTATTATCTGTCTTATACACTATACTTGCTACCCACAGTGCTATTTTGACGGAAGACAGGAAAATAATTTTCCAAAAGTGAGCCAGCAGCCCCTAAGGGTATCAACTGCAGTCCTGAATGGCTCAGATCTGATTTCCTGCCTTGACCTGAGCCTATCCAGGGCCTCCAAAGACAGAGTCTAGGCCAATCCTTTCCCCTCCCCTCCCAGGTTGTTGCTCTGGGCAACATCTTCTCAGGCCGGCCTCTCTTGACCCCTGCACTCTGCATCCCTGTCAGCTGGCCTCCGAGGGAACCAAGAGCTCAGATTTCTTCTGTTATAATAGGACTTCAGGCATAAATCCACTCTTCTGAAATTTCATTTCGGCTCTGCATAAACCCAGAGGGAAGCGGCTACACATGACCGCTAGGAGCTCTGTGTGCGGCTCTGCTGGTAGAATGCCTGCCTGACATTTGCAAATCCTCCCTCAGCATAGCCCCAGCACGCACGCGGTGGCACACGCCTGTCACCCAGCACTTGAGAGAAGCAGTCATCAGGATCCAGAGTTCAAGATCGTCCTCAGCCACTTAGCAAGTTGAAGACCAACTGAGAACCTATGGGGGTGGGGGGAGAGGGAGAGGGAGAGGGAGAGCCAGAAAGAGATAGAGGAGGAGGACGAGGAGGAGGAGGGAGGAAGGGAGGGAGGGAGGGAGGGGAGGAGGAAGGAGAGAACTTTACCATTCAGAAGAGCACACACTAACTCATCTGGAAGTGTCCACTGTCTGCTGCTCAGTTGGCTTCCCACCCACCTCCAGAGCCCCCTCAGCTCTGCTGCACCTCTCTCTGACCCCCCTGCTCCCATGCCTTCCAGCTCCAGAAACAGAAACCCTCCCTTCCAGAGAGCGAGAGAGCTCTAAACCCCTGTCGTGCACCCTGGGTGTAGCTCTTAGTCTTATTGATTCTCCACCTTCCCTTCTCATCTCCTGTTCATCTCTTCTGGCTTCTGGGGGCGGGACTTGGAGGGGGGGTCTAAGCATCTTTGACACTGTTCTTTTCAATCTCTGGAGTCATTTAAAACCCTACGTGCACTTCAGAGCGCACTGCAACTTTGTCAGCAGCCCCTGGGTTTCCGAGTCAACTGTTCTCCTGTGTGCGGCCTCCTAGATGTCCCTGTTTTAACTGTGACTTCTAGGAGTGACTGTTGGGTCTCTGGATCACCCAGCCCTCGGGTCAAAAATATTAGGAAGAAAATTGCTTCTGGCCAGAGGTGGTGACATGTGCTGGAAGTTCCTGAACTTGGCAAAGCCCAGGCAGCCAAGAGGATGATGAGTTTGAAAGCAGGCTGGAGTTGGGTGTGGTGGCTGTTACCTGTCATCCAGTATGAGGGAGCTGAGGCAGAAGAATTGCCTTGAATGCAGTTACCCTGGGCTATAGAGTGAGAAAGACCTTATCCTAAAAGAGAAAAAAAAAATTTAGAGCAGGTGTGAGAACAGGGCTCAGTTAGTAGATGATTGCTGCGTACATACAGGGCCCTCGGTTCAGTTCCCAGCTCCGCACAGAATGAGCACTATGGGGCACTCCTATAATCCCAGCTGAACACAGCTCACGATCAGTGACATCTTGGACTACACAGCAAGTCTGAGGCTAGGTTGAGCTACAGGAGACCCAGCTTTTAAAAGAAACAAACAACAATAACAGAAACAAAACCGGAAAGAGAAAGAAAAGCCTTACCTCAGAAGGAGTGACACCGCTGTACTGAATGCATGGAGACTTTTTGTCTGTTTTCTACAGCCAGCATCATGTGACAGCTACCCCACAGCCTTACATTGGATCAGGGGATTTAATGGACACGGGAGCTGAAGCGTCTGGGAGGATGTGTACAGATGTGAACACAACACCCGTGTATACATTCGACCTGAGCACTGGATCTACAAACCCATCCCCCATGCCTGGGACCCCTCCCAAAGAAAGGGGGGGCCCCGGTTCAATGAGTTTTTACAAACATGTCCACCTGGATAAACAACCACCCCTTGTGAGACAGAGCCCTTCCTGTGTGGCTACTTTTTATTGCTCCTTTTTAGGTTAGGTGATTTTGATTAGCCCACAGCCTGTGAAAAGAGTTGGAAACTTTGTGAAGATTTCTTTTGAACGCAAAAAACGAATACCCACCTAAAATTACTCTGTTTGGGTATTTTGTTTTGTTGTGTTTTGTTTTGTTTTGTTTTGTTTACGGAAGATCAGCTTGATAGCTCAGTCTGCTCAGTCCTCATAAACTAAGTTCATTCTCCAGGGCCTACATGGTAGAAAGAGAAAACCGACTCCCCAACGTCACCCTCTGGCTTCCGCATGTGTACGATGGTGAGTGTGCACACAACAAATAAATCCACATAATTTTTAAGATATTTCAAAACCTGGGGAAGGTGTACTGGGGAAGTGTCTCAGCACCTGAATTTGCATTCCCTGTGCCTGTGTACAGGAGCCCGGCATGGTATCACATGCCTATAATCCCAGTACTGGAGAGGCAGAAGCCAAAGGATCCCTGGGGCCTGGCGGCCAGGGTGAGTGCCAGGGTCTATCTCAAAAATATAGGGCGGAGAGCAAGAGGAAGATACCTGTGTTACGCTCTGACCTCCCTCCACATAGGCATGTGTCTAAACACACGTGTGCACACACATGAACCAGCCGGTGTTCTGCAACCCACCATTGGTCACACCTCCATCTCTGATTGGCCTGCCATGCTGTTGGGCAGCTTGGTGCCTGTCCCCACTCTCCTGCATCCAACAGGTGGCCAGTTTGTGACAGGCAGGGCCCCCTCCGCCTGCTGTCAGCATCCCTGAGTGGGCAGTCCTCAGTGTGGTAACATCGCCCTTTGCCAACTCCGGGTGAGCCACAGGGATGGATATAGGATTGAAGGACCTTTGTCCTCAGGCTGTGCTCTGCAGTGGTGCAAAGAAAGATGTTTAGGTTGCCCTTCCTGCAAGGGCCCCATCACCACTCCCACCACCACCACCCCACACCTATTGGCCTTTCTGCTGTGGGCTTGAAGTATGCTAATTGCTGACAATGCGGAAGGAGCTGAGAGGCAGGGAGTCGATGGGATCAGTCAGGCCAGCGGGCAGGGCTGTGGTGAGATCTCCGGGCAAGGTGTCATTGTGCTCTCCAGGTTGACAAGGGCTCTGAAATCCAATCCAGAGCACTTCCCAGGGGACAGTAGCTGCAGCCACTGTCCATGCTGCGTCTTTGTCACAGAGCTAGCCAGCAGTCCCTGCTGAGGGATGGATGGGTAGGTTTAACACACGGGTACTCTGGGTCTCCTCTTATGGCATAAGCTTAGCACTGGAGGACTGCACCATGCACCTGCTAAGAAGGAAAGGCCAGATGCCACACGGCCACACAGGTAAGAAAATGCCATCCTGCCTGGCTAGGCGCCACCGGAACTGGATGTGAGTGGGAGCCAGGCCTCCACCACCCTCCCTCACAGGACACTGGCTTCTCTGTGTCTGTGTGGGCCAGGCATTCCTGCCCTCTCTCCTCCGTGTGCTCCTGAACCCCTACCCCACCCCCACCCCTTCCTCGCTCCAGGCAAGTCAAATAACAAACTTGAGAGGACTGGAGAGAGGCGACCCTGCTCTAACTCACTCTCTCCCTCAAAGGAAATGCCTCAGTTTGATACTAAAGTACCCTTCACGTCATCATCAAGCCCTGCATGTCACCCTTTGGAGGAGGGAAAGGACAACCCTGGGCTTCCTGCAAATGCAGCCCCTCTGTTAGGACCGCTGTTTTCATTTCTATGGTTACCTCAGAGCTGCCGGCCACCAGCTTCCTAATTACCCTGGTGATGGAGTTTCCTTTCAATAGAAGTGGCTAGTCGACAATCAAAACAGACCTGTCTAAAGAAAAATATCCTATAAACCATCATCCACAGCATGAGTGGACACGGGGAAGAAGAGAGGAGGCCAGAGAACATTTTCATTTGGCGAACATGCAACCCAGAGACTACAAGTCCCACCCCCACCCCCTCATACCCCCACACCCCCACACGTCCCCTAAGTGGGAACTGCTCTCCTGGGCTCCAGGCAGATTGATGAGGTACAAACCACCAGCCAGGAGGCATCCATAGGAGGACCACCACAGAGCAAGTAGGAAGAGCCCCCTACAACCAGGATGCAGGCTCCTTGGAGGATAGAACTGCTCACAGTCTGGGGAGACCATGCCATGAAGCCAGCGGGCTCGGAACCTATGGCCCAAGGTTGAAATAAGCCTGGGAAGCCATGGGTGCTTAGAGAGCTGGAAGGAGGAGGTCTAGAGAGGGAAGGGGGAAGAGATGGAGTTGCTAAGCAACACATCCTGAAGCTGGCGTTGGCAGAATGGGTCTGGGAACCAGCACTTCTGTAAAGTCACAGCCCTTGTGCCGCTCCAGTGTCACCAGTAAGCAACCTGCTCTGGGACCCTGGGATTTGGAATTTGGGAAGATTAATAACAAGAGGAGGAAGCTGGCTGGGCTCCCTCTAGGGAAAGGACAGACAAACAGCCAGCAGAAGTTCCAAACAGCTTTCTTGTAGACTAACACCTCTCTTGGTCTTATATATGGGCCAGGCTTTCTTACACACGAATTGTAATTCTACCTCTGCCTTAGATGACTGGTGTTGAATTTTCTACATCTTAGAACACAAAAGAATCCCAGCTTCCAGAAACCACAGCATGTGGGCATAATTACTTTCCTGTTTATAGATAGGGAAAACAGGACCCCAACTCCAGCTATTTTATACTCTGAGTTTTGGTACTGTTGCCTTCTTTCTCCCAGATACTGGGGCCTTGGTCCCTCCCAGCCAATGAAAACAGAAAAAAGAGACAATACTTGTATTCAGCTGGCTACACTGTAACCACAAGGCAAACCCGGAGATGTAGTTTTTGATAGAGTAGAGGTCTCTGGTTTCCCAACACTAACACATGAAGGAGGGACACTGAGAACACCAAGAACACTGAGAAGCTCAGCCACCAGTGGGAAAGATGGCCTTTCCCTCATCAGTGTGACGGGCGTGTTTACCACACTAACCAGGCTAGCTGGATAAGACAGAGCAGGACTCTGGTAGGATCAAGGGCTCTATGGATGGAAAGGGGTTAGGACCACAAGCAGCCGTGGCATGGTCGACATCCACAAACTGACAACCAGCTGGTCCCTGCCAGCCTGGGCACCTGAGGCAGTGCTGACTTGAGGAGACACTGGGCAGCCATTCAGAGTATGACTGGAGGCTCCAGACTCGGCAGGAAATGCTGATCTGGGCTCTGGTGCCGTCTATGCCTGCTAAAAATACACCTCTCCTCCACCCACAGGTGTAGCCACCAGGGGACCGGGCTGTTTTTAGCACTGGGCAAGCAGGAGACAACTGACTTCTAGATTCACAACCTGTCTGCCTGCGTGGGAACACGTTTCCAGGAGGGCCACTGGAACAGCAAGCCAATCAGGGGAGGCACCATAGCCTGTAGCTGAAAGAAGACCTCGTCAGATGGCCCAAGATGCCCAGAGGAAGAGACATTGGTCACTCAGACAGGAGGAGCTATGACGGCAGCCCTGGGGAGGGTGTGGGACAAAACCACTCTAGAGGGGCTAGCGAAGGGGAGGGTCCTGGAGACAGTGAAGTGGAGAGGCGCTCAAGGGCCCCTGGGGGATTTCATTCATTCATTGGTTCACCCATTCATTAATTCATCCATTCAGCAGATATTTACTGATGCCAAGGTGGGGTGTCAGAAGCAGGCACAACCTCTGCCCTGCTCCACGTATCAGCTGAATAGTCAGCGGCCACATATTGAACTAACACCTGCCTTTGCATAGGACACCACAGGGAGAGTCACTCCTTCCTGGAGCTGAAACTGTAATGGGTGTGTGTGTGTGAGTGTGTGTGTGTGTGTGTGTGTGTGTGAATATCCTTCTGCAAGAGCAGATGAATAAAGAAATAATGACAAGTGTTGACAGCACTGGAGACCTTCCTGTCCCTCCATCTCCAAGTCTGACTTTGGGGCAAGAGAAACTGCCTGACACACCAGCGCAACTTTGTAGCATTAGTAAGCTGATGTCCATGAGCTGAGAGTCAGAGTCAGCGGGTGGCTCCGAGAGGCACTTGCCAGAGGGCTGGGTAGTCAAGTGGTTAGAGAGGTGAAGGAGGGCGGCATTGGAGGAGGAGGAGAAGGAGGAGGAGGAGGAAGAGGAGGAGGAGGGAGAGGAGGAGGAGGAACCTAGAATTTGGAGTTGAACGTGGTGGGTGGCAGAAGCCAGCAGGAACAAACAATGATGCACGCTTTAGGAGAGTCGAAATCGGCAGCTTGGTCCAGTCAGGAGAGGCCGGGACCCTCAGAATTGGGTCCACTGGTGACCTTTCCGGGATTTGGCACCAGACATGCATGAGGGGGACACAGGAATGAAGCTGGAGACATGGCCACTCATGGTGTGGCTAAGGAGAGGGTTTCTATTGTGCGCACATAAGAGAGAAACTATCCAGAGACATCTGGAGAGTCCAGATCAAAGCCCACTGAACACGGCCAGGACTATCTGCAAGATGGAGGAGAGCAGCAGTGGGGTGGGGGGGGATCAAAAGATAGAGCAGCGTAGAGATGGAAGGTAGGAAGGGGAATAGAGGAACGGGAGGGGAGGGGCCTCGCTTTACCTCTGTAAAGAGAACAAATGGGTCTCAGGGAGGCAAGGAGGACTTACAAGTACCTGTGTGAGTACAGACTTGGGCTGAGCCCAGAGGAGGTGGCACAGGCTTTGATATGCAACCACAGGTGTCAGGGAGAGGAGCCCTGGATCCTTTGGCCAGAGGCGAGGGAAATGACTCACTGGGCAGATGCGAACTGGTTTCAAGCATTCCGGAGGAATGCTGGCTTTTTATCTGACTGCCAGAATTCCTCCTGCAGTCCGAGCCGTTTCTAGACCTATCAGTGGACAGCCGGTGAACCTGGCAGCAGTTTCTTGTCCCCTCAAAGCCTAAGCCTGCCTAACAGGGTTGCTAGTGTCACAGCAGCTCTGCCTTAAGTCTGAGAGCAGAGAGGCGGGGGGGGGGGGGGGGGGGGGGGGGGAGTTGGCAGGGGGGTGTGGGGAGGGGGAGGGGTTGGGGCAGGGGCGGCTTCAGTTTTCCTCTTCAAAGCTCGACTTTGGAGGTTGTGTGAGACTCCATATGAATTTTAAGATGGATTTTGTGTTTGCGTTTCTGCAAAGCACTTGATGGATTTGGGCAGGGCACATTCTGAACCTGTACCCTAAGTCAGGGGGTGTGATCTTTGTCATGCTGCGGCCTCCTATGCATGAGCAAACATGGGACCTCTGTGTGTTCGTAGTGCCTTTAGCCTCTCTCAGTACAGTTTTTGGGTTGAATGCATAAACCTGTCCCTCCTTAGAAATCTTCCATCAGTGTGCACATTTGTGTGCATGTGCGTATGCGTGTGTTGATAATCTATTCCACAATTTTACTGAATTTTTTTTATTGGTTTTTTGAGACAGGGTTTCTCTGTGTAGCCCTGGCTGTCCTGGAACTCACTCTGTAGACGAGGCTGGCCTCGAACTCAGAAATCCACCTGCCTCTGCCTCCCAAGTGCTGGGATTAAAGGCATGTGCCACCACTGTCCAGATGAATTTATTTATTATTTATTTATTTATTAGCTGTAATATATTTGTTTTAATATATGGAATGAAGGCTTTCCCTGTATAAAATCACATCATCAAAGAACAGACACTCTGACTTCTTCCTTCCCCTTCTGTACACCAGTGATTCCTTTTTCTTGCCTAATTGCTTAGGCTAGGATGTCCAGGGCTCTATTAAATAAAAGTAGGTCCTCACTAGTTTGGGGTTTGTTTGTTTGTTGTTTTCATTTTTTCTTCTCTTGGTAGATTCCTTGCCTTCACTCAAATCTCAAATAGAACAAAATCTCTTTGCAGAGGACCATCTCCAAAACCTCAGTCCCTCCCCCTTCGCTGGTCCTCCCATACACTTCACGTCTCACATCAGGTCATCTGAAGGCGGGGCACTCATTTAACTGTTCATTTCTGTCTCTATCTGAATGTGGATTCCGTACACACTGTCTCGTCTCTGTTATTCCTGCATACCCCAAGCACAGAGTCCCCTGACACATGTTGATTGAATAAACTGACAAAGAGTGAGACCCTGGCAGACAGAGGTTCCCAGCCCCTGGTGAAGCTTCCTGCCCTCTAGATTTGCTTTTAACCTGCCCACAACAGGTCTCACCCATCAGAGCTAATCCCTCACAGTGTTCTGCAAAAGTCCAACAAGAGTATTAGACCGTATTCTGCACTAGTCTGACAAGAGTATTAGACTGTGTTCCTGTATCCGGAATGGGTGCAGACTAGGAGGGGGTCCCTTTTAAATCCTGTGCAAATTCAGAAGAGTGCTGTCCCTCTACCATCTGCCAGCTGTCCCCACAACCAGGAATGAAATAACCATTGGTCCCTCCAAAGAGGAAGACAAACAGCCAGAAAGGGAGAGAGAGGGGAAGGAGGGAATCTCACAGGAGTGAGACCAACAGAGCAACAGAGCAAGGAACGATGCCTGGGGACCAAAGAGGAGACAGAGAAGAAAACACTCCACCACCATGACGGCGGTCTGTGTTGAGACACTCGGGCCACAGCAGTCGGGAAGCTGAATACATGAACGCAGCAGGGTTACAAGTCAGCAGAGCTGACCTGGGGTTTAAACCTGGTATCTTGTGTCTGAGTCTGACCACCCAGCAGTGGCGTCGTACCGGGTGTCACAGCAGAAGAGAGAGCTGCCTCTGTTCCTCTCACAGTGTTCTATGCTCCTGTTAGGGATAATTGGCATTTGACAGCTTGTCTCTTGAGATCGATTAGAAGAAGCGAAGCTACCAAGCACAAAGCCACATCTCCGGGGCCGATGGAATCTCTCTTCCTTAGCCTCAAAGGTGACTGCGCAAGTGCCTGTTGGTGGGCACCATTCATCCGGGCCCCTGACACTTGCTGTGTGCTGGGACTATAATCCTGAGGCTCTAGGCATCCAGATGCTCTCTGGTTTTTGTTTGTTTGTTTTGTCTTGTCTTTTTGTTTGTTTTTTGTTGTTTGGGGGTTGGGTTTTTTGTTTGTTTTGTTTTGTTTTGGGGGGGTTGGTTTTGGTTTTTTGAGACAGAGTTTCCCTGTGTAGCCCTGGCTGTCCTGGAACTCACTCTGTAGACCAGACAGGCCTCAAACTCAGAGATCCACTTGTCTCTGCCTCCTAAGGGCTGGGATTAAAGGCGTGTGCCACCACCACCCAGCTACATCCAAACTCTTTTAACCCTCACTGAGGTCAGGTGGCCTACTGGGAACACCAGCTAGCTCCTGGCTGGCCAAGCTGGATTAGACTGAGTAGGACCAGTTGACTGGAGCCCCAACTGCAGATGCGGAACTGGCATCCAGGGTGAGAGCAGGCCCTGACCACTGCTGTTAGATCGCTGCTCACTGACTGGGCTCTGCTCTTGGCAGTTGGAAGAGGGACACAGCAACATCCCAGAGAACAAGACAGGACACCTCTGCCCCCGAAAAGCACTGCTCCCCTCAGCCATTGGACGAGAGGACACTGATCCAGACTGGTCCAAGGAGCTTGAGATCTCACCTGAAGCACCCACCACAGCAGGCAGGCTTACAGATGCTCTTTCAGAGGACCCAGATTCAAATCCCAGAATCCATATGGCTGTTCACAACCAGTTCTAAGTGGTCTGACACCCTCTTCTGGCCTCCATGGGCACCAGGTGTGCCCGCGATGCCCAGGGCCTACAGTCTGGTAACACCCCCTGTGTGGAAACAACTGCATTCAGTGAAAAAGCAATGGTTGTCTATGTGATGCAAGGAAAGAGCAGTGCCAGTGCACACACCTTTACTCACCTTACCAGGAACCAGGCTGATGGCGTACACCGCCAGTCCCAGCACTCAGAGACAGAGGCAGGTGGATCTCTGAGTGAGTTCCAGTCCAAGTCGGTCTACATAGTTCCAGGCCAGTCATAGCTGCATAGTAAAGCCCTGTCCAGGAAAAAAAATCAGTTGGTTAATGAGCACAATGTGGATATTTTATTTTTTTAACCCAAGACACCTCTAAAATATCACTTCTGCATTTAATAAATATAAAAGTTAGGGTGACTTACTTTTTTTTAAAGGTCTACAGTACTTTATGAGATGCTTACAGCCATAGCTTGCCTCTGTGTTCATCAGATGTCGTCTGGCCCCTTGCTGATTTCGTTGCTGGTGCTGATGGTGGAACCCAGGGTCTAGTGCACGCTGGGCAAACACGCCAATGCCATGCTGTGCTGGGTCACATGCTCGGCCTTGAGACCTCAGAAACTGCCAGTCAGAAAGGCAGACCTGTGCAAAACCAGTCGGACTCAATTCAAAAGTTCTCCAGTGGCTGAACGGTGCACACGCGCGCGTGTGCACACACACTCACACGCGAGTGCGCGCACACACACACACATGCACACACACACACACACACACACACACCTTTTTGCCCATTTAATAAAAATTAAACAAATCGGAAAGTCGGCCTCACAACCCGGTCGCTGCATTTGATGTGCCATCGCTGCCTGTGCCCTGTGGTGACAGTATCGGGTTGTGTAGAACCAGATGTTTCTGCTCTGTCAAATCTTTCTCAATGATCTGGCTTGTCAGGAGTGTGGCCTCTCCTCTGTCATCAGGCTGTAGTCACCCTTGGGCCCTCTCCTTTGTGAGGTGTTTGCCTTTCTGAGCACAACTGGAACAGACAGGTTTGGCAGAAAACTGACTCAATGAGCCGGCCACACCCTGCTGAGCTCAGAGGCAAGCCCGCTGCAAGCCACGGCTCGGGGTGGCTGCGTTCCCAGGGTGGCGAGTCTAACGTTCAGGGCCTGTGCTCAGAGGAGCAGGCTTCCCTGGACACTCGCTGTGCACCACAGCTCTCAGAGCAGAGAGGAGCAGGCGCAGTTGCTCTCAGTGCCAACTGTTTATCTAAGGATAGTCTGGTGCCCCACAGCCCTGCCCAAAAGACTGCCTACCGATCCTCCTCCCGTGTGCCCTCTGGCACAACAGACGCCTAACCAGCTTCTTGTTCCCACATCCTGTGAAGCCCTGTGCTGGTTTAGAAGACACCATCAAGGCTGCCAGCCCCCAAGCCATCTTGATAGCTATGCAAGTGACATCTAGCAATCCCTGACTCTTGTGAGAGGTCCAGGCATGGATACATGGCTAAGGAAGTTAACTGCTCTGAAGAGAAAACTTTAGGACTTCTGTTGCTGCTGACAGTCATCTTGTGACCAAGAGGAAAGGTGACTTCAGAAGCGATAGCACCAGCCGGACATGGTGGCACACACCTGTAATCCCAGTACTTGGAAGGCAGAGGCAGGCGGATTTGTGAGTTCGAGGCCAGCCTGGTCTACAGAGTGAGTTCCAGGGCAGCCAGGGCTACACAGAGAAACCCTGTCTTGAAAAACCAAAAGGGAAGAAGAAGGAAGAGGAGGAGGAGGAGGAGGAGGAGGAGGAGGAGGAGGAGGAGGAGGAGGAGGAGGAGGAGGGGAAGAAGGAGAAGAAGCAACAGCACCTGATAGATGGCGGACATGGGATCCATCCCAAAAGCCCTGTCTAACACATGCCCCGGAACCTCCTTCCCACCCCTCCCCCAGTGTTAATATCTGTGTGTGCTATCCCAATAGCCACAGAGTCTCATCCATCCCTTTCCAGCTTGTCAAGTATCACGGGTGGGGGGTGGGGTGGGGGTGGAGGAGGGGGCAGAGATAGTTCAGCAGCGGGCCCATCTCAACAGGCTCATCCATCTCTCTCCAGCTTGTCAAATACCACCACCAGGGGCCTGGAGGGCTGGGGGAAGGAGGGGCGGAGAGGGGAGAGACAGCTCAGCGGAGGCCTGTCATGTGACTCAAGACTGCCTTTCTCATTAGTTGCCGGGGGTCCTGAAGCTGCAGGTCCAGGGGCCAAATTGAGAAACGCTAACAACCAGGAGCCACCCACCTTGAGCTAGCTTGGACCACCTGAACAGACTCAAGTTTCTCCCAGCAAGGGGGAAAGGGAAAGGCTGGTGCGGGGTTTCGGTCAGGTGCGGGGTTTCCAGTCAGGTGCGGGGGTTTCAGTCACCATCACCGACTCTCAGCATCTTGGTACCTCCCAGGCTCGGGGCCTGAGAGCAGGAGTTGGGAAAAGTCACCCTTTGTGGCTCCAGAGTCTAAAGCTTTCCGTAGAACTCCGCTCTCTCTCATAAGAGATCTGGCAAATGAATAAATGTCTCATCAGAGTCGCCCCCAGCTGCTGCCTGCCCTGGCCACCAATCAAAGCCCGTTCCTAAAACTCCACAGGCAGGAGGCCTCTGGGCACTAGAAGACCCCTCCCTTCCTGACTCCCTGCTCTGAAAGGATGTGCACTCTGGGATCAGCGCAGTCTGTGGGTCACCCAAGAACAATGCTTGCTCAGAGGTCTCTGCTGCTGGTTGAGGCGGACAGCCTGTGGCCGCTGATCTTCACGGTGTCAGCTAATGGCTCGCCACGGGTGGGCTCTGTTGAAGGCCTGAGAAGGTTCTCAATTCACTAACTGCCTGAAGAGTCGGCTCCAACTGGGAAGGCCTGAGCCGGGGCTCCTACAGCCTCAGGAACCTGCAGGAAAGCAGCTGCTAGCAAATCACTCATTCTCTCTTCCTTTGCCACAGGGGACCTTTAGAAAGTTACTGGCATGGAATCCAACGGGTAAAAGGGAGGAAGCCTCTGCCAGCATGGCTGGCCCTGCTGTGGTAAGCTACAGGCCTGTTTGATCCTCTGGATGGTTGCAGAGGTAACAAAGGAAGAGGTGACTCTGGTAGCCATTTTATAGAAATGAAGACCCATGATCACACAGCTAAAAGGTGGATCCTCCAACCATGGACACACACATGAGCTTTACTGGTCGGGCAAAACTGCTTCCTTCCTCGGTGAGAAGTTTCTGCAGCTACACTGCATAGGCTCTGACAATGCCAGCTACCACCACATCCTTCTATGAGGTTGGGCCTGGATGTTGAGGACTTTCGGCTGCCTCGGCCACACTTGGGCGTTTTGACTGAAGCCCAGCCCAGCATTAGGGCCTCCGGGAGGCAGAGGCTGGGGTGGAAGTGTGTGCCATTTTCTGTGTTGCACTACCTTTGGAAGGCTGATGTATATTCTAGAACCTCCAGCAAGACACGTGCTCTTTCTCTTCCATAGCTCCTTAAACAACAACAGGCCTAGGGATGGGGTGCAGTGGGTGCCCTGTGCAGGCCTTCTGCAGTGGTGGGTGTTTGAAAGCACATGGGTCTATTTTTTTTTCTTTCTTGACCACCGGATACCCTCTCGACACATTGCTCTCATCTCCAGGACGGTCCCTACCGTCCCAGGCCAGTTTCTGCAGGTTTTCAGACTAGTGGAGTCCTGAGGTAACGAAGGAGGACCCACCCCAGGATCTGTCTTTCAGCCGTGTGACCTCGGCTCTCCAGTTCTCCATTTCTCTGTAAAATGGCTACCAACGTCGTCTCTTTGGAACTACCAGGTGGGTGGATTCCCAGACTTCTCTGCGGATGGCTTGGTCACCTGCTCTGGGTCTCTCCATGGCAGATGGGCTGTGGAGCTTTGGGAGGTGATGGCTATGCCTGAGTGTGGGCTTGGGTTCCTCCAGGGCAGCCAAGTGTCATGGTGGCCTTGATATATGGTCAGGGGTCCACACAATATACCTGTTTTGTGTCTACATAGCTTCTGATGGCTTAGCCATAGGTGGGAACTACTCAATGTCTCTGAACAGAGCCCCACCCTGCTTTAACCAGCTATGGCCAGCTTACTGTTGGCAGCTAGATCCTCAACATCTGCGGTGACTGATCAGGATCATTCACGAGCATCTCCTTCTCTAAGGTGATGGGGACTGAGTGGGCGGGGTCTGCCTTGTCCCGGGAGCCTCTGATGCTGTCTTGGTTGGCTGCCCAGCCCTTGTGGGCACCAACACCAGACAGAGACACTGCCAAGCAAAAGTTAAGCCCACATGGTGAGTCACGCTGGTACTTACGGGGCAGGGTGGGCCTGAATACAAGATACCCCCAGAGGCCAGACCCAAGGAGGACACAGAGAAAAGTGAGGGGTGGGGGGGGGGTAGGTCAGCCCTAGGTGCTGAGTGGATCTCAGGAGCTGTAGTCTCTGTTCACAGAATCTAGAGTTTAGCCTTGGGTCCTGATCAACCTCACTGAACACTCGCAGCTTGAGTTCTACTCCGGCAAGGGACCCCTGTGTGTTGGTTTGAGACACACACAGCTTCACACTGAGGCTCCTCAGTACCCTCTGATGTCCCAACACTAACCTCAGTCACCCTCCATGGCAGAAAGGCTACCATGTACCCAGAGTGATCCCTCAAGTTCCCTTGCAGACGAAGGCGTGAATCACGTCCCATGCCTCCCCTCCCCCCACTCCTTTTCACTCACCCACAGCTACATGGGCCTGCCCAGGAGTGGGCCCAGGCTACACAGAGAAATCCTGTCTTGAAAAATAAAATTAAATTAAATTAAATTAAAGTTAAAATTATCGTACCTAGAGCCAGCACTAACCCATGAAGCAAATCTATGCTTTTGAGTTCTGGTTAAAGATTCTCGATCAGGTCTTAAGCGGGAGGGAGCATTTACATGCCTGATAATGGAAGGGGTTCTTGTCACATTCCACACCATTTACCAAAGGGGACAGACGATTTGAGGCCCCAGCAGGCCTGTCTGGTTCCTGGATGGAAGAGGTATAGCCTCACGGTGAGCTTATCTCTTTCCTGAGATTCCAATAATGACAACCACAAGCATCTGGCTTGTCTCCCTGGCTTTTCTATGGACCAGAGTTTCAGGAGGAGCTGGGGTCAGCAGTGGCTCCCTTTGAGACTTCAGGAAGGAGCCTTCCTGCCTCTTCTGACTCGTGAGGTCTACAGGAGTGCAGGGCTCCGTAGCTTGTGGCTGCGTGCCTCTGACACCTATCTTCAGTTTCACAGGGCCCTTTGCCCAGGTCTTTCTAGATCCCGACTTCCTCCCCCACTGGCAGCAGGAGCAGGTCCCACGCTAACGCTCAGCTCACCTTAATTATTTACATCAAAGATGATTTCCAAGTGAGATCGAATTGCCAGTGGGTTCTGAGCCGGCATGAACTTGGAGTTAGGAGGCTCTGCCAGCACCGTGGGATGCGGGATGGAGCTGAGCCCATCTTACCTCGCTGTGCTCTGTCAGGCCCCGGGGGAGATACCATCTCCCTCCCGGTGCCACCGTGAGGGACCAAGGACTCCACAGGGGTGGGTGAAGGGGGCCCCCACCATTATCTACATTATCCACCTACAGTCGTTCTTGATGGATACAGAGATCCGGAGACTCCCAGAGGTCCAGTCCTACGATCTGACCCAACAGACCCAAGAGACTGTCTCACCCAGCTGAGAGTTTGCAAGGTGGGAAAGAGACAGCCGTTACAGACCATGCCAAGAATAATTGAAAGCCGTGTCTCTGCCCAAATATGGCCATGGCCTTGCATCTCAGCTCCTTTGACCTCATATTCGCTTCAAGGAGTGGGTCCTCTCAGAACCCCCTTTCCACATAGGGAATACACCCGAAGTCCTTGCCCTGGGTCTCAGATGATCAGGGCTGGCGGTTCAAGCAAAAGAATTTGGCTCCAGCCTGTGTTCCAAGACAGAGTGAGCCACCTGCAGCCCACAGGCTAGATCTAACTCCTCTGCTTCCTGCGGCCCACAGACTAAGAATGGCACTTCCATTTTTAAACTGGTATTGAACAGAAAAAGAATACGTACAAAGAAAGACCGTCTGTGGCTTGTAACACGTAACTATTTACTACTTAGGCCCTTGTGGGAAATGTGTGTCCGTCTCCCTCCAGCAACCACACTATCCACTCACGGCCTGAAGGACCCCTCAAGAGGTGCCAGAAAGAGTCCAGAGGCTGTGCCTCCCTAGAGCTGCTGTGTAGGCTATCTGACCTGTAAGTCACACCACACGCACAACTCACAGCTCAGTCCTGGGACCAGAGAGGATGCCAGGCTCTGTAAGTGACTACATAGATCAGGCATGTGGACTAGGCCCTCCCATGGGATGCAGTCCTGGATATCTGCCGAGAATTTCGGCTTCAAAGGTGTCTGTGGGCAAAAGCGCTTGGGAGCAAACCTGAGGGCCTGGGTTCAAATCCGAGATCACAAGGCAGAAGGAGAGAACACATACAAATTGTCCTCTGACCTCCGCACACCAGCATCCTGTGTACACCACACAGACACAATAAGATCAATAATAAATGAGTATTTTAAAGAGGAGGAGGAGGGGAGGGAGCACCTTATAGGCCGGCATGATCTAAAGCCCATGTGTGACAAGGTGGCTTCAGGCACTGCGTGACCTAGGTGCTGAGACTGCCTTCACTCCCTAGCACTGCGTAAGTCACCGCACGCAGTGTAGAACATCGCATAAATGACCCCATTCAATATAGAACCTTTCATAAGTCATTGCTAGGACATTGTATAAATGGCCACGTGCAATATAGAACATTGCATAAGTCACCACTATGGCATTGTATAAAAGAACACATGCAATATAGAACATTGCATAAGTCACCACACAGTATAGAACGTTATATAAGTCACCGCATAGTATAGAACATTGCATAAGTCACCACTATGGCATTGTATAAAAGAACACATGCAATATAGAACATTGCATAAGTCACCACACAGTATAGAACGTTATATAAGTCACCGCATAGTATAGAACATTGCATAAGTCACCACTATGGCATTGTATAAAAGAACACATGCAATATAGAACATTGCATAAGTCACCACACACAGGATAAAACAATGCTGTTTATTTCCCCACAGTTCCCAAGGGTCAGGGGTCTGTCCATGGGCTTCCTCACCCAGTGCTCAGGAGACCTGGGCAGAGCGCAGGCAAGGCTGTGGCCATGGCTCCCCAGGACTCAGTTCTTTTTTGGGGGATGGGGGGGCTAAGATTTCAAGGATGGCTTTTGTTTTTGAGAGAGTCTCGCATAGCCCAGGCTGGCTTCAGACAAGCTTGAGCTTCTTGTTGTCCTGCCCCACCTTCCTAAGGCCAGAATTACAGCCGTGCTCTACCATTGTGGCCTTAAATTGGGCTGGGCTGGAAGTCCAAGGCTTCATTCACACTAGGCAATTCCTCTAGCAACAGAAGTACACACCAGCCCCAGATTCTGAATGTTTATTGTCAGTCAGAGTAATCTGCACCATGTGGCCTCCAGAAGATGACACTTTACCCCTCCCTTTACGGCCAGCTAGAGATCATTATTCTAGAAAGAATCCAGTCCCCTTGAGGCTTATGCCTGATTAACGGGACCTAAGCAAGACAATCTCCCTTCTGGTAAATTCTATTAACTGACTTGGGAGTTTAATCCCATCAGCAAAATCTCTTGCCTCAGCCTCATCCCAGGGTGGAACCATTGTGCTTATAGTCCTGTACATCCCCAAAGGGACAGTGGCTTTAGGAGTCTTGGGAACCACTTTGGAATCCTGCCCCCCCCCCAGGTTGCCTGCTTCCATCCCCTGACCACTGTGGTCTCCACAGCTCCCCCGTCACCCAGCAGAAGAGGTTGCCCTCATTCAAGAGCTCAAAAGAAAATCCTTGGCCTGGTGCCATTGGTCCACCAAAGTATCATGGGTTCATGTGCGATCAATTCCTGGTCAGGACACAGAATGCATGGTCTAGCCAACTCTGAATCACATACCAGAACTGGAGCATGGGATCCTAAGCAGCTTTTCATCACTGTGACAAAGTGCCCGAGAGGGCAGCTTTAGGGAGTGAGCTTATTTTGACTCACGGTTGAATTCATCATCAAGCAAGGTCTGTTTCTATCACAGCAGCCAGAGGGAAAAGGGAAAGAGAAGGAAGAGGGGGGAGAGCAAGCCTATAGCTCTAGGCTCCAACCCCCTTTTAAAGGACAAAGAGTCCACTTCTGCCCAGAGTTAAAGGCAGCTGGAACTGCTCACATCCCAAGCACAGTCAGGAAACAGAGAAGGGCAGAGCGCCTCTCTTCCCCTTTTGCTTCAGGTCAGAGTCTATGGGTTAGAGCCACCGTGGTCCCAGGACCCCTTCTCCTCAGTTGATCATCTCGGGAAAGATCCTCGGGGAACACCGGAGGCGCATTACTAACCCCAACACCACCAGGAGTCAAAAGAAACCATCACAAGTCACAGCTAGCCCTCCAGAGGCACCAGGCTTAGAAATCAGGGAGAGAGCATTTCCCCAGAGAAACAACTGGATAAGCAGGTGCCGGGAAGACTTCCCTCCTACTTCCAACACCTCCACCCCCACGCACACAGCCCCCCACACACTTATGCTCTCTCCCAGCTATTTTCACTTCTGAACTTCCAACACTGCCCTTGTCTTTACTAATTCACTTCTCTCTCCCCCTCCCCGTGTGTGTGTGTGTGTGTGTGTGTGTGTGTGTGTGTGTGGTATATGCAAGTCTATGTGTGTAATATGTGTGTGCTGTATATGCAAGTATGTGCTGGCATGCACACCCAGGCCAGAGGAGAATGTCAGGTATACTGAACGGTCATTCTGGCTTTATCCCCTTGAGAAAGGATCTGTGACTGGATCCTGAGCTAGGCAAGCAGCCAGCAAACCCAGCAGTCCTCCTGTCTCCACCCTCACAGCCCTGTGATAACGGCACCCACGCAGCCACACCCAGCTTCTTGTACAGGTGCTGAGATCCTTGTGCACGGACAGCTACGGATCTTGTCCACAGAGCCACCTCCCCACCTCCACCCCCAACTTATACTGAGACTTAAGTTCATGGCAACATAAGCTGAAGCCCTCTATATTCCTGTTTATGAGCACCCGGTGTTATATACCCACTGTTTAGAGGCCAGAGCGGAAGCAAAATTCATACCAGAGCTACGAATGGCAAAAAGTCCAGCTGCTGGGTTCCCCTCATCCTACTGGGAGAGAGGTCTCTGTCCCCCCTCAACCCTCCGCTGGCTGCTAGGTCTCACCTCCAGAGCAGCCTCTACACAAGAGCTTCAAGGTTGAGAATCAAAATATTTAACCACAGACTCTGGCTAGTCACAGCAGACACCGGCTGTGAGCAGGCAAAGCTGCCTCTGGGTCAAAGGTGGAGCTGACTGGTCAGTCACACGCAGCTTGTGGCCAGCAGTGTGGCAGCGTCTGTCCGTTCAGCGTGTTTTCCCAGGAGGGGACTTCGGGGAGGCGGTTCAGTGTGTGCAAAGCAGCCATCAGGGTTCCAAATCAGGGGGCTCTGACTAACCCAGCTCATGTTCGTTAAAAGGGCTCAGCTACTGACGAGGGACCCACATGCCAGAGGGAGAAAATGAACTTATGAGAGCTGACCTCTAATCTCCACATGGATACATGGAATGTGTATTCATGCATGATTCGGATGTGTGTGTATACTGGCTGGTTTTGTGTGTCAACTTGACACAGGCTGGAGTTATCACAGAGAAAGGAGCTTCAGTTGGGGAAGTGCCTCCATGAGATCTAGTTGTGGGTCATTTTCTCAATTAGTGAACAAGGGGGAAGGGCCCCTTGTGGGTGGTGCCATCCCTGGGCTGGTGGTCTTGGGTTCTATAAGAGAGCAGGCTGGGCAAGCCAGGGGAAGCAAGCCAGTAAGAAACATCCCTCCATGGCCTCTGCATCAGCTCCTGCTTCCTGACCTGCTTGAGTTCCAGTCCTAACTTCCTTTAGTGATGAACAGCAACATGGAAGTGTAAGCTGAATAAACCCTTTCCTTCCCAACTTGTTTCTTGGTCATGATGTTTGTGCAGGAATAGAAACCCTGACTGAGACAGTGTGTCACACACACACATACACACACACACACACAAAGAAGGAAACAAACATAAATATTTTAAGCTCAAGGTAGTAGGCCTTTGTAAACCAGACACCATTCAGTGCATGACGGTAGGGGCTGGAAACAGACCCCATGCCCTTTAGAAAGCAAAGGCCGTGGTGGCCTAGAGCTGGTAAGGGGCAGCTTGTAGTTCTAGAACTTTGGATACATTCCCCAAATACTGGGCTCCCGATCATTTTTTACCACCTCTTCTGTCTGGAATTGTCACCTACAGGATATTCATTCGTTTGCCAAGTATCATGGATTAGTGTGTGGTAGGTGACATTCCGGACAGTAAACTATCATGGTGACAGACACAGCCTCCGGCAGCTGGTGTCAGACAGAGCACGGTGGGGTGGGGAACATGACCAGTGGTCATACTTAAAAACTACAGTGGCCACAAAATAAAAATGGAATCTTAGCCAGGTGTACTGGCGTGGGCCATTATTTCTAGCATTCTTGAAGCGGAGGCAGGTGGATTTCTGGGAGTTCAAGGCCAGCCTGGTCTATGTAGAGAGTTCTAGACCAACCGGGGCAAGGCAGGGGGTAGTGTCAGATGTTGGCATATTACGGCCAGGAATGTTATTGATAAAACATACAGGGAAGAGACTTGGGAAGGTGATGTTTGAGCTGGATCCTGGGGTGACAGAAATTGGAACTTTAAGAGAGGCTGCAGGGCAAGTGCAAAGACCCCGAACAACCAGAAAGGGCGTGAGAAACAGAGGGAGGAAGGAAGGGAGAAGGGGGAGGGAGGGGAGGGCAGGGGAAGGGAGGGAAAGGATGGAGGGAGGAAGGAGGAACCCGACTTCTGCCGCTCTGTTGATGAGACCACGCTGGGAGCGATTAGAGAATCACTGTTGATTTTCTTAGATACCATAATGACAGGAAGGCCTTCTGGGTAGGCAGCAATACCCCTCAGGGATGCTCGCTCCAGTCCTGAGGGGCGACGGGTGGCACCACATCTGCGGCCTCCTGCTGAGGGACCCAGGACCCAGCCACATACACAAGCCCATGTGATAAACCTAATCAACTGTGGCCCCAGGGGGAAGGATCACCTGCGTCCATCCGCTGTGTGGTTCTTCCAGTGCTGCTATGTGACAACTTCATTGTTAAAAGAGATTCTTGGGGAGACAGGGCAGCTGGTAAAGTATGTGTCCTGCAACACACGGTCCCACGTTCAGATCGCTGGCCAATCTTGCAGAACCAGTGAGTGCTGGGCACAGTGAGAGATGCTGTCTCAAGAAATAAAGTGGCCATTTACTAGAGAAGACAGAGGTAAGAGATTAATGGCAGGTGTCTCCCTTAATCACTACCCACCCCCCACCCCCATCCCCATCCCCCACCCAGCCCTGGAGGTACAGGTATGCAGCCATCCCTGGTTTTTACATAAATTCTAGGGGTTGAGCTCAGGTCCTCATGCTTGCAAGGAAAGCACTCTCCCAACCAAGCCCCCTCCCTAACCCGACTTCATTCTTTTTTTTTTCTTTTGTTTTTTTGAGACAGGGTTTCTCTGTGTAGCCCTGACTGTCCTGGAACTCACTCTGTAGACCAGGCTGGCCTTGAACTCAGAAATCCACCTGCCTCTGCCTCCCAAGTGTTGGGATTAAAGGCGTGTGCCACCACTGCCCAGCCCACCTTCATTTTTAAATGGGAAAACCGAGTGTGGGGGGTTGTGGGAGGGCAGAGTCAGCAAAGGAACCACCTGCCAGTCAGTGGCTGAGCAGAGCTGGGTCGCTAGACTCTCTACCCTAGAGCAACATTGAGCCATAGCCCACCATCTGTTAATTACAAGCTATGAACTATAATCAAAGCTCAGATTTGATTTTTCTGGAATCCGATCATAAAACTGGATATATTGTCCCAAAGAAAGCCCTAGATCGAATAGCACTTACGAACAAATGGATTGTACTTTTCCCCTCAAGAAAACAAAGATCCCAGGGCTGGAAAGATGGCTCAGAGGTTAAGAGCACACGGCACACGCTGCTTTGCAGAGGACCAAAGTTGGGTTCCCAGCACCCATGGCAGGTTGCTATGACTGCTTGTAACTCCAGCTCCAGGCGACCTGATGCCACGTTCAGGGGGCTCTGATGCCGCCTTCTGGCTGCTGCTGGCATTGCACACATGTGCACATACCCATACACAGACACACAGAAATATGTGTAGATAATTAAACAAAACAAAACACAACACAACACAACAAAAAAATCCAACTTGAAAAGAAAAGCCCTTTTGTTCTACCTTATCTACAGAGAGCCCTCTGCCCTGCCCAGGGCCTCATGGTTATTTTCATGGTCAACTCTGTCCTCACAGGTCTATGTACCCACATATACCAGGGCCACACAGTTGATGCAGATTCACTGCAACTTTCTGGGCCATTTCTCCAAGAGAGACCAATAGTATAACTTCAAACAACAAATCCGATTGTCACCATGACCTCGTGGTCTTTGAAGAGTGTCTTAACAGGAGACTGTCCCTCTCTTTCCCCGGTAAGAATTCACAGTAAACACCATCACTCTTTGGGATCGCTCATGGCAATTACAGTGGTTTATAATTCTCCTCCCTCTCAGGCTAGGCCTTGATTCGTAAATGTGCACTTTTAGGCGTCAGGCGTTAGAATAAATTAGACTATACAATTACATGTAATTAAAGGGGGGAAACGGCCGAGGCGATGCAAAGATAGCTGTGTTTTGCTGAAGTAAAGCCTGTCTATGACCATGTGCTGGCCCAGAGAGGCCACATGAAATACAATTAGTGCTCTGTTTTAATGGAGGCTTAAGGAGCCGTTCTCATTATCACAATATCTGAAGATATATAAACAACTTCTCGCTAATACCAGGGTAGTTCTCCTGACAAGACAGCTTGGGTTCTGTCTAACTAAGACTTCAGCAGAATTAACCACAAACTCATATTGTTGTGCAAGATGCTGGAATTTGTATTTTTCCCCAAATCTTTATTGTATAGAAATACACACACATACATACATACATACATACACACACATACACACATACATACACAAACACACATACACACACACACACACACACATACTCTTCAGTGTCTCTGAATTAGAGGACATTATTACACTTTATTTGTATTTTAAAAGCCCTGAAAAGCCCATCTCCACTCAGGAGCCAGGAAGTTTGATCTCCACCCCTGAGAATCGAGTCACAGCCAAACTTGCCTTATTAAAGCCACCTGTGCCCCAGAACGTGGGGCCTCAGCCATAGCCCCCAGCCTGCAGTCATGTCCCTACGGTTAGTGTTTCTCCTTTACACGCCAATTTGTTTGAGACATGTTAAAAGGTTGTCTTTTATAACCCTCATAAAATACCATCGACTTCGCCCAGATGCAGCCAAAAAGTTTAGACGATCTGACTCGTTTCAACCTGTGGGCCAGGATGCAGAAAGGCTCAGAGAGATGCATTGGAGTTCCCGCCGTTGCCGGAAAGTCACGGAAATAACAATGCAAAGGATCCCATAGGCTAAGTAGGACCCAGGATATACTGCAGAGTGAGCCAAGCAAGACACAGGGATGTCAGGACAAAGGTTCTCAAGACTAAACCAACAGTGGGGGCGCTGCCTGGGAGCCCGGAGTTCAGACGGCTCCACAGTTGTCCAGCCGGGGTATTTACAGACATGAATATTATCGGGGGCACAGGGGACATAAAGGAAGGCTGGCCTGGACCATGTGTCTAGAAAGCAGGGGCTGGAGACTCGGGTCCTGGAGACTCTGTGTAGCCCACCCTGGACAGAGTTGAACCGTGGAAGAGACTGTGACTCCCCAGGCTGGGGGATCTGTCCCTGAAGCCCCTCACGTCTTTAGATAGACACAGATTTTGAGTGGGGCCAGCCGTTGTCATCTTCCTAGAAGGATCTCAGGCAACAGGCTGAGGCCAGGTCCTGCGGGGTTAGGTGTGCACTAGGAGTTGGGGGGAGTCCAGTTGTCTTTAACTGATGAATAGTTTCCTGAATCATATCTGTGTGTGTGTGTGTGTGTGTGTGTGTGTGTGTGTGCACGCACACACATCCCTAAGCTCTAAGCTCTGTCCCCTCCTCAGTTAAGAATGAGAAGGGATCAGGTGCTGGTGTTACCATCACTTTCCACTGCCATTGCTACAAAGAAACCTAAGAGAAGTCACGTGATGCCACCCTCCTCCAGTGTTCAGTGAACTAACTGCCCTCTTTCCTGGAATTTCTGGTGGGCACACCCATCTGCCGAGAGCCCAGTCTGAAGTGCGAGGGTGTGGTCGTACTGTTTTCTGATGTAAATCCCCAACTTCCAGAGCAGTCTCCGGAACCTCAGAGCAAACAGGGCACAGATTTCATTCCATAGCCTCCCTTCCTCTCCCACCCCAGACCCCCGTGGCAGGACTGATAGCCAGGTGGTGGTGGCATGCGCCTTTAATCCTTGGGAGGACTTGGGAGGCAGAGGCAGGTGAATTTCTGAGTTCGAGGCCAGCCTGGTCTTCAGAGTGAGTTCCAGGACAGCCAGGGCTACACAGAGAAACCCTGTCCCAAAAACCAAAATAAACAACAACAACCAAAAAAACAAAAACAAATCACTGCTGAAATAAGGTACCTGGTTCAAAGGCTGGTGCAGCCTCACTCCTGCCGGCTGTGGACAAGACCCTGACATCTCTGAGCATCCGTGTTCACCAAAGATTATGAATGTGATGACCAGGTGCAAACGTCTGGCCACAGAACCTGCTGGAGCAGTGCTTCCTGGGAGGAGAACCCCAAGCCAGGAAGGACAAAACATGTAAAATTACTTGTTGCAGAAAAAGACAAGGACACAAAAAGATCACCTGTGTATACATCGGTTGTTGCTTTGTGCTCTCTATAGAGACAGAATCACTATATAGCAAGTTTGACTTTGGGGAGATCCTCCTGCCTCAGCCTTCCCAGGGATTCACAGATGTGAGCTACCAGAGTACTGTCTGAGTTTACCATATAAAGATTAAATGCCAATTAAATGTCTGGGATGACAAAACTGATTATGCCTGCTTTTCTACCTGTTTTATTGGTTTATTTTCTGAGATTTTTTTTCCTTTTGTTCTTTTTGTTTTTTTAAATAGGGTCGCCTGGACCTCCAGCTGATCTTCAACTCCCTGGGTAGATAAGGGTGACCTTGAATTTTTGATTTTTCCTGCCTTTGCCTCCCAAGAGCTGGTACTGCAGGTGTGTACCACCACACTACATTTGTTTGCTTGTTTATGCTTTTTTTGGATTTGGTTTTTTCGAGACAGGGTTTCTCTGTGTAGCCCTGGCTGTCCTGGAACTCACTCTGTAGACCAGGCTGGCCTCGAACTCAGAAATCCGCCTGCCTTTGCCTCCCAGAGTACTGGGATTACAGGCTTGAGTCACCCCGCCTGGCTTGTTTATGCTTTCTAAGGAAGTTCTCAGAATGTCAAGGATGGGCACCCTGTCTGGCCCCGGGCATCCACTGAACAGCGCTGCAGGGGCCAGACCCTTCTCATGCAGCGATGGGACTGGAAGAAAGGGGGGGGGATGCCTTTTTGGAGGGTGTCGTGAAAGCAAATACTCAGGCCTAATATCCTGTATCCAGCCTCGACTGCACAGTGGCCAAAGGTGGGGCTTGCCCCTGGTTTACTAAAAGCAAGTTCGGGATTAGTGCAGACAGTGGGGGTAGAGTCTAGAGCCCCCTACTCAGTTAAGACAGTCCCTTTGAATTTGAGATACAGCGATTTTACTGCATCTCCATGGGTGCCCAGCTATTTTTACGCAGTGAATTTGACAACGCTATCCATCAGGAAATTAGAAAAATCCTATCAGGGGTAAATAAGCGCAGCCTGGGGGTTCAGATACAACTCCGGAGCTCGGCGGCGTGGGTTCAGATCCTGATCCAACCGTCTGACCTTGGGCCAATAACTTAACTGCTCTGTCTTGATTTCAATATCTATAAATGGATGAACACCATGGAAGACTTTCAGGGTTACTTTTCCATCCGAGGCTAGCGCTGTACTACCGCAGGGTCGATAACCCCCTAGCACATCCGCTGTACTTTCTGAAGCTACTGGTGGGCTCTGTGGAGGCTCTTCACCCACCCCTGGCAGTCAGGGCCCCTTCAAGCCTCTGGTGGCTTCGGGGACAGCAGAAACCGCGCACACAGCACCACCTGGAGTCGAGTTCTCCCTTTACCAAGGGAACCGGCCTCCCCTTTCTTTCCCATTCCCGGCCCATGTCTGGGCAACGCTTCTGCTTTCGCTTGAGCTCGAGTTAATTTCTCAGAGAGCTTCGGAGGCGCGTGGGAAGGTCCCGGGAGCGTGGGCAGTTCCTCCCGCGATCTAGCTTGGGGATCGGCCCAAGCCGGCGTCTCCAATGGCAAGTGGGTGCGTGTGTGTTTAGAGGCGAGCGCGGGGCTTTCAGCAAAGGCTGCCGGGTGTTTGCAAACCAGGGCGAGCCCCTGTGAAAGCGGATAAAAGAAAACATTTATTAACGTGTCATTACGAGGGGTAGCGCCAGGCCGGGGCTGTCGCACGCCTCAGGGAACACTTGGCTCCTCGCTGCTGGGAGGGAGGAGGACGAAAAAGCGGAAAGAGGCTGGATTTTCTGCGCGCCAGCCCGGGGGCCTGATCCATGGCCCTGGCGACTTCGCGCCGGTGTCTGGTGGACTAAGAGATGCGCCCCGGGTCCGAGTGGCACACACGCGCGCACACACGCACGCGCGGTCTCGGCTCGCCGGCAGCTCCCTGCTCAGCGAACATCAGCCTCAACTCCGCGCCCAGGGCGAGCGGGAGCGGGTGCGGGTGAGTGCGCCCCGGGCCCGCGAGGGTGCGCGCTCGGCGGCGGGAGCGCGGCCGGCCACCGGCTCGGCAGGCAGCAGGCCGGGAGCCGCCGGGACTTCGGGCCGGGGCGCGGGGCGGCCGCGGAGGCGGAGGTGAGGAGCGATGGCTGAATCGCCGGGTCCCCGGCGGGGCGGGAGGTGGCCGGGTCGTGGGTCCAGAAGCGCGCGGAGGCCGGGGCGGGCGGGGCGGAGCAGAAGCCGGGTTGCCGCGGCGGCGGCTGGAGCAGCGGCAAGGCAGAGTCCCCTGCGCCCCGCGGCCCGGCCCGGCTGCGGCAGAGGCGCCGTGAGGCCGCTCGGTGAGCGGGGCGCTGGGCCGGGCCCGGATCACAGATTCCAGGGCGAGCACGGCTCAGGTGAGCCCAGCGGGTCCCCGCTGCCCGGCTCCGGGAGGTGCCACCCGGAGGCTTCGGCACCGGCCGGTCTCAGGGGGGGCTGACCGATTTGACCCCGTCTGCAAGGCTGGGCGGCTAGGGGAGGACTTCCCGCGCCCCGGTGGTTCCCGGGGAAGGGCGCCTGGACCCTCGGGCTGCAGGAGCATGGCCCGGTTGACCCCTTGGGGTTTAGACCCAGAGGGCCAGCTAGGAGCCAGACCACGTGTGGCTTGTCCGGGCAGGACCCGAGCAAGCAGGGACTAGGAACTCGCAGAACGGAGGACAAATGAAATCGGAAAACTTCTCCCGCGCCAGGTCAGAACCCATCGCCCTGCAGACCTGCGTCTGCCGCGGGCTCCGTAGCCCAGAGGAGACGCTGCAGCGGGAACTGTGACTTCGTTTAGAGAGTAGTAGTTCACTCATTCATTCGACAGGCATTTGTGGTACTCTGAGCGTACCAGGCACAGAGTGTCACCCAGGGAAGCGTGGATGGCAGGTTAGTCCCTGCGAGGGCGGCTGGTGGCGAGTGGAGGCTCAAAATGGGCAAATGGAAGGAGCCACTCACGGGCCATGGGTCAGCTTAGTGGCCTCTGCCTAGAGTCCCCTAAGCTGCCGGAGAGCCTTGATTCTCTACACAGTAGGACAGTCTGCGCAGAGCGTGGCTGTGGTGACCCCCGCCCTACCGCCCCCCCTACACCTCTCCCCACTTCCTGAAAGTTCTGAGTGGCCCCACCCCTTCAGGACTGGCTCTCCTGCAGCTTGTTTTAATCACTTTTTGAGTTAAAAGTCAATATTTAATTAACCAAGTAATTACATTCAGCTTACGTTTGAATCTGGATATTTGCTGTGTCTGTGGGGACGCCCGCCCTCTCCCCCTCTCCATCTGTCCCTGTCTCGTTCCCACGGTGCACCCCCAGGCTACTCTGGAGGTGACAGAGCAGGTGATGTTGGCTTTCCCTGGGGACAACCCTGGGTTTTGTTCACCTTACAGTTAGCTGGACTGGGTCCAGCTCCTTGCCCAAAGGGGATCAACTAAGATACAACCATTGATTAAAAGGGGTGGGAGTTCTCTGAAGACCCCTCCCCCCAAGATTCTCCACCCAGCCTGGCTGGTCCCCAGGGAAATCAAAACAACCTGTTTCTCTGCGGTTTAGTGTTGAAATCAGCAGTTTATTGAGGATGGTGTTAGCTTGGCCAATGGCATATTGAACCCGCTGTCCCTGCCCTGGCTGAGGGTAGTGTGGCTTTGGACTTTGTGTAACCCTCTTGAGGGTTTTTTTTATTTGAATTCATGACATTTTCTGAAACCTTAATAGCATGTTAGGTTTTCAGACTTAAGGTTAGAAGGATGGTTTGCTGAGTCAAGGCTGGCCCCGAGGGAGGAACTATGGGCACGGGCGCCCTTGTACAGTCTGCGTGCCTGTGTGTCCCCCTGCCCCACATGGGCTCCATTCAAGGACTCTCCCCCCCCCCCATCCCATATACAATTTCACGATGATCCAAATGCCTTTTCACTCAGAATTGAGTGCCTCTCCGTAGTCTGAGTTTGGTGCTGGGTTTGGTGACTTCTGGCCCCTGGGTATGAGGGGGGGATTATCACACAGCCATTATCTTTACTTAGACTCTGCCCTCTCTGAAGACCTGAGGCCCTTCCTGCCTTTCTGACCAGTTCAAAGAAGTTTCCCCTTCACCTCAAAGATAAGAGGCAGGAAGTGTTTGAGCCAGGCCCTTAGACATAATAAGTCACGCGTGGCACATTCCTCTTGCGCCAGATCCACTCTGAGCCACTGGGCTGCTCTTCCACCAGGGACTTGTTTTCAAAGTGCAGGGGACAAGAAACCTGCCTGGTGAGACAGTGAAGCTATTTAAGTTAGAAGCCGACTGTCTGAATCCTTTCCCTTCCCCAAGAACCCGCTGCCGTTTTGGGTAGGAGTCAGGAGGTACCCTGGTTGGCAGTGTGTGCTTTTTCCCCCTCTGGTTATTTGGTTTTCTTGTTTTTGTTTTTGTTGGGGGGGGGGGCATTGTTTTTTTGTTTCGGTTTTTTGGTTTGTTTGGGTTTGGGGGTTTTATTTGTTTGTTTGTTTGTTTGGTTTGGTTTTGGTTTTGGCTTTCCCCCCACACACACTTCTCTTCCCCAGGGTTTCATCTCCTCTCCTGGTCTAGATGTGAAGGTTCTTTCAAATGTGGCCAATGAAAAACATGCAGAAATAAGGATTTTAGCTCCTAAAAAGTACAGGGAATGGATGACACAGGACATTGTAGGAGGGAGACCCTCTTGTGGCTCCTGGCGGCCTCAGAGGGTGGTTTCAGGCTGCGTTCTAAACGTCAGGGGACAGGAAAGTCATCCTGTCCATAATGACCATAGCAGGCCAGGACAATCTGGCTGTTGCCGGCCCCAGGGGCTGGCCTGGTGGGGACCCCGGCAGATGCCCGTGATCCAGCCGGCTTCAAGGCGCTATCTAATTGGGAGATCATTAAGATCATTATAATTAATTGGCATCCTGATAAATGGCGTGATTGCCTAATTGGGGTGGTTGCTAGGGAACTAGACCTCACTTGGAGCCTAGAGGGGAAGAGGCAGTGGCTGGCTGCAGTTGGGCGCTGGGGTTACAGACCCTGCAGCTCATGGGCAGGCAGCCAGAACCGTATCAGCCACATCTGCTGGCAGCTGCTGAGTGCAGTTGCAGATGGAATGTGGGCTAGGGGTGTTTTCTTAGAAGGGCTGCAATCAGGACCCTTTCTCTCGCAAGCCATTGAAAGAGAGGCTCTGAAATCACTGGGAGGCAAAGGAAAAACGCCCGGTGCCTCTCACAGGGCCCTAAATCCTAAGACAGCCCTGGCATCGTGCACCACTGAATCAGGGACTCAGCGTTTGCCACAGACGCCATTCTTCCTGTCTCTGCTCTGCCCTCTACCTCACTCTGTGCTTTCCTCAGAACTAAAGCTGCAGTCTCTGGCAGCCCCGGGCTGGGTGTTTAAGACAGCCGGTCTGTCTGGCCACCTGCCCAGCAATGACATGGGGGCGTGTGACTCAACCGTTCTGGGCCTCTGTTTTCTCTTCCAACAAGTACTGGAGTTAAGTCCTCACTGCCTTCCCTGAGTCTGTGGACCAGAGTGAGATCATCGGTACCTAGTGCTCAGCATCCATATCCCGGGTAAACCTGGACCACAGTGTGGCTGTGGGACCCTGTGAGAGGCATCAAGCATCACCCCTATGGTCACAGCCCAAGAGTAGAAGCAAGCCTTTTTTCAGTGACGGTCCCTAAGCCCAGATGCCCCCCCATGAGACCACTGACCCGTGCACTGGCTGAGGTAGTAAGTTACACACGCCCCCCCTGACTATAGTGGGGTGTGTGTGTGCTGGAACAAGAAAGCCTGGACATTTGGGAAGCAAGGAGCCACCTGTATGGGCAGCCATGGTCAGAAGGGTCTGTCATCAACCTTGCTGAGGTGAGACCCATGGGGACATCACCACCCTCCCCTTCCCACAGGGTCCTTGGGAACCAGGGCCCGTCTTAGCGGCTTCAGTGGATAGAAGGCTGCCTCCTGGCTTTGATCTTGGGCTCTCTGAGGGCTGAGTTTACCTGGCTCTCCACCATGAAAATCATCTTGAAGTGTTTGTTTAAAAAATGTAAAGTCCCGCTGGGCAGTGGTGGCACATGCCTTTAATCCCAGCACTCGGGAGGCAGAGGCAGGCGGATTTCTGAGTTCCAGGACAGCCAAGGCTACACAGAGAACCCCTGTCTCAAAAAACCAAAACAACAACAACAACCACAAAAAGTAAAGTCCCTCAGAGATAGCAGACACCCTGCGTAGGTTCAAGTCAGCAAAAGGCTTAGAAAGAGGGCCTTGTCTGCTCATGGCAGTGGTAGTAGGGGACGGTACCCTAGATGAGGACAGGAATAGAGAGAAGCCAAAATGTACCATTGCCTCGAACATGACAGCCTTCTTGGTATTGTGAAGGTCCAATTATTATACAACCCCTCGTAGGGCCAATACCACAAGGGCTCAAGTTCCCCATAGGTCCCAGTACCACATAAGTCCCAGTACCTCTTAGGTCCCAGTACCCAAGACGCCCCAGTATCTCATGGGTCCCAGTACCACAAGGATCCCAGTACTTCATAGGTCCCAGTACAGTACAGTACAGCACAGACCAGAGATTATCTCTTGTCACTACTAAATACCTGACAAGAGCCAGGTACTGCCTGAGGGCCTAGCCCCGGAAGGGAGAACCTGGTGCTCCAGAGACACAGGCCCCAAGAGCAAGCAGTGAACAGGGCCATAGTCAGGATTGTTCATACCAGGCTTCAGAAAACAAAACAAAATAAAACAAAAAACAGTAATGAAATACAAGACACCTTCACCAGTGTGAAGCGCGGTGAGGTATCTCCAGAGAGGCCACCCTGAAGAAGAGATCTCTGAGCCATGGCCTTTCTTACATGAAGTGTAAGAAAGAGGTTGGTCTCGGGGATAGCTGAGGAAAGAACATTTGAGGTGGTGAGAACAGCCTGTGCAAAGGCCCTGAGGTACAGAGGACAGCTTTTTCAGGACCCAGAAGCCCAGTGGGAGTAGGAAGCCATGAGCAAGTTGTGAAGATAAAGACAGAAGTGTGACATTCAGACTTTATGTTTTAAATGACGTGGACGACTATAGGAGGCTGTCAGACAGCCATCCCATCTGTGTTTCAGAAAAATCTCAGCTCACATGATCAATAGTCTTGATGCTAAGTGGGGAGACAGTGCCCAGAGCCATCAGGACCATGGGGGTCACAGAGAGTAGTCAGGAGACAGAGTCACCATGATGGTTTGGGTTGGTGCCGGGGAGAAAAATTTGGATTGTGGAGCCAGCAGGACCTGAGCGGGTCCAGGGTTCAGAAAGAGCCACTGATTCTCAAACAAGAGTGCTCTTGCTGACTAGGGGACATGCAGTATTGGTGAAGACAATTTTGAGTGTCACAAACTTGACACCATGGGCGGAGACCGTCGGCTCTGGAGGACCCCACCAGAGAGTGATCAGAGTGCTGAGTGCAGTGGCCAGGTGACCTGGGATGGGGTGGCCGGGGAGGAGGGAGCAGGAGGGAAGGATAAGGAACTCCAGGAGGTTCTTTAGGCCCCTGGACTCCTCTCATGTCCTGGCTGTGTGAGTTTGTAGCTTGCTAAGGCTGAAGGCCTGAACTTGGACGCTGTCATGCTTCCCAGTTATTTTAAGCTGTGTGACTGGACACACAAGAGAAGAGAGAACGCATGTTGTATTGGCTGGTGTGATCCCCTGTTCTCAGAGCCTGTCACATACCTATTCGATGAATATTTTTGGACGCCCCACTCGCTCCCCTCTGTGTTCCTGGGAGCACTAGATGGGAGCACTAGATGGGAGCACTAGATGGGAGCACTAGATGGGAGCACTAGATGGGAGCACTAGATGGGAGCACTAGAAGGCACTGGCTGAGCTTCTCATGACTGATTGCTCACTCCTGGGTGATTGGCAGACGGGAATCATCACTGGGGCAGAGGCGGCAGGGTCAGGGTTGGGGGGGGGGGATCTCTACCCTGACAGTGGAGGCCTTCTGAGCCTAGCACTTTGCTAGATTCTCACAAACCAGTGTTTTACATTTCCAGTCTCAACAGGATTGCAAAACAACACGCGTGTCCCAGTGGCAGGGGCACCAGACTCATAGCTGCCTGTTGTGAAAGACATGCCCCCCTCCCCCCTGATTTACACACTGGGCCCCACTGGAGACCGCCCTCCGTTCCAGCCCAGACTCGAATCCTTAGGCTAAGCATGCCTGTGGGGCCTTGGGGTAGGGGAGGCTGAGGCCATACGCTGGGGGACCTCAAGCAGGGACATAAAGCGTGTTTGGCCAGGTGGATGCCAGATGTGTCTGAGAAGAACGTTGCTGACAGCTCTTCTTGTGGGCCCATGGCTGGAACCCTAGCAGGGGTCTGACCCACCTTGGTAGCCAGAGAGGTGGGGATCTGTGCAAATAGCCCAGCAAGGGATCGGTGCTTGGTGAGCCCCGCCTGTCTGCTGCCTCTGGAGATCCATGCTGTCTGCAGGCTTCTAAGGCCAGCTGCTAAGTTGGATGTTTCAAAGAACAGGGAAGCCAACTGAGGTCATTAGGATAGCTCAGAGTCTAATCACCGTGCTTTCTTTACTTGTAGTAAAATGGAATTCCTGGCTTAGCGGCCTGGGCAATTGAAGTTTCTTGTTTCCCACACAACAAAACATTCAAAGCAGTGGAGAGCCCAAGTCTTGTCTTTTGAAACCATCTGTAATAGTGTTTTCTGTCGTCTGCTGTCTACTGTCCCTCTGTCCTTGCAGAAGTCTTTGACCTTCTTGTCTCTTGGTTTCAATGTAGCTGCCTCAGCTCCTCCAATCATCAAGTCTTCCTCAAAGTAGGGATATAGGACAGAACTTCTCTCTCTCTCTCTCTCTCTCTCTCTCTCTCTCTCTCTCTCTCTCTCTCTCTCTCTCTCTCTCTCTCTTATTTTCCAAAGAACAAAATCCCTCTGAAGCTCACCCTGCCGCAGGCTTTGCTCTGTGTCTCATTGGCCCCTGGCAGGGTGTTGTACTGGATTCTAAACCAAACACCGGTAAGGAGGGAAGGATAACCGGGTTTTGTTGATAGTCTTAGCTCAGTGCTTTCCAAACCAACAGATCAAACACCTTCTGGTTTTGGCAAGTGCTTTGAGAGGAGGTTTACCTGGAAGGGACTCCCGGATAACTTATCTGCACAGTCATCAGTGAAATGCCCTGATTAGGCATGAAAGGGAAAACAAAGGCAAAGTGGCTTATAATTAAACACAGTGAACACACTGCAGCCCAGCGCCTGGGCGGGGCACCTGGGCGGGGCACCAGGGCAGGACCGGCGAAGGTGCCCACATAGTGCGGTGGCGGGGCACCCCGCAGCAGGCATGAGAGGGGGATTTTTAGCCAACGTGATCATAACCATTTTCTAGCAGCTGAGGAGACTTTACCGGGTGAATTACCCACATGCCAAGAAGCCACAAGGACCTGAACTGGAATTCCCCAGTGTCTATGTGAAGACCCAAAGTGTGGCTGTAGCACCCGTAATCCCAGCACAATGGAGGCAGAATCAGGACCCCTAAGGCTTGCTGTCCAGATAGTCTAGCTGAATTGTTGAGTTCCGGGTTCCCTGAGAAACCCCGTCTCAAAAACAAAACAAAAAACAAACAAACAAACAAACCAAACCCCAAGGTCAAAGACAACAGCTGCTCTCCTATCAGCCTCTGGTCTCTGCCCTCATAAACACACGCACACATATGCTGTGAACCCATAAGACAATGGCAATTTTATAAAATACTGAACGAATGGCCAAATTTCCCAAGTGAACTGACTTCTGCTTTCCTTAGTTTGTCCGGGTGTAGGGTAAAACCATTCAACAGTGATCTTGCTCGTGGGCCCTTTGCTCGGCTCTGGAAGCTGCCAGCAGCTTTCTCTTTGCAGCCATGTCTGGAAGAAGCTAGGCGATCATACTGGAACTCCAGCCGGCCTCCAGGTGCCCACTTGGGATCCCAGTACTCCCAAGACTGAGGCAAAAGGTCATACACACATGGAGAGTTTGAAGCCAGTCTGGGCTACTCGAGATTCTGTCCCCTGAAATAGCCTGTTCCTGCATTAAAATGCAGGCTCATTGCACTGCCCTGCCCCGTCTGTACCCCCACCCCGCCCCTGCCCTGTTGACCTCTCAGACTCTTGAAGCCTGTGGCCTGTCGTCCCCCACTCTCCATACACCGAACACTTCTCTCTTCTCTCTTCTCGGATGCTGCAAAGCGGTCTCCAGTCCCAAGTCTAGACACCTGCTCTTCCCACTGTCTAACGTCACCTCTGGCTCTAATGTCACTCTAGGGTGACACTGTTTCCTTTGGAATTCTCTCCTCAACCCTCACTAAAATGTAAGCGGAGTGTGGTGTGGCCTTGGTCTTACTAGAGCTCGGCCCAGCCCTCTAGGTGCCCAGGAAGGAGGCCTGCAGATTGGCTGTTCAAAGGAATGGAGTCTTTCCTTGCTGGGAGGTGACTTGCTCAGGCCCTGGAAGTCAAAACCTGTGTGTCATTGGCAGAGAACAAGCGTGAGGTGGAGCTGGTTAGATTCACACATTCCCATGTTAGCTGGTGGAAGAGAGGTCTACAGAGGAGAGGTTATCCCCCTGATTCCCCAGCACGGACAGCAGGCCCTGGGAGTCTTGGGCCGCCTGGGAAATTCACCTTTGAGACAGATGGTGTACGGGTCAGGGCTGAGGCCTCGCTCATCTGCTCCCCTTCCCCCTAGCATCTAAGCGCATCCCAGGATGTGCTCTGAGCACTGACTGGGCTCTGGTAGACCCAGGATGAGTTAGGGCTGGAGCAGTATCCTGCTCCGTGTATGAGGGGCTCATGTCCGCAGACCCAGTGTCCAGGATGCCTGAGAGTTCAGAGCCCTGTCTAAAAAACAAGGAAAATGTAAGGCCTCCAGGCTGCCTGCCCAGGGCCTGTATTTGGCTTTTATGTGCTTCACCCATGTGCTATTTGGAAACTTTTGGAAAAAAACAGTTACTAGAATGTTGAGGTGGTGGGGTGGGTGGTGCTGACAGGGTCTTGCTATGTAGCCCAGGCTGACCTGGAACTCTCAATCCTCCTGCCTCTGTCAGCCTCCCAGGTTCTAGAATCACATGCATATTTTAAAAGTTAGAATTTTCAGCTTTTTCTGAAACTTGAGGCCTGGGAGTCAGTGTGTGCCCTGTCAGGCCACCTGAGTGCCTCTTGGTCCCAGCCAAAGCCTGTGGCTGAGTTCAGCTGCCTCTGTTCTCACCCTGCCTGGTTAGTTTTCCCACAGTGGATCGGGCCTCAGCAGGAATCAAAGCCGGAGGGGAGGCGGTGGGGAGAGGAGGGGGGAGCAGTGGCCCTGTCTCAGGCTGATTCCTCCCTTGACGAGGCCCACACAGATGTCAGCCCCCTGCTGTGACAAGCTCTCAGGGACAACACGCTACACTCACGTCTGTAGTGATACTGAAATCTTATACCTGGCAGGAAGTGCACACTTGTAATCCCAGCACTCTGGGTATGGGGGGGGGGGGGCAGTAGGATCATGGGTTCAAGGACGTCCTTGGCTACATCTCAATCTTGAGACTTAGCCTGAGCTACATGAGATCCTACTTCAATACTACTACTACTTCTACTACTAATTATCATCATCATCATCATCATCATTATTATGTCGACCCTGGACTTGTTGCTTGACATTTAGTCATCCCCCAAATCTTTAAAAGCAGGAAGTTGATCGTGTCTCTCTAGTAAGGGGGAAACTGAGGCACTATATAGAAAGCTTCTGTGGGGTAGTTCACTGAGTTCCGTCATCTTTCCACCGCCATTGCTGGTCTTTGAGGTGTTGGTGGGGGTAGCAGCAGCTCTCTTGTGTTCTGAGGATGCTGTGGGCTGCCAGCGGACTGCTTCAAGTGACCCCAGCTGGGAAGTCCTGCCGCCCAGTCACACCCAGTGCTGGTGACAGGCACGGTTACCTCAGCCGTGCTGAGTCTCATGTCTCCTTGCGGCCTGAACACCAACATGGTGGCTGAGCAATCCAGCTTCAGAAGGTGCAGAAATGAAAAAGGCCGTGTCTTGAGCCTTACCCTGGTCCTGCGTCACACTCCCCAGTTTTTCTAGGTCAGAAGAGGGTGAAGAACCACACCGTTTCCTGGGGTGGAGGCCGCACAGGGGTGGGGCTGCCAGGCAGAGTCTGAGGAAGTAACAGCTCACCCTCTCTCCAGTGCTGCCTCAGGAACTGGATTCATCTGGAGGGCACTGGAAGGCTTGGGGGTCTGGGCTTGGGAGAGCACAGGACAGAGTCAGGGAGTCTCTGGGGGGGGTCTCTGAGCAGGAGTTGCTAGCTGCCTTTTGGAGTGTGGAATGAGGGCCTCAGAGAGACCATTCACCCCTGCTGGGGGCCTTGCTCTGAGCACTATCTGGGAGGCCTGAGCTCAGGAAGAGTCTCATTGGCTAGCCCTGGTCACATGGTCACTCTTGGTAGGCAAGAATATCCTCTATGAGGTAAATTGGGGTACTATTCTCCAAAGAAGGAAGGGGAGCTGGGTGCTTCTCAGGCAGGAGAAATGAGAAGTCTGTGGGGCCCTTACCAAGGTGGAGCAGCGGTCATCTCAAAGGATGGAGTTTTTAAAGGCCGGCGGTGGCGGCAGCTTTTCCTGTTCCCAGACTCTGTAGTGAGGTATTGTTTGGGTCTAGAAGTCCCCTTCTATAGGGCAGAGTCAACTCCCCTCATCCAACTGTGCCTCAGTGTTCTTGTCTGGAAAATGAAGATAGCCTGTGTAGACCCTCCCGGCACCCTGGGTGCTGTACCCCGATCCCAGCCTTGTCTGGACCTGGCTTGCTCACTTTCTTTTCTTGCAACCCCAGGATGTGCCTACTTAATGACGTTCTGTAGTAGCACTGCCCTGGCTCACAGGATCCACAGCCTCCCCCCAGATATTGACTAGCCCATGAGGCACACGGGGCAGGAAGCAGGGCCCACACATTCTCTTTCCAGCCCACACATAGCTGGTTAATTAGTCAAAAGGGACATCAGGCATCGGTCCCACCTGTGCGCCCAGACTCTGGGATGACAAGAGCATTGGGTCGTTTATACTGTCTCAGGATAGAGGGACGGGATGCTCAGCCCAGCGTCAGGCAGACTGAGAAGAGATCACTGGGCTGTGAGGCCCAGCAGTCAAAATGCCCCAGTGTTCCTGGACGGTCTTCCTGAAGAACACAACAACGACGTCCACAGCCAGAACCCCCCTTTCCCCCCCCCCACACTGTGTGCAGGGCACCCATGGGGCACGGGAAGTGTGGGGCCGAGCAAACGATGATGGGAGAGAGAGGCTGGGACGGTCAGTCCCCACTGAACACCAGCCCGCAATTAGGCGTGAATAACGACTCTGTTCAAGTTGGGGCTTTATTGCTTTTGGCTGCGGGCCTTTTACAGAAATAACTGTAACTCCTGCCAAGGAAGCTTTTGTCCTCAGCTGAGAGGGAAGCACAGAGAACAGAGGTGGGAATGTGGTGTCTGATTCTGGTTCCCCGAAACACCCAGGAAGGACGGCAGGCGTGGCTACCCACAGGCATGGGCTGGGGGACAGCTGGGTCCACCCTCAGCTGTGCCAGCCAGGCAAGTCCTGCGTGCTTCTGCCATCCGGGCCCTTTGTGCTTACTGCGGTCACGGGGCCTTTGCCTTGATTAGTATTCCCGTGTGGGGTGCATGGGGGAATGGGTGCCACGGCGGGCGTGCGGAAGTCAGGCGCCAACCTTGGTTCTCCTCCCTTCTTGTGTGTTCCAGTATCAGAGTGCAGGTTGGCTGGCTTTTGTGGTGAGTGCCTTTGCCACAGAGATGTCCTGCTGGCCCTTTCATGAGCATTGCCTAGGATACCCAAGGCCCAAGGGTCAGTCCCCAGCAATGTGAAAGAAGTGAGGAGGGAGAGAGTCAGCGTGTCAGCTATAACTAGCTTCTCACTGATCTTTGGAGTCTCAGCTCAATGTCACCTCCTCCCAGAGGCCTCCTCTGATTGACTCTCTGGCATTGCCCTCCTGACAGATTCCTTTGGAGCTCTTAGAAGAGTCTGAAATTCTTCATTAGATCATTCTATGTTGTTCTCACCAGAGCACCCGTATCTGGAGCCAGCCCTTCCTCATCATATTCCCTGCGGCATCCACACACAGTAGGTGCTCGGATCCCACACACGGCACCTAGCACCCACACAGTAGGTGCTCAGGAAAGATCTGGTGGCCTGGAAGATTCCCTCACCACTCTCCAGCCAAGCTGCAGAGGGGCTTCATTGTCTGGGCTTAGAATGGACTGGATTTTCCCTGTGGCCTGTCTCCCAGATCTAGGTTCTTTCTCCTCTTTTAACATTTAATTTTTAATTATTTGCACACATGTGGGGGTTGTGTGTGTGAAGGCAGTGCCTACAGAGGCGTAAGACATAGGCTCGCTCGTGAGCTGCCCACTATAGGTGCTGGGAACCAAACTCAAGTCTTCTGGAAGAGTAGTGTGTGCTGTAAACCACTGAGCCATCTCTCCAGCCCCTCGGTCCTCGCCTGTGCCCATGTCCCTAACTGTAGACAAAGGCAGCTGCAAACAGGCAGCTTTTGCCAAAAATGACCAGATAGTACTGAAACTTCTGGCAAGGCAAGCCTTCATAGGGCTGCCTCCCCAACCCCACCCCACCCTGTGAGAGGTTTTCTGAGCATCTTGACTCTTAAAGCAAGGAGGGGAGCTGGAAACACAAACAATGGAAAGAAATTAATGTTTTCTCGAACTTCAGATCAAAAAGCTATTTCTGTCTTTCCCAGACCTGACGGGGGGGGGGGGGGGGGGGAGGGCTGGTTTTCAGGAAAGCCTGTCATCCTAGCGTGCCTGTGGCAGAGGCAGGCAGGTCACTGCTGGGTGTGCATAGGGAATTCCAGACCAGACAGAACGAGACGGTGAGACCCTTCTCCCTCTAAAACACAGATACAAGATCTAGGGGTGTAGCCTGGTTGGTCGAGTCCTGCCCGGCATGCACAGAGCCCGGGGGTCCATCCCCACTGCATAAACGCCATGTGGTGGTGGTGCATGGCTGTCATCCTGTCACTCAGGAGGTGGGAACAGGATGGTCGGAAGTTCAATGTCTCCTTCGGTGAGTTCAAGGCCAGCCTGGGATATGCGAGACTTTACCCTTAACTGACGCCTAATGCCAACCCTTCTTGCCCTCCAGCTCCTGGTTATCATGACTTTCAGCATGAGTCATACAAGAAGTTAGAGATAGCTAGGGACCTTCGGGTTACCCAGACTTCCAGGCTCTGAGGAGGCTTTGGGATGGGCATGGGACAATATTATATCTCAGGAGAGAGGCAGCTCTCACTGCCCAGCGGGGCAGGGACACTGAGGTGATGGCCTGTGGGCCATTATACTGTGCATGTTTGAGAAGGGCCACAGAGCCTGGTGTGTCCATCTATACTGTGACCTCTAGACTCTTCATGGAGGGGTGAGGCTCATGTCCTCTGCCCTCAGACTAGCCCGGCTACATCATGCACATCAAGAGAAGGAAGGGCAAGGTTGCAAAGCCATTGAAGGGAACAGGCAGCTCCCTCTGTCACTGGACACCCAGCTTTGGAGCCCTCTCTTGGCCCCACCTCGAGTCCACCAGAAACAGGCCGAATGCAGGCCCTCTCAGCAGCCAGCAGATAACCCCAGTCACAGCTCTGGAGCCTTGCCAGCCATAGCTACAAACAGCAGAGAGCAGCCATTCTTCCTGGGTCTGTCCTTTAAAGAGAGAGAACGTGGGGTGGGGTGGGGTGGGCTGGAGAGATGGCTCATCGGTTAAGAGCACTGACTGCTCTTCCAGAGGTCCTGAGTTCAATTCCTAGCAACCACATAGTGGCTCACAAACATTTATAATAGGATCTGATGCTCTCTTCTGGTGTGTCATGAGTACAGTGTACTCATGAACATAATAGAGAGAACAAGATAGGCAATGGTGGTAAACACCTCTGGAGGCAGAGGCAGGCAGATCTCTGAGTTCGAAGCCAGCCTGGTCTACAGAGTGAGTTTCAGGACAGCCAGGGCTACACAGAGAAAGCCTGTCTCAGGGGAAAAAAGAAAATAGAAAGAAAGAAATCATTTGCCGGGCGGTGGTGGCTCACGCCTGTAATCCCAGCACTCTGGGAGGCAAAGGTAGGTGGATTTCTGAGTTCAAGGCCAGCCTGGTCTACAGAGTGAGTTCCAGGACAGCCGGGGCTACACAGAGAAACCCTGTCTCAAGAAAAAAAAATAAATAAAAAACCAAAGCCAAAAAGCCAAAAAGAAAAAACAAAAGAGCGGGAGGGAGGGACAGAGGGAGAAAGGGAGAGGGAGGGACAGAGAGAGAGGGGGAGAGAGAGAGAGAGAGAGAGAGAGAGAGAGAGAGAGAGAGAGAGAGAGAGAGAGAGATCGCGCGCCACTCACAGCTGAAGGAGATGGAATCTATTGAGCCTGAAAGATGCGCCCAAGAAGCCAGCCTTCTTCTTTCAGGCTTAGCTGGCACAAGGCGCCTAATGTCACTGGCTCAGAACTGGTCTCTTCCTGTTCCTGTGTTGGCTTCCTTCTCTGCTCCGCAGGTGGCAAGATAGTGACTGGACCCTTTGTTTTTGTAGGATGGCTCCTCTTCCTGACCAGTCAGGCCAATGCATCTATGTTCTGATTAGTGAGTCATTGAGGCAGGGTGATTAAAAGGCCCTGCTTGGCTCAGGTCTTGATCTCATGGTCTAACCTTAGACCTCTGTAGCTCCGCCTAAACATTCTGGACCGAAGGCAGGAAGAAAAGGATGCTCAGATGAAAACTGGGTGCTGTTACTGGGTAGCCCAGATGAGACTTGACCACGTAGCCTGGGCTTGACCACGTTGCCTGGGCTTTTGCTGCGCACTGATCTACTGCTACGGGTCGTTAGCCGTTCCACCCCCTCAGCTCTATGCGTGGATGCTGCTACTTCTCTCGCCTTAGAGATGGAGACACTGAGGCCCTGCGGTATGATACACCACCAACATCCAGTGGCCGCAGAGCTGGTTCAAACCTGGGCAGCCAGTTCCAGATCACAGTGCGCCCCACTCCACCTCGCTTGGTGCTCCCCGCTGCCTCGCCCCACCCACCCACCCACCACTGTGGACTGCCCTGCTCACCCACCCACCCCCCACCTGTTCCGTGGGAGCAGGGATTTGGGCACAGCTTTCACTAGGCACAGCGGATGTGCAGGTGTGTGACTGCTGCGGTGCCACAGCCTGTCGCCCGTCCGCTTCTTTGGAACGCTGACGGTGTGCACACTCCGCTTCTCAAGACTTTGCACGCATTGTTTCGAGCCTCTCCCTGAGCTCAAGCCGGGAGCCGGGGTCTTGACACAGTCTCCCATCCTGCCTGCTGCCCGCTCCTGGAGATGCCACTGGCTCCTGGTGTGTCAGCTCCTTAGAATGTCAGTACCACGAGGGCAGGGACTCTGTTAGTTCACGGCTCCGAGAACTGCGCCTGGCGTGCAGGCCTTCCAGAACGTTCTGGAGCCTCGGTGGTTTTGCAGCTGGCTCTCATCCTGCCGGAGCTTTGGGCCCACTTTGCACTGTTCACTTCACGCCTGAGTTACCTACCCAGATGCTGAGCCCTGTGTTGAAATCGGGCCTCCACCCCCCAGCCCCTCAGAAGGGTCCTTTCGCCCCTGTCCTGTTTCAGGGCTAGCCTGAAATCTCAGAAAAGGGCACCAGCGTCCTGGACCTAAGAAGAGGACATGGGAAACTGTTCCCATAGGCCCCAGAAGCTTCCTTAGAAGTCAAAGAGCACTGGAGGAACCTGTACCTAGGAGGCAGGAGATGCCAGCAGGGTGGGCCTGACACGTGCCCCAGCTAGACATCTGCCTGGCCACACGTCCCACTCCCACTCAGTATTCTTTCCCTCAGCCTAAGGCCACACCCTCTACCATTTCTTTGAGCTCCAACGCTTCCTGGCCTTTGTTCCTACCTATTGAGCGGCTCAAACTTCATCCTTCCTGCCCTCCTCCAGGCAGCCTTCCCTGACTCCCCAGCAGCAGTTTCTCTGTATTCCTAGTCACTAAACCTCAGTCCTGGCAATTGTTCTGGGCTTCTGAATGGGAGTTGTAAGAGAAGGAGCTGGGGTCAAGACGCCTGGGTGCCCCCTCGCTTGCCTTCATGAGCAGACGGCACCTATGGACAGAGCTGGGGTTCTCAATAGAGCCGTGAGCTTACTTCCCAGAGACCTGCCCCCCTCCAGCACCTCCAGAGCACCCTCCCTTCTTCCCTCCCTTCTTCCCTCCCTACCCGCACCCTCCTGTGTCCCCTTGACAAGCTTACCCAGAGGCAGACAGCACTGACCCTCTGATGTGACCTGTTCTTAGGGACCTCTTGGGAGACAGGGAGCGGATTGGGTTGCAAGCCTCGTTATTCGAGGCAGATTTTGAACCCCTCCTGCCCCAGCCTCCTCATCTGTGCCTCTCAGTGCTGTTGTACGTGTGGCTGAGCTAACACAGGATGGGTGTTGGGAACTGTGCAGAGCCCCTGGCAAAGCACTAAAGAGACTTCAGTTACCCCTCGACATTTTTTCGAAGGGTTACTGTGTTGGGGTCATGCTCCTTTCTGAAGGACAGCCCCGACTGGACTTTGATTGACTACAGGGTAAACCTTAGTCCTACCCATTATTACCAAAATCCTCTCTGGGCTCCATTTAATGTGTTTAACACACACATACACACACACACACACACATACATGCAAACAGAGACAGACAGACAGACAGAACGAACCCACCCAGAGCAGGGCTTCTGAGGACTCCTGGGGTCCCAGGCTCCCACTCTTTCATTGGTCAGACCTGTGTCACATCCCCACCTCTGGGCCAGTCACCAGAGCCAAAGACAGGAGCCACTCATTGGTCCTACCCATGTCAGTGAACCTTGCTGCAGCAGCCACACTGAGCCTCAGTGGCCTCTGGGCACAGTGGAGGGCTGTTACCAGGAGACAGGTGGGAGAATGTTCTATGCTAAGTCAGGGACAAACCTGAGCACCCACTGGCACTGGCGACCCAGAAAGGGATGAGACTCCCTGACCGAGATCTGTGCCTTCAGGGGGGGTGACCTTCTGGCAGGGAGATTGGCAGGTAGAGTAACCAGTGGCAGAGGTGTCCAATGCTTCAGTCTCATTATGCAATGAGTGTGAGTGTGAGCAGAGACTGGGCGGAGGGGGCTGGGAAGGTATCCGGATGAGTGGCCTGTGCAAAGGCACTGGGGTGGAGACACGCCAGGCCTAGACAGAGGCCGTGCGGCTAGAGCCAAATGTAGGAGGGAGAGAGGGTGCAAGGAGGGTCCAGTCCAAGGTCAGATTGGGAAGGGTCTTGTCTCTGTGCCCTTTGGGGTTTTGGGGGGGTTTGGGGGGTTTGGGGGATAGAACCTCAGAGGCTTTTCAGTAAGAATAGACCCTGGTTTTTCTTTAGTGGAATTCTGGCTGCTTGGTGAGAGGAGCGGAACCTGTTAGCAGTTGTGTCACCCATCCTGGAGGGACGCCCCTGCCACCCACCAAATACCTTACTTCAGATCTAGGTGGTCCCAGTCTGTGGCAGGGCTCTGCTCCCATTCATGGGTGTTTCTGTGTACCCCGAGACTAGTCCCTTCTCCACTCTGACCCCATCAGTCAGTCACATGGTCCTTCCTGTACTCTCTACCCTTCTTGTGGGGCTTGGAGACCCCCAGAGGAAAGCGGCCCATCTCGGCCATTCGGAGTATCCTGAGAGAGACCTTGGGGAGTCTCCAAAGCTGTGCTCCGTGGGCCGGGGATCTCCAACCACACCAAGACCTGCTCCCACACACATAGATCCAGAAGTGTAGCGGTATCTTCACACTCTTGGGACTTTAGCTGTCTCCAGAGATATTTTTGCAAGGCTGTGGGAATCCAGTGAGAAGGGAAAGGGCTGGACAGACTTTGAAATGAGCTGGTGGGAGAGGCGGTATGCCGGGTGGTGGACAGGACGCTCTGAGCCATAACAGGTCCAGAGGCATTCTCCTCAACGATTTTGAATCTTCTTACCAAGAAGGGGAAGGCAGAATGTCTCCTGTCGTTGTTAATTGATTTCTTCTGTGTCCAGAGAGAAGCTGGCACCGGGCCAGAAGAAGTCATGGTGGCAGGGTGGGGGTGGGGCAGGAATGCATCAAAAATCGGATAGCTCAACTGGCAGATGATTAGCCCCTCTCATGCTTCGATTCGGCATTGCGGACCTCAGCGTCTGTCTGTCCGGAGCAGGAAGTGCTCTTGAGGCCAGCATGCAGAGCCAGAGGTGGGGCTGGAGCCCAGCAGATGATGTCTGCCCCACCCCCATGACCACCATTCTGATAGCTAGAGAGGCTCTGGGAGGGTCCCTGCCCACCTGCTGCCTTTGGGGGCAGCAGAGACTGGGGCCAGAATGGAAGTCCTCTTAAGCACCAGCTTGCAGACCTGTTTACGGGGTTCCACTGTGCCAGCCAAATCCAATCCGGGTTTAAACCTTGCCTGCCCGGAACCTACAGTCCTGGGAAAGTGATTTTAGTGTCCCGTGCCTTCCTCTCTTCATCCGCAGAGTGGGTGTGACGTCACTGGGTAGTTCTGCACTTCAGATGGGCTGATGGCTGTGAAGTGCTGAGAGGGAGGGTCACAGGAGTGTTTGCTCTGGTGAGTCCTGGCTGGAAGGCTGCCGCTGGAGGCCCTGTGGGGCAACCTGTGGGAATTCCCTCGGGACTGCCTCACTTCCTGTAGAAGCAGGAAGGAATACTTCTGGGACTTCCAGTGCATCTACACTGGTGCTTCTGGAGGGGCCTGTGACCTCTTGATAAGTGCCCAAATCGGGGATGACCCTGATTTGGAGTAGTTCAGGGCCAAGCACCACTGCAAGGGATCTCTCTGTTCATGTGAGCCTCCTGTTCCCTCCAGACCGGGTGGCTTCTTCTGGCACCAGCTGTATCCTCACTTGTTTGAAAGGGCCTCCTGCAGTGCGCAGGGAGACCATCAGCTTTCTTTAGCTCTGTAGGAACCACGCTACCGGGAAGGGATGGCTCTGTCCTGCTCGCTCGCTGGCACTTGGAGAGAGAGGTTCCCATTTCAAAATGTGTATTGGCTTGTTTATTTATTGTGGTGGTGGATGCTGGGTGTAACTCAGACAGGCTTCAAAGCCTGTGAGCCTCCTGCCTCAGTTTCCAAGAGCTGTGAAGACATTGCCACCTCCCCTGTCTTTTAGAACGAGGCTGAAGAGGTCCTGGATCAGGGCGCAGCCCAGCTGCAAGCTTGCTTAGCCTGTGCATACCCTGAGTTCGATCCCCAGCATAGCATAAGCCACAGTGATGCACACACACACACACACCCGTAATCCTAGCACCCGGAAGTGGAGTCGGGGGCTTCGGGATGTGAGGTCATTCCCGACTACATGGCAAGTTCAAGGCCACACAGAGCTTGTCCCCAAGACAACAAACAGAAAAGAGTGGGTTAAGCAAGGGAGAGCAGGAGGGTGGTGGGAAGGGGGGCTGTGGTGTTAGATCGGAGAAGTTGGGGAGACAGAGTTTTGGGGCGAGGAGAGGCACCAGGCAGTCAGGAGAGCAAGGTTCAGATGTCCTCTGCTGTCCTCCCTGGGTGCCTGTGGGGACAGTGAGTCTGTCTTCTTGGATGTTGTGGGCAGGAGAACCCACGGAGGGAGAGGAGTCACGAAGGGGCTGTGGAAACCCTGTAGGAGGGTGATCACTGCCCAGAGATCATTCACACCGCAGTGAGAAAAGCTCTGTTTCCACCTCCGGGTGACACGTTTGATCTCTCATGCCCAGCTGTCTGGAGGGGAAACTGAGGCACGGCAGTTTTACGTGACCACACAAGGAACTCGAAAGTCTGTGCCTTTAACTGTGGTGCAGTGGGGATCAGAGAGGCCACTGCGTTGGCTCTCTGGGGTGGTAGGCGAGGGTTTTAACATGGCAGGGGCCAAGGCAGCCAGGGATGTCACACTCAGTGGCATGTCTCTCCCTGGAAGCACCGGGGCAGGCACTGGGAGTCACTCATAGTCTTTGCCCCACAACACAACCCCTCCCGAGGTGGATTTGGGGGAGGGGAGTGGCAAATGTTCAAAGATGCTCAGGCAAACCGTAGCAGCACCTGGGCTGGAACTGGGTACTCCCAGCACAGTGGGAGACGAGAGGTGGCCCCAGGCACAGGTCATGAAGGCTCCACCCCTACCCTCCACTCCCCACCCCTGCAACAAGGAGAGATGCAGACTCTGGGACTCCCAGCAGGCAGGGCCCATAGCTACCCTGGAGCAAGAGACAAGAGGAGGAAGCAACCCAAGTGGTCCCAGCAGAATTGTGGCTAGAGATGGTGCGGGGAGATGGAGGAACAATAGCTGAGCTCTCTCTCAGATGGCTTCTAGAGGCAGAGACAGGTTCTGTGTGAAGAGATCAAGAGGGTGAACAGCACCCACCCAGACCGTCCCTGGGGCGGATGATGGCGCCATCCAGACAGCCAGCTTGGTTGTCTCCTCGGGGGGCCTCGGAAGTGTCTGGAGAAGCGTGCCGGTGCCCTAGGTCTCTGGGTTGTGTAAACTCTAGGTGTGCCATGGCCCTCTGGAAGCTAGCATTCCCTCCCCCTGCAGAATTCAGAGTTTCTCCCAATCACCACCCCTCTGATTACCTAGTCATTTGCATCAGGTACTGCCCAAGGAGCAGGGGACCGAGCTGTGACCAACACAAGCCCCATCTCTGCCCCTTGTGGAGCTGTCCCTCCTGTGTGTAGGGTCTCCGTCAGGGATGCGTGTTTGTGGGTGCAGTAAATAAGACCATTCCAAGGTGGGTGGTGATTGAGGAAATCAAACAGGTGATAAAATACGGAGTGCTTGGCAGGGAGCCAGGGTGGGCCTGTCTGAGGAGGTGACCTTAGTGTCTGTCTAGACTTGGTGGAGCAGAATGAGACAGTCACACCAAGAGGACAAAAAGGCAAGTGTCAAAGAGTCTCAGGGTAGAAACAACCCCATCTTGTCCAGAAAGAAACCGTTGGGATCAGAGAACATTTGGGGGATAGAAGTGGGTAACAAGAGTTGGTGGTAAAAGGGGAAGGTTAGATCGAATGAACTCAAAGCAAGAGAACAGCCGGGACCTTAGGCTGGCCCAGCCAGAAGCAGGTGCCCCTTCCCCCACTTTGGGCCTCATGATCTGAGTGGGTGTGGCTGTCACCACAGTCAGGGCCCTGCAGAGTCAGGGGATCTGCTTGTCATTGTAGGAAGTTCCCTCCATCTGCCCTGAGGAGAGGAACACCCCTGGGCATTTCACAGCCCTGGGGCGAGTGACCTGGTGAGAACAGTAGGCCACACAACCCCGAGGGGGCCCTGGGTAGGGCTCTGGGGTGGTGGCTGGTGCCCCCTTCCCATACCTCCGTAGTCAACGGGGCGGACAGACTCCTTCAAGGTCATAGTTGTGGTGATGTGTCCTGACTTAGTGGTACATAGTCCTCCCTTCTCCGCCCCTCCCCAGAAAAAGGGGGCTGGCCCCCGCCCCCATTTGGGGACCACCATCCCACCTCCCTCACCCACGTTTGGTGGAGATACAGTCCGCCTGAGGTCAAGGATGACCGAGGCTGGCGTGGAATGGCCTCTCTGTTTACTCCACAAGACAATCTGATAGGAACCCTTCGGCCCAGATGTGGGATCAGGGGATGAGGGCCTTGCATCCACCTGTTGAGTAATTAGCTTGGCCATGGGGAAACTGGGGTTTTTCTGTTTGCTTGTGAGAAACAACCCCCAAGGGGCGAGTCTGAGCCAAGAATCTATGAACACGAAGCCCAAAGCACCCCAGTAACCAAGCCTTCTGTCCCTGGAGCTGGAAGGGGAGGGACAGGCAGAGGTGCTGGTGGCTGGGCCCCGTCTGTGTCCGGGTCAGTGGGTACTCAGAGCCCTTGTCTGTTAGGGGGTTCTATACTGTGCTTCAGGGCAGTCTCTCCTCCAGGGGAGTCCCCATGGACAGTTCTGCTGCCAATCTGCCCCTGAGACAACATCTCCAGCTTAGCCGTCCTGCGTTCATGCCATCCTAGACAGTGGGAAAGGCTGTCCTTGCCCTTGCTGGACCTTCCTGGTGTGAGGCAGCAGGCAAGTCCAGGGGGGGCAGCTGTGACATCAGTGCTAACTCTCACCTATCTCTCTCATCCTTCAGATCCTGAGGGACGACGGGAAGGAATTCCATCCTCAAGACAGCACCGCAGCCTCTGCATCCAGGAAGACGAAAGGGACTAGCCAGCCACGCCAATGGCTCCCCCTGGCCTGCCACTGTGGCTGCTGTCCACCGCCCTCCTCTCCCTTCTGGCCGGCAGCTCGGCCTTCCTCTCCCATCCCCGCCTGAAGGGCCGCTCCCAGCGGGACCGCAGGAACATCCGGCCCAACATCATCTTGGTGCTCACGGATGACCAGGACGTGGAGCTGGGTAAGTGGCTGAGCCGGCCAGGGACACCTGGGACTCTAGAATTACCATGTCCCCACGCCCCCATAGAAACTCAAGGCCAGGTGGTTATAGAGTTCGCACCTGAGCAGGTGCAAGCCAACTTACACTTGGGGGCCTTGAGAATGTGGGTGCGTAGTGACCCTCAAGGGTTGGGATCCCCAACTTCCCAGTGTCTGCAACATAAGGAGCAGAGAGAGCATGCTCAGTTCACTTTTGTCAGCCATTTTGTCTCCTAAGCTCCTGGGCCATGGCCTTGGCTGACAGCTAAGACATCCCCTGTCCCTTCTCATCTGAGCAATGTCCTGGCTTTTGCTCTTTCTGCTACAAGAAGCGCCAATAGGAGATGCCAAAACTGAGGCCACCAGAAGGGGGCTTCAAAGAGTCAGTCTAGATCTGTTCTTGATCACCTGTGGGCATCTCCCAGTGAGCCCGATCTCTCCCTCCCCCATGTCTTCACACCTTGAAGTCAAAATATGGCTTCCTCCCCAGCTGAACCCTGCGGCGTCCTTGCTGTCCCCTGGGAACACTCTGTATCCTCAGTTCTCCATTTGCAGAGTCAACCAAACACAGAGCAAAAGCACTGGGAAATGTACGGGCATTCTCCTTAGTTACTGCCACCATGAGACCAGGGTCACAGTCATCGAGGGTGAATAAAGGGGGTGTGGGTTATTAGGAAAGAGCACGGCAGTTAATGTGGGGGCCTGAGCATCCTCAGAGCCTGGTGCCCCAGCACTGAAGGACAACTGTGTAATCTGGATCACAAATGCAGATGACTGGGGACGTATCTATCTAGTCGGTAGATAAAGCACCTGCCTGGCGTTGGCAAAGCCCTGCATTCCATCTCTGCCCAGCACTACAAACACCAGGTGTGGTGGCATGGAAGTATAAGCCAAACACTAGATAGGTAGAGGCAAACGGATCAAAAGTCCCCGGCTATGCAGCTAGTGGGAGGCCAGCCTGGGCTACATGAGATCCAGAAATAAAAAGGAAAATGAAATTAGTGCAGTAATCATCTGAAGTGTGATCATCAGAGTAAATTCCTTGTGAATGTTTTGCCTTCCCTTCCTTTGCCCCCAACACCTGGCATGTTATATCTTGGTTAGGACTGGCCCCCTCTGCTGGGCTGCACAGCCACATGTGGCTTGGGACCTTCATACTGCACAGTGTGCACAGTAATGAAGCTTCCTTCTGCAAGTTAGATGTCCCTCCTAATCATCTCTGCTTCTGTGCACTGTGAAAATCTGGAAGCGGGTGTCCCAGGTAGGGGAGAAGAAAATGTGCAAAGGCCCTGGGGCAGGATCAAGGAAGTAGATATGGTGAAGGATGCGTCCTTTCCTCTGTCTGCTCTCTGAGGACAATGAAATAGAGTTGGTGGCCATGACATCTTTGCAACACAGTTGGTACTGATGACCCCAAGCACAGCTTCTCCTCGGGGGGATTCTAAGTACAGAAAGAATCAATGAATGGCCCAGAAGCAGTCAGGACTTAGCTTGACAAGCAGGGTGCTGGACTCTTCCTCACTGGGGAGGGAGGGATCTGTGGGGAGTCTGCATTGTGAGGCCTAGGAATAGGGGTGATTCACATGCAGCAAGGCCTGGCCTCTGGGCCCCTGGGCTCCCTTCCTGTGACCCCCAAGCTATTGGCTCTGGTATCAGGGCACCCAAGGCATCCCGCATGGCTCTGCAGTCAGGCAGCCCAGGTTAAATGAGAACAGTAGCTGTTTGCTGTGCCAGGAGCTGGGAGCCGTTGGCAGGGTGGGGCTGGCAAAGGGATATGCATGGATAAACCGTGAGCCGTGTGACCCCAGCGAGGGAACACAGGGATATCGTGTTGGGATTTTTGTTGTTGCTGTTTTGGGTTTTGTTTTGAGACGAGGTCTTGCTATGAAGCCCAGGTTGGCTTTGAACTCAAAATCCTCCTGCCTCAGCCGCTTGAGTGTCAGGATGACAGGCATGAGCCACCACACGCACCTCGAATGTCATTCCTGTGAAACAGGCCAGAAGGGTGTGTGTGGCATGGCCGCACTTGAGTTCCCATGGGACCCCCACTGCTATGCTGATGACATCAGGGACACAAGCAGGAGCAGAGGAGCAAGATGGGTAAGGATGAAGGCTCGGAGCAGGAGGGCGGAGACCACGCTGTGTACACTCAGATGTAGGCGTGCAGGGCCTGACCCGGGAGTGACTAAATGCTGACTTTCAGGACAATGCCCTTGCTACGCCAGGAGAGAGAACAAACCTGGCTGTCTGTAAGGAGATGTATCCATCCCCTCTCCGTCTTACCAATGGAGAAAGTAAGGCCCAGAGTTGTTAATCCACATGTCTGGGTCACACAGCTAAAATGTGCTGAAACAGGATTTGAACCTAAAACCATGACCTTCACCACCGCTCCGCTCAGCCCGTTTCTGGGATAGTCGATGGGCTATCCAGAGTGTCCATGTTGATGCTAAACTGTCACAAGTACTGTCGCCGGCAGAATCTGAAGAGATGCCATCTTTGCTCACAAGAGCGAGTGTACCAAAATGTAAATTTCAGGGAGTCAGTCAGTCTGGACAGGGACTCACATATTCTGTGCTGTGACAGCTCCCGCCCAAAGCCCTGGGTGACAGAGATCAGTGGCCACCAACCGTTACCTCCTCAGAGTGCCGTGTCCTAAGCAAACAAAACCCAAGCCTCTGTGAGGAGGGTGCGGCGGGAAGTAGGTAGTTGGGGTGCTGATGGGCTTTTTATAAACCAGACAGACCCAGATCAATAATGCATGTTCCCAAAAAGCCCGGCACATTATCTCACAGTTGGCCACCTCTGGCAAGCCGAGGGTGGTCCTGAAAAATTCATCGGCTGCTATTTTCTGCTTGTCTGTGAGGCAGCTCCAGAGAGCCTCTAGCTGGAGGCCTCGCAACAGAGCTAATCTTGGGCTTCCTTCCAGTCCCAGGAGGGGACAGCTGTCCACGCTCATCAAGACCCAGTGAGAAGAAGGGCTCTATCTATCTCAGGGCTGCTGGGGGTGGCCACCCTGCCCTTCTGGTGTACCCGCAGTTCTGTGGTTGTCATTTGGGAATGTGCTGGGTTCCCAGAGCATTCGTGAGTGAGCCCCTGCGTTGTCTGTCTGCTTGCAGAGAGTGAGGAAATCTCTGAAGAGACATAGTGGAATGGACTTATATATGTGACACCACAGACCCGTCACAACGCTGTGCTCTACCGAGGGAGGCCAAGGAAATGCTGGATTCTGCCAGCACTGGTCAAGTTAATTGGATACGGTCCAACTTCAGGACATCTCCAGAGATCAGCTGGCCTCTGAGAGAGCCCAGGGAGAGTCCCACATAGCCTGAAGCAGAGCCGTTAGATAGGGCTGTTCCATCATAAGGGTCAAAAGTCAGCTATGTGGGACTGTCAGATGGGCCATTAAGGTGGTGTGGGGACCAGTGTCTCATCAGCTATGACAGCTCATGAATAAAGCCAGACATGGTCATATATGCCTATCACTCTAGCACTCTGGAAGTAGAGGCAGGAGGGTCACAAGTTCCAGGTCAACCTGGGCTACATAATGAGACTGTCTCAAAAAGAAAACAAAATCAGACAGGCATAGCCCTGGCTCGTTGGACTTACAAGTGACTTCCTATATGCAGCCCAAGCAGTGTTGCATGAACTGGAACCAGCAACTTACTGGGGATGGAAACAATAAATTCAAGCGAGTTTGGAGTTTCAGGTGCATTTAGATCCAGGGGTGCCTCCTCCAGATGTCACCCGTCTCTGTGTGACCTCATCCCTACCTTCCTCCAAGCTGGCTCTGCCTTCAGACCAGCTCACTAAGCACTTCTGTATAAAGGCAAACACAGCCAGCACACCTGGAAACCTCTGGACTGGGACTGAGGGGAGCTGGGCAGGTTTCCCTTGGCTCTGGAGGACCCGAGCAGTCAGGACTGTTAAGTTAGGGGGCGTTCAGGGTTCCCCCACAGAGGGCCAGCCAAGCTTGCTCCCTGGTCCTCACTCGCTGAGCACCTGGTAATAGAGAAGGGGAATTAGCAACACAGTAACGGAAGTAGGGAGATGATGGCTCAGCGGTCAAGAGCACTGACTGCTCTTCCCAAGGTCCTGAGTTCAATTCCCAGCAACCACATGGTGGCTCACAACCATCTGTAATGAGATGTGATGCCCTCTTCTGGAGTGTCTGAAGACAGCTACAGTGTACTGATATATAGTAAATAAATAAACCTTAAAAAAAAAATAAAGTAACGAAGTAGACAGAATCTTGACTGATGAGGAGTCACGCTATTAAGCTCAGCTGTGTGTCAATAAAAACACACAATATAAAAGCGGGGCAGTGGCGGTGCACACCTATAACCCCAGCACTTGGGAGACAGAGGCAGGAAGGTCTCTGCATTCCAGAACAGCCTGGGATACACAGTCACTTCCAGGACAACCTGGGCTACACAGAGAAACCCTGTCTCGAAAAACCAAAATCCAGAAGTGGATGCTCACAGCCAACCAATGGACTGAGCACAGAGTCCCAAATGGACTGAGCTAGAGAAAGGACCCAAGGAGCTGAAGGGGTTTGCAGGGCCATAGGAGGAACAACAATATGAACCAACCAGTACTCACAGAGCTCCCAGGGACTAAACCACCAACCAAAGAGTACACGTGGAGGGACCCATGGCTCCAGCTGCATATGTAGCAGAGGATGGCCTTGTCAGATATCAATGAGAGGAGAGGCCATTGGCCCTGTGAGGGCTTTATGTCCCGGTGCAGGGGAATGCCTGGTCAGGAAAGTGGGAGGGGGTATGGAGTAGGGAGTTTTGGAGGGAAAACTAGGAAAGGGGATAACATTTGAAATGTAAATAGAGCAAATATCTAATAAAAAAAAAAAAGGAAAGAAAAACCAAAATCAAACCAACAACAAGAAAAAAGCCACACTGCATCTGACAGGGCCAGTGGTGAGAAAGGATCAGAAGTCAAGCAGAGAGGAAAGAGACCGTGGGGCCCGAAACTTTATCCATAAAGATCTCGTTGATGAAGGGGACACGGGATCAAGAAAGGCCAGGGAGCTTACCATTGCGGATCCTAGGAAGAACCTTCAAGCAGCTGTAACCGTTGGTACGAAGGGCCCGGGGCAGAGGCGTGCAGGCTGACAGGGCGGCAGCACTGCGAGCCAGGGCAGAAAGTGAGAAGTCTGACGGGTGCTGCTGGTCATGTCCACCATGCAAGGGCCTGAGGCTGAAGCAGGGAGAGGACTTGGGCTTTGTGGGGAGCACGGATGTCAGGGATGCATGGATCAGAGAAGGGAAACAGTCTGACTTCCAGCTCACGATGTGGAGAAGAGGCCAACTGTACAATGGGGCAGGTGAAGAGTCCACGGCCGTCTGGGCACAGGAGGAGCCCAGCGAGTGCTCTGTCACAGTGGTCCAGGCTTAGAGGCAAAGCCGGAAGGATGTGCTGATGGGTCACAAGTGGGACCTCTGAGGAACACCCCCAGGGACTGTGGGGATAAGTTGGTGTGGTTGCTCAGTGTCCCTGAGCGAGGAGCTACTCCACAGACCGCCATGCTGGAGGAGGCTGAAGCTGACGGTGAGCCTTCATTTCTAGGGTTCAGGCATGTCGTGGGGAAGGTGGGACAGGGTACAGCTTCCAGACTTGTTCATACCTTACACCCCATTCCCCACGTCCCATCGGGGACATGAGGAAACTCCACTCTGTGCTGCTGACCGATAACCCAGCGGTGGATTGGAAACCCTCGGCTCTCACGGGGGGCCAGATGGCAGGCAGCCCAGGACGGACGCACCCAGATTCCAGGCCGCAGTTCAGGGCAACTCCGTCCACCGAGACATCAATCTGAACATTCCAGCTGCCGCTTACCAGCAAAAGGAAGGCGTGAGGATACAGGTTATCTCAGGAATGGCCCATCCTGGCTTCAAACTTCCAAGTGCATTCCTGTGAGGGTTTTCTAGTTGTATTCATCGACGTGGGTGTTGAGGGGCAGGTTCACTTGAATTCTAGAAAGTGTGTCAGAATTAGGTTTGGCTGCTTGGGGAAGAAAATGAAACCTAGCATTGCTTCATCATGGCATAAATATGCCTGGGGGCCGGTGGCCCAGAATTGGTGTGATAGCGTCAAGAATATCCTGTACGTCTCTAGCTTTCTACTCTGTCTCCGTCTTCTGTGTAACATCTGTCCTCAAGGCCACCTTATGCTTTAGAAGAGCTGCAGGAGCTCCAGCTGTTATAGCCACATACTTGGCCACGGGAAGCCAAGGGCAAAAGGCAAAAGAAGATAAAACCGTAAATTAAGAGCAGCCTTTGGGACCACACCCCAGCAGTCACGTGGGACGTGGACATTCTTTTTCTTTTAAGATTTGTTTATTATGAGTACACTGTAGCTGTCTTCAGACACATCAGAAGAGGGCATCGGATCTCATTAGGGATGGTTGTGAGCCGCCATGTGGTTGCTGGGATTTGAACTCAGGACCTTTGGAAAGGGCAGTCAGTGCTCTTAACCGCTAAGCCATCTCTCCAGCCCAGATGAGGATATTCTTACATACTCACGTGATCTCTGCTTTGACCAAGTCACCGAGAGTTTGGTGTCTTTGCTAGGGTGTGAACAAGCGTGAAGGAAGCTCCGGGGAGAGTGCTATGCCCTCAGGTTAGTCACTGGAACCCGGATGCAGAGCCACCCCACACTGCTGTACCCTCTGCCCACACAGAGAGGAAGGAGGGGGAATTCAGATCCAAGATCCAATTTCCTTCTCTGATCTCCTGCTGGGACCTTCTGTGAACCAAAACCAGTGGGTGCAGGAGTTTGTTGGTGCTGGCCACTCTCGGAGGACAAGGGTGCTGAGGTCATATGTGATTGCTGGTGACATACTAGTCACAAGAGAGTCGTTGTGGGCCAGGTGCACTATGAGACAGAAACTGGACCCACTGAGGAGGAAGAAAGGGAAGCAGGTGGTGGTGGTGGTGGTGGTGGTGATGGGCAGCCGGGGTCCGAGCCACTACAGGGCAGACCAGGGTCCCAGAGGGGACAGCACCGGGTAGTACTGAGTCACCGGTGTGGTGGGATCTGTACACTGGGGGCAGGGCGGCAGATGCAGAGAGCCCCTTGGTAGGCACGGTCTCACCAGGATCTTGGAGAAGCTGCCCAGCTGGGGAAGAAGGTCAGGTGACAGGGAGATGTAGGGACCCCAGTGAGCCATCTAGGAAGGTCCGGATCTTGGTATGAGGCTGGTGGAAGACCACGGACGCGCCCTGAGCAGGTCAGGTACCAGGAGTCCTGTTACAAACATCCTAACTGAGGTAGGGAGAGGCTGGCTTGAGGATGGAAGTGTGAAGCAGGGAGACCAGCTGGGGGGAGGGGTGGGGCACTGGTCAGTGTTAGGCTGGTGAGGGAGAACAGCAGTGGACCCCAGTTCTGCTTCCGGGCAGGCAGTGCATTGTGCTAGGCGGGTGGTACAGAGACAATCATGGCACCTTGTTCAGAGCGGTGGTATCTTAGCTAGGCTTTCTGTCACTGTGCTAACAAAACACTATGGCCAAACTCAGCTTGGAGAGGGAAAAGTTGATTTCATCTTCCAGCTTGTAGTCCATCGTCCCTGGGAGCTGGGGCAGGAACTGAAACAGGTCATGGAGGAGCTAGGCTTACTGGCTTGTTCCCATGGCTTGCTCTGCCTGTAGCCTTATAGGAATCAGGACCCCACCTAGGGATGGTACCGCCCACAGTGGGCTGGGCCCTCGCGCATCAATTGTTAACCAATAAAACGCCCCACAGGCTCGCCTGCTGGCCAGTCTAGTGGAGGTGTTTTCTCAATGGATGTACCATCTTCCCAAATGACTCCAGGTTGTGTCGGTTGACATAAAGCCAGCCAGCCACAGATAGGATGGAGGCCTCACTTTGCAGGTGTCACTTTTAGTGACTGGGTAACTATCTCTGTGACACCAGCCCCAAAACCTGGGCCAGCACCAGCAAGTACTATGTCCTTGAATACTTACCCGGTGTGGCAAGATTGCTGTGCGTGAATGTCCCTGTCTGAGCTCTCAGAGAGTAGGGACCAATCATTCAGAGTTCCCACATTTATACGCTGCTACACTGAGGGACACCATTGGGGTTTCCTCACAGAAGCCTCCAGAGATCGACAGAGAGGAGAGATTGACAGAGTAGCTGTGAAATTTCATCCCAGCGTTCAGCAGCAGAGATCAGTATGGCCTCCAGGGCATCTGCCTGATTGATTTGGGGTTTTGTAACACCAGCTTGATTTTGGAGTTCCCCAGAGTCAGAAGGGTTACCCTTGACACCATCAGCTAGGAAACCATATCTGAGATGCTGGACCTGGGATCCTGCTCTATTCATCTGGCCTCTGCGAGCCTGGAGCTGACAGCATCTAGTGGACCATGAACCTCAGCTCCTGCCTCTGCCCAGGAGGCAGAGCTTGTTGCTTCTAGCTGCTGCTATTTACACGCCCCCCACCCCATCCCCAGGGCTTCCCTCTCATGCCCCTTACCAAGGACAGAGCTGTTCTGAATATCTCATCTCCCAAAGTGACTGGTAAACGGGTGTTTCTCGGGGAAGGTGGCCTATGGGAAGATCCCTTTTCAATGTGAACATTCCAGGGACACTCAAAGCTAGGTGAGGGCTGCCACATGATCATCACGAGCAATGCTGTGACCTCGGGATGGAGCAAGACACAGCTGCTTCTTACCCTTGGCCTGAGCTTATGGCCCGTTGTCCCCATCTGCACCCTGGGGTCTTTGACTGCAGCCGAATGGTCCCTTCCATATCTGCTTACTGGTACCTTTCAGCAGAAGTAGGACCAGTCAGGCGGTAGGTGCAATGCTCTATCTGGAGCCAGCCGGTTCCAGGCCATGGCTGCACAGGCAACGTCAAGTGGGTGGGTAGTACTGGGGTGTCCATCAGTACCCATGGGCCCTTCAAGAAAGGTACCCATCCATTCAATTTTCTCCACACTCCAGCAGTGTCTCCTGGCTCTGGTGGTACTGGGGTTTGAACATGCTGGGCTCAGGGTTCTGCCACTGCACCCCATCCCTAGCTCTGCTCTGGTTGGTGTTTGGTTGGTTTGGTTTTTGAAACAGGGTCTCTTGAATTTGCCATGCAACCAAGGATGGCTGAACTCCTGATCTTCCTTCCTTCACCCCCAAACTAATACTCCCTAACACCATACCACAATAACCACTACTGGCACTACCCTACCACCACCCTCACACATTCAAACATGCACACACACACACACACACACACACACACACACACACACGCATGCACGCATGCATACAAGTACATGCACATACAATCGCTGAGATTACAGGCACATATCACCACCCACCTCTGGCTTTTTTAGGTGGTACTGGGAATGGAGCTCAGATCCTCACACTGTCATGGCTGCCGCTTTACCCACACCACTGAACCACCACGGCAGTCCCTGGAACTATGATTCATTCATTGTAGTCCTCATGATCAGAAGGAAGCATTTCAGTGGAGGGTATTAATGTTTTCACCTTCATTCCAACATGGCCGCCCAGCACAGTGCTTAGTATTTGTTACAGAGGCAAGACCCCACAGTGTCCAAAAGTCAAATGCTCTAGAAGCCTCTAGGACATCCTAGGAAAACATACTGTTTTTCCAAATACGGGTCGGGAGCCACGTTCTTCAGACACTGAGAAGACATGACTAAACGCTCAACCAGTCTGACTGTGGCCTTCAACTGTGACTGCCCCTGTGCTATTCACAGACACCTTGGTCTCTACAGAGAGGTGGGGGGGGGGGGAGGTCTTGCCCAGAGGCTCTCACTGGAACATTCTGTGCTGGGTTATCTGTGGCTAAGATAAAAGCAGAGAGGGAAGGCCACGGGCGCGCCCACTGACAGCCCCTGAAACAGCTCTTGGAAACTTTGAAATAACTCACAGCAAAGATAACCCTTCCTCCCGAGTCGGTGGAGATAAGCAGAGGGTAGAGCGATCTTAAGGCCACCCAGCAGGAGCCTTGAAGGAGATGCTGTTTGGAAATCCTGAATGTTATGAGGGTTGGAGCTATGACAGCTGGTGCCCAGGTCCTGAGACAGGGGAGTGCTTGGTGTGTCTCCACTGTGGCTAGAAGGGTAAAGTAGCCTAAGAGGGGAGGGAGGGATTATCAGGACAGCGACTTTCCAGGTCCTTTGAGGTTCTATCAGCCAAAGGTGGACGGATGCCTTAGTTACCATGTCTGTCGCTGGAACAAAACACCAAGACCAAAAAGCAAGCTGGGGAGGAAAGGGTTTATTCCGCTTACACTTCCGCATTGTTGTTCATCACCAAAGGAAGTCAGGGCAGGTAGCTGGTGGCAAGAGCTGATGCAGAGGCCCTGGAGGGATGTTACCTACTGGCTTGCTCCTCATGGCTTGCTCAGCCTGCTTTCTTATAGAACCCAGGAGCACCAGCCCAGGGATGGCTCCACCCACAGTGGGCTGGCCCTCCCCCATCAATCACTAATAGAGAAAAATACCTGATAGCTGGATCTCACGGAGGCATTTCCTCACCTGAGACTCCTCCTCTCTGACTCCAGCTTGTGCCAAGTTGATGCAGAACCAGGCAGCGCAGTGGACGTTGCCTTTCGCTCTGGATGAGACAGGTGTTCAGGGAGAGTGCCGGAAGGATCGTGACGACATTGCTTAATTTGCTAGAAATTGCTCTCTGTCTGTGGAGAGAAGAGCGCACAGAGGTGACGTAAGCGTCTACTGCAGCAGTCCAGGCAAGAGCCAGGGTGCTCACATGCAGATTAGCGTCAAGACTCTGAGGTTACTAACTCCGGTTGTGTTTGTCCCCCATAACAATCTACCTCCCACCACTTTCCCAGGAGGCCCCACCCTCAAAGACTCTGTTTCCCCCACGGTGTAAAACAAGCAAGCATAGGTCGGCCTCGTCTTAGATACCTGTCCAAAGAGCCTCGGGAGTCTATTGCATGGGGGCGGGGAGGAGCATGGTATACACCTCACCCCAATCCTGGGTAGCAAGTCTCTGGGGAAGGATCAGACAAGAATTGCTTCAGCACCAAGGATGGCAAAAGTAGGCTCATGTTTTCAATCCTGAGAATCCCCGGGCAGGAACATGGCTCAGTTGTTAGAAGTTCTCGCAGCACAAGCATGAAGACCCAGGGTCTACCCCCAGCGCCTACATAAAAGCCAGGAAGTGCTGGAGAGGCGGGGGCTCACTGGCCAGCTAGTCCTCCCACATTGGCAAGCCCCGGGTTCCTTGAGAGACCCTGTCTCAAAAGACAAGTTAGGAAGCTGCTGAGAAGGACACCCGAATGTAAACCAATGGCTTCTATCTATAGGTAGATCCACCTGTCCACGTGTCCACACGCATATAAAGGGAAGGAAGGAAGTCTTCGGTTCCTGCTAAGTAGATAGCTGGTGCTCTGAGTCAGGTCTTTATAGGAGCAAATGAAACTGGGACTCGGTGCAAGATTTCTTGTCTAGAATGTTCAAAGGCCTGGGTTCTATCATCAACACTGTAAAAATAAACACAAGCTAATTCAGCACAGTGGTGCCAGAGACAGACAATCTCCCATGCTAGATCAACAAACACTGACTTTGTGTGTGTGTGTATGTGTATGTGTAAGTGTGTGCACGAACTTGCTTCACAGCTGAGGGTAGCATTACCTCCTGCCTCCACCTCTCGATGCTGAGATCACAGGCAGATGCCCAGAGCTCTTACAGGGCTTTTCAAATGCTCAGTAGCCTACCGACTGATCTCCAGTCCCGCCCTGTAAGCCTTGACTCTACTGCCTGCAAGCATCAAAAAACAGGCGGTGAGGTGAGGGCGGTCCATCTGTAATGTTAGTGGGTCAGAGAAGGGTTTCATCAGATAAAGACCCAGACAGACAGCCAAGGAGACGGCTCGGTTGGTCAAGTGCCTACCACACAACATGGGGAAGTGACCTCAGACCCCCAACACCCGTGTGGAGAATGTGGGTGTGGCACACTTATGTCTACCTGTGACCCTGGCTCAGGAGGAGGGAAACGGAGGAGGGGAGCAGAGACAGCCCGCTCTCCACTGCTCAGTGGCCATCAATTTTGTCAGTCAGTGGTGAGCTTTGAGTTCAACGAGGCCCTGTCTAAAAAAGTAAAGTGGGGAGCAGTTGAAGGAGACACCAGCCGTTCATCTCAGGCTTCAACGTGCCCGAGTGGCCGCACGCGCATGCACACGCACAGGGGTGTGCACACGAGCACACACATCACACAAGCAGTGTGCTAAGCACCCCTTTGCAGAATTCACAAGAAGAGTGAGCAGTTATGGGTCTCGGGGATGTTTGGCAGTCACGGGGCTGGGGCCCTGAAGTTTAACTCCCACCGTGAAGGAAGAGAGACGGCCCATCAGTATCATACGGAGTGATGTCAGGCTAACCTCACTCTGGCCCTGTGTTGTGGCAAGGTTTGGTCAAGGCAGAAACCAAACCTGTTTTTGTCTATATGTCTCCAGATTTGTGTTGGATAACTTAAGTTTAGGTTGGCTGGCCGCTTCCCATGAAACATGAAAGCTGGCCCCGTTCCCTGCGTGTGGCTATGTCTTCCTGGCCAAGGGCCATTAGTCCTGTGAGCCATTAGGTCATATGTTTTCACATTACAGAAGTGGGTTTTATAGCCTGATGCTGGGGCCCTTTCAGTGAAGCAGGTCACTGTCTGCAAAGGAGGCACAATGCTGTGCTTTTCCACACAGCCCCAGCTGTCATTCTGGCCCTGAGAACTGTACTGTGACTGCCTGTCCCAGCTCTTCCCCAGGACAAGCTGCCAGGTAGGGAGAGGGCGTGGTGCTGCCAAGAGAAGAGACAGAACCCCGAGCTTTCAGCCCTAAAGTGGAAGAGACGCCCCACCCCCTGCCGGCTTTTCATCAGTGCGGATTCTCAGGTTCTTTCCTGAAGGGGTCTGAGGGCCTGGGGCGCCAGCTCGGGTCCCCAGAGACTGAGCGCCTGCAGACAGCTGTTCTCTTGTCTCTCTGGAGGTCTGTGAACCGTGGAGGGGCTGTGCCTCCCGTGGCATAAGGGATCCGTGTATAGTAGAAGAGGGAGCAGCTATGAGATGGGCCCCAGAGCAGCGGGCACTACAGACAGGTGGGATGGATGAAGGAAGGAAGGCTGGGAGGCAGCAGCGCAGGGCCACAAGCCCAAACCAAGGAACCGTGGGCCAGGGAGGAGAACACATAGTCAGGACGGTGCCGCTGGGAACCTTTGGAAGAGCTGGTGAATGCGCGTGTGCATGTGTGCATGTGTGTGTGTGTGCACACACACGCGCGCGCAAGTTCATGCATAGGTATGTGTATGTGTGTGTGCATGCATATGTGTGTGCGTGCATATGTATGTATATGTGTGTATGCATGTGTGCTTGTGTGTATATGTGTGTGTACATACATGTGTGTGTGTGCATGCGTTCGTGCATACATATGTGTATGTGGGTCTGTGTGTGCATGCATGTGTGCATGTGTTAGTGTGTATGTGTGTGTACGTGTGTGTGTTTGTGTGTGTGTGTGTGCATACGCACATGTTTTTGCTTGTGTGTGCTACAAGGGTGCTGGGAACCATATTCATAATAAGGGAAAATTGGGACTGGACTCTTAGTAAGTTTGAGGACAAAGTGGAGATCTCATGGCTGCATAGTGGTAAGAGGGGATTAGAGTGGCAGGGCGCTGGCTACACCCCTGGGCGTGTCACCCGAGTGGGAAATAATAGGCCTAGTCCTGGAGAGAGGAGCTATTGCCTGCCCAAAAGGAGCTGGTAAGGTCTGATGGTCTATGTATGCACAAAGCAGTGGGCTGGCTCGCCGCTGGCACAGCATTTCAGACACTTGCCCCGGGAACAGCTGGATGCTGTCTGAGTAGCTGAAGGGAAGGGAAGGGCTTCCAGAGCGTGACTCTGACGTGGCGCAGCAGGTGTCAGTAGCGAGCCAGGTGGCGTCAAGGGTGGACGCTTCTGCCTCACATCATGGTGTTTGCTGGACTCTAGGCTTAGTCCCCTCCCCGGTTCTAATCACAATCACAATCTAATCTAATCACAATCCGCAATCCGCGTGCTAACACCACCAGGCAGAACCACGTCAGAGTCAACCTGCTCTTCCTACCCCCAGGAGAAGCTAACACTTGCTTCAAGTAGAGGAAGCCAGTTACTATTACCTGCCCCTCACCACCCCCTCTACTGCCCCTGTGTGTGAACAGGCATGGACAGCACATTCCCCTGAAGCCGCCCAAAGGGGATTGAAGAGAAGCCCCATGGCACCCCATCAATGTCATGATAAGAGAATACTTCTGTCCCCAAGGGGCCCGAGAGTCATTCAAAGGCTTGGGAACTCCCAGCTTCCCCAGGACACCATCACCAGGCCTTTGTGAAGGTGACATTCACCGCCCTGCTTCTGCCTGAGTCTGAGCTGTCATCTGCCACCTTCCCCACTATGTGTCCCTGCCCGTCACCAAGTGCCCCAGCTCCACTACGCTGCGCTTCCTGTTCAGAAAAGAACACTTTGAAAAATAACTTCCGCATGTCGTGTATGCCGAGCAATTGACCCATGCGGTAGTAATTAGAACAATGGTGGGCATTTGCTCTCCACCCCAGGGACAAGCCAGTGGTCCCAAAGCTCAGACCAATTAGCAGGCTGTAACGCAGAGACTTCCAGCGCCTGCTGGATCCGTGTGATGTAGGAGATGGGGCTGACATCCACAGCAGACTGTGCTGTGGTATGGAGCGCAGCAGACCCCAGAGCACCTGATGTGTTCAAGCTAAAAGTCAGAGCTTAAAACCCTACCATGCACTGGGCGGTGGCGGTGGCGGTGGTTGTAGTGGCACACACCTTTAAACCTGGCACCTGGGAGGCAGGAACAGGTGGATCTTGAATGCGAGGCCAGCCTGGTGTACAGAGTTTGATACCCAGGACCCACTTGGTGGAAAGAGAGAACCAACCCCCTCCATGGCTTGTAAGAGTTTGCACACACACACACACACACATACACACACACACACACACACACACACACGGTAAATAAATAACTTGGCTGGATATGGTGGCACTTGGGAAGCAAAGGCAGGTGCTTCTCTGTGAATTCTGGGCCATCCTGTGCTAAAGAAGGAAGAGAGGAAAGGCATGCATGGAATGTTCCCATAGATCTCACTGTTTAGCCTCCACACTCAGGGTGCAGTCTGATGTCTGTTCTACACACACACACACACACACACATACCTCCATGTCTCCTGCTCTCACCTTCGCTGAGCAACCAGAAGAGTCAGGGATGAACCCTCGATGCTTGGTGTGGCTAAAGGGCCTGTCATACTAGCTTAGGATCAAAGGCTCTGGCCCAGGATATGGAGGGTCTAGGAAATGAATGGCCAGGCTATGGAGGGCCCAGGCTACACAGGGCCCAGGAACTAGAAGCCCAGCAGGTGGACGGTCCTGGAGCTGTTTCTATACAGGTCTGTTTGTCATGTCCGGGGCAGTTATGTCCAGGAGCTCTGTTTATGTGCAAAACATGGCTTGGATCTAGACTCAAGGTACTTAAAAGCAGGTTTGTACCTGGTACCACTGTCTAGGGGGACCGAGACCAGGACCTTCCTGGTTGGGCTGGAGGTGGAGCAGGGTCTGGCCCATGCAAGCCCACGGGTTTCCTAAGGAGCTAGAGAGGCCCAGGAGCTGGGAGCCCAGGAGCTCTTAGGCAGATAGGTTATCTTAGAAGGAAGCAGGGAATAGACTCGACTCCAAACACATAAGGAGGTACCATAGATGAGGCTACAGGTGTCAGAGACACTAGCTGGGGCTCGGCTAGACTAGACTTCAGTTCAGTGGATAATTCTTGGGGAACTTCCAAACCAAACAAAACCTAATCCTATCTGCATTTGTGACGGCTAAAAAAATCTGTGCATATTAGCACTCTGCAGAGAAGACACTCTGTTTATATACAAAACAGGCTTTGAAGGTAAAAGCAGTTTGTACCCAGTGCTACTGTCTAGTGGCACTGAGACCAGGGCCTTCCTGGTTGGGTTGGGGGTGAGGGGTCTGGCCCATGTAAACCCGTGGATTTCCTAAGCTTGCCTGCAGCTCCAGGCTCAGGGTTGGCAGCCCCCTAAAGAGCCCCCCACCCCCAAAGCAGGTCACATGACTCAGCAGTACCTTCTGTTTGCAGGCTCCATGCAGGTAATGAACAAGACGAGGCGTATCATGGAGCAGGGCGGGGCGCACTTCATCAATGCCTTCGTGACTACACCGATGTGCTGTCCGTCCCGCTCCTCCATCCTCACGGGCAAGTACGTCCACAATCACAACACCTACACCAACAACGAGAACTGTTCCTCGCCCTCCTGGCAGGCGCAGCATGAGAGTCGGACTTTTGCCGTGTACCTCAACAGCACAGGCTACCGGACAGGTGAGGACCAGGGTGTGGGGATGCTGCTCAGGCCTGCTCAAGGGACAAGTGGCCTTCTGTGCCCCAATGAGCTTCTCTGTGTGTGACATCCAGACTGCACTGGTCCCCAAGATAAGCCTGGGTCATGAGCAGGCGTGGTCTCATTTCCTGCTGAGATTTCCAGCTTATTTCTGTGTGCACATAGTAGGTGTGTCTGAAGTAGGTTCAGAAAAGAACCTTTTCAAAGACACCAGAGTTTTGAAAAATGGAGAGTCCAGGGAGATTGTGAATTCTCTGACAGGGCGGTCACAAGATATCCCTGCATGAGTTTGAGGTTTCTGGGTTTAAAACTGTTTTATTGACTGAGACCATCTGCATGAGAGAAGGCTCCAGAGTGTTGAGGTTGGCGTTAGGAACGGACAGACATGGAGGGACTCAGCAGTTTATTGTGGGAGTAGCCAAGATGACGAAGGGGTTGCCATGGTGACAGACCTTTGACTGCGCTGTTACACGTGTCAGGATGTCCAATGCTGCCTACTTGATGGAGGTGCCCTGAGTTCGAAAGGCCGCCCGCTAGGCTGGCACCTGAGGTCAAGCTGTCACCCCAGCCCAGCCACCTTGCCCTTGCCAAATCCTCGAGACTCAACTCATTGAACTTGCTTGAGTTTTAAAAAAAAAAAAAATTCCCCACCTTGGCAAGCAGCCTGGGCAGTTGTGAAAGCGGATGATAGGGTTCAGATGTTGCAAGCCCCGGGACTTGCCCTTCCTAGTGACGCTACACTGTTCTGAGTGGGAGTGAGGAAGGGCCAGGCACCTCGTGCAGCTGACCTGCAGTCATCCACCAGGGCGGGGCAGGCTTTCCGATGCCCAGTGGGAGTGGGTGGAGCTGTTTACTCCCCAGATGCTCCTCCCACCACAGGATCATCTCCAGAGCAGGTTCAGCTGTAGAAACCGGCTCCTCCACATGGGCAAGGCATCATGGGTGTGGAAGTGCAACATGGAGGTCTCCGTGGGCCAGTGCTTTAGATGGTTGGGAGGCCTAGACATTGTTGGGATCGGGATAGGCCCAGACATAGCAGGGCAGCGGCTTCTATTGGAGGGTGCAGCTGCCACTCAGGGCTAGAAATGATTCCCACACCAGCTCAAAGTCAAATATCTCTACACTGGAACTTTGTAAAGTAAAATCTCTCAATTTTGAGAAACTCCATCTTTAAAAAAACAAATGCTATTGGCTAAAGAAGATATGTCTGTACAGGGCAGGTGTGGTTCACAGGACCTGAACAGCTCTGGGTGGAATGTTTATGTGGAAACAGAAGAAGAGTGAGGCCCCCAACATGGTTCATCAGGCCAGTCACCTGGAAGGCAGAAAGACCACACCTCCCACAAAGACTTCTGGGAGAGACATGAAATGAGAAGTTTGTGTGGCACAATCAAAACAGAAAGCAAGGCCATGGGAACTCAGAGGTGTGGGACCGCCCGTCAGACAGAAGGGGAAATTACTAATTCCATAACACTGTGGGATTTATGATGAATCGAAAGTTTGTATCAGAGTCACACGGGAAACAGAGAGAAAGGAATGACCATCAAAGTAGACAGTCACCAAACCAGGTGTGCCATCCCCCTGCATGGGAGGCTGATGCAGGTGCTCCATCCAGCTGCATGGGAGGCTGATGCAGGTGCTCCATCCAGCTGCATGGGAGGCTGATGCAGGTGCTCCATCCAGCTGCATGGGAGGCTGATGCAGGTGCTCCATCCAGCTGCTGGGAGGCTGATGCAGGTGCTCCATCCAGCTGCATGGGAGGCTGATGCAGGTGCTCCATCCAGCTGCTGGGAGGCTGATGCAGGTGCTCCATCCAGCTGCATGGGAGGCTGATGCAGGTGCTCCATCCAGCTGCTGGGAGGCTGATGCAGGTGCTCCATCCAGCTGCATGGGAGGCTGATGCAGGTGCTCCATCCAGCTGCATGGGAGGCTGATGCAGGTGCTCCATCCAGCTGCTGGGAGGCTGATGCAGGTGCTCCATCCAGCTGCTGGGAGGCTGATGCAGGTGCTCCATCCAGCTTCATGGGAGGCTGATGCAGGTGCTCCATCCAGCTGCTAGGAGGCTGATGCAGGTGCTCCATCCAGCTGCATGGGAGGCTGATGCAGGTGCTCCATCCAGCTGCATGGGAGGCTGATGCAGGTGCTCCATCCAGCTGCTGGGAGGCTGATGCAGGTGCTCCATCCAGCTGCATGGGAGGCTGATGCAGGTGCTCCATCCAGCTGCCGAGAGGCTGATGCAGGTGCTCCATCCAGCTGCTGGCAAGGCTGATACAGGAGGGTCATAAGTTCAAGGTTGCTGGGGCTAAGCAGTGACACTGCACCTCGTAATACTTGTAAGGTATATGTTCATTTGTTATGGTATGTGTGCAAGGCCCCAAGGACAAAGTCAGTCGTCTAGCCTGGTTGTCAGTCAAACCCTATATCCATTTGGGCATCTAGGGAAGGTGACTGAGTCGGGGTTAAGTCTGCTGAGGGAGTGAGGCTCTCTGCTGCTGATGGCTCTCTTCTAAATCCATGCTGCCTTGGTGGCCTTGACCCAAGAGCATCAGGTTCTTGTTTCTCCTTACTTCCCATTGTTGAGGAACAAGATATGTGTGCATGAGCACTCGTGGCCTCAAAGGAGCCTGGGATATGTAGTCTTTACTCTGGGCAGGTCTTTGTACCACTGAAAACAGATCCTGAGGGGGGAGCTCTTAGTCACAACCACAGCTCCTAACTATTTGTGTTAGTGACGCCCTTGAGTCCAGAAGGTCAGCTGAGCTTAGAAGACAGATGCCAAAATTCACAGTGCAGAGGCCTGTTAATGGAGCCAGTTTAAAAATTGAAGCTACAGCTGGGCTTACTAGTACAAGGCTGTAATCCCAGTTCCCAGGATGGAAGCCAGAGGATCAGGAGTTCAAGGTCAACCTCTGCTACATATTGAGTTTGAGGATAGTCAGAAAGAGAGGGAGAGAGGGAGGGAGCAGGGTAGGAGAGAAAAGAAAAGAAAGCTAGCTGGCCTGATACTGCAGATCTGTACTCTCCCAACAAAGGGATTCAAAATGGAAATGGAACAAAAAAATGGGGATCGGAGAGATCGCACAGCAGGACAGAGCACTGGCTGTTCTAGGGACCGAGGTTTGGTTCCCAGCACCCACGTGGTGGCTCAAAACCATCTGTAACTCCAGTCCCAGGGCATCTGATGCCCTCTAACCTCCACAAGCACCGTACACACTGACAGTGCACATTCATGCATGCAAGTGGAACACTCGTATATATGTTACATAATTCATTCATATTAATGTAAAAAGAAAATACAAAGCATGTTCTAGAAATAACTTATTTTCTGAGGCAGAGCCTGCGTAACCTCCCCCCAAATCGTTGAGTTTCTAGGACTGATCGAGAACTTTTGATCCAGCTGCCTCCACCTCCCAAATGCTGAGGTGACTGGGGTGAGCCCGCATGCCTGGTTTATCTGGTGCTGGGTGTGGAACCCAGGGCTTCCTGCATGCCCAGAGGGCACTCTAGCAACTCAGCCCCAGCCCCAGCTCCAGCCCCAGCCCCAGCCCCAGCCCCAGCCCCAGCCCCAGCCCTAGCCCCAGCCCCGGCTGTGTAACAAAACTTTGGCTCTGACTGAAATGGGTTGATGTTTGAAACACATAAACTATGCAGTCCCTGATGGGAAGAGTGTGATTTGTGACACAAACATCAGATGGGGTGACATGATGTCACTCCTGTTGTCATCCTCCCTTTATAGGGATATGAGGATGGGGGGTCTCCCCTGGGCAGTGTGTGTCACCTTGTGGTCCTGCTTAATAGAAGTGCTTCGCTGAGCCCAGACACCGGCTTATTGTCTGTCCTGGGCCCGTGTCTTCTGGCGCCACTTGAGGTAACTTTGCATCCCGCCTCTCTTAAGAGATCAGCAGGCGCACTGTTCAGTCATCGGCACTGCGCCTACACTGCCCATGTCTGTGAGGAACACACGAGAGCAGAAGCCAGAGGTGCTGGGTTTCAGGAGAATAAATACCCACTAGTTAGTGGAAGGTTGTGGATGTGGCTCCCGTGGAATCAGACGGACGTGTCTCAGAGACTGGGGTGTCCTCGCCACAGCCTAGTCATTGTTTTCACGTGTACCTGCCCCCTTGTCCCAGGCGAGCCACCAGCAGCCCTGGCTGCGCTGACAGACATAAGCTCACGGATGTTCCCAACCCCCGATTCCCTGACGCAGTGGGCTGTGGGGGAGGTGGAGAGACTGGAGTGCCAGTCTCAGATTTCCAAACGCTCCTCCATGGGGGTGTAAAGAGCCATTTCCAGCACTTTCTACCAATTAGATGCCAGCTAAGGCCTTCTCTCTCCACGAGTCATCAGAGCCCCGCAGTTGCCACCCAGTTACATGCCTGCCAGTGCACCTTCTGCACACAGATGTGTTCTGGAATGTTCCTGGGGAGCTGAGAATAGGCCATTCGTTAGAAGTTCGAGCTCTGTCAGGACTCCCCTGGGGGTGCTGTTTTCGGACCATACCGTGCACCCCAGTTCTTTCCATTCTTGTCACACAGCTGTGGAAGGATACTGGCTGGGAACTTAGATTCCGGTCATTCATAGCCAATGGCCCCCACGGTGCCCTGATACCTGTGGAGGCCCTCACATGGCCAGGCCTGGCACTGGGCACCCTGACGGTGGCTGCTACGTGAAGAAGGGAGGCATATGTGTGCGTGTTGCATATGGCTTGTTTTGAGTCATGAGGATGCCCACCATATTACCTTCCTTCAGTGACCACCCCTCTCTCCTACCTCCTGTCCTATCAGACCGTGTCCAGCTGCCTACTGACATCTGTCTTAGGGTCCCCACATGTCAAACCTACCATGCCTAGCATGACCTCTTCTTTTGTCACCCCCCTCCCTGGGGCCGCGCACAGGCTCCCCCACGGCACACACAGGCTCCCCCACGGTACCCACGGCACACACAGGCTCCCCACAGCACACACGACACACACAGGCTCCCCCCATGACACTTCTAACTTTTCATTCCCTCAGGCCAAGTCCATAAAACCACCCTTGATGTGTTTTCCTTCCTGTCACAAGCAGTCAGTCAACAAACCCCATCATTCTTCCTGAAGAATGCGCTGAGTGACCTCTGGGAGGGGGTCTCCTAAGACCATCATAAAATATGGATATGTCTGTTATGATTCAGAACAGCAATAAAATCACAGCTATGAGGTAGTAATGACAATTATTTTATGGCTGGGGTCACCACAGCGTGAGGAGCTGTATTAAAGGGTCACAGCCTTAAGAAGGTTGAGAACTGCTACACTACAAAATCTTAAAACTCATGCATACAGCGCACGCCTGTAATCCCAGCACTCTGGGAGGCAGAGGCAGGCGGATTTCTGAGTTCGAGGCCAGCCAGTCCACAGAGTGAGTTCCAGGACAGCCAGGGCTATACAGAGAAACTCTGTCTCAAAAAAACCAAAACTCACTCATGGCTTGCATGTATTTCCTCAGTTCTATGCTCCTGAGTCCTCCCTTCAAGGGACCCTCTGTGAACACCCCAGTACCCCATCTTCTCCTTACTCAATTTCTTTCCCTTCAAAGCCTGACGCCACGCAGCAGGGATCTGTCTGTGTGACCTGCGGTCCCTTGTGTTGTTACCTGTCCCCAGTCTCTGCTCCCTGCCTTCCCTGGTGTGTGCTCTCTGCCCTGGTTCCTGCTTCCGCTAACCCTGTTCTGGCCTTTCTCCTACATGGCTTGTCGACTGTCTGGCTTCTAAACTGCCAAGTCCCTCCCGTGTCTCCCGGGCCCACAGTAGGTGCTTGGACGGATTCACATGGCCGCCCGCCCTGTCCATCACTTCCTCTCCCTGCATGGGCCGCTTCTCCATCTCTCTGCTTACACAGGGGAGACTTCAGCTGTCCTGGGTGCTCCTCTGGACCCTGGTACAGCTGTCTCCACCGTCACAATGGCAGCCTTCTCTGCCCTTGGCCTTCCTCCTGCCCGTCTGCTGCCAGCTTCCTTCTCCCCGAGTGCACACACAGACACACACACACACACACACGGTGCTCTTCTTCCCAGACCAGCTGCACCTCGCCTGCCCACCCACACATGACCCTTACGGCCTGTGGCTGCAGAGCCCCCATCTGTCCCCTGAGTCTGGGCTCCTCTGCAGTAGGACCCGCCCTGAAGAACTTAACCTCTCAGCATGGGCGTCTCTCTGGGCCTTGCCGGGGTTGTGCAGCCCACTGAAGGTCTAGCCTCTCCTGCCACAGCTGTCTCTCAGAGATGGCTCAGTGTCCTTTAGCTGTGCCAAGCATAGTAGCATGCACACGTGACCTCGGCCGATGGGAGGGTCAGGCGTTTGACCTCATCATCATCTATGTAAAGTCCAGGTCTAGCCTCGGCTATATGAGACCGTCTAAGACTGCTTCTCAGCCTTCCAAACATTGACATTTTAATACAGTTCCTCATGTTGTGATGACCACCCCCAACCATAAAGCTATTTTGTTGCTATTTCATAACTGTAATTTTGCTACTGTTAGGGATCGCCATGTAAATATTTTGGGAAGTAAAGGTTTGGCACAGGGGTCTCCACCCACACCCAGGTTGGGAAAACCTCTGATCTCAAACAAAATGGCTCGGTGGTTAGGAGCAGTTAACTCAGCCAGGCAGTGGTGGCACACACCTTTAGTGCCAGCACTTTGGAAGCAGAGGCAGGCAGATTTCTGAGTTCGAGGACAGCCAGGGCTACACAGAGAAACCCTGTCTTGGGGAGAAAAAAGAGCACTTAACTCTCTTCCATGGCTCCCTGGCCTCCATATGTACCAAACATACATGCAGTGTACATGTATACATATAGATCACATATGCACATAATATTAATCTTTTTTTATCCCTAAATTCCCTTAAGCCCTAAGTCTCTAGGCCTTTCTTTTTTTAAATCTTAAATCGCCTTTAAGATTTATACAGGTGAGACACCTGGGCCCTCGCTCTAACATTACTTGTGATTGTGAGCCGGGACGCTTCCCCTGAGACTCAGTTTCCCTTTTCTACAGCAGTGTTATGACATAGGTAAGTTGCCCAGTGCCCATATATGGTCAGGCCCCACAAATTCAGGAGGTGAAAGTCCCTGGGAGGGAGAGGAAGTGCGGGGCCGGGAGACTGTTCTGTCTGTAAAGTCGTCAGTGAACGAGAGTTCCCCATACAAAAGGCTAGGTGTGGCAGCTCGAGCCTTCAGGAGCCCTGGACAGACAGACAAGAGAATCCTTGGGGACCACTGGCCAGCCTAGCCAATTCGGGGTCAGTGAGGGATGACTCGATACTAAGGTAGGGGCGAGCAAGATGGCTTCCGCAGGTAACGGTGCTTGCCACCAAGCCTGACGCGATGACCGAGATGATCCCCGGAACCCACATAGTGGAAAGAGAGAACCAACCAACTCCTGCAAGTTATCCTCTGGTCTCCACACATGTGCTGTGGCACACATGTACCCCACAAATACACACATACATAAAAGTACAAAAAAAAAAAAAGAAAGAAAAGTTGCCAACTGTTGGAGAGGGAAGGCTGAATGACTGAGGAAGATACTGGATATTCCTCCACACTCGCATGTGCAAGTCTACTTACATACATGCACACACATGAACACATATGTACGCATGCACGTGCCACACACAAATAAGGAAAAAGTGGAGTAAGCACAGGTGTGTGTGTATCCTCAGTCCCCTGAGTTTGAGGTATGGGGCAGGGGGTCCATGTGCCCATCTGAGCCCTGACTGTCCCTCAGCCTCGCTCGGCCATGCACAGGTTCCCTCAAACTGAGACCCAGGGCCACAACCCAGGAGCTTAAAGCAAGAGATGCTTCTCCTCTGACACCCCAGACTTGTGTCCCAGCCTCCTCTGCTCTCCATATCCTAGGTTCCCCATTCTCTGCCTCGGTCTCCTCATAGCTCTCAGATCCAGGCATCTGCATCCAGATTTCCCCCCATGACAGCACCAGCCTGCAGTTCCCCCTGACCCGATGGAAGCTTCTCTTAACTTGATCACAGGAGCCAGGGTTCAGATAAGGTCACTCACTGTGCAGGTACCAGGGATCAGAGTGAGCCTCTGGAGAGTCACAATGTGTCTCCCATGTTCACACACACATCCCCACTGGTCACTGTCCTCCCTTCCAGAGCCACCCTCAGGCCTGACTTCAGTAGACATGGGACAGAAGAAAGGCTTCCGTGCCCAAAGTCTATTACCTCACGTTTTGTTGGATGTTTGAACCAAGGTCTTCTTATGTAACCAGGCGACCCTTGAACTTGCCATGTGCCTATTAGTAAGCCCGCCCCCGCCCGCCCCCAGTGCTGCGACCATAGCTGTGTGCCTCCACGCCTGCCCACTGGGTTTTAACTCTGCAAACGGAAGGCTAACTCACACCAAGCACGTGGGAGGGAGGGAGATGCTAGGTTCCAGACCACCTAGCTGCAAACCTTTTTCCCAAGGAAGCACAGTGCCCCCTATGGGTCAAATCTATGAAAGCCGTGATACAGGCTTTCGTGTATCCTGAAGCAAGAGACTTCGGTGGATGGATGCTCTACAGCCCTGGGCTGTCTACACTGCCCACCAAGTCACCTCTGTGCAGAATATTTTATGCTTTTGTTCTGAGTATGAATCTGAGTCTATTTTCTATATAAATAAGGAAGGGTTTTTTGTGTGAGAGGGTTTTTTGTTGGTGGTGGTCCTTGGTTGGTTTTGGCTTTTTGGCAGAATTATAATACGCTCAGTTTCCCAGCACTAGATCTGACAGGGAAGCTGGTATAATTGAATGCAAAACTTTTCCAAGAGATTCCTTATTTCTGAAAATCCTGTCCCCGGCGGCAGTAGCAACCAGTATTTGAATTGCAAATGCCATGCACCCACCATCCCGGGCTGGGAACCAGCAGCTCCCCGGGAATCTGTCTCCTTGCTGGCACCTGACTGCCACCCCATGTCCCCTTGACGGATGTGCTGAAGACACTTCTGGTGGGAGCTTCCCTTTGTTATAAATCTCCCAGCTTTTATTTTTCTTGAAGATTGCTGTTCTAATGTTCTTTCTCAACTTTGGGTGGGGTTGACTAGCATAGGAAATTTTTTCAACCGTGACTTCTTTTTGGGAGGAAATATGACTGTTAGTGAGATAGCTCTGGGAGCAGCTTTGAGGGGTCTGATGTGTCACAGTCGCTGAGGTGATGGGAGGTGCCTGTGGTTGATGTTCCTTCAGTCTTGTTGTAAAGACTCCTGTGGATTTTCCGCCCCTCTGTCCCACTGTTCTGCACAGGTCTGCAGTTACTAGAAGGCAGAGGGCTGAAGTCACTGAAGGGGGAAAGCAGACAAGGGTCAGCCAGGTGCCCAGCATCCTGGTTGAAGGCAGGACCCAGGAGCCCATCTGTAACCAGATGAGAGCCCTGGAGCAAACTGGTGGACCTGGTGAAGTCTGAGCTGGTGTGAGAGAGCCTACTTACCTCAGTATGTGAGGTGGAGAGTAACCCGGGAAGACACCTGTCATCAGCCTATCCTGACACACACACACACACACATCAAAGGAAGTTGCGTGTGCACGCATGCATGCATGCATACACACACACACATACCATACATACCATAACACACACACATACACACACCACATACCACACCCTACAGGAATGCACACATACACACACACACACATACACATAACCCACACCACACACACATACCATAACACACACACACACAAACACCACATACCACACCCTACAGGAATGCACACACACACCATACACTACACAGGAATGCACACACACACACACACACATACATACCACACCAAACACATATACTCCATACCACACACACATACCACATTACACATAGACACTACACCATACCTGCACGCACACACACACACACACACACACACCACAGGCATACATACACGCCTTAAAAGGAAAGGCCAACAATATAGCTCAGTTGGGAGAGCACTCGCCTAGCATGCAGGAAGCCCTGGGTTCAATGCCCATTACTGCATAAAGGTGTGGGGGTGCGCACCTATAATCCAAACCCTCAGAAAGTGGAGGCAGGTTTGAGGCAGTTTGTCCCGCTAGCAATCCAGCAGGCCATAGAGCCTCTCCCTGATGCTAGCCCCTGTTCCCTCCCAGCGAACGAGGTTTTCGGGAAATGAATGGACTCTGTCATTTGCTGCAGCTGCCTGAGTCTGGCAGGGAGGCTGAAGCCTGCATTCAGTCACCCGCTCCGGGTCCCCTGCACCCACTGCCCAGCCTTGGCCTGATGCCCGGGGGTCATCCACAACCCAAGCTCTCTCCATAGCAACAGTCCCACTAGGAACAAGCAGGTAGGAAAAAGGAGCCTAGAAAGGGATAGCCTCAGCCCTCAGCCCTCAGCCCTCAGCCCTCAGCCCTCAGCCCTCAGCCCTCAGCCCTCAGCCCTCAGCCCTCAGCCCTCAGCCCTGGTGAGCTGCCCAGCCCTTTTTCCCAAAGAGGACAACAGGAGGTGCCTTGAAAAGCCACACTCTGACTGAAACCTCCCCTGGCTGTTCCCTGGCGGGCTCACCTGTTCACACCTCCCGCCTCTCACTGTTCCCTTCTGCTCATGCACAGGCCGCAGGCCGCCTGGCCCTCTCTGTGGTACGGTCATTCCTGCTTCTGTATAAAACACACTTCACCCACTCCCCTGCAGTTGAGAACTTTCCAGATCCGTCCCCACTCTTCCCTGGGGCGTCAGTTAACACTCCCTACCCGGTCCCAGTTATACAGAGATGAGCACTTGAACGCGTGCCAGGCAGAGAAAGAAAACAGACGTCCACCACAGAAACCTGGTGGTGGGGATGGGGCTGAGGATGAGGCTCATTCTGGAGCTGTGAGGAGGGCTCTGGATTTAGCCCTTGGCACCTCATAAAGCAGGCATGCTGGCACATGCTGTAATCTCGGGATTCAGAAGGGAGAGGTGGGAGGATCAGGAGTTCAAGGTCATTCTAAGTGGCACAGCTATTTCCAGACCAGACCGGGCTACAAGGGGCCCTGCTTCAAAAAAGGGAGGAAGGGAAGGAGGGAGGAAGAAAGGGAGTCAGCAGAGGTCTCTCTCAACCAGGGAGTCAGCTTTTCCATGGCCTCTGACCCTCTGCTCCTTGGAACAGCATTGGTCCGCCATCTTCCTCCACCTCTCAGTCAGAACACTCCCATGTCAGCCTCCAGAATGTAACCGAGTTGATTTAAGTTGATTTATCCTGCACTCTGGGAGTTCACCATTCAAACACAAAGCGAGCCCCACCATCACCTTGAGAGCAACAACCTTAAGAGAAACAGAGCTGGCTGCAGTTCTCCAAAGCGCTTGGCCTAGCGGGAGGCTGCAGGACTCTAGGGGGTGGGGGTGGAGGGTTATTTAACATACTTCCACCCCTGCCTCCTCAGCCCAGACGGTTTGTCTGCCAAAAACCTGAAGACTTCAGGCTATAGCAGCCTGGACTTTGTCAAAGGCCACCTTCTCTTGTGGCTCTGCTCCCCAGATTCCCCAGCCTAGTGTGATTGTCTCCACCACTCAGACCAGGAACCCCCCACCTACCCACAGCCCCTAAACCCAGTGGCAGCAGGTCAAAGTTGTCCAGTTCAGAATGTTTCTAGAACTACAGGTACCAGGGATGGGATCTGAACTCCTGGGCCTACTGATCTTCTAGATGGTATTTGTTAACATACAGGTGAAGCCATTATCCCAAATAGCTCCGATAGGAAGCAGATGAATGGGGAGATATGCTTTCTTCCTGTAACAGCATAATCAGAAATCACACGCACTCCATGAGCCGCTGGGAGTCGTGGAAGAAGGTGCCCAGAGTCCCAGAGGAGTCCAGTTACATCCAAGTGTCGTACACACTGGCATGCGTGCCTCTTTCCACATTTGTGTCCAGGCTACATCCCTGATGGTGAGCAGGTCTGGGACCAGGTGACTGTCCTGGGATAGGTAGATGTTCCTGATGTCACTGGTGCCTTAACCCGGGTCCTGTAGGTGGAGTGTGTAGCCTTCCCTCAGGATGGTAGGGCTTGCTAGTTAGAGGGTAAAGAAAATAAACAAACATGAATCCTCCTGCCCAAGTTCACAGACTGCCTGGATTCTGGCTCCAAACATCAGATTAGGAAACTCTTCCTAGAGCTAGAGAGATGACTCAGTGTGGCTAAACGGACAAGAGAGCGTTCAGTTCCCAGAACCCAAGTCAGGCCTGTAAGTCGGCTCCAGAGGATCTGACCTCCACCACAACACTACATTCATGCACGTATGCATGCATACACACACATATATATACATATACACACATACACACACACACATATATATACAAAGATCATATACACAAATATATATACACACATAATACATACATACATATACACAGAGACACACAAATACATGCATACACATATGAATATACATACATACACAGATACATACAAATATCCACATATACAAATACATATACACATATATGACACGTGCATATATACAAACACATACATATGTATACACATACATACACATATATACATACAAATACCCATATACATAAATGCATATGCACATACATACATATGAACACAGACATACATACATACACAAATGAAATACTTTTTTTTCTTTTAATCTTGAAATACAAGACCCCACCTCCCTTGTTTGCAGTGGCACACATAAATAATCACTTGGGAGGCTAAGAGGGGAGTATTTCAATATGGAGCTAGCCTGGACTACATGCTAAGTCTGGTCTCACAGAACAGAACTCTCCCTGGAACACACAAACCCCATAGCCATCCCGTGCCCTAATATGCTCTGCAGCCAGACGCCTCCCTCCACCCCGTTCCCTCCCCTTGAGCCCTGGCCCTGTGTCTTGCCCGCCTCATGTCCACCTCAGTGAACGACCAGTGCCTCAGATTACCTGCCTGGCCTCCTCACTCCTGATCAGTCCTGCTCCTGCCACACGCCTGCTCCTATCACAGTGCCCCTGTAGATTCAACAACCACATACCCCATAATCAAGGCAAAAGACAGGCTTGAAACACCTGTGGGCTCTGTGTTAGGCCAGTGCCCATAGCCTGCGCGGCCTGGTGTCTGTGGGGTCTCCACGGCCTGGTGTCTGTGGGGTCTCCAGCTCCTCTGCTGCCCAACCACACCCCCAACAGATTTGAGGGCTTGCTCACGGGTCTGTCATCCAGACACAGGTCAGATGCAGAAGAAACAGAACACAGGAGCCTTTTCCTGCCTCTTGAGCTGATACTCAAGTTCAGTTGCAGAGATAAAAACAGAAACAAAAATTGTAAATTGCTGACAATACCATAAAGAAACTAAGTCACGAAGGAGAGGCTAGTTGGAAGTGACCCAGAAAACTTCTGGCAAAGCTGAAGAATTGTTCTCAAGGCATCTACAGCAGAGAAGGCCTTCCCAGGAAAAACGCCAGGGCAAGGGACCTGGGGCAGGACAGGGCTGCCAGGCTGAGGGGAGAATGGGGAACAGGGTCGGTAATCAGTAGGAGACTGTCACTCGGGGGTCTGTGGGCTGCTGAGGACTCTGGGTTTTGTTCAAGTGTGACACGGAGCTGATGATAGGTTTTACAAAGTGTGGTGTAACTAGACGGGTGGCTTAAGAGAGTGTCGAGTGTCTCTGGCAGCCATGGAGGAGGGGCTGGAGGGAGGAGGGAGGAGAGCTAAGGAGGGAACTCCAGCCATCTCCAGACAGAGAAGCTGAGGTTCCTAGCCTGGACCTGTGCTGTAGACAGAGCTGTGGAGACCGTTTGGGGCCTGACAAAGAGCTTCAAGGTATGGCCCTTCTTACCTCAGCGCTGGGTGAGGAGCAGCCTGGGGGCAGATGAGAGGCCATACTGAAACACCTGTTTAGTGTCAGATGCGGCAGTTTGCAGGGAAAGAAGCGCGTGAGACCAGAGACTCCCTAAAACCAGCAAAACATGCACAGAGGCAAGCGAGAAGCTGCCGTGTGGGGCTACAGCCCCGTTCTGCTCCCCTGCGTCCTCGCGTGTGAAGCTGAGACGTCTGGTTTTGGCAGGCTGGACTTTCGTGTTCCGCCTCATTTGTCACTGACTTCCCCATTCCCCTGGGGAATGCTGTTTATTGTCATTGGCTGGGCTCTCCATCACCAGGGCCTGCTAATAGATGTGCGTCTCTCTAGGCAGGCGTCCTGACAGTCCCTTCCTTGTCCCAGGAGTCTCTAGGCCAAAACCAGACACATCTGGTTTCAGACAAACATTTTCAGTTCTTCAAAGACAAGTGTACACACACACACACACACACACATGAAAAGAGTCGGGACCCTGATTTCTTTTGGTGTTCTTTCCATGAGCTGACTGTGGCCATACTGGTGACTGTCCCATTGGCTAGGCACAGTCACCAAGGCAGAGTGGAGGGCTCTCACCTTGAGGCTAGCTGGGCCTGTGTGCTCTGAGCAGAAAGCAGGCCCTTCAGATGCTCAGGCCAGCGTGAGTACTGGAAGATTGAGTTGTCATCCCCTCACCTCTACCTAACAGTGCCCGGAATGTGTGCCCACAGTGTGACAGACAAAACTTCATCCGTGTCCCCGGGGAGGTAGAGACACCCTTGTATATAAGTTTATAATACTCTGCACACAGACTGCACTCGGCTGACAGACACCCCTCCCCTGTACCCCATTCCTGTCACCGTGCTCTCACAGACGCTAAAATAGAAAGCCTTTGGGATTCTGGTTTGGTTTGGGTTTTATTTTAGTTACGCTGTGTATATGTGCGTCACAGCGTGAAGGCGGAGGACAGGGATGCGGATGTCAATCCACTCCCTCCACCACGTGGGTTCTGGTGACTGAGCTCAGGTCCTTTGCCCACTGAGCCATCCTTCCAGCCCATACAAAGCCTTTGGAATAAGGTGCCGGCTCCTGTGCAGAGTGTACGCAGCATGGCTTGTGCGGCCTGAACCAGATCGATCCTGTCAGCTGCTGGCTCACGTACCCAGTCTTGGCAGGTGCCCACTGGGGCCACAGTGTCCGGGCAGGCCTGTGCCCTCTGGACCTGCATCCTTGGTGGCAGGCAGAAACATAGGAAAGCGGGTGCCTCGGTGGGGCGGTCTCAGAAACTGGGGAGAAGTAGCCCCTGGGTGCAGAGGCAGGCAAGGGGGAGGGCAGGGCCATCTTGGGTCAGATGTCACACGGAGAAGGGATGTCCGTGAGAGGACCGAGGAGACGTGCGTGTCCAAGGCAGAGGAGCGGCATGTGTGAATGACTCGAGCGTTTAAGATGCTAGAGGTCTGGACCCTGTGAGCCAAGCACAGGTCGCTGTAGTGGAGTCAGTGGTCTTGAATTCAGAGCATCCTCTGGCTGTTTGCGGATGATTGATTCTATGTGGGGACAGGAGGGGAGGCTGAGGAACAGGAGTGGGTGGGTAGGATGGGTAAGATGGGCATGTGTTTTCTCTCTCTCTCTCTCTCTCTCTCTCTCTCTCTCTGTGTGTGTGTGTGTGTGTGTGTGTGTGTCCCTCCTTCCCTCTGAAAGGTCTTGTATGCATTTGAGACAAGTATTCTACCAATGAGTTAAGCCCCCAATCCCTAAACGTCTCTCTCTTTTTGGACTTTCTCATCCAGTAGGCTGACACGGGCTCAGGAGAGCCACCAACACGGCTCTGGGGACATGGGGACAGCTCTTGAGCAATGGGTTCCGGGTTGCTTCTTAGAGCAGAACACCCGTTTTTCTGCTTTGAAGGTCTCTGACCTCAAAGTGTGGACCGCAGGTAGAGGATGACTCCTCCAGGCCCCAGGAACACATTGACTGACAAGAGGGACCTCGGTGACTGAGTTGGGGCCTGTGGCTCTTCCAGGGGTACAAGAAAGGAGGCCAAGAAAGAGGAGACCGTGCGGATGTGGGAGTGAATTGACTTCACAGTATGGAAGCCACCTGCCCACGAAAATAAGTATTTAATGAAATGTCAGTCACACACAGCGTGATTCAGCCGGGCCGCTCCGGAACACTTCGACTCCTTCCTGGTTATTTACCACTTTTGTTGAATGTTAGACGTGGGCAGAGGTGGTGCAGGGTGAGCCTGTGCCAAAATCACTGTTGTCCTTGAAACAGCCCTGTTGACAGCTCTACCCAGATGGCCAGGGACCAGGGAGGGAGGAACGGTCTGTACACTGCAGGCTGAGCTAGCCCTCCAGGCAGGCCTGCAGGCTGAGCTAGCCCTCCAGCCGGCCCTGCAGCAGACCGCAGGATGAATCTCACCATCTCACCGTCTGTAGGTGCCTGGCCTCTTGCACAGCAGTAAATCCTGGCGCTCAGCCATCACTGCCAAAGAAAACAGAGGGGGAATGCCCTCTGCATGATATTCTGCAGGGGGCTGGCAGGCCCAAGGTACAGGTGTGGTCACTCTACAGACTTGCCTTTACCCATTCTGTCACGTGCCTCCTGCAGCACGGGGTAAAAAGGAAGCAGGTGTGCATGCATGCATGCATGCATGCACACACCTACACATACATGTGTGCATACATGCATACACCACACACAACACAATTGTCCTGAGATTCCCGCTGTCTCCTCCCTTGCCCTCAGGCCCACAGCAATGCCTCCCAGGCTCTCCGATCCCAGGCCTCCAGCCAACTCATCTCCATCCCTGATCGCTGCAAGACACAGCTTTTCCAGACCACAAATACATTGTTACGAGGCCATTTGAGTTTGTTTCAGAGCTCGGAGAGATAACAGAAGGGCCCGGGCCTCCTGTCAGGCAGAGAATGGCTCCCCAGTAGCCTTTAATGCAGACAAGTGGAGCGAGACAGCCAGGAGGGGAGGCGCTTGCCGTGAGCCGTGAGCGGGAGCTGCCTACTCCGAATGTTAAACATTGGACAGGGCAGAGGGAAGGACTTGGGGACTGACCCTCACAGAGGAAGGTGAGCACGCAGGTGGCTTCCCACATCTGGCATTAGTTAAATCAGGTGCTAACAGGCGAGAAGATGATCGGATGAGGAGGAGCAGATGTTTGTTATGATGATGTTTGTAACTTTAGGAATTTGTATCATGGAGTTTTAGCAATACACATGGGGGTTTGGGTTTTTTTTTTTGTTTTTTTTTGGTTTTTTTTGATTTGGTTTTTTCGAGACAGGGTTTCTCTGTGTAGTCCTGGCTGTCCTGGAACTCACTCTGTAGACCAGGCTGGCCTCAGAACTCAGAAATCTGCCTGCCTCTGCCTCCCAGAGTACTGGGATTACAGCGTGTGCTACCACCGCCCAGCCACATGAACAGGCAGCCTCCATCTTTACAGGTTCTGCCTCCGGATTCAACTACCAAGGATCGGAAGTGTTCAGAACCAAGTTCATATGCACTGGACATGTCTAGATGTCATGATATTCCAGACTAGAGAGTGCAACAACTGTCCACATAACATCATGTCCAACTAAGGGGTGTAAGGAACCTGGGGACGGGCTCAAGTATCTCGGACTCTGCATATGAGTCTGTGGTCTGGAAAAGCTGTGTCTTGTGGTGACCGGGGATTGGAATGAACTTCTGATATCCACAAGGCCCTGGGTCAGTTACACATTTGAGGAACCGCTGTTAACAGGCACCCAGAGAGGGACAATATCGTCTCCATTATAGATCAAGAGATCTAAAGAGCCTGGCATAGTGTCTCAGACCTGTAATCCCAGCACTCAGGAGGCTGAGGCAGGAGGATCAAGTGTTGTAAGTCAACCTGGGCTACACAGCAAGACCCTATTTCAGGAAGTAAAGACAGAATAAAAGATTTGCCAAGGGCACACAGTTTTCGCTGCTGCATGATTCCTGCATGTGTTCCTTTAATGTGAGGATTTGGGAGGTGATGGATTTGAAATTGTTACAATTTGGGGCTTTTCTTACCATTATTTTTGTGCGTGTACACGCCTGCATGTGTGTAGAGGTCAGAGGACAACTTTTGGGAGTCTCTCTCTCTCCTACCACACGGATCCCAGGTATTGAACTCAGTTGTCAGCCTTGGCGACAAGAGCTTACCCACTGCAATATCTTACCTGTACTGTTTAGAGCTTTTAGGGTTTCAGGCAATGTCACCTCCTTTGGGAAGAGGTTACAGCTTGCACAACACCTCCACAGACCCTACAATCTGTAAGCTGTGCCTGGGTTCCCTATGTCAGGTACTTTTTGCCCCACCCACTTTCCTTCATTTAGGGTTGCCTTCAGCTCAGGTCCTCCACCTTCTGGTTACATCTCAGGAACAGCAACACTGCTGTATATGTCATGTGTCTGCTGTGTCTCCCTGGAGTCCCCTCTCTATCACCAAGCTCACTCTGGTGACTATCTACTTCATAAAACATGTGACTGCTCTGTCACTGGGTTCCTGAGGCTACACCTCTACCCACCCTGCCGTCCACTCGGGAACTGAATGGCCTGTGTAGCAATGTGTCAACGGGGGACCTTGCAGGAAGGAACACTCTTGACCCTTGATCCTGATGTCCCATCCACACATTTTGCCCCTTACACAATCTGTTTATGCTTTCTGGCGATGGGCTGCACCTCGTAGTGGAGGGCATTTGTAAATAACCTAGGCAGCTGATGTCTGTCCATCTTCTCCAGAGCCAGGAATTGTAGGCCACAGGCAGGGCGGGGTGTGCCCAGCTCTTCTCCGCTGTAAGTGCAGGGCCAGCCCCTGGCTCACAGAGGCAGCTTGTGGCACACCCCCTCGGGGGACATCAGTCCAGCTCTGCTTCCTGGGGACAGGTATCAGCCTGCACGTTGTCTCTGGCCTTTCCTGACCTTCCATAGTCTTAATCAGCTGCCAAACTGTTCTCCCAAGTACCAGCCCCTCCTTAATGGGCCATCTCAGGCACCACCGCTCTGAGAGGACAAGTTTTCCAGCTCCAGCGATGATCTGGGCTGCGCTTCTCGCCTCGGCTCTCCCTCCAGCTTGCTCTCTCTCTCTCTCTCTCTCTCTCTCTCTCTCTCTCTCTCTCTCTTGGCTGCAGCTCCCAGCCCCCGGCCCCCGGCCCACGCTAATCTGTTTCTCCCACCTCTACTGGTGCCGGAATAACCATTTTAAAAACTGCCCTCGGGAAATCTAATCAAATGAGAGCAAAATCTAATTTGGCACTAAAAGCCTCTGACTGAAGCCCTGATTTCTAGAGCGTTGTGAAGCCTGGATAATGATGTCCTTTTGGGTTTCGTAAGGGTCCGGGACTGGAGGGAAGGGCATGCGGAGGGCCCTGGTATCCCTGGTACAGAGCAGGAATGGGCAGGGAAGAACACTCACTGCTCCATGAGTCAGCTGGCCTGGCCCAGCGCTGAGAGTTGTCAGCATTTGGAGCATACTAGCATCACAAAGACCTTGGCCTCAATCTTTGGGGATCCCCAGCTGAGGACCCAGAAGAGCTAGAAGGGAACCCCATGCCACCGTGGGGATCCAGCCAGCTTTCTCTGGTTCTCTCTCTAATCTGCAGTGAGGAGCTGATTGGTACCCTCTGAGCAAACTGTGGTCCTGGGTTCCACTTAGGGCATGCCAAGGGCTGTGAACATGTCCCTTCAAGCCCGGCTAGCCAGGCTGCATGTTCCCATGGTTACACAACCTTCTAAAACAGCACCACCTGCTGGGGCGGGGGTTCAAGTTCAAATAGCTGCGCCCATGGAACACATTTTGGACTCAAATCCTAACACCACCTCAGGGAGTGCAGTCTGTAGGTGACGAACCAACACTGGGAGTATATGACAAAGGCTGTCGTGTGGAGCAGAAGCTGCACATACCCCGGGGCTGTTACCACACATCAGCAATTCCATATGCAGTCATCGTGGTTTTTATTGACAACTGGCTGTTTTCTTGTTTGTGCCTCAGTGGCTTCAAAGGGAAGTTTTTCCATCCCTGTACATATATACGTTTTACATTTTAAATTTATTTTTAATCGTAATATTTTTTACATTTTATTTACGCATATATGTAAATGTAAGGATATGCTGTAATTGCCCACCATGGCCATAAGAGGGCGCCAGATCTCCTGGAGCGGTAGTTCCGTGCACTTGTGAGCCACCAGCTTGGGTCCTAGGAGCCAAACCTGGGTCCTGTGGAAGAGCCGCAGGCTCTCATTATCTAACATCTCTCCACGCCCCCTCTAGTATTCCAGGGCCGAGGAGGAGGGGTGGTGGTGACCTATTTATTTTCTTCCCTGTTGAAGTTCTGAGCGAGGACAGAAAGAAAGGTAACAGTGCCAGGAGCCAACCTGGGTCTGGGAAAGCCACTGTGGAAGGGCCTGGCTTCTTCCTGATGGCATTTGGGCTTCCTGGCCATGTTCCAAGCCCCAGGTGAAGTGTACACACACACACACACACACACACACACACAGAGAGAGAGAGAGAGAGAGAGAGAGAGAGAGAGAGAGAGAGAGCTCTGTTCTCAAAGGTCCCACGTGGAAGGGCCCAGCACTGTCCTCTGGACCCCCAGGAGCCCTGCCCCCTCCTGTCTTCCCCTGTAAGCAGTTCCCTCCCTATCTCTCTCTTTTTCTTGAGTGTTGCACCACACCCACTGCTTACTCCACGGCCGCTCTCAAGTTCTCTACCCTCCTACCACAGACAGTCAAGGCCCAGTGCTGGCCTTGATCGTGGTGGAGTGACTCGGGACCTCAGGGTCCCTGTCTGGAAATAGAGGAGTGGGGTATGAGCTCTGTGCAGAACAGTCTGTCCCTTCCATCCTCCGGGAGAAGCTCCGGTCTCCCCTCCTGATTGGTCTGCATTGCTGTGGTTTTATTAACAGCAGCACCGTTGTTGACCAATACAGACACAGAAGTCCAGCAGGGCCTCTGTGTTTCTGCAAGAAATAAAGCAGGGGAGTGGTGCTGAAAATCCCCAGACCCCTCCAACCTCATCCCTCCCTGCACCCAGCGCCCACCAGCCCCGTAGATTTCTTCTGCCCAGCTTTTGAATTTCTTTAAAACAGATCATTTAAAAACATCTCTGAAATGGGCATCTTAAGATTTATTTAGTTTACCAACCATTGCCCAGAGTTGAGGATAGGAACCAAACTTGGGTGCTCTGTAAGAACAGTATGTGTGCTCTAACCTCTGAGCTCTCCAGGCCTGTAAAGACTCTCATAGAATGTATCTCTACCTGGTCTATGTCCATACTGTTAACATGCACCCACCCTCTTTTAGTCAGGGTTTCTCTGTATAGCCCTGGCTGTTCTGGAACTCACTCTGCAGACCAGGCTGGTCTTGAACTCAGAAATCTGCCTGCCTCTGCCTCCCAAGTGCTGGGATTACAGGTGTGCGCCACCACACCTGGCTTGCACCCACCCTCTTAAATATAGCACAAGCCTGTGTCATTTTTTACTATATAAATAGATTCCATTTCACCCACGCATCTCCCCGCTAATGAACTGTGTCTGTTTGCTTCCTGAGTGAACCACTGTCAGTCGGCCTGTGTGACTTTTGATGAACTTTTGATGCTCTTCTTTGGAGTAAACACTCAGGTTTCAAACTGCTGAAGTAGAGCCCATGTTCAGGTTTGACAGAGAATGCCAAAAGACTCCCAAGTGTTGGGGCAGTCTGCACCCCCCCCCTCCAGATATTTTCAAGAACCTCAGTTGTCCCCCCCCCCCCCATCCCACCAACCTCAGGGTGCTGTCAGTTTATCTGGGACTGGGGAATGCAAACTCCAGAGCACCTATACACCTGAACAAGGGGTGTCTTAGTCACGGTTCTATTGCTGTGAAGAGACACCATGACCAAGGGAACTCATAAAAGAAAGCTTAGTCCGTGGTCATCATGGTGGGGGCGTGGTAGCAGGCAGGCAGGCAGGCAGGCAGCAGGCAGGCAGGCAGGCAGGCAGCAGGCAGGCAGGCAGGCAGGCAGGTAGGCAGGCGGCAGGCAGGCAGGCAGCAGGCAGGCAGCAGGCAGGTAGGCAGGCAGGCAGGCAGCAGGCAGGCAGGCAGGCAGCAGGCAGGCAGGCAGCAGGCAGGCAGGCAGGCAGCAGGCAGGCAGGCAGCAGGCAGGCAGACAGGCAGCAGGCAGGCAGGCAGGCAGGCAGGCAGCAGGCAGGCAGGCAGGGTGCTGGAGAAGGGGCAGAAAGCTACAGCTAGATCCTTGGGCAGCGGGCATGGGGGATGAGACTGGGCCTGGCATGGGTTTTTGAACCTTAAAGCCCACTTCCTGCAGCAGTCCTTCTCTGTCTGACTAGGACACACCTTCTTATCTTTCCAAGCAGTTCGCCTGTTGGGCAGTAAACATGCAAATTTAATAGCCTAGGACCTCCGTTCTTATTCAAACCACCCTTTAAGAAGGAACCAGCTCTCTTCACAATTGACCTACAGCAGCAGAAACAGCCCGTCTTGCTCGCGGCCACAAACCAGAGTCCAGGGCTTTTCCATCCATAGGAATCATGACTTGTTTGTCTGTTTGTCTGTTTGTTTAAGACAGGCTGTAGCCTTAGCTGTCCTAGAACCCTCTCTGTAGACCAGGCTGGCCTTGAACTCAGTCACCCACCTGCCTCTGTTTCCCAAGTGCTGGGATTAATGGCGTGTGTCACCACTGACTTGATATCTTAATTTTTAAAGGACATATTATCTACTGTAAATTATTTTAGTATTTCCGCCTGGCTTGATATCTTAATTTTTAAAGGCCATATTATCTATTATAAATTATTTTAGTATTTCTATAGTATTCAAATCCCTTGTTTCCTCCCTGTAATCCTACTATAGATTTTTAAGTCATGCATGCAAATGTCTGTGAGGAGGGGCCCTGGGCTCCCCGCCTTGCTGAAGGACAGATGAGTGTGTTGCTGTCTGCCTGTGAACACTCAAGTCAGTCAGTGTCACTGAGTGATGCCAAGGCCCAGTCTGGCCTCTCTCTCACTCACCTCTGACCCCTGACCCCTGACCCCTTCCAGCTTTCTTCGGAAAATACCTCAATGAGTACAATGGCTCGTACGTGCCGCCCGGCTGGAAGGAGTGGGTCGGGCTCCTCAAGAACTCCCGGTTTTATAACTACACGCTCTGCAGGAACGGGGTGAAGGAGAAACACGGCTCCGACTACTCCACGGTAAGCTGGGCGCCTCCAGGTCCCCCACCACCCCCAGGGCGGGAGGGGGAGGGGAGAGGGGGGACAACCTTGCTCTTAGCTCTCTCTCTCTCTTTCTCTCTCTCTCTCTCTCTCTCTCTCACACACACACACACACACACACACTCGTCCTAATTACCTGACTGGGCTTGAACCTCCCCCAGGGCTGCCTCTCAGGTTCTCCATCTCTCTAGTGCTAGAGTTAACTCAGATGCCACCTCCCGGAAGTGGCCCCTCACTGTTCCAGGTAAATGATGTCTGTCCCCAGCCCAGTTTCTGGAGTCTGAGCTCCAGCACTCAAGTAACACAGAACACCTTAGTTCCTCTGTGTTTCTAAGGAGGGATTGTTCCCACTGTGGCCCTTCTCAGCGGACCACGACCACTCAATTGTGTCATCATTATTCTTTGACGCCCCCTCCCCGCCATGTTCCCGACTCTCCCGCTCTATTTTCCAACACTGAACCTCAGTCTTATTTGTTTTCTGTTGCTGTGATACCCTGACAAAGGCAATGACCCTGTGTCCGCGGGCGGCTGTTCTGTTTGGATCCCCTGTCCGTCTGTTCAGGCCAGGATCCCAGCCGAGGGAATAGCGCTGCCCGCAGTGGGCAAATCTTCCCACCTCATTAAAGCACTGAGGATAATCCCTCCACAGAGGTGGCCACGTCTGTCTCCCAGGTGATCCTGGATCTTGTAAAGGTGACAATGGACACCGACTGTCACAGCAGCCGTGTGCTGTGCTTGCTTCTCTGCTGTCTGTCTTGCCATCACCTTAAGGGCAGTGACCGTGGTCATACCCCGTCCCAGATGCCTAGCGTAGTGTGTGGCACCTAGGGAGCACTCAGTGTAAATCTCCTGGTCCTCACTGTCCTCCCATCTCTCCCGCCTCAGGATTACCTCACGGATCTCATCACCAACGACAGCGTGAGCTTCTTCCGAACATCCAAGAAGATGTACCCACACAGGCCTGTGCTCATGGTCATCAGCCACGCAGCTCCCCACGGCCCCGAGGACTCAGCGCCCCAGTACTCACGCCTCTTCCCCAATGCGTCCCAGCACATGTAAGCCTCAACCTCAACACAGCAGAGTCATCTCAACCAGGGGTGGGAGGGTCGGGGCTTAGGGACAATGGGACATTAGTAATGTAGTTGGACCTTCCTATAACCCTCCTGGTTAAAGGATTCAAAAGCTACCATGCAAAAGCTTGAGAGGTCAGCACAGGAGGGTCAAGAGCGCAAGGCTAGCCTCAGCTACATAGACTAGGTACATGGGCTAGCCTGAGCTACATGAGACCCTGTCTCAAAAAACAAATAGACATCACAGCAGGGAAAGGGAAGCTACCTGGAGAGATGGCTCAGTCGAAAAGGCACACAAAGATCCTGGGGGTCTGGCTGTTTATCAGCTGTGGCTCTGAGACTTAGTGACCAGCCAGCCTGTCCCTAGCCCATAGCAGGTGCCTTCCGGTTGGGATCCGTGTCCTCACACTCAGAGGATCTGCACATCCCCTGTGAGCCTGTGTTTATGGCCTGTGTTTAAACCGGCTCTTCTCGGACGGACACAGCCTGCACCCCTCTGGTTGCTGTGACAAGACGCCTGAGGGGAGGGACTTAGGAAAGAATGACTTTTGTTCCCAGTTCTGGGGTCCAGCCCATGATGGCTGGGAGGGCGTGGTGGCCAGAGCAGGAGGCAGCTGGTCACATTTCCTCTGTGGTTAGGACACAAAGATGAACACTGGCACTTTTATCCATCCAGGACCCCCGTCTGTGGGGTTTCTGCTTCTTCAGTTAAATCTCTCCAGAAACACCCTCACAGTTCCTAGGTGACTCTAAGTCCAGCCTACGCATGCCAACAAACACTATCCCAGGGTCCACAGCTCCACCAGCTACTGGCCGTGGCTAGCCTCAGATCTTCACGGTAACCTTGGTGTACCAGTTCTCTGTTGCCACATAGCGAATGACTCCAGTAAGCACACATCAGCTCATGACCCTGCGCGAGGGGCCTGGGGGTAAACTGAGGTTCCCGACCCAGGTCTTAGTTCTTGCTGTGTGGGCCTCTCCGTACTGAGATGCAGAATGGGGAAGAGGCAAAGATGGGCGTCACCTTCTACCTGCACAGGATGCACACCTCACTGTGCCATCAGAGAGGCCAGCACAGAAGCGTGAAGACCAAAGGAGGGTCATTAGGGCCACCTTTGATGCTGTGTCATTTAGTGCCCCCCATCTTACAGACGAGGAAACACAGAGGTCACCCAGCGGTGACACCACAGAACCTGGATGCAAACCCAGCCACCCCGGGCTTCCCACCTCACCGCCCAGCCCCCAAGTCCTCCGCCCTATTAGCTAGTGCAGCTTTCTGGAAAGTTTTCTGGCTTTTCTCAGCCTCGGACTACCTCAGGCTCAGCAGTGACCCTCGGCAGCTCTTGCTGCGGCATTCGAGGGTAGCAAGGAGACTCCATCTTGATATCCAGGGTGTTTAATGTTCATTCTGGTCAGAATGCGCCACCCGCCCACAGCTCAGCTCTGATGACATTCTGACAGTGTGCCGCCCTCGCCCTTGGAGGGACTACAGGGGTGTTGGCCTTCTGATCCTTGGGCTTCGGGGAGGAGCTGACAGGAGATAATGAGCGGCATTTGGGGGGCATAGGCCACCCTCACCCTGAGAGCCCCATACAGCGCCTGTCTGCCCGGCCGCCCTCACCTGCCGCCCTCTGCCCTCCTTCCCAGAGAGGGAGACCAAGTTCCTACCAGAGGGGTGTGGCGTGTGGCACTGCCTGCTCCCGCACTGTCCCCTCTGAGGATGACTAGCCAGAGGCTTGCATAGTGACGCTCCAGGTCACTATGGTGGCTCTGGGAAGCTCTTGCCCCTGGGAGACAGCAGTGCCTAACAGTTCTGCAGGAGGGTAGCTAGTTCAGGAGAGGGGAATGGGCGTGTGCAGGCCCTTCAGGTGGGCATCTCCCACTCACCAAGCCTGACCCCTGCTCCGGGAGCAGACTTCACGCTGTGACAAGCATCACTGAGCTCCTGACAGCTCCTGCTCACTTCCCTCCGTCCTCCCCGGACACTCCTCCCCAACTGCCCACCATACCACACACATGCAGGCACCTTTCAGACACTGAAATAGAGACACATAGGAACACAGCACATACACACAGGCACACAAACATACATGTTCAGACACATACATGGGCATGTACAGTTACACATACATGGTACATATATAGACACAGCATACACATTCAGACCCATACAACAGGCACAAAAGAACTCACACAGAGGGCTGGAGAGATGGCTCAGCAGTTAAGAGCACTGACTGCTCTTCCAGAGGTTCCTGAATTCATATCCCAGCAACCACATGGCGGCTCACAACCATCTGTATTGAGATCTGAACGCCCTCTTCTGGTGTGTCTGAAGAGAGCAATGGTGTACTCATTTGCGTAAAATAAATAAATGAATCTTTTAAAAAAAAAGAACTCACACAGAGACAAACACAGATAAACACAGTCAGACACACACACCAAAACAACCACATGCAAACATTCCAATATACACAGGCACATACACACATAGATAAGCAGACACACATGACTAGGTGAACATACAGGTAGGAAAGCTCACAGACCCGGGGAGCAAGCCCTCCCACGATCTCTGAAGACAGGGGCTGTGATGATGTCACAGCCTGCTGCTCTGAGATGCATGGTACAAGAGGAGGTCACCTCTGTGCGTCACCTCGGGTAAGGAAAGGGGATGGCCAACTCAAGGCTCTTTAGGGATGCCCAGACATTCTTTTTTGTTGTTGTTGTTGTTTTTTGTTTTTTGTTTTGTTTTGTGGATTTGGTTTTTTTCGAGACAGGGTTTCTCTGTGTAGCCCTGGCTGTCCTGGAACTCACTCTGTAGACCAGGCTGGCCTCGAACTCAGAGGTCTGCCTGCCTCTGCCTCCCAGAGTGCTGGAATTACAGGCGTGCGCCACCATCGCCCGGCTGCCCAGACATTCTTTAGCTGTTAAGGAGCCCAGCGTGGGTCAGGTGACCAGCTGGCTGGCCCAGGTCCTGAGTTAGGACCCAGCTCTCTGGTTCCATAGTTTCCCAGAGTGAAAGGCTGACAGGAGTCACTCACTGGCTCCTACGGCCACTCCTGTGCCACCCTCCAGGCAAGAGCCTCCCAGATAGGAAGGCTCCTAGTGAAGCCAGGGGCAGCCTGTGCATCCTGGAGTCTTAAGCTGGATCACAGAGAGTGACTTCCTCATAGTCCAGCTGACAGTGTGGCTCAGCCACCACCCAGGCGGACCCAGCAGCCCCTCTGGTTCCCTGAGACAAGGAAGCTTGTTTCCAAGAATGTTCTACACGCAGGTCATGCCCTGGGCCAGCCGCGCGGGACACGGGCATTTCTCATAATCAAAGACCGCGTGGGCTGGGAAGGATTTAGCCGCGGGAGGCCGGGAGCTGGGGGAGTCCAGCGGCCCTGGCTTCCTCGGAAGCACGCGGCGGCCGCAGCTTCCTCTCTGCTGCAAGCTGCCCTGGTGACACCTCTGTGCAAGACCTTTTGACATGTGACAGGGGGTCCCCAGGCAGGGCCAGTGCCCGAGCCCGTGCCAGAGAGAGCACTGGCTGTTCTGACAAGAAAACCCGCCCCTCCTCTGCCTCACACAGCTTCCCATCCCCCTCCGGACTCCACTCTGATTAGCCTGTCTGTCTCTAGCAAGAAACAACCCTTGGCTGTGATTTCAGCTTACTGGGGGTAGGGGTGGGATCTGAGGGGACCAGGTGCTCAGGTTTTGAGACCCAGGGCATGGTGGAGCGTTGCCCTCTTCCTGGAGCGAGCAGTTCACAGCACTTTTCTTGACCGCGTGTGTTTGCCACCAGCACACCGAGTTACAACTATGCACCCAACCCGGACAAGCATTGGATCATGCGCTACACGGGACCCATGAAGCCCATTCACATGGAATTCACCAACATGCTACAGCGCAAACGCCTACAGACTCTAATGTCTGTGGATGACTCCATGGAGACGGTAAGCCCCGCCCCTCGTCCCGCCCCCTACGGTAGGCCTTGCCCCGCCCCCTAGCAAGCCTCTGTCCTATTCTGAAAACCTAAATCAAAGAGCCAAACACTATGTCAACTTGGGAAAGGGGCTTGGAGCAATCCCTGAACTTTTCCCATGAGCCTATGCTGCATGATGAAACAGCAGTAACCTGCTGCTTTTGTTTCTAAGGAATAGGGTCTCGTTCTGTATAACCTAGGGAGGCGTAGAACTCACTAAGTCCCTAAGTGGCCTCTAACCCATAGGGAGTCTCCTGTCTCAGCCTCCTGAGTTCTGGAATTACATACAAAAGTCACCATGTTTGGCTGCTTCTGTTTCTTAAAACAAAACAAAACAAAAAGCATTAACAAAAACCCACTTAAAATTTCAGTAGCTTTGCTGAGTTAATATACACTCAGTTAAAGTATACAACGCAAAGGGTGTTTTTGTTTTGTTTCTAAGAAAGCCTCCTGTAGCCCAGACTGGCCTAGCACTCACCATGTGACTGAGGATGACCTTGAATTCCTGATCCTCCTGCCTCCACCTAATACATTCTAAGTTTACAGTGAGCTGTGCAAGTGGCTGACGCACGCCACAGTGCTTTATGTGCTGCTGGGGATTGAACTCGGGGCCTCGTCAAGTTCTGGGCAACTGGGCAAGCGCTCTAACCAACTCAGCCACGTACACAGCAGCCACGTGCACAGCGCTCACTGACTTACATTCACTCAGAGTTCTGCAGCCATTACCACTGTCAAGTTTGACATTACCCCCTCCCTCCAGGGGGAAGACCCTCCCTTAGCCATCGTCACCCCAGTCTCTGCAGGTACTAAGGTCTTCCTCTTACTCTGGATATTTTGTGTAAATGGATCATAAAAATATGGCCTTTGGGAACTGGCTTATTTTATCAAAGCACAGTTCTCAAGGCTCACGCACAGTGAAGCCTGGGTCAGAATCTCCGGGTCCCGCAGGCTGGGGAAATCAGACTCCCAAAAGTTGTCCTCTGACTTTCATACACGTGATAGAATATACTACACACACCTCACATATTACAGAATCATATTCCTCTGCATAAGCTAGTAGCTCACTCAAAAGGGATCCATAGCTATCTAAATTTAAATCAAAATACTATAAAATTCACATTTCACTCCTCGGTCACACTAGATAGAGTTCGTGTGCCGCACTGGACAGTTGCAGACCCTCGGGCAGGGTTTCTAGTTCGGGTTACCAACTCCTACCCTGGCCACATCTAGCTTCCTTCCTTCCTTCTTTCATTCATTCATACATTCATTCATTCATACATTCATTCATTCATACATTCATAACTCATCCAAGGTCATTTATTAAGGGTCAGTGTAAGTGGGACACAGCTGCCAGAGAGCAAAATGCAGAGACCCCACACAGCAAGATCCCCCACCCCGTGGAAACTGTCTACAGACCAGGGACAGATATTAACAAGTGTAAGGAACAGCACAGGGAATGGCCTATAAACAGTCCAGTCCCAGGGGCCTTGCAGGGAAGTGGGTTTGCCCAAGGCATGGATGAGATGGGAGGTGTGCTGGGCCTGGAGGTCCCCAGGTTCGTGCTCCTCGCCTGGCCAGCTACCTCACCCCCGGCCTCTGTTGCAGATCTATGACATGCTAGTGGAGACGGGGGAGCTGGATAACACTTATATTGTGTACACCGCCGACCACGGCTACCACATTGGCCAGTTTGGCCTGGTGAAGGGCAAGTCCATGCCCTACGAGTTCGACATCAGGGTCCCGTTCTATGTGAGGGGCCCCAACGTGGAAGCTGGCTCACTGTAAGTGTGTGTCCTGTACCCATACCCCAGGTCCCAGGTTCAGGGGAGGGGCGGGGGGAGGAGACCTCGGATTCTGCTTGGTCAGGAGCTCACAGGTCCAAGCCACGCCCACTCCTCAGGGGCACAATTCTAGAACAGTTGAACTGGCCATTGCGTCAGCCAGGGTGGACCCCAGGCAGAAGCCAGGAGCTATGAACTCCCACAAAAAACAGTGAGGTGGGGTTCAGGGCCAGGAAATGCCAGAGCCTGGGTGTTGCTAGCGCGTGGGAAGGGGCTTAGATTCCCACCCTGTCTGGGCAGTCACTGGTGTGGTGACTGTTGAGGAAGAGATCTCAGACGTAGGCAGGGAGTCATTGTCAGCTGAGCCTGCTCCTGGTGGCAACACAGAGCAAGCCATCTGCTTTCTGCTCTTTCCTCAAGGACCTGTGGGCCATGGCCCTCAGCCGGTCTCCTTGGCCTAAGCTTTGGGGTGGCCACCTGAAGCAGAACTGCTTGTAGGAGGCAAAAAGAAAGGCTGGCAGTCATGGCCGCCTCGTCCCTGTCGTAGCCCAGGAAGGTGGGGGCTGGGGCCTGCAGAGCAGCCCTCAGCACAGCCCATCTTCCAAGTCAGCAAGGGAGACAGAAGGAGAGCCGGTGAGACGGGGCTGAACATCTGTCCACAGAACAGCTGGAGTGCCAACCACCCCTCAGCCATTCTGCTAGTTAGCCACGCAATTTCTTTGCTGGACCACTCTCACACAGATGACTACTGAGTGGATCACCCTGATGTGATCTCAGGAGAAGAGTCCCCAACTATATGGGGCTTGTCACCAGACTCATTGTTAAGAGCTAAAAGTGTCACACAGCCGTCTAGAGGAAGATCATTCTGGGTAGAGTATAACAGGGACTTAGAGGCCAGACTGTGAGTGCCCAGCCAGCAAAAACCAGCAGGAGGGAGGGCTTGAGCCCTGGGGCTGAGGTGTTAGCTTTAGAGCAGGTGACCTTGACAGTGCCAGTGTTGCACTGCCAGTCCAGCTGGAACTAGCCTGCGTAAGGGTCAGAGTGTCACCTGCAGATGTCCCTCCCTCTTCACCTCTGTCCCAAGCTAAGCTACCTCCCAGGTGGCCGAGTTTCCTCTCCCCTTCTGTCCCCCAGGAACCCCCACATCGTCCTCAACATTGACCTGGCCCCCACCATACTGGATATTGCTGGACTGGACATCCCCGCAGACATGGACGGGAAGTCCATCCTCAAGCTGCTGGACTCAGAGCGGCCGGTGAACCGGTGAGAGGGGAGCAGGAGGGACCCAGGAGGGAGGCTCCCTGGCCAGGAAGAATGTAACCATGGGGAACTGGGAAGGCCAACAGTACCAGGTCTAGGTGCGCCGCACTAACCCAGGAGAGCAAAGGACCCTCTCTAGGATTCTCCATTTGGAGCTAAGGACCTTCCAAAGCTGAAATAATGAAAAGCCTAAAGTTAACTTAGGTGCTGTGTACCAGGGTGCTCCTGCATGTTGGCCCTCATAGCAACCGGGTAAAGGGGAGTGGGATTGTCTCTCTGAATCCTAGAGAGATAAGGTGATCACCAGTAATTCAGACTCTTCGTCACAATGACCATGCTTTTGTGACCCTATTGATGGGTGGTGTGACTGACAGGGACATGTTCCAGGTGTCCTGGGTGGCGGAAGGAAGCAGCAATGAAAACAAAACACAAAAACAAAACAAAAAATGGGTGGGAAGGAAGCGATGAGGAACCAGAAAGACAAGAGCGACCTCTTGTGGTCAACTGTGAAACTGCCCCCTGGATAACACGTCTTTCTGTGAACTTTGCCTAGACTTTCTTCCCTTGGGGCCCAGCCCTGAGATCTACAGGTGGCTGTAAGGCAATACATCCTCTGACAAAGGGGGCTGGGAGGGTCTAAAATGGACATGAGTCCCAAAGGGGGCAGAGTTTAGGGGCACCAGACATTTGAGAATCGGGCTACACAGTAGAATGTCGTCTCTCAATATACCATCTGTGAAATGGAGAAGACAGCATACATTATATACTCAGGCTCCAGCTACACAACCCCGACCCTGACAGATCAGGAGAAATCGGCCCCTGCAGACACTCATTAGCCCAGAACTGGAAGTGCTGTCTCTGCCAGCATTTGGGGAACTGGGCTCCTGGGAGACTCCAAAATTCACACACACACACACACACACACACTCACACACTCACACACACACATGTGCAGGCACACACGCACATGCACACACACAAATGCCCGTGTAACTGGGTAAGTTCAATCATAGAAAGGTATTCAGACACATCCTGGAGAAGCAGCCCTGTCTGACCCTGGGTGTGGAGACCCGTCACTCAGTGGCTGCCACCTGGCCCAGGGTGTGGAGAACCTGTGGACAGGACTGGGAACACAGGAGCCCTGCGGACAGGACACTGGACCTACTTATTTTCCAGGTTCCACTTGAAAAAGAAGCTGAGGGTCTGGCGAGACTCCTTCCTGGTGGAGAGAGGGTGAGTGCTGGGCAGGGAGACCCTGTGAGGAGCAGCCACGGGACTGTAGGAGGCAGAATAGTGCTGTGCTGGTGACCCAGTGACTCAGAGACTGTATCCAAGTCCCCTGTCACGATTGGGTGACTGACGCAGAATTCGAATCTGAAGGCCACATGTCCCCTTTCAACACACTTGGCAGAGCCTGTACAATGTTGTCACTGTTCATTTAATCCTAACTCAGGCCATCTGGGACCAACAGCTCCTGGTGACTTCCCATTAAAGCCCAGGTGGTCTCAGGCAGCCAGGCACCCGTCCTCCACAGCAGGTCACCTTAGAGCTATGCAGGGGCTGCAGCCTGAGCAAGCAGGAGTTGCCCCGGGGCTCCACCCAATTCAACCAGCCCCACCTCTCCCTCAGCAAACTGCTCCACAAGAGGGAGGGTGACAAAGTGAACACCCAGGAGGAGAACTTCCTGCCCAAGTACCAGCGCGTGAAGGACCTGTGTCAGCGAGCTGAGTACCAGACAGCGTGTGAGCAGCTGGGGCAGGTGAGGGGATGGCGGAATCGTCCGGGCCCTCTGGGGTGTGGTTCCCATGGTTACATGGGAGGCTCTGGTCCCTATCAGGGTAGCAGTGTCCTCTGGGTGTGTGACTTTGCACTCCTCGTGTGGAAAAGCAGCAGCAGGCAGGCCCAGGGGGCTAACAGCACTGCCTTCCCTCTGCCTTGTGTGGTAGACTCTTTGCGGCTGCTTTTCCATTCACAGGGGAATTAGGAAATAGCTTTCAAGACTTCTTTTTAAAAGACCATTGATTACAAGAGAGACGCCCAATAAACGTATAATCCAGGTAGTATCCAGGGAGAGAAAGGGTCGGCGTCTGCAGGAGGTCTTTCCGAGGTGGGCCAGAGAGGATGGGGAGGGAGAGTTAGCCCGGCAGGAGCCTCAGAGGGTAGAGAGACAGGAAGGGAGGAGTGAGAGGTGAGGGGGCCTCCGGGCACGTGGGCCCCCTGGCCCACACCAAGGACTGTGAGGACAACAAGAAGCTGCGACATCGTAGACTCTGGCTGAGTGGATTGGTGGGGAGAGAGCAGGGTTAACAAACAAGACCTTGGAAGGTGGTCAAGGACACGGGGCTAGGTGACGTGTCACAGCCCAGTCCAGCAAGCCTCGAGTTCCCAGGAGCAAGGTTGTCTTCCTCTCAGTGCTTTCTCTGCAAGTGGGGATCATGACATATCTCCTCCATGTACCCATGAGCACTGGAAGAGAGCGCGGGGTGGGGGTGGGGGCCTGAGGAAGAGCAGGACAGCAGGTGGCAAGACCTGAGGGGAATTCGGGTCGACTAGACCAGGTATTAGCAGCTCTGGTCCTGAAGCTCAGGCCTTGGAAGGTTTTAAGTAGGAATCACATCACATGGCCCTGTAGGGAGGCCAATCTGCCACCGTGAGGATGTGACTTTAGGCAGACCAGAGCAGCTATGCCACAGGCTGTATTGGTGAACGCCGTGGTAGGTCCAGCTACGGATGGACAGCTAAGTGTGGACTGGCAGGCACTCGGAGGTGACAGGGTACGGCATTTGCCAGGCCGAGCGTGGGCAGGGAGAGGAGAGTTAGGTGTGGCAAACTGGATGGTGGGGGGAGGGGATGACACCTGAAGCCCTGCTGTGTCCCCGCAGAAGTGGCAGTGTGTGGAGGACGCTTCCGGGACACTGAAGCTGCACAAGTGTAAGGGCCCGGTGCGCTTTGGCGGCGGCGGTGGAGCTGGTGGCAGAGCCCTCTCCAACCTGGTGCCCAAGTACGACAGCCAGAGCAGCGAGGCCTGCACCTGTGACGGAGGCGGAGGTGGCGGAGGGGACTACAAACTGAGCCTGGCTGGACGCCGTAAGCTCTTCAAGAAAAGTAAGTGTCACAGGCCTGCCCAAGCGAGGCAGGAGGAGCCGCCAGGACTCAGCCACGTGAACTTTCATACAGTTCCGCAGATGCTTGTCTCCTGGCCGGGGGGGTAGGGGGGTCCTAGCAGCAAGGGACACAGCCAAAGCCCTCGCAAGCTGCCATTCAGGAGGGCAGCCCTGCTAGGACAAGCCACTAGGAGACCCAAGGCCGAGCGCACGGGCCAGCTGGGCCCTGTAGGCGTGGTGTGGTGTGGCCTTCTCTCATCTGGAGCAGGCACAACCACTCCAGTGGTGAGAGAAGCCGACGACAGCCTGACAAGAAGCCAGGTGGATGGGCCTCAGTGTCCAAGGAGGAAGTGGTTAGGTACAGTTGTGACTTGAGAGACAAGCCATCAGACCATGCTGACAACGTGCTGTCAGAGTCCACACTGGCAGATAGATCCCCCTGCTCCCAGAATCCATCTGTGGCCCACACGCGTGGAGGAGCTAGCTCTCTCCTTCCACCACACGGGCCACAGGGATCAAACTCAGGTCTTTACCTGCAAAGCCATCTCACCAGCTCTCTTGAAATTCAAGTCACTATTGTTAGCCGTGCTAACAATAATGGTGGCACATGCCTTTAATTCCAGCACTTGGGAGGCAGAGGCAGGTGGATTTCTGAGTTCGAGGCCAGCCTGGTCTACAGAGTGAGTTCCAGGACAGCCAGGGCTACACAGCGAAACCCTGTCTCGAAAAAACCAAAGAATAAAAAAATGTCCTAAAGTCACTATTGTTTAACTTGCCCAGTGTAACGACCTCCCCATGACCCACTTCCGAGGATAGCTCTCCCAAGCCCACATGTCAAGCAGCATGAGACTGGTACTTGGGATTCATCCCTGTCTCAACTGAAACCCATGGTCAGGAACGCCTGGTCAGGAACACCTGGCCAGCCTGTCCCAGCCCCTCTGATACCCTCTGACTCATCATCCCTTCTGGCACCCACAGAGTACAAGACCAGCTACGCCAGGAACCGTTCCATCCGCTCTGTGGCCATTGAGGTGGATGGCGAGGTATACCACGTAGGCTTGGATAGCTTGCCTCAGCCCCGCAACCTTACCAAGCGGCACTGGCCAGGGTCTCCCGAAGACCAGGATGAAAAGGATGGTGGCAGTTTCAGTGGTACCGGTGGCCTTCCAGATTATTCTGCCCCCAATCCCATTAAAGTGACCCATCGGTGAGAGTCTGGCTAGAGGTTGGGGGTAGAGGGGTGGGCGGGGCGGGCGGGGCCCCTCCACACCTCAGAGTCACTCATGGCCCTTTCTCTTGAGCAGGTGCTACATCCTTGAGAATGACACAGTCCAGTGTGACTTGGACCTGTACAAGTCCCTGCAGGCTTGGAAAGACCACAAATTGCACATCGACCATGAGGTGTGGCCGCTGGGGCAGCACAGGGTGTGGCCAGCATCCACAGGAAGGGTGGGGGTACCTGGCAAGGGGAGAAAGCAAGATCGGTCCCCCAGAATCCATGATCCCAGAGTAGGAGTCATGGGATCTAGCAGCCAGCCAAAGGTCCAACCCAGAGCTGGCTGGCTGAGGACAGACCTGCAAGATGTCCCCCGACGGAGCACATTCTCTGCACAGCCTCCGGAGGCTCCGCGCGCTGATGGGAGGAGCAGTCTGGTCCTTCAGGGAGGCCCCCTTCCACGGGCAGAGCGACAAACATAGATGTGGCTGTACCCTTCCCACCCACAGTTGCCCTGTGGGTTCTAGACTTCTCCTGTTCCCTCCCTCAGATCGAAACCCTGCAGAACAAAATTAAGAACCTTCGAGAGGTCAGGGGTCACCTGAAGAAGAAGCGACCAGAAGAATGTGACTGTCATAAAATCAGGTGAGGGAGCAGCACAGGGCCCACTCGAGCCCTGGACACCAGTGTGTCCTGTGGACACATACGCCCTCTCAGCACTGACCCGGTGCTTTTAATCATATCTTTGCCTGTCAAGATAAGGAGCCAATGGTAATTCTCATTCTTGAAACTCAGGGACCGCCCGCCAGTGTGTATGTGTGTGTGTAGGGGGGGAGGCTGAGCTGCACTTGGGCAGGGCCTGGCCTTGCACAGCTGGCTCAGTCGGGCACAGACTTCTGCTCACTGCCTTTGGGAACTGCTGGGCTGAGGGACTCAGGGTTCTGTCTGCCTGCCTGAGAGAACTTCCCACAGGGAAAGTCATGGAATCTCTCTGCAGTCACTGTCCAGGGTGGTAGTCACGTGGCACATGTGACTAGGGAACCTGGTGCAAGAATTTTCCTTGATTTAAACTGAAGGAGCCACGCAGTTCTGAACACCTTTGCTGACTCGGACCTTGTAAGATGCCGGTCCCCAAAGCCCCCTTCTAAGCGTGAGGTACATGGCATGACACAAATCGGCCTTCACAGGCCAGGACTCACACCAACTGAAGCCAGGCCCAGCCTCCGGTCCGGGTTAAATTATTCCCATCCTGACCTTGTAAAGTCTGACGTGGGGCATCTAAGCTAAGCACGGAGCTGGCAACCATGGGGAAACAGTGCCCTCCATCCCACTCGGGAGAGGGTACGGTGGCTAAGAGCAGTGAACCCCGCTGCACGCCTGCCAGGGTATCCTGCAGGGCTCTGACTTTTGGGGGATGGGGGGGGATCTGTTGCAGTTACCACAGCCAACACAAAGGCCGCCTGAAGCACAAAGGCTCCAGCCTGCACCCTTTCAGGTAAGGGTAGGGATAGGCCAAAGGTAAGGTGGGTGCCATGCTGCCTGTCTGTAGCTAAAACACACAGGGAAAATTAAGGCTGGGCTGGGTTTTCCCTGGGAGGTGAGGTCTACGCAGTCCTCGGAGGGGCTGGCCCCAGGTCTGTACCAAGACTATGGCTAGATGTGGAACTGTAGGCGCACTAAGCACTGGGCACCCGTTTCTGTGTTGCTGGGGGGTGAGGCTGAAGAAACCACAGGAGGAGAAAGGCCCTGGGGTCTGGCCCTAGCTGCGGCCTGGACAACAGCAGGACTCGGATCCCTTGGTGACTCTGTCCAACCACTGGGGCGAACCACAAGGCTGAGGTCATTGGCCCCCTAAGAGGTCCTAAGCGTGTGTGGTCCTCTGTGCCCTCAGGAAGGGTCTGCAGGAGAAGGACAAGGTGTGGCTGTTGCGGGAGCAGAAACGCAAGAAGAAACTGCGCAAGCTTCTCAAGAGACTGCAGAACAACGATACGTGTAGCATGCCTGGCCTCACGTGCTTTACCCACGACAACCACCACTGGCAGACAGCACCACTCTGGACGCGTGAGCAGACGGGCGGGTGGGGCGGGAGGCCTGTGCAGGACCCCCTACCTTCCCCCGGCCTCGGCCTCAGAGGTGCTGGAGGTGTCTCAGAAACCTGTGCCTGTCGCTTGGCATTGGAGAGCCTGTCCTCGGGGAGGCTGTAGGACAGCCCCGTCCGCAGGCGGACGCACGCACAACACATGCGTTCTTCCTTCCACAGTGGGGCCTTTCTGTGCCTGCACCAGTGCCAACAATAACACGTACTGGTGCTTGAGGACCATCAATGAGACCCACAACTTCCTCTTCTGTGAATTTGCAACTGGCTTCATAGAGTACTTTGACCTCAGTACTGACCCCTACCAGGTACAGGCACTGTCAGAGAGATGGGGAGAGGGGTGTGTGAGGCATCTGGGTACCACAGGCATACACCTGCAGAAAGGCAGATAAGTCCCGTGAGGTCCCTAAGCATGGAAGGCTGAGTTCTGAGGGCCACTTGGAGTCTGGGACTGTGGAGCTGACCCGCGTCTCCCTCCATTGCCCTGCGTCTAATCTACAGTACAGCATTTGCCACTCCCTCGGGCACATACTGACCACAGGGTTCAGCAGGTACGCCTGTGGACCAGTGAGCAGTACAGCTACAGGATCAGGGCACGTTCTGGGCTGCCTTGGAGGGTAGAGACAAGGAACCCTAGCATTTACCCAGCATGCACCCAAGGCGAGCTCTGGGCAGTGCCTCCCTACTTACTGTAAACCACCTCAGCACAGATGCGATTGAAGCAGCAAGGCACCAGAACTCTGCACCTTAGCCATTCTGGAAGGTGACCTTGGTAAGGACCAACCATTCAAGTTCCTTCACAAAGCCTGACCCAGCTCCTCGCAGTGGTGACTTCAGGCTATCAGCAGCCACAGAACTGGATGTCACCAGTCTTCCTTCTCTGATACTTTAGCCCAGACTTTACCAAAGAGGGTAGCAGACCATGTCAGTGAGTGATCGATCATCAGTAGTGCCAGACTAAGCAAAGCCCCGAGGTCCCAGACCCTCCTCCATCAAGAGGAACAAAGGAGTACTTACTGTCAAACCCAAGGCTTAGACCCGTCAAACCCAGCTGTGCATGCCAGCCAATGGGCAGCTGCAAAAGCTCAAGATGAAGTACACAGGCGTGGTTTGTGTCTTCTCCGGAATCTCCATATCCACTGGGCAGACCTGGCAGAGCATCTGAGCCAGCGTTTAACTCAGCCCCAGCTGTGGCTCTAGCAGAAACAAAGGTTGGCACACACACACACACACACACAGAACACCTCCACTCCTAGCGCCTCAGTTAAGTGCTCTGATTTGAAGAGACGTAGGTAGAGGTCCCAGGACATTCCCTGTTGACAGCTGCCCTTTCCCGTCAGCTGATGAACGCGGTCAACACGCTGGACAGGGACGTGCTCAACCAGATGCATGTACAACTCATGGAGCTGAGGAGCTGTAAAGGCTACAGGCAGTGCAACCCCCGGACCCGCAACATGGACCTGGGTGAGTTGGCTCACGTGGAGCCTGCCACGCCTGTCATGTCTGCCCCAGTGATGAGTCCTGGATCACAGGGAGGGAAGGACAGAGAGAGCTATGCTTCCGGAAGCCGAGAGCCCAGACGGTCCGGACGGGACACAGACTTCTCTTTTCCGTTTCCCTCCCTTCTCATTCATTCTTCACGGAGAACTTAGCTTCCTGGGGTCCTGGGCAGCAGATGTATGCGGGGCAAGGACCCATCCTGGGGGGGCATTGGGCTTGAACGGAGTGACACCGGGATGTGCAAAGCAATGTGTCGTGATCGTTAGCTCTGCGATAGATCAGGGGCGACCAATGTAGAGGAAGCAACTGTCAACTGCAGAGGAAACATGGGAGTGCTGGGAAGTGGGAGGGGCATAAAGTTGCCCTGGGTGGCTGGACCTGAGAGTGACAGGCAGGCTCTGCGGGCCACAAAGGAAAGTTTAGACTTGATTGCTGTGGGGAGGGTTGGTGGAAGGGTTTACATTCAGGGGATGAAAGTCAACATTTTAAAAAGACAGTGATTACTAAGAGAGAAAGCTGGACCCAGGAAGTAGTGCCACACATGTGGTCACACATGGTTATCCAGGAAGACTGTGCCTGGGGCTCAGTAGGAGAGATGATGACAGCAGGTACAGTGGGGAAGCCCACACCACATGGTGATTCAAGGTGGATAACAGAAGAGGAGATGGCACAGGCTAGCCCCTGGGTTTGAAGTGAGCAGGGTAAAGCTGGCACTTCTGAGCTCAGGATGTCAGCTAGCTGGGGTGCTTGTGGTTTTTTCAAGATGGGATCTCTGTGTGTAGCCTTGACTATCCTGGGACTCACTCTGTAGACCAAGCTGGCCTCACACTCATAGAGATCCACCTGCCTCTGCTTCCCAAGTGCTGGGATTTAAAGGCATGAGCCACTACCCCTAGCCAGCTAGATGTTTTAAGATGGAAAACAGTAGGGGAATGTCATATTGTTAGTTAGCCTCAGCCAAGTGTAGCAGGAACCGCAAAAGCCGTGGACATGGAAGGCCTAGGGAGTCTCTCCCTGTTTGTACTAAGCTGCCTCCAGGTCCTATCAGGACAGTGGGAGGTTGAGGAGACAGACCGGGGTGTGCCAGTCTGCTTTGAGATGTGGGGCAGAGTGGGGGTGGCGTGTCAACAAAGGGCCAGAGTGTCTGTCTGCAGAGGAGAAAAGAAACCACGTGACTCTCAAGTGCTACTTTGTGATGATTGTGCAATCTCACGTAAGTACAGTGCCAAGCACAATGCCAAATGATGTATGGGAATTCTCAACACAGCCCTGAGGTGATTCTATCCAGTTTAACAGTGAATGAAGTGGACCCCAGGTGACTCCGTACCCATGCACTTGATCCTGTCACCATCTCCTCAGGAAGTCACAGGGGGTCCCTCACCCACCCGCAGCCTTATGTAGCACTAGTACCCACACCTGTGCTCAGTGTATGCTATGGCTAACTGGGCTCAGCAGGGGACAATCTACACATGCACCTGACAGACTAAAGGTCTTCATCATTCACTCTGAGCCAGGAACCCTGGCAACATCCTGGCACTGGCTTCCGGGAATCTGAAGGCGGTTCTTAGCAGTGTCTTCCTTAGTGATCACAAACCTGCTGGTGCTTGTACCATTTCGCCCTAAACCTTTCTCACTCTGTTCATCTCTCACCTAGGGCTTAGAGACGGAGGAAGCTATGAGCAATACAGGTATTTGGTTTTGTTCCTAAAGTTTGGACTAAGTTCCCTTTTTTTTTTTTTTTTTTTTTTTTTTTTGGTTTTCTGAGACAGGGTTTCTCTGTATAGCCCTGGCTGTCCTGGAACTCACTCTGTAGACCAGGCTGGCCTCCAACTCAGAAATCCACCTGCCTCTGCCTCCCAAGTGCTGGGACTAAAGGTGTGCGCCACCACTGCCCAGCTAAGGTCCCTCATCTTAACCTGTCCTGTTTAATAGTTGTACCTATTGAGAAACTGCCTAGGGCATAATGACAGTGACGGGTGTCACCTCAGACACCAACTTTACAGTCTCTTTGGAGGGAGGGAATGTGATTTCCACAATTGTGTTTAACACACATTTCCCTTTTGGCATCGGAAAATTTAGGCAGTTTCAGCGTCGAAAATGGCCAGACATGAAGAGACCTTCTTCCAAATCACTGTGAGTTGAAGAACCAGTTTGCAGACAAGCAGAGCTGGTTCTGGCTTGCTTGTTTTGTTGCTGATGTTTTCTGGTTCTTAGTACTGGCATCAAAGCCAGGAATCGATCGTGCTAAGCAAGAGTTCTACACCAAACTCCACCCAGCCCGTGTTTCCTCTCCAGGGCTGGGTCTTCATGCATGCTCTATCTTATTACCCTCTGCTCCCTGCTAAGACCAGACAAAATCATAGCTGCTTTTCCTAATGGGATAATGTGAATACATTTCATATTTCAAATCAATACCCGATCCTAATAGACTGCTGTTCTCTCAGTAACAGTCTGTAAGCTGGGGCTATTTATTACATAGAGCTGGGAAGTACTTAAGTACTGCTGCTGACAGACACCTTGAAGGATGTGGCTGCAGAAGGACTAACAAGGTGTGCCCTTCTCCTCAGAACGGCTGTCACAGGGCCATGTGCAGACTGCAGCCACCTGCAGTTCCCCTTGTGTCTAAAGGGTGGAGCCAAACCGTTCCCCAAGGGGTCAGATTCTGTGCCAGATTCTCTCAAAAATGCAATTCCTTCCCTTGTGGCCTCAGTGCTCCTTCCCATCAGCCACATCCTTAAGGCAACGCTGGCAGCGTGGGGCTGACTGAAATCCAGATGGCATGGTGACTGAAAGCTGAGTGTGCGCTCTGTTCTGCAGGGGACAGCTATGGGAAGGCTGGGAAGGCTAAGCGGCCAGAGGGACCTTCAAAACCAGAGGCCTCATGTGGCTGCCCAGGCCGTGCAAAAAAAAACCCGATTCCCAGAAGGCCAGTGTTGGAACTGGGAGACCTGACAGGAGGCAGGGCCTGCTCTTGGGACAGGAAATCCTGGAGGACAACACCTGGACTTCCTGAGGCTCATTTTCCCCCCTGCTTTGCTCTGGACAGAAGCTCACCCACCACCGGCCAGCCACACTGGGATGCGGTCTCACACCTGGAGTCTCTGCTCACCCTTCAGAGGCTCACAAAGACAAAGGAACTCTTTCCATGGACATTTCCTCCAGAGATGGAAAGTGCTGGGATTCACCCACTCCCTACCCCGCAGCCCTCCCCCAGTCAAACAGAGAAAAAAAGCTTGTTTTAACCTTCTTATTCTTTGGAGAAAGCACGGACATCCCAGGTGCTGTCAGCATCACAGTCCTGACAATGAGTCTATAGCACAAAAAACAGTACCATTCACCTGGCTGGTTGACCCGGCTGCCTCAGAAGCTGCCTTTACCATACATACGTGACTGCTCACATGTGACCAACACAGGGACTTGTAGGGGAACCTCACTAATCTGAAATCCCGCTTTTCAAAAGTCGTGGTGTCAATAAACGTTCTGTGGCTAGTGTCAAGGATAATGCCGTGAGCTTTCCACCATTTCTGTTCCCGCTCGGGACTCGTTCCTTTGTTACCCGTCCCAGAACTGATGTTTTTCTAAGGTACTGAAACCCCAAGTTGATGTGTGTCCTGTGTTTTAATGACATTGTATTTGTAAAGAAATTTTGTAGTATAAGCACCATCTTACAGTGTTCCAACTCCCAGCCAATGACTAGCTATTGGTATGAAAAAAAAAATCTTTGAATTTTTGTAAAAGGCTATCTTGGGAATTTTTTTTTCTGTCTTATTATTTTTACTTTTTCTTGAGGCATCCAAGATGTTGTCAACCTTCAGCCGAGAGGGTTTGGAGAAGCAGAGGGTAACCATTAATATTAAACCTATCCGTGCTTCCAGGGACCTCACAGGTAAGTTTCACCAGCTCTGGGGCATCTATTTGTAAAGTTTGTTTCTCTACAGCAAAGCATCCAACTCTGCCAGCCCTTTGTCCTACCAGGTAGGGTGACCGGTCCACATGGCTGCCAGAAGGCAGCTGTCAAAGCGGGCTGGTGGAAGACAGCCCGCCTCAGTAGAGGGCGCTCACACTTAACCAGGCTGTTTTTCAACAACCCTTTCACAGGGGTGGCCTAAGGCCATCAGAGAACACTTATTGATGTTACAGTTCACAACAAAGTTAGTTATAAAGAAGTAGCAGCAGTAGTAGTACTGTGATTGGGGGTCGCCACAGTAAGAGGAATGCAATTAAAGGGTTGCAGCCATAGGAAGACTGAGAACCACCAGTCTAAACGGTCCCATCGGTTTCAAATGCCTTGAACAGGTCCAGGCTCCTTGGAGCAAGAACTGTTGCGACCTCAGAGACAGGAAGCGACCTCACTCCTTATCCCAACTTCACCCCTGCCCTGGGTTCGGAGAGGAGGGGAAAAGCATGCTTAGGCTGAGGTTTAAATAGAAACCTTTATTTACAAGAGCATCCAGACAGTCGGCAAGACATCCACAGCTCCATCCGACTGAGTCACCAACGTGGTTTCCATTCCTTGCCGTGTAAAGAATGACATCATCTTAAGTGACACTTAATATAAACGTGTTTGACCCCAAATGTGTTCTCAGTGGTGTCAGTCAGTTCCTGAGAATTTACTGCTCTTGGAGTAGCATTTCCATCTTCTTCAAAACTCCATATTTTCAAAGGATGAGAAAAAGGGAGGAGGTAAGAGAAAAACAAAACACCGCCCTATTTTTAATCACCTGCAGTGGAGGTAAATCCGCTGTCGCTTCATGGCGGGGCCAGATTCCAGCTAGTCTAGCGGTTCGCTCCTGGTAACACTCGACTTGGGAACAGAACCCATGACAGCTCCGCCACAGATAGAGAGGGGACTGGACTGGCGTGCTGTCAACGGGAAACCCTCTGCGTGGCCCAGCTGCATCTACCCCTGAATCGAGCCAATTATCTGCCTGTGGCCTGACTCACCTCAGCATCTAATGCTGATGAACTGAGTAGGGCTGTCAATGCCGGGGCACAGCTTAGGAAGAGAGAGCGCCTGATACTGACAGCAACAGCACAGCCTCATTTATTTTCTAAGAAACATGTTTCCTTAATATCATTTGGATCTTCATAAAATACATTTATTTATATATCTTTGGATTCAGCAAAAAAAAAAAAAAAAAGTAGATACTGGAAATGTCCCCACATCATAAAAGCAGATGAAAAGAATACTTTTATACCATTTGCCCCAAAGACACCTAGGTTTAAAGAGGGGCCAGTGAGGGGTTGGGTTGGGGGGGGGGTGAGGTAGGCAAGAAGAGTACAAAGAGAATGACCCAAAAAAGATTAAAGGGCAATTCAGGTAAAAACAACAAATTATCCTGGAGGCTATTAAAAGGAAATCAGAATTTTAAACTGGCACCAATAAAAATTAGAAAGTAGAAAATATAAAAACATAATAATGTCTCCCCATACAAAAAGGGGGTGCCAGCCAGTTAGCCTGGAGCTGGGATGCTGAGGACAGAATCTAGGTTGGGTTTTAAATGTCTTTCCAAGTAAGGGGGTGGGGAGCACCACTGTGGGAGGAGCACCACTGTGGCCTACACACCTAAGCAAGGAAGGCTCAGCCCCGCCCAGCTAGCTCAGAAGGTGTCACCTGCAGGGCACAGCACACAATGACATTGGGGTCAGCGGGTTAGTCAGAGGGAAGCCCATCATGACCGAAACATGGAAAGCCAAATCCATCCACCAGGGCCTCTCAGAGAATGAAGCGGTGCTCCCTTCGGGAAGATGGAGGACAACTGGCTAATCGTGTGGTTTTTAAACACTAACTGGCTCTTGGGAAAACGACACAGAGCTAGCAGAGGTACTTGGAAGCTACAGACATTCTAATAACCTAATGTCATCTAATTGTTTGAACGTAAGGAACCAAAATAAAGGGTATTACACTTGGTTTCCCTGCTCCAAACTGACTAGGACAGGTGCCAAGGAGGAGGGAGGTGGCAGGAGCCTGGCACGGGCCAAGGCATCGCTGACTTGGCAGCTGTGGCAGGCCTGGCCCCAAGCTCAGCGCCCTGATGCAGAGAGGCAGTGAGACACCCCGTGCGCTGAACAGCAGGGGAGCAGAGCAGACACCAGACCGCGGGCAGCAAGGGCCCAGGGCCTTCAACCTAAAGGTGGGGCTCAGGTCCTAGTAACAGAAATCACTTCTAAAATGATGAGTGGGCTACACGTTTTCCAAAATTATTATCATTTAATTTATGGACTGCTTTAAAAAAACACAAGATTCTTTTTGAATTCACTTTGCTTCGGTTTTGTTTTTAAACTCTTGGCGGTTTTTTGTTTTTGTTTTAAAGCTCATTTCCCCACATCTATCCTTTCCCCCGCAAATTAACAAAGTGCGTAGTTCTCTGGTAAAGAAATTTTTTAAAAAATTTAAATGCCTACATCTAAACAAATGATCACTTTTAAAAGCCTGTATTTTAAAGAGTGAGGCCTATAAATCGGGGGGGGGGGGGGGGGGGGGGGGGGCTGTGAGCTGCCCTGTCCCCCTGGGCTGGGCACTCCAGATGATTCCTCTGTTCCTCTGTCTGTAGCCTCACTGAATGGAGCTTACAGAAATTGACAATGTTAAATATTTAGTTTCACAAACTCTGTAAAAATGAGCTGCTGTGACCTACAAAAAGAGGTATGCACATATTTTCACATAATACAATATCTTAAAAGATCCTATTTACAAAAAGAAGTGTATTCCCAGAAGCACTACTGGCTTCTGACTCAGAGTGCAGTACCTGCAGGGCCTTGGGTTCACAAGTTTATTTCAAAGCATTATTGCTCCACCATATAGGCAAAGGGTGACGCCAGCACGTGAAAGAAACAACAAACAAACAAAAAACAATCATGTTCTTGTCCTAACAGATTAGTGCAGACAGAAACCAGGAATGTGGTTTGCCACTCCTCACGCCCTCAGAATATTGCATTTCTCCGTGACTTCCTCAGTAAAGTGCACTTGGCTGCACATCCGGGAGGGAAAATTCAATACTGCCATCTCATTTTCCCTTCTGCAAAGCCATTTAACATCAATGACAAATCCTTGAGAATTACAGGGTACAGGGACTTCATCGGGAGAGACCTAGGACAACAAGACTCTGGGGGCTACAGCTGTAAGGGACAAGAGCACAGAAACACTGACTGCACTGGACAGGAGAAGACACAGAACTACTTGCTGACGACACGCTTGAAGGCAGACTGTGCTCCTCGTCCAGTGCTGTGAGACAGAAACCCTAGCCATCTAGATCTATGTGAAGACTTTGGCTGGCGAGGCAGAAGGAAGTGACATTAGAGAGCGGTGATTATGAACACCTCCTCTCCAGAGTCACATCCTCATGAGGCAGAACACCATGCCACACAGAAGAGAGGCAGGGCATCAGGTAGACAGTGCGCTTCAGCTTGAGACCCAGTTCTGCTCAAATGACAGCACGTGGAACACCCTGGCGGTGGTCACGCTGGCCCTGCTTCCAGGCTGGATGCCTAAACAGTGACTCGCTACGTCCCGATGATCCTGTGCAGTGTCGTCTGTGCAGTGATTTCCTTCTCGGCCCCACCGGGGAGATGTCAGCAGTATTTCTGTTAACAGAAGAACACAGGGTCAGCACAGCAGAAATCAGCCACTGTCTCTACACTCTCGCCATGCCCCGCTGGCTGGTTCAGACTCTTTTAGAATCCACTTCTTAAACACAAATATCTAATAGCTCAGGACCTTCAAGCCAAATGCTTTCAAAACATGGTAGTAGTTTGTGTAAGTTAAAGTTGTATACTTACTTTACACAACTTTACTTGTGTAAGTATATCCAAGTTAAAATCTCCAGACCACTGTTGGGGTTCTGGTTCTAGGAGGAAAAAGGCTTCCCGGGAGACTTAAGAACAGATGCCCGTACCTGATCAGGACCCATGGGCATGCCAGACATGGGCATGGGAGTCATGGTCATCTGTCCCAGGTGACCAGCACTGCTGCTCATGTGCACCATGTTGTACGCTGCAGGGCTCCCCTGGGGGACAAGCTGCTGCTGGGGGAAATTGCTGCGGAAAGAGGGGACACTGTGACTTCCAGATGCAGACCACAGGGCGCACAGGCAGTCAGAGTTCTACCAAATATCCCTCCACCCAAGCAGAAAACAGAGAAGAACATCTTTATGATATTGTTGTTTGAGACAGGGTCTCTCTATGTTCCTCTGGCTGGTATGGAGCTCCCTATGTAGACCAGGCTGGCCTTGAACTCAGAGATCCTCCTGCCTTTGCCTCCCAAGTGTTGGGATTAAAGGCACGCCCAGCCTGAGAACAACTTCTTGATAGCCTGCCTGCCTTCTATTTTCACAACTGTCAGGACTCAGTATGCTCAGAAACATGGCACAATATAAAGCAACCGCAACACAAGCCACATGCCTCATTTTCTAAGAGTCAAGCATGTGATCTCTCCATCCAATAAGCGTGACTGTGAAAAGTAAGTCAGACCCTTACCCGTTCCTGGCCAGGTTCCCTGACGGCCACCCCTTCATTTCTGAGGGCTGATACACTGGCGCAGTCTGAGGATGCTGCACCATGGCATTCTGGGAAGGCCCCATTCTTGATGACATCATTGCACTGGGAGGACTAGAGCCTCGACCAAAGGCTGGCTCTGGTGGTTGTCCCATTCCTTGAAGAAATGAACAGAAATCAGAGTTCAAGCACGGCATCCTTGGACTCAGGCAGGGCTGCACTCTCCCACACATATCTCTATCCCAGAACCTCCCCGAAGGTGGGCCTGAAGCACTGCCTGCTTAGTATCATCACAGCAAGTGCCCAAGTATCTGACAAAAAAAGGGATGGAGAAGCCCATCTGGGATCTGTCCCTCAGGGTAGAGTCCAGAGATAACATGGCATCCTTCGACACTGGGATGTGAAGAAGAGGCAAGAGAGAGGTTTATGTAATCTTTTCCAAGTAAGCGGGGAGGGGTTTTCTGGGGCTAAAAGGAAAAAACTGGCCAACTGTGGGAACACAGGCTGCCTGTTTCTCCGGCAGGCTCCAGCTCCTGCCATCCACCAGACAGTTTTCCTGACAAACAAGATGGAGTAAGCAGTACTTTGTTTTCATACACATCAGACCTAGTAAAGCTTGTGGCCTTAAAAACACTACTTTGGGAAGAGTGTAATCCTCCAGGCTTACCGTAATTTGTTGGATATGGGAACTGCTGTGGAGGGGCTTGTGGCATTGCTGAGCCTGCCAAGACGCCATCCATGCTGGGGGAAGCGGTGACATTGGGAGGCGGGCTGAAGGCCTGAGGCTGTGGCTGCGACATCATCATCGCCATCCTCTGCTGCTGCAGGTGATGGGTCATCAGCTCCCGTTTCTGCTGGGCAGCCATCTGGGCGTTGAAGAAGGCCTGCTGGGAGCCCAGAGACACACCATCAACTGCAGTTCACAGAGTAGAGTGTCCCACAGCACATGAGCTATGGACCAGAAAGAACACTCAAGTGTCTTCTCTGTGACTAAAGGAAAATATACACAGCAGTTCTTTACACCCGTGGCTTCCAAATGCCGCCCAGCGAGCATGTGCCCTCCCTGGGCACGCTCAGAGGCGGCTCTTACAACACGGCAGCTCGTCACCAAGGGAACCAAGCTGGGTGAGTGTACTGATGGTTTACTGAGTAGCCACTTCTCTCCAGCCCCTCAGCACTAGTAAAGCAGAGGAAGACTGAAAGAGAAAGTACAGAAGTACAGGCGACATGGCTCGGAAGGGAAGGAACATGGGCTGCTCTTCGGAGGGCCTGCGCTCGGTTCCCACACCCACACGGATGCTCACAACAGTCTTTAACTCCAGGTCCAGGATTTCTCACATCCTTTTCTGGCCTCCACATGATGCAGACATCCATGTAGATAGCACACTCACATAAACATAAAATAAAAAAAAATTTAAAGAGAGAAAGTGTGACAACCAGGTCTCACAAAAACTTCAGAATTATTTTAATAGGCGTGGGCTAAGGCCGGGCCGGGCTGGGTGGGGCCAACCTGGACTGGACCCTCCTCTGCTAGGAACGTACCTGGGGCATCATGGGCCTCATCACAGTAGCACCACCAGTGGGGTTCTCCATTTTCATCTCCAGTGCCTGCCGGCTCTGATTTAAAAACTGAACAGAGTTGAGTTAGTAGGTCACACGGAGCTTGTTAGCAAGCCCCAGTCAGTTTTACAAACGACCACCACCCGGTGAGCGCTCTCCAAACCCACTGAGCTAGGGAGCCACATTTAAATTGAACTGGCTCACATCCATTCTACAGAAGGAAGATGGCTCAGCACGCACACTTCATCCTCAGGACCAGGGTAGGGCTCCTTTCCTGGCACCTACTTAGTGGGCCACAGTTCCAGTGGACCCCAATCCCTGGCCTCTGCAGGCACGTGTATGTGTACAGACACGAACTGCACAAACACTATTAAAAATACAGTAAACCTTTAAAAAAAAATAGGAAAGAAGTTCAAGGCCAGCCAGGACAGGGAGTTCCAGGACAGCGACAGTGACAACAATCCCCTGCCTCAGTGTAAAGCTTTTTAGCACAAACAACAACTCTGCAGTTTAAACAACACAGGGCGCACTGGATCCACAATGTCAGGTGGCTCCACGGACTGCTCAGATAATCAAACAACTACTCTGACCTGATCAGATCCTAGTGAGCATTTAACAGAAAGCAGTAAGCTATAGTGGCACCACGCGCACGGGCACACAGCCGCTGGTTATGAGCCCCTTCAGAAGCAGCCCTAGCCTGGCTCCGGCTTACTGGGCTCTCAGCTTGACCACTCTCCTACTCAGGTGACTCACTGCCCCCACATGTCACAAGCACACACACCAGCACTTACAGCTTATGCAACCATACAATTACACTTTAAAGCAACTGTAGATTAAGGAAACAAACAATGGAAAGAAATAAAGTCCTATTTAAAATATTAATTCCTTTAAAATACTTATTCTTATTTTGAATGCATCTACATGTGGGTTTGTGCACATGGGTATTTTCCAGGGTCAGAAAGAGAAGGGTGTGGATCCCCTAGAACTAGGGTTAGACTGAGTTGCCCAATGTAGGTCCCAGGAACTGAAGAGTAACACATGTTCTTAACAGCTGAGCATGCCTCCAGCCCCAAGGTACTAAAAGCTTTAAAAACATCAAGAAGTGGTTTCCATTAAAATACTGAGTCAACAGGGATGCTAGCACATGACTGCATACAGGGATCTGTTTGAGAGGTTGAAGCAGGAGGGTTATAAGTTCAAGGCCCGTAGCCTGGGCAATTCTCTAGGTCTTGTCTTTAAAACAAAAAGCTGAGGAAATGCCTTCCAAGGACCATCAAGACATGCAGCTCCTCCAGCTGTTCTGTTCTGTGTGAAACAGCTCACTGTGCAGTCCTAAGTGGCCTGGAACTCACTCTGTAGACCAGGCTGGTCCATGGAACTCACAGAGACCTGTGCTTCTGCCTCCCAAGAGCTAGGATTAAAAGCATGAACAAGCAAGGCGCTAAGAATTAAACTGGCTTGCTTGGAAAGTACATTTACCCACTGAACCATCTGCCACTGCTAATATCATACCAAAGAATATACATACATCTAGAAAGATACCCAAGTTTAATATATGCTCCTTATCAAGGAACTGTCTGCACAAACAGAATCTTACAGAGAAGGGAAAGCGAAAGGTATTCCTTTAGTTAGCCTAGAGGGGAGAGCCGGTAGCCAGGGCCCGGGCACACACAGCTGGCTCACCTGCTGGCCCTGCAGCCTCTGCTGAAGCTGCATCCTCAGCTGCTTCGGGGTGTTCGTCCTTGGTCTCACGAGACCTGCTCTGGGATGCATGCCTTGGAGAGGAAAGCTGCCCTGCGGGCTAATCTGACTCATCATGGAGTTGAAGGTTGGGGACTGTCCCTGAAGGTTAAAGCCTCCTTGCAGTGGAGGACCCTGAGCTGGGTACGTCTGTCCATAGAGTGCAGCCTTCTGATCCATCATGGCTGCTTCTTGGCCTTGGAAAACATCCTGTTTGGACTCCAAAGCTTGTCCCTTAAACATCAAACACAAAGGGGTGGTTAGCTACACCTAGGAAAGCAACCAAAAGCAAATGCTGTAAACAAGGGAAGAAATGTAAATCAGTGCATGGGAACAGTGGTGGCTCAGAAGCTGCAGTTACACAAAACACACCTCCTACAGGAGCGGAGTCCTGGCACACAGCAGACACACACTCTCTCTCTCTCTTTCACACACACACACACACACGAGAGAGAGAGAGAGAGAGAGAGAGAGAGAGAGAGAGAGAGAGAGAGAGAGAGAGAGAGAGAGAGAGAGAGCCTTTTTGGGAGCTACAGTGCATTTAATACCTGAAGAAATACTACTGGCTAAAAACTAGAGCTCTATACACTAAGAACCACACACCTCTCAAATCAATCAGATAAATGAAAATCACAGTGGGCAACACACACATTCTCAGGTTGGCATACTTCACCATGGCTCTGTGGAATTTGGGGCTTTGTGTGTTTGCTTGCTTTGTTTTGTTGAGTTTCTTTTGTTTTGTTTGAAGATAGGGTCTCTGTGTAGCCCTGCCTGTTATGGAATTAACTCACTCTGCAGACCAGGCCGGCCTCAAACTCTTGAGATCTGCCTGCCTCTGCCTCCCAAAAGTGGGTATTAAAGGGTGGAGCGTACACTGAGGCTCCTCAGGTTTTCCTCGTCTCTCGCAATACTTCCTGCCTGGGTGCTCTCAGACACAAAGGATAACTAGCTATCAAATTATGCTTTCTACCCAAAATATTTCTGAACTCACTTGGCTTATGCAAATGAACCTGAGTGTCCCCAGCATTCAAACTTAGTCCATAGAGCAGAAATCAAATGTTTACAATCCCCCCACTTCCCCACAAGAAAGACAAGCTGCTTTCCCCCAATCTCTCCAGGACTCCCTCCTCCCGTCTTCTCAGGGTCCTCCCTGCTGTTTCTATCCTTCCGCTCTATGCGGTCCACTCCCAGGACCCTCCCCATGACGCCCATGGTCCCTTGCAGTCATGGGCATTTGTGCTTCACTACCCTGTCATTCCAGACACAGCATCTTTGATAAAGCAGTTGCATGTTACATTGCACACAGACACTGTGTGCATTAACCTCTCTCCTCTTGCACAGTCTACTGAAATGAATGTAAACAATTTAGAAGATTCTGAGAACCAACCTAAGCCCACTGGTAAATATAGTATAAGCAGAATTTAGCCAGTTTCGAGGCTCTTCTCCATGCCCTCTCTGGCCACTCAGTTAATGGCCACCTCAAGTTTAGACAGTGTCTCCATTCCTGGGGGTATTCAGCATTTTCTGCATTTCCTGTCTAGATCATGTCTCCTCTCTGATCACAGACGCCATACTATAAATACCCACTGTCTTGACAATGTCCATAACACTTTCACTTTACTTTTACTGTTGTCGCATGCAATGTGTGTGTGTGCACACCACAGTGCACATGTGGATGTCAGAGGACAGCTTTGGGAAGCTGCTTCTCCCCTTCCATCTTCATGTGACCTTTATGTGAGTTCCAGGGACCAAATACATGTTGCCAGTTTGGGTCAGCCCAACAGAACAGTACTTGATAGACTATCTCATCATTGTGTCACTTGTCACCTATGGCTGTTTTTATAGATGTCTTAGATATCATTTAAATGTTTCCCAATTAACAACTTAGCTTCTGGGATTTCCCCAGCATTTTACTATTATAAATTACTGTGGGTATTAAACACAATTTTGAAAATGTTGATGGTTTCTTTCAGATTTTTTTTTTGTTGTGGGGTCCTGTTTTTGTTGTTGTTATTATTGTTTTTCAAGACAAGATTTCTCTATGTATCCCTGGACATCCTAGAACTTTGTAGACCAGGCTGGCCTAAAACTCAAGAGCCCAGCCTCCTCATTGCTGAAATGAAAGCTGTGCACCACCATGCCCAGCAGCATTCTTAAACTGAAAATAAAGCTAAAGCCATGCCACTTATGACAGACTGCTCACAGTGTGTACTGCCCAGCATTTACGAGTATCATACTGCACGTGGCAAGCCTGGGAACATAACTACTGCAAGGACTAACTAGGCATGGCCTCTACACCTCCATGGAACTACACAGCTCAGTGTGAACCGTCTCGCCAGGCAGTCCTGACGTCTCTCACATACTGCGTTAGAAAACTACAGAGCACAGGTGCATGGCCAGCAAACAGGACGAGACAAGCACGCTTGCAAGGAAGCACAGTGAGAGCCAGTAATCTCTTTTGCCTGTCAATTAGTAAATATCCTTCTTAAGTAATCATGCTCTGTTGTGTGCATGGTCACCTGCCTGAGCCACACAATGGTGCTGAGAGGAAAAGCTGAAACTACTCATCTAGAAAAACAACAAGTGCGGGCGGCGGTGGTGCATGCCTATAATCCCAGCACTCTGGGAGGCAAGCAGATTTCTGAGTTCGAGGCCAGCCTGGTCTACAGAGTGAGTTCCTGGACAGCCAGGGCTACACAGAGAAACCCTGTCTTGAAAAAACCAAAACCCAAAAAACAAAAAAAAAAAAAAAAAAAGAAAAAAAAGAAAGAAAGAAAAACAAGTGCCATTTTCCTTTCTGTGACAAGGTCCTGATGTGATAGACCAGCTATCTATCTAGTTACCAGGTCAAAATAAGTTCATTTCTGTTTTCTGTGAAACTTCTGGTTTGACCATGTCTTGACCCTTTTTCTGGAATTTGACATGTTCCACACCCTATCCCCTAACCTTCACCCTGATTAAGATGCTCTGCCAAATAATTTTGAATATTCTGCCAAGAATGAAAAACCCTTGAAAACCCCCTAGACATGAAGTTTTGAGGCTCTCCCATAAACCCCACCTTCTCCAATGTCCAATGCTATTTTCTCAAACCCTGCTTTAGAGAAATAGCTCTGTCTGGAAGAAAATAAAACTTGCTTAATTTGACCAAAGCTTTTGAGTAATGGTCCTTGCTCTCATTTGGGAGAATGAACATACACTGCCCTGCTTTTGAATTCTGGAATCCTCTGACTTTCCTGACTTGGCTTCCAGAGCGGGTGGGACACATAAACCTGGTCTTTCACCTTTCTCTTGGAGCAGACAAAGGCATACACACTCCTCATCAGCTACACGCTAGATGCATCATGGTAAAATGAGGTCACAGCTACAGATCCTACAAAGCCTGAACGATGGCCTGATACTCAGAGCAAAGCCCAAGAATGAGACCGCGATAGCTGACAATGATGGTGACTGTCACTTGTCACCCTTTTAAGCATGCACACACACTCATGGGTGTGTGTGCATGCACTGCTTTAAATCTAAATGTGTGTTCTACAGTTACTAATGATACCTCCTTTGCTGCGCACAGAGGGTTTGAAGGCTGTTTTCATATATTCTTTCCATTTGTCAGCACTTGCTTCTGTTGTTGTTTGGGTTTCTGAGATAGGGTGTCACTGTGAACTTTGGATGGCTTGGAACTTGCTATAAACACCAGGCTTGCCTTGAACTCAACCCAGCTTCTGACTCCCAGAGCGCTAGAACTGAAAGCGAGCACCACCACACCAGGCGTGTGTGTTCATCAGAATTGTAAAGAGACCTGTACCCAGCAAGTGGGAAGAACGGCAGACCAAATGCAGCATGCTCTTCAGCAGCAGGGCCAGTGGTCGGACATGGATGGATGGATGGACAGACAGACAGACAGACAACACACGCACCCCAAATTCAGCGTGCTCTTCAGCAGCAGGGCCAGGTGTCGGACACGGACAGACAGACAGACACAGACACATGCACCCCAAATGCAGATGCTCTTCAGTGTCAGGGCGGGGTGTCACTGGCATCTCTGAAGTTGGACATCAAAACTGCTCAGCGTTTCCCCATGACCCTTTGAAAACTCTAAGACGCGACTGCAGAGACAGCTCCATGTTGGGGTGTGGCTGATCTTCCCGAGGACCAAAGTTCAGTTCCCAGCACCGACAGCAGGCAGCTGACAACTGCCTGCAACTCCATGTTTAGGAGATCAGCCCCTCTTCCGCTTCCGTGCAGCACGTGACCAAACATTCCCATACACTTCCTCATCTGTATGTCTAGGTCCCTACGGGCAGCCGGGGCCTCCCCTTGGTTTACTGTTGAACAGACATCTGGACATTGCCCAATACCACATAAATAGAAGTAACCACCTCAAACACTTCAAACCTGTTTGTGATGCTGAGCATGGTGGCACACCCTTCTAATCCCAGCACTGGAGAGGCAGAATCTGAGTTCATGGCCAGCCTGGTTCATGTGAATCTGAGTTCAAGGCCAGCCTGGTCTACAGAGTTCCAAAATAGCCATGAAAATTCTGTATTTCTTGAAAGACAAAAATAAACTTGTGAAAGTGTATTTTCATGAGACGAGTATACAAATAGGTAAGAGATGACAATGCTCTAATTTGCCACGGTAGACCTTGCTTACACGCGGCCTGCCTCACTGGCATACCTAGCAGGTTAGCTATGGACTGAAGAAAAGGTTATAAAAAAGTAAGTAGCATTTGGGGGGAAGCACTAAGAGAGGGTGCTTGAGGAGACCGGGGTTCACGTCCCAGAACCCACATTTTAGCTCAGAACCATCTTTAAATCCAGCCCCAAGTGCGCCAATACTCTCTTATAACATCTGCAAGTACCAAGTACACACATGCTGTGTGTGTGTGTACACAAGCAAAACACTCACATACATAATAAAGTTAAATTAATAAATCTAAAAAAATTTTAAATTAGGTAATTATCATTGGGGCCGGAGATATGGATGCTCTTCTAGAGGACTGGGGTCTCTAGAACCCATATGCTAGCTCTCAGCCATTTGTAACTTCAGTCCCAAAAGAATCCAAAACTCTTCTGGCCTCTGAGAGTGCCAACATGCACATAGTAAGTACACAGATGTACATACAAATACCCATAAACATAAAACAAATGTTTAAGATAAAGTTAAACTAAAAAATTTACATAAGCACCATTTTGGGTTTTTTTGTTGTTGTTGTTGTTTTGTTTTTGTGTTTTGTTTTTTTTCGAGACAGGGTTTCTCTGTGTAGTCCCGGCTGTCTTGGAACTCACTCTGTAGACCAGGCTGGCCTCGAACTCAGAAATCCGCCTGCCTCTGCCTCTGCCTCCCAGAGTGCTGGGATTAAAGGCATGCACCACCACGGCCCTGCGTAAGCAGCATTCTTAAAGCTGCAGTGTTTTCCTTAGATGCATTCTTTGGCTGTAGTAAGTAAGGGACAAATACTCCACTGCCTCACAGTGGCACAGAGGCACACAGTCTCATTTCAAGCTGCGCTTGAATCCATGCACATGCAGACATGCTGTCACGACGCTCTGTCAGTCCCAGGGACTACAACTCACCTGATTCACGAGCTCGGGGATCCCCAAGGCCCTGTCGATCTCCTCCAGGCCCGTGGCGTCGCTGTTGCTCAGGAGCGTGTGCAGCTGGTCCAGCAGAGCTCTCTCGTCACTCTGGCCATCTGGATTAGCAGGTGGCCCAAGCAAATCATCCAGGGAATTTCTAAGAAGAGGCCTAGAGAGAGACTCATGTCAGCTCCGATGTGGCTGGGCTGGAGCTAGTGGGGACCAATGCTCCACACCCAGGACCACGAAAGGATAAAACAGTGTTCTTCTGATGGTTCTTGCCGAGGCTTTAAGTTTTCTGAGAGTCTAGCCTCAATCTCACACCCACCAGTCTCTCCTGTTTCGTGCTAAATGCTGAGAGTTATAGAATGCCCACCCTGACACTGAGGTACCACTATGAGATGTATGTGGTTCGGCTGACCTCTGGCCTCTGCATAAACAAAGAAACTTTCAAAAGAAGACTTGGGCAGGGACATTTCTCAGTGGTAGTTTATTAAACAAATTAAAGACAAAATGTAGAATGAACTCCCAGTCTTTTCTTTCATTAAAAAAAAAAAAAAGTAGAGCAGTCCACTCCATCCATACTACTGAAATCCATAGATGATTTCAGAAAATAGTTATCCATTATTCAAAAAGTTGAGTTTTAGGGAATGGAGCGATGGCTCAGCAGTTATGGGTTCAGTTCCCAGCACGCAGAAGGCTCAACATGTAACTCCAGTCATGGCAATCAGACGCCCTCCCTCTTCTGGACTCCATGGACAGTGCACACACATGTTGCACATACATACATGAAGGCAAACACTCATACAAATTTTTTTTTCCCAGAAAAACTGAGGCACAGTATCGAATCCCACTTAAAAACCTATGAGAACATCATGTCTTTCCCAACTGTTACTCATGCTTTTCACTCCTGGGGAGATTACTGTTAAGAGGCCTCTGGACGTCTAGAAGGCCGAGCTGTAGGTCAGCTCCTCCCCCCTCTAGATGCCTCTGTTTACTGCATCTGCAGATGGCAAAGTCAACAATAGTGTCCCCCGTACTCTTCCAGGGCTGTCCCTGCTCAGACTCTGAAATCCAACACAAGTATTCCCACATCACAAAATAAAACCCTACCTATTTTGAGACCCATGAGGACCTTGTTCCATAGACAGCATGCCCTCTGGCCAGGAACCTGGTTGGTTAGATGGCACTGCTGGGCTATAGGGATTGACCCCCATTCCCATGGGAATCTCACCAGTTCCTGAGGGAGCAAAACAAAATTTTCAGCCAGGTGGTGGCACACACCTTTATTCCCATCACTCACAAGGCAGAGGTAGGTGGATCTCTGAGTTCTCAAGACCAGCCTTGTCTATAGAGTGAGTTCCAGGTCAGCCAATACTACACAGAGAAACCCTGTATTCAACCCTGCCCCCATGCCCGAAAAAAGCATTTTTCATTTTTTATTGAAGGGACAGCTTACTCATTTGAAGCATCTGCTGCTGTTGCTGCTGTTGCTGCTGCTGCTGTTGCTGCTGTTGCTGTTGTTGTTGTTGTTGCTGCTGCTGCTGCTGCTGCTGCTGCTGTTGCAATGCTGGTCTTACACCTGGCAGTCTATTAGAACGGAGTGGCAAGGTAGGCACCGAACCCCCCATGGCAGGCCTGGGTAAGGCAGCACTGTAGTCTGCTCCAGCTCTTCCCAGGGGACTTGAAGCCAGAGGCTCCATTCTGCTGGCCCTTGAGTTAGCTAAAGCCCAATCTCCTGAGGAAGGAGTTGGATTCACAGCAACATTTCTGTTTGGTCCACCTAAATAAAATAGGTAGGGCTCATCAGGTCTTACCCAACACATAAGACAAAAGCCCTTCTTGCACTGGGAGAACCATTATATACTACCACTACTGTCATCCTGAGTAGGGCTGGCCAACTGCAAAGACAGTATCAGTATCTAGAAGCCTCTATTGCCATACATTTGTTACAGGTTAGAAAGGTGGCCTGCGCCAAGCGTGGTAATGCACGCCTTTAATCCTAGCACTAGGGAGGCAGAGGCAGGTGGGACTTCTGAGTTCAAGGCCAGCCTGGTCTACAGAGTGAGTTTTAGGACAGCCAGGGCTACACAGAGAAACCCTGTCTCAAAAAAAACAAAAAAAAAAAAGAAAGGTGGCCTGAACTAATGGGATATTTAAGAGACACCATGGTTCCATGGAAGAAACAATATATTAATAATAATAATGATGATAATAATAATAATAATAATAAATTAAAATATTAAGGTTATTAATTGAGTTCAATGTTTAAAGAAATGGCCACACTTAGACATGACCTACCCATATTGGCACCATAATTCTCCTGACTATCCATCAGTCTTGGATTCCCAGGCAGTATGGGCTGTTTCGGTAACACAGGAAAAGCACTGACGTTTTTCACTGGCGGACCTGAGCCCACAGACACAGGGCTATCTAGAGACACGGCTCGGTTATATGGAGGACGAACAGACTGCACAGGCTGTGGACTGCGCAAACCTGTTGAAAACACAGAAGCCTGCCACATTAGTTTAGCCCAACTCAATATTTAAATAATCAAGTGTAAGAAACAAACACCACTAAGCCCCACACTAAAAACTTTCTCGTAAAAACAAACACTACCATTTTCTTTATAAAATAAATATTTATGTCAAAAAGAAAAGGGGAAAAAAAGCCCAAATTCCAAATAAAGTACAAACAATAATCTGTATGTTGGCCAAAGTGCTAGCATTCAGCTATAGCCCAATATGGTCACGTCCAATGTTTACCTCAGAATGCTAAGGCACAGACTGAGTGCTGAGGCTCCTTAGACTATGCTTAACAAGCACGGGATTCTGAATGCGGATGCCCAACCACATGGAGGGAGGAGGAAGATGGAGAGAGGAAGGAGGAAGATAGAAAGAGGAAATGGACCGATGTTCTTAATTCCTACAGATGCTTCCACATACGTCATCTATGAAGTGTATTCTCTACTTACAATTTTACAATTAAAATAAAAAGTTAGGCTGCCTTCCAATCAAATAGAAAATAAATGTAAAGTTTTTTCCCAACCTCTTTGACTAATCTGACTAGTCAGTTTAGGAAACAGTACAACTGAAGATAATGAGATCATGTTGCTAAAAATAAAGAGAAGAAAGAAAGAGAGAAGGGGGAGGGGGAGGGAGGGGGAGAGAAAGGGAGGGAGGGAGGGAAGAGGGGAGGGAAAGAGGGAGGAAGGAAGGAAGAAAGGAAAAAGGAAAAGGAAAAGGAAAGGAAAGAAAAGAGAGGAGAGGAAAGGAAAAGAAAGGAAAAGTAAAGTCAGTAACTTCAATAGCTTCTAGGTGTCGTGGCCATGCCTTTAGTCCTAGGGCTCAGCTCAGGAGGCAGAGGCAGACCGACCAGTGATTTCAAGGCCAGCACTACCCTTTCTCAAAGAGAGGGGAGAAGGGGAGTCTGATACACAAGATAGAAAGAAGCAAAGAAGTGGGGGAGAGAAGGAAGAGTTGAAGTAACCAGCATGAGATGACTATCAATAATTCTTTTTAGCTCAATCAACACACCTTTGATCGTACACTGAGTAAACATCCTATAATAGGGAAGGGCTCATGTAAAGACCAACACAGAGAAGAGGTAGCTCTCGGGGTTAAATACAAGGACCTTCTTTAAGGACCAAAAAAATGACATGTTTAATCCAGTTTGGGTTTTTTAATCCAATTTTCCCAATTTTAATGTTTAAGAAAAAGTCTACCCCAATGCCTGGGTATGGATTCTCTAAGAATCATGGTTGCTAGCACATTAAGTAGAAGGGAAAGCTGAGAGGGGACCAGTCAGACAGCTAGCAGCCAAGATACCTGCTGCCAACCTGATGGTCTGAGTCCTACCCACCCCAGGGCCCACATATTGGGAGGGACAGCCACTTCCTCAAGGTGTCCTCTGAATGTCCTATGCTGTAGCACAGGCATGCACACACATATACACACAAGTAAATTAGTAAAAAGGAAGGGAGGCAGGAAAAGACCAACACAGACATTATCAATGGGTGCAAGGACCCACAAAGGCTGAGTATGTGTTCTGAAGTGGCAAACGCTGCTGCTTCCTGATCTTGGTGTAAGCAAACATGTAACTGTACTGAGAAACTTGATTGAGTGAAACATGCCTGTCTCCCAGAAGTGAGATGTGCAGTTCAGTGGGTAAGTCTCTGACCAGCCTAGGCTCCTCACAGAGACCATGTCTCAAGCCCCCACACCCAACCTCACCCTTCAAAAAAGAACTCTAGTTCTTCCTTACCCAGAGAGCTCGGTCCTGCAAACACGTGTTGTGTGGCCCCTGGGTGGCTGCCGCTGGGAGGAGTGCTGTAGATGTCAGAACTAGTCAAGTCTCCTAGAATGGCGTCTAGATTGTCCAGGTCTCCCGGTACCTGAAAAATGAACCTTTTAAAAGTATTCTGCATGTAACACTAGATGCAGCTATCAGCACATCAGCAAAAGAAACACCACATAGGAACCAGCAAGAGTGATGTTGGGCGTGGTAGTGTGCACTTTGAATCCTAGCACTGAGTTCCAAGACAGCCAGAGACAGACAGTGAGACTCTCCCTTCCCAAAGAAAACAGATTAACAACAACAAAGCAAGCAAACAAACAAAAATAATAACAAGGGTTGGGGATTTAGCTCAGTGGTAGAGCACTTGCCTAGCAAGCACAAGGCCCTGGGTTCAGTCCTCAGCTCTGGGGGAAAAAAAAAAAACAAAACCAGCAGCAACCCCCAAGCCATTACCTGAGATAACAATGCCCAGGCCAGAGGCTGCTGTCCTGTGACCTCCCCCCATCTCCACCTTCAATGCAGGGTTAGCCACTATGATAAATCCCTGGACTCTGCTGGCCCACACAGCACTTTCTGCTCTGCCACTATTTCCCGTGACAGGTGGCTAGGGGGGGGAATCCATCCTTCGCTGGCAGAAACCTCCATCTATGAGACTTTTCTGAAGCTGTATTGGTAAGTGGTGTTTAACAAGGTATTCACAGGCACACAGTGAGGGACCCTACAAACAACTATGGCAAAGGGAGACCTGGGCCCTAGCCTGTGAAGCACTAGTCTGTCTTTCTCATTCTCCCTAGAAGAGGGCGTACTCAGGGTTCACAAGGTGCGTGTGCAGAATGTGTTCATATGCTTGAACTCTCACTCTTGACGGGAAAAATGATGCTGATAATTCAAACTTTTCCTAATAACACCTACCATGTCCTTAACAACCTAATCTGCTCATTCCAATGTAACCACCTCCATGAAACATTTCTACCTGGCCACTAAAAACTTACTTATAGGGCCAGTAAGATGGCTCCGCATGTAAAGATGCTTGCCAAGCAAAACTGACACCTTGAGTTCCACCTCCAGTCCCACAATGGAAGGCAGGCACACGCACACACACACACACACACTCTCTCTCTCTCTCACACACACACACATATACACGGTAACTATAATGAATGAAACCTCAAGGTTATCCTTCAATTAAAACTAACAATGTATAATATTGTTATGAACAACTGTAATGTATAACAATTTATAACGTAATACACTACAAACGCAATGTTTATAACACAGCAATGAAGAAACAATGACAGACTGGAGCTGAGAGCACCTTACCTCCTCACTCGCCTCCGTCTTAACTTTGGGGTCTTTCTCTTGGCCGGAGCTGGGGGTGGTGGAGCAGCCGCATCGACTCAGCTTACCATCCCCTCCGTCCGCTTGGGGCTGCAGCTCTTTGCCAAGCACATCACTGGGGTCGTCCCTGTCCAGCAGGTATCTGAGAAGGGCATTATTCTCCTTCTTCTTAGGGCTCAGCTGCTCCTGCCTGGCAGCCCCTTCTCCACAGGAAGCGGTACTGCTAGTGTCTTTCCCAGTGGCTTCTGCAGTGATCTTGGCGACCTCCGCTGGTGAGTTGCCATTCTGCAGCAACTTGTGCAAAATCCGGTGTTTCTCTTGCAACAGAGACCCATGCACATTGGAGGTGGAAGACACCGTTCCTGATGTTGAGGAGGACACTCCAGAGGGGCTGGTGACACTAATGGAAGAGTCTTTGCAATTTGAATCCAGGGGAGAGTTGGTCAAGGACGAATGGCCTCGATCGTCGGAGGAGCACGTGAGCAGCTGCAGCAGTTTCTTGTGGCCTTTGCTTTCCAGGGGTCCCCTGGGGGGCTCTGACGCCTCCCCACTGCTCTCCTTGCTTTCTCTGTCACTGGGGTGATCTCTGCTGTTTGACTGACACACTGAACTCTCCACTGGGTTCTGTTCACAGTACAAGCCTAGGGGGCTCTTAGAATCCTGACTGCTCGCTTTATTCGGCTGGTTTATACTCATATTGGGAGAGTTATCCAGTTTGGGGCCTGGTGAAGACAGAGTAGATAAAAGAGAGGTTCCCACGCCTTCACTGATGGCCTGCAAGGCACTGAGCGAGCTGCTGGAAAAGCCGTGGCTCCCTGTGTTGCCGGAAGGTCCCATGGGAGAGTGTGCACCTGCACACGGAGAAAGGTCAGGAGAGACTGTAAGGCACAAGCTCTAAGCTCCTATTACAAAAGATGGGTGAGGAAAGAAAACAGAAGCAAAAGAAAAAGCAACTGTGGATACCTGCGGCAGGAGAGAACTGGTGGGAGGCCATCTTTGGGCTCCCACGATTACGAGGAGAAATCATGATGTTCTGCTGGTTGGGGCCGAGACCAGGACTGCCGTGTGGGGGACTGCTCATGCTGAGCCCATAGCTGTTGTTCTGGTAGGAAGATGGCGACGGGAGGCTCTGGGCTGGGGTCAGTGAGGCCAGGCTACTAGAAGCCCCATACCTGGCTCCGCCCACCTGCCCTGTGCTGCTGGGGTCTGCCACGCCATATGTCCGGCTGCCCAACATCTGTACACTCTGATTTGGAGACATGTTCATGCCACACCCTGCTGCAGGAGGCCGGATGCCTTGTCCTACAGGATTTGGGTTTGGTCTATATCCATTCTGTTCTCTACAAACAAACACACAGAAGTTTTACTTTAAAACTGCATCAATGCACAAAGGGAAGAAAGAGAGCAGGAGAGAGCTTCCTGGGAGCACCGAGGGGCGTCATCCAGTACAGCACACCACAGTACGGGTGGGACCGGGTGCTGCACCAAGGCAACCCAGCAAGACTTTGCCTTGTTCTAGTTTATAGATTTAATTTCATGTGTACTTGGATTTTGTCTACATGTGTGCATGTTCGCCATATGCATGCCTGCTGTCTGGGGAGGTCAGAAGGCGGCATTGGTCCCCTGGAACTAGAGTTAGAGATAGTTGTGATTTGGCATATGGGTCTAAGAATCAGGTCCTCTGCAAGAACAGGTGCTCTTAATAACGGAACCATTTCTCTAGCCCCACCTTTCCTGTTTTTATACAGTATTAGGGATTCAGAGTCTCCTGCAAGCTAAGCAAACTCTCCAAACTGAGCTGTATCCCAAAGCCCATTGATATTTTGAAACAGGGTCTCATCTCACAAAGTTACCAAGTTTGGCCTTGAATTCATTCATTAACTCAGTCAGGCCCAGAACTTGAGATCCCGCTGCCTCAGCCTCCCATGTAGCTAGGATAACAGGTCACACCACCAGATCTAAAATATGGGATATGTTTGGTTTGGTTTGGTTGGTTGGTTTTTGTTTGTTTGTTGTTCATTTTGAGATGGGTCTCATGTAGCTACGGTAGCTTTGAAGTCACTAAGAAGCCAAAGATTTTCTTGTCTCTACCTCCCAAGTCCTGGGAAACACAGGAGTCCACTACTGTACCCAGTTTATACCGTGCTGGGAACTGAACCTGGGGCAGCACGCGAGGAAGGCATTTTACCAGCCAAGCTGCATCCCTAACCGTTTTGAATGAGCAGAAGATCTGAATGAGTGGCATCGGTGCTGAGTGGCTCTGACAGCCATGTGACTACATGGAGTCTCATTACAGCTGACCATAGCTGGGGCGTGGCCTGGAAGGGTGCATCAATTCCTTAAGACAACCTGTGAACGAGTCTCCCTATGCAGTCTGTTCACTACTAATAACATCAGTACTTACTACCTTTTAGTACCTAATAGTTACATTTATATTTTACTTTTTATTCAAAATCCAGTCCCTGGAAGCAATGTAAATATAACACTAGAAGTGAAAGGTAACAAATGAACACTACCCTCCCAACATACCACCAACCTCACCTTCATCCCTGCCACACAGACCCTGGCCTGACCTGGGAACCTGGGAGTCTGACCTGGAATTATTTAGTGGAAAATACTAACTTTTAAATAAAAATATAAAACCTTAAGGAAAACATGCTCTAAGAACCTAAATTCACTTCATGAAATCCAACAGCTTCCCTGCCTTTTCTCCCTGTACATCAACAGCAAAGTATCCTGGGGACAAGGGTACTTTAGTGTCATCACCTCTGAAGAATGTGGGTCGAGACGAAGCCATGCCGGTCATTCGTTACAGGGTTACGGAAGAGTTTGCTTTTTGTCTGCGCACTCACAATAGTTCCATCGGCCAATGAGAAACGATACACCGGCGTCTCTGCCTTGCCGTGAATATAAGCTATTGGGGAAAAGCATGCTATTACTAGTATCTGAGACTAGACCAATGCATACAGAAACAGACAAGAAGCAATCACATACACAAAAGTATAGAACAGCTGTGCTCAAAGACCATTCCCTCTCCCACAACCACCAAACAGAACAAGGCTGAGCACACAGTGAAGCTTTACAGCATCACCAACATCAGCACCAAGAGCAACGCCAAACACCTTACCTTCTTGATAGTGACGCTTTTGGGACCATGACTGCCCATCATTGAGACTGAAGAACCTCTGGATACATCTTCGGATTGTGTCTTCAAAGCCAGGCCTCATGGAAGATCTAAGTGAGTTTGTATCTATATTGACAACCTTTCCTAGTAAAGATAAAAACAAAAGATTCTAACCCTGCCCAGAAGAGCCTGCTGCTGCTTGGCTGACTAGCACTTGGGAGTGACATACAGAAGACAATCTCAGCTCTGCCTTCTGTCCTTAACACACAGCTGGGAGCTTTGTTATATAGTTCTCCGTCTGCACTGTCTCCCATCAGTTGTAGGAAAAGCTCCTACTAAGGAGCACGCCTCTGCACTGGAAGTGCCTTTTATAATGCGCTGGTGCTTAAAGGAAGGTTATGTGGCACGGAGAGTGAGAGCCAAACAGAGAGACATGGAGAGTGAGAGCAAGTGCTCAAGAAGAGGGGATTCCGACAGCTCACATCACGAACAGAAATGCATGTCGTGGGGCTACGGAGAGCCAGAGTCATTCTGAGTGCACAGGAGGAGAACTAGGCGCAAACCTGCAATCTCAGAGCCCACAGGGCAGAGAAAGAGGAGCGGACTGGACTGAGAGATGGGTCTCAGCACGTAAAGGTGCTTGCTGAGGACCTCTGTTCCACGCTGGGAGCCCCAGGTGGAAGAATAGTGACCTTGTGACGAGTGCACACACTAGTGAACTCACAGAACCAGCAGTGCACACACTCATGAACACGCAGAACCAGAGGAATAAGAACACTTTCTAACAGTTTCCAAGTGAAGGCTGAACGTACCGGAAAGGTCGTGCCTGGTAATAAAGCTCTCAGAACTGGATGGGAACGGCCGTTCTGCAGTCACGCGGCGAGCCACGCAGATCATACAGCACTGCAAGTCTACAACGAAATGTCACCAGGTTAGATTACAGAGGCTTTGGCTGTGATTAACGGGTGACCAGGGACATGACATCAGTAAGAAGGGTTAGGACAGCACAGTGGACCTGACCCTCACCTTCCCCTTCTTCCAGCATGGCGCGAGGCTGAGACAGAGCAAAGCACTGCATCGTTTCGTATCTCTGGCGCATTTCAGGACTGGCATTCATGTCTTCCAAAATATCATGTGTTTTCATCAACATACGACAATTAAATGTATGGCTTTTTTGTCTCTGGTTCTCATTAGTCCAAGACACTCCATTAACTTTGGGAAACAATTAAAATTTGAAAATAAATTAAAATTATTCTTTATAAGCCAGGTAAAACTCAGTCAAAAACTATCAAGAATTCAAGCTAGGGCTGGGCCTTGCTCTTTGCAGAGGACCTAGGTTTAGTTCCCAGAACCCCATGGTAGTACAGGGGTACAGTCATTCACAACTCCAGGTCCAAGGAATCTAATGCACTCTGCTGGCCATAGACACACACATGATGCACGCACATACATATATGCAAGCAAAACATTCATTATATATACAAAAATTTTAAAAATTCAAGCTAGGGACCGAAAAGGTGGCTCCCTGGTTAAGAGCACTGAGTTGCTCTTCCCGAGGACCAGAGTCAAGCAGCTCATAAGCACCTTCAACTCCGGCTCCAGATAATCTAATGTTCTCTCTGGCCCCCATGACACTGCAGTAACACATGGCATACATTCACATAGATACATACACGTAAGGGCTTTTTTCATATAGAAAATCTTTACGAACTCTTGCTATGAAGTGAGTGTGGTAGGGCAAGCCACTGGCCCAGCTACTAAAGGGGCCAAAAAAGAGGCCTGGAAAGCATCCCGGGCAACGCACGGGACCTTCCGTGGAAGAAGCGAGTCCAGTTATCTTTTCTTACCACACAACTCCCATGCAGTGACACCTACATATACCATTGCAGGATGACAGGACATCTGAGTAAGCTCAGCCTCACCACAAGTCCCACTGAACATTTGGGCACCATGGAAAACTCTGAGTCCATGGAGGTCAAACTGAAAATGATGCTGGCAATCACTTATTAAGTCTCATTGTCTGGCTTCCTAAAAAGCACATTCAGTCAATGTTCTTTAGATTCAAATAACCAAAAAATTTAAATATATTTAGAAAACATATTTATATGCATGCCTGTAGTCAGGTAAGGCAGTACACACCTGTAATCCCAGCAATATGACAACAAGACAAAAATAGATGATCATAAAGTCAGAGCTAGCCTGGACTGCATAGTAGGACCATAGATTCAGAGCTAGGATCACACGGTAGGACCCTGTCTTCCTCTCAAACAAAATACAAAGAAGAGCGCTTTACCTGCAGATTTTGGTAAGTGTTTAAGGAAGTCCTTCCGGTCTTGCTCATGTAAGATGCTGTACACACTTGTGTTAACCAGGTCCTCCTGCTTGTACTGCAGATACTGTGTGACATTTTCTGACACAAATACAATGTTTCCATCTCGATTCACCACAAACAGAAAACCGTCCAGTGCCTGCAATGCAATGTATTAATACTATTATGGAAACCAGGTTCCCAAAACGCACTAACTCTCCTCCCCCTGATTTTTGCCATGGCTTGGGTTAGGGTTCAGGTTAGGGTTATACTTGCAAATAGAGCATTTAAAGGGTCAGTAGTATTAAAGAGGACCCAATCCAATACAACTGGTGTCCTTATAAGGACAGATTAAAAACACACCACGAAGGCATGCTCAGGGAAAGGCCTTATTAAGACACAGTAGCGAGTCAAGGACAGAGGACTCAAAGCAATCCTGCCAACACCATCATCTTGGGCTCCAGTCTTCAAAATAGGCTTCTGTTGTCTGAGTCACCTACTCTGTGATATTCTGTCACTGTAGCCTTAGCAGAGAAACACTACAGCCTTGTTTGTAAAGAAAACTTGAGAGGGGCAGTGGGGGGGGGAGGGCAGGGTACACAAACCCAACAATTAGAGTTAACTGCCAACCATCAGTTCTATTAACATTAGCATGATTATTTCAGGGCATAAAAAAATTAAGAAAAAAGAAAAGGCAAGTAGGGAATGATATATCATATCATACACCTTTAACCCCAACACTTAGGAAGTGGAAGCAGGAGTCGAGGTCACCCTGATCTATATTGTGAGTTGAAAAACAGCCTGAGCTAACATTACAATGTCTCCACTTAAAAAAAGAAAAAAAAAAAGAAGAAGAAGAGGAGGAGGAGGAAGAAGAAGAGGAGGAGGAGGAGCAAGAGGAGGAAGAGGAGCAGGAGGAGGAGGAGGAAGAAGAAGAAACATTCTTAGTACTCTCCAATTTTCCACCTGATCTTAGGTTAAGCTTTAGGAATCACTCTCTGTTCCTGAACAAGAGTTTCAAATGAATGAACATACAGTAGTTGAAATGACTCACTGAGAGAAAGAGCAGTTGTCAAACTTGCTGAGGCGCTCGCCGGCCTCAAGTCAACACTGCGCCATGGTTAACCAGCTCTTTTCAAGGCAATTACTTTAAAGACATGCACATGTTGAATGGTTGAACTGCCTCACCAGCTGGGGGCAGCTCTAGTAGAGCGTACATGCCTAGTATGCATGAGGCCCTGGGCTTCCCTTCCCAGCACCATGAAGGAATTCTCCAAGAACACAGAGCTGAGGGCTGAGGGTGGACGGAGGATTTCGCTCTGTGGTGGCATGCTTGCCTGCTATGACCACCTAGCATGTGTGAGGCCCTGGGTTTAATTTCAAGCACAACAAAGAAAAAGTAAAACTGTAGTGTACTGTGCAAGCATTCATGGGAAAATTCATAGAAGGGTCTGAACTAAAATCCACTAAGCAGCACCTCTGCGCGTTGCTGACCTGTGAAATTATGAGCTACTCTATCTCAAAGAGCTTCTTTGCTTCCGTGTACATATGTGGTATTTTCATATTGTATACAGTGCATATACAGTAGTATACATAGTATCAGGAGGGTATTTTATGATTGCTGTAATACTGAGCTCTGCTCCACAAGGGTAAAATCTATTTCCTCATTTCCAATCCCTGTGTGTGTGTGTGTGTGTGTGTGTGTGTGTGTGTGTGTGTGTACACCCTATATAGATCACAGAGTAAAACAACCAAAGCCCAGCACACTTTGGACGGCTACAGCCCTCACACCTACCTGTAGTAAAAGCGGTCCTAGCGAGTCTTTGTCAATGACTCCCTGCCCTGTAGAAGATACATCAGCTTTTTGAACATCATCATCACTGGAAATAGTTTTTCCTGAAGACACAGAAGGAAGCATCATGTTGAGCAGCAGTACCTCAGTCCTGACATACACACACACACACACACACACACACACACACACACACAGAGAAGACAGTTAGGTAGTATGTACACATACATGCAGAACACTCACTGGCTGACAAGAGAGTGCCTCACGGTTTCCCAGGAAGGCAGAAGACACTGGGTCCCTTTCTGCTCACATGCTACTTAGTCCTTAGGCCCCCGCCTCCCTCCCACCAGCATTCAGCACTCTGAGGAACATCGGTCTTCTGCCAATTCCCTGTTAATTGTTTCTTAAAAAGCAAAGCTGGCCAACTCATGGGACTTGGGTAAAGTCTTACTTAGCAGAGTGAGGCCCTGCTCCGTCTCCTTGATCCCAGGGGGGGCGGGGCGAGGGGGCGGGGGGGGGGGGGGGGAATTCATATGTATTAGAAGCCTGGCCCTTGGTTGCTTTTCTGACTTTGTATTACCTTGTTCTTTTATCTGACGTATCTGTCTCACTGTCTCCTTTAAGATGGCACATTTATCTGGTTTGACGTTGAAGTTGTCAATGTCGCTGAGGTTTGCAGATATCAGCTCGGCCAGCTCTTCTACGTACTTGCTCTCCTGCTCCCGTCTCCACTTTTCCCCACTGTAGGCAAGACTGGAAGGCAGAGAAAAGCCACTACTTGGACCTCTAAGAAAGCTTTAAGCAGAATCTGCCCTGTATTATGCAAGAACCATCAAACGTGGTGGCACAAAGCATACACTGAAGAAATTAGCCACTGGCCTTGAGAAACATCACCCCGTTCTCCCATCTGCAAATGGGGACAGCCACCTACCCTTGTCCTGGAGCATCACACGGCAATTTGCGTTTTCGAGACTCAGCGGCCAGCGGATCCAAGGAGCTCTCACCCAGTCCACTCATCCTCACCACAGGTCAGCAACTGCGGAAGAGGGGACAAGATTATCGCACTACAACAGGCATTTTCTATGAAGATGTCATGTGGTGGAATGGCTGTATCCTGTGGTCCTGGGGTATTTATGTTATGAATGAGTGTGTTTGCACAAGCTCAGAGCTCAGATGCTTTGTAATTATGCTGGGCATGGTGATGCAAGCCTCTAAGCCCAGCACTCAGAAGGCTAAGTCAGGAACATTAAGGATTCCCTTAAGCCCGGTCTACACAGCAAGTTCCAGGCCAGTCTGGGCCCAGTGTCAACATACATTTCACAGAATAAATTATGCTTAATAAAAGGACTTCAATCTTGAAACAATTCTGATTTTCATTTATACCCAGGTAATAAAGGCTTACCCAGTGATTTGGTAAGAACATTTCAAGGCTACATGATGTATTCTTATTTTCTGTGTGTGAGTGTGCATTTTGCCTACATGTGTATATACATATGTACATTTATATACATAGATAGCATGCATGTGCAGCATCTCCACAAACCACAAAAGGCTGTCAGTGCCCTGGAGGTAGAGTTTAAGAGGCAGTTATGACCCACCATGTGAACATGCAGGGAACACAACTCCTCCTCCAGTTCCCAGGCTCTTTTCCTGGGTAGAGCTTCCGTCCACTGGATCATTTCTTCTACATTCCTAAGTCCAAGTCAGCCTAGACTATGTCAACATGACTGTAAAACCACCCTACACTCTTCTTAAAGCATAGATGCAAAGCCAGATACACTCTACACGACAGGGGTTGCCATAAGCCACAGCACGACCGTTATTTACACACTGACTGCTGGGAAATTAACAAATCTTGGTTAAGTTTCAAACACTAAGACAATAAATACAAGGTATTTCTATTTGAGCTTATAATGTTAAGGGTTCTATTAAGCCTCATTTACTAAGGCTTTTATGTGTGGCAAACTCTTGCTTGAACATGATAATCACTGCTCTAAAGAATCTCAAGTCCCCAATGTTGCATCTAGTAATTCAGCCAGCCATCCCACAGGTGTGCCACTAGGTGGCACAATGCTACCATAAAGGCCAGTTTAAAAAAAAACAAAAAACAAAAAACCCCCACTTGATCAAACTCAAAATATGTAGGTCACGTTTGTTTTGAGACAGGGCCTCATTGCCCAGACTGGCCTGGAACCCACAGTTGTGGCTGGCCCTGAGCGCCAATCCTCCTGCCTCTGCTTCATACTGGATGACAAGCACTTGCTGTCATCTGTGGTCATACACACCTTTTGAACCCTCTAGAGTGTCAGACTACACAGTATCATGTAGACAGACATAGTGTTGAACAGTCAAGTGTGGTTCTTTCAAAGACAGAAGTACAGCAAATCTAGCTGTGTTACCAACTGGCTCAAAGATTATTTTTAAACCAAGCAGCACTGAGCACTTACATACCTATTTTTACTTAACTTATTCCAGAAGTCTACATCGTATCTTCTTTCCCTTGTGTTACACGGGCTGGAGATGCAAACCATGCAGAGAACTGTCAGCGATGAGCAGTTCTTGGTTTGATCTGTTCTCTCCACAGCGGGTCTGACTTTGCTGTGAGACACAGGCCGGTGACAGCACACGGGGAGTCCATGAATGGCACCCATAGCTCAGAGCAGTCTAATCTGTATCTGTGTCTCTCAGAAGGAACCTCTATGACCAAGTTCAAAATGAGCAAGAATCTGAGAGAGACTCTGTGAATGGATACAACCTCCCTTCCCGGTATCCATCACAGCCAAGCTCACAGGTACAAAGCAGGAAAGGTGGAGTGGCACCAACTCAAAGTAGCTGAATACCACAAAGACTGATAGTGGCTCCCTCAAATAACATTAAAATGTTGGTATATGGCTTAACAATAACCAACTTCCTATTTTGTTATCTCAGGGTTCAGATAGGAGAAAACACTTGCAAACTAGCCTGAAGCACAAGGACAGACACACTTGACCAAAAGGAAGAACTAGGGAGAGGGCTCAGAGGGCAGGGGCACTTGCCTCTCTGTGTTCCTGGCAACCAGAGATACATCCTAAGACCCGCAAGCTGGAAGGAAAGAACCCGTGTTCTTTGCACTCCATTTGTAGACCGAGACACACATGCATGCACAGGCACGCAAAGGCTTAAAAAAGATTAAATGAAAAAGATCAATGCTAGTGTTCTGTTTGAGCAAGTTATTTTAAAGCCTAAGAAAAACCTTATTGTTCTAAAATGAGAGCAGGTAAATTACCCAATGATAATTTAGCAGATAAAGTAACAGAGACTGGCTAAGTCTTTGCCTTTTCCTAGGTTAGTTAATAAAAGAGGGAGTGGAAGAGACAGCAGTATGGCACTGACCTCACATACACTGGGTGGTTATCCATGATGGCCCCCACCACACACACGTGGGATTAGTTCTGTTCTACAGGGAGGGAAGTGGCTAAATAGCCACTAGCATCGTAACTAGATCCGAATGGAAGAAGCTACACCATACTCCATCACCACCCAGACCATCACCAAAGCAAACAATTCATGCCACAAGTCAAACCACCTCCAGCCAGGTAAGAAAGCTTTTCGGCTTGTCAGTAAAAACACAAAGCAAGCACTGTCACATCGGCTGGTTAGGGGCGTGAGGCAAGGGTCTAAGGAGTCAGGGGTGACTTGTACAGGTATTATGCCTTCCCCTACCTACTGCTCCCACGGCACTGCCTGAACCATGCTCTGCCAGGCCTAATGCCACCCTGGCTTCCACATGACTGTTTATCTGAATAAACTTTGTCTCAAAGAGGTGCATTTTCAAACGGCATGTTCCGGTTTCCTGCAGTTGACAATCAGACTTGAATCTAGCAGAGAACTCCCATGCTGCCCCACTGAAAGCACGGCCTGACTTCACAGACTACAAACACTAAATCGAGCTGGCCTTTCAAACAGGTAATAGTTCATTATAAAGTCTGTTTGTTTGTTTGTTTGTTTGTATGTTTGTACTTCCCCAAGACAGGGTTTCTCTGTGTAGACCTGGCTGTCCTAGAACTCACTCTGTAGACTAAAGGTGACCTTGAACTCACAAAAATCTGTCTGCCACCACAGCCTGGTTCATTATATCATCTTTTTAAATCTACATCCATTCATAGCACCAATCATGCATCAGAGAAGACATTCAGTAATGAATCAAATTCACCAACATCGTGTTTAAAGGTAAATCCTCAAATGTTATCACTGACCATCAGATTTCACCCCTAAAGTGCTAGTTTGGCTAAGCCACTTTCAAAACTTTGTCTGCCAAATATACAAACTTGAAAACCATAGATTGTCAGTCACTGATTCAATAAAAAAAAAAAAAAAAAAACAGTATTTTGAGGCTGGAGAGATGGCTCAGCAGTTAAGTGTACTGCCTGCTCTTGCAACCTATACTGGGATCTGATGCCCTCTTCAGAAATACAGGCATACGTGTAGATAGAACATTCATAAATACATAAAATAAGTAAGTCTTAAAGAATTTCTAATGACTCAAAAACTAAAATAATATTTCAAGTCAGGAATGGTGGTGTTCACCTGTAATCCCAGCACTTGGGAGGCAGAGGCAGGCAAATCTCTTGAGTTTATGGCCAGCCTGGTCTACAGAGAATGCTCCAGGTCACCAAGGGCTGCACAGAAAAACCTTGTCTTAAAAAATAATAATAATAAAAAATAAAAAGACAAACAAACAAATAAAAAAGTATTTTAGGGGCTGGAAACCTGGGTTTCCCAAGACCCACAGTAAGGCTCACAACTCCAATTCCAGGGGATCCGACACCCAACACACTCTTCTGACCTCCACAAGCACCAGGCATGCAACTAACTGATACATAGACATAACGTGTAGGCAGAACACCCATAAAGCAAAAATTAATACATCTTTTTTTTTAAAGGGGCTTCAGTGCTGAGCAGATGGCTCAGCCAGTAAAATGACTGCCTGAACTCAACACTTCACTCACATAAAAGCCAGGGGCAGTGACATACACTTAAAATCCTCCATAATGGGGGTTGTGGGGAGAGGGGAGGTGATACACACACACACACACACACACACACACACACAGATGGGGGGGGAGGGAGAGAGGAAGAGAGAGCTGCGCAGGATGGGGAAGACACCTGGGGCTTACTAGCCCGACAGCCTAGCCTAATGAGTTAGCCACAGGCCTATTTAAGACTCTAAAAGGGGGGGGGGGGGGGAGGCTGGGCAGTGGTGGCACACGCCTATAATCCCAGCACTCTGGGATTTAATTAATTAATTAAAATAAAATAGAATAAAATAAAATAAAAAATTTTAAAAAGTGGGGGGAAGAGGCCAAGACTGCAGTGAGGTGACAAAGTACCTGCCAGGCCACCACGCCTGATGACTTGAGCTCACTTCCAGAAATCACAGGGTAGAGGGAGAAAACAGACAGACTCACAGCATCCCAGAAAGAAGGATAACTCCTAAAAGTTGTCCTGTGGCACCCCATATACACACTACAGCACAGGCAAGTCAACACACTAAATAAAACACTTGTTCAATCTCAACACTCAGGAGGCAAAGGGAGGCTGATCTTCTGTGAGTTCAAGGCCAGCTTGGTCAATATTTCAAGTTCCAGGCCAGGCGCAGCTACACAGAAAGACTTCTTCTCAAAACCAATAAAAGAAAAAAAAAAAAAAAGGCATACGGGGCAGTGGTGGCGCACGCCTTTAATCCCAGCACTCTGGGAGGTAGAGGCAGGCAGATTTCTGAGTTTGAGGCCAGCCTGGTCTACAGAGTGAGTTCCAGGACAGCCAGGGCTACACAGAGAAACCCTGTCTCAAAAAAAAAAAAAAAAAAAAAACCAACCAAATAACAAAAACAAACAAACAAAAAAAAAAAAAACAAGAAAATAAGACATAAAAACTATATAATAAAATATTGTAATCAAGTTAGAAATAAATGCCCAGGACTAATAAGAAAAAAACTGATGTTCAAGGAGGGGTGCACTTGCACATGAGCACAAAGAAATAGTAAATGTGAAAAAATTATCAATTTTCATAAATTACCAAGTGTGAGAAAAGACAATGCCATCACTCATTGTCTAAATACCTCTTAGTTAATTAAATAGATCATCTGGTCAGCATGGATACCTCGTGAAGCCAAATCCTAGCAGATAAGGCTGTCCCCACACTCAGCAGGCACATGCGCACACTGAATCACACTGACTTATAGACAAACCAAATAAAGCAAGGGAAGAGGAGAACCTCAGACCCATCTCAGAGCTGACTTCACAGGACCTACCAAGTTTCCATTTCTGAATTTAACACCATTTCCTGAAACTGGAAATCTAGCATTTTTACAACATAAAAGTGCTTAAAAGCCCTGTTTCCAATAGCAAAACTTAACTCAGTGTTTAACAGACATAGGCTTTTGCTCCAACAATTCTACCACCTATTAATTAAAAAACAGCTCTTTGAAACCAGAATTCTGGTGTATGGTTTTAATCCTAGCACCTAGAGGGTAGAGGCAGGCTGATCTCTGTGAGTTCTAGACCAGCCTAGTCTACAGATTGAGCTCAAGTCCAGCAAGGACCACAGAATAAGATCCTGTCTCAAAACACAAAATAAAATAGAAACCATGTTAATGCTCATAACTGATTTTTTAAAACTATGTATGAGTGTCTTGTGTGCATGTACGTCTGTGTACTACTATATGCATGCAGTGTCCAAGGAGGGGACAGTAGTTACAGATGGTTTGTGAGCCACCATATGTATACTGGGAATTTAATCCTGGTCCTTGAGAGGAGTAGCCAGTGCTAATGGGCTATCTCTCCAGACCACTCACAGTTAGCAATGTGGCGCATGCCTTTAATTCCAGCACTTGGAAGGCAAAGACAGTAAAGACAGTAAATAGTAAATTCCAGGAGAGCCAGGGCTGAATGGATAGATAGATAGATAGATAGATAGATAGATAGATAGATAGATAGATAGAGACAGAGAGAGAGAGAGAGAGAGAGAGAGAGAGAGAGAGAGAACTTTCAGCCCCCTGCCCCAAAAAGTCAGAGTAAAGACGCTGGCAATATAACCTGATTAAATGGAAAATATCTTTCACTATACAGCATTCTCAGTAAAAAGGGTTTCCTTATGAACTGCCAAAAGAGACTGGGGATTCTTATATTTCTTCATAAAACAACTTATCAAAAACGCATGCATACAAGCAATTAATTTTTACTTAGTTTCCGGGACATAAGAAGCCAAGCCTGCAGAGTCATGTCTACAACTGCAGAGACAGCAGAGTAACATCTGTGTGGCTGCTGTGTCTTCTGCAGTCAGAGCATGCTCCTGCTCCTGCAGCAAGCCAGTGTGATCAGCACACCAATGGTACCAGGAGTCGATAGGTTCTGACATGTGCAGCCTGTGCAAACTACAGAGAGCAGTTCTTTCCTTGACAAGCCTGCAGCACATGTTTTATTCTAATTATCATTACAATCAAATTTTAAAAAGCTAAGAACAAAATTAAAAATCATTTCATTCTACTCATGCCACCCTTCAGAACCTTTCCACAGTTGGTCTACGGGGCTCCCTTCCCTAATTCTCCCTTCTACATGCTGGTCACATTTCAGGATATGGAAATTAAAGGGCTGGCTCGTGGGTAACACTGCAAGACCACTGTGTGGAGACGCTATGTTTTTTACTCCAATGGTCTTAAAACTGGCCAAACAGAAAATTCCACAGAAATGAATCAAACAGCCTACACCGTTCATCTTCAGACGCTTGTGCACTGGCAACGGGTTCAATCCAACGAGCCCACTAAGAGCTTAGCTTCTCGTTATGAATGGTAAGTGATACATTTAAAGCTTAGAAACATGTGTTGAACATGTGTGTACATGAAAAGCTTTAAAAGTTGTTTGAAAATGTGAAAATGACTAAGGCTCCTGCTCTCCCTGATCACTGTCAGCTGCTGCGCGCTCCTGCCTGATACATATTAATCCACAAAGAAAGATCTGAAAAGGGCAATTTCCACTCCACCAGCTGCACTCACTCATCACACACAGGGTATCTACCCAAGGCCGGAAGTGTAGCTTTTCAATATTAACTTCCAAATAGCACTGTACCATAGGTGTTCCTTTTGAGGCAGGATCAATGTACCAATGACTGGCCCGGGGCTCGCTGTGTAGACCAGCTAACCTCACAGAGATCTATTTGCCTTTACCTCCTCAGTGCTGGAATTAACAGAGTTTTCAACCTCACGCAGACTAACACTGTTTTGAGAATAAATTTAGAAATAAAGAATCAAGTAATTAAAAGTTTGGCTCCTAAAGGGTACAACCATTTATAATAGCTGTACATTATTTCATTCTTTAAACTATTAGCCTGATATTTAAGCCAACTACATGTAATTTTCAAAACTAGGTACTAGTAGTGAGATTTTATATATATATATATATATATATATATATATATATATATATATATATATATATATATCACTACTAACTCAAGGGCTTGTTTTGTTTATTCGTGTGTGTGTGTGTGTGTGTGTGTGTGTCCAGTTTGAATAAAACTCATTCATGAACAAAAACTAAAATTTTAGCCATTTCTACAGAAAAATGGTGACTGTATTAAACAAAGATGAACCGGAGGCCAGAGACGCTCGGTGGTGGAAAGCACTTGTCGCTCTTGCCAGGACCTGGGTTTGTTCCCCAGCGCGTGCTCACATGGTGGCTCACAGCTATCTGTAATCCGTTCCAGGGGACCCAACAGACAGGCAGTGCACAATACACACATGCAGGCAGAACATGAATAACCATAAAATAAGTAAGACTTTAAAAAGATGACATTTACATTCCAGGGGTTATGTCACAGTTGAATAAAAAATTAAAAACATTTTGAGTCAGAATCATCTGGGCTGTCATAGAAAAAAACCCTGTATTTAAACACACCACACACACACACACACACACACACACACACTCTGAAGAATTCATTACATATTCCAAAAGTGTCACACTTAAAGGAAACTTCCTTCGCCTCTGGTCTGACTGAGGAATGAAGCATGATTGTCAACACAAACAAGTTTTCTTTTGAAAGCATTCTGTCCAGCATGTGGCCTGTGCTCAGGCAGCCAGGGCAGTGCACTCGTGTAAGCCCAGCCCTTGGGAAGCTCAGGCAGAAGGACTGCCCCGAGTTCTAGCGTCCACTGGGAGCTACAGAGCAAGTGCCAGACAGACAAGGTACCACAGCCAAAATTGCACCTCAAAAGACGTAAGCATGGTAATAATTAAGTAAGTGCTAGTATTTGGTTTATTTGGGGAATGAGGCTGGCGCACATGCCAAGAGCACATGCCATCATGCCACAGTACAACATACTACATGTCTTTAGGCAGTGTCTCCTGTTTCTGCTTCTACACCCTCCCTCCTGGAACTTCAGGAGGATTCTCCTGCCCACCCCCACATCACCTTAGGGTGCCAGGACTATAGGTGTGCCACTGAGCCTGGCTCTCACTGTGTGGCAGTGGAACTCGGCCTTTACCCACACAGCAATCTCTGTGGGACCAAAAGATACTTTTATTGTAAACATTATACTCAAAATACTGAAACAAAATAAATGTATCAATACTTTTTTGCTTTAGTAAATTCACTCTACCTTCCAGATCTATACATGACTGTCAGCTGTCTGCTTCTCAACAAAGATAGCCTCCTAGAACAGAAGGTGCTGTGCTGCAGGTGATGGTTCCCACCTGCTGCCCAACACAGGAGAACTGCCAAGACCTCCACGCCAGCCCGGGCTACAGTGTGGGTTATAGGCCATCCTATACTACACTGTGAGAGCGTGTCTCAAAATCATGATAATAGCAAAATAAATAAATTAAAAAGATAAGGAAGTTGGAAGGGGACATACTGGGGACGAGTCGAAGGAGTTGCTGGGAATGTGTATGATCAAAAATATCACATACACACATGACATTCTAAAAGAATAAATTTAAACTATTCTTTATAAAAAGGCTTTTTAAAAAGCAGTCACATAGCCAGGCAGTGGTGGTGCAGCACTCTGGGAGGCAGAGGCAGGCGGATTTCTGAGTTCAGGGCCAGCCTGGTCTACAGAGTGAGTTCCAGGACAGCCAGGGCTACACAAAGAAACTGTCTTGAAAGAACTAAAACAAAATAAACAAACAACAACAACAACAATAACAAAACCTAAAAAGAAAGAAAGAAAAAAAAGCAGTCACATCATTCCAAATAAAAATAGCTGTGTCTTTTCCATTTTCCACTTAACTGGCCCTAAATAGAAGAGTCACCAAAATTACAGTGCAAGTTTTAAACTGCAGTCATAAGCCTGAGTGTAACAACTGGTTTTGAAGGTTTTGAAAAACTGGAGTGAGCTAAGTGGATGGCACACGCCTGGAATCCCAGCGAGTGACACAGGAAGAGCAGAAGCTCAAGGTCAGCCCAGCTATAGAATTAGGCTGAAGGTCACTTTATGAGACCAGGTGTCAAAAGAAGAAGGGGGACAAAAACAAAAACAAAAACAAACAAACAAACAAACAAAAAACCCTGAGGTGAAGGCTGAGAGGTCCAGCTCAGCAGTAGGGTGCTGGCCCAGCGAAGGCTTGATCCTCAGAACTGGAGGGTTAAGCCCAAAAGGTGCTGCCATACCACAGCAACAGAACTTTATACCAAACCCAGATGTGAATGTAAGTCCTCATGAAGCCATACCAAAAAAACAAAAAACAAAAAAAATTGAAAGAAATTAATCATGCAGAATATAAATCATCATTAAATTTAAAGGGCACGTATGTTGGACCCACCATCACCATCACCATCACTATTTTAAAGCTAACCAAGAGGCTGGAGAGATGGCTCAGCAGTTAAGAGTACAGATGCTCTAGAAGACTTGGGGAGAGGGTGTTCAAGTCCCAGGAGACACCCACATGACAGACAGCTCCCAACTGTAAGTAACTCTAGTTCTAGGAGATCTGACCTCTAAAGGCAGTGCATACACATGGTGCACAGACATACATGCAGGCAAAACACCCAGAACACATTAAATAACTGTCTAAAGATAAACGAATATCCAAGGATACATACAATGTGCAGTAATTTGAAAAAAAAAAGAAAGGTGAAAGTCAGATGTGTTGTATTCAGGGACAGACACATGGGGAACAAATAAAGATCTAAACATTGAGTACACAGTTCAAACAAATACCTCAAACATACATCATAGTACACAATATACAAAATATTGTTTAATTTAGTGTTTTAAGTTGTAAAGAGCATGGTGTGATTGGTTCACCTGACCTCTACGTGATGTTGCAAACACAGGCTTACCATTTACTAGTCCCATTTAATCCCCAGACAGTGGGCTAGAAGGAAGAGTTCAACTATAACAGAGAGAAAACACAATTCACTCCAACCCATCAAAATAACAAGAGAAAACCAGGCCTGGCCTGGCCACCTAAGCTATGGTATCAAGTACTTGACTCTTCCTCACAGACTTGTCCTCCTCCGATCAGCAAGCCACCTAACGCTGGTCAAGAACTGCCATTAGAACTGGCTGGACTTTATTTCTTCTGGTTTTCTTCTTAGGAGAAAGAATGCTGGGGGGAAGGGGAAACCACATATATGACCAAACTACATTAAATCTTTGCCGTTCTTAACTTGGAGAGGCCGCCATCCCCAGTAATGGCCCTAGCCACAGCTACTGAGACTTCACTCCACCTTCTGTGCAGTGGTGTCCAATGCCTTTGAACTCAGCAGAGGGAGGCAGAGCTTGAGTTCGACAGCCAGTCTGGTGTACAAGTGTGAGTTCCAGGACAGCCAGGACTTCACAGAGAAACCCAATTTAAAAACGAACAAACAAAAAAACAAGCAAAAAACTTCATTCTATGACCTACTGGGCAAGGGACAAAAAACAGAAGTATGTACTTAGCAGGTCACCAAATGCCAAATCCGAGGGTTGTGTGGGTTTGGGATGAGGAGTGCTTTGGTTTGGCTTTTGCATATAATGTCTGTGACCCCAACTGTCCTGAAATTTATCGGGAAGACCTGGCTAGCCTTGAATTTACAATTATCCACCTTGGCCTCTAAAATGCTGGGGTTACAACCTGGGCTAATCACAAAAGAAGGATTATGTATGTATCCTTACTTATCCCCACAAACATCTCCTTTAAAAAGTTCTATGAAGCCGGGCGATGGTGGCGCACGCCTGTAATCCCAGCACTCTGGGATGCAGAGGCAGGCGGATTTCTGAGTTCGAGGCCAGCCTGGTCTACAGAGTGAATTCCAGGACAGCCAGGGCTACACAGAGAAACCCTGTCTCGAAAAAACCAAATCAAAAAAAAAAAACAAAAAAAACAAAACAAAACAAAAACAAAAAACAAAACAACAACAACAACAACAAAAAGTTGTATGAGCATTCAGCACTGTAATAACAGAGCTCAAAGGGCTGAAGGAAGACCCATTATCCTCTCCAGCCTGGGCCGTGTAGTAAGACTCTCTTATCTGTTAATCTCAAGAGCAATCTTGTGTTTTTATGGGGGGGGGGGGAAGCAATTAGAAGGAAAAAATATTTCCATGAAGAACCAGCTCTATCAACCACAAGCGCACAGATGGAAAGAACCTGAGATCTGTGAAGTATACAAACTGATCATTATGAACACTTACAGAAAGACCACAGCCCTGCCCTATTAGCTTCTATACTACAAAAGTGGCTATCTGTGCTTTCTGGCTTTATGTTGAGAGTTATTATATCTAAGCAGGCAACTGGAAAGATGAATTGATCCATACATCCCAAAGAAAACAAGCTCAAGAAACAGTTTCTTAAGAATAGAATAGTTTGGCTTTAAGGCAGCAACCCTTATAAGCTTCTCATCAGTGGGCTTGTATTTTAGTAAGGTAGCATATAATAAAAGCAATTTTTCAAATTAAAATGAAGGACAGGGATAAATGCAGTCTTTACAACCTAGCCGTCAGTAGCCAGTGGTATTTTTCGCTCACATTGATTCACTATAACCAGAACTTCTAATGATACGGAGAAGGGGAACATGATGTATTTAGGGGTCAAAGGACAACTTGGGGACATCTCCTCCCACCATGTGGGTCTCAGAGATCAAACTCAAGCAGCAGGTATCATGAATAGCCCAACTATCTTACAAACCCATGAAGAGAACTTTCAGAACTAGAATTTTAAGTTAAATGTTATATTAAAAAAGTAACTATTCTACCCACGATGTATTTCTGAATCCACTATATCTTGACTGACAGCTTGGTTGGAGTGAGCCCCCAGTGCCTAGGGTGGCACCGCACACCTCTGGGTGCATCTGTGGGACTCTCTTCCAGAGCTGGCAACTGGGCTGCAAATGACAGGGTAAAGACCTATCCTGGCTGTAGGTGGCGCCATCCAAAAGCCCAGAGGACCTGGCAGATCAACCGCTCCGAATCAATTCTTTAGTATAAACAATACAAAAAGAAACCAGAATAGATAGCAAGGTTCCTGACTGGCTAGATGTTTAGGCTCTTGGCTTAGACACTTGAAGCATTCCCATCAGGTGGCAAGAACACTGAGCAGTACCCCAGCCATGTCCCTTGTCGTGGGGATTTTTGTTTTTGTTTGGGGTTTTTTTTGGCAACAAACAGGAAAACAAATACAACGAAACCATGTAGCAAAATTACAAATGGGTAGCAAGGGCAGCTAACATCAGGAGGTCGTGAAGTGAATGCAGTGTGAAATCACCATGCTCTTGACCTACAGAGAGCTAAAATCAGAAAGAGAAAGTGGAACAAAGGCAAAAGACAGGAAAACGGCCAAGCAGATAGATAAAGCCTGTTTAGTAAATGTACCCAATGAGGGTGGGATTCGAAGACCCAGATGTCAGGGCTGGTTAAGCAAGAACTTGAGGGAAAATAAATACAAACTTCACTAGCTGGGTAAAGCACAACTGCTTTCTGGGCAGTCAGACAGGTTGTCTATCCTCATCTTACTATTCTGATGTACTGTTAAAGGTTAAGAACGGGGGTAGATAAAATGTCATTTGTCCGCACAAGCAATCTGAGAAAAAGAGCAAACACAGGTTGGGCTGATTCCAACTTGTTTTTTTAGACTGGGTTAGGATTCACCTTGTAGCCCTGGCTGGCCTGCCTCTTGGGGGACTAAAGCATGCAACGCCATGCAGGTTCCAATTTTAACCAAAACCTTTAAAATATTCACAGAGAGGCAGGCAGGGCTGCTTTCCCTCCTGCCGCACTCTGAGTGTCTGTGTAGACGGACACACCTATGTGCTCACTCCCTCGGCCTAGGTCCACTAGCTCAACCACCATTGTAAGACGCATATTGAGCAGAGAGAGCAGAGCTTCCAGGCAGGTCAAGTGAGAAGGAAAATTACAGCGATTGGTCGGGTGAAAGAAGCACAAGAATTACCTGACAGCCCGGTCAGTAAGGGCGGGTCGGCTAGGAGCTTGGCTTTACCGATTTTCACTGTTCAGCAAATCTTTTGATCCTAAGGACAAAAGAAGGGGGCAGTTATTGTCTCTTCTTTAAATTAAGCATTTGTATTATCAGTCCTGCCTAAATTACCCCATCTCTCCCTTGGCGTGTGAGAAGGCCACCATGCACACAGTCTCCTCTGGGAATCAGTAGATACCTGCTCTGCCATAGCAATACCTGTAATTTTTGTTAAAGTTAAGCACAGCATTCGCAATGTAGGAGACAGTGGGGTTTATACTATATACCAGCACTCACTCCTGCACAAGAGAAAGATCAACCTGACCTCAAATTTGCTATAGTCATTTAATTCCTTACAGTGTAAACTTACTTCTTGAGAAACCCAACCTGAAAGATACATGAAAGCAACAGCCTTTGAAAAGGCAGTTTCCTGAAAGGACCCTGTGCACCAAAATCTCAATGAAATGCTGCTGCCTGTCTGCTGCACGCCAGTACTGTGTTGGCACATGGCAACATATAGAATTCATGGAACAGGCATGGGGGCGCACACCTCGACTCCCAACACATGGGAGACAGAGGAAGGCAGATGGATCTCTCAGTTTGAGGCCAGCCTAGACTACAGGGTAAATTCCAGGCCAGACGGGGTGGGGGGGAGGGGGGTTGGGGGTGGGTACACCACAGAGATTGGGGAGGAAGAGGGAGAAGGACAGGGAAAAGGGGGAAGGGAAAGAAGGAGGAGGGGAGAGGATAGGAGGGGAGGGAAAGGAAAAAACCACAGGAGGCTAGGACAGATGGCTCAGTGGTTAAGAGCATATAATAAAGCATGTATCAAATGTCTAATATTCATATAGTATATCAGCATATTAAGAAATCTGAGCTTGTTTCCTAATACCCACATCAGGCCACTCACAGCCACCTGTGACCCCTATCTTACATCCCTGGCCTCAGGGAGCACTGCACTCGCATTCAGATACACACATATACACATAAGTCAAAATAATAAAAATAAATACTATAAAAATAAAGTCATGGTGCCACTATCAATTGTAGGCAGGAGCAGGTGCAAGCAGGCACTGCAATTTTCTAAAGCAACAGCGGTGCTGCTGAAGTGAGCATCGGATGAGTGCGGTGCTATGGATAGGATGATGTACAGGGTGCGGGGTGTCAACAGAACAGAACAGAACAGGCAACCCTGAAGACTACTAACATGTGACATTAGGAGCTCTTGAGGGCTCCCAAGACTGAGCCACCAACCAGAGAGCATGCATGGGCCAGACCTAGGACCCCAGCACATGTGTGGCAGATGTGTAGCTTGGTCTTCACATGGGTCCCCCAACAACTGCAGTGGGGACTGTCACTCAACTGTGGATCCTGCTCCTCTAACTCGGCTGCCTTGTCTGGCCTCTCTCAGTGGGAGAGGATGTGCCTAGTCCTGCAGTGACCTGATGTGCCAAGGGTTCTCCCTTAACAGAGAAGGGGAGGGGAGGGAGAGGAGAGGACCATATGAGGACTGAGAGGAGACAGGGGCTGCAACAGGGATGTAATGTGAATGAATAAACAAAACAACAAACAAACAAATAAATAAATGGGGGAGGAAGATGTGAAATTAAAACAAATTCAAGACTGTTTATCTCTGCCAAAAATATCTAGTGAAATCAGGCAATTTCTACAGATATTACCCAGATTTACTCAAAATGCCTGTTAACTCCTCACACCGAAAAGCAAGAGACACAAGCATAGTCATGTGCGTCTGCAATCCAAAAACTGCAAAGGCCAAGGCAGAAGAGAGTTAGTCCAAGGCCAGCCTGGGCTATATAGACAAATCCTCTCTCAAAAATAATTGTGAGTTGGAGACATAGATCAATGTGGCTTGCCAACATGTACAAAAAACTAGGTTCAATCTTAGAACACCCCCTCCCCCCACAAAAGGCAAACGGGATTAACACATAGTTTAAAGAATGTTTTTATTTATTCATATGTATGTGTGCCTATGTATTGCGCCCATCACAGAAACGCTGACGTCAAAGAAGAACTTCCAGATATTTGTTCTCTCTTCTACCATGGGGCCCCAGCCGTCAGCCTCGCACGGAGCTCCAATAACAAAGTGAGAGGTGTTAGCTCAGCACACCCAGGAAGTGATGACATGCATTTTGCTCAAACACAGACTACATGTAGCCTCAGAGGGGTGCAAAATAAGGAGAGGTAAAAACTTTTAAAAAACGCTGGGTGCGGGGGCACATGTCTTTAATTCCAACATCAGGCCAGTCAGTTACACAGTGGGACGTCACCTCAAAAGAGGACAGAGTTGGGAGCACACTATTCTCCATCTGAGCAACTGAGACAGAGACCACAGACGATGAGTGACTGTGGACGGTAAAGACTGAGCTACAGAAGGAAGCAGGTAGTCAGCAAGCTGCTTGCTCTCCAGCTCCTCCTTCCCTCCCTCCCTCCCTGGAGGCCTGCTTCCCTCCCTCTGCCTCACCCATTCTCTCCCCTCCCTGAAAAGCCAAGAGTCCTGCTGGATCACACAGAATAAATACAGGCAAAGGGGGTGGGAGTGTGTGTGTGGGGGGGGGGGGGGTGAGCAGACTCTGCCAGTAGAAGGCTTTCCACAGGAACTGCTACAGGGTCAAAAGTTTACAGTGGTTTCAATTTCACCTTTTAGCAGCCAATCAGCAAACAGAGACTGTGCTGACCCTCGGGCTGCGGGAGCATTAACTCCCTGGCTACCAGCACTGCTGCTGCTGCTGCTGCTGCTGTTCCTCCTGCTCTCTAAAGAAGGAAAGATAAAACAGGCATCGGACACCCTAAGTTCAGGTGACTAATTTATTTTAAACTGCTGTCTGAGCAGAAAAATGATTTGATAATTATCCCTTTTCTCCGTCAAGTCAAGGTTTCTTTATCTTAGAGCATCCAACAAGCCAAGCGATAATGATATAAAGACAAAGAAATAATCGGGGTAGGTTAAGAAAAGATTTTCCTCCACCAACTTAGAAACGATGATAGGAGATGATACCCGGTTAGGTCTCTGTAAATGCTTTGAGAAGAATCTCGGTAATGAAGTCAATTAAAGTGTTTAGGCTCTGACTCCCTCGGGACACAGCTGCAGTTTGCCACCCTTGGCACAGGGGAGTCTACAGAATACTGCTAGAGCTTCTCAGGGGCCACGTGTGTCCCTGTGTTCTCTCCAGCCCTCCAGGACCCAAGTGCAGCCTCTGAGTGGGACAAACTGAAAAGCGAAGCCTCTCGGCAGAGCTGGCCTCCTGACTACTTTTTATATGAATTTCCTACAAATGCAAAAAATCAATACGCTAATCCATTCACCACTGCCCTCAGCGTTCTGAACTAACAGTGAACAGGACCAGGATGGAGAGGGCAGAGCAGGCGTGACCACACCCTGCCCCCACCCTACCCGCCCCGCTCATTTCCCCTTTCCCTCCTCCTTTCCAGGGCACTAAGGAAGCAGGACATGGAAGGCCAAGAGCTTGAAGCCAGCAGGCAATTTGGGGTTGTTTCGGTTTGGGCCTTTATTGGTCTGTTTTTGTTGTTGTTGTTGTTGTTTGTTTTTCTTTTCATGTTTTTTTTAAGGGATGGTTGTGGAAGGGAGTTTAAGACAATCTCTCTCTATAGCCCCAAATGGTAGAAAAACAGCAGCAATCCTCCTGCCTCAGCCTCAAAGTCCTGTAATTAAAGGTGTGAGCCACCATTCCTTGAAGCCCACAGACAAAGAGGCAACAGCTGTACAAACTCTCCTATTGAAATGATCTAGTAAAATCCTAATTTATAGAGAAGCCGAGTCATATACAAACTGGTTGGATTTTAGAAATTTTACAAGTTTAGATTTGAGACCCATAGAGGCACCACCATCAGTTACTTAAATGATCCAGTATAGGATAATAGGTTCTATCCCAACCGAGATCATCAAATACCAGTTATTTCTGAAATACAATTCGTAACCAACAGATTATAATGTCTCACTTGCTATACAACGACCAGAGGCCCAGAGTACAACACACTGTCTTCATTATACAGAAACTCTATAGTGCAACTTGATATACATGTTTTAGCCCATGAATAAAATCAATGATATTATAATTTCAAATTGAAAAAAATACAATTTTCTAATAACTTCCAAACCCCCATGATATAAATTTATAACTATAAATCTATATTTATAACTATAAGTCTAATTTTAAAATACCATCTAATTAGTTCTTTTTAACACGGCTTACAGAAGTGCCTGTGTGTGTGCCGTGCACATGTTTAATTTGAAGAATCTTCTCTTTTTTTCAGGATGGCCTCGTTTCACAGGAAAATGGTTGCGGACAAAATTTTATATCAAGTCAGCATGTTAGCGAGAATCTTTTTTGTGTGTTCTGAATTTGATTAATACGAGCCAAGGTCACTTCCTGAACAATGCCCACCACTGCAGCTGCAGGCAGACTGGCATGAGGCGGGGGGGGGGGGGGGGGGGGGGGTGAGGGCATTTATTTACTAATAAGCAAGTGGATTCCATTTCCACACAGTTGTCTTGGCAAGGAAGGATTGGCAAGCTGGGATCCTGGAACAAAGATGAAAAATATTTCTGTGTTTTTACACAGAAATGTAATTCAATATGCATAATGTTCACGTCAACGTTCTATCTGAAGGGTCCTTCCTGATAATGGGCACAACCAATTTAACCACTTAAAATGATACAAATAAAGCCAGACAGCAGAATAAACTGAACTAGCAGTGCACAGTGACCCAAACCTCTAAACGAAGACAAGCTCTTACAGACCACGGACTCCGCAGTTCCCTCAACCAAAACCAGAAAAAGTCTAACTCAGAGTAAACATTCAAAACTTTTATTTAGAAAGTAATTCATAAAAATTTATCCTGACATGCAACTGACTTCTAACATAATAGCATTATGCAAATGTTATATCTTTTTTTAAAAAAAATCTCAATGTATACATCAATGGCAAGGAGAACAATCAGTGTCGGCTAGCACAGCAAGGAAACCTAAACCATCCGGCATCTGTACCACTCTGCACCCTACACCGCTACACCCTACACCGCTACACCCTACACCGCTACACCCTACACCGCTACACCCTACACCGCTACACCCTACACCGCTACACCCTACACCGCTACACCCTACACAGCTACACCCTACACCGCTGCTCAGTGAGCTGGTAACATACATACCAGGCAGTCAGGAAACCCGCATCTTCCTGTAATTTTCTATAATGGCCATCTATAAAAGCATTGTTGTTCTCATTTTGTTTTTCAAATATCAATTAAACTATGATGTTCCAGATACAGATCTTGGTTACTTGTTTAAGGTACATTGTTATCTTTAAATTTTTTATACAATATATTTTTATATTTTCCCCTTCCCCAACTCCTTACAGATTCTACCTATAGATATGAGATTTCACCTCACTAGTCTTCTGTCTAGCCTCAAAATGGAAATCCCCCCTGCCCTGCCTCAGGCTCCTAGGTTCTAGAATCTGGTATGCACCACTAGGCCCAGCCTGAACCTGTGTTTTGTTTTATTTTGTTTTGTTTTGTTTTGTGTTTCATGCTGGGGGTAGAGCCTAGACCTTGACCACGGCTCTACCTCTGAGCTGCATTCTCCGCCACCAGTGTTCCTGTTGTTGTCTTGTTTACGCAGAACAAGCTCTCACTATAAAGCCCAGGCAGTCCTCCGCCTCCTCCTAAGTACATACCACCACACCCAAGCTGTGTTTATAATGGTTTGTATAACACAAAACTCACTATTATAAAAACCAGGGAGGGAGCCTGGGAAGATGGCTCAATGGTCAACAGTGCTTACTGCTTACTCGCCCAGAGGACCTGGGTTCAGAGCACCACATGGTGGGCTCACAACTCTGTTAACTTCAGTTCTAGGGAATCTGAAACCCTCTTCTGACACCTGAAGGTAACACACACACACACAACACACACACACACACACACACACGGTAAAAAGACATACATACATGCAGGTAGAACATCCAAACACAAATAAAAATTTAATACATAAAAATTCAAATTAAAATAATGCCTAAAGCAGAGGTTCACACTGTCTTCAAGTGAGCTAAACTGAGGGGTAAGCTATCTATCTGGCTACTCCCATGTTGCTTCTGACAACTTAGATGCGTGACCAAGCAAATTACCTTCTGTCCCAGGTTACATAACCAACAACACAACAACCCAAACCAGCACTGGGAGTAATCCCAGCACTAGAAGGCAGAGACAAGATAATCTCTGAAGGCTCACTGATCTAGCCTGTTAAGTCCCAGGGCAACGAGAGACCTTATGTCAAAGGAAACAAATAATTCCTATGCATGACACCTGAAATTATCTTCTCCTGCGTGTGCACTCAGAACACGCATGGACACAATAGTCAAGGGCAGGCCACATGGGTCAGCAGATAAAGCTGCTGCTATCGAGGCTGATCCCCTTGGAGCCCACATAGTAGGACCTAAGGAATTTGCCATACACAAACATGTAAGAAAAGATACTAAATTCAAATGCATTAGTAACTGCAAATTCCCAGATGAAATACTAATATACGCAGAATAGACCCGCTGAACATACGAGACCATGCCAAATGCTGGGGGAGATGCAAACAGCGGGGCCTCCACGGACTGATAAGGACATAAACTGGGAAGAAAGAGAGTGTATTGAAAACTTAAGCTTTACATCATATGGCAATAACACACTGTTTACAAAACTACAAAATTATAGTCGTAACACATTAGCTTATTAGGGAAGACTCTCATGTCAGCTCTCATAGCTGAGGAAGCATTCTGACGAAGCCATTCTCAGATATGCTAAAACCCCATCTGTCTTCAGTGGCGTAGCTCAACAGGGTATTCTAAGCAGATTTAAACCAGTCTGGCTATGCAGCTAATTAGAGCCAATATCTACGCACATTTTTAAAAAGTCAATATTCTAAGTCCTGTCATAACATTTTAAACAAAAATAGTCAATGAAAGTTTCTAAGTTGGAGGCTGGAGAGGGGGCTCAGCTCTGGCTGCAATTCCAGACGACCCAAGCTCGATTTCCAGCACCCACATGGCAACTCACAAGGCAGCTCACAACTGTCTGTAACTCCAGTTCCAGGGGATCTAAGCAGCAGCGGTCCTGAGCTCAGGCTGTAGGAACTGGCCTTATGCTCCTGCCTCAGCTTCTGGAGTGCTGTGATTAAAGCAAGTGCTTCCCTGAGCCTCTGTACAGTTCCTTGTATTTATCAATGCCGTCTCTGAACCCTTTCCACTGGCTCAGCTACAGAGCTAGCACAGTCAGCACACAGCACTGTGTTAACTGAATGGGAGGAGAGCCCAGAGCTGTAAGTTCCCTTCCCAACACTGCCCCCCCCCAACAAAAATTAGAAAAAGAGTTATGGGCATGTGGGATGGCTCAGGGAGTAAAGGCACCTGCCACCAACCCTGGCAACTGAGTTAAATCTGGGTCCCACCATTATGGAAACAGAACCAACTCCAAAAGTTATCCTCTGACCTCCACATATACCCTATGGGCTCCCATACACAAGAAAGGATGAATAAAAAAAATTTAGGAAGGAAGGAAATAAATAAATACATTAGGGCTGGAGAGATGGCTCAGCAGTTTAGAGCACTGGCACTCTTTGGAGGACTCAAGCAGCACAGGTGCCTCAAACCATCTGTAGCTCCAGTGCCAAGAGATCTGATGTCTGTCCTCTTGTGGATTATGAGGGCACTGAATGCACATGGTGCACATAAACACATGCAAAACACAAATAGAAACCTTTGCGGAAGACGTTTAGAATAAGCACAAAATAATCCATGCAGTTTTTAGAAATGTAATGTGTGGATGCAGGTAAGAACGCCAGGCAAGGGAACATGGCTGTAATAACCGTTTCTGTGAAGTTAAGGCGTGACTGTCCTGGGCTGGGGCTGGCCTGGGCTACATAATGAGTTCAAGGCCATCCTGACTGATACACACACACACACACACACACACACACACACACACACACACACACACACACACACACACTGTGAGAGGTATAATTTTATTTTTTAATCCTTTATAGTTTTATGAAAGGGTCTCATCTATACTAGACTTGCCTCAAAGTAAGCTTATTCTTACACAGGATTACCTGCCTCCACTTTCTGAGTGCTAAAATGAAAAGGTGTGCACCACAACGATTGGCTTAGCCAGGCTTTCGTTTCTTATTCAATAGCTTCTGGGCAGCAAGACCTCTTGCTCATCAGAGAAAGGCATTTTACTACACCTGTGTCACACCCTGAGCATACAGACATACACACACATACATGCATACATACTCACACACAGACTAAATGTCAGACATGCAGATTCTGTATTTCTATAGTTTATTCTCTGTAATGTTGATCACAAAATATGTCCCAAAGTGTGATGAAGTGGCACATATCTAAAAACCCAACCCTGACTGCTTCTTAATGCAAGGCCAGCCTGAGTGCACAGTAAGTCCCACAGGCTCAAAGGAAAAGTCCTGCTAACTATCTGCTCCATAGCCAGCCACTCTCAGACTTCATCTGTTCTCCGGAAATGTACCTAGAAAACAAAAGCACTGTAAGACTGTCCCGACAAAATGAGAGTACTCAGTTTAGAAGATCTGGTACTCTGCACTGCATGTAGAACAGTTCTCCACTACCAAAGATAATCCAAGTTTTACTAGACAAACCAATGACTCTGCAACGTCACAGTGGGCCTGGGGCCCTGCATGCTTCATGGGAAATGAAATACAGCTACTTGAGTAGGTTCCCAAATCAGGGGGCAGAAGGACCAGTGCAAGACCACGGCATGTCCCACATTCTTTCTTCTAGATCATATCACGCCATACCACAATCCGTTTGTTTTGATTTGGTTTAATTTCATTCATTCATTCATTCACTCACTCATTCATTCATTTCATATATTTAGAAGGCACGAATGTGGAGGCCAGGACAACCCCATAAGAATCAGTTCTCTCCTTCCATCATCGGGTCACAGGGATCAAACTCGGGTAGTCATGCTTGGCAGCAAGCACCTTGAGCCTCTGAGCCCTCTCACTGCCCTAACAGCTTCCATGGATTTAAATCAACTCCACTTTTCCATTAGCATAGTAATCATGTAAGAGCACACTGCTTCAGAAATCCGAGAAAGGAGACACTCATTAGCAGGTAGGTATTACATGGAATATTTACAGATCTCCTCGAATAGACAGAGCTCAGTGTAAATATCTCGACTAGATACTGTACAGGAGTCAGCTCTGCTAACAGAGAACCCACTCCCTATGAGAACGAATCTGTCTAATTCTGAAAAGCAAAGCTACCAGTTAAAACTACCAGTGTAATTAGCTTTAAAAAAAAAAAAAAAGAACAAGTCAGTCAGGTGTGCGAGTGGCATTTACTGTTTGTTTCCTTCGCACAGGAAGCATTCTCCGCTCTGATCTCAAAGTCACCTTCAAGCACTAATGGAAGCACATGGCTCGGATTCCTCCCTGCCCAGAACAAAACCCACAGGAAAGACCAATGTAAGGGGACAAGTCTCCCCACGTTCTCCTCCCCCAAGAAACAGCTTTATAAACCATATGACACTCGTGATGAAAAGACTGCAATTTAGAAATTGAGGACAAGAAAAATTAACAGGAGCATGAGACAAAAAGAACACATGACCTGATACAGAAGCCTCTGAAATTGAGTTTGGAAACACATGGGCAATCGTCTAATTACCAGATGAAACAAACTACAACTCAGAGCTCAGTTTACCAGAGGAAATAAATACTAAGGCACTCTGTATCACAGTTGTGAATGAATAAATACCAAGGGAGGTATGGCAGATGCTCTAAATGCAATCAAGTTAAGTTGTTGTATTTTTACAATCAAGGTATTATAATCTATGGCTTTATAGATTTGTTACTAACCTCCTAATCTGGCAGGTTAAATTTCAACATTCGAAGCCCTGGTTAGGTTTTCTAGAAATGCTCCAGTAAGTTGACATAATAATTAACGCCATTTGATCTACAAAATCTGAGTACTCAGTGCTAAGAGTGATGAGTGACCTTGAGGCAGCACTTGGAAGGCAGTCTCCATGGCAACGCTTCCACAAAAGTGCCTCATCCTCAGCAAAAGGACCAACCCAGAGCATAAGGATTTTTAAAACAGAAAACCTCGGCCCTCACCCACAAGCGTGGCAAGGTGTCACAGTTTCTTTTTAAAAAGTCTCTACATTAACCTTCCAGATTATTCTTCAGAGAAAACACAAATTATCTTCACAGTTATATATCTGATCTGGCCAAAAAAAAAAATATTATCTTTATTTGGTAAGTGGGAATAAATAAGTATCTAATTCATTTTGTTTTGGAAATTTAAATTTAAATGTCTCAAAACACTCAGTGCCACGTCACTGTTCTTGGAGTCATCCAGGAATGGTAGCACAGTGGTAATCCCAGGGCTGAGAAGTCTAAGGCAGGACAACAGGCCGGATGCTAGCCCTGGGGTATATGTATGCTGCATCAAAGGAGAGAAAGAAGGGCCACACAGGGGCAGGCAGACACTGGAGTGGGAAGACATTATCTTCCAGCAAGCACTTAAAGAAGAAAACACAAAGGAGGCAGATTTCAATCCAGATACAAACGTGCACTCATGACTGCGTACACACACCAAGGCCTGCCACACTTAGTGTCCCCAGTTCCCTCCAGCAGTGCTTCCTGAAAGCCGGGAGGAGTCATTTTATTATCACGACAGTCAGCAGAAACTCAGCACCAGATACTGAACAATTTCACAATTTTTTCACAGAGCTACCAAAATATTCCTGAAAAGCTATGTGTCCCCAACAGCTCATGTTTTTCATCAGCCTAAATACAAAAAAGTTAACTGAGATCTTATCCACTTTTCCATTTTGACTATATATAATCTATTTGTTCATTCTCCCCCACCCCACCCCACCCCATTTACCATTCGTTTGCAAAGCCACAAGTGCTGACAGAGATGAGTGCATGGGAAAGGAATTTCCCCCAAGACTGCTAGGACAGACATGGAAGAACACGCGCACACACACGCAAGCTAGTATACATGGAGAGCCACAGGCCAATCGGGGCCTCATAATAAGACACTATGAAGGTTTTTGTTGTTGTTTTCTGAGACAAGACCTTTCTATGTAGCCCTGGCTGCCATGCCAGGAACTGCCTATGTAGACCATACTGGCCTCAAGCTCACAGAGATCTGCATAGCCTCTGCCTCAAAGTGCTGAGACTAAAAGTGTGTGCCACCATGCCTGGCAAAAAAAAAATTTTACATTAAGAAAAAAAAAGATAGCAACACTATACTACCAAAATAAGTTACAAAATTGAGTTCTACCCATACCATGATATACTATATAGTGTCAAAAAGGTTCACAGCATATTATAAAACAATATAATCTCATTTCTCTATATAGGTTCTATAGATACATGGCACTTGGACACAGAAAGTCTAAAGCCAAGCACTGAGGCTTCAGTCCCACACTGGAAGGTTCAGTTAAGAGAACTGAGACTCTAAGACCAGCCTAGGCTCTATAGTGAAAACCTGCATGAAAAAGGCCAAAAAGGATACGCTAAAATCAAGTTATCTTTCTCTTTACACCTTTGAAGGTTTTGTGCATGTCACACAGTTTCAGAAGATTAACTAATTTAGTAAGCATTCTCAAATATAACTTAGTAATAACTTTTCTTTTTCTGAGGCAGGCTCTCACTATGAGCCCTGGCCATCCTAGAACTAGCTATGAAGATCAGCAAGCAAGACCTGGAACTCAAGGAGAGCTAACTGTCTCTGCCTCATGAATACTGGGATATGTATTCCACCACGCCTGGCTAGAGGTTTGTTTTTAAATTCAATTCCCTGCAGGGCAATGATATCATACACCTTTAATCCCAGCACTTGGGGCAGAGACAGGCAAATCTCTGAGTTGGAGGCAAGACCTAGAAGAGGCAAGTCCACCCTGTCTCAAAAAAAAATTAATTAACTAACTTATTTATTAAAAAAAACCAATTTCTGTGGGGCTAGAAGGATGGCTAGAGCGACAGTTCTCAAGCTGTCAGTCTCAACCCCTTTGGAGTCACATCAGATATCCTGCATTAGATATTTATATTACAATACAACAGTAGCAAAATTAGTTAGGATGTGGCAATGAAATAATTTGGTGGCTGGGGGGGTCCATCACAACATGAGGAACTGTATCAGGGTCAGAGCATTAGAAAGATTCAGAATCACTGACTCAGAAGGTGTAAGCACTGGTTGCTGCTCTTCCAGAGGACCCAGGTTTAAGCCCCAGCATCCATATACTGGCTTACAACTATCTATAATTTCAACACTTTCCTGGGTCCAGGTGTATATGTGGTGCACAGACAAACATAAAGGCAAAACATATAAGCATATAAAATAAATTTTCGGGGCTGGAGAGATGGCTCAGTGGTTAAGAGCACTGACTGCTCTTCCACAAGTCCTGAGTTCAAATCCCAGCAACCACATGGCAGCTCACAATTATCTGTAATGAGATCTGATGCCCTCTTCTGGTGTGTCTGAAGACAGCAACACTGTACTTGTAAAAATAAATAAATTTTCAAAAAATAAAAACTTCTTCTAAACCTTACTGAGATGCCTCACTGTGCTTCAAATAACAGTACCGCACAGAGGCAGAGCGCAAGTTTAAGTCATGCAGACTCATCGGCAACCTCTCTATTAGTCATGACTTTGTACAATAGCTCAACTCCTTTCTCACCAAGCCTCTGTTCTGCCTTTCCAAGAAAGAGCACACACGGCATTCCAATCTGTTAACACTGAACCAAGGGGGATAACAGGCATCCCAATCTCCATCTCCACAGGCCGTCTTTTGACAAATACAAGCAACAAATCAAATAAGCTCTTGGCTTTTTTTTTTTAAGGGAGGGTTTCACTATTGTAGCTATTGCTCCCCCGAACTTGGATCCACCAGCCTCTGCCTCCCAAGCACTGAGATTAAAGCTGTGGCTACCAAACCGATCTGAATACCCTTCTGAATCATTCACTGCAATTGAATGCCTAGCACCTACACATGTCCCAGGGGATCAGACATCTTCTTCTGACCTTCTTGGACACCTGCCACACATGTAGTACACTGGCATACATGTAGGCAAAACACTCATATACATAAAAATAACGTACACAAAAAATATTTTTAAAGGAAAGGAAAGGTTTCTTAGACCATTATGGATGCCCACCAGGAAAGGCAAGACCAGGTCTCTGAGCAAGCCCCACTCCCAGCAGTGTGGCTAGCTGCTGTGGAAAGGGGACACCTGGTAACTGGAGCTCCCTCCCCATTCCTTTCTTTCTCTCTCTCTCTCTCTCTCTCTCTCTCTCTCTCTCTCTCTGTAAAATTAATTTTAGAGAAGAAAGGCAATATAAACATGTTATCTATAGATAAGGGGGTAATCTTTAACAACTACCTCTTCTGTACCAGCTGCTGCAGGAAGCATGAATGGTTTTTATAAAAGGGGCCTATGGTAGCATTCAAATCAAGGTTCCAGACCACAGCTATCACCTCATTAGGTTCCCTCATCTTGCCTTTTCATACTCCGGCCCTTTCCATAATTGAATGCCTGGTGCCTCTCAGAGGAAGAGATGCCTCGGGGCGTCTGAGAGATTTTTTTTTTTCTCTTTTGGAGACACACTATCAAGTAATCCAGACTGGCCTTGAGATTACTATGAAGGAAGAGGACCCTAAATTCCTGACCCACCCTCCTATAGCTCCTGGTTCTAGTATCATAGGCACGCCTACTGGCCCAGTCACTGTATTTCTAGAAACAGTTCCAGCCCTAAGATTAGATCATGGTTGAAATTAAAACCAGAGACTTCCTTCACATACCGCACAAGAGTGTCTTTTATGATTCAGTGGCTGGAGAAATGGTTCAGGGGTTAATGTAGATGATCCAGGTTCAATTCCCAGCACCATATGATGGCCTTTCCAGGGGATATGACGCCCTCTTCTGACCTCTGAAAGCATCAGGCATACACCTGGTACACATACACATAAGCAGGCAAAACCACTCCAGCCTTCTCTGAGGGATGCATTATGCGTGTTTCTGATTAAAACTTTTTTCACTTTTAAATAGCTATTTATGTACATGTGTCTATGAATATGTGGAAATCATGCATATGCACACCTTGGTTGATAAGAATAAAGACAAATATCTCCTATTTCCGTTTCTTCATCTGATGGGGGGAGGGGCGCATGGGGCAAAGGAGTGGCTCAGATAATGAAAATGAGGCTGGCAAGATTGCTCAGGGGGTAGACACTTGCTACCAAGCCTGACCAGAATTCCATCCCTAAAGCCCACATAGTAAGAGAATCAACTCTTGCAAGTTCTCTCTCACACACACACACAAAGCAAAACTGTCAACTGAAAACATATTACAGAAATATATTTAAATCCTAACCTAAACAAACCAACTTCAACCTCCTTCCTCATCTAGAAGCAATTATTTGTACAATTTAATTGCAAATTAATCTTGCATTTGCCTTGTTAAATTTATCTCATTACTCCTTGAAATAATTCTTTTCTAGTTATCTAGCTTTCCTGTTTATTTCTAATGTCCCCAAATAGACCCTAACCTCTCAAGAAAAGGCTATGGTCATATATTGTTTTATACAAAGATGCAAAGAACTAGAACATCATAAATATATTAGCCCCTTTTAAAAAGATTTGTATCAACATGTGCTGTGCACCTGACTGGGTACATGTATGTACACCATATGTATTTAGGAGCAAATGAAGGTCAGAAGAGGCATCAAATTCCCCAAGATTGGAGCTACAGATAGTTGTAAACTACCATTGAGGGCACTGGGAACCGAAACTGCACGAGCACATACATGTATTTTTAACTGCTGAGCCATCACTTCAGCCCTAAGACTTCTTTGTTTTGGTTTGGTTTGGTTTGGTTTTTGGTTTTTCCAGACAGGGTTTCTCTGTGTAGTCCTGGCTGTCCTGGAACTCACTCTGTAGACCAGGTTGGCCTCGAATTCAGAAATCTGCCTGCCTCTGCCTCCACCTCCCAAGTGCTGGGATTAAAGACATGCACCACCACTGCCCAGCTGTTTAAGCCTTCTTAACTTCTACTGAGTGAGTAGGTAGGCCGTGTGCATGCCTGACTCAATGCTGCTCCAGAGCGCGAATCCCAGGGATCTGAACCGTGCGCCAACTATTTGCTTATTTCCTAGAAAGAACACTTTACCTGTATTAGAAAATGCAGCAAAAAGTAATGAAGAAAACAAAAATAAACGTGTTAAAGCACACACAAAAATAAGATGCTAGGCTAGGGGTATAAATCAGAACAGAGTTCTTGCCTACACACAAAGCTCAGAGTCTATACCCTAATGAAAGAACAAGGACGAAGAGAGAAGGGGGCCAGCCTGGTCTACAGAGTGGGTTCCAGGATAGCCAAGGCTTGTTACACAGAGAAACCCTGTCTCTAAATAAAACACATACAAAACAAAAACAGTGGAGGGGGTAGGAGGAGGAAAAGAAGGAACCCTTAGGACTATACCACTCACCAATGTCAAGCCATTCGCCAATTTTCCTCTAGTGCCTACAGCAACACGGAGTCATGACAAGGAGGTCATGGCCTCCTCTATACGTGTCCTCAACTCCTGGGCTGCCCAACGTGCTCCTGTGGTTCACTCATCTGAAAGTGACGGCCAGGATTTTATATGCAGAGGCTAGAGCACCAGCTAGAGTTTACCAGCACTGGCTGCTCTTGCAGAAGACCAGGTTTGGCTCTCTCAACCAACCATAACTGCAGCCCAACACCCTTCTCGGGCCTTCGCGGGACCAAAGACACACATGCAGGCACACACACAAAGAAAGATTTTATATGAAGTTCTTGGGTATTTTCCTATTTTGAAATCATAATGTAGCTTATTAGTGACGGTGTTTAAAAGTTTAATTGGCTAGTTATTTTCATTTGCTTTCCTAAGTAGAATAGAGACTTTCAGTTCAGTGAAACACATCTCAAGGGAATATCAGGGAATACGAACAACGCAGGAAGATTGCTTGCTCCAGTTTCCTCATGGGCATGCATGGGTATGAGTATACACACTTGTACTCATACACTAACAACAACAACAACAACAACTATTATTTAAGAAACAGTGGTCTAGAGAGATGGGCCAAAGGTTCAAAGTACAGGCTGCACTTGTGGAGGACCCAGGTTTGATTCCCAGCACCCACCTAGCCACATACAACCATCTATAAATTCCAGTTCCTGGGTATCTAACTCCCTCTTCTGACACACCAAGACAAGCATGCACATTATAAATCTAAATATACTCAGGCAAAAGACTCATACCAAAAATAAATAAGTCTTAAAATAAATTCTAAACTCACAACTGAATCAAAGCAGTCTCAAAGGTTGAAAAGGAGGCTTTGATAAAGCAAACGAAGCCTGTGATGAGGATGTAATGAATGGCGAAGCACTTTCCTACTGCTGAAGTCCTGGCTTGCAGGATCCCTCAGTACCTGCAATCCCATCTCAGCAAGGAGAGGCAAAAGACAGCTCAGCAGATAAAAAGTCGCTTTTCCCAAATTTAACCACCTGAGTTCAATACCTAGGATCCACATGGCAGAGAAAGAGAAGAAATCTTAAAAATTAAAAAAAGAAAAGAAAAGAAAAAACTCAAGTTACACAGAAAGGTCCAGGACACAAAAGACCACACACACACACACACCAGTGTATGGTAAGAAACCCAAAAATCCAATTAGAAACACAGCAACTGAGGCAATCTGTGAGAGAGAAATCTTGCCAGCAGCAAGGGTTAGAAAAGGTGAAGAGGCAGGGCAGGTGTTCTGGTGCATTCTCGGCTCCAGGTTCTACAAACAAACCTCAGGAGACTCACTTTAAAGAGAAAAACAATGTTCTTATTTATGGAAGAAAAACCTCTCAAGAGACAAAGGAAAGTCTGTATCTTAAAGTTATCTGGAAATGTATCTACTAATCATTCTTTCAAAAGCCTTGCAACTGTAGCAAGAAGGAGAGGGAGCCGGAGAGACCAAGCAGACCAAGGAGAGTTCAGGGCTAGCCTAACTTAACCCCGACATCATTTAACAGACAAGGATCTTTTCATCTCTATAATACCAAATACCTAAGAATAATTTGTTTTCGGTAAGCCATCCCACCATTACATATTCAGGAAAGTCGGGTATTTGAATATGTGCGGCACTGTCTATAATGAATAACAAGTTCTCTGGACAGACTCAACCAAACTCAATCAAATGTAAAGCAAAGATGCTTTACATCTACCAGATTAAAAGAAAATCAACATTGATTATTTAAAAATAAGCCTTTGTGCTGATACAGACATCAAGGAATTGGTAACATTTTGTTGAAATAAAAAACCTAGAGAGATGGCCAGTGAGGAAAGCGCTCGTCCACAAGCCTGGCACCTGAGTTTAAAAAAAATCCCTAGAATTCACACAAAACTGATTCTCACAAGTTATCTTCTAACTCACCCACACACGCACGGGCACACACAGGCTCACGCTATGGCAGGCAAACACACACACACAATTAAGTTGTGGTTTGTTTTTTTTTTAATTTATGTGTATGTGAGTGCCTGTATAGGTTTACTATGCACTATGTACATGCAGGGCCCACAGAGGACTGAAGGGGGCGCCAGATCCCGTAGACTTAGAGCAGGCGGTAGGGAGCCACCTGATGATGTGTGATAGAAACCAAACTAGGGTCCTCATTCATTCATTCTCTCTCTCTCTCTCTCTCTCTCTCTCTCTCTCTCTCTCTTTTAAGACAGGGTCTTTCCATGTAGCCCTGGATGTCCAGGAACTCCTTATATAAACCAGCCCAGCTCCAAAAATTCAGAGACCAGCCTGCATGCTGGGATTAATGGTGTGCACCACTTTACCTTGCTACAGAAAGTGTCCGTAACCACTGAGCAACCTCTTCTTATTTTCTTTCTCTGTGTTATTCTGTTTTCCACAGGAACAGGAATTTATCACTTTTATTTAAAAAAAGAAAAAAGAAAAAGAAAGGCTGATGAGATAGATCAGCAGTTAAGAGCACTGACTGTTCTTCCAAAGGTCCTGAGTTCAAATCCCAGCAACCACAAGGTGGCTCACAACCATCCATAATGAGATCTGACATCCTCCTCTGGTGTCTAAAGACAGTTACAGTCTACTCACATAAAATAGTAAATAAATAAGAAGAAGAAGAAGAGGAGGAGGAGGAGGAAGGAGAAGGGGAAGGAGAAGGAAGAAGAAGGAAGAAGGAAGAAGGAAGAAGGAAGAAGGAAGAGGAAGAGGAAGAGGAAGAGGAAGAAGAAAGAAAGAAAGAAAGAAAGAAAGAAAGAAAGAAAGAAAGAAAGAAAGAAAGAAAGAAAGAAAGAAAGAAAAGAAAGGCTTTAAGGGGGAAATAAAATCAAAGGTCTTTTTATAAACAAAAGGCAAAAAAATGATTTTTAAATCTTCTCAGTTCCCCCATTTTGTTCAAAAATGAAAGTCAAAGTCTTGCTGAGTATGGTGAGGCAAACCAGATAGCAGAACGTGGGGGCCGGACATAAGAGCATAATAGGTTTGAAGCCAGCTCAACTATAGAATGGAAAGAGCATCTCAGATGCAAGTGTTGAAGCCCTAGCTCCGGCTGGAATGTTCACCCAGTGGGCAAGGCCTGTGGCTCCACCCGTGACTCGCCCCTGTCACCCCCGCCCCCACTGACCTGGACACACCCTGGCTTCCGCAACATAACTAAAATATAAACTCCAGTGTTAGGAATAAAACATAATACCAGACCACTTACCTAGTATGCAGGAAGCCCTGGTATTGATCACAAACACACACAAAGAGAAACAAAGACAGTCAGACAGACCTACCTACCTACCTAGGGAGCTCGAGTTGAAGGGACTGTGGAGGTGGCTGGGATCAGCCAGTTTGGAGACAGGCCATTTTAGCAAGCAAGGCACCAAAGAAAGGTAAAGATGTAGTTAAGAGTGAGCAGCCGCAGGGCGGTGATAGTGCACACCAGTAATCCCAGCACTCTGGGAGGCAGAGACAGGCAGATTTCTGAGTTCGAGGCCAGCCTGGTCTACAGAGTGAGTTCCAGGACAGCCAGGGCTACACAGAGAAACCCTGTCTCAAAAACAAAAACAAAAACAAAGTCCAACCCCCCCCCCCCCCCCGCCAAAAAAAAAGAGTGAGCAGCCGGCAGGGAAGGCTGCTGGAGGAGGCTGCTGGGGGAGGCTGCTGGGGGAGGCTGCAGGCCAGGAGGGAAGCAGGGTGAGGAGAAAGTGCTAAATGGTTGATAATGTAGAGAGGGCTGGAAAGGGAAGTCAGGAAGAGGTCAGAAGACACACTGAAGCCAAAAGGAGGAGACTGAGCAGGGAGAAGAGCCCAATGACCAGGGTAGAGCCAGCAGTTATCCGGTCCAGAAAAAGTTACTTGTGCATTAATATGGCTTTATTTCTAAACTGGAAGCAACTCAAGAGTGTGAAGCACATCTGTTATCACTCAAGCCTGAGTCTTCACTGCAGCAGTGCCTGTGTTCTTAAAGTTTAGTTTGCAGGGTGGGGGTTTTGTTAGTTGTTGTTTGGGGGCATTGTTTGTTTTTCTCTTTGTATTCTGTGTTCTCTTGAGACTAAGTCTTTACTATGTAACCCTTGCTGTTCTGGACCTGCAAACAAGGCTGGCCTCAAAGCAATTGTTAATCCTCCTGCCTCAGCTTCCCAGGCTTTTAATCCCAGCACTCGGGAGGCAGAGGCAGGTAGACCTCTGAGTTTGAGGCCAGCCTGGTCTACAGAGTGAATTCCAGGACAGTCAGGACTACACAGAGAAACCTTGTCTCATAAACCAAAAAATAAAAAATAAAAAAATAAAAAAAGAGGGAGGAGGAAGGCTGAATCCCCTGAGCCTTGGGTTTCAGGCCAACCCAAACAGAGTGACGCTACCTCTCAAGAGTAACTAAGTTAGTCACAAAGCCTGACCAGCCCTTCCTCAGTGCCACTCAGCCTTGTAAGAGATGGAGCCGTGCAGGCTGAGGTCTCAGTGTATCTCGTGATCTGCTCGTCCATATTTATCTTGGCCACCTTACAGAACCAAGCAACCCGGGCAACGGGATGAGCCGCTCACCTCACTCTAAAGAATGGTCGATTTCAGTGTGAAGCCTGCTGATCTTCTAAGGCACTGACAGGGACCTAAGTAAGTTAATACGCTGACTAATTCCTAAACTGTACCAAATGAAATCTGGATCTATCCAAATCTTTATGTTTTACTTCTCTGAGCATTTTATACAAAATAAAATCCTATACATTTACACAAAACTATAAAAAATGTTGTGGCAGATGTATTGTAAATCCACTATAATCAAAATCATTTGGAATTGTGAGATGTATAAACGACTTCCAAGCTCAGCATTTACAACAGTGTCTCTCCGGGCAACCCCAGAGCGAGCGCGGCCCCTAGGATGTGCTGCTTCGCACTGCTCATAAGTGGCACACACCATTTCCCACTGACAGGAGCTTCAAATTTCCAGTCAGGCAACTGCAGTCACACTGAATCAAGAATATAAGCGTGCCTGCGCGTTATTATGGGAAATAGTGGAAAATTTCACAGGCTGACATCCAGAACGTCTGCGGTTCCTTTTCATATTTCTTCCTGCAAAGCAGTTATTAGACCAGTCAAATTTTTTTAAAGCTGGAAATTTCCACTGTTGGGTTTTTTTAAGTATCCTCTTTAGATGTAAACTGAAAACTGTTCCAAAATTCGAGTATGTCAAAAATAATTCAGATAAAATAACTAATTAAGTGAAAGGAAGAGTAAATAACCTGGGGTCTCCACCACCTTTGGGAGAAGAGAGACATCCGGTGAGACAGGCCAAAGCTTAAGGTGAGATAACTTCATATGAGCACTACAACGCTACAAACATGCTGAGATGCTGATTTCCTTGTTGGCACTTCAAATGTTATAAGCACTCGAAAGTTGACCTAGGTCAGTAGACAGTAGACCAGCATCACGGTGGTGGGAGCCCTTAGTCAGAGACCTCCGGAGGCCCAGGTAGGCAGCATCATCATCTCCAGGCCGAACAGGGAGATCTCATCAGAAGGGTATAGGGTAGTACGAGTACACATCCATCTCTTTGTAGAAATACATTCTACACATCTAGCCCATGTTTTAGGGCTAGCATATACCTTGGTGTGTGTGTGTGTGTGTGTGTGTGTGTGTGTGTGTGTGTGTGTGTGTGTGTGCTCGCCAAGGGTCTGATTCCTAGAACTGACCGTTTACAGCTGGGACCCGAGCTCACTTGGCAGAGTGCTAGGCAGGCATGACCTTGGGCTTGCTCCCTAGCACTGCAGGCATGGTGGGTATGCCAGAATTCAGGAGGAGGAAGCAGTCTTCAAATTAAAAGCCAGCCTATAGGACATGTGGCCCTCTCTCAAAAAATAAATTGGTAGGGGGAGTCTGTTTTGTTTATTTGTTTTCTTGATTTTAGGGGAATATAAAAATTCACAGGCAAGACCCAGTGTTTTCCCTCTGCCGTGGGATAGCCAGCTTCCCTCTGGAAGGGCACTGAGTGCCAGTGCTTTAGACAGGGTTACAGCACCTTCTCATGAGATCACACTAGAACATATGTAATGTTCTGCATTTGAATTTATATTAAGAAAATACACAAAGATAATTTTTCGTCTTTTCAAACAATGGCTCGTGTAGCCCAGTCTGGTTTCAAATTCTCTAAGGACACAGAAAGGATGATGACCTTGAACTTCTGACCTCCCTCCTCCTCCCTCTCAGAATGCTAGAATCAAATCTTGTGCCCTCAAGCCCTGTTTACGCAGTGCTGAGGATCAATCCCAGGGCTTCCCGCTAGTTAGGCAAGCACTCTAACCGGGCTACATCCTGAGACAGACAAAGACTTATTGATTCATTTTATTAAAGGATAAAAAGATTAAGTTCTAGACCATTCAAAAATCAAAACTGACTTTTAACAGTCAAATGCAATAACAAATACTTCTGCTTAAGATTGCCATGGGCTGGGAGATGGCTAAGTAGGCAAGGCATCTATCTACAACAAGGTGTGAGGACAGAGCTTAGATGCTCGGCAGCTACGCAGAGTGTATGTAACCCTGCGCTCCTATGAGAAGAGGTAAGACAGAAGGGACAATCCCTGGAAGCTACGGACAGCTAGTCAGGCCTGTACCATGGGAAGAACAAAAGACCCTGCTGGAAGCAAAGTGGCCTTTGACCTCCACATACATGCATACATGTATACACACACACACAGATAAACCTTTAACCTTACCTATGACAGGGCACAATGGTGCACACCTTTAATCGCAGTACTCAGGAGGCAGAGGAGGGTGGATCTCTTTGAGTTTGAGGCCAGCTTAAGTATGTCTATATAGCATGTTCCGGGTCAAACACAGCTGCAAAAATAAGAGCCTATTTCATACAACAAACAAACAAACAAAAAACAAATATAGCACTCAGAATGCTGAGGCAGATGGGTCATGGCAAATCCAAGGCTAGCTAGCTTACACTACATACTAAGATCTAACTCCCTCTCCAAAGGAGCAATCTATTATGCTTGTATAACTTTTTAGCTTAAAATTTTAATGACTTATTTTTATTTCACTGGTATTTTGCTTGCATGTATGTCTGTGTGAGGTTGTCAGCTCCCCTAGAACTGGAATTAGAGACAGTTGGGGGCTGCCATGTAGGTGCTGAGAATTGAACCTGAGTCCTCTGGAAAAGCAGCCAGGGCCCGCAACCAACCATTGAGCCCAGCCCTGCTTGCGTAACTTTCCAAACATCTAGCCGAGCAGTGGTGGAGCATGCCTGTAATCCCAGCACTTGGGAGGCGGAGGCAGGCGGATTTCTGAATTCGAGGCCAGCCTGGTCTACAGAGTGAGTTCCAGAACAGCCAGGGCTGTACAGAGAAACCCTGTCTCGAAAAACCAAAAAAAAAAAAAAAACTTTCCAACCATCCACACACAGCCCAGAACTTGAACTCTATCTTACACACCCCGACCTTCAGTTAAAAGCTACCCCACCTGACTGAAAAACTAGAAAACCCCAGTTACTCATTTCATGGGTATGCTAACAGTTGTTCTGCTTCTGAAATGTTTCTTTCTATTTGTTCACAGGCCCTGAAGAGTTAGAACAGTTCTCTAAGTACAGCCCTATGACAACCTTCAAGTGCTCCTGGAGATTATGCCTTCGTACTGAAATGATCAAGGTACCATGAATCTTGGTTAAGGTCCTCAATTTTAGCAGAACATTTTTCCCTTAGACAAGGTTTCTCTGTGTTGCCATGGCTGTCCTGGAATTCGCTCTGTAGACCAGGCTGGCCTCTGTCTCCTGACTGCTAGGATTAAAGGTATACACCACCACTGGCCAGCTCGGAACATTTTTTAAAGTTTTTATTTTTTTTCTTTCAAATATCTGTTCTGTATGTAATGTATGAGTGTTTTGTGCACATGCATGACCATGTACTATGTGCATGCCTGATACCTGCAGAGATTAGAGGCCATGGGTCTCTAAAACCTGGACTCACATATGTGAGTACTGGAAATATAAATCAGGCTCTCTGCAAGATTATGTGTCAGGCATTATGCTGCACTGTAGAGGCAGAAGCAGGCACATCTGAGTTTGAGGCTAGCCTGATTTACAGAGGGAATTCCAGGATAGCCAGGGGGCTACACAGGGACACCCTGTCTCAAGTAAATTATAAATTAATTAACTAAAAACAAACCAGGTACTTTTAGCTGCTGAGCAATCCCTCGGCCCCTTAAGTGTTATAGTTATCCGTGTGTCTGTGTTCAAGTATGAGCAGTCATGCAGTTGTCTGAGGAGGATGTTGATCCCTAGAACCAGACGGAGTCAAAGGCAACATGGGCACCGGGAGCCAAATCATCGGCACAAGAGCAGCAAGTACTCTCACTCAACCTTTGAGCCATCTCTGCAGCACTTCACAGAGCACTTCTCAGCCTTGATGTCTGCACAGTTAATTTTTTATTGCTATGTAACCTTTAGCCAGCCCCAGAGTCTGTCCAATTGGTCTAAGCCCTTGGGGTCAGCCCCTGGACTGCTCTCTGCTTAATTTTGATCTGATCACCACAGCGAGATGGGGAGAGCACAGGACACTTCAAGATGTGAACTGAAGCACTAATTCTTTCTTAGATATTCTGCTATTTTGTTTGTTTGTTTGTTTGTTTATGGTTTTTTGGATATGTTTTTTTCCAGACAGGGTTTCTCTATATAGAGCCCTGGCTGTCCTGGAACTCACTCTGTAGACCAGGCTGGCCTGGAACTCAGAAATCCACCTGCCTCTGCCTCCCAGAGTGCTGGGATTACAGGCGTGCGCCACCACCGCCCGACAGATATTCTGCTATTAATTTCATGGATCCTGAAAGATGATCAGAAAGTCTAAAATTGCAGTTTGTTTACCTGTAAACTGAAAACAAATAGAACTGGAAGTTATTTGGCAATACTAAGAAATAAAGTGGCACCTCGGGGCTAAGAACAGTGCGGTTCTTGCAGAGAAGCTGGGTCTATTTCCTAGCACCCACAGTAGCTCACAACCATCTGTAACTCCAATCCCAGGGAATTTGCCCTGGCCTTTTCTAGCCTCTGCCAATTCTGCATGCACATGGGCAAAACACTCATACATATCAAAATTGAATCAATCAATAAACAAACTATATGGATGGCTCCCAAGAAACAATACCCTGGCCTCCATACACATGCACAAACATTCACGCATGCCTCTGTGTGTGTGCATGTGTGTGTGCAGCAGAAGAAGACTGAAGGAAAAACAAAAAAGAAAATCCACTGACAGTAAAGGATTTTAACTTAAAACTGAATGAGATTCCCACTACACATCCACCAGAATGGCTGGCAACAGCTTAAACAAATATTAATATCAGATACTGGGGAGGATGCAAGGCTGGAACCTGCTATGTGTTCTCACTCAAACTTATATTCAAATGTTTGTAGAAGCATTACTCAAAACAGCCAACAGGTGGATACAACAAAACAGTGCTTGATGGGCTAGAGAGATGACTCAGCCGTTAAGAGCACTGACTGCTCTTCCGGAGGTCCTGAATTCAAATCCCAGCAACCACCTGGTGACTCACAACCATCTGTAATGAGATCCGATGCCTTCTTCTAGTGTGTCTGAAGACAGCTACTGTGTACTCATTACATATATTTAAATGATTAATTAATAAAAATCTTTTTTTAATGGTGTTTGAATGGTAAATGGTAATGCCATACACACAGAACACTTACTTAGCAATCGACAGAACTGCTCTATGATACAGTATGGACCTCACTCAGTGATGGACTAAGCGAGGTACACTGGTCCAACCTGGGCTAAGTAAGAGTGCTGCTTGGAGGCACAGCTCTTGCCTGCATGGCATCCTGGGTTCAACAACCACCAGCAATCCTAGCACAAAGACGTCATGAGGGGCAGAGCCTGTACTGAGACAGAGTGAACAGCCCAGGGAGCACAGCTGTAATCCAAGCACTCTGAGAGTGAAGCAGGGCATCTGGAACTTAAAAGCCGTCGGTCTAGTTATGTAGCTACGTTCTGGCCCAGTTTAAGATACACAGCAAGAGCCTAGCATGGTGGTGCACACCTTTAACCCCAGCACTGGAGAGGCACAGTCAGGTGGATCTCTGAGTCTGAGGCCAGCCTGGTCTACAAAGTGAGTCCAGGACAGCCAAGGTTATTATACAGAAAGACCCTGTGTAACTTTAATTTAAAAAAAAAAATCAATTTCATAATGGTTTTTAAATGCTTTATGCTCCCTTTTAGCCCACCACCCTCCAGAGGTAGGGGGAAAGAAAAGACCTGAGGGAAATGGACCTGTTTGGAAAGGTTCTTTGGAGCAACTCCCATCTGTGTTGTCAGACCTGTGTTGTAGTTCAGTGTACAGGTCAGCGGCAGCAGCTCAATCCACTCAGACACTTTACAGACACACCCGCAGTCCAGTTGGGTGAAGTTGGGAGAGCAAACACAAGTCAGCAGCAGTGGCACTATCTAGCAGAGTCAGCCAGGCCTCAGCCTCGGCTCAAGTCAGCAGGAGGGACCAGGAGGAAGGCCAGAAGTTCTCTCCTTCTGAAGCAAAGGAGAAGATCAGCGAAGATGCAAGGCCTACAAGCATTGCACGGCCAGCTCTACCAGCAAGCCCAGCTCAGCCTCTGTCACTGTCACTGAATATTATTTATACCCTCTAAACATCACGGGGATATCCTCCACAGGTCTAGCCTCAGCACATGAATCCCATCAGCCTGAATCCAAGGAGGTGGCAAGAAACTGCAGCACAAAACCAGAAGTTTTTTGGTGCATTTCTCTCTATGGAGTCTCGACAAGACAGACCAATATGTGTGTTGTTAGCAAAGACTCTTTCATCACGTGTCCTTTCCATGCTTGCTTTAGCAGAGCATCTATTTTCCTATCTCTTTTACCTGAACACTCCTTCTTCAGGAGTCTGTCTTAGTCTTTCACCTGTGTCCACGTTAGGAAAACACTCCTTCATGTGTTTGCTCCAGCAAAACACCATGCAACACAACTGACTTCCCAAAGAACCCGTAAGTTTTTACTTCAACCTGGTCTCAGAAAAAAAAAAAGATACACAGCAAGCCACATGGTGGCTTACAACTATGTCCATCTCGCTCAGATTGGGAGGGTTGATGAGAAATGTCAATATATAGTATTCAATCCTAAACCACATGAAAGCAACTAGGAAAAGCAAACCTAATATGATCATAAAGTATTGGATAAATACACACACACATATACACACATCTATTGCATTTCTACACACTAGCAACATTACTGAAACCTGGAGTTTTAATAAGCCAGGTATGGTGGCTCATGGCTACAATACAGCAGTCAGGAGGTTAAGACAGGAGCACTCCATTTCCAGGCCAGCCTAGATGATACAGAGCTCAAGGTTACTTTATATTAGTATGAATAGATAGATGGATGGATGATAGATTGATAGATAGATAGATAGATAGATAGATAGATAGATAGATAGACAGATAGATAGACAGACAGATAGACAGACAGATATAGACAGACAGATAAACTATTTTAATCACTTTTTTGTTGTCTGGCACGGAGGGTGTTGTTTTGGGATAGATGGTCTCACATAGCCTGGGTTAGCCTCAGACTTGCTATACAGGCATGGATAACCTTGAATTCCTGACCCTTCACCTAGCAGCTGAGATTACAAGTTTCTATCACCACCTAGCAGATGCTAATAATCACATTTTTAAAAATGAAGAACTCAGGGGCTGGAGAGATGGCTCAGCAGTTAAGAGCACTGACTGCTCTTCCAGAGGTTCTGAGTTCAATCCCCAGCAACCACACAGTGGCTCACAAATCTTGAAAGAAAGAAAGAAAGAAAGAAAGAAAGAAAGAAAAGAAAGAAAGAAAGAAAGAAAGAGAGAGAGAGAGAGAGAGAGAGAGAAAGAGAGAGAGAGAGAAAGAAGGAAAGAAAGAAAGAAGGAAAGAAGGAAAGAAGGAAAGAAGAAGGAAAGAAGGAAAGAAGAAGGAAAGAAGGAAAGAAGGAAAGAAGGAAAGAAGAAGGAGAGGAGAGAAGGAGAGAAGGAGAGAAGGAGAGAAAGAAGGAAAGAAGGAAAGGAGGAAAGGAGGAAAGGAGGAAAGGAGGAAAGAAGGAAGGAAGGAAGGAAGGAAGGAAAGAAAGAAAGAAAGAAAGAAAGAAAGAAAGAAAGAAAGAAAGAAAGAAAGAAAGAAAGAAAGAAAGAAAGAAAGAAAGAAAGAAAGAAAGAAAGAAAGAAAGGAGGGACAGAGGGAGGGAGGGAGGGAGGGAGGGAGGGAGGAAGGGAGGAAGGGAGGAAGGAAGGAAGGAAGGAAGGAAGGAGCTGCCTGCAGTGACCCACTCCTGTCAAGGCTTCACCTCCCCAAAGTAAAAATAAAGAACTCAACAGGAAATAATGACATAAGTCTTTAAACCCAGCAATCAGGAGACAGAGGAAGGCATCTCACAACGAACTGAAGACTAACCAGGGCTACAGTGAGACTGTCTTTTAAAAAGGTAGAGGGAGAGGCAGAGAGGGGAGGAACTTTCTGGGTATAGTAGAGCTCGTTTATAGGAAGAGGGTCACCAAAAGTTCAAGACCAGTTGGGCATGGTGGTGCATGGTGGTGCAGCTGATTATAATCACATTTTTAAAAATAAAGAATAGGTAATGGTAAAAGTCTTTAATTCCAGCACTCAGGAGGCAGAGGCAGGGGAATCTGAGTTCAAGGCCAGCCTGGTCTACATAACAAGTTTGATAACATCAAGAGCTACATAGAAAAACCCTGTCTCAAGCACCACCTCCCACCCAAACAACCCCCCCCGGGGGGGGGGGGGTGTCAAGACCAGCCTGGGCTGCAGGAGTTCTGAGCCAACCAGGAACTACTTATTGAAACCCTGTATCGGAAAAACCCACAAAAACAATTTTAAAAAAGGAACTTGGAAGCTGTTGTGCAACTCTTAGAACTAAAGTACCTGTCTGACATGCTTTGGGGTCCTTGATTCAATTCTCAGCAATACACACACAAAGTTCCTGAGAGGGAAGGTATAAGATCTCACATAGCAAAAAAAAAAAAAAAAAAAAAAAAAAAAAAAAAAAAAAAGATCTCACATACCTTTGTAAAATAGGGGCTCAAGTAACCCAGCCTACCCTAAAAGTCCCTATAGAGCCAAGGAGGACCTGGAATCTCTGCTCTTCCTGCCCCTCCACCTCCCATACACTGGGACTAAAGTGCCAATGTAATCAGTTTGTTTAGTACTAGGGTCTGAACTCAGGGCTCTGGGAAGGCTGGGCACTTTATTAGTTGAACTACATCCCCAATTCTACTATATGAAATCCAAAAGCATCTTTTAAAAAGAAAAAAGAGAGCTGGAGAGATGGCTCAGTGGTTAAGAGCACCAACTGCTCTTCCAGAGCTCCTAAGTTCAAATCCCAGCAACCACATGGTGGTTCACAACTATCTGTAAGGAGTTCTGATGCCCTCTTCTGATGTGTCTGAAGACAGCTACAGTGTACTTATATATAATAAATTAAATAAATAAATAAGTAAATAAATAAATAAATAGCTGAAGCCGGGCAGTGATGGTGCACGCCTGTAATGCCAGCACTCTGGGAGGCAGAGGCAGGCGGATTTCTGAGTTCAAGGCCAGTCTAGTCTACAAAGTGAGTTCCTGGACAGCCAGGGCTATACAGAGAAACCTTGTCTCGAAAAACCAAATCAAAGAAAAAGAAAAAAGATTGAAAGAATAAAGGTAGAAGATTTAGCCTTTCTAATTTCAAGATAACAATCTAGATCATGCGGGGCTGGGATGAAGACACAACTGACACAGGACAAACACAGAAGCATGCTCATAGGGTTGGCATGGTAATAAACACCTATAAAACCAGCTCTCAGGAGCCTGAGGCATGGGGATTTTGAGTTCAAGGATAGCTTGGTCCACATGACAAGTTCCACTGTAGCAAGACTGTCTCAAAATATAAAGCCAGGCTAGAGGAACCCTCACACCCCCCCCCCCCCCGCCCCGCGCACGCAAGTGTGTAAGTGTGTGTGTGTGTGTGTGTGTAATTCTATTGATATTAACATTAAGAATTTATCCCTTCCAAAAGTTATTTTATAAGACAGGCCATAGACTCCAAGAAACTATTTATAAAACATCCAACAAAACGATTGGCTTTATGGGCTAGAGAGACACTCAGCTCTGAGGCTGCTCTAGAGAGAACCCAGGATCAGCCCCAGAACTTACACAGTACTTCACAACTGTTTCCAACTCCAATTCCAGGGCATCAGATGCCCTCTTCTGGCCTCTGTGGGCACCAGGCATGCATTTGGCGCACAGACATATAGATAAGTATATTTGTAAAAATATACATATAAAAAATTGTTGGCTTTGGAGACAGGATTTCTTTGTATAGCCCTGGTTGTCTTGGAACTTGATTTGTAGACCAGGGTAGCCTTGAACTCTCAAAAGATCCTCCTGTCTCTGCCTCCCTAGTGCTAGGATTAAAAGCATGCACCACCACTACCTTCCAAGCTCAAAAGAAAAATTTTCTTCAAAAAAAAAAAAAATTAACTAATACTACTTGAAACTGTATCTATAAAAGTGGAAACTTTTTTAAATTTGGAGGTCAGGCAGAAGGGTTGAGGATCAAACTCAATGCCTTGATGTTGACAGGCAAAGCACACCAACACTAAGCTGGGTTAGTTTGTTGTTTGTTTTTTCCATGCAGGGTCTTCTTTCCCTCTTTCCTTCTTTCTATTGTTAATGGATTTGGTTTGAGAAAGGCAGTGGACTCCACTGCAGGCAAGTGGCGGTCAAAGGATAACTTATTGGTGTCAGTCCTTTCCACCCCGTGGGGTCATCAGGCTTGCCCAGTGCGCTGAGCTGCCTCCCCAGGCCCACAGACAAGATCTTAACATCATCCCAGGCTGACCTTGAACTAAAGAGCCTCTCGCCTCAACCTTTCCTGTTTGCTTGTTAAGTTTGTCTAACTTGTTTTTCTTAATGTGTGTGTGCTTGTGTATGTTCAAGAGTATGAATAACCATACAGAATAGAAGAGTAAAAAGATCCAACAAAGACACCCTGGGGCTGGACTTACAGTAGCTGTCAGTCACCACCAGGAGCCAAAGCAGAAAACCAAGCTGAGGTGCTCTGGAGAACAGAGGCCTCTCTCCACCCTGCGACTGAGGTCATAGGCGCTCAGCTCAGCTCTCTTCTTACTTTTTGTTAGGATTAGGTTTGTTTTGTTTGTCAAGCCAGGATTTTACTAACGCTCACTTCGAATTCTGATGATCCTCCTGCCTCAACCTCTCAAATGCAGGAGTTACAGGCATGAACCAACACCCGACCTAGGAAACTATTTTCCAACTTTACACAGCCACATCTACAATGGCAAAGTCCCTAAGGCCATGGACCCCGAGTTCCATCTTACTAATTTCCAATGAAAGGAATTTGTAAAATATGGAAATACTCTAGTCTGTCCTATGAAAGAACACCACTGACCCTCCAACATAGGCAAGATGGTAGTCCTCTAGAGGAATTTGGCTTTCCTAGTTGCTGTCGAATAGGTTCCCAACAGCAGGGAGACTGGCTTGGACAAGAGTTGTGTCATTAAAACACAACTGCTCGCAGAGTGTGTTGGCGCAGGCAAGCAGTGCAAGGCCAGCCAGGTCTGAGGTCCCAGGGCTACACAGACCCTGTCAAAATAAAACAAAAACAAAGCCCTACAACTAGTCAAATAAATGAGGACAAAGCAGTGGCAGCCCATGAAGCCAGCAGCCCTGGCTACAAAGGATCCCCCCACATCCCTGTCTCCCCACTGGACAGCACACACCACATAGGTCCACAGCTTCTAGAGAAATCATCATAGTAAGTCAACATTAAGAGCTGTGGCTACATTTCCATCATCCAACACGGAAGACCTGATGTGAGGACTTGGTGGTGTGCACATGTAATCCCAGCATTTAGGAGGCAGAGGCAGGAGGATCACAAGAAATTCACTTGCTCTAGGCACGTGCCAGGCCTTACAAGACCCTGTCTGAAATATAAAAAATAAAAACAGGAAGCTAGGCAGGGTGTCCCTCTGCCGTGTCACAGGGATAGCTCAGTCACGGGAGTCTCCAAAGTAAGAACTGCCCTACGGAGAGAGTGCCAAAAGCATACAAAGGACTAAACTCCTCAGTACCAGAACTCTTCACAAAGGAACAAACCATACTGCTCAGATGGCCGGAGAGGGACAAACCTCCAGGCTTTCTGACTTATCTTTTTCAGTTGTTATGAAACTGAAGAAAGGACTCTGGTGCTGCTTTTCCAATAGTAGTTAACTTCCATTATAAAAATGTCAGTTTGGAACAGATTATGAGAAACAATTGTTCTTAAATAAAATAATTTAGTTTTGGATTTCAGTTAAGCAGAGTTCACCCTGAAAGTTCCCCTTTTCCTAGTGCTGCCTCTCTCTCCCTCTCAGGGCTTTCTTCTCTATTGTATTGAAGCTCTCGGATGCCAGAGATGGAGGAACAATACCACAGCACAGCTGCAGGCTTCCTGCCTGCTCGCCAGTCATTATTCTCAAGACCAGAGGACTTTCAAACGCTGCTTGGGTTGCTTTGAAATTCCCTCTTTCAGATTTCCCTCCTTCATGGACCATCTACTGAAAAGAATGGCCTCAAAAATGTCTTGCTGCACCAACCAAAATTCTAAGCAAACTGAAAGTCGCCAGCCTTGGGTATGATGAGCTACAAACAGCTTGGTAACAAGGCAGTAGTAAAAGGTAGCTGACAGGAGGGGAAGCGCACTTCTGACTAAACACGGGATAGATTTTTTTTCTCTCATAGATATATTAAGCCAGTTTCTGGGGGAAAAAATTTATATCAAAATTGTCAGCATTAAAACACTGAAATATCACCAACAAATTTAAAAAGGGGGAACTACCAAGTGTCTGGACTATGAAAAGGCCAAAATGTCCCTTCTTAGACATTTTACACCAGAATGAAAGACATTTATGCATCTTAGTTTCCGAGAACAGAACAGATTACCAGCAATCGCCTGCCGACTTAGAGTCTCATTTCCTCTGATGACATTTTGAATGTGGGACACTCAGTAAAATCTTACCAGATTGCTGAGCTATCCCAGTGAAGAGACTCAAACACAGGTGGTTAATTTTCTCCCCAGCGGACCATGGTTTTTTTGTTTGTTTTTGTTTTTCCCTTTGTCTAAAAAAGCATTAAAAATGGAAGATCCGTGAGTAACAACTCATCAAACTGGTAAAATAAACAGCAACTTCCTAAGGTATCTTATACTTAGAGAAAATCAAAAGGACCATCAACATCTGATAAATCCTTACTCTATTACAACAAAATAGTGTAACTTGTTCCCTGAATTTTAGTGCAATGGGATTCACCCAAGCGTCAGGTTTGTCCTCCTGGGGACAGGGCAGACCTCAGGAGCCCTCCTCACCCAGCAGCCGCCCAGCAGCTGTGCAGCCCTGGCCAGGATTCCCTTCCCACCATTCCATGGGCAACCAAGAATTCAGGATTACAGGGATGCTTCCTTCATCCCTCACAGCAGCCTCTACCCAAGGAAGTCAGCCCTCTCAACAGAACAGCAGTATAGAATAGTCAGCCAAAAAGTCACACCTCTTCTTGAATCCATCACAGAGAAGAAAAACAGAACACAGATAACTAATTGGGGCGAGGCAGATACTAGCTCATTTGCTCTGAGAACATTTTTTTCAAGATATATTTGGTCAGTCAAGTGAGACTCCTTACCCTACCTGTAGCCCACATGACCATGGTGTGGTTAGTTAACTATGCCTTTATTACTGCCCACTGTAAACTGACCTAGACAGCAAGTCCTTCCAAGCTAAATGAATGCTGACAAATTGGCAACTCCATTTGCAGGCTAAGAAGATTATGTAGTGAACTAGCCTCACTCACTCCCGCTGAGCATCTTCTGGCCATTTTCCTGTTCTTTAACAACTTTCCAACAGAGATAGAAAAAGGAAAGGTGATTAAATCAAGTCAATTCCATCATTTGTTGGGGGATTGAAAACAGGTTAGAGCTGTGAATAAAAGAATATAGTCTTAGCCCAAAAGAATCCCCAGAAACCCCCTCAGGAAACAATGGATACATATTTACCTAACATTAGCTAAGGATCCCTCCAAGTCCACAGAGGCCCTCCCCACCTCCACACTACCAATCCTTACCCCCCCCTTCCAGAATGCTCTCCATGTGAGAGCCACAGTTCGCTGCATTGCCCCACCTCAGAACTCCCTCCACCTAACCCATCACATCCTTTCAGTTACTCCGAGAGAAAGTGAACACTGGGCCGGGAGCTCTAGAGACCACACCATACTACTGTGTATACTGTGGCAGAAGAGAGTCCTTGCAGCAGAGACCACACCATGCTACTGTGTATACTGTGGCAGAAGAGAGTCCTTGCAGCAGAGACCACACCATGCTACTGTGTATACTGTGGCAGAAGAGAGTCCTTGCAGCAGAGACCACACCATGCTACTGTGTATACTGTGGCAGAAGACAGTCCTTGCAGCAGAGACCACACCATGCTACTGTGTATACTGTGGCAGAAGACAGTCCTTGCAGCAGAGACCACACCATGCTACTGTGTATACTGTGGCGCAAGGCAGCTGCTGCAGCCGCTCAATGGATGGCAGGCAACAACAACCCTGGTTTTCCCAATCCCAGGAAGCCTCAGCAGAGTAAGGAGGGTATTAAATGTGGCCAATTTGCTAAGCAGAAACTGCCACTGGAGGCAACAGTCATGCTAAACTTGCAACAAATTAAAAGTTTCAAAAGTACATCCTCTGGCAGACAATTAAAATTACAAAGTTTTAAAATGCAAAGAGAGACCCTAAAGCCACTTACCTCAACAACCAATTAGAGACAGGACAGTGGCATTTGGGTTTCCGCTGTTTCTGTTTCATCTAACCCTATTACCCAGGCTAAAAGACACTCTGAATTGTTCTCAAACAGTAGTTTTCAACTTAAAGGAAACTACTCTAGAGTCATACAGCTATGACCAGAAGACTCGATGGCCATGTACTATATGTCAGTGTGGGCGCAGACTTTCCAGGGTGTACTCCATTAATAAGATCCAGGGACCTAACTCAGGTTGTTAGGTGGTCCCAAACCTTTAACCACGGAGCCATGACTCTAGGCCAAGACTGGATTTTGTAAATTATTTTTTTCGTTAGTAGAAGGTCCCTGACATAGCAAGAAACTATTATTTCAATGAATTGGAATGGGCTTCCTGGGACATGAACTCACAGGTGCACACACACAAACACAAGCACACACACACATACACACACACACACACACCACTAAAAAAAAAAAAAGTTATTGGGCCTGGAGAGTTGGCTAAGTGGTTAGAAGAGCACTTGTTGGTTTGTGAAAAGTCCTAGGTTCAATTCCCAGCACCCACACTGTAGCTCACAACCATCTCTAACTCCAACTCAAGGGGATCAAGCCCCTTCTAACCTCAGCAGGCATTGTGGTATATATGCATGCATAGAGACAAAAATATCCATACACATAAAATAATAAAGTAATTTAAAAATAAGTTGTCATGTCACCCCATTTCTTGGGAGACAGATGCAGGAGAGGCACTTCCGGTCCACGTCAGCCTGGTCTACACAGTGAGTTACAGGACAGCCAAGAATACAGTAAGTCCAGTTCACAGGGGGGGGAAATGCAAATAAAAACAAAGGACAAGAATGCATTCAGGGACTGGAGAGATGGCTCATCTGTTAAAAACACTGGCTGCTCTTCCCGAGGTCCTGAGTTCAATTCCAAGCACCTACATGGGGGTTCTTGACCTGAATATATATATAAATAAATAAAACGGGACTTGAATGATGCCCTCTTCTGGCATGCAAGTGTACATGCAGCAAAGCACTCACACAGAAAATAAACAAAAAATGAAAACAAGTCTTTTTTAAAAGGCATTAGTGCTAGGCCACACACAATAGGAAAAGGACCCACAGAATCGAGTGGGAAGCTACTCTGTTCTCTCCCATAAGGGAAGAAAGATGATAAGGAAGGCTTACTGGGCTGGAGATGCAGTTCAGTTGCAGAGCATTTGCCTAGCATGTCTGAGGCTTTGCCTTGGGGCTCAAATCCCAGCACCCAAGAAGAAAACAAGATGTTGTAAGTAATCACCTCAAAAGAGTATTTTCTTCACACATTGCCCAGAAAGAGGATCCTGAGCCTTACAGTGTACTCCGTCCTTAATAAATGAGTTCAGATTTACTAAGAGGGTGGAGGTGCCCTACTGAAATTTTTATATCAGGGAAAATGCACCCTAAAATCACTTTCGAGGCATAATGAAATTAGCTAGGAGTGTGAATCAATAGTACAGCATTCATAAAAAAAAAAAAAAATGTAGACATGGGGCTGGAAAAATAGCTCAGGGGATACACAAATCCAAGCAACCACATGGCAGCTCACAACTGTCTCTCACTCCAGTCCCAGGAGACTGGCAGCCTCCTCAGGCACCAAGCACACATATATGCCGACATGTATGCAGGCAACACCTCTACACATAAAAATTATATACATTAAAATTTTTTGTTAAAGTCGGAAATTGTTTAATATAATCCCTAATAACCTAGCTCTACTATCATGCTGTTTTTTTCTTCTAAGATTATTTCCTCATGCATGTGTTCCAAATGAGTTTTATGTCCTCCACGTGCATGCAAGAGACTATGCAGGCCAGAAGAGAGCATGACCCCCAGAACTGAGGTTACAGATGGGTGAGCTGCCTGGTGGGTGCTGGGAAGCAAAGGAAAGTCCCCCTGAAGACCAGGAAGCTCTCTTAACCACTAAGTCACCTCTCCTGCTCCCATCCAATCATTTTAATGAACCGTTAATTTTTTTAAGTATTATTGATTTTTATTTCATGTTTATGACTGCTCTCTATATGTATGTACGTGCAGCATGTATAGGAACCTGGGGAGACATAAGGGTACTGGATGCCACAGAGCTTAAGTTTTAATAGGTTGTGACCATGTGGGTACTGAGAATCAAACCTGGGTCCTCTGAAAAAGGTGCATGAACTCTAACTCCTGAGCCATCTCTCCAACTCCCCTGTAATAATTTTTAAGACCATTCTAGCAAAACAAAGTGAGACAGGCCTTCATTCTCACTTGAGAAACTGAAGCAGGAGGCTGAGTTCAACCTAGGCCAACCTAGTTGCTAAATTAATTAACTTAGTGATTCAGCAGCTTACAAAAAGTAATAAATAATCCTGAGGTGTCATCCGTCTCTAATCCCAGAATCTGAAGGGTGAGGCAGGCAGATCAAGAGTTCAAGACCAACCAGAAATATAAGTTGGGGTTCCACTAGAGCCTGAGCAATGAGACCATCTCAAAACACCAAAGGCGGGCTGTAGGATGGCTTAGTGGTTTAAAGCATTTGCTACACTGTCAGAGGCCCAGGGTTCAAATCTCCCATATACATGACAGCTCACTATTTCTAACTCAATTCCAAGGAATCTAAGCTTCTCTTCTGGCCTCCACAGACACCAGGCACAGGCAAGATGTGTGTACCAACCTACATACATGGCAAAACACCCATACATGTCAAATGTGGTGACCTGGATATGTAATTCAGTGGTTAAAAGCACTGGCTATGTCTACAGAGCACCTAGGTTTGATTCCAACACCCTCAGGGCGACTCACAAACATTTTTTGGTTTTTTGGGGGGTTTTTTGGTTTGTTTGTTTTTTTGAGACAGGGTTTCTGTGTGTAGCCCTGGCTATCCTGGAACTCACTCTGTAGACCAGGCTGGCCTCGAACTCAGAAATCCACCTGCCTCTGCCTCCCAAGTACTGGGATTAAAGGCATGCATCACCACTGCCCGGCTTTGAAGACCTCTTTAAAGGATGTTTTCTGATAGAAACATCTCCCACAACTGCTTACAATTAGAGCCTCCTGCTCTGCCTACAATCCCCAGCTATAAAATGTACTTCTTTCTATATGCCGAAAGCTAGCATGCTGGCATGTGCCTTTTTGTTTAATACTGATTGGACAATTAAGTCTTTTCTATCAACATATAAAATACCCTATAATTTGGGATCACAGGCAGTTTAGATTACTGCTCATTTAAATTCAGAACCTGAAGCTACCTCCAGCTACACAGGAGCTACAGTGGTCGGTATCACTTTACATGTTACAAACAGAGGCTTCATCTTACAATGAAGCCTCAGGGTTCTACATCCCACAGACTTATTTCTTCAAGGGTTTTAATACAGCAAACAGCAGAGAAGCACTAAATTCAAGAGCCTAACAACTCTCAAGATTTTTTTTTTTTAATTCATGTCAATCAGTGCACCAGGTGGGCGCCTGATGTCCACAGAGGCCAGAAGAGGGCGACGGAGCCCCTGGAACTGGAGCTATAGTTGGTGCTGGGAGTCAATTCCAGGTCCTCTAGTAGAGCAAGCAGCAACCAGAGCTCTCAAGCACTGAGCCATCTCTCCAGCTCCTACAAGTTTAAAATAGCAATAAAAGAAAACACTCCCTCCCCTCTCCTCAGTGTATACCGGCTGGGGTTTGTTTCTAATGAAAATACTTTAGTCTTTAGTCCCAAAGCCAAACTCACTCCAAGAAATGCTATTGCCTCAGACAGGGTTTCGAGTGGAAGAGATTCCTTTTTCAGTATTTTCAGACCTTTTCAATTGGGTGTCTGATGTGGAAAAACGTATTCTAAATAACTGATAGTCATTTAACTTTTTAAAAGAACAAACAGCTCACAAACTCAGGTTTGCATGGCCGTGTTAGTCCACAGCAGTATTTGCTGAAGATCTGAATACATACACCCTTGGCTCCAGCAACTCATTTCTGAAACAGCCTGAAGAAACAAACGCTGAGGCTTTGGCACAGCAGAGATCAGCCAACCAACCGATCAGAGGGCCGGCATTTAAATCTCAGGCCACAGAAACCCTGATACAGAACTTCTCATCTCATTGGGTCCACCTAGCCCTTGAGCAGGCAGGGGACTGACTCGCCTTCCTGGTTTGTTTTACCTCACAAGCTTAATTACAAAAACAAGTTGGCTTGAAGCGCTACTCAGAAACTGGAGGTAAAAAAAAAAAAAAAAAGGAAGTCTTCGCATTTGGGAGGGGGGAAAAAGTTTCTCGACTTCAAGACACTCTCCAACCTTCCGTGTCACACAGAATGGAGTCCTGGGCTCCTGATCCGCGGGCCTAAGATGCTCTAGCCTCTCCTAGCCGCTCTTCTGGTTAACTTTTCCACCCTAGACACCGTCTAGCTGCCTAGGAAGTAGCACTGCCTCCCACTTCTCTCCCAGGCTGTGCGGCTCGGGTTCATTTAAACTACTGCAAACAGAATCAATGAACGAACCTAGCCTGCAAATTTTTCGGAAGATGAAAGCGACCTCGGAGACAGCCGACAGCAGACCGCAGAGCCCGTACCCACGCCACACCGGGAGAGACCCCCACGCACTCATCCCATACAGAGGGCCGACCCCGCGTCCACGCTACACACACCTCCAACTCCTCATGCGCAACGCATCCACCCTAGACACATCGCGGACCCCGCATCCCCCCGGTCCTCGCCCCACGCAGACCGCAGACCTCGCACTCATCCCTCGCACCTCCACGCACGCAGCCGGCACCCACACCAGCACACGCCTCGCACACCGCACTCACCTTACTCGCCCAGCATCCACCCTGCAGACCCCCGCACGCACCCTGCATCCGCCCCGCACACCTGGCCGACTCCGGAGCCGCGCCACACACCTGGCACATCCCGCAGACTCCACATCCCTTCCACGCACCCCGCGCACGCCACAGACCCCACTCTCACCACGCACACACCCCGCGCTCACCCCGCGCGCACCGCAGACTCCGTGTCCGCCGCGCCCGGCTAGCAGCCGAGCCGCGGCTTCGGCCGGAGGAGCCGCCCGCGTCCGCCCCGCCGGGCGGCGCCGGAGGGAAGAGGAGGCTCCGCTGAGCTCCTCCGACCCCGAGATTCGGCGGGGGAAGCTCCAGCAGCAGAGGCCGCGGCCGCGAACTCCTCGCGACCCTGCACGGGCCCCGCAGCCCAGCGCCGCCCGCCCGATTCCTGTCGCCTGCGCCGCGCCTTGCTGGCGACCCCAAGACCCCCGCCTCAGGCCATGCCGCCGGCCTCGCCCGCCGCTCGCCGCTGCCTTTCTCTCCACTCACCGCTAGCCGCCATCTTCCCCAACGCTGTTCTCAATCGGAAACTCACAGCTCAGCCCCGGCCGCCGACACGGACTCCGCCGAGGCCGCCGCCGGCGCTCTGAGGAGCTGAGGCAGCCGCCGCTTAAGCCGCGGCGCGGGGGCCGCCGGGATTTGTAGTCCCGCGGCCACGCCCAGCACTACGGGTCCCAGGGGGCCGTGCGCGAGGCAGGGGGCGTGGCTGCGAGAACTGGGTTCCCCCTCAGCTCACCTAGCAGCTGGGGCTGAAGCGGGCGTCCTGGGTTCGTTTTCCCGTGTGCCTGTCTCCATCCTAGATTCCTGACTTCTATGGAGTGGCCATTGTGCGCCAATCACGGTTCCTCAAGACCAATAGCTGAGGGGGCGTCGTCCTTACTTTTCAGAAGAGCAAACTGAGGCCCGAGGTCAGGAGCCCTGCTAAATCACTGGCTTGAAAGGGTTTTGGGTCACAAGGTGTTCACTCTCCAGGTTTGGTCACTGAGTATTTTGCTTTAAACCAGAGAACAGCTTGCGTTACAGTGGGCCGAACTGAGAGACATCACCTTAACCAAGTGTGTCTTAAACTTGGTGCCACCAAAAGTGGCTCCAAGTCACCCCATGTCTCCTGATAGGATGCGGTGCAGAGAGCAGAAAGCTGGCAAGGTAGTGTTCTTACCAAAGCAAACCAAAATAAGTGCCCTGAGTCTAACGGAATAGGGAAAAAAAAAAAACGAACGCAAAATGTGCGGCATTCTACAGAACCAGCCTTTCCACCAAGATAGCTAACCATAGCAAGTGAAGCCAATCCCAGTGATCCCATGGCTCTGAAGGTGGAAACAGAAGAAGCAAAAGCTCAAAGTCATCTTTCAAAACAGGGATTTAAAGCCCACCTCGGAGGCGGGGGAGGGAGTCTGACCAAAATAAATAAGGTCAAAGTTAAATGCAGTAAATGTAGACCACGCTAGCCTCAAACTCAGAAACCTGGCTGCCTCTGCCTCCCTAGCGCTGGATTAAAGGCATGCACTAGCACCATGGGTTTTTGGATAGTTCTTATGTAAAAAGAACTTGGAAAGGAATTGGGAGTTAATAGGAGAAAATAGACAACGTTTTGGGACACAACGTATAAAATGTCTTCAGTGTGAATAAGATTATCCCTATCCTAGCTCTCCGATGTCACCTCAAGGATTTCCCACCTGTGATATGTCAGTTGCTGCTTTGCTGTTCTGCAAGTGTTCAATCTTCACCCACGGGGTTATTCACACAGCAACCAAGTCCCAAGTCTGGTGTGGGGGTGCACACCTTTAATCCCTGCACTCAGGAGGCAGAGGCAGGCAGATCTCTGAGGCCCAGGCAATCCGAGGCTGCACAGAGAAATCCAATCCTTTTTTTTTTTTTTTTTTTTGGATTTTTTTTTCTCAAGACAGCGTTTCTCTGTATATGGAACTCACTCTGTAGACCAGGCTGGCCGCGAACTCAGAAATCCACCTGCCTCTGCCTCCTAGAGTATTGGGATTGCAGGCGTGCATCACCCTGCTAGGGAAATCCAATCTTAAAATTAATAATAGTAATAATAATTTTAAATGTAATAAAAGTACATTAAAATAAATAATTATTGATTCAAGTGCAGGATTGTACCGAAAATGTATACATATTTAGACATAGACATAATACTTATATATGTATGTATTGAGATTATAACGGATATGAATGGTAAAAAAATAATAATAATTGAATTATTTCAGAAAAAGATCCAAAAAGAAGGCAGGCCTGCTGCTGCTGCTTTGGGTGGGATGAGCAGGTGATTCTGCACTGAGCAGCGTCATCTGGCAGGCGCGAGAGTCAAAACTGAGAGTGCTGGGTGACCCGCTCAGGTCGCTGATCAGCAAAGATGCCTCCCAGACCACCCCTCCATGAAGGGACTGACTTGTGTCCCTTCTTTGAATTAATGTTGGTTCTAAGACCAAAGGAAACACAAGTCATAGGGTGAAGCCCTCGAGCCTGGGACTTAAGAATGCCGCCAGCTCCTACTTCCTCCTTCCCGGCCCCAGCTCTCCCAGTGTGAGAATACAGAGGGAACAGAAGCACCCCAGTTGACAGGCTGAGGTCCCAGGCAAAACCCAACAGCAGCTACCAGCCCTGTGAACAGCCTTCTTGTATGTCACTGTCCTTTGAGGGCCTGGCTGCTTATATCACCAACAAGATTAGCACCAGAGCCAGGCCTGGTAGGACACACCTGTAATCCTTGCATTTAGGATGTAAAAGGACAAAGGTTATCCACCACTGTGTCTGAAATTCCAGGCCAGCCTACACATGGTACCCTGTAATCCCAGGATTTAGGAGGCTGAGGTGACAGGATTGTCAGGAGGACTGGATCAGGCATGCTGGGCTACCCAGTAAGAACCTATTGGAAGGAAGAAAGATGAAGAGAGAGAGGAGAGGAGGGAGAGAGAAAAATTAGTTCAAATTCCAAACAGGAATGTATGGTACCGGTCACATTTCATGTTATATATGTGAAGAACAGACCACCAGAGTGGGTTTTAAAAACCTAAGGAGTACAACTTGTCACTTGACTAAGATGATGTATAAAACCCTAAGAGAAGGCCAGCAGATGCTTGAGCAGATAAGGCCCCTGGCATCAAGCCTGAAGAGTGAGGTCTCAGGGTAGAAGGAGGGAGCCACTCCTGTATGCTGTCTTCTGTCTGACACATGTACCATGCTGTGCTCCACCTTCCTCCAGAAAATAAAGGCAATCATAATTCTATAAGCTGATGGTCCTTCCTACAATTTACTCTCAAATGCCTCAAAGGGAAAAATACAGGACAGCAGCAAGAGTGCGTGGCGTGCAAGCAAGTGTGGCATTGTGGGTAGATTTCCTTGTACAACACTATGCGGGCTAGCTGGTTTTGGGTTTTTGGGGGCTTTTTGTTTGTTCGTTTGTTTGTGTTTTTTGGCAAGTTGACACAAACTAGAGCCATCTGGGAAGAGGGCATCTCAAGTGAGAAAAGACTTCCATCACACTGACCTGTAGACAGATCCGCGTTGATTAAGCGTTGGTTGGTGTGGCAGGTTTAAGCCCCATAAGGGCAGTGCCACCCTAAACAAGTGGTTGTGGGGTATACAAGAAAGCAAGCTACGCAATCCGGTAGGTGGTGTTTCTCCTTGACCTCTGCTTCAGGTCCTGCCTTTGGCTTCCTCAGCAATGGACTCTTAAGTGGAAATCAACCTTTTGGTCCTGGTGTTGATCACAGTGACTGAAAGCCGACCACAGATAAGCAAGCACACGGGCGTTTGCTACTTTGGGTGCTGGGACTGAACCCAGAGCCTTATGCAAGCTAAGTACCAGCTCTAGCATTTTGAGCTGTGCCCTCAACTCATGTCTCTCATAGAGTTTAAAATTTTCTGTAGACTTGGAACTTTTCCAAAGTAGGAAAGTTGGTTGTTGTGGGACTCACATCCTCAGACAGGGAGGATGGTACCAGCCAGAACTCATAGAGCATGTCTATGTTCAAGTACTTTGGGGTTTTGTTTTTGTTTTCTTAATGAGTTTGTTTTGTTTTGTCTTGCTTTGTTTTGTTTTGAGGCAGGGCTTAAACTGCCCAAGCTGGTTTCAAACTCACAGCAGTCCTCCTGGGATTGAAGGGCAGCAGCACACCAGCTTTCCAAGATTTTTTTTTTTTTTACTTCTTCACCCCCATTCATGTAATCGTTGCACGGATGCTGATTACCCCCATTTCAGAGATGAGTAAATGGAGACTTTGAACAAGTCATTCACTTGACCAAGGACATACACCTGGCCAAGCCTCAGGCCCTTCCGCACCGCACCTCTTCACCTACGCACAGGCGTTGGAGATCTCTAACAGTCTTCTGGACATCCCTGGAGGTAGCTCAGGTCTTGACCTTTTGGCTAAAATCAAGAGTAGCAACAGGGCAGGAGGTGATGGCACAGGGCTTTAATTCCAGCTCTCAGGAGAATAGAGGCAGGTAGATCTGAGTTCAAGGCCAGCCTGGTTGTCAGAGTGGATTCCAGGGCATCCAGGGCTACAAAGAGAAACCCTGTCTTGAAAAACCAAAATAAAATAAAATCTAGAAGGAGGAGGAGGAGGAAGACGAAGAAGAAGAGGAAGAAGAGGAAGAAGAGGAAGAAGCTGAGTGCCAATTGTGGCAGAGCCTGCTCAGAAAGCACAAGGCTCTTAGCTTGTGGCCTCTCGTCACAGCATAACTGCTGTGACCTTAGTCTCATGCTCACCTGGTGGCTGTCCCTGCTGCACCATCACATCAAGTCATGAGGAAGCCCCCAAATGCAGTCAGCATCAGGACCAGTGTCAGGGGGAAACACTATGCTCACACACTTTTTTTCCCTCAATACCCCACATTCCTTAGCTCACTCAAATGCCCCCGATATCTCGTGGTAAGTAGGGATGTGGGCTGGGAGGCCATCTCTAGCTGTGACAAGGCAGGAAGGCCATCTCTAGCTGTGCTGAAAGCCGGAATCCAAGTGAATCCATCCGCCTTAGGCTTTAAAGTGAACAGGTGAGTGAATGACGCTTGGTTGTGCAATCTAGCCCAGGGGTTTCCTTTCTTTGACTGTTACACTGTCTCACTTTTTAGCACAGACTGTCCAGGAATCCACTGCATAGTCCAGGCTAGCCTGACCCCACCCCACAGTGCTCCTCCGGGTTCTGTCTCCCCATAACTAGGCTCATGGGGAGACTCTGCTTCTGTCTCATTGCTGTCCCTGGCCCCTGAATTCATCTTTTATTGATTGCTAGGGGCAGAGTCTTTTACTGGGTTGCTATGGGTTGAGAGTATGGGCTATAAAGGTTGGAACTATAGCTTAAGGATAGCCTAGCATGCACATGGCCCTGAATTTAATCACCAGCTCTGAAAAAAACAAGATAAAGGAGATTAATTAAACAAAACAAAACAAAAAAACACTATAGTGCTAGATAATCTTCTGAGACAGGAAGATCACAAATTCAAGACCAGCTCAGGCAACTTAGCAAAATCCTTTCTCAACTTAAAAAAAAAAAAAGAAAAAGAAAGCAAGAAGGAAAAAAGGCAAGAAAAGTGAGGAGATTGGGGGCTGGGGATATAGCCTAGTGATGCTGTAGCTTGAAACCCTAAATTCAGTCCTTTCTATCATTAATTAATTAAATGAATAAATGAATAGATAAATAAATAAATAAACAAATAAATAAATAATAGGTTTGAGCGCTTAACCATCTCAACAGGCTAAGCCTGTTCTGCAACTTTCAGAGCTGTGCACTAATGGCTGGTTTCTTGAACTTTCTGTGCCTCAGGTAGGAACACCAGCAGCAGCCTGTGAAACGGTTCAGTGGGAACCTAAGAACCGCCGCGACAAGCCTGAAGTGTGGGCTGACTAGACCAGCTACGATTACACGTGCCAGTTCCGTGCTCCGGACTAGCAGGGGTTACCAACGAGAGGGAGTAACAGTTTCCCACATTTTCCTCCCAGCTTGCATCATTGCAATCATGACAGTCTGAAATGTCCCTGCAAAAGAAAACTGGATGACTCGGGCCTGAGCATTGCGCATGCCTAAAACCCTGCTTGGAAAGACCAGCTCTGAAAGTGAGCTGGCACCAGCCCACCTCCCCGGAGGCTGTTGTCTGAACCGCTTCACACCATGCAGGAATCCGGGCTTAAAAGGAGAGACACGGACAGGCAGAGGAGATCTAGGGCTGGTGGAGACCCTATGTTTTTGGGTTAAAGTGGGGGAAACATGACTGAGACAGCTAGCGCTTCCACACTGGTCGTAAAGAGCAGCCAGACTGGCCACTCCCCGACTTCATTTAAAATCAGCTCTGGCGACCTGTAATTTTGTGTGTGCGTGTGTGCCGTGGATAGCTTGGCAGCCTATTGCAACCAGCCCTGGAGCTCTGCTGCAGCCGACTTGCCCTGCCTGTGACCCGCAAACGGCTCTCCCTAGCTGGAAGAATTGGAAAGCCAACTCACGTCTGGTTGGTTGTGTTTTCTCTTCTCTAAAACTTTTGTTCGTCTTGTTGGTTGTTCGGGATTTTTTTTTTTTTTTTTTTTTTTTTTTTGTCCATTTTAAGGCAGTTTCTCCTGAAGCCCAAGCTGATCTCGAATTTTCTACATAGCTGAAAATGACATTGAATGACACCCAACCTGTCAAATGCTGGGATTATAGGCATATGTTCTCTCTGTAGCCAAGCTGATGTGGAATTCACTGCTATGTAGCCCAAGCTGGTCTCAAACTCATGGCAATCCCCCTGCTTCGATTTCTCAAGTGTTGGGATTACAGGAATGAGTCAGCTTTCCTGAAGTATATTAATTGTATTTGCAGGAAGGAGGAAATCACCTTTTTTTGTTTATTTGTTTGTTTGTTTGTTTTTCCAGACAGGGTTTCTCTGGGTAGCCCTGGCTGTCTTGGAACTCACTCTGTAGACCAGGCTGGCCTCGAACTCAGAAATCTGCCTGCCGCTGCCTCCCAAATTCTGGGATTAAAGGCATGCGCCACCACTGCCAGGCAGGAAATCACTTTCTATGAAATGTTTTTAAACTACCTGTAATGGTTAGGTGTTTGGGGTTTTTTTTGTTTGTTTGTTTGTTTGTTTTTAAGGCAGTGTCTCACTAAGTACCTCTGGCTGACTCGGGACTCACGATGTAGACTAGGCTGACCTCAAAGTCACAGAGATCTGCCTGCCTCCATCTTCCAAGTATGATGGTCAATGGTCATTGTCAACTTCACAGAAACTAGACTCACTTGGGAGATGGACCTCTGGGCCTGCCTGTGAGGTATTATTATTATTAGCTTGATTGTGTTAACCGAGGTGGGATGACCCACCCACCATGGATGGCACCCTTCCCCGGATGGGATCCTGGGCCGTGCGAACAGTGTCTGAACAGTAGCAACTCCTTCGTTGTTTTTTACTTCCTGCGTGTGGATGGAACGTGACCAGGACCTGTAGCCTCACTTCCCTTCGCAGGACGATGAGCTTCCCTTGAACTGTAAGCCAAGATAAACCCTTCCTCCTCAAATTGCTTGTCCAGTGTATTTTATTGCAGCGACAGGAAGAGAAACTAAAACAGTACCTGTTGAAGGACGTCTCACATAAGGAAAAAAAAAGGGTGTCAGGAACTTCCATGCATTACTGGTGGGATAGTAAAATACTGCATGCAGCCATTTTAGAAAACGAACATCTGAGATATACCTTGGATGATAGACAGAGTCGCCATAGAACCCAGCAGTTCCAATCTGAGGTATATATACTCAAGGGACCTGATAACACGTCTGGGCCAGGCATGGATGTACACGCCATGACCCTAGCATTCAGGGAATGAAAGCAGGAAGTGTTCGTCCTCAGTTCCATAGTAAGTTCGAGACCAGACTGAGCTATGCAAGATCCTAGCTCACAGGATGGGAGGGGGAGGGGAAATGGCTCCTCCTTCAGTAAAATGTTTGCTGTACAAGCATTCAGACCTCAGTTCCAACCCCGGCACCTCCCATGAGAGGGTGAGAGCATCCCTACAATCCCAGCACCAGAGAGGCAGGGACAGGAAGTCCTGAGGATGACTTGCTGGCCAGTGTAGCTGAACTCTCTGGTTCAGTGAGCAACTATTAAAAAAACAAAAAAACTACTGAGGTGGAAAACTTGGAACGGTGTCACGTATCTTTAATCCTAACCAACACTAAAGAAGTAGAGGCAGTCAGCTCTCAAGTTCCAGGCCAGCCTGGTCTACATGGTGCCGTCAGAGCTACCTGGTGAGGTCTTGTTCCAAGGCAAACAACAGCAGCCAAAAAGTGGAGAGCAATGGAGGAAGACCTCCAACACCAGCCTCGGTGTCTTCAAGCACGGAGCATAAACACACACGCTTTCCTGCGTGTATAATCATCCAACATAAACACTTAAAACCGGCATGGTAGCACGGGCCTTTGGTCTCAGCATTTCAGAGGCTGAGACAGGAGGCTGCAGAGTTTTAGGCCACCTTGGGCACCATGATGAGGTCAGGTCTAACTTAAGCTATGTAGCGAGGGCGGGAAGATTAAAAGAAAGAGCTGTCTCCTTTGGCTCACAGTTTCAGAGGCCCAGTCTATGGTCACGTGGCTGCCCTGCTTTTGGGCCAACCAGCAGGTCAAGACAAACACATGACAGCAGACTGTCTTACCTCATAACAACTGAAAAGCAGGAAGAAGCTGAAGTCTCACTGTCTCCTTCACTGGCCTGCCCAAGATCTGGCTTCCTTCCCCTAAGCTCCGTCTCTTAACAGTCCCAACCCCCCCCCTTCCAATAGCACCAGGAGCAGGCAACCCTTAAGACCAACCATGAGAGAGGTCAGAAGCAAATATATAGAGTGTTTCCTAGAATGGGGCCACATGCTTATAATCCTAGCATTTAATAAAGTAGAGAGGCAGGAGGGTCAGGAGTTCAAGGCCAGTCTCTGTTTCATAGTGAGTTTGAGGCCAACCTGGGCTCCATCAGATCCCGTGTCAAAGTGACGATGGGGGTCCGGGGGACTCAGTGGCGAGTGCTTGCTCAGTGTGCACTAGGACCTGGTTCAGTTCCCAACACCAGAAGAACTGGAAGGAATAACTGGAGAAACTCAAAAGGTGTAAAACAGATGAGAGCTGGTAATGACCTCCCCCTTCGGTCCTTCGTCTTTCTGTCTCTAGGGATACCACGGGGACTGGATTCCTGTCTTTCTGTGTCTATACAAGAGTCTACAGGTGTGCAGGCACACACTCGAGCTCCAAGCTCACACGAGAGACTGTGCATACTAACAAGAACATGCTGTTCACTTCCTCATGTAAGTAACATATAAATAAAGTGCAAACTGTCCTTGGGCAGGTGAGATTTAATAGTCAACCTGACCCATTCCGGGATCACTTGGAAAGACAGCCTTGATGAGCGGCTGTCTGGATTCGGGTAGACTGTGGGAACTCACTCTACAGCCTACCGACGCTGGTCTCAAGTCTGTGGTGACAGACTTGTTCTTAGGTACAGTTCTGTAGTCATAGCAACTCAGTTGGCTGAAGCAAGAAGATGCACTCAGGGTTGGGCCTAGCCTGGGCTACACATATCTAATTCCAAACCAGCTCTGTCTCTGAGTGAGATCTTGTCTCAAACACACACACATCACCACCATTACCACCACCACCACCACCACCACCACCACCACCAAAATACATAAATAGAACTGTTGAGCTGGAGGCTGGAAAAATGACTCAGTGCACCAGGGTTTGAGACCCATCATTCACACAGCACCTCACAACTACCTGTAACTCCAGTCCCTGAGGAATCCCAATGGCCTCTGGGTCTCCTCAGGCATCAGGGGCGCACACATGATACACAGACCCCACAGTCAACATAACTGACCAGACAGTGTTAAATCTGGCTTACGGCTTCAACAGTTTCGAGTCCATGACTGTGGGGCAAAGGAACAGCCGAGAGCTCACATCTTGATCCACTCTTAAGAGCCAGAGGAGGAGCTCTGGGAAGGTCAAAAGTCCTTTGAAACCCAAAGCAAGACACCAGTACCACCTCCTTCCTTCAACAAAGCCAGGGCCTTCCCAAACAGTTCTGCCAACTGGGACCAAGTCTTCAAAATATATGAGCCTATGAGTGCTGGTTCATTTGAGACACCATGCACATAAATATTCATACACTAAAAATAAATAAGTACATAAAAATTGAATTTATCATTGGCAAAAAAGGGCTGAATGTGTGCCACTTCCACACCATTCTAAGAACCCATATGGATTAACAAATGATCATATATACATATATACACACATATATCTACATACACACACACATATACATACATGCATACATACATAATTTGCTTTGTTTGCTGACATAGAGCCTCCTGAGTCCTAGGACTGGCCTGGTTGACTCAGGCTGGCCTTGAACTTCTGATTGTCCTACCTCCACCTACCAAGGGCTAAGATTATAGGTGTACTCCCCCCACCCCCACAACCCCCCAGCACACATGTGGACCTTTGTACCAGAAGGGTCACCCTCCACACGCTGCTGGGCTCTTGCTGGTTTTCAGTGGGGGAGGAGCTTCTCATAGGCATTCTCAGCTTTGGGAGTTCTGACTTCTCAGAGGCGGTAGCTCCCTCTTCTCAAGGTTTTCTGACCCCAGCTGCAGAATCACTCTGTTGTTTTTAAAGAGGAATAAAAATGGTGTTGAGAAGTCGAGTTTTTAAAGTGAGGGCAGTGAAATCATTTCAGAAGATAGATCCTGTTCCAATTATTTACTAATTACAGAGCAAAACCCCAGGAGAAGTGGATGTGTTCAGACAGGCAGACATTGTCAATGCCAGGGGTGAACTTAGAAGCCAAGTTAAGAATTCAGCTGGAAAAAAAAAAACAACCCAACAACCCACTAAACCCCTCTGGCTGCTGTCAATCAAGTGCTGGTGGAACCTCTTCGAGTGTCCGTGTCTGCACCCATCAGGCCCAGAGCCTGCCCCACCCACGCTGCCTTCCACAGGAAGGGCAGAAGTCACTGTCTCCGGAATCATGTGACTGCCTACTTCTGTTCAGACTACCGATGATTGGGTCAGGCATGGGTGTCACCCCAGGGACAGCCATGGCACTGGCTGGCCAGTGATTTATAAGAGAGCTGGGCCCAAAAATATCTGACCAAACAGGAACCAGGTTGACCTGTCTGATTTCCAACTTGAGATGAATCAGCTGGTTCATTAAAGGACCCGAAGCTGAGGAGGTGCAGGCATTAGGAAGACAGGAGATGCTGGGGTCGCATGTGAGGGAACACCCAGAGATGCCAGGGGAAGCGAAGAGCCCCCAAAAGAAGCGGTGTCCTGAGAGCCAAGGCGGCCATTTCCTGCAGTACCCCAGAGCAGGCAACCCTGAACACTCCGCCCCCACGCAGACAAGTGGAAATTCTAGGTAAAAGACAACTGTTCTTTCAAATGAATAACTAAGTTCACAAGAAAGTACGGGAAATCCCCACAAGCCAAAAACAAAAAACAAAAAAAAAACAACAAAAAAAAAATGGAACCGAGAACCAAGCCTGTTTGTGTGAAGTTAACAACCAGGCTCCAGAAAGGGAGGGGCCAGGTCTCTGATGGGCGGGGCTTGCGTGGTTATGTAAATCCCAAAGCTGGAAGGAAAGCCTTGGGCTCACTCTGTAGAAAATTACAACCCTGCTTGAGCAGGCTGAGAAAAGGTGGGGTGAGAGCTAGCTTTTAGTTGCTAGGGTGTTTGGCTAAAAGCCATCTATGAGGAGCTGAGGTGCTCTGTGCAGGACGTAGATGGGCATTCTCTGCCTAGCTTACACAAGGCCCTGAGCTCCATTGCTGGTTGGGGGAAGTTCTTCAATTCAAGGATTTAGAGCAGTGCTCTACAGAGTGAGTTCCAGGACAGCCAGGACTACACAGAGAAACCCTGTCTCGAAGGAAAACACACACACACACACACACACACACACACAAGTAGAAACAGACGTTCCAAAGCGAATGCATGAAAGGGAGCCAGGAAAGTGGCTTTTTTTTTTTTTTTTTTTTTTTTTTTGGCCTAGGGTGAGAGCCACAGGTGAAGCAGGGTGTGGTGACATTAGTAATCCCAGCTCTCTCCAGGCAGAGGCAGGAAGATAGCCTAGAAGTGTAGGCCAGTTAGGCTATCTATTGAACACTTAGGCAACCTCGCTTACACCAGAGCCCGTCTCAAAAACTGGCCATGGTGAACACCCCTATTCCCTGCTCTTGGGAGGCAGAGGGAGGTGGATCTCTGTGTGCCTGCCAGGCCAGTGAGACCGCAGAAGGAGAGACACTGTCTCAGAAAGAAAATGAAAGAGAAAAAAAGAGTCTGAGGCTATCAGTTGGTGGAGTCTAGTTTGCGTGGAGCCCTGAGTTCCAGAAATCCATCAGAAGCAGGGAAACAGGATGTGGTGGTTCACACCCAGCATTTCTGCATTCCAGAAGCTGAGGCAGGAGGATTAGGAGTTCAAGGTCACCTTGGACAAGAAAAGGCCGGTTTGAACAACAGACCTGGGCAAAATCAAACACTACCTCTCCCATCCACCCCTCCCCCCAAAAAAGCAAGATGGTGGTGCCTCACAACTTTAATCCCAGGGCTACAAAGAAAAATCCTATCTTGAAAACACATTTTTTAGAAAGAAAGAAAGAAAAAAGAAAGAAAGAAAGAAAGAAAGAAAGAAAGAAAGACAGAAAGAAAGAGAGAGAGAAAGAAGAAGGAAGAAAGAAGGAAGGAAGGAAGGAAGAAGGAAAGAAGGAAAGGACTGGAGGGATGGCTAAACAGTTAAGAGCGCTGACTGCTCTTCTGAAGGATCTGAGTTCAAATCCCAGCAACCACATGGTGGCTCACAACCATCTGTAATGAGATCTGACTCCCTCTTCTGGTGTGTCTGAAGACAGCTACAGTGTGCTTACATATAATAATAAATAATTTTTTTTTTTTAAGAATGAAGAAAAAAAGGATGAGGGGCCTGGAGAGGTGGCTCATGGCCCTGCTTGTTCTTGCAGTGGAACAGCTCAGTTCCCAGGACCCATGTCAGGCAGCTCATACTAACCTCATACTAAGTCCAGCTCCAGGGCTTCTGGCTCTCTTCTGGCCTGTAAGAAGGCAGACACACACACATTCACATGTGCACACAAATGTACATAAACGAAGAATAAAATAAAATAAAGCATTAAGAAATAAAGAGAATGACTTAGACAGTGAGATGCTTTTGATGCTTGTTTCCAAGCGTGAGGGCCTGAGTGCTATCCCAGAGCCCACTGACCTCTGACCTCTACATGCATGATATAGATCACACAGGAACCATATTACATAGGAAATGGTGGGTCCTCCAGCTTAGGAAAGGATGAGTTTCCATAGGCTTTTTTTTTTTTTCCTGAAGGGTTCAGGGATGGAGTGCAGGCTCAGTGTTACCCAGGCTGCCCTCAAAGATATTCACATGAAAGGGAAGGGAAGGGAAGGGAGGAGAAGGGAGAGGAGGGGAGGGGAGGAGAGGGAAGGGAAGGAAGAGGAGGGGTGGAGAGGGGAGGGGAAGGGAAGGGAAGGGAGAGAAAAGGAGGGAAGGGAGGGGTGGGGAGGGGAAGGGAAGGGCAGGGAGGGGAGGGAGGGGTAGGGAGGGGACGGGAGGGGAGGGGAAGGGAAGGGCTAATCGGCTATAGTGGCTTATGCCTATAGTCCCTGAATTTGAGATGCTGAGACAGGAGGATTGTTGTGAATTGAGGCTAATCTGGGCTATCTTTTTTTTTTTTTTTTTTTTTTTTTTTTGGTTTTATGGATTTGGTTTTTTTGGAGGCAGGGTTTCTCTGTAAAGCCCTGGCTGTCGTGGAACTCACTCTGTAGACCAGGCTCACCTCAAACTCAGAAATTCGCCTGCCTCTGCCTCCCAGAGTGCTGGGATTATAGGCGTGGGCCACCACGGCCTGGCTAGTCTGTGCTATCTTTTTTTTTTTTTTTTTTTTTTTTTTTTTTTTGGTTTTTCCAGACAGGGTTTCTCTGTGTAGCCCTGGCTGTCCTGGAACTCACTCTGTAGTCCAGGCTGACCTCGAACTCAGAAATCCGCCTGCCTCTAATCTGGGCTATCTTTATCCTGTCTTTTTTTTTTTTTTAATAAATTAGTAATGAATTCCTAGTGATTCTAAGCCAGCAAGCAGGCCTAGGGCTCAGTGTTTGTGGTGTGCGTGTGTGTGTGTGTGTGTGTGTGTGTGTGTGTGTGTAAAGAGAGGGAGAGAGAAGGAGGAGAAAGAGAGAGAGAGAGAGAGAGAGAGATCCTGAATTCCCTTGGGGGTGGAGCATATTATTCCTTTGCACCTTGTCCCTACTCAGTTGACAAATATTTTAAATATTTTTCTGGCTTTTAGCACTTAGAACCCAGGCTAAACTCAAGGCTCTCTGGATGAGGTCCAGGTAAACCGCCCAGAGGACACTCCTGTTCTCCGGAAGCTTGTGATGGAGGCCTCAGGAAAAAGCAGACAAGAAAACGCTAGCGGGCCAGTAACAAAAGCAAGATAATTACCACCTCCAAAGAAAGAGCTACTGAGTCAGAGAGGACTTCTGGTTTCCCAAAATAGGCCAGATCCTGTCTGTTTTCTTGGTTTGCCTCTGGTAGGTCAAGAGTCAGAAGGACTGAAAGGCTTCAGGTAAGACATTTTCCTTCCACTTTCCCCGTCCATCCTCAGGCTCTCTTCCTGGAGGCGAACGGTTCCATTTTGCAAGAATCCTTCCTGAGCGATTCTAATCAAATCTGAGCGAAGAGCCTGTCTCTGTAGTCTCCTGACTGAAGACATACCTGCCTGTTTGTTGTCAACAGACATCCATCTCCAAGGTAGCTCTGAGAACACTTTAAATCCGTGGATAGACAGAGTTTAGGGTGGGAGTGAGGAACAGGTCTGGGAAAGCCCGCCGTGTGAGGGGCAGAGCTTGGGAGAAGGAAGCAGGGGCCAGGCATGCAGGAGCTTGCAGGCCCCTTGTAAAAGGTGCTTGCAATTTATCCTAAGCAAAGGCCACTGGGTGTGTTTCTAGGGGACCATCATGATTTGACTTGCTGTTTTCAAAGATCAGTTTCAAAAATCTGCAGCGGGAGGGGGGGTGGATGTCAGCAGGAAAGACACCAGGTAGGAAGTTGCTGGAGACCATGGCCAAGGATGACCCCGGTACTCCGGAGGCCAAGGTGGGTGTATCTGAGCCTGAAGCAGCCTAGTCTACATAGTGAGTTCTAAGACAGCCAAGGCTCTGCAGAGAGATGGTCTTGAAAAACAGTGAGCTAAGCTGGGTATGTTACTCAGGAGGTGGATCTCCGTGAATTTGAGGCCAGCCTGGTCTACAAAGTGAGTTCCAGGACTGCCAGGGCTGTTACACAGCGAAGCCTTGTCTTGAAATAAAACTTATCTTTAAAACAATACTTCAGTACCAGTGGGGTGGCCCACCCCTATAATTCTATCCAATCTGTTAGCTGAAACAGGAGGATGGCTCCAAGTTAAAAAGCTAGCCAACATGGGGAGCTTCAGGCCAGTCAAGGGTACAAGTGAGACACTGACTCAGAAACACGGGAGAGGGGATGGTTCAGTCAGTCACAGTACCCCTCACAGAAAGAAGCTTGAGGATCCTAGTTCAGATCTCCATGTAAACAAAATCAAGAGTTGCAGCACACACTGTAACCCCAGCACTGGGGCCATAGAAACTTATAGACTCTGAGGCTCGCTGGCCAGCCCAGGCTCAACAAGAGACCCTGCCTCAAAAAAAAAAAAAAGGCAGAGATTAAGAAAGATGGCAACTGGGCTGGAGAGATGGCTCAGCGATTAAGAGCACTGACTGCTCTTCTGAAGGTCCTGAGTTCAAATCCCAGCAACCCCATGGTGGCTCACAACCATTCGTACTGAGATCTGATGCCCTCTTCTGGTGTGTCTGAAGATAGCTACAGTGTACTTACATATTACAATAAATAAATCTTTAAAAAAGAAAGAAAGAAAGAAGTCAACTCCTGGCTTCCACACGCTTGCACACATGTGCACCGGCACATGAACATGACATAAATTCTCTCTCACATATAACCCCCCCAAGGTTCATCTCAGTTGACTACAAACACAAAAAATGCTGACTCTGATTCCCACAGCTTGGTCCACAGACGTGCAAACAGTACCATTTGGAAACAGGTTAGCCCAGAGTTCTGGAGTCAGAAAACTCAAGAGATGGGCCCCAGGATATGTGGACTGACGACCCCGCCCCCATCACATACCCACCACCCACAAAGATGAGGGGGGCAGCTTCAGCCACAGCTTTGTGGATGCTCACTCAAGAGCTACAGAGTTGCAGAGGACACGGATAATTAACTACTAACAGAAATGGTAACCGATTCCTTGAGACAGAAAGCCAAGCAGATCTCAAGGCACCCCAAAGACAGGGAAGAGCTGGAGGTTCTCAGGCCGGGAGCCTTATCAGAGCAGAGGAACAATACTGGGCTTGCCTGAATTGGCTTCTTGTAGGTGTGGCTCCTGGAGCCCAGGGGAAAAAACAAGCCTTATCTTGAAGAGAGGAAGTTTGAAGCAAACAATCGGGCTCAGGCCCTGAGTAGGGAACTGAGTGTGAGTAAAAGTAATAAGGAAAGGGGTTGTTTTCCTTTTTGCACGTATTTATTTATTATTTATTTAGTGAACACATGTGCACTCCTCTTGCAGAGGTCAGTGGACGACTTGTGGCTAAAGGCCTTTATCTTCTCTGTCACTTGAGTACCCAGAAGAGTTGCTTTTCAAAGCTGAGCTTCGAATAATGATAAAACCTGCGACAACGGCAATAATAAATCAATCATAAACGGTGTCGTGTATGTGGCGGCTCCCAGGAAGAATATATTTAAAGGCGTGGGTCTTGAGTAGACAAGCCAGCATAGGGGAGAGGGAAGAGACAAACTGCACTGGGAGGTTGAGTCACAGTAGAACATCCATGACCCTGAAATCAAGACCACATCAAGTCATTGGGACCCACACAGTCCCATGCAGAACTGGCTGTTTCTATCATATACCTGACTTCACGACACATCTGACAAGCCCAGAAAAGGTCAGAAAAGGAACTGGTGGAACCCAGACTGGAGCATGCCTACACTCTGAGCCTCCTGGAAGGCTGAAGTTGAGAGAATTGTTCTCGAATTCATGGCCAGTTTGGCTCTACAAGCCCCACCCCCCCCCAAAAAAAAAACTAGCAGCAGGGTGCTTCCTTAGCATTCAGAAGGTCCTGCATGCATTCCTGACAGAAAAAGAAAACACGGTTCCTTTCATTCCAGTTCACCAGTAAGATGGGAATTGGGAGGGGCTGGGAGATGCTCTGGGAAAGCACTTGCTCCTGCAGAGTACTCTGGTTTGTTTCCTAGCACTCATGCAAAGGCTCAAAACCATCTGGAAGCCTCCAGCAGCACCAGCCATGCTCACAGTACAGAGACATACATGTAAGCAAAAACACTCATATACATACAATAATATGAATAAATATTAAAAAGATTTTTTTTTTTAGAGCCGGGCGGTGGTAGCGCACACCTGTAATCCCAGCACTTGGGAGGCAGAGGCAGGTGGATTTCTGAGTTCGAGGCCAGCCTGGTCTACATAGTGAGTTCCAGGACAGCCAGGGCTACACAGAGAAACCCTGTCTCGAAAAAACCAAATCCAAAAAAGAAAAAAGATTTTTTTAAATTGTAAGTCAGAGCTCAATAGAGTCCTGGTTCAGCATGCACGAACCTTAGAGTCCATCCCAGCTCCAATAAAGCCCGGCGCACCTTCAATCCCAGCACTCAGGAGACGGAGACAGGCAGATTTTTATTATGAGTTCAAGACCAACCAGGCTAGCCAGAGCTACTTATTGAGACCCTATCTCAAACAAACAAACAAATGAAGAATGGTAGGTGTATTCATTATATAGAGTCACCAGCCTCTACCTCTAAGTGCCAGGACTAAAGGCGTGCACCACCACTCCCTGCTTGATCTTATTTTAAGAGTCAGGGTCCCAGGAGTAGCCTAGTCTTGCCTCTTACTTGTTGTGTAGACACGGATGACCATGAACGCCTGATCTTCTGGCTTCCACTTGCCCAGCTCTGGGATTCCTGGGATCCATCACATGCCTAGGCTAGGCTGTTTTGTTAGAAGATAGGCTCATGCTGTTTAGCCAGGCTGGTCTCAAATGCACAGTGGGTCTCTTCTATCAGCTTTCTAAATGCAAGGGATTGCAGGTACGGGTCACCATGCCCAACTGTATAGCATGTGTGTGTACGTATGCGCACAGGTGTGGTATGGCATGTACTTATCTGTGCATATGAGTATCTGTTCTTTGTTTGGAGGGGTTGTTTCTATTTTGATATTTATTAAATGTATTTATTCACTTTACCTTCTAATATCAGCACCCTCCAAGTCTCTTCTCAGATACCCTCCCCCCATTGCTCCCTCTCTTTTTTGAGAAGGGGGAGCCCCCTTTAAGTATCACCCCCTCTCCATTCTACCACCCTGGGCTCATCAATCACTGCAAGACTAAACCACTGAGGCCAAGGTGGCCCAGTTGGGAGACCAGAATCCACAGGCAGCCAGGCAACAGATTCCGGGACAGCCCCTGCTCCTGTCGTTGGGGGATTCACCTGAAGACCAAACCGCTCATGTACTACACATGCGCTGGGGGCCTTGGTCCAGTCCATGCACGCTCTTTGGTTGGTGGATTTGGTTTTGTTGTTTGGTTGGTTGGCGGTTAGTTTTTGGTTTTGTTTTAAAGACAGAAGTCTCATAAAATCCCAGGCTAGCCCCACACTTTTATTATGTAGGTTAGGTGGCCCAGAGCTTCTCAGCCTCCTCCCGCCTCGCCTCTACCTTCCAAATGCTAAGATAATGGGTGTGTGTGCCACTCACCTGGTCTCAACAGTTTTTTCTGTTTGTGGCTGGGGCTAGGGCAAGCTGGTAGAGAGAGCTTGGGGAGCCCTGGGGTTTTAGCCCCAGCATTGGCATCAGCACCATAGGCACCAGGGATCAGCAGTCCCCTGCTCTGGAGGCAGAGGCATGGGCTCAGCCCCAAAACCTATCTGGGATAGACGAGAATCTATCTCTATTTTTTTTCTTCCATTAAAAGAAAAACAGGTTGGTTGCTGGAGTTCTGATTCAGAGGTAGAACTGCATGGCTGAGAGTCCCTGGGTTCAATGTCCAGTAATATGCTTAAGGTGGTAATGAACTGTATTTGACTTAGTCAAATCCAGAATACATGTAGGTACAATTTAGCTCACAGTCATGTGCCAGCACTCTCTCCCCTCTCTCCCTCCCTCCTTCCCTCCCTCTCTCCCTTTCTCCCTCTCTCTGCCCTCCCACCATCTCTCTCCTCCTCCCACCATCTCCCTCCTCCTCCCTCCCCCTTTCCCTCTCAGCACTGGGAACAGAACCCGGGGCCTCTTTCTCTGCTGGGCAAACAACCTAGCACTGAGCCACGGCCTGAAGCCTGCCTTTAGGGCCTTTTTTCCTCTTTGAGACAAGGTTTCGTTAGGTAGCCCTGGCTGACCTAGACCTTACTAAGTAGACCAGGCTGGCCAGAAACTCTTACCGATCAATCCAACTGCCTCTGCCTCCAAGCACTAGTATTAAAGGCATGCACCAACTTTCCCTGCCCTGCCTTTAGGACTTCTGACTTGGCCTCAAATAATCATTAATATTTTTTTTCCTAAACAGATGTGGTGGCATATGACTTTAATTCCAGCACTTGGGAGGCAGAGGCAGGTAGATCTCAAAGTCAGAGACCAGCTCTACAGAGTGACTTCCAAGACAGCTAGGGTCTACCCAGAGAAACCCTGTGTAGACTTAATCAACTCACCTTTTGGCTTTTTTCTTTTCTTTTCTTTTCTTTCTTCTTCTTCTTTTTTTTTTTTTTTTTTTTTTTTTTTGGTTTTTTGGATTTCATTTTTTCGAGACAGGGTTTCTCTGTGTAGCCCTGGCTGTCCTGGAGCTCACACTGGAGACCAGGCTGGCCTCGAACTCAGAAATCTGCCTGCCTCTGCCTCCCAAGTGCTGGGATTACAGGCATGTGCCACTACCCCCCTCCCCCCCTACCTTTAGGCTTAAAATGCAGAAATACATACTTGTAACCTCAGCATTCAGAGGGCAAAGTCGGGAGGAAAGATCATACCAAGGCTCCATCTCAAAACATCAACAACTGACAAAAATGACAAAGACATGGCTCAGCAGTAAAGAGCACTCGCTGCTCATGCTCGGGACCCGAGTTCAGTGCCCAGCATCCACACGGCAACTCACAACGGTCCATAACTTCAGTCCTGGGTACTCTACACACACATACATGCGGGCAAAATACACAAACACATAACATAAAATAGATAAACCCAGAAATAAAGGGAGAGGAAGAGGCTGGGAGTGGGGTACAAGTTCATGGACCGCCGTACATTTGAGGCCATCCTGATCTGTACAGCTGATTCTGGGCCAATCAGGCCTCCATAGTGAGACCTGTCTTAGGAAAACAGAAGAACTGAACCTGTCTTCTTACTCAATCATGGTTTCCCTAGAGGCTGAGACAATGTCCGGAAGCACTCTGACCTCTAGCTGCCCAGAGGGAGACCTGGAAATGCACATAGACCTTCCTGAAGCCAGAATCTGCGCTTTACAAAGCTCCTCCCGGCTGACTCATGAGCAAGCTGCCTCTGTGAATCAGGAGTAAAAGACTTAAATGCAGAGAACAAGTGTCATCCTCCTCCAGGAATCAATGACCGGACCGAAGGAGAGTCAAGCCACTCGGCTGCTTGGCCGCAAAGCTTGCTGGGATTGGCAGGTGTCCATCTGGTTCCTCAAAGTCTAAGCTGGTGGTGGTATTGCGGTTTTCACAGTTCTCTCACTTTTTCTCTCTCTCCCTCCCCCACCCCACCCAGTCTCCCTGCCCCCCCCATACATACACAATTTACATATTTTGTTCCTGTGTTTAGGGGTGTCCATATGAATGCCTTGGTGTACACGCGCAGATCGGGAAAAGCAGAGCTTCAGGCCTCAGCTCCGACTTCTACCTTGAGGGTCCCTAGGATAGAACTCGTTGTTGAGTCCTGGGAACTGAACTTGGGTCTTCTACAAGAGTCTCAAGCCACTGAGCCTTATGTACTTTCCAGACTCTTACCTACTTTTTTTTCCCTCCAGACCTAGTCTCACTATGTAACTCTGGCTATCCTGGAACTCACCATGTAGACCAGGCTAGCCTAGATCTCACTAAGATCCAGCTTCCTCTGCCTCCCCGAGGGCCACTACCCTCAGTTCCCTCATCTACATTCTCAATCTGTTTGGATCAGAAAAAAAGACCTCACTTTTGCATTCAAAAGGTCATGATAAACTTTGGCCTATCAGAGTTTTAGACTCGCCTTTGGCTAACCGGTCTTCCCAGAGACATGCTTGTGTTTTTGCTTTGTTGGTTGGTTTTGTTTGAGATGGAGATTCGTGTACATCAGGTTGCTCAAAACTGCAGGTACATCTGAAGGTGAGTCTGAACTTCTGATTCTCCTGCATCTACCTCCCAGTAATGGGCACAGCCACACCCAATCTCCCTGGTGCTGGGGCTTGAGCCCAGGTCTTCCTGCTTGTTAACTCTCTACAGACTCAAGTGAGAATCTGAAGCTCAGCTCTCTTTGTTTTGTTTAGCCTGAGATGAAGTCTCAGCCCGGAGTTACTCGGAACTCAATATCCCTGAGATTACAGCTGTACATCAGCCACTCAACAGCATTTCTGAGCTAAGCATACGGTTACACTTCCCCTTAACGACATTTCTGCTTTCTTGTTTTCTGTTATTCACAAGAGAATAGTGTGACATTTCTACAATAGATATAAGTCGAGGGATGTAAAGCTAGTTGTTTTCAAGGCCAGCAAGATGGCGCAGAGGGAGGACGTCCTTGCCAGGCAGCCTGACCACCGGAGTCTGACCTGAGGGCCCACAGAACAAAGAGGAGTCTGAGTCTCTAAAGTTGCCTCTGATTTCCACGTGCATACTGTGGCAGAAGCTGGCCTTCCCTATCACACATAGTAATGACAAATACAATCCGATTTTAAAGTTTCAAAATACATCATTTTGGTTGGTGATATGAGCCCAATAGTAAGAGTTTTTAATCTCAGCACTTGGAAAGCTGAGACAGGAGGCTTACTTCAAGGTCAAGAAAAGGAAAGAGAAAGTAGGCCTGGAGAAGTAGCTGGCTTAGAAGCCTATCAGCAGCCACACCCTAGAACCAGGTGTGACAGAGAAAGACCAGGCTCCCAGCTCCAAGGAGGTAAGAGGCGAGGGAGGTCAGGAATTCAGGGTGTTCCTGAGCTATAGGGCTAGTTAAGGCCAGCCTTGAGTCCCTAGTCCAAGGAAACAATAAAAAAGGGAGAAAAGGAGATGGAGGAAAGGAGGGAGGGAGGAAAAGGAGCGGAGAAAGTTAAAGCTAGGGGGCGGGTGAGACGTCCCAGCAGATAGACATGCTCGCTCTGAGTCTGAGATTTCCCTTGTACCCATAGAGTGGTGTCAGGGAAGACCTAATTCCTGAAATGTTAGTCCTTTACCAGTTCCTTCCTTCCTTCCTCTCTCTCTCTCTCTCTCTCTCTCTCTCTCTCTCTCTCTCTCTCTCTCTCTCTCTCACACACACACACACACACACACCCTGAGATAGCTAATAGATGCAAATGCTATCGAGTGTTCCTGGGGGGCGGGAGGGAAAGAGAGAAAGTTTCTCTCCGGGAGCTCCTGCGGATAGCTGACATTCATTGCCTGCAGCCTGCAGCCAGGTCACGTGCTGCCTGTGACTCTAACCCCGAGGCTAAGGAAATACTGTTCCCTGATGATTCAGCTAACTGGAAGCCAAGTTTGGGAGTGTTTGGTCAGTTTAGCTGTACTCTAAGAACCATGGGTGGTAGGGCCCTATCCCCTGCATCACGTACACATACACACACCACACACTCACAAGCAACCCCCTCAAAGACACCACACATATACACATACTCCACATATCCCCACACCCATACACATGCCCCACAGATAGGACACACACACAAACTACATACCCCATACACACACAATACATACACACCCAACACACAAACTCACACACATACAGCCCCCTCACACAAACCTCACAGGCACCATATACTCCATATATACACCCCCACATTCATACACATACACCAGACACACATCACATACTCCAGATAGCACATACACATACTCACACACAAACCAGACACACTACACGTACAAACACACATACACAAGGGGATCTCTAGGACTATAAGGCCAGCCTCATCTACATACATTCTAGGACAACCTAGAGAGACCCAGTCTCAAAAGAGAAAAAAAAAAGGAACTCTTAGCTGCTTGTCCAAAGAGACTACAGGTAGGTCACCTTGGAAGAACTGGCTTCCCCTCCCCCTCCCTTCCTCTTCCCCTTCCTTCCCCTTCCCCCCTCCCCCTCCTCTCTCCCCGCTTCTCTTCTCCTCCCTCCCTTTTTCTTTCCCCTCCCTTCCCCTCCCTGGTTGAGCCTTCTATTAGAGCCCTGCAGCAGTAAAGCCCACCCTTCAGCCTTTGCATAACAGGCATTTATCTGTTGCACAAGTTGCCAGCCATCCAGCAGCCAGTTGATTGACAGCCCTCCTCGGTCCCAAGGGGCCTCTTCGTTGTTGTTTGCTTTGAGTGGTGGCAGGGGAGGAGAGAGGAGGAGGCAGTAGGCCCCAGATTTCTGGCACACACCCCAAAGGAGCTTTTGTTTAGCTGGGCAAAACACTGGGCAGTGTCTCCTTCTAGGATGCTGTAGACCTCCAAAGTCTCCAAACTCGCTGCTACAAAAGGGGTTTCTTTTTTTTTTTTTTTTTTTTTTTTTTTAATTAGCTAGTAACAGGGTCTCATGGTGCAGCCCAGGCTGGCCTCCCAAATGCCCAGATTTGAGTTCAGTTTTCCTTTTTTTCTTTTAGTCAAGGTCTCTATACAGCCCAGGCTGGCCTTGATCTTACACGGCTCCTCCTGCTTTAGCCTGCTAAGTGCTGGGATTCAAGCAGGAGGTGCCACGTGCCTTCCGATGGCTTCTAGATTCTCTGCAGACTTGGACGAAGCTCTCACCGTGGGTGTCCTTGGAATCTGAGAAAGGGTTTGTTCTCTCTCTCTCTCTCTCTCTCTCTCTCTCTCTCTCTCTCTCTCTCTCTCCCCCCACATGCTAAGAATAGAATCCAAGAGCTAGAGAGATGACTCAACAGTTCAGGATATGGGTTGCTGTTCCAGAGGACCTGAGTTTGAGTCCCTGATCATGTCAGCTCACAACTGTCTTTGACTTCAGTTCCAGGGGATCTGATGCCCTCTTCTGGCCTCTTTGGGCACCAGGCATTCATGCGGTGCATATACATACAGGCAGGCAAAATATTTATGGCTAGATTGACTGGGATGAAAAGCAGTGCGTGCCACCACTGCCCGGCCAAAGGACTTACGTCTTAATTCAAAAACAAAAGAAAGCAATGAAGCCGAGCAGTGGCGGCCCAGGCCCTCCATCCCACGGAGAGCGAGGACTACACAGAGAAACCCAGTCTTGAAAGGAAAAAAAGGAGGGGAACTGGAGAGATGCTTAACAGTTAAGAGAGCACTTGGCCGCTTTTTTCTAAGGACCTGGGTTCAATTCCCAGTCTCCGGGCAATCCAACACCCTCATACAGACATACATGCAGGCAAAACACCAATGTATATAAAGTAAAAATAAATTATTTAAAAAAAAAAGTGGCGGCCAGGGCCCTGAGCATGCTGGGAGCATGCCCTGCCACTGCACTTCACCTGTAGCGACAAGGTAAACTTGCACGCGACAGCCACTCTTCACAATCTTACTTAGCTCGTGAAACTCCTGAGGCCATTTTTGTTTGTTGGATTGTGTTTTGGAGTTTTTTGTTTATTTGTTTGTTTGACTTGGTTTTGGCATAGGGTCTCACAGTGTGGCCCTGGCTGACCTGAAACTTACTAGGTAGACCAGGCTGGCCCAAAACTCCTAGAGAGATACCTCCCCATTACTGGGATTAAAGGTATGGGCACAGCCTGGCTTAGTTAATAATCTCTCCCACTTCCTGTATTTTTGTTCAATGATTTGTTGAATCTGAGTCTGGCTACTTAGCCTAGATCCCCACACCAAAACTCTCCTTCCTAGCCGGGTGGTGGTGGCTCACACCTTTAATTCCAGCACTTGGGAAACAGAGACAAGGAGATCTCTGAGTTCCAGGCCAGTCATGGCTACACAGAGCAACCTTGGGGGAGGGGGAGCCTCCTCAAAACAGCAAGAAATGTAAGAAGTATAGTGATATAAAGACCTGGGAGGTCTTGTGCTCACATCATAGAATCGATCCAAATCTGGAGAAGGTGTGGAGCCACACAGTAAACAACACAGGTAAAGTCGCCTCATTGGCCAACTGCTATTCAATCCCAACTTCCTTCATGTGCTGTGTCCTGTCTCCCTCTGAGGAAAGATTGAGACAGCGCATAGATACTAGAATGCAGTAGATATCCAATAAATGATGGGTGGGTTTCTTTTTTTTTTTTTTCTTTTGTTTTGGGACAAGGTCTTACTCTGGAATTCCTTATGTATTCCAGACTAGTCTTGAAGTTGTGACAATCCTTCTGCCTCATTCTTTCAAGTGTTGGGATTACAGGCATGAGCCAGCACACCTAGCTAGCTAAGCAGTGACTGCTCCCTTCGTTAAACAAACCTCAGTACAGTAGCCTCTGTAAAGGGGTGGGTGGGTGGGGTGGCGTCTGCTTTCTCCTAAATCACGGAGATTTCTGAATTGGTTGTTTTGCTGTTTCTGCTAATTCCCAGCTGGAGCTGAGCAGTTGACAGGAGCGGTGGGAATTGAAAGGCAGCTTTGTTTTTTCTGAAAGAACATAAAAGGAAGGGGAGGGCACGGGGAGGGGGGGCGGACATTTCATCACTCCCATGGCTTAAGAGGAAAAAAAAAGACCAAACGAGTCAATTAGCCTGTGAGGAGGCTCCAGGCTGTGTGGGGAAGGCTCTCCTGCCAGGGCGATCACTTTCAGAGGCGCCTAGTCAATAGCAGCGGACTTTCACCTGCTGCTTGTCCCAGTGTTTAGATACAACGTTACTGTGTGCAAACAGTCCTTTCTCTCTCTGCCATTCATCTGAACCTGAAGTTCAATTCCAGCAGCTTAAGTTTGCAAAGGAGCTTTGACAGAAAGGCTGGGCTGGAAACCTCCACCTTCCCCGGGGAAGGGCAGATCCTCAACCAATTTGCCCGGGACTTTGCCCCATTCCAACCCCTTCACGCTAGCTAGCATGTAACATCTTAAACAGTGCCCTCCAGCTCCACCCCCCACCCCACCCCACCCCCCCTACCCCCCCCCCACCCCCGCCAGGAACTTGCAAGACTGGCCCCAGGGCCAGGGAATAGAACTTGATTTTTCTTTTCAGTGGTATATAGCCATGGTTGGCCATAAACTCTCTGAGCTCTGGTTCCTGAGTGCTGGTGTTAAAGGCATATATACTCTATCACTGCAACACAAGGACTCTGTTTTTGAGAAACCAAGTTACTGTTACTTAACCAAGAGCATCTTCATTTTAAAAACTAATAATAAGGTGTAACAGTGTTGAGAAGGCAGCTTAGACAGTAAAGTGCTTGCTGCACAATCCTGGAGACAGGAGTTCAAATCCCCAGTACCACATAAATAGCAGGCAAGCGTGGCAGCCGGGTCTCCAACTCTATCACTTGGGAGGCAGAGACAGGGGATCCCCCAGAACAAGCTGCCTAGCTAGACTAGAAAATCAGCAAATTCTGGGTCCAGGTAAGAGACCCTGCCTAAGTACGCAAGAGAGAGAGAGAGAGAGAGAGAGAGAGAGAGAGAGAGAGAGAGAGAGAGAGAATAAATAAAGAGGCTTACAGTCACCCTTGGACCTCTACCGGCCTGCATAAGCTCGCTCTCTCTCTCTCTCTCTCACACACACACACACACACACACACACGTGACACATACCACCCACCTACAGACCCCACAAATACACATGCAAACATTTAAGACATAAAAATAAGACAAAAAAATTTAATGTATTCTTGTGGCTGGCTAGACTGCTCAGTCAGAAAAGGTGTGTGTCACACAAGCCCTGGGACCTCTTTTCAGTTCCTGGAACCCACACAAGGAAAGGAGAGGACCCAGGACCAATTCCCAAAAGCTCTTCTCTGATCTCCATCCTTACCCCACCATACACACGTTAATATATAAAACACCAGGCATCCAGGCATATGCAATTAATCTCAGCACTTAGGGGACAGAGGCAGATAGATCTGTTGAGTTCAAAGCCAGCCTGGTCAACATAGGACAGCTAGGGCTGTAGAGAAAAACCCTGTCTGGAAAAACCAAAAATAGATAGATAGATAGATAGATAGATAGATAGATAGATAGATAGATAGATAGACAGATAGATAGATTAAATAAATAAGCAAACAAACAGTCACAGTAATACATATTTTTAATCTCAGACTAGGGGAGCAGGCACAAGCAGATCTCTGAGTTCAAGGCCACCCTGGTCTTCAAAGTGAGTTCCAGACCAACCAGGGCTGCATAGTGAGACCCTGTCTCAAAAAAACAAATAAATAAAATGGTAGTCTAGGGCTGGAGAGATGGCTCAGTGGTTAGGAGCATTGACTGCTTTTCCAGAGGTCCTGAGTTCAAATCCCAGTAACCACATGGTGGCTCACAACCCTCTTCTGGAGAGTCTGAAGACAGCTACAGTGTATTTACATATAATAAATAATTAAATCTTAAAAAAAAAAAAAGGTAGTCTAGTAGGACTACCTCAAGTTCACTGGAGGCCAGCACAGGGTACACATATTGAGTCCCAAGTCAACTTGAGCTACACCAGAAAATTATGTCTCACACACACACACATACACACACACACACTCACACATGCCCCAGGGGAATATAAAGGTACGGGTTGAACTCCTGCTTGAGCTGTGGTCTGTAGCCAAGTCCAGGGACCTGAGAACCTAGGAGGATTGTGCTGAAGGTCTCTGTACATTTCACAAGGAATGAACCACCCCCCACCCCCCACGCCCCCCCCACCCCCGTCATGGCCACTGACATCTGTCCTACTCTGGTAACCCTGGATGAGATGATGACACAGGAGGTGGAGATGACCAGGATCTCCAATGGCAACTGGATGGTGGTGGCGCACGCCTTTGAGCACAGCACTCAGGAGGCAGAGGCTGGCAGATCTCTTGAGTTCCAGGCCAGCCTGATCTACAGAGTGAGTTTCAGGAGAGCCAGGGCAGGGGAAAAAAACAATCACCACTGGTTCAGTGACTTAGCGTGGTCATGTCCCCAGAGCCTAAGATTTGCCATGTGTGACACCCCTGTGTGGCCCAGAAGGCCTGCGAGGCTCCCTGTCACAGAATCTTTTCCTTCCTGTTTCTCTGACGAAGTTTGCAGGCAGCATATAGCAAATAACTTTGCTGTCTGTGTCCCCTGCTCTCCTGCTCCATCAGGTACAAAGGAGAATGGGGATCTAAGCTGACTGCACAGGTCACATGGTAGGATTAGAGTGGGCCAGATTCCAACATGGCCTCCAGTAAGTAACCCATCAAGCCTTTGCTCCCTGTGCTGTGTCCCTCTATGTTGTGCCAGGGTGGGCTGTGTTCCCGGGTTGAGTAGACAAGATGGCACCTCATATCACTTTGGCTTCACTTGCTTTGATTTGTTGTTTGAGAAAGGGTCTCCTGTAACCAAGGCTGGCCTCAGATTCCCTAAGTACCTGAGGATGACCTTGAACCTGGGATTCTCCTGACCCCATCCCCGAGGGTGTTGGGATTATGGTATTGAGTCACTTCCACAACCAGTTTATAAGAGGGTGGGGGTGGAAACCCGGGCTCTGCAGGCAGGCTACTGGAACGCCATGCCAGCCTTCTCTTCCTTCCTTGTTAGGTTGGTGATAGTACTGGTTGAGTCTCTCACTTTGCACAAGCTAAACAAGTGCTCAGCCCGTGAGGCATAGCTTCAGACCTTGTGTTGAGATCTCACAACATAGCACGGGCTAGCCTTTGACTCCCGATCCTCCAGCCTCAGGCTTCAGAGGGCTAGTCATTTGCCACCGCACCCAGTTCCTCATCCTTATTTTATGGTAAACACACACACACACACACACACACACACACAAACAATGAGGGTTGCTAACGAGATGGCTCGGTGGTTAAGAGCACTGGCTGCTCTCCAGGAGGACCTGGATTCGATCGCCAGCACTCACATTTCGAATCACAAGCTGAAACTCCAGTTCCATGTCCTCCACTATACTCCTTTGGACTCCTCAGTCACCAGGCATGCATATAGTACACATATAGACATACAGGCAAAACACTTATACACATAGAATTTAACAAAAAGCAATTTTTTTAAATTGGGGCCTGGGGACACAGCATATGTGGAGTGCTGCTTGCCTGGCCCACACAAATCCCACACCTAAGCCCCAACCCCACATAAATGGGGTGTGGCTGCCATCTCATTTTGAAGGATGGTTGCACAGTAAGTTCGAGGCTAGCCTGAGCTACCCGAGACACTGACTCAAGAAACAAAACAAGGTCTGGGGAGATGTCTCAGAGTTCAGGACCATGCATTGCTCTTGTCAAGAGAACCCAGATAGACATACAGACAGGCAAAACATCCATGCACATAAAATAAAAGAATAATAAAGTTTCTTTTTTTTCCAATATATAAGTCTTTTATTGTCTGGAAAGAGCCGGAAATTGTACTTGTGATCAGGGTCTTGTCTCTGGAGCTAGGTAGGACACTGAGGCCTCACTCGTCAGCCTGCTGCACGGCTCCCTTCTCAGTCACATAGATGCCGTCCAAAAACTTCCTGATGTCCTTGTTTTTAACCTAACAAAAAGAATAAGAGCCACTGAATCTGAAACAAGTTCGATATTGTTCCCTTCAAGGATGAATTCATCCTTCTGGGCTTGAGAGACAGAACAAGCAACACCTGTCCTCATCCAAACCCCGTGAATATATTTCTCACCCAAGAAATTTCGGATTTCAGCCAAAGAGCCATTCTCCTGAATAATGGCATTGCTGAGGTGTGAGCACACAGATCTCAGTGGAAGCCCAGTGTAACAGCCTGATCCTGTTCTGAACAGGACTGCGGACGGTTCTGACAGCGCTCAGTTCCTTTCTGTGACCCCGCCATTTGTCAACACGGAGCCTCTTCTTTGTCCTTCCAAAAAGATTCAGCTCTACACTGATGTGATTGAAGTCCCTCCGAGGAGTTCCCCTGGGGCCCTTCACAATGACTGTGCGCCCCTTCAGAGTGATGTCAACATTTTCTGGAATGTTGACAGTCTGATAGCTAAGAATGGTCTTCATCCTCGAAGTCGATGGGGGGAAAAACTTGAAATGTTGTTGTTTTTTTTTTTTTTCCTTTTTTCCTTTTTTCTTTTTTTTCCAAGACAGGGTTCCTCTGTGTAGCCCTGGCTGTCCTGGAACTTACTCTGTATACCAGGCTGGCCTTGAACTCAGAAATCCTCCTGCCTCCAAAGCGCTGGGATTAAAGGCATGCGCCACCACTGCCCAGCGAAATGTTTTCTTAAAAAATGAAATAAAGAAAGAAAGAAAGAAGGAAAGAAAGGAAGGAAGGAAGGAAGGAAGGAAGGAAGGAAGGAAGGAAGAAAGAAAGAAAGAAAGAAAGAAAGAAAGAAAGAAAGAAAGAAAGAAAGAAAGAAAGAAAGAAAGAAAGAAAGAAAGAAAGAAAGAAAACAGAAGCTCCAGGACATTAAATAACTAGTTTAATGTCACACATTCAGGGCTAGAAATGTGGGTTGGAGGTACGGTGCCCACCTGCCTCCTGAGCCCTTCTGGTTTGACACCCAGTACGACCATGAAAAACATCACAGCTAGGAAGAAATAAGTCCTCAGTCTGTGGTGTCCATGGCTTTGTCATGTTTCACAGAGCCAAACACATACTCGGTGCCTAAGACACAGAGGTTGCCTGAGGTGCTAACGATGTCACAAGCCTTCACCAATGATAAATGATAAATGCTTCTGATAGAGAAACAGGAGCCACTGTAGGGTAGCACAGAGGAGCTGGCACTTGACTTTTTCAGAAGCAACAGTGGAGCCATGCTAGTATTTTGTGAAAGAAAAAAAAAAAAACCCCAATAACTGGATATACATGTACTTCTATACTCAGAGCACAACGGAGAGTAGGACAGGGAGACTTTTTTCAAGGCCAGCATGAACAACACAGTAAGAGAAAAAACAAAACAAAACAGTCCAGGCAGTGGTGACACATGCCTTTAATCCCAGCACTGGGGGGGGGGATGGGGGGGGATGGGAGGGGGCGGACAGAGGCAAATGGACCTCTGTGAGTTTGAGGCTAGCCTGGTCTACAGAGCTAGTTATAGGACAGCCAGGGCTACAGAGAAACAAAACAAAAAAATAAATAAATAAACAAAAACAAAATAATAATGTAGAGGTGAGCAGATATCTGTGAGTTCAAAGCCAGCCTGGTCTACACCTTGAATTCTAGGCCAGCCAGGGCTACATAGTGAGACAGTGTCTCAAAACAAAACAACAAAAACAGAAAGCCACTTCAAAAGCATCCAAAGACTAAAAATTGGGACAAAAGAGGTTTTGTTTTATTTTTCACATTAAGAAGCGGCAAGGAAGGAAAATAAATAAATAAAAAGTCGGTTGTGTGGGTTTGAAAAGCCTATGGGAAAATAATTAACTGGTGGTTGGCACCCGCCTTTGAACAATGGCACAGTCTCCAGATTGACGCACACAGTTTGGGGTCTGGCTATTGAAGCAGTCACCAGGGGCGGTCTTAGTACTTTCCACACCGTAGCTCTTCGAGATTGGAGTCAGCCAAGCACCCCAGTAGCTTTGGGGGTTGTGGTGAGTCTCACTGCCCTGGCTTCTTCTGATTCTCTGAGAAATTGCAAGGGTTTAGCGGGATTGTGACTATTCTAATTAGGCATGTGTGATTCGATTTTGGAGCGGTGGAACTCTTGAGGTCTTTTAAACCTGCACAGGAGAAGAAAAGAACTTAAGCCTTTGAAAATGAATAGACACATCAGTGACTTATGATGCACGCAAGTCCCTCCGGCTTTGAGCACTGCTCTGGGACATATCGGATGCCCAGTAAATTAATAAAGTTGTTGACTGGAATGGGAGTCAGTTGGACTCCTAAAAGAGGATGGATTTCTCTGACTTTCCACAAAGCCCAACTCTTTGATCACATCAAGGCCTCTGACCACTGCTCTGCATAAATGAGAACTGGGTTCTCCTGTTTGCCTACAGTGGTCAACTCTATTCACTTGGTCTCCCACCATGCTTTGGAAAAGAGCACTCCTCCTCCTCCTCCTTCACCTCTCCTTCTCTTTTTGAGGCAGGGTCCCCCTGTGCAACCCTGGCTGGCATGAACTCACTGTGTAGACCAAGGTGCCCTTGAACTCACAGAGATCTGCCTGCCTCTGCCCCCTGGATGCTGGAACTAAAGGTGTGTGCCACCATGCCTAGCCACTTTTCTTTTCTTTTTCTTTTTTGTTTGTTTGTTTCTGTTTTTGTTTTTTCAAGACAGGGTTTCTCTGTGTAGCTCTGGCTGTCCTGGAACTCACACTGTAGACCAGGCTGACCTTGAACTCAGAAATCCGCCTGCCGCTGTTCTTTTTTGGGATCTAACCCCTTCGGATCCAAGGGTGAAGCACCACTTCCACTGCTCATCCCAGTCACCTCCCCGAGTCACGTTTGCAGAGACCTGGTCCATACTGCTCAAGTCCAGTCTGCTTTCGCCCACGCTGCTCTGCTCCTATTTCTAGACTCTCTCAGTCTCTCCCTCCCGTGTGTGTGTGTGTGTGTGTGTGTGTGTGTGTGTGTTATTCACTGAACCTGAAGCTCACCCATTAGGCTAGACTACTCAGCCTGTGAACCCCTAGAACCTTCTCGTGCCTGCCTCCCCCAGTGATGAGATTGCAGGTGTACTCTACAGCCATCCCCCCATGAACCCTGTGACCTGAACTCACATTACCATGGAACTTGACGGCTCCTTTCATGGGTTCTTAGTTTCCTTGATTAAAAAAAAAAATTTTAGCCAGGCGGTGGTGGCACACGCCTGTAATCCCAGCACTCTGAGAGGCAGAGGCAGGTGGATTTCTGAGTTCCAGGCCAGAGTGGTCTACAGAGTGAGTTCCAGGACAACCAGGGCTATACAGAGAAACCCTGTCTCGAAAAAACCAAATCCAAAAAACAAAACAAACAAACAAAAAAAAATCATAAAAAAAAATTAAAGATTTTGGAAGGACTTAAGGACCAGTATGTAAAGAGTTTAGGAGAGTTTGGAGGGGAGGCAAGCTGTTAATCTTGGCAGCTGCCAGGAGGAGGCAAGTGGAAAAGGAGAGGAGAGAAAGCCAGAAAGTCACACTTTTAAAACTAGAGTCCAAGGCGGGGCAGTGATGGTGCACATCTTTAGTCCCTTGGCACTTGGGAGGCAGAGGCAGGCAGATTTCTGAGTTCGAGGCCAGCCTGGTCTACAGAATGAGTTCCAGGACAGCTAGGGCTACACAGAGAAACCCAGTCTCAGAAAAAAAAAAAAAAAAAAAAAAAACCAAACAAATAAATAAATAAATTAGAGGCTGAGAAGGCTGGGCTCCTCGATAGAGGCCAGCAAGCAGCTGTGTGGCAGAAGTGGGGGTCTTCAGAAAAAGAGCGAAAATGGGGCTGGAGAGATGGCTCAGTGGGTAAGAGCACTGGCTGCGTTCCAGGACTGCCAGGGCTACATAGAGAAACCCTGTCTCGAAAAACCAAATAAATAAATACATAAATAAATAAATAAATAAATAAATAAATAAATAAATACAATCTTAAAAGAGTGAAAATGTCCAGAGGGTCAAGAAAAGAAACACTTACTCAGAAAGGGAAAGGAGCCAGGTGCAGCGGTGCTGTCCTCGGGAGGCAGGGACAGGTTCTCTAAGATTTTAAAGTCAACCTGGTCTACACAATAGAATTCCAAGCCAGACTACATAGTAAGTCTGGTTCTGGAGTGCTAGGATCCCAGTTGTATTTTACCAAGCCTTCTCCTCCTCCTCCTCCTCCTACTCCTCCTCCACCTTAATTCCAAACAGGCTGGGCTATGCAGTTTAGGCAGGTTTAGAACTCACTATGTATAGTGACTTGAATATGTATAGGCTAGACTTGAATCTGCTGCTATAAACCTTTGGCCTCGGCCTCTCCCGCCCTCTCCGTACCCCCATCTTCGCTCTGTAGTCCCAGAATGATCTCAAGCTAGTGAGCCTCGACCTTCCTGATGCTGGGATATCAGGTGTGTGCCAGCAGGTTCCACAGATGCTTTTTTTTTTCTATGTGCTGGGCAAATCCTAGAAGCAGAATTGTTAGGTCAGAAGGAAATTTCATTTGTCATTTTGACAGAATTTGTCACATCAACTCTGCGGTGATTACATCAATTTGCATATCTTCCTGCGGGCAGAGAAAGAAAGCCCAGTGATTCTCAGAACTGGCGCTGGCTGGCTGCTATCAGACCTTGTGATCTTTGTCAGACTGGTTAAAATAAGATGCTGCCGTAATTTTCCTCTCTCTCTCTCTCTCTCTCTCTCTCTCTCTCTCTCTCTCTCTCTCTCTCGATTGGTTCCCTAGAGCTCAGATGACAGATGACCTCAAACCTGATGACTTTTAAGCCACAGAAATGAGCGCTTTTGCAGTTCTGGAGACAAAGGATGGAAATGAGGTGTCTGCAGGCCTGGGCTGCTTTGAGCGCTCTGGGGAGAGATCCTCGGGCCCACCTCTATCTCTGGGCTGTTCTAGAAATGCAGGTACGCTGGGTGTGTTGATTCCTCAAATCACCCCCCACCCCCACACACCATGACTTGGCCTCTCTCTTCCCCAGACTCTCCCCAGTGCCTATGACTCTCTGTGAATTTTATCTTATTGAGACAGAATCTCACTTTTCAGCCCAAGCTACTCTTGAACTAGCTGTCCTCCTGCCTCAGCTTCTTGAGTGCCGAGGTGACAGAGCTGTACTCCCAAGCCCAGATGTGCTAATGTCTGTGATTCTGTAGCTCTCTCTCTTTTTTTTTAAATGGCAGGTTGTCATGTAGCTGAGGCTAGCCTCAAACTCTATGCTTCGGGAGATGACCTTGAATCTCTGATCCTCCTGCCCCATATCTCTCTAATGCTAAGATTACAGTGTTCACCAGGCTTATGTTATAGGTCTCCAGAGATCAAACCCCCAGCCTCAGGCATTGGAGACAGGCACTCTAAACTTGAGCCACCTCCCCAACCCCCAAATGTCTCTTGTCTTGTAGTTATCTGCCGTGTTGGATTTAGGGCTCCCCTGGTTCAGCATGGCTGACTTTAACTTGGCTACCAGCTGCAAAACTTCTCTTTGCAGACCTTAAACACACAGACTCTTGGTAGAGATGAGTTTTAGAAAGAACCTATTTGCCTCTCTTCAGTGGATGAGGCTGGAATGCCCTCACTTCTTGCAAGTGAACATGTTCGCCAGAGTTCTACTGCACAGACATTCAGGCCAGTGGAGGTCTCCCTTCTGGAAGCTTGGCATCTTTCTTCCAGACTAAGATGCAACTCAAAACAGTGCTCCTGGGCTGGAGAGATGGCTCAGTGGTTAGAGCACTGACTGTTCTTCCAAAGGTCCTGAGTTCAAATCTCAGCAACCATATGGTGTTTCACAACCATCTGTAATGAGATCTGACACCCTCTTCTGGTGTATCTGAAGACAGCTACAGTGTACTTACATATAATAAAACAAACAAACAAACAAACAACCGTGCTCTTACATCTGACCCAAGCACAGCCTAGGGACAGCCTGATGTGATCCAAACACAGATTCTCCTGGGAAAGTAGGTCTGGGCATCCAGACAGAACCAAGGAGACATCATGCACTTAATAGTGTCAAAATTTCCAAGACAAAAATGGCTGACTTCTTTGATACTTTTAGCATTTCTTTTTCTCTTTTTTGAATTTTTATTTCATGTGCATTGGTGTTTCGTCTGCATGTGTGTCTGGGTGAGGATGTCAGAGCTTCTGGACCTGGAGGACAGTTGTGAGCTGTCGTGTAGTTGCTGAGAATCCAACCCAGGTCCTCTGGAAGAGCAGCCAGTACTCTTAACTGCTGCTGGGCCATAGCATTTCTGAGTGAAGCTCTTCTGACCTTTAAAGATATGGAGGTGACCTGGGCGGTGGTGGTTCACGCCTGTAATCCCAGCACTCTGGGAGGCAGAGGCAGGCGGATTTCTGAGTTCAAGGCCAGCCTGATCTACAGAGTGAGTTCCAGGACAGCCAGGGCTACACAGAGAAACCCTGTCTCGAAAAACCAAAAAGAAAGAAAGAAAGGAAAGAAAGAAAGAAAGAAAGAAAGAAAGAAAGAAAGAAAGAAAGAAAGAAAGAAAGAAAGAAAGAAAGAAAGAAAGAAAGAAAGAAAGAAAGAAAGAAAGAAAGAAAGAAAGAAAGAAAGAAAGAAAGAGAGAAAGAAAGAAAGAAAGGCCCCGAGGGAGACTTTGGTTTCCGGTCGCTTCTCTGTACACATGTGTGGCTGTGTGTTTGTGCACCATGAGTGCTTTGCTATGGAAGATCAGAAGGTGTCAGGACCCCTGGAACTGGAGCGACGGGTGAGCCACCCCAAGGGCCCGTTGACCTGGCAGAGACTTGCCTGACTATAATTAGAGTCGTGAGCCCCAGAACAGCCAGGTGCGGAGGCAAAGGCGCGAGGGCCTTGAGTTAAACGCCTTCCTCAGCTCTGTAGGGAGAGCTTAAGCGCAAACTGGGCTCCATGAGACTCTTTCCTCAAAACAAATGGAAGAAGGCAAGAGACAGGGTTCCTCTGTGTAGCCCTGGCTGTCCTGGAACTCACTTGTAGACCAGGCTGGCCTCGAACTCAGAAATCCGCCTGCCTGTGCCTCCCAAGTGCTGGGATTACAGGCGGGCGCCACCACCACCCGGCTTCTCTGGTAGATTTTTAAAACATCAGACATAGGGCCAGGAACATGGCTAAGTGTGTAAAGATACTTGCTGCCAAACCTGGCCAGTTCAGTCCCTGGGACCCACGTGCTAGGAGAGAACTGACTTCCACACGTTTTCTGAGCGCCTCGTGCACACTGTAGTGTAGTGTGTGCGTGAGAAAGGGCACACATATCAATTAATAAATGCATAAAACAGTAAGCATTAAATATAATATAGCCCTCAGTGTGCAACCTAAGCAGCGAGCGTATCTAGGCTGCGCCCGGCCACACCTCCTTCTCTCCGGGCTCCACTTCCGCACCCCTCTAACTTTAACCCCGGTCACTGTCTCAGCGCCGGAAGATGAAGTAGCCATAAATAACTCTTCTGTGAATTCTTCCACAGGAAGTTCAGCCTGATCTGATCCTGCCTGTCAGCGATGAAGAGAAAACAGACTGCCAGGAGGCCCAGCCCAGGCTTTCTCAGACGGTGAGGACTTGAGGAGGCTGTAACAGCTCTGAGGATCCTTCAGCGTTACCAGAAAAATAAAACCTTGACGTCAGGCTCAGAGGCTGAGCAATGCTCCTGCGGGTTAGGAGAAAGATCTCGGCTTTGATACTAGAAAGCACGGTGAAATTTATAGTTTGGGCTAGCAAAATGGCTCAGTGGGTAAAGATGCCCGTTTACAACCCTGCTGGCCCAAACCGAGTTCAATCCCAGAGTCCCTAAAGGTGAAGCTTTGACTTCTGTAAGTTATCTTCAGACCTCTACATGAGTGCTACACGACTCTTGAACACACACACACACACATACACACACACACACTATATGTGTGTACATGTATACATAGATATAATGTGTATATATGTGTGTGTGTGTGTATATATATGTAATATATATATATATATATATAAAATCATGTCATATTATATTTTTTCACCCTTTAATATAAGTCCCTTTTCTGAGACAGGATCTCATTTGTCATGCTGGCCTAGAATTCACTATGTAGAACAGGCCAGTCTCTAACTTGCGACAATCCTCCTGCTTCAGCATCCTGAGTGCTGAGATTACAAGTGATTACCATCACTCCTTGCTATAAATTCTTTAATTGACCTTGGTTAATTGTCTTGTTAATTGTCTTGGTTAATTTATCTTACCATTTAAGATAAAAGCCATCCTTTTTTTTTTCTTTTTGAGACAAGCTCTCACTATGTAGTCCAGGCTGGCTTCAAACTTGCTATGTAGCTGAGGCTGGCACTGCGATCCTCCTACCTCTACCTGCTAAATCCTGAGATTAGAGTCAATCAGTTCTGGGTTTTGTATTGTGTTAAGAAGAAGGAAATGGCAGGGGGAGACAAACAGATGTTTCCCCAATCCATCTGTCAAGGGGAAACCACGGCTTCCAAAAGCCAAGAAGTTGTGGAGACAAAATCAGCTGGTACTAAATGGCTTGATGACTCTGTTAGCACTGTGCACCCACTGAGCTAACCAGCCAGACTTGGTGACTCTAAATAAGTTACTAAACTTCCTTGTGCCTCAGCTTTCCATCAGTAAGTGGGACAGTAATAATACTGTCTATTCGACATGTGATATGCCTCTGCCTCTCAAGTGCTGGGATTACAGGCATGTGACCTAGACTTTTCTTGATCTCCCTTCTATTCTTGCTTTGTTTTGTTTTGTTTTGTTTTGTTTTGAGACAGTGTCTCTCTATATAGCCCAGGTTGTCCTGAAATTTGCCATGTAGACCAGGCTGGCCTAGAACTCAAAGAGATCCTTGTGCCTTCCCCTCTACAGTACTGGGATTAAAGGTGTTCACCGCCATACTTGACATTTTGGTGTTTTGTTTTGTTTTTGAACATAAAGTCTCCCTATGAAACCCTGGCTGGCCTAAAACTCCATGTAATCCAGGCTAGCCTCAACCTCTTGGCACTCCCCCCTGCCTCTGCCTTTTGCATGTTGGGATGATGAATATGCCCAGCTTCCTGTGAGTCTCTGTCTTGGGCTAGGACTCCTGAGGTTTGCACTCAGCATCACAGAGAGGCCTCAAACACTGGGAGAGAGCAGGCACCTGCTGTACACTACAGTCTCCAGGGAGGTGTCAGGGTGTGGGGCAGACAGGAGGCTTCCTGGGACAGAGAGCAGCTTCCTGTCAGGCCTTTAGTGCTTGCTAGCATGACCTAGTGTGAAAGCAGCCAGGAGATGGATCCTAATTCCCTCTTTCATTAAATCTTATCACCGCTATTAATTAATACAGCCTTGTGGAAATGTAATTTTAGCCCTCCTGGAGCACAGAGAGAATCACTAAACTGAATACAAAGGCTTAGGGCTGGAGAGATAGTTCAGCACCAACTGCTCTTCCAGAGGTCCTGAGTTCAATTCCCAGCAACCACATGGTGGCTCACGACCATCTTTAATGAGATCGACGCCCTCTTCTGGTGTGTCTGAAGACAACTACAGTGTACTCATATAAATAAAATAAATCTTAAAAAAAAAAAAAATGAGTTCGAGTCCAGCCTGGTCTACAGAGTGAGTTCTAGGACAGTCAGGGCTACACAGGGAAACCTTGTCTCGAAAAAAAAAAAAAAAATCCAGGCGGTGGTGGCGCACGCCTGTAATCCCCGCACTCTGGGAGGCAGAGGCAGGCGAATTTCTGAGTTCAAGGTCAGCCTGGTCTACAGAGTGAGCTCCAGGACAGCCAGGGCTATACAGAGAAACCATGTCTTGAAAAAAACAAATCCAAAAAAACAAAAAAGAAAGAAAGAAAGAAAGAAAGAAAGAAAAAGAAAGAAAGAAAGAAAGAAAGAAAGAAAGAAAGAAAGAAAGAAAGAAAGAAAGAAAGAAAGAAAGAAAGGCTTTAAACTGGAGGCTGTGGCTGTGGTGGGGTATTTTATATTTGTGTGTGCGTCTATGTCTGCACCTGAGGGTGCAGGTATATACACACATGTAGGAGCCACAAAGCCTCTTGGTATTTATCTTTTTTTGCAGAGGTGTGTGTGTGTGTGTGTGTGTGTGTGTGTGTGTGTTTTCGGTATCATAGCACATGTGTGGAGGTCAAAACAACTTTGCCTGTTTGTTTTGGAGACAGGCTTTCTCTGTGTAGCCCTGACTTTCCTGGAACTCCATCTGTAGACCAGGCTGGCCTCCAATTCATGGAGATGCTCTGCCTCCAGAAAACTGGGATTAAAGGTGTGTGCCCTCGCCAGGTGTGTTGACGCATGCCTGTAATCCCAGCACTTAGGAGGCAGAGGCAGGCAGATTTCTGAGTTCGAGGCCAGCCTGGTCTACAGAGTGAGTTCCTGGACAGCCTGGGCTACACAGAGAAACCCTGTCTCGAAAAACAAAAACAAAAAAAAGGTGTGTGCCCTCACCCCTACCACTATCACCACCACTCCCACCACCACCTCACCCCTGCCAGAGGACAGCTCTGTGAACTCAGCTCTCTCCTTCCACCTGTCACAGGTCCTGTGGAACCAGGCTTATGAGGTAAGCCAGGGGTTTATATTAAACTGGGTGTGGTAGCCACGTCTGTAATGGCAGCCCTGGCAAGCTAGAAGCCGTCGATGATAAACACAGTGACACTCTCAGCTACGTGGTGAGTTCAAAGCCAGTGAGTTACACAAAAAATCTGTCTCAAACCAAAACCGAAAGCAAACACCAAAAAAGGAACCTCAGGCGAGAAACAGGGGCTCAGGCTCTCAGAAAGCCTTGCTCCTGAGTGTGGATGGATCCTGCAGCCGCTGTGAGCCAGGCAGAAGCTGGGGTCTTCAGTGCAGTGTGAGGAACACTGTCAGCCAGTGCCCTGCCAGCCAAGGGTGCGGCAGCCCCCACAGCCCGTGGCAGAAGCCTGACAGCATGCCTGCAGGCATTGTAGCTATTCTGAAACCTGCCAGCCTTTCTGCAAGAAATGTGGTACCCCACAAAAGGGCAAGTGTAGTGGCTACTGGGGACACACCAAGACTATTTTCTGCAAAAAGAGTAAAACTACAAAGAGGTTTTTGTCCAAGCTTCAGTGTGTTGAATTCAGCTGATCTTAAGGCTAAGGATTCTGGCTATCGTGAGGTGTGCACAGTGACTCAGTGCTTAAGAACCCTGGCTGTTCTTCCAGAGTACCTGGGTTCTATTCCCAGCACCCACATGGCAGTTTACAACTGTCTGTAACATCGGGTCCAGGGGACTCGATGCCCTTTTCTGACCTCCAAGGACATCAGACACACATGTGGTGTGCATACATACATGAAGATAAAACATGCACATGTAAGAAAAAGGCTTAGAAAATATCATCCTAAGCTGGGCAGTGGTGGCGCACACCTGTAATCCCAGCACTCTGGGAGGCAGAGGCAGGCGCATTTCTGAGTTTGAGGCCAGCCTGGTCTACAGAGTGAGTTCCAGGACAGCCAGGGCTACACAGAGAAACCCTGTCTTGAAAAAAACAAATGCAAAAAAAAACAAAAAAAAACAAAAAAGAAAGAAAGAAAGAAAAGAAGAGAAGAGAAAAGAAAAGAAAAAAAAAGAAAATATCATCCTGAGTGAGGTAACCCAGTCACAAAAGAACACACGTGGTATGCACTCACTATTAAGTGGATATTAGCCCAGAAGCTCAGAATACCCAAGATACAACTCACAGACCACATGAAGCTCAAGAAGAAGGAAAACCAAAGTATGGATGCTTCGATCCTTCTTAGAAAAGGGAACAAAATACTCACAGGAGTAAATTTGGAGATAGAGGAAAGGTCATCCAGAGACTGCCCCACTTGGGAACTCATCCCATATATAGTCACCAAACCCCGACACGATTGTGGATACCAAGAAATGCTTGCTGAAAGGAGCCTGATACAGTAGTCTCCTCAGAGGTCCTGCCAGAGCCTTGCAAATACAGAGGTGGATTCTTGCAGCCAACCATTGGACTGAGTGCAGAGTCTCCAATGGAGGAGTTAGAGAAAGGACTGAAGGAGCTGAAGGGGGTTGCAACCTCACAGGAAGAACAACAGTATCAACCAACCAGACCCTCAGAGCTCCCAGGGTCTATGCCACCAACCAAGTAGTACACATGGCTCCAGCTGCATATGTGGAAGAGGATGGCCTTGTCGGGCATCAATGGGAGGAGAGGTCCTTGGTCTTATGAAGGTTTAATGGAAGCTCCAGGGTAAGGGAATTGAGGGTAGGGAGGTGCAAGTGGGGTGGGTGGAGGAACACCCTCATAGAAGCAGGGGGAGGGAGGATGAGATGGGGGGTTTCCAGGAGTCGGGGAAATGAGGAAAGGGAATAACATTTGAGATGTAAATAAAGAAAATATCCAAAAAAAAAAAAAGAAAGAAAGAAAAAGACTTGGAGAGGAGAAAGAGAAGTTCTAAACTGATTTTGTTATTTTTGAGGGTTTTGTTTTTTCGAGACAGGGTTTCTCTGTGTAGACTGATTTTGTTATAAAGACAACACAATCCTGAGGTTTTATTCACACACACACACACACACACATCTAAACATGGTTGTCAGCAAAAAGTCTGGAGGCTCATCTGTGTACCTGGAATTCTCTAAGCATGGACTTTGCCAAGAACGATAGAAAGTGGGCCCATTCTCTCTCTCTCTCTCTCTCTCTCTCTCTCTCTCTCTCTCTCTCTCTCTCTCTCTCTCTCTCTAAGGCAAGGTTTCTCTTTATAATCCTGGCTGTCCTGGAACTCACTCTAAATCAGGCTGGCCTTGAACTCCGAGATCCACCTGTCTCTGCCTTCCTAGTGCTCTTTTCTTTTTCATTGATTGATTGATTGGTTGGTTGGTTTGGTAGATTGGTTGATTGGTTGCTGAGTATGCGTGTTCTACATGTATGTGCACCAGGTGAGTGTCTGGTGCCCACACATGTGAAGAAAGCATCAGACCAGACCCTGGAGTTACCAGAGACTGTGAGTCACTAATGACAGTGCCGCCAAATGAACTGTGTCCTCTGTAAGAACGAGTGCTCTCGACTGAGACATCTCACAAGCCCTGTGAGGTCCTTAAGGCCAAGTGCCACCTACCTCACGATGTTCGCTCAGCTTTGCACCCTATTGCTCTCAGGGATGCCTCTCTTTCTCACTCCTGTGGGGTCTTTCTCTCTTTCCCCACCTGCCTTCCTCATCTGCCCCACCAGGCCTCTCAGGAACCTGCTTCTACTCAGAAATGTTCAGGAAGAAGCCAAACCAAGCCCCTAGCTTCCCTCAGGCCCCACCTCTGGGCTCCCTGCTGACTGAAGGCCAAGGGAAACACGTGGGGGCTCTCGGGGACAGGAGAAGAGAGAAGCACAAGCCACTTCCGGTTTTTGTGGTTCCCATTTTATGAAAGGGAAAGAAAAAAGAAATGACCCCACTGTGTGAGGACTGGGCGCTAGAGCTCAGTCACGGTGAGGTGTTATGCAGTCTCAGCCAAAGGACAATCTAATTTTGTTCTCTCTCTCTTTCTTTCTTCCTTCCTTTTCTTCCTTTCCTTCCTTTGTTTGTTTGTTTGCTTGCTTGTTTGTTTTGGATTTGGTTTTTTTGAGACAGAGTTTCTCTGTATAGCCCTGGCTGTCCTGGAGCTCACTCTGTAGACAAGGCTGGCCTGGAACTCAGGAATTCGCCTGCCTCTGTCTCCCAAGTGCTGGGATTACAGGCGTGCGTCACCACCACCCGGCTTTCTTCTTTCTTTCTTTTCTCCTTTCTTTGTTTTTTTTTTTTTTTGAGACATTCTTATGTAGTCCAGGTTGGCTTCCAACTCTCCATGTAGCTGAGGCTGGCCTTGATCTCCTGATGCTCCTCTCTGTGCCTCTCTTTCTTTTTCCTTTTTCTTTTTCTTAAATTTATTTTATTTATATCAGTACACTGTCACTGTCTTCAGACACCCCAGAAGAGGGCATCAGTTCCCATTACAGATGGTTGTGAGCTACCCTGTGGTTGCTGGGAATTGAACTCAGGACGTCTAGAAGAGCAGTCAGTACCTCTAACCGCTGAGCCATCCCTGTGCCTCTGGTGCGCTGAGGTTTCAGGCCTACTTAAGTATCAGGGTTTGCATTTGCAGTCAGGTTCGTTGTGCACATCCCTGTTTACACCGCATGGTGGCTTCAAGGACTTGGTCACCGTGGGACTGACACTGTGGTCCACTGAGTAACTGAGCCTACAGGTCCTTAGCCCTGCAGAAGCAAGCAGGGCTAGGAGATGCTCGCCCTCACTCTTGACTGCACTATGGCATTTGGAACTTGGAAAACTTTGCTATCAAGACTACAGTCTGGGGGCTGGAGAGATGGCTCAGTGGTTAAGGGCACACTGGCTGCTCTTCCAGAGGTCCTGAGTTCAAATCCCAGCAACCACATGGTGGCTCACAACTATCTGTAATGGGATCTGATGCCCTCTTCTGGGGTGTCTGAAGACGGCTACAGTGTACATATAATGATGATGATGATGATGATGATGATGATGATGATGATGATGATGATGATAAACAAAAGGCTGGGCAGTGGCGGCACATGCCTTTAATCCCAGCACTTGGGAGGCAAACCCTTAGTTCCAGACCAGCCTGGTCTACAGAGTGAGTTCCAGGATAGCCAGGGCTACACAATCAAACCCTGTCTCAAAAAAACAAAAAAAGAAAAAGAAAAGAAAAGGCTTTAAATTGGAGACTATAGTGGCTAAGAGAGTACAGCCACCGGCCCCGCACTCTGGAGCAGTAAAAAAAACATGTGTGTGTATGTGCACACCCATGTATGCAAAAGCACACACCAGAAATCAACACTGGATGTCTTTTTTTTTTTGGACAGTGGCTCCCTCTGAGCCTTACTGATTCACTAAACTGACTAGCCAGCCGGTGTGAGATCTGATGCCTTCTTCTGGTGTGTCTGAAGATGGCTACAATATACTTAAATATAATTTAAAAAAAAATGTGAGGCAAGGTCTCACGATGTAGTGCTCAGCCTTGAACTGTGAGTTTCGAGACAGGGTTTCTCTTTGTACACCAGGCTAGCCTCGAACTCAGAAACCCACCTGCCTCTGCCTCCCAAGTGCTGGGATTAAAGGTGTGTGACACCACTGCCCGGCTAGATCTGTAAGTTCGGATGAGACCAGAACAAACCAGAAAGGGCTCGGAGGCGTTTAAGGAACGGAAAGAGGCTTAGCAGTCAGGAGGAAGAGGGGCCCCCAAAAGGCTGAGGGCAGTTAGGAGCCACAGAACCTCTGAAATAGAGGGGTTTATTAAACTGTTGAAAATTCTAGCCAGAAAGAGGTCTGGGGTCAGCAGAGGTTCCACTGCTCTTTCAGCGGAGTAAATATCAAGGGGAAACACGGCTGCCAGCCGGCATGACGGCTCTGGACTAGGGTCCCAGAGCTGAGGAACCTGAGGGAGAGGGCCTTCTGGAATTACAGGGCAACCTCACTTAAATTGGACTCTGTCTCAAGAACAAACAAAATGAAGTTAGACATGGTGGTACACCCATTTCGTCCCAGCTTTTGAGAGGTAGAAGCAGGAGTGTGAGGCTAGCCTGATCTACATAAGACTCTGTCTCACAAAAAAAAAAAAAAAAAAAAAAAAGAGGAAAAAGGAAGTGTGTGTGCACGCCGAACCCACGTCGGAAAGTTATTTTTAAAAGTCTGTGTTGGAGGGCTGGAGAGATGGCTCAGTGGTGAAGAGCACTGACTGCTCTTCCAGAGGTCCTGAGTTCAAATCCCAGCAACCACATGGTGGCTCACAACCATGTGTCATGGGATCTGATGCCCTCTTCTGGTGTATTTGAAGACAGCTACAGCGTACTTATATATAATAAATAAATCTTAAAAAAAAAAGTCTGTGTTGGCGTCTGGCGAGATGGTTCAATAGATTAAGGTACTTGCCCCCAAGCCTGGTGTCATGAGTTCAGTCCCTTGTTCCCACATCGTGAAGGAGAAAACCAACTCCTGAAAGTCTTCCTGAACCCCACAAATGCACTATGGGACATAGATGCCCCCACATGTACCCAAACACACATACACACACACACACACACACACACACACACACACACGCACACATACAGGCACACACAAAGTGAAATCCAATACTGGAGATGGGACTAGGGACTCTACACCTATTGGATCAACTGCTAAGTTACACACTCAATTTTTTTAAAAACAGTCCTCATTTTTAAAGTATTTTATTACATATATTTATTTATTAGAGGAGGGCACCATATAGAAGCAGATTGTCTCCTTCTGCTATGAGGGTCCTGGGAGAATCACTTAGGTTTTATCAGCCTGGGCAGGAAGCACTTTCACTAACTAAAGTGTTTTGCAGACCCTTTAGGAATATTCTTTTTTTTTTAAATATTTACGTAATTATTATTTATCAAGTACACCGTAGCTGTCTTCAGACACCCCAGAAGAGGGCATCAGATTTTATCACGGATGGTTGTGAGCCACCATGTTCCTGGGATTTGAACTCAGGACCTTTGGAAGAGCAGCCGGTGCTCTTAACCACTGAGCCATCTCTCCAGCCCTACACACCCAATTTTTGTTGTTGTTGTTGTTATTGGTTTTTTTTTTTTTTTTTTGGATTTGGTTTTTTCCGAGACAGGGTTTCTCTGTATAGCCCTGGCTGTCCTGGAACTCACTCTGTAGATGCATTCATGTACTTATTTACTGTGATGGTCTGTATAAACTCGGACCAGGGAGTGGCCCTATTAGAAGGTGTGGCCCTCTTGCAGCAGGTGTGTCACTGTGGGTGTGGGCTTTAAGATCCTCACCCTAGCTGCCTGGAAGCCAGTATTCTGCTAGCAGCCTTCAGATGAGAGTTCAGCTGTAGACCTCTCAGCTCCTCCTGCACCTGCCTGCCTGCACACTGCCATGCTCTCATCTTGCTGATAACAATCTGATAGCCAGCCCCGAATAAACGTGGTTCTTATAAGAGTTGCCTCGGTCATGGTGTCTGTTCACAGCGGTAAAACCCTAACTAGGACATTTACTTCATGTGTATGAGTGTTTTGCCTGCATCGATCATGTCTACCTGGCCTCGGATATCAGAAGAGAACATTAGATCCCCTGGAACTGAAGTTACAGATGGTTGTGGGCTGCCATGCAGGTACAGAAAACTGAACCAGGGTCCTCTGCAGTAGCAGCAGGGTAGCTCTTAGCCGTTGCTCCAGCCCTCCAGCCCCTCCCCTTCATTTTCGGAGACGAGGTCTCTTACTGAGCCTAGAGGTCATCGATTGGCTAGACTGGTTGGCTAGAAAGCCCCAGAGATTCTCTTATCTCTGAATCCTGTACGCTTAGCTATAGACATGGGTGCTGGGATTAGAACTCACAGCCTCAAGCTTGTACAGTGAGCGCTTCACCAACTGAACCAAACTCCTTGTTTTGAGACAGTATCTTGGACTGTAATACAGGCTGGTTAGAACTTATGATCCTCCTGCCTCAGTGTTCCAGGTACTAGGATCACAGGCTTGTGCCTCTCACTACTCTGAGTCAAGGAGTATGAGGCTGTCTTTTTGCTGGTTTGGGCCACCAGTTAACTGGCTATTAAGTGACTTCTGTCATTTATCTCTTCTCTTCACACCCCCCGCCCCACTCATAGTTAAATTTAGAACTAGCCAGAGTGTCCTTATCAGGCCGGAGCAGGTCCCGAGGGACCTCAGAAGCCACCATGATTATTTCAGTCTTTGCCTCTGTGACTCAAGTAGCCATTAATGTCCTGAAGCATGACAGTCATTTAAAGGTGGCTTCTTCAGGGACTCAGAGCAGAACACAGGTAGGAAGTGCACCTGCTGAATAGGTGTGTGCCCTATAGCCTCATGGGTTTGAATGCTTGGCCCATAGGAAGTGGCGCTATTAGGAAGTGCGGCCTTGCTGGAAGAAGTGTCACTACAGAGGCAGAATCTGAGGGAGGTTTCATATATGCTTAAGCTAAGACACAGTATAAGACACAGTCCCTTTCTGCTGCCTGCAGATGAAGATGTAGCCCTCTTGCCGGGTGATGATGGCGCATACCTGTAATCCCAGCACTCTGGGAGGCAGAGGTGGGCAGATTCCTAAATTCGAGGCCAACCTGGTCTACAGAGTGAATTCCAGGACAGCCAGGGCTACACAGAGAAACCCTGTCTTGAAAAAACCAAATCCACCGGGCGGTGGTGGCACACACCTGTAAGCCCAGGACTTGGGAGGCAGGGATAGATGGATTTCTGAGTTCGAGGCCAGCCTGGTCTACAGAGTGAGTTCCAGGACAGCCGGAGCTACACAGAGAAACCCTGTCTCCAAAAAACAAAACAAAACAAAAAAAAACAAAAACAAAAAGAAAGATGTAGCCCTCTCAGCTCCTCCAGCACTAAGCCTGCCTGTAGGCTGCCTGATTTCCGACGGTGATGATAATGGACTGAACCTCTGAACCTGTGAGCCAGTCCCATTTAAATGTTTTCCTTTATAAGAGTTGCTGTGGGGCCTGGAAGTGGTGGCGCACTCCTGTAATCCCAGCACTCTGGGAGGCAGAGGCAGGCAGATTTCTGAGTTCGAGGCCAGCCTGGTCTACAGAGTGAGTTCCAGGACAGCCAGGGCTACACAGAGAAACCCTGTCTTGAAAAAAACAAATCCAACCCCCCCCAAAAAAAACAAAACAAAAAACAAAAAACAAAAACAAAAACAAATCCAAAAAAACAAAGAAAAGAGTTGCTGTGGGTCTGGAGAGATGGCTCAATGGTTAAGAGCACTGACTGCACTTCTGAAGGTCCTGAGTTAAAATCCCAGCACTTGGGAGGCAGAGGCGGGCAGATTTCTGAGTTCGAGGCCAGCCTGGTCTTCAGAGTGAGTTCCAGGACAGCCAGGGCTACACAGAGAAACCCTGTCTTGAAAAAAAAAACCAAAAAAAATCCCCAAAAAAAAATTCCTGGAGAGTGTTTATTAGAGCCTGATGAATATGTGTCCACACACACACGCTGAATGTGTGGAGGACAGAGGATCACTCTGTGGAGTCAATTTTCTTTGCCTGGATTTGAATTGTGTCGAATGGATTTACCTGCTGGGCTATCTCCTCGCAAGTGTTCTTACCTGCTGGGCTATCTCCTGGCCTCAATTTATTTATTTACTTGTGGTTTTGAGACAATCTCTCTCTTTTTTTTTTCTTTTAATTTTATGTATGTAAGTAGCTGTCTTCAGACACACCAGAAGAGGGCGTCAGATCTCATTATGGATGGTTGTGAGCCACCATGTGGTTGCTGGGATTTAAACTCAGGACCTTTAGAAAAGCAGTCAGTGCTTTTAAACGCTGAGCCATCTCTCCAGCCCATAACTTTTGTTTAGGGTTATTTTTTCTCCTGTGTATGACTGTTTTGCCTGCATGTATGTCTCTGCAGCCAGTGCATACCTGGTGCTGAGGAAGGGCTGTGGCTCCTGGTGTGTGATGTGGGTGCTGGGCAGAACTCCTGCTCTTTGCAAGAACAAGTGTTCCTAACCTCCTCAACTTTCCAGTCCTCCAGTTTGGGTTGGTTTTTGTTTGTTTGTTTGTTTGTTTGTTTTGTTTTGTTTTGTTTTTAAGACAGGGTTTTTTGTATGTCCTGGAACTCACTCCACATAGACCAGACTTGCCTCAAACTCACAAAAGTTCACCTGCCTCTGCCTCCTGAGTGCCAGGATTAAATGGGTGTGCCATCCCAGCCTGGCACAATGTATACTATAACTTGTGTGTGTGTGTGTGTGTGTGTGTGTGTGTGTGTGTGTGTGTGTAAGTACACTGTTGCCGTCTTCAGACACCCCAGAAGAGGGCATCAGCTCCCATTACAGATGTTTGTGAGCTACCATGTGGTTGCTGGGAATTGAACTCAAGACCTCTGGAAGAATAGTCAGTGCTCTCAACCGCTGAGCCATCTCTCTACCCCACCCCCCCCATAGCTTTTAACATTTATAAAAACATTAGTGCTAGGCAGTGGTGGTACGTCTTTAAACCTAACCTGAGGGAGGCAGAGGCTGGCAGGTATGTTTGAGTTTGGGGACAGCCTGGTCTGCAGAGGAAGTTCCAGGACAATCAAGGCTATACAGAGAAACCCTGTCTAGAAAACAAATAACCAAACAAAAACCAGAAACACTAGTATATAATCTGCTGGCAAAGGGTTATGTCGACTTTTTCTGTTAAATTTTCATTTTTTTATTTTTGAGATTATAATTTAATTAGAACATTGCCTCTTCCCTTTCCTTCCTCTAAATCCTCCCACACATCCCTCCCTGCTCCATAAGCCCCTCCCTACTCCACAAACCCCTCCCTGATACACGAGCCCCTCCCTGATACACAAGCCCCTCCCTGATACACAAGCCCCTTCCTGCCCCACCTGACTGCTCCTTTTCAAATTCACAACCTCTTATTACTTTTTGTTTGTTTGCCTTGAGACAGGATTTCTCTGTATAGCCCTGGCTGTCCTGGAACTCACTCTGTAGACCAGGCTGGCCTCGAACTCAGAAATCCCGCCTGCCTCTGCCTCCCATAGTGCTGGGATTACAGGCATGCGCCACCTCCGCCTGGCCTCTTTTTTCTTATTGTTACTGCAGGCATATATTTATTTGTACATATATATATATTCTTAGATAAAACCTGTTGAGTCCATATACCGCTCCTTACTTGCATGTATGCATGTATGTAGGTACATTTTCAGGGTTGTCGCTTTGTCACTGAACAACCAATTGCCATCCTCCTGCCACAGCTCTCCTCAGGTGCCTGCAGTTCTGTCTGTAGAGTGGGTGTAAATAGTTATTTGTTTGTTTGTTTGGTTGGTTGGTTGGTTTGGGGCGGTTGCTTTTATTGTTGTTTGTTTGTTCATTTTTTCAGGGGTTTTTTTGGGTAGCTCTGGCTGTTCTGTAGACCAGGCTGGATAGATATCCACCTGCTTCTGCCTCCCGAGTGCTGGGATTAAATGCTTATGCTACCACAGCCCAGCTAAGCTAGTTCTCTCTCTCTCTCTCTCTCTCTCTCTCTCTCTCTCTCTCTCTCTCTCTCTCTCACACACACACACACACACACACACACACTAAATAAAATGCAAAATGCATTAATTTTTTTTTTAGAACTGATCAAACATACATCTACCAATTTGGAGGAGTAAACAGAGATCTTCAGAATATCATCAACAGTAGATGTAGTGGTTTTTCACCAAAAAAACAAACCTGTAAATGCCAAGTAACTCTCAGGGCCTCCAGCTGGGGAAGGAACGCACTGCGCCTCCCACCCGTGTTGGGCTTGGCTGTGTGACTTGCTTTGGCCCGTGCGATATTAACAAATGTCCTGTGAGCAGAGCCTGCCCTGTGCTCCCAGAGTTCCTGATGTTCATTTGTTTTGGCTTTGGGGTTTTGCTGGGCACTGTCCCAGGGCTTTGCACACGCAAGGCAAGTGCTCCACCACTGAGCTCCGCCCACTGGGCTCCGCCCACAGTCCTTTGTTACATAATTTGACTCTGTTCCTCCAGTTTGCACAGTAACCTTCAGAAGGACACACCTAAGGTAGCCACTAGCTCAAGAAGGCTTAGGAATGTTCAGGTTGGCCCAGATCACCTGTGGAAGCAGAACCCAGTACCGCCCAGCCTGCATCTGTGGATTCAGGAACACAAGAATAAAGAATCATTGTCCTAAAATGTTAACTCTTCACTGGCCAATCTACATTGTGCATTCGTGCGTTCGTGTGTGTGTGTGTGTGTGTGTGTATGTAAGAGAGAGAGATGGGAGGATGAGGAGAGGGAGATGGGGAGGGAGAGGAAGTAAACCCATTTATTTTCTATGGTTCTGGGGCCTGGAAGAGCCTATATCAAGGTACAGATATCTGGTGAGGACTCTCTCACTGTGTTATCCAGTGGCGGAAATGAGGAAGGCCAGATAAGGCATGATGAGCAAGAGATTGAATCTGCAGAGCTGGACCTGATGGTGCGTATCTGTAATCCCAGGACCTGGTAGTTAGTGTCAGGAGATGGATGGAAAGAAAGAATCCTAAAACTTGTCCTTTGACCTCCACACGCATGTTCACTCAAATACATCACACACACACACAGAGAGAGAGAGAGAGACAGACACATATACACAGACACACACACACATTCAGACTTTATGTATTTTACACTTGTACAATTGGAATTGGCCCAGGTCTATTTATATGGATGGATTTCCGATGGCCTAAACAGAGGACTGGTCCCAGGGCTTGCTAGTAGGGGGACATGATCTACCCATAGTGTCCCTTCTTTGGGACCATGTTAGCCAATGTGAGCTAGCAGTGTGGTTGGCAGACATCTGGGGTCTTCACCAAGCCCCCATGCCTATCCATTCCTGCCCTGATTTTTCTTGGAGAAATGGCTTCCTCTAGACTTTCTGCTTGGTGGAATGTGTGAGCTGGAATCCCAGCCTGGGCTCAAGGGTAAGGAGCTAGAGGTGTACCGTTTGGGGGCATTCTGAAAGCTATTTGATGTGACTTTTTGTTTGTTTGTTTGTTTTTGGTTTTTACACCACTGCCCGGCTTGATGTGACATTATTAATTTGAAATGACCATGGTAGGAGTTTGGGGACCACAGAAGTCACCAGGCACTACAAATCAAAGCTGCCAGAGTTGGAGATTTGTCAGCATGTGAATAAGTTAGGTCTGGTCAATGAGAGGGCCACAGGATCCACCGCCATGATTCAGTGCAGGTAGGCGTGGCCACTGGAGTGTTGGGGCCTAGGGGCTGTAAGCTGCTGGTAACCCTGAACTGCTGTGATTTCAGCCCTTGGCCTGAGGAGCCATATAGGGAGAGGGTCTTTGATCCCACACTGTCTGAAGCTAGCATTTCCCCTTCATCTCCAATTACACAAGCCAATTTCTTTGTTGGTTTGTTTAATTTCTTTATTTTATATATATGATGAGTACACCATAGCTGTCTTCAGATACATCAGAAGAGAGCATTGGATCCCATGACAGATGGTTGTGAGCCACCATGTGGTTGCTGGGAACTGAACTCAGGACCTCTAGAAGAGCAGTCAGTGCTCTTAACCACTGAGACATCTCTCCAGCCCCCTCTTTTTTTTTGTTTTTTGTTTTTTGTTTGTTTGTTTGTTTGTTTGTTTGAGACAGGGTTTCTTTGTGTACCCCTGGCTGTCCTGGAACTCACTCTCTAGACCAGGCTGGCCTCAAACTCAGAAACCTGCCTGCCTCTGCCTCCCAAGTGCTGGGATTAAAGGCGAGCGCCACCACCACTGGGCTGGTTTGGGCTTTTTTGAAACACAGTCTCACTGTGTAGCTTAGTCTGGCCTCAAATTCAAGGTCATCCTCCTGCCTCAGATTCCTAAGTGTTGGGATTACAAGAGTGTGATGGCTGCCCTGCTGCAACTGAACATCTGGATCCCACAATCCTGGTGCCTCACCTAAGAACCACCCCACCTGGAGAGGGCACTCACTCGGCGTGAACGACAGGCAGAGGGCAAATTCGGGCCGAAAATAGCAAACTAAAGTTAGCCGGACTGATCAGGGCCACAGTGTCTTGGGCTGGTCGGGAACATCCTGTCCAGAGGAAAGGATATTTAAGGAGAACGGAAGCAGTTCAAGTTCAGCTCAGCCCAGCAGCAGAGGAAGAACATCCCAAATGCAGTGGCTCCGATCTGATTCAAGAGGAGGGTGGGAAGGACAAACAACCCAGAATAGCTACTGCCTGCTGACCTCACGAAGCTCCCTGAGCTTCCCCTTTGGGTTTCAAATTTCCTTTATTCTCTGCATTCCTCTCTCTCTCTCTCTCTCTCTCTCTCTTTCTCCTTGTTTGTTTGTTTGTGTTTTTACTATTTCAGACTGGGTTGTTTTGTTTCGTTTTGTTTTTCACTGTGTAGCCCTGGCTGACCTGGAACTGTTTAGACCAGGCTAGCCTCAAACTTCATGACCTTCTGCCCTCCTCTTGAGTGCTGGTAGGTTGCAGGCCTGCGCAGAGCTACCTGAAGCAGGTGCTAACCTCCTCCTCCTCCCTGAACTGGACTCACAGGGTTAAGCTTCTTGACCAAGATGTACCTACCAAACAAAGGCAAAATTTAGTGGGTTTTTTTTTGGGGGGGGGATTTGTTTTTTTTTTTCCAAGACAGGGTTTCTCTGTGTAGCCCTGGCTGTCCTGGAACTCACTCTGTAGACCAGACTGGCCTCGAACTCAGAAATCCGCCTACCTCTGCCTCCCAGAGTGCTGGGATTACAGACGTGCACCACCAGTGCCCGGCCCAGAGGCAAGATTTAAACCCAAGCATCTTTCTTCCATGTTGACAGGCACATGGTCAGTGCAAATAAGTGAATAAATCCACAAATATAAAAATTCAAATTTGTCTATAAAGACTCTTATTTAATTGGTTATATGGCCCCATAGGGTCTTTCAGTGTAGCCCAGGCTGACCTCAAGTGCTGAGATTACACATGCAAGCTTGGCTTTCTATAATACTATATTTTTTTTAAAAAAATAATTTAACTTTATTTTATGTACATTGGTGTGACGGTGTCAGATATCTGGAACTGGACAGTTACAGACAATTGTAAGCTGCCATGTGGGTGCTGGAAATTAAACCCAAGTTCTCTGGAAGAACAGTGGGTGCTCTTAACTACTGACCCATCTCTCTGGTCCCAAGGATATATATATATATATATATATATATATATATATATATATATATATATATATATATATATATTTAAATATTTAAAGACAGAGTCTGGCTATGGAGCCATACATCTCTGTAATAAAACTGTGTGACCACTATAATGAGTTGAGTTTGGGTGTAGCCCAACAGTACAGTGAGTCCCTCAAGTAGATCCCGGACCCCCAACACCGAACAAAAGTGAAAACCCCGTGCATTTTCCCAAACAGTAATAAATAGTAAAAACATTTAATACAGCTACACTGAAAGCCAAGTAGCTTGTCTATACTTGGATTACAGTGGGAAACTGATTCTGGGTTTCTTTTCCCACTAGTCAGCAGGCTCTAGCTACTCCATGACTTTCTACCTTGAGCCAGACATGGACTAGGTGATCGATTATCCGCTATGGAGGTTTGAGTGTCCCCACAGCATTGTCATTTGAATCCAATTCTCCTTGGATCCAAAGGCCAGTCCAAGCCATCAATCACTCAGTCACAACAAAAGGATTAAGCATCAAGCAGAGGAATCCTTTCTCGGAAGCATAGTTGACCAGAGTATTTTACCACCAAGATTTTCTTTGCATGAAACCTAAGGGATGTTAAATAACGTAATGTGGGCCAGTAAAACGAATTCTGACAACCAGAATTCAGGTCCCCAAATCTACAGACTTCTGCACGTTGTCCTGTGGCCTTTACATGCACTTGTGCCCTCCTCCACAAAATTATGCTAGAAAGAAAGAAAGAAAGAAAGAAAGAAAGAAAGGAAGGAAGGAAGGAAGGAAGGAAGGAAGGAAGGAAGGAAGGAAGGAAGGAAGGAAGAAAGAAAGAAAGAGAAAGAAAGGATCTGTGAGGCCTGGCTGAACCCAGGGACTTTCGGGTCTCCCTTTCATCCTACTTGGCTCCTGTTTGGGACCTCTCTACAAAAAGGGCTGGAGATCTCTTCTCCAGCAAAGGAATCAACAGAGAGAAGAAAAAGCCCCGGCCGGCAGAAGCTCGAAGAACGCTTCTGGTGCCGGGCGTGGTGGCGCAGCACGTCTGTAATCCCAGCACTTGGGAGGCAGAGGCAGGCAAATACCTGAATTGGAGGCCAGCCTGGTCTACAGAGTGAGTTCCAGGACTGCCAGAGCTACACAGAGAAACCCTGTCTCTGGAAAAAAAAAAAAAAAAAAGATGGGGGAAAAAAGGAAAAGAAATGGTGACCTGGTTGCTAAATCTGCTAGGACCCTGTGAAGTTCAGGTCCCTGGTGAGGAAGTTTGCCCCCAAGCCAACAAGAGGGAGCCGGGAGGGGGTGGGGCCAGAGAAGTTTGCTTCTCGGCTAATGTCAAAAAGACCATGACCAAAGGCAACTTTGGGGGAAAGAGGGGGTGTTTCAGCTTAACAGCTCAGCTCACATCCATCATCGGAAGGGCAGGAGGAATTCTCTAGGTGGGAACCTGGAGGCAGGAGCTGACGTAGAGACCGTGAGGAGAGCTGATGACCCCGGGCGGCTCGGCTCACTCCTTCCTCTTGCCGCTCAGGACTATCTGCCCACGGTGGCACCACCCGCAGGCAGCTCGGCTCGCCCGTGTCAATCATTAATCAAGAAAATGCCCCCGCAGACTCGCCTACGGGCCGAGCTGAAGGAGGCAATTCCTCATTCGAGGTTCCTCTTCCCGGATGACTCCCAGTTCTTGCCAACTTGACAGGAGCCCACGGGCACAACTTGCTGTGGTGGTTTGAATGAGAACGGGGCCCCAAGGGGTCAGATGTGGATGCAGAGCTGTTGCGAGTGTTTTGTTTGGGAAGTGTTAGGAGGTGTGCAGCCGAGGGTACCTTCTTGGTTTACTTCCTCTCGGTGCGTCCTGCGCCTGGCCTGCTGGTCTAGGGTGAGTGTGAGCGCTCAGCCACATCCCCGGGGCCACGCCTTCCTGACTGCAGCGCTGCGCCCGCCACTACGACAGCAGTGGACTCTAGTCCTCTGGAACCGAAGGCCCCAATCAAAGTCTTTCTTTTATGAGATGCCTTGGTCATGGTGCTTTGTCATGGCCATAGAAGAATAACTGAAGCACCCCCCCCGCCCCTTCCCATTTCCCTTCATGAGGATGAACCCCAGAAACAGCTGGGCTCAGAAGAATGTCAGAACCTGTATGGTGGTGGCTCTGTCTGAGCTAACTTCCACCACTGCCACCATGACAGTCCACTCCCTCAAGGGACTTGAAAGAGATGCTTTGGGAGAATACAGCCGCTGGAGGTGACTGGAGTGGAACTCAGTCATTAGAGAGCTAGCCCAACACCCGGCCCATTGTCCTCCCCCATATGTCGTGGCCTACACTGGTCACCCCAGTACTCAGGAGGCAAAGGCTCAAGTTGGAGCTTCTTCTTGGCTTCACAGCAAGCTTGAGGCCAGCCTGGGCTACATGAGGACCAGTGATACAGTTTCCAGCCCTCCCCCACCTACCGAGCTGCCCTGTGGGAACTTTCAAGCTCTGGGCTGTCTACACCAGCACAGGTGTCTTCCACGCTGAACCCACTGCTCCACATGACACAACACAAGAGACCAACACACCAGAGAAAGCCAGGGAACACAGTCTTCTCGGCTATATACCCTAGGCTGGACCCCGGGACCTTGACGTTGTTACATACCGTGGATCTGACTCCTCATGCCTGCAGTACAGCTGGCAAAAGGAACCGGGAAGAATCACCTCCCCAGGGCTGGAGAGATGGCTCAGCAGTTAAGAGCACTGACTGCTCTTCCGAAGGTCCTGAGTTCAAATCCCAGCAACTATATGGTGGCTCACAACCATCTGTAATGAGATCTGATGCCCTCTTCTGGTGTGTCTGAAGACAGCTACAGTGTACTCACATATAACAATAAATAAATCTTTAAAAAAAAAAAAAGAATCGCCTCCCCAATCACAGGCTCTCTCGGAGAAACCTGGGTACCGTGGTATTCTCCACACCAGTGGGAGGCCCCACCGAGTGGAACCACTCCCAGATTGCTCCTTAGAGCCCCTGAGCTGGGGGGCTTAGGAGATATTAGCGAGGGTGAGGTGGTGAGAGGCATTTGGAAAAGCTGTCTCTTTCATGCCCCGTGGCAGGACCCAAGGAGAGGATTGCTGTTCAAGGGGGCCGATGGCTACATGGCCAGCAGCACAACCCCTATGAAGACACTGTGAGTTGTCACGTGGGAGAAAGAGACAGACTGTCTTAGAGTGTAATTGTTATTGAAGAGACAACACTGCCGCCACAATCTTTTATAAAGGAAAATATCTAATTGGGGCTGGCAGACAGGTTCACAGGTTTAGCCCATTATTGACATGGTGGGGAGCATGGTAATGTGCAGGCAGACATGGTACTGGAGGAGCCCAGAGGTCTTCATCACAGTCTGCAGGCAGCAGATATGAAGGCCGGTCTAGGTCTAGCTTGAGCACCTGAGACCTTAAAGCCCACACCCTAGTGACACACTTCCTCCAACAAGGCCACGCCTCTTAAAAGTGCCACTCCCTATGGCCTATGTAGGCCATTTTATCCACGCCACCACCAGATCAAGGCTGATAGGCTGGAGCTGGAGCTCAGTTGGCAGAGGGCTGGCCTGGCACTAACAAAACCCTGGGTTCAATCCCCAGGACAGCATAAACTGGATCACATACTTGAATTCCCAGCATTCAGAGATAGTGGCAGGAGGACTAAGAATTCAAGTCTGAGCTGGAGGGTCCCAGCACTTGGAAGGCAGAGGCAGGTGGATTTCTGAGTTCGAGGCCAGCCTGGTCTACAGAGTGATGTCCAGGACAACCAGGGCTACACAGAGAACCCTGTCTCGAAAAAAAAACTACAAAAAAAAAATTCCTCTCTCTCCATCTCTCTCTGTTTCTCTGTCTCTCTGTCTCTCTGTCTCTCTGTCTCTCTGTCTCTCTCTCTCTCTCTGTGTGTGTGTGTGTGTGTGTGTGTATGTGTGTGGTTACTGGCTTTTGGGATTAGCCAAAGCAGGCTTTTGGCTGCTGAACTTCAATACTTAGCTGGACCTTGGTAATCAGCCTCAGAAGGAGGAAGTGGCCAAATGATAGACCTTGGTGGCTAGCTTTAGGAATGTACTCTCTTGGTTTTAGCGAGGCTCAGGGAGTGGGAGGGAAGGGTGAGGCCTGCCAGGTTTGCCAGGCTGGGCTGGGCTGGGCTGGCCAGAGTCCCTTCAGAAATCCCTTCCCTAGGAAGTAGACTTACTGACCAGCATGAGCTGCTGCTGGGTGCTGGGAACTGATTCCAGATCCTGGGCAAGAGCAGTAAGTTCTCCTAAGCCTTGAGTCATCTCTCTCCACCTGATAATAAAACACAGAGAAAGACAGCAGCGGGCCAGGACGATGGCTCAGTGGGTCAAGGAGATTGCCACCAATGCCTTACAGCACCACAAGCTCAATATCTGGGATCCACTTGCTGGTAGAAGAGGAACGACTTCAGGAAGTGGTCCTGTGCCTGCTATGTGCCCGTATGTATTCCATGACATGTACATATAGGCACTCATAAAAAGAAACAGACAAATACAAACAAACCTAACAAACACCTTTAAAGCAAAATGGAAAAAAACTAACAAGAGAAAGCTGACTTCCCCTGCGACTGTCTGTGTTCTCTTCTTGTTTTCCCACTTAAAACCACTTCTCTTGATTTCTCCTGGGTGCTTCCTCTTTTTCTGGAAGCAAACACCAGCCCTTCGGCCCTTCAGACAAAAGGTGACATTCAGTAGCCACGCCCACCCCACCTGCCTTGATTTCATTGGACAGCGTATCCCGGAGCTTGGTCCACAGACCTAAACAGCCCTTCCCCTTCTTCTTTGCCTGTGCAGAATAGTTCCCGTGTTTGATGCACCCCTCCCCCACCCCACGTCTGGAAGTTTAGGTTGTTTCCCCCTCGTAATCACTAATGGCATCGCCATGGAAACTGTTGCACCCACTTTTCTAGTATAATCTAGTTGCTAGGTCAAAGTCAAATGCTTATCACTGTGTCTCCTTGTCAATCCAGAGACAAAACCCAGGGCCATGGGCTCTAGAGGCAAGCAGGGTCCCTCACTAAGCCACACCCCAGCACTGCAACTGTGCAAACTTTGAATGTGTGTGTCTGTGTGTCTGTGTGCCTGTGTGTGTGTATGTGTGTGTGTGTGTCTGTGTGTTTGTCTATATGTGTGTTTTGTTTTGGTGTTTGCTTGCTTGGTTTGGTTTTGGCTTTGGCTTTTGAGACAGGGTTTCCAGGTGTAACAGCCCTGGCTGTCCTAGACTCTTAAGACCAGTCTGGCCTCGAACTCAGAAATCTGCCTGCCTCTTCCTCCAAAGTGCTGGGATTAAAGGCGTGCGCCACCACTGCCTGGTCATTGTTCATCTTTAATTTAATTAATTTGTTTGTTCATTTGTTTCCAGGCAAGGTTTCTCTGTGTAACTCTGGCTGTCCTGGAACTCCCTCTATAGACGAAGCTGACCTCAAACTCTGAAATCTGCCCCTGCCCCTGCCCCTGCCCCTGCACCTGCACCTGCTATGTGGAGATTAAAGCCATGGGCCACCTTGCCTGGCTACTTGCTCTTTTATTGATGTAGGGTCTCACTATATAGCCTGGTCTGTCCTGGAACTTTCTATATAGACCAGACTGGCCTTGAACTTACAGAGATCCCTCTGCTTCACACACACGTACACACACACACACACACACCAGTGCTTACGTGTGGAGGTCAGAAGTCAACGTATAGGAGGAGTCTGTTCTTTCCTTCTACCACACGAATCCCGGGGATGGAATTCTGGTCACAAGCACCTTTTACCCACTGAGCCATCTCTCTGGCCTCACGTATTTTTGATGCACATTGGTAAGTAATCTCCGGAAAGCTTGTGTTCTTTTGCCCTGACAATGGAGAGCAGCTTGTTTTCCTACAGACCCAGTCATGGGTGAAAAAAAAAAAACCCGCTTATTATTTTAGTTATTGTTGAAACCTTGTCTGTGCAAGAAACTTAATTTAGACATCTTCTGCTTACTGATAGAACACAGTCTCAGGCTTCGCGCAGCAGGACTTCAAGATGGCGTCACTTGTGCCATTGAAGGAGAAGGAGCTCATGGAAGGTTAAACTTGGAGAGCTGCTGAGCTGGACACTGATGCGGAATTTCACACACACACACACACACACACACGCACACGCACACGCACACGCACGCACACACACACACACACACACACCGTGACACTGAAGGAGCCTTCCGAGGTATGGCCAATATTACAACAAGTACACCAACATTCGGAAAGGCCGTGTCTCAGGAATAAACGTGGTACTGGCAACCTACGTGGCTTTCAGCTACTGTATTTCTTACAAGGAACTCAAACATGAGCGGTGACCACTGAAGAGGGGTCACGAGAGGGCATTGCGTGGTCGAGCATAACTGCCTGCCCCACGCCGATCTAGGAAGAATTCAACTGGCTGAACCTTCATACCTTGACTGAGAACTGGTGTCCAATAAAAGGTGACCGACTGGTTCACATTTAAAAAAAAAAAAACAAAAACAAAACCCCCACAGTCTCAGCTTTATTTGAGGAGGACAGTTCCAGTTCCAAATATGGACAAATAGGACTGGAGAGATGGCTCAGTGATTGGGAGCACTGACTACTCTTCCAGAGGTCCAGAGTTCAATTCCCAGCAGGTTCATGGTGGCTCACAACCTTCTACAAGGGCGGATCTGATGCCCTCTGCTGGCCTGCAGATGTATATGCAGCAGAGCACTCAAGAATTAAATAAGTAAGACTTATTTAATTATTGTATGTAAGTACACTGTAGCTGTCTTCAGACATTCCAGAAGAGGGTATCAGATCTCATTAGGGATGGTTGTGAGCCACCATGTGGTTGTTGGGATTTGAACTCAAGACCTTCAGAAGAGCAGCCAGTGCTCTTCCCGCTGAGCCACCTCTCCAGCCCAAGATTCTGTTTGTTTGTTTGTTTGTTTGTTTGTTTTTTGGATTTGGTTTTTTCAAGACAGGGTTTCTCTGTATAGCCCTGGCTGTCCTGGAACTCACTCTGTAGACCAGGCTGGCCTCGAACTCAGAAATCTGCCTGCCTCTGCCTCCCAAGTGCTGGGATTACAGGCGTGCGCCACCACCTCCCGGCTCCAAGATTCTTTTTTAAAAGTTAAAAAAACAACAACAAAAACAAAAAACAAAAAACAAAAAACAGCTGGTCTTAGTGGCGCATGCCTGTACTTCCAGCACTCTGGGAGGCAGAGACAGGTGGATTTCTGAGTTCAAGGCCAGCCTGGTCTACAGAGTGAGTTCCAGGACAAACCCTGTCTCAAAAAAAAAAAAACAAAAAACAAAAAAAACCCACTAATTCTTACATATGTGTTTTAAACTTATATTGATGGCTCAGCAAGTTTGAGTACTTGAGTGCTGTGAATATGATTCCCAAGACACACATGTTGGAAAGAGGGAACCAACTTTCAAAACTTGTCCTCTGGCCCACTCATCATATTACACACACACACACACTCACACACACACACACAATTAATGAATTTAAATTAAATTTGTAAGCCAGGAGGAGGTGCCACATCCTTTAATCCTAACACTTGTTGGGGGTAGAGGTAAGTGGATCTCTGAATTTGAGGCCAACCTGGTCTACAGAGCAAGTTCCAGGAAAACCAGGCTCACAGACAGAGAAACAGTATCTCAGAAAACTGGATAAAAGCAAAAAAAAAAAAAATATGTATGAGCACTTTAAAGAGTCTGAGGAGAATAGAGAGGGTGTTGGTCCCCGGAACTGGAGCTATAGACAGTTATGAGCCATCACGTGGGTGCTGGAAATTAAACCTGAATCCTCTGGAAGAGCAGCCAGTGTGCTTAACAGCCAAGCTGAGCCTTCTCTCCAGTTTCTAAGTTTAATTTAAAAATAGATAGATACATAGATACATACACAGATAGATACATTGATACATACATACACAGATACTCAGACACATAGATACATAGATAAAACCATCACCAGAAGACAGCCTAGAACACAAGAGACTCATGACCCATGGCAGTACCAGAAGGCACATGGCAATCCAAACAAAATTCCACAAATCCCATCCAAGATGGCAGGAGACATGGGAAGAGATTTTCCCCCCACAAAAGGCATTCGAGTCCTCGGTGCTCTTCTGTCACCAGCATCTTGGTAGTGAAGGCAGACACGTCTGACTAATTTCCGTGGAACGAATCTGGAGTAAGAAATCAGTCCTGGAAAGAGGACCCGGTAGCCAGAGCTTCCCAGAAGCCAGCAGAGGTGCCTGGCCAACGGCCAGCAAACAACTCTGGGGGTGTGGGGGGGGGGAGGCCTGGAACAGCCTTGTTGCCAAATTCGGGTGTAAAGAATCCTTCGGTTAACCAACACCCCACCACTGAGGTTCAACTTGGAAAAAAAAAGTATCCAGTCAGTCTCTGGTGACCTGTCTTGCCAACCCCGCACACGGTTAACAGGTGGTGGCGGCACCGTGGCGGCTCGCTGTGACCACCAGATCCATGTGAGTGCTGGTTCCCGTGAGGAGAGAAGGAAATCAGGCTCAGTAGCTGGTGTTGGTTCAAACTTCTAGAGTCTGACACCGCACCGTTTATTTTAGGAATAGTTAAGTACCATACAACTTTGGAAAACAAAAGTTTTCTGGAAACAATTTTCTCAATCCCGTGGACACAGCCAGGATCTGGTGTGGGCTTGGTTACAGATATTGTAAGCAGTCACCCATCTTCACGTGACATCTCCTCTCTAAGGATGGGTTCTATTAACCAAGGAACAAAGATAAAGATAAAGACCTAGGGAGAGAGAGTCTGGGATGAGCTGTCTGGGAGTTTGGGGTGTGGCCGAGCACAGATCACCAGGCTATTAACCACCCCCAGCCTTCTGGGTGGGAAACAGGTTATGCACCCTTTCCTTCTGCGGGAGAGACAAGCCGCGTGTCTCTCTCCCATTCTTGGTTAGCCTAGTATTCATCTGGAAGCAAGGGGACCTCACGCCCTCTGCAGCACCATGGTTGGGGGCAATGGAAGAAGGGTCTGGAGTCCTTAGACAGGGTCTCTTGGTCAATGTCAGCATATGGAACAAGTTTCATTTCCTCTTCTGAGGTCAGTCGACATGCTTTCTACAATGGACAGCAGTGTGTAATGTGTCACCATAGCGGTGTCTGTTCACAATAGAGCCGAGAACCATCACCCTAACACTGCCAGGAAACACCCTCTGGGTATCAGCAATCCATGAGCGAGAGTAAGATCAAGTCCCATCGTCACACACTGAGGGCTATCCTTCACCAGCCTGTGGGGGCTTTGCATGGGCTCTGTTTGGGGAAATGATGAAAAAAAGTGGCTGTTAGCTAGGTGTAGTGGTGCGTGTTCGTGAGCCCAAGGTTCAGGAGTTCGAGGCCAGCCTGGGCTATGGAGTGAAACCCTGTTACAAAAGAGGAAGAGAGGGAGGGAGGAAATGTAGAAAGGAGGGAGGGAGAGAAGGAGTCTGGGGGGGAGGGGAAGGAGAAGAAGGAGGGAGAGACGAAACACTGCTTTCCAAATTGTTTTTACCGCGTTATGGCCAACACGATGTGTGTATGTCTCTGTGTGCTCGCTCATGCGTGTGTAGAGCAGGGGTAAGGGTATCTCTGGAAGTCAGAAGATGTCATCCACGATCCCCTGGGGTCAGAATTGCAGGCTGCTGAGAATTGCATGATGTGGCACTGGAAACCAAACTTGGGTCCTCAGGATGAGCAGTGTGTGCTCTTCAAACACTCGGCTGTCTCTCACTCCTTTGCTTTTTTTGAAACCAGGTCTTGTGTTTGTGTAGGCTGGCTTTGAACTCACTACATAGCAGAGCACACAGGACAACCCTGAACTTCTGATCCTCATACTTCTGCCTCCCAACTACTAGGATCACGGAGGAGTACCACCATGCCCAGTTTAAGCAATGTAGGGAGCACCACCACACCCAGTTTATGCAATACAGGGAGCACCACCACACCCAGTTTATTCAATGCAGGGAGCACCACCACTCCCAGTTTATGCAAAGCTGTAAGTACCACCACTCCCAGTTTATGCAATGCAGGGAGCACCACCATTCCCAGTTTATGCAATACAGGGAGCACCACCATTCCCAGTTTATGCAATACAGGGAGCACCACCACTCCCAGCTTATGCAATGCTGGATGGATCAACCAGGGCTTTGTGCAAGCCACAGAAGCAAGATACCACAAGTCACTAGCTCCCCTACTTTCTTTCTTTCTTTCTTTCTTTCTTTCTTTCTTTCTTTCTTTCTTTCTTTCTTTCTTTCTTTCTTTTTCTTCTTTTTTTTAAGACAGGGTTTCTCTGTGTAGCCCTGGCTGTCCTGGAACTTACTCAGTAGACCAGGCTGGCCTCGAACTCAGAAATCCACCTGCCTTTGCCTCCCAGAGTGCTGGGATTATAGGCGTGTGCCACCACCGCCCGGCTGCTCCCCTACTTTCTTGATTCTGACAAGTGTAAATGTTGGCTAACCCCCACTAGGAGATCCAATGCTCCCTCTGTAGTTTGCATCTGTAAGCACACAGGAGGCTGAGGCAGGAGAGTTAGCACAAGTTCGAAGCTAGTCTGAACTACATAGTGAGTTTCAGGCCACTAGTCTGAGCGACAGAGTAAGGGCCTTTCTCCACCCAAAAAAGACATCCTGAATGTGTAAAAGCAGGTCACTGTCCTGTGTTAGCTGAGACCCAACTTTATAAGTCAACACCAGACTGGCTGATCTCCCATAAGAGTGGCTGCTGTTCTAAGAACACCTAGTGCCATGGGAGCCCTAAACCCCAATTATCTAGGGCCTTTCCCTTACCTAGAACACTAAGTGACCCTGGGTGCGTGGGGACTTTGGATGACCCCATGACCCTGTGTCAGAGGTTGTTCATCCTTTCTTCCCTCCCTCCTTCCCACATTTCCTCCCACCCTGAGCACCCTGACCCTGGCTAATAGTGGACACTCTCCCTGGAAGCCCCTACCCACCCCCCAAAGGTTGAAGCTGCCTTTGTTCCCCTTGTTAAAGGTGCTGTCTCACCCAAGCTGTCTCGGGAGAGTCTGTCCTCTTACTCACCACCTCCTCAGGTCTCTTCTGCTCCCAGCCTCCCCCCCCCCACCTCACTTCTCCTCTCAGGATCCACCTAATTCGATCATAGGCCACCCACCGTGCCTCGAGGGGTGGGGAATCAGAGCCAGAAGAGTGGCACATGCCATTGGGACAAAAGAATCCAGAAGGCTGGAGAGATGGCTCAGCGGTTAAGAACACTGGCTGCTCTTCCAGGGGTCCTGAGTTCAAATCCCAGCAACCACATGGTGGCTCACAACCCTCTGTCATGGGATCTGATGCCCTCTTCTGGTGCGTCTGAAGACAGCTACAGTGTACTTATATACATGAAATAAACAAATAAATAAGTCTTTAGCTATGAAAGCCTGGCAATGTCAAGGCAGGGGCAGAGAATATTTCACCCAAAGCCCCTTGCAAGGGGCCTCTTAGGAAAACAAAGGGCATGGTGCCAAGCACCTGTGAGTCTGAGGCTAGCCTGGGCTACATAATCAAATGTGTTTTGAGAAGAATCTTGAAGCAGATCAGCCTGGCTACATCGCCTCAGATCTTGGGTTGGAGACGCAGCTCAGCTGGCAGAGCACACACTGGCGGAATGGAGCTGCGACATCATCATAAAAACTGGGCAAAGCTGGGCCAGGCACTCACTCCTGGCCTTATTTAAAAGTTTAAAAGTCACTCAATGCAATAAAAGATTTTTAAGATTATATATATATATATATGCTGGGAATTGAACTCAGGACCTCTGGAAGAGCAGTCAGAGCTTTTAACTGCTGAGCCATCTCTCCAGTCCATAAAATGTTTTTTTTTAATTGCATTTGTGAGCCGGGTGGTGGTGGTGCACACCTGCAATCCCAGCACTCTGGGAGGCAGAGGCAGGTGGATTTCTGAGTTCGAGGCCAGCCTGGTCTTCAGAGTGAGTTCCAGGACAGCCAGGACTATACAGAGAAACCCTGTCTTGAAAAAAGCAAATCCAAAAAAATTGCATTTGTGTGTGTGTGTGTGTGTGTGTGTGTGTTTTGTGTAGGTGAAAATACAAACCCTGGCAGTTGGGTCTCTCCTTCTATCAGGGGGTCCCAGGGATTGAATTCAGGTCCTCAGGCTTGGCTGCAGGCCCCTCCAAACCCTGAACTGTCTCACCTGCAGTGGTAAAAACTTTTGAATTAACGATAGGACAACTGCTTCCTGAATCTGAAAAACTAGATCCTGCTTTACCATCAAGAGCTCTCTCAGCCCAGCCGTTAAGCGTGCTCGCTCTTGCATAGGATAGGGGTCAATTCCCCGCAGCCAAATGGCGGCTCCCTGCTATCCATAATTCTACTGCCATGAGACTCAGAGCCCTTCTGACTTCCTTGGGCACCAGGCACATATGTAGTACATGAGAAAGCACACACACAGGCAAAACATTCGCATACATTATAAATAATATACATATCTTAAAGAGCTTACTCAGAGTCTTCACACAGGAGAGATAGGGACCTCCAGCCCCAAGAGCTCCCCACTTCTCTCTTATTGGTCTTTTTTTTTTTTTTAGGATTTATTTATTTATTATATGTGAGTACACTGTCGCTGTCTTCAGACACTCCAGAAGAGGGCGTCAGATCTCATTACAGATGCTTGTGAGCCACCATGTGGTTGCTGGGATTTGAACTCAGGACCTTCGGAAGGAAGAGCAGTCAGTGCTCTTAACTACTGAGCCATCTCTCTTACTGGTCTGTTTTAGACAGGGACTTGCTATGTAGCACAGGCTAGCCTCAGACTCTGCAGTCTTCCTGTCTTAGCCTCCTGAGTGCTGGGATCACAAGTGTAAGCCAGTGTGACTGGCAAGTGTTCTTCTCCTTGTGTTTTTGGGGTTTGTTTGTTTGTTTTGTTTTTTGTTTGGTTTGGGTTTTTTTTTTTTTTTTTTACTTATTTTTTCTTTTTGGCTTTTCAGCTTTATTGTAGTATAAGAGTAGAGTGAGAGAGGGAAGGCAGAGAGGAGGAAGCCAGCCATGGCCACGCAGAAAGAGGGGGGATGGGAAGAGAAGGGAACAGGGGACAAGAGACAGAAGAGAGAGAGAAAGTGAGAGAGCCGAGAGCCGGGCGTGGTGGCGCACGCCTTTAATCCCAACACTTGGGAGGCAGAGGCAGGAGGATTTCTGAGTTCGAGGCCAGCCTCACTTTACAGAGTGAGTTCCAGGACAGCCAGGGCTACACAGAGAGACCCTGTCTCAGAAGATAAAAAAAGAAAAGAAAAAAGAAAAGAAAGTGAGAGAGAATAAGAGCGAGACAGAGTTTTTATATGTGGCTCTGGCTGCTCTGGAACTTACTCTGTAGACTGGGTTGACCTTGAACTCACAGAGATCCACCTGCCTCTGCTTCCCAAGTGCTGGGATTAAAGGCAAGTACCACCACAGGCTGGCCCAAGTTTTCTTCTCCTTTTAAATGGGCAGGGAAAGTTCTTTAATCTTACCATCTGTAGAGCCAAAATCCAAGATCAGGCGGATGGACATCTGTGCCACTTCTGAAGCCTGGTGGCAAACGGCATAAGGCGGGAGTGTGCTCCTAAAGGCTAGTGTGGGCGAGAGGCCGGAAGCCCTGGAGCCCAAAGCAAGGAGTCTCTTTTGTTTATTTCTATGTGCACAGAAGCGAGGGCCCGCAAAGAACATTTGAACAGCGAACTGGATAAAACGGCCCAGCTTTCAAAGAGACATCAGCGGTCAGGGGACTTCCCCAGCACCAGGAGAGCTTTGGGCCAGACTTCTCTGCAAGCTCCCAGGGCAGGTCCAACCTGGGAGCCCGGTCAGCCGTGCCTTTCTCGTCCTGCTCCCCGGAGTCCCCAGGGCCTGTCCACACCCTTCCTCTGCATTCCTCAGCTCTGTGGTCCCCACCTCCTTTCAACACCCTGCGTTCTGTCTGAGGACGGAATGGGCTCAATAATATTTTCCATGTTCTCAATGAGACACAGGAACAGGCATAACTCAGGCAAGCAAAACCCAGGCCTGCCAGGAGCAGAATGCTGATCGGCCACCAGGGGGCGCCATGGGCCCGCAGTCCCTGCTCTCTGGGTTTGTGCTGATCTGAAGTGAGTTGTTTGACCCTGGATGGAAACAGCCAACTTTCTGGGCCCAGAAGGAAAACACATTGCACGGGTTCCCTTTTGCTTGTAGAAGATCAACGATGAGACCTAAATTCTGGCTACTTTGCCTATATGATTCACTCAGCCCTTGGAACCTGTGTTGTTAGTCGTAAATTATTATTAGTAGTAACTGGAATAAGTAACAGCCCCATTGGATCACTGGATTGTTGTGAGCATGTAATCAAGCAGAAACTTGCAGGCAGCAAGGGCTGAGCGTATCAGGCTTTTGATTGTTACAGTCATTAACTTGAAGCTGTGGCTCTCCGCTAAGTACCAGCAGCAGGAACTTTCAACTACATCCCAGCATCCAGCCACACCATGCTCCAAAACCAAGACCTAGCACATGCTAGGCCAGTGATCCACAGCCGAATACAGCCCAGTCCCACCCCAACCTCCCACCCCTCTTTTTTTGAGACAGGGTCTACATAGTCCTGGCTGTTCTGGTAAGTTCTATATAGACTATTTACTATAAAGAACAGACTGGTCTTGAACTCACAGAGCTCTAGCTGCCTCTGCCTCCTGGGTGATGTGATTAAAGATGTGTGCCACTTTACTTGGCTTTTGTATATATATATATATATATATATATATATATATATATATATATATATATATTCTTGGTTTTTTTGAGACAAGCTTCCTCTGTGTAGCCCTGGATGTCTGGATGTCCTGGAACTCACTCTGTAGACCAGGCTAGCTTTGAACTCAGAAATCTAGCTGCCTCTGCCTCCCGAGTGAGTTCTGGGATTAAATTTGTGTGCCACCACACCACCGCCTGGCATATTTTTTATTTTTTAAACTTATTTGTTTGTTTGTTTGTTTGTTTGTTTAGTGTGTGTGTGTGTGTGTGTGTGTGTGTGTGTACACATGTCCTATGGCTAGTGTCAGAGGACAATCTGCTGGAGTTGGTCCTCTCCTTTCGCCATGTAGGTCCCGGGATAGCTTTCAGGTCATCAGACGTGGAGACGAATGACTGACTCTACCCAGTGACCGTCCAGCCCAGCTGCTTTGGGTTTCCTCTCCCAGTAGATGAATCTACAGGCCTGTGCCACCAGAGCCGCCTTAATCCTCGTGTCTTTTGTTTTATGTGTGTATATACTCGGATGTCTGTGCACATGCACCTGGAGGTCAGAGGTCAGCCTCCGGTGACCTCCTGAATTGCTCACACACCCCCTTTTATTTGTTTAGTGTGTTTCTGTACAGGAATGGGGACGTGTGCATGCCACAGTGTGCGTGGTGTGGAGGGCACAGGTTGGCCCTCAGAGGCAGCCACTGGGATCAAGGTCGGCTAAGACAGGGTCACAGTTAGCTAGTGGACGAGTTTGCAGGGCAGCCCCTGTAGACACACTGAGACTTCAGACACCTGTGCTGCTGCATTTCTCTGTGATTCTGACCTCAGGCCATTGGGCTTACACACCAAGCGCCTTTCCCACTAAGCCATCGCCCCAGCCCGATAGCCTTTGTTTTACAAGATGGTCTCTCACTGAACCTAAGGATCCTAACTCAGATCCTCACGCTTGCACAGCAAGCCTTGTACTGACCATTCCATCTCTCCAGACCTTTTTGTTTGTTTGTTTGTTTGTTTGTTTTGGTGGGATATGGTCTTGCTATGTAGCTCAGGCTGGTCTAAACTTTGTATTATGTCAGCTGGACTGACCTCTGACCTGGCCCTGCTCCTCTCTTAGACTTCTGCATCTCATGTTTCAAGACTGCACTTCCTTTAACTGAGAAACCTGAGGGGAAGGGTGGAGTGCCCTTTTTCTCAACAAGCCTTTTCCTTGATGCTGACTGGCCCGCGAGTCTGCCTAGAGCAGTGTGGGTTCCCCTGCAGGGGCCCCAACATGACTCTGCAATAAGGCACGTGAGCTTAAAACGTGGCGTTTGTTTGTTTGTTTTTGTGTGTGTTGTCTACGTGTATGTCAGCGCACCACATGATTGCCTAGTACTTGCGGAGGTCAGCAGAGGGTATCGGATCCCCTGGAACATGAGGTTTGCCTGGTTGTGAGCCTCGGTGGGTGCTGGGATCTAAACCCAGGTCCTCTGCAAGAGCAGAACAGCCAGCGCTGGTTTTTGAGGTTTGTTTTTGTGTTTTGTTTTGTTTTTTTTCCAGGACAGGCTTTCTCTGTGTAACTTAGAGATCCTCCTGCCTCTGCCTCTGCCTCCCGAGTACAGGGATTAAAGGTGTGGGCCATCATGTCTGGTGACACTGAGCAAACTCTGCAACCCAATACTGAGTATCCTGAATGGAAGGAAATTTGGAGAAGTACAGAAGAGCTGGTGGATTCCGTCCTCTGCTTCTGACTTGGAGGTAGGCCTGTTGCAGGATATCTGATCATGCTGAGAACCTCAAGAGTGTGGTGTTTGTGGTTGTTGTTGTTAGTTTTGTTTTTGTTTTTCGAGACAGAGTTTCTTTCTCTGTGTAGTCCTGACCTGGAACTCACTCTGTAGACCAGGCTAGCCTCGAACTCAAAGATCTACCTGCCTCTGCCTCCAGAGTTCTGGGATTAAAGATGGCGCCAACACTGCCACCCAGCTTGTTTATTGTGAATTTCTCAAACAGGTCTAATGGAACCTAGCCTGGTAGCCTTCTCACAATGTATCAAGGCTGGAAGTCATCTCTCTCTCTCTCTCTCTCTTTCTCTCTCTCTCATTTATTTATTATATGTAAGTACACTGTAGCTGTCTTCAGACACTCCAGAAGAGAGCATCAGAGCTCATTTACAGATGGTTGTGAGCCATTGTGTGGTTGCTGGGATTTGAACTCAGGACCTCTGGAAGAGCAGTCAGTGCTCTTAACTGCTGAACCATCTCTCCTGCCCTGGAATTCACCTCTTGATCCCTCCTCTCAGGTGCTGGCATTACAGGTGTACACACCACACACACACACACACACACTCATGTGCACATGTTCACGAGCACACACACACACACACACATACACACACACTCATGTGCACGTGTTCACGAGCACACACACACACACACACACACATGCCTGCCATGATTTATGTTTAATAATAAGTACAAAAGAAATCCACCGGGGCTGGAGAGATGGCTCTAGAAGAGGTCCTGAGTTCAAATCCCAGCAACCACATGGTGGCTCACAACCATCCTTAATGAGATCAGATGCCCTCTTCTGGCTTGTTTAACAGAGTGACAGTGTACTCATATACATAAAATAAATAAACAAACCTTTCTTAAAAAAAAAAAAGAAATCCACCATGTGCTTTTCTTTCTTTCTTTCTTTCTTTCTTTCTTTCTTTCTTTCTTTCTTTCTTTCTTTCTTTTCTTTCTTTGGGGGGGGGGTTGGTTTTTTCGAGACAGGGTTTCTCTGTGTAGCCCTGGCTGTCCTGGAACTCACTCTGTAGACCAGGCTGGCCTCGAACTCAGAAATCCGCCTGCCTCTGCCTCCCAAGTGCTGTGATTAAAGGCGTGTGCCACCACCTCCCGGCTCGCTTTTCTTTCTTCTGTATCTGGTAGTAGATTCATTCTGATGAAATAAAAGCAAAATTGCTGTTTAAGAGTGGGGTGGGGCAGGGAGGGGGGCATCAGCTTTGGACCGCCTGGAACAGTCACCAGGAAAACCTGTTATTCAAGCAGAAACATCTGCTGGCACAGCCAGTGATAGCCCAGATGTGAGGCAGACTGTAGACACCTGTCCTCACCAGACTTAGGACTTGGAGTGGGGAGCTATCAAACCAGTCTGTCCAGGTAGGAAACTGGTTGGAGTTGGCAGACAGCTTTAAGACAGGAGAGCTTTGGGTGGGGAGACACAGAAAGGCGACTTATTGGGGACTGAACCCAGGGTTTGGTGCTCTTGAGGTAGGATGATCTACCACTTAGCTAGATCCTCGGCCCTTGAAAAGAGGCCCCTTCCCTTCCCCTCCCTTCCCTTCCCTTCCCTTCCCTTCCCTTCCCTTCCCTTCCCTTCCCCTCCCCTCCCTTCCCTTCCCTTCCCTTCCCTTCCCTCCCCTCCCCTCCCCTCCCCTCCCCATCCCTCCCTCCCCTCCCCTCCCCACCCCTCCCCACCCCTCCCTTCTCCTCCCCTCCCCTCCCCTCCCCTTGAGGCAGGGTCTCATCCAGGCTGGTCTCAAACTCACCAAGTAGCTGAGGATGTACTTGAACTCCTAAACCTACTGCCTCCACTTAAATGTTGGCATACAGGTGTGTCCCCCCACACCTGGTTTCTGTGGATCTGGGGTTGAACCAGGACCTCACACAGGGAGGCAAGCACTCCACCAGTAAGCTGCTTTAAAGAGAGTCTCTTTGTTTGTTTTGTTTTGTTTTTGAGACAAGGTTTCTCTGTGTAGCCCTGGCTATCCTGGAACTCACTCTGTAGACCAGGCTAGCCTCGAACTCAGAAATCAGCCTGCCTCTGCCTCCCAAGTGTTGGGATTAAAGGTGTGTACCACCACCGCCCAGCTGGCAGTACTTTCTTAAGAAGGAAAAAAGAAAGAAGGAAGGAAGGAAGGACACATGATCTCATTTGTCTCCTGAAGCCCAGACTACACTCAAAATCTCCATGTGAGTGCGAGGCCAGCCTGGGCTACAGAGTGAGTTCCAGGACAGCCTGGGCTACACAGAGAAACCCTGTCTCAGAAACCCCACCCCCCCCACCCCCAAGAAAAGACTCTCCATGGAGCTAATTTTGCTTCTTGTGCCTCAGTTGCCCAAAGGCTGGCTGGGCTTCGAGGCTTGTCCCAACCTCAGCCCCTCTGCTGGGGTTGAACTCCTAACCATCTCTCCCAGTCTCCCCCTCTCTGACTCCAGCATTTGCCTAGATGTTTTCTGACTGGGATATCTGCCTGTCATTGTTGGGAAGTGGTGGGTTCCTGGAGCTCGCCCTCTCGCTCTTCCCCCCCCCCCCCCAGCAGAGCTCCACAGGTTAGAAGCCCTCCCCCTGTCCTGAGGTGAGTGCCAGCAGGAGCTTCATGGCCTTAAGAGCCCATATGTCACCGGAGGCCTTTTTTTACAGAAATGCTCAGGGAACAACTGTCACTAGGGTCCTTAAAAAGCACTTCACGGTTCATCTCCCATGAGCTCATCTGCCTTGAATAGCGTGGGAGTCACGTAGGGCGGGCAGGAACCTGCTCAGAGTCCCATCAGAAGATGCCCCAGCCAGGCACAAACTCTTCCCCTCGGCCCTTCCTGTGGTGATCTGATGTGCTGTGCCCATTTTCTGAGGTTATCGTTGGGCCCTCACCTGTGACCGACATGGCTAACTGATCAGTTCTCAGGTTTCGGCTGACTCGATCTTTCTGGAGCCTGCTTTGGCTAATAACTCCTTTCTTCAAACCCTTCCTCCCTCCCACCCCACCACGGTAGTCAGATGTCTCTCTGGCCTAGTTCTCTGCTTATTTTTCGTCTCCAAAAACTCCCAATTATCCTCTTCCTGCCCGTCTAGTCTCTCTCCACACCGCTAAACAGGCATCCTCGGTGTAGCCCTGACTGTCCTGGAACTTGCTTTGTAGACCATGCTGGCCCCAAACTCACAGATCTGCCCGCCTCCGCTGGCATTAAAGGCTTGTACCACCGTGCCAGGTTCTGTGTGTTTCATGGACTGGCCTCTGAACTGAGTCTTCATGCTCCCATTTGGAGGTGATGTCACCTCCAATCACAGCTCTTATATCCCCTGAATGCAAGTGCCACCAGAGGACCTCAGAAGACATCTTGTCTCCTCCGCCTCTCTCCCTCCCCCAGCCCTGTCAGTCTGATTTCTAAATGATCCAGAGCCTGTCAGTTCTGGCCATCTTCACATTTTCCACCCTAGCCTGAGGTATGTTCATCTCAGGCCTGGGAACCTTCCAGCTGGGCTCCCCTCCCCCACTGGCCCCTGTAACCTGCTCTGGCTCTTTGGAGTGGAGATTCAGCATCTAAAACAGCTAAGCATTTCCTCCCTGTCTTCTCTGCTGAGAGTCGCCAGTGATTTCTGGTCTCATCCAGATTAAAAACAAACACTCTTGTATGTGTGTGTGCACATACAAGTACATGTATGTGCATCTGTATGGGGAAGCCGGCTGGCCGGAAGTCAGCCACACTCCATCCCGTCCCACTTTTTTTTTTTTTTTTTTGAAGGCTCACTGTGTAGCCCTGGCTAGCTTCTAACGCACTATGTAGACCAGGCTGGCCTTGAACTCCCAGATCTCCTCTTGCCTCTACTTCCCCAGTGCAGATTTTCACAGGACTTCTGAGGGCTTTTTGTTTGTTTGTTTGCTTATTTGTGTTTTTGTTTTGTTTTGTTTTGGAGACAGGGAGGTCCATGTTGCTAATGCAGCACACATGAGACCAATCAATGACCTACTAAGCTGTCTTTTATGATTTACTTTTATCTATGTGCATGACTGAGTGTATGCTATGTGTTTGCACGTGTGCCAGGTGTGTGTGTATGTGTGTGTGTGTGTGTGTGCCAGGTGTGTGTGTGTGCCCTTGGGGGCTCATCAGATCCTCCTGAGCTGGAGTTACAGATGCTAAAGTGTGCTTTTAACAGCGGACAGTGCCTTCCTTTTACTTCTTGTTTGTTTAATGTATATGAGTGTCTTGCCTGCATATATGGATGTATATGAGTGTCTTGCCTGCATATATGGATGTATATGAGTGTCTTGCCTGCATATATGGATGTATATGAGTGTCTTGCCTGCATATATGTATGGATGTGTATGACATACAATCTTGGTGTCTAAGGACATCAGAGGACGACTTCAGATTCCCTGAAACTGGAGTTACAGATAGTTGTAAGCCTCCCTGTCTGCTGAAAATCCAATCTGGGTCTTCTGGGAGAAGAGCAGATACAGAGCTGTAGAGATGGCTCAGCAGTTACAGCATTGGCTGGTCACCTGGGTTCGAGCCCTAACACCAACATCCTAATCCTCTGCTTAGGGAAAGACCTTGTTTGGAAACAGAGTTTTTTGTTTTTGTTTTTGTTTTGTTTTGTGTTTTTTTGGTTTTTTGAGACAGGATTTCTCTGTATAGCCCTGGCTGTCCTGGAACTCACTCTGTAGACCAGACTGGCCTCGAACTCAGAAATCCGCCTGCCTCTGCCTCCCAAGTGCTTGGATTGCAGGCGTGCACCACCAACGCCCGGGGGAAACAGAGTCTTTATAGAAGTAATTAAGTTAAAATGGGACTGGATAGGTCCTCTCCGATGGAAACACCTCTCTTGCTTATTTATTTGTAATATTTATTTTTACTTATGTCGGATTGGGTGAGGATGCATAATGGTGGTGTGGTTAGCACTCTCACACCCGAGTGCTAACCAGGCCTGCCCCTGCTCAGCCAATCAGACACATCCATTGTGGGTGACTTTAGGCAGTGTTTACATGTAGATGTCTACCATCGGATCCCTGGAGCGGGATGTGGGTTCTGGGAACCGAATGTAGATCTGGAGGAGCAGCAAGCTCTCTTAGGCACTGACCTCCCTCTCCAGCTCCTGAAAATCCTATTTATTTATGGGTTGCTTTTTTTTTTTTTTTTGGTTTTTGGCTTTTCGAGACAGGGTTTCTCTGTGTAGTCCTGGCTGTCCTGGAACTCACTCTGAAGACCAGGCTGGCCTCCAACTCAGAAATCTGCCCGCCTCTGCCTCCCAAGTGCTGGGATTGTGCCACCCACTGCCCAGCTATGTGTTGCTTTTTGTGACAAAGTTTCTCTGTGTGGCCCTAGCAGTTCCAGAACTCATTTTGTAGTCCAGGCTGTCCAGGGCTTCTCTGTGTAGCCCCAACTGTCCTGGAACTCACTCTGTAGACCAGGCTGGCTTCCAATTCAGTGATCCACCTGCCTCTGCCTCCCAAAGGCTAGGACCAAAGGTGTGTGTCACCACAACATAGCTTGAACATCTCTTTTAAAAGAATATTTTTCCCCCTGAAATTTTGAAACAGGGTCTTGCTATGCAGCCCAAACTGACTTTCTACTTGCAATCCTCCTGCCTCATCTCTGTCATGCTGCCAAAAGCTGGAAAACTTGGCCAAGATAGAAACATGGAGGGCCCAGGCATTTGAGAGGGAAGACTGTAGAGATGCATCAGACCACGGAAGGATAGGCTCTTGCTGGTAACCCTGGTTTCAAACACTGTAGCCCCTGTGCTTGAGATGCCCCCGTTGGCTGTTCCTTCAAGTCCCTCTGTCCCCTAAGGTGGTCTGAAGGGGTGATGTGGCTGCCTCCCTTGTTTCTATGACAAATGTATTTATTGGCCTATTTACTCCTGCCGCTCTCCAGACCTCCAGAAGTCTTTTGAGGTCTAGGACCCCCGCCTCAGCTCCAGTCAGAAGGGCTGTATTTATTTGCTCCTCCAGGACCTGCTTCTTGAGCACCTGCTGTACCAGCCCTGTTGTCAGTCTCTGGAGATGAGAGTTATAGAAGCTGGACCGAACCGCTGGCTCTCAGAAGCCTGTGTCCTGGTGAGTGGTGATGGCCTGCTGTCAGCTGCTGCAGAACAGGAGGGAAAGTCACCACTGGGACAATCTGGGAGCCAGGGAGCAGTGACAATTACGGGGGTGGAGACCTCCCTCTCAGGAGGGGACAGCTGAGCCCAGATCAGGATGAGACATGCAGGGAGGGTTGTCTGGGGAACTGCATTACCACCTGGGCAGGGGTTGGGTGGGCACCTCCTGGGGCCTGTGGCAGTGTCTAGAGGGCGTGGGAGTGGGGTGTGCTTTCAGCTGGTAGACGGTGGCAAAGAGTGCCCCTCACCACCATATCCAGGGCGTCTGCAGTCACAGAGCAGCCCCACATAGGGTCCTTGGGATATGAATCCATCAGGGTGTCAAGGAAAGGAAAACAGGAAATGTCAGGCTAGTTTCTAGAGCTCCGTTCTAGCCCCTCCACCCCATGCTGTGGCACAGGCCTGCAATCCCAGCCAATGGAGGCGGGAGGGTCAGTTCAAGCTCATCCTCAGCTACACAGCAAGTCGGGGGCCAGCCTGGGCTACATGAGCTCTTGACCCACAAAACAAAACAAATATACAAGCCTGTAAGCCCCAGGAAGCTGAAGAGAGGACTCCAGGAAAGGACCTACTGTTCTTGCAGAGGTCCTGAGTTCAATTCCCAGCATCCACTCAACTAGCTCACACCAGCTTGTAATGCCAGCTCTGGGGAATCTCACGCCCCCTTCTGGCCTCCACAGGCATCTGCACATACTTTTTCATATAGATACACATTCACCAAATCTTTTAGCTAGACCTAGTGATTGTATAACCCTTGATAAGTCTTAAAAAAGAAAACAGCCCCTCTCCCAATGCTAGGGATGTAGCTCGCCTGGTAGAGTCCTCAGTTGTCATAGCCTCAGCTCTGTTTTCTATCCTAGCATGCTGGAGTAGGGGTAGAACGATCAGGAACTGCAGGGGGCTCATACGTTGGCCCTGCCTTCTGCCACCCGCCTGGGTGACATATGCCGACCCAGAAATAGATCTAAAACAAAAAACAAAAAACAAATTAGGTTTTTTTAAAAAATTAAAAATAATTTTTTTGTTTTTGTTTTTTGGGTTTTTTTTTTTTTTTTTTTTTTTTTTTTTTTTTGGATTTGGTTTTTTTGAGACAGGGTTTCTCTGTGTAGCCCTGGCTGTCCTGGAGCTCACTCTGTAGACCAGGCTGGCCTCAAACTCAGAAATCTGCCTGCCTCTGCACTCCAGAGTGCTGGGATTACAGGCGTGTGCCACCACCGCCCGGCTAAAAATAATTTTTTAAAGGTGCAGGTGCAGGTGAATTTCTGTGAGTTCAAGACCAGCCTGGTCTACAGAGTGAGTTCCAGGACAGCCAGGGCTACACAGAGAAACCCTGTCTCGAAAAACCAAACCAAAAAAAACCAACCAAACAAACAACACAACACAACACAACACCAACAACAAAGAAATCAAGATAAAATAAGGAGCAGAGCTTATCTCAAGATAAGAGAGGCGGGTAGACCGACCGGGGCTAACAGGCCTTAATAATCAAGAGAGACAGATAGGCCGGGTTCTATCTGCAAGGTAGCTGCAACTTTCTCAGGTGCCAGAACCGCCAAGACTTGGGGGGTCTGGCCCAGATGGTAGAGTGTTTGCCTCCTATAGGCCAAGCTCTGGGTTTCCAGGTCCAGTTTTGCATGCACTGGGTATAATGGCAAGGGGGGTCCCCATCATCCTAGCACGTGGGAGGTGGAAGTGGAAAGGTTGAAGTTCACAGTCATCCTTGGCTATGGCTACCATGATGGTTTGGATATGCTTGGCCCAGGGAGTGGCACTATTAGGAGGTGTGGTCCCATTGGAGTAGGTGTGTCACTGTGGGTGGGCGTGGGCTTTAAGACCCTCCTCATTCCTAGCTACATGGAAGCCAGTCTTTTCCTAGTGGCCTTCAGATGAAGATGTCGAACTCTCAGCTCCTCCTGCACCATGCCTGCCTGGATGCTGCCATGCTCCTGCCTTGATGATAATGGACTGAACCTCTGAACCTGTAAGCCAGCCCTAATTAAATGGTGTCCTTATAAGAGCTGCCTTGGTCATGGTGTCTGCTCACAGCAGTCAAACCCTGACTGAGACAGGTACTATGAGTGAATTCCCCCTTAGCTACAGAGTGAGACCCTGTTTCAAAAACCTTAAAGCCATTACTTCACATAGGAGCAGATGCCAATTCTGTGAGTTTGAGGCCAGCCTGGACTATCTCCATGGCAAGTTCCAGGCCAACCAGGGCTATGCAGTATCTCACGTTGGGATTTATAGCTGTGAAGAGACACCATGACAAAGGCAATTTTGTTTTTGTTTTTTCGAGACAGGGTTTCTCTGTGTAGCCCTGGCTGGCCTGGAACTCACTCTGTAGACTTGGTTGGCCTCGAACTCAGAAATCTGCCTGCCTCTGCCTCCCAAGCGCTGGGATTGAAGGGGTGAACCACCACCGCCCGGGTGACAAAGGCAATTTTTATTAAGGAAAAACATTTTATTGGGGCTGGCTTACAGATTCAGAGACTTAGTCCACTATCATTATGATGGGAAGCCTGGCAGCATGCAGGCTGACGTGGTGCTGGAGAAAGAGATGAGAGTACTATGTCCATCTTGGTCTGCAGGCAGCAGAAGGGGACTGTGTAGCACACTGGGTGTAGCTTGAGCATTGGAGACCTCAAAGCCTGCCCCCACAGTGACGCACTTCCTCCAACAAGGTCACACCTACTCCAACAAGGCCACACCTCCTAAAAGTGCTTCTTCCTATGGACCAAGCACTCAAACACATTTGTCTATTGGAGGTGGGAGCCAACCTATTCTCACCACCACACCCTGTCACAACCAAACAAATCAAGAACAATAAAGATAAAACACTTAGGGGCTGCAGAGATGGCTCAGCAGTTAAGAGCACTGACTATTCTTTCGAAGGTCCTGAGTTCAAATCCCAGAAACCACATGGTGGCTTGCACCCGTCCGTGAGGAGATCTGATACCCTCTTCTGGAGTGTCTGATGACAGCTACAGTGTTCTTACATATAATAAATAAATAAATCTTTTGTTGTTGTTGTTGTTGTTTTCGAGACAGGGTTTCTCTGTGTAGCCCTGGCTGTCCTGAACTCACTCTGTAGACCAGGCTGGCCTTCAACTCAGAAATCCGCCTGCCTCTGCCTCTCAAGTGCTGGGATTACAGGCATGCACCACCACTGCCCGGCAATAAATAAATCTTAAAAAAAAAAAAAAAAGATAAAACTGAAAGTCAGCACAGCTGAGGTGATTCTGAGGTAGAGCTAGGCTGATATCTGGCTCTGGGTTCCCCTTCATATCCAATAGTGGGCTGTAGCTTACTGCCTAGCCAGGCGGTGGTGGCGTGTGCCTTTAATCCCAGCACTTGGGAGGCAGAGGCAGGTGGATTTCAGAGTTGGAGGCCAGCCTGGTCTACAGAGTGACTTCCAGGATAGCAAGGGCTATACAGAGAAACCCTGTCTCAAAAAACAAAACAAAACAAAACAAAAAAATCAGTGGTGATGCTGTGATCTAATCGGTTGCACCCAGTTGCTAGAAGGAAGTTCTCCTGAAGCTGTCTGCAGGCTCTGCGGTGGGCTCCAGGTTCCCAGTGTTGTCAGCTGCTCCTGTGCTGGGGTGGACACTTGGTGATGCAGAGATCTGCCTGCTTCTGCCTCCCGAGTGCTGGGATAAAAGGCAAACTGCCCACCACCCTGTCACCAGGCTGGCTTTTTTGTTTTGTTGCTTTTTGAGTTATTTCTGCTCAGGAAAACCCGTGGGCGTTGACCAAGTTGGACTTGGGTATTTGGGTCTGTCATGGGCTCCCTGTCTGGAGTGAGTAGATGTGTGTGTTATATGTTCCCATGAAAAGTTTTGTCACACAACAGCTTGTAGGGGACTACTGACTCTATAGTCACATCTGGTTTAGACTTGAAGCATGTCATCAGGAGAGACCCAGACACTATGCAGATAGCTTGTTTCTAGGTCTTCCAATGGAATGGCAAGTCCTCAGTTTTCTTCTTCTGTAAAATGGGTTCAGCAGGATTCAGAAGAAGATACCAGGCTGTGGTGGTGCTCACCTTTAATCCTAGCACTCTGAAGGCAAGGGCAGATATCTGAGTCTGGCCAGCCTGGTCTACAGAGTGAGTTCCAGGACAGCCAGGGCCTCCCAGAGGAAACCCTGTCTTGAGTGCCAACCTGACCCAGGCTAGAATCATCAGAGAAAAAAGAACCTCAGTTGAGAAATGCCATGAGATCCAGCTGGAGGGTGGTTTCTCAATTAGTGATCAATTGGAGAGGGCCAGCCCATTGTGGGTGGTGCCATCCCTGGGCCGGTGGTCCTGGGGTGATTGCCCGAAGAAAGCAGGCTGAGCCAGCCAGGAGCAGGTAAGCCCATAAGGACGCCTCTCCATGGCCCCCACATCAGCTCCTGCCTCCAGGCTCCTGCCCTGCTTGAGTTCCGGTCCTGACTTCCTTTGGTGATGAACAACAATGTGGAAGTGTAAGCCAAATACCCTTTCCTCCCCAACTTGCTTTTTTGGTCATGGTGTTTGCAGCAGCAATAAAAACCCTAAGTGAGACAGGTGTCCAGGAAATGCAAATACAGGGACGGGAGCAAGGACGGGCTTAGCGTCTGGAGTCTGGGTGGAAGAATCGGGTGGGTCATTTTCTTGAATGTGTCACCCTCTCCTAAGCAGAGGGGACAAGAAACCGTTGAATGAAACTTCAAGCCGGGCGGTGGTGGCGCACGCCTGTAATCCCAGCACTCTGGGAGGCAGAGGCAGGCAGATTTCTGAGTTCAAGGCCAGCCTGGTCTACAGAGTGAGTTCCAGGACAGCCAGGGCTACACAGAGAAACCCTGTCTCGAAAAAACCAAATCCAAAAAATGCAGCGTAGGGTTTGATGGAGGGGGTATACTGTCCCAACTATGCTTTCTATCTGAGATTCCAGTTCCCTGGTGTCTAATTTCAGGATAGAGGAGGTCTGAGCTGGATCCAGAGGCATCACGGTGTGCCACTGCACCTGTGGCTGCTGAGCTGTGGACAGGGACAAGGACCGAAAGGCCTAGAGTCTGCAGATGGGCCCCTCCGTCCCTGCTTTCCACCTTCTGTGAGCTTTGTGCATGTTATCCTGGCGTTTTCCCGGGCTCCGCAGTCGCTCCTTTGAGCTGCAGTTGGTGAAGGCGACAGCCAGTTCTCGGGTGGCCCACATCCCCAGCCTCTGGTTCCAGCTCTCCAAGCGTTCCCAAGCAGTCCTAGTTTTGCACACAGAGAGCAGCGGCAGCCTTTGGTAACCCCGGGGCCCCGCCCCCACCTTCCCTGTTCTCCCTCCTCCCGTAGGACTCACTTCTGCTTCTTTTGAAAAGAAGTCGAATTGGGAATCCTAAAGTTTGTTCATTCAATCCTGGCCATTCACAAGATTTTTGTTTGTTTGTTTTGTCTTTTGAGCTAGGATCTCACCCTGTAGCACTGGATAGCCGGGAAATCCCCAGGCTAGCTTCTCCTTTTTCCTGGACTATAGACGTCTGACACCCAATTGGCTGACCCGACTTTTTACTGTATTTCTTTGTAAGTCGGGGCGTGGTGGCTGCAACATATTTGGAGAGGTTAAACATAAACTCCTCCCCTTTCCACCACGTGGTCCCGGACACTCGGCTGTCACGGCATGATCTACCACGCTCCACTGCATTTTTTAAAGAACCTACTGTGTGCCAGAGAGTAGACAATTGAGTCAGGTATTAACTGAGAAACCAGTTGTAAGAATTTATAAGTTTGTTTTCCTTCCTTTTGCTTCTTTAACTTTTTTCTTTTCTTTTTCCCCCCGGAGACAGGGTTTCTCTGTGTAGCCCTGGCTATCCTGGAACTTGCTCTGTAGACCAGGCTGGCCTTGACCTCACAGAGTTCTCCTGCCTCTGCCTCCCGAGTGCTGGGATTAAAGGCGATCACCATCATTGCCTGGTTCTTTTTTCTTTTTTCTTTTCTTTTCCATGTTTTATTTTGTAGGAATAGGTGTTTTGCCGGCCTGCATGTCTGGGGACCCCTTGTGTGCCTGGTGTCTGCAGAGGCCAATAGAGGGCGTGGGACCCCCTGGATCTGGCTTTGTAGACAGCTGTGAGCTGTCCTGTGGGTGCTGGCACTCAAATCTCTTGGGTTGTTCTGGGAATACACTGAGCTGTATCCTAGCCTGAACTCCATCTTAGTTGTTAGACATCGCTAAGTGTTAATTTATGTTTATCATTAACGCCAAGGGGACAGTTAGCAGTCCAGTCAGACTGACTGAGGGGGACTGCCCTGAAGTCATGAATTTGTGTTGATTTTTGAAGGCTGCATAATGGCGCTACCTTGACACGGAGAAGTGTAAACCAGCCAGTGGTCTGGAAGGTGCTCTTGCCCCCTAACTCACAAGGCCAGAGAAGTTAGTTCCAGGAGAGAGATCTGAATCCAGACAGCTCAGCCCCAGAGTCCTCCAGGCTGCCCTGAGCTCAGAGCTAGGCGCTAAAGTGGACCAGGGAACCTTGCCGGCCTCCAAAGGCTGGAGGAAGAATTTGAGACAGACGCCCAAGAACAAAGGGAGACCTTTTAGGGGTTTTGGAGATGGGGGGTGGGGACGGGGAAGTGACCTGGTCAGAATTGAAATTTCAAAAGCTCCCAGTAGCTGGAGGGCGTGGGGGATGGGAAGAGTCGGGGCCTGGAGGCTGATGGGAGGCTGCGCCCTCCTACCCCGAGAACAGATAGCTGAGGCCTTTAAGGCGGGTGCTGCTCGCCCATGGAGCTACGCAGTCGCAGGAGCCAGGGGTGGAAGATGTCGGGAAGGTACGTGTCACGGGGCCGGGCACTGACGGCCTTGGAGCAGAGATCAGGGGTCACGTTTGGGGGCTTGCATAACTGGGCGTAGGGGACACGGATGGTGCTTGAAGGGGGACCTCAGTGGGAACGGCTCCGATCTGTGATCAAGTTGCTCGCCGTGGTCTCCATTTTGTCGGTGGCTGTTTGGTGTTGCTGGGTTCCTGATGGCCTCCCGCACGTGACTTTGGGTCCTTTCCCCATAGGATGCGTTTCTGGGAGTTTTAGAGGCGGAGAGGGCTTTCTCTGCATTTTTTCTTAGAAATGTCTTTCACACCCTGGTGCTAGTAGTGATTGAACGCAGGGCCTGGAGCATGCAGGCAGGCAGGCAGGCAGGCGCGCCACTCCGCGAAGTGCCTTCCTTTTGCTGGTAGATAAGTCCTTAATCTCCGTTCCCGCAGTCACCCACGGGCGACCTGATAGTAAAACCAGCCCCATAGGCCTGTTAGAGTCATTCATATGCAAAATGGGCATGAGTTAATCCCGGCGTTTAGGAGGGTTAGGGTAGAAGACCTTAGGCAGGTGGGAGATGGTTACAGACCCGGCTCCGCTGTTAAAAAAAAAACAGAAACAAATAGGGGTTGCCTAGAGGGCTCAGTGGGTAAAGGTGCTTGCTGCCAAGCGTTGGGAACCTGAGTTCAATCCCAGGGCTCCCATGGCAGGAGAGCACTGACTATCGCAAATTGTCCTTTGGTCTCCACATGAGGGAGAGCGTACAGGTACAGTCACACGAGCATGCTAGGGCGCGCGCGCAACGCGCGGGCGCATTCAATCACAAACATAAATCATGTAGACAACAAAAGAAAAAATGTAAATAAAGAAACCGTTTATGGTGAAATTCCAACCCTTGAGAGGTTGAGGGAGAAGGAACTGTGGATCTAGATTAGTTTCGGATACATTGTTTTAAAAAAAAATACACCTCACCACAGGTGTGCTGACACAGGCCTTTAAGGCCAGCACTTGGGAGGCAGAGGCAGGTGAATCTCTGATTCTAGGCCAGCCTGGTCTACAGAGTGAGTTCCAGGATGGCCAGGGCTACACAGAGAAACCCTGTCTCAAAACAGAAAAACAGCCAACCAAACAAACAAAAAAGGTGATTGGGACTTGGTAAGCCTTCATTCAGTAAAGACAAGCTGTCCCTAAAGGGACAGAGGACGGTGATGTTGTCATGACAAGTCGCTTGCCTTGGAAAGAAGCCCAGAGAGTTGCCTCAGAACCCAGCAAACCACGTTGAGTCACCATATTCACTGACAAGAGAACTCTTAAGAGATTTTTGTGTATTTACTTGGATCAATAGACCTTGAAACTCCAGGTATATAGCAGTGTCTGTGAATGACCAAGTTCCTGCCCCAGAAAGCAAACCCAGAGGAAAAATTTAAAAGTTGCTAAGGACTGGGAAGAAAATAAAACTGTCAGTGGTGTGATCCCAGAGGGCTCCCCGGAGGAGGAGCTGGCATTTGGACCTGGAGCTAAAAGCAGAAGCTTCAGACAAAAGCTTTGGATATGGTGGGAACTGTTTGCTGTAGTAGACTGTAGATCCGTTTTGGGGACCTCAAAAACCGCCTCGAGTAGCTGGAGTGACTTGCAGTGACAAACAGGTCAGGGCGAGGTAGTGGAGTATGTGAGAGGTCGGTCACACAGTCGCCTCTGAGCCAGAGGGTGCCGTGGTGTTTGACCTACTGGACAGACATCTCGCATGAAAACTTTATTCAGGAAAAAGAGGCTGTCCACGGACAAGTATTTACTGATCGATCACTATTCCGCCCCAGGCCTGTGCCAGCCCTGGGGACAAGGCCAGCCAGAGATGTGAAGTCCTTGATTTTGTACAGATTCAAAATAAGTGCGGAGAGACTGCTCGGTTCTGGAAGTCAATGTATGAGCTGTCTCGCTCAGGAAGCTGGATCCCAAGTCCCGGGAGGGCACAGGGGGTCTCCAGGCCTGAGGCGGGGTTCCTCCTGGGAAGGCAGATGCTGAGTAAGGAGGCTGACCAAACACAGAGCTGGGGTGGGAGTGAAGATCCCCCAAACTGTGTAATGTGGGTGCTGCGAACCTCTGAGAGCAGTGGGTACTTTCAACTGCAGAGCGAGCGTCTCTCCTCCCGCTCCGGGAAATATCGTAGATGCTATGGGTTCTGCGGGTTCCTGTCCTCCTCGGGACACTTACCAGCAGCCCCAAAGCGGAATGCATTTCTCCATTTGTCCTGAGACAAGTCTCACACAGCCCAGGCTGGCCTAGAACTCATGGAACCTCAGATCAACTTGAACTCCAAGTGAGGGGATCGCAGGTGTGTCCCGCCGCATGCCTCTCTCTCAGCCCTGCTTCTCTTCTGAGACAGGATCTCTCTCTCTCTGTCACCAGGCCTTCCAGCTGTCACCCTCTTGCTTAAACCTCCTAAGGAACCCAAAGCACCATTACGTCTGGTTGCCTAGGAGTTTTGAGCAGGCAGGTGACCTGTCACCTTGTCTATCGGATCCCGGTGGCTGATCATCTTGATTCATGCCGTGCAGGTCCCCAGGTGCCTTAGAGGAGAGCGAGGGGGTACAGCTTAGCTGGTAGAAGGGACAGCTGGTGAGGGGCACTGGGGCCTACTGAGGCCATGCAGGTGGCCGAACACGGGAAGAAACCTGAGGTTTGCCTACGGCTGCCTTGAAGGCTGAGGGTTAAAGTAGCTGGGTGGAGTTTGGAGGGGTCGGTTGGGGGGGGGGGTATTGGACCAGAGGAAGCCCGCAGGAAGAAACTGGTATGACCCGCTCTCTCTCAGGTCCCGGTAACCAGGCACTTAGAGAAATGGCACCGCCAAGGCCATGTGTTTCACACCGTTGGTTTCTGGAACCAGGAAGTCTTCCTGGTGGGAAACAGGAGAGCCTCTCAGGATTGGAGCTCTGGGTTCTTGTTCATCAGAAGGACCCGGGGAGGTCCGGGGAACCTGGCCTGACGGCTTCTCCGCCTAGAGGTGCCACCCACCAGGCTCTCTGGAAGTTGAGAAGCAGGAAAGTGGATTCTGGGGTCGGAGGAAGGGGACCTCACTGAGGGTCATCAGTTCACTGGGGGGGGGGGGGGGGGGCTCAGGGAACTGTGGGGGTTCTCTGAGAACAGCCAGGCGGGTGGCGATGCTGTAGCACATCCTCGTGCTTGGCTTGGGGCAGAGAGACGTTCGCTTTCTGGTATCTGTCTTGTTTTCCAGACAACATATGATATGATATGCTTGTGAATGGTGGACATTATTTGGGATTCTGCAGCTGGGCAGAAAGAATCAGAGCCAGGCCTGAGGAAAACCTTAGTTCCTGTGTCTACTCACCCCCCTCCCCCTTTTTCTCCGTCTTTGGCAGGGTCTCACACGGCTCAGGCTGGCCTTGAACTCCCAGTGTAGCCAGAATGGCTTTGAACACCCGATCCCCCTGAATCCATTTCCCACGTGCTGGGATTACAAGCATTTAACACCACATCTGGTTTCTGTAGTGCTGTGGGCAGGACCTCTCTCTGCACGCGCTGGCTAAGCTCTCCCATTCCGAGCCCCAGCCCCCAGCCCTTCTATTTATCTTTTGTGGGATTTTCATTGGCAGTAGAATCAGGGATGGCTTAGATTGGATGTGGGGGAGCGTGTGGGGGAGCGTGGGGGGGAGGAAGGAATGTTCTGGGGTACTTTGAGTCACGGATGCCCATGATGGCTGTAGTGATCAAGACACCCTTAGAACCTCACTGACTGACTGACAGCGAAGCTGCCAAGCTCAGGCCTGCCTCAGGCTTTTGTATGTGTTTCTGACTTTTTCAGCTCCTGGGTCCCTGAGCTTAGAAACAGTCAGATACCCCGCTACCACTCTCCCACGGCCCCCCTCCTCCGCTGCCTGCTCCCCCCCCATGTCATTTCTCTGTCCCAGTTCCCTGCTCCTCTTTGCAGTGTTCTGCCTCCGTTTGATGTTTTAGTGTGTGCGCAGATTTCTTCTTGCAAGTGAAAGGAACGGAGAGGGGCAGGTCTGGCGCTAAGCATGCTGGGGTATGCTGTGTCTATTTGTGGCTGTCCAAGCCTCTGTCCTCCAACAGGGGAGAGGTTAGACCTGGGCAGTTAGAATCTAGTCTGGCTACTGGTGAAGTTGTTGCATGAAAAGATTTGATGATTTGTTTTTGAGTTGTTTTGTTATTGAGACAGTTTCTCTGTGTAGCCCTGGCTATCCTGGAACTTATTCTGTAGACCAAGCTGGCCTCAAATTCACCCACCTGTCTCTGCTCTCCCAAGTGCTGGGATCGAAGGCGTGTACCACCTGCCAGGCTACATAGAGAGGTTTCTTTCTTTCTTTCTTTCTTTCTTTCTTTCTTTCTTTCTTTCTTTCTTTCTTTCTTTCTTTCTTTCTTTCTTTTGTTTTTTTTGTTTTTGTTTTTTTTGGATTTGGTTTTTTTTTTCGAGACAAGGTTTCTCTGTATAGCCCTGGCTGTCCTGGAACTCACTCTGTAGACCAGGCTGGCCTCGAACTCAGACATCCGCCTGCCTCTGCCCCCCAGAGTGCTGGGATTACAGGTGTGCGCCACCACCGCCTGGCCATAGAGAGGTTTTTAAGGAGAGAGAGAAACAAGTCTCACATCTAATAATGAGCATATACTCACATGCTGGTAAGTGGGCAGGGTCTACAGCCTCTACCTCACTGTGGAGCCCAGGCTAGCCTCCCCATTGGCTCCCATAGGCAGTAAAGAGGGGAACCTGGCCTGCTCCTTCCCTCACAAGGCTGACTCCGTAGCCTGCCTACATGAGTCCAGAGAGAGCGCGGGAAGGGAGGGACAGCACCTGGCTAGAGGGAGGTTGGGATGGGGAGAACAGTAAGGCTGTAGAGGTTCAGGGCCACCCTACTGGAGGGAACCTCGCTAGTGTCCAGTACCTGAGACCTGTAGAGGGAGGGTCTGGTTAGGTTCATTCCTGGGGTCACTGTGACTGTGGATGTGGAAGTTCAAGAATATGAAGAAGAGGGCTGGAGAGATGGCTCAGCGGTTAAGACTGCTCTTCCAGAGGTCCTGAGTTCAAATCCCAGCAACCACATGGTGGCTCACGACCATCTGTAATGGGATCTGATGTCCTCTTCTGGAGTGTCTGAAGACAGCTACAGTGTACTTACATAAAATAAATAAATAAAAAGAATATGAAGAAGAGCTGCCGTGGCGGCTCCCTTTTTATTTTTTTGTTTTTTTGAGACAGGTTTCTCTGTGTAGCCCTGGCTGTCCTAGAACTCACTCTGTAGACCAGGCTGGCCTAGAACTCAGAAATCTTCCTGCCTCTGCCTCCCTAGTGCTGGGATTACAGGTGTGTGCTGCCGCTGCCTAGCTTGGTGGGTCCCTTTAATCCCAGCACTCAGGAGGCAGAGGCAGACAGAGATTGATCTCTGTAAGTTCAAGGCCAGCTTGGTGTGCATAGTAAGTTCTAGGACAACTAGGGCCATGTAGAGAGACCATGTGTCAGATCCAAGAATAATGTTGAGGAAGTCTGGGAAGTTGTACTTCTGGTCCAAAGCTTGGCTCTCATGGGATGCTGAAATGGATTGATAGGTAGATGCAGAACTCTCTCATCTTCTACATCCTGAGGGGCTGAATCTGTGTCTCTGTGGACCAGGTTTTTTCTCGTTATTCCTGTTTCCCACAACGTACTCAAAAACAACTAAAGACTGCTGCTGCCCCTGTGGCTGGCTCAGCCTGTAATTGTGAGGTGGGAACAAGAGCGTGGAGAATTCAGGACAAAGCAAGCTCCTCTCAAGAAGCAAAAAACACCAAACAAGTTGGACATGGTGGGCTACACTGGGTTATCTCTCTCTCTCTCATACACATTTATCTCTCTCTCACACACATTTATCTTTCACACACACACACTAGACTATACACACACAGCTACATTAGACACGCACACTGGGCTATATCACACACAGTGTCCTACATCACACACACACACACACACACACACACACACACACAGAGAGAGAGAGAGAGAGAGAGAGAGAGAGAGAGATCAGTGGTAAAGTTCTAGCCCAGCAAGTGCCAGGCTGGTTTACCTCTAGCACTAGGGATTGGGAAACTGGGCACAAGCTGGTGGGTATAATGGAGTGGTTGTCCTTCTTGCCAATTTCATAAAACTGCCCCAATGTGACATAAATTGAATCATTTATTCATTAAGTTCTGGCTAGTCTTGAACTTGTGACTCTACAGTTCTAGGTTCCACCCCACAGTTACCTCCTGGCAACAGCCAGGTGGGCCTGGCCCACTATGAAGGGGCTGCTTGCCCCTCCTCTCTCTTACTCCTGTTTCCTGCTTGTTTCTCTCTTGCCCTCTTGGGCTCTTCCCCTCCCCCTTCACCTCCCCATGTGGTCATGGCCAGCCTCTATTTCTCTACTCTCTCCTTCTCTCTGCCTTTCTCTGCCTCTACTACTCTCTTAACTCCCCTCCCCATGCCCTGAATAAACTCTCTTCTATGCTATACCATTGTGTGGCTGGTCCCTCAGGGGGAAGGGATGCCTTGGCCTGGGCCTGCTGAGGTGCCCCCTTCCACCATACCGCACCGCACCCTCATAAAACACATTCCACATCTTTTTATAAACACATCAGTCTTGAACTCCAAAACTGGCCATTTCGTCTCTTTACCTCTCCCCCCCTCCGTAGCAGATTTCTTTCTTTTTTTTGTTTTTTGTTTTTTGAGACAGGGTTTCTCTGTGTAGCCCTGGCTGTCCTGGAACTCACCCTATAGACCAGGCTGGCCTTGAACTCAGAAATCCGCCTGCCTCTGCCTCCCAAGTGCTGGGATTAAAGGCGTGCGCAGCAGCCGCCTCCCGCCTCCACCACCACCACCCTGGCTCTGTAGCAGATTTCAGATTGCATCTTCTTTACACTGTGTGTGTGAGAGCCTTTGTGTGTGCATCGTGGGGAACAGGACAGCTTCCAGGAGTCTGGTCCCACCTCATCAGCTTCCAGAAAATTAAAACGTTTAAAAACTGTATTCTATTACTTATTTTTGTGTGAATGTGTGTGGGGCCTGTATGTGCCAAGGCTGACATCTAGAGGTCAGAGGGCAGCCTGAAGTTGCTGGTGTGTTTCTCTCCTGGCACCATATGGGTCCTGGGGAATCAAACTCAGGTCACCAGCCTTGGCAGCTGAGCAGAGCATCCTTAGGTGCTGAGCGTCTCTTGGGACATTCTTTCCTTTTTTTTTTTTTTTTTTGGATTTGGGTTTTTCGAAACAGGGTTTCTCTGTGTAGCCCTGGCTGTCCTGGAACTCACTCTGTAGACCAGGCTGACTTCGAACTCAGAAATCCACCTGCCTCTGCCTCCCAGAGTACTGGGATTACAGGCGTGCGCCACCACCACCCGGACTCTTGGGACATTCTTATAATAAAAGTGTTTTGTGTATGTGTGTGTGTACATGATTTTATATATTTTTAAATTTTATCTATTTTTATTTCATGTGCATTGGTGTTTTGCCTGAATGTATGCTTATGTGAGGGTATTAGATGCCCTGGAACTGGAGTTACAGAAGGTTTTGAGCTGACATGTGGGTGCTGGGAATTGAACCTGGGTCCTCTAGAGGAGCAGCCAGTGCTCTTAACTGCAGAGCCTTCTCTCCGCCCTGACTTTATTGTTTCTTAAAGTGTGTGTTTATGCACATGCACACATGTGTGCAGAGGACAGCTTTTATGAATCTGTTTTCTCCTTCCATCATGTGATCCTGTGTGAATCCATCATGTGATCCATCATGGGGACAGCATGCAGAAGGTTGCGGGGTTTACTGCAAGACCTTTACCTGCTGAGCCCTCTTGCTAGCCTGGAGGGAAGCTTTGAGACTAAGTAAGTGGTGGCGGGACACACCTTTAATCTCACCTGGTGGACTTCTGAGTTCAAGGCCAGCCTGGTCTACAGAGTGAGTTCTAGGATAGCTAAGGCTACACAGAGAGAAACCCTGTCAGAAAAGCATAAGAAAAGAGGTTGAAGTCGGGCAGTGGTGGCACACTCCTTTCATCCCAGCACTTGGGAGGCAGAGGCAGGTGGATTTCTGAGTTTGAGGCCAGCCTGGTCTACAGAGTGAGTTCCAGAATAGGACGGCCAGGGTTACACAGAGAAACTCTTGTCTGGAAAAACCAAACCAAACCAAACCAACCAACCAAACAACCAAACAACAACAAAAAACATAAAGAAAAGAGGTTGAGCCCAACAGGCTAGGAAACTGGATGTGGGCTACCTTTGTGCGGTGGCTGCGTCTCCTTTAGGTGGGTGTCCTGACTGTGCCCTTGTGTAGAAGAGGAAGTCGGGGCCTGGAGGACTGTAGACCTTGCAGCTGGTGAGTGGAACGGCTGGGATTGCGTCTGGTGCTGGCAGCTGCACGCCACGCACAACCACTGCACCATTCTGCCTCTTGATGTGGGGAAGAAAGGAAAAGGTGAACAACACAAGAAATGGGCCCCCCCCCCCCCCCCGGCTGAGCCGGGGCGGAGAGGCAGACCTCCATGTACCTGCGGGGAATCCGTTCTTTTTATTTTTGCTGTGCTGAGGATGGAGCCCATGGCCTGTTCCAACCACACAGCCTTTGGGTTTTGGAGACAGGAGCTGGGCAATGTAGCCCAGGCTGGCCTCGAATCTAGCCTCCCAAATGAAGGAATTACAGACAGGCTCTAGCACACCAGGATTTGGATGAGTGCTTTCTGAAGCTGGAAGGAACAGCCCGCCAGACATGTTGAGGACCAGAGGAGGAGATGGCTTAGTGTTAGGGTTGGGGAAGCAGAGAGATGGACAGGGGGTGGGGGGGTGAAGGATTGGGGTGGGGGTGGTGCAGAGCAGAGCAGAGCAGGAGACCAAGTGTAAAGGCCAGAGAAGGGGATGGATGTCCTAGCAGGTGGACAGAACTGTTGGGCTGCAGAGCAGAGAGAGTGAGGCAGAAGGACCTGGGGGCGGCGTGGGGCTGGATGGTCAGCTGTAAGACTTGAGCTGGTGCTCTTAGAGAGGTGGCAATCCTGGATGGGTTGTGAGGAGGGACAGAAGCAGGGCAAGGATGGCTGACATCCTGGACTGTGTGTGTTCTCAGCACCTGCAAGGACAGGAACAAAGGTTTTGGTAGGAGGCAGTGGCTATCTATCTATCTATCTATCTATCTTAGAGACAGGGTCTCTCTAGCCCTGGCTGTCCTGGAACTTGCTATTTAGACCAGTCTAGCCTAGAATTCACAAAGATTGGCCTCTCCCAAGTGCTGGGGTTAAAGGGAGGTGTTTACCATTCCTGGCCCTGTTTTGTTGTACGCCTGTTAAATCCATCGTTAGATGATGGGTGGCTTATGACCTTAATAATCCAGGACCAGCGCTGGGTTCTGTTTAGAGTGCTGTGGTGACGGGCAGGCTCGGAGAGAAGCATCTGGGTAAGCATTGTCCTTCCCAGCTTCAGTGCTGCTCACTCTGACACTGGCTGCTTTGCGGTTGGACCTTTGCAGTACAGGCTGCGACACTGTCCCTAGCCTCTCCTGGAGCATGTGCAGTCTCAGCTCCTAGCTGTGACAATCCGAAATCTCTTCAGAGATTGCCACATGTCCTTTGGGAGGCAAACACTTTCCTTCATTGAAAGGCAATGGTCTAGTGGGGGGGATGGGGAGCGTGGGGGTGGGGTGGGGAGACAAACAGCAAAGCAATAGGGACAGCAGCAAAGCAGGGTTGGGTAATACTGATCCTTCTGACTTTGCTTTGACCCTGTCTCTCTCTCTCTTTCTCTCTCTCTCTCTCTCACACACACACACACACACACACACACACACACACACACACACACACCCTGTGCTGTTGGCCATCTGCCTGATGGGGCACAGGCTGTTCATCTCACCACCTGCCCTTTGCCCCAACCCTTCCTATTTTCCCTCTCGCCACTGATCTTATTCTGCCAGCCCTGTCTAGAAAGAAGTAAAATCATGTTCTCTCTCTCTCTCTCTCTCTCTCTCTCTCTCATACACACACACACACACACACACACATGCGCACACTCCTCCCAGGGCAGACATCTTGTCCTAAGGAGGCACAAGTTTTGTCTGCCTCTTTGTGGCTGTAACGGGATGCTGTCAGCTTTGTCGGGTGGGCCCTGCTGTCACTGTCCCCCAGGTTGGCTCTGGTTCCAATTAGCCAAACAGAAAACAACACAAAACCAAGCTATTTAAAACCCCATCCCTGCCTGAGTCCCCCGTATTTCAAGGCAGACAAGAAGCCGGTTTCTTGCCTGCTTGCCCGAGGCAGATAAGTCCGGGGCACCGTTTCCCAGTCGCTGTCTAAGCTATCTTGGGATGCAGCGTGCAGAGGCTGCTCCTCCTGCTGCCGCCTGGCTGCTGGCCAGAGGCTTTGAGAACCTCAGGGAGGCCTGGCCTCTGCTAAGTGAGGCACAGGGGAGGGAAGCTGGACCCGTCCTTCCTCTCCCTCCAGGCGAGGCTAGCGTCTTGACCCTGCATGGCTTCCGCAGAACCAGATTCTGACCTTGTAAGAGCCACAGAACTGAGTGGGCTACGTGTGTAAGCCATGTCTTGTGTTTTATTCGGAGACAAGGTCTCACTAAGTTGTCCAGGCTGGCCTTGATCTCACCCTCCAAGAAGTTCGAGCCTTGGACCTTTCATCCTCCTGACAGCCCCTCACTCCATCCACCCAGTCAGTAGCTGGGATTACAGGCCTGTACCACCAAGCCTAGCAAAAGAGTCATGTTTTAATGTAATTTTATTAGCTCATTATTAATATCATTGAGGAGCCTACTTGTTTAGGCTTGTGTCCGCTTCTCTGTGCAAAGCATTATGGTCTGGTTTTTTTTTTTTTTTCTTTTCCTTCACTCCTACTGCCTCAGACTCCCAACCTCAGTACAGTGTACATTCTGGGTCTCAAAATTCCTGGCAGTGTGGGGCCCATTCTGCAGTGTCTTTACTGTACCTTTGGTTTCTATTCTCTGGATGTCAGCAACCAGCTCTTCTCTGTGATAGCCCAGAAGTCTCCCATTTGCCACTTACACTGGGGTGGGGGTGGGGGTACACAAAATTGCATCTGTCGGAACGCACAGATTTTAAGGATTATAAAAAGTATCGTCTGAGGTGGCCATCTAGCAGGAGGCTTGGACAAGAAAGGGGGCTTCCCTGGCCTCATCTGTAATGAATTGAATCTGATGATCTCCCAGCTCTGGGCCCAATTGCAAAGCCCACCTAAGGGTGGATTGCTTAAGAGAAAGATAAAGGGCTCAACACTGCTGCTGTGTGAGTGGCCTCAGTCTGGCCTCACTCCGGAGGCCTTCTCCAGAGACACAGCAAGCCGGGGTTATACTGCCTTGGAAGTCAGATCACAGGCTAGCTGTGTGGCCTTGCACGGTGCACGTTGCTTCTCTGGGCCCAATTCAAGGGGTAAGCAATCCTTGCCCTGATGAATTTAGCCTCTGAGCAGCGCTGCTGTGGCTGTGGCCCGGGCCCGGGCTCTTGCTTTTCGCTGCCGCCGGGTCAGCCACATTCCATTAAGCACCAGCTCAGCCTTGGTTGGTAGGCGGCCCTCCGGCTTCCTCCTCAATCTCTGTTCTTCCCAGAATCCCCGTCTCCAGCATACCTTTGTCCCTGTCTCCAGCCCAGTTACATTTCCCAGATAACCTCAGCCGAGCTTGAATAGCAGCCGCATTCCTCAAACAGAGCTGCCCCAATAGGTCACCAGCACATGCCGGCGGCTTCCTGCTCTTTGCCCCTAGAAAAACAGTTCAAGTGATCAGGGCCTGGGAGAGAGGGAGGGGAGGGGAGGGAGGGAGAGAGAGTGTGTGTGTGTGTGTGTGTGTGTGTGCTTACACAACAAGCTTTAGTCCCTCTGCTCCCCTGCTGTGGATATGGTCCCTCTCTTCCAGTTAGGAAGTTAGGTGTCTATGAGACCTATCAGCAACTCCTTTTGTTTTTGCTCCCCCCCCCCCCCCCCCCCCCCCCCCCCGCCATCCCCAAGCCATATTTCAAAAGGCTGATGGTAGAGTCTGAAGCCACAGGAATGGGAGGGAGAGGAGAGGGTGACAGGATCAGGCCTCTGGTTCCCCATTTGGTCCCAGCAAGGTTTCTCTCCCCAGGAAGAGATGACCCCCCTCCCTTTGGGTGAAGAAGCCAGGCCTGTTGTCCTGAGTGCCTTTTGTCAGGCCTTGTGGCTCTGGTGATCTCCCCCGTTGCTATCATCGTCCTCATCGGGTTAAAACAAAATCCTGTCTCCTTTTCCAAGGCAGGGTTTGCCCCGCTGTAGTGTGTGTTTAGATTCCCGGCTGGGTCTTGAGCAGGTCCCCAGCCAGGGAGAGTGAGTGCTTGCTGGCCTGCATCTGTTGTCCTTGGGCCGCCCCCCCCACTCCCCCACCCCCACCCCCCCACCCCCCCGGAGAGCCAGCGACCAGCTCAGCTCTTCAGTTCCTTTGAGGAAATGCTGGGGGAGGCAGGAATGAGTCCTAATTTCAGTAGCTGATGGGGACTTTATTGCTTTCTGGGTCCACCTCCTGGTGTCTGGCTGCATCAACCCTGAAGAAAGGTGTTTAGTTAGCATCTGTTTTTTTTTGTTTTTTGTTTTTTAATTTTGTTAATTAAGGATGTTGTTTAAAAAAAACCTAAGGAGAAAGCCTTGGGCCGTCTCGGATTTCTTCTCTCTGCTTTTTCTACACTGCAAATGGCAGCTTTTAGGAAAGAAGCAGGCACTGGTCTCCCACCCAGCACCATCGGGTAGAATTCTAAGCAGGTCTGAGAAACTAGTTAATATTTTACTGGGGAGCAGAGCTAGAAATGGGGGGGAGTAGGGGGATTGCCAATGTGTGTCTGTGTGTGTGAAATCGCCCTTCCATCTGCCTTAGGGGACGAAAAGAAGCAGTTCTCTGTGGAAATAAATTGAAGCAAGAGTCCTTACGAAGCCCAGGGGATTTGTCTGCCCACCAAACAGGGCCCAGTTTCCCCCTCCAGAACACACATACAGGGGCAATTGTGACAGAAAGGGCCAACCTGTGGGTGTGTAGGCCTGACTATAATGGAGGTTCTTGTTTTCTGGCCCGGTTTGACATCTTCCTCTGTCCCTCTGGATTTAAATGGCTTCTCAGACTGAGAGGCACTGCCTGTATGCCCTGGATTCAGAAGGTCCACGCCTCCCTGGGAAGCAGAGGCGAGACAGCAGTTTGTTAGCTAGCTCCCTCTCTCTTTCGAGCTGCAGCTGGTATTTTTCCACAGGCCCTTTTCTGCAATCTCAGGGCCTAGTTTTTCCCAGCAAGGCCTAGAGTCCGAGAGAGGGTTAACAGGCAGGAAGCTGAAGGCATCGCAGACTAATACGGAAGTCAGATTTTTTTGTTTAACTGACAGGTTTAGCAGGCCTCATTGGTGGGGGAGGGAAGTCTTAAATGGAGGCCTGTGGCCTGCTAGCAAACGCATTTGGCTTCTCTTAGGGTAAGCCTGGAGAGGGTCCCTCCCTTGCCATCTTGACAGAGATCTTTTTGGGTTTTCTATGAGGACTGACTGAAGGGGGGTGGCGAGAGGTTAGAGGTCTCTGTGCTTTGCAAATGGCTCTGTGGGCCTGCCTTTTTCCCAGCAGGCACTTTGACCATGACTAGGCAAACTTAATCACTCCTCCCCACAGCAGCGGCACATCTCCCGCTCTCAGGAACCTGGGTGCCCCTTGCCTGTTTGTTGGGGAGCCTCCCTTGGGCTGCCTTAACCCCCCACCCCCTCAGCCCCTCAGAGGCCTGTAGTCTGGCTTTGTCCTTATTGCTCCTGTCTCCCTGGGGGCTCTCCACCCTAAGCCTCGCCTTTCTCCTTTGAGACCCACTCAAGCTGGCTTGTTGTATAAAACGGCCTTCTTGCCTGCGTAGAGAAGGACTTCTGTGTGGGGGCAGGTGTGGACCAGTCGTCCAGCCCACTCCAAAAGGGCTCTTCCCCGTGGCATGCTGGCCTCGGGCTTTGCTGGAGCAGGTCAGGCTGGCTGCACGGGTTTGCCTGGCCTGGGGAATCTAGCCAGGGGGTGGGAGAAGTGCTTGTGGGGGGCCCTTTCCCAAGTTTTTCTTCCTGCAAAAGGCCTAGCTTAGCCTGTCTTTTTCTATGCACAGGATGGCTCTTGCTCGCCCGAGCCTCACAAAGATAATCGCTCAGGAAGTGTTTCAGCCAATCCGCGGCGGCTTTACACTCCGATTGGCCGAGGCAGCCAATCGGGGATGAGCTTTTATTAGGCGGCCAGATCATCAGCCGAAGTGCCAAACCCTTTTTCTGTGAGAACTAGGAGCCTGTCCTCCATGTTTTATAAGTATTGACATTACACAGTTAACAATGCATCCACAGAGGTAAGCTCGGCTTTTTAACCATCTTTTCCCCCTCCCTCTGAGTCATCTGAGTCGTGGACTAGCAGTGTGATTTCTCTGTAGCCTGTCTCTGCCACACTCACCCCCCCAACCCCCAGAGCACTTAGGGTAACTTGGGACTGTTTAGAGAGATTTTTTTTTTCCTTTTTGGGTCACATGGCCCAGTAGCCATTAGCCATAGCTTGATTTTAGAGACTTGTGAGGGCCTGGAACACCTTTATTCTGACCAGGGCAAAGAATTTATGGAATAGTTTGAAGCTAGCTCCTGGTATGCCAAAAGAGAAGCTATTATTCCCTCTTCTTTTATTTTTTTTTCTCTCTCCCTTCCTCTCCCCCTCTCTCCCCCTCTCTCTGAACAGTCCTCCCCCCTGCACTGTCGTCTGCTGTGTGTCACACGCCTGCTGGGGGGGAGAACATAGAAGGTAAGGCAGAAGGTCTTCTCCCAGCCCAGCTCAGGACTGCCTGTGGCAGAGAGCAGAGAGGTTCTGGGAAAGGCTGGGATAAGTTCTGACAAGAGGGGATGCCTGCTTGCAACAGAAACCCAGGCCCCAGCAAGAGCAGTGCTCAGGGACCCAGGCTGGCCCCTGGGCCTAGGTGGGCGGTGGTGTGTGGTATCTTCTCTTCCTCTCCAGAGCTTCGCACTTGCTT